>NC_138998.1:5932914-7350187 GCF_964374135.1 Grampus griseus
TAAAAGAAAATTAAAAACAGCACCTAAATATAGGATAGTTTATTAGCATTTAATTATATATGCCAAGCCCTTTCACCAGTGTCTGCCAAAATTGGGGCTCAATAAATATTAGTCATTAGTTTTCAGCACACTTATAAAGCTGTGAAATGAAAATGTTTCAAGAAACTTTTGGGGTGATAGGTGGAAAGGGGACAAAAATTTCCATCTCTTCAATACAGATGTACTAGTTTGTGCCTTCAGCCCTAACAAAACTGTGAGAACAGGATGACAAGGTTACATATCCAGAAATATGTGCCCACCTCCCCCACCTTCCAAGCCTGTCCCGGGGCTATAAATCTTTCCCTGCCATCTGCCACTTCCACAGGTTATGACTTTGTAAGGTGCAGCCAGAAGGCAAATTTGAAGTCTGAGAGACACAAGCCATGAAATCATTTACACTAATTAACTCTTTAGCTCCAATTAACTGAGCAGATTAGCTATCTCCTCATCATTGTGTCTGTCCATTTAATAAGCCACAGTTATGGGCCCAACACATGCCTGGCTCTGGGATGCAGATGTCAACTGGAGATGGGGGCATGGTTTGTACCATTGCAGAGAACACAGATCGAGTTGTGGTATAAGGAAATCGAAGAGGGTTCAGAACACAGGATATCATAAAGGGGAGGGGAGCTGGTATAAAAGGAGAAGGTATTAACTAATCCACACTCACCACACATATATTTAAGAGAGGCAGACAGGACTAGAAGGAAATTCCAGAATAATTCTCATTTAAAATTTTGAATCAAACTGTCCCTAAGTGAGCCTACAGAGTGCCAGATATAAATTACTTACCACCAAGTTCTGGATTCCTAGAATATGAAAATTACCAACACAAGGCAAAATAGTCATTATATTACAGTACTTCCATAAATCTGAGAAGAGCCAGGAATAGAGAAAGGGGAAACATGAAAGTTATCATCAGCAGGAGAGACTTTTAGATAAATAATGGACTGAGAAAACAGAGAGGTCAAACATCCTTTATATAAACAGAGAAACTTCCTGATTTGTGTTTGGACACATAATCTAATGAAAAGACCTCTAAAAATGTATATAGTGACAACTAACACCTGCATGCCACAGCAAACTATGCTTTCATGTGATTTTTTCCCCTTTTTCCTGAAACCATCCTATGAGCTGTTCAGTATTCCCACTTTCACCGAAAAGGGAACTGAGTCTCAGAGAAGTTAAACTAATTGCTCAAGGTCACACACCTAAAATCCTGCTGAGTAGGAAACTTGAGCCCAGTTGCTCTATTTTCAATCCAATGTTCTTTTCTCTGTGCCAGCTTCTTTACTCCCTAAAGGGAGCTGAAAGGCATTGGTGTTATGTTCTTTCAATGTTCACCTATAAATTATACAACTCTGTAAAAATTCACAATTCTGTTAAAGCAATACTCTTTCATCAAGATGGCAACCCAAATACGTTTTTTTTTTTTAATCATTTTTCTCTCCTAATAGCAAAGATTCTTTTAGTGAGAAGCTCCAGTGTTGACATCCATCCAATCAAGGAATAAAAGATGCATGAACTGCTATTCCACACACATACACACACCCACACACACACACATCCAGGGTTCCTTTTCCTTCCTCCGTTTAACAGGCAAAGCCAATTTGGTCTGCATCTGATGCCTCGTTCACATTTCTTTGGAAGGCGTAAGAGAAGACATTACTACCAACTGTTCTGAGCAGCTGTAGAAAATCATTAACCCAAATTGCTCATTACACCTTTATAGACACTGAGCAAGTCAGCCTGCTAAACACATATATAAATATAATGGGTAATAATGGTGATGGGACAAGATAAAACTAAGTGAGGCTGAAGGGGTGGAAAATAGCTGCAGAAGGAAACTCTCCCTATTTCACATTCCTTGGCCATAAACAGCACAAAGCTTCAATTAAAGAAAAAAAAAAGGTTTGGAGCAAACTTACCTCACCACACCTCAATCAGAAGCTTGGCTTCTTTTCACAGACTGCATTATTGTACACTATAAAGAGGAAAAACCTTATTTGGGGCAAAAGAACAGATTAAAGAGAAGCTTTTTTGCAAGCATTCAGAAAAATTGAAAGTAGCTGCCTTTTTATGGCTGCGAAGTTATCTCCAGCAAACAGGACAGACGTCAGTGAGGGTGAGGGGCCCTGCTAGCATTGCCTTTCTGCAGAAGGACCTTGAACGAAGGATTTGCTGCCAGTTAGAATGCAGTTTGATCCAGGCTAGCTTTCCACCTCTGGAGCTGCTCTGAGTGGCAGCTTGAATTGCCCTGCCAAATCCCTCTGCTTTGCTCTTTCTAAAAAAGAAAATGGAGAAAGATGTGGCAAGCCAGAGCAACTCCACGCCTCAGCAGATTGCTCTGCCACTGCAAATGTTAATATTTTTTAATGTCAATGTGAAGGCTCCTGTTTGAAATTCAATGGGGAGCTAAAATTAATGTAAGCCTGCTTAGGATTGTCAAATGAGTGTTCATCATATTCCAGAGAGTGTTTGTGCAACAGGAAAATGATGGCAATGGAAAGTGGAGGGCTTATTTTGATAATCATAGTAAAATTTTTTTTGAGAAATGAAAGCAAGTACTTGAAGTTCTTTGTGAAAAAAATATAATTTGTGGGAGAAATTGTTAGAAGAATAGGTGTGCTTCTTGCTGGGAAAACTGACAGCTTATGAAAAAAGTAAAGAACACATGCAAAGACCTTATCTGATATTGGGCAGTTTGATTTGGGGACAAGAGTATTTTTGGAAAAAAAAAAAGTACCCCAATTCTCCACCCCTTCCTATCTGCACTTCCCTTGAAATATAACGTGTATCTCTTCCCATCAAGATTTGGAGTCTTTTTTCCATATCCTTTGAATTGGACTGGCTCTGTAACTGGCTTTGGCCAATAGAAGCAGTAGAAGTGACCCTATGCCAATTGCAAGCCCAGGCCTCAAGAGACCTTGTGCGTTTTCACAATATCTCTTGGAATCTCTCAACTGGCACCGGAAAAAGCTTAGGCTGCCTGCTGGATGACACCAGAGCTGAGTCACCCCAATTCCTAGACCAGCCAGCTCTCAGCCAAGTGACTGCAAGCACAGGACTGAGGAAGGTCTGTGTCAGTCAAGCCCAGCCTGCATCAGCGGAACTGCCCAGTTGTACCCTAAATTTCGAGAAATAACCCTATACTTTGAGAAATAATGAACAGTTGAGGTTTTTAAGAAACTAAGTTTGGGAACATTTTGTTTTACAACGACTCTAACTGAAACAGTATCTACCTATAAAATACTAAACTCAGCCTTAGGTAAATTCCTGAGAAAAACTAGACCCCAGGGGTACAGGAATAGAAACAACCCCTCTTACATAACAATTCTGTGGTTATTTCTTGGCAATTGGAGAGAAATGTCTATAAAAGAATGTCTATAAAATGTTATGCCATGTAGTCAACACTAATCCGTGTCCTTTTGCAACACACAGTCTATTTTCTTCCTTCCGTAGTTAAAAGTTCAAATCTAATTTAAAGAGTAGGTTTTCTCCTAGAAACCCAGCCGAGGCCTGACCAGGACTTAAACTGAAATGAGGTCTCACTTGGCATTTTAAGGCTATAATTTCACATAATTAACCATTCTTCTTGATGTCACGTGTCATTGCATCCAGATCTTGAGTAACTGGTAAAAGAGAATTTATGAGGTTCTTCAATGTTCTAAATAGGGCAGAAGTGGGAGGGAAACAAAATGAGGAGTGAATACTAACAATGAAAACCAGAGCTTACTTTGCTCTGCTGAAATTAGCTGTGAAAATTTATTTGCCTTCTGGCCTTCTTAAAGACAACAAGCCCTCAGTTTCCTTAATTTACCTTCTTTAAGGAGAACCTTAAGATTCTTACCTACTAAGAGCTAAATGAATGGAAATCTAAGTCATTGTTTCCTTATGAAAAACCCAACCCCTGATATAAGCACACTGTTTCTCTTTCTTCCTCCTTAAGTTCTAAATCATCCATTATATGTAAAACAGGTGTATATTTAGTGTCATAAGAAAATGTGAAGTCTGGTTTTGTCACTTGGTTAATAAAGTGATGTGGGTCATGCCTCAAAATGTGAATTGAAAATTATATATATGAAATTATAATTCAGTTCATCTATTTCCCTGCTATCAAATATGGTTTTCATCTTAAGAGACAGAAATTCCTTTAAAACAAATTGTGGAATAAGAAATTGCTCTTACGGGAAATTCCAGTTCACAACAATAGCATTGGGTTTTGTGCTCACATGTTTTGCAGTTGAATGATATCTTCCAATTACACCGCATTTTAAAATTTACAAAATAGAGAGTGTTTTCCTTCTGATGGGCTAGCACCTTCCCAGGTGCAAGGTCAGCAAATTCCGTCTCATCTCTGATGCTTCCTTCCAGTTCCCATAAGCAATTAGTCAGCTGTCAAGTTGTTAGGGGCTATAGATTTTTTAAAAATGTATGATGGCAGGTATCCATTATTATGGTATCATACAGAACATTTTCACTGCCCTAAAATTCTTCTCTGCTCTGCCTACTCTCCCTGTCTCCCCACAACCCCTTTCAACCACCGATTTTTTATTGTCTTATGTACCACAGCCTAAGGGTAAATAACCCATTCACCAACTGAAGGACACCTTGGTTGCGTCCAAGTTTTGGTAATTATGAATAAAGCTTCTATAAACATTCTTATGTAGTTTGTATAGACATGAGTTTTCAAGTCCTTTGGGTAAATACCAAGGTGAACAACTGCTGGACTGAATGGTAATAGAATGTTCAGTTTTGTAAGAAACTGTCAAACCATCTTCCAAAGTGGCTGCACCATTTTGCATCCCACAGTGATGAGTGAGAGTTCCCCTTGCTCCACATTCATTTGGTGTTGTCTGTGTTTTGGATTTTGGCCAATCTAATAGGTGTGTAATATTATCTCACTGTTGGTTTAATTTGCATCTCCTTGATGACATGAAGTGGAGCATCTTTTCATATGCTTATTTGCCATCTGTATATCATCTTTGGTGAGGTGTCTGTTAAGGGTTTTGGCCTAAATTGAGTTGTGTGTTTTCTTACTGTTGTGTTTTAAGAGTTCTTTGTATATTTCAGTCCTTTATCAGTTGTGTGTTTTGCAAATATTTTCTCCCAGTCTGTGGCTTGTCTTCTCATTCTCTTGATGGTCTATAGATTTTGCCTCCATAATATCTGTCATTTGGGGGGCTTCTTCTTTCTAGTCCCACTGTCTTTGTTCAGCTCCTAATTTCTGTCCTCTTGTACAGACAGGAATTCTGTAAAAATGGGAAACACATAATGCAGAAATATTGTCTTAGAACAGCAGGACAGACTCTGATTTCTCCTCAAGATAATGAGGTGGCCTTGCTCATAGTTATTTTAGCTCAAGAACTGGTCTGAATTGATGAATGCGAACATCCTCTCAAACAAAAGCACCTAGAGAGTATGGTCCTCAGAACCCATGAATTAGAATTAGGACTAATTCTAATTAGAATTAGGACTAATACAGGATCTTAGGCAACATATCACATTGTCAGATTCTCTGGGAGGAAGGGCTCAAGAATCTGAAGTTTTGCAAGTCCCTACCTGCCTCTCTCCATGACTCTGAAACACACTGCAATTTGAGACCCATTCACCTAGATTGTGAGTAATAAATTCCTCAGGAAAAGCAATGTTAGCCCCATTGTATGAGGGCAGTGGGACAGCAGTGCCAGCTTTACTCAGTGGGGCAGGCTCCTACCCAGATGGAGACTTACCTATTTATAAACCACCCCCCACTTCAGCAGCACAGTCTTTGGGGAACCAGCAGCCAATCAAAAATCTGCCAAAGCCTAGCACATCTTCTCTTTCTTGTAGATATTTTACTTCAATAAACTTTCCGTCTTGTCATAGCCTAAGCAATTACAAACTTAAAGCATTTCCGAGTGTTTTTCTCTTGGTTAGAAAACTGACTTATAGCTCCATATATCTAGAATTCAGATTTTAAAATTGATTCTTAACTGGTCTCTCTCCTTCCTGATCAACTGAACACTTGATCCAAATTTATCTTAGAAAAAAAGACAAATTAAAAGTTATATGAATGGGAAAGGAAGAAGTAAAATTCTCTTAATCCACAGATGATATGTAGAAATAATATAACAACATGCATGGAAATTAAAATCACCTTTGTTATAGTGATGATTTACAGGGAGAGCAGTGATATCTAGGAGTCAGGGAAGAGATTCTGGAGATTCCATAACAGTAATATTTTATTTCTAAAAATAAAAAAATCTTAACAATATATAGCAAAATATAAAAAATTGCTTTGTTTAGCATTATATAATTTTTTAGAATTTATCTATATTTTGAAATAGTTTCACAATAAAAAGTGAAAAATAATTGTGTGCTTTTATATACATATTATTTTTCTAAGTAGATTATTTTTATTAAAATACAGTTGATGTACAATACTAACAATATGTTAGTTTCAGGTGTACTACATGGTGAGTTGACATTTGCATACATTATGAAATGATATCCATGGTAAGTCTAGTAACTATCTGTCTCCATACAAAGTTATTATGGTATTAAAATAAGCCATGGTATTTATTTTATAATAAGCCATGACATTTATTTTATAACTAGATGTTTGTACCTCTTAATCCCCTCCACCTATTTAGCCCCTCACAGTACAAGCCTCCCCTCCTCTGTATCTATGAGTCTGCTTTCATTTTGTTTTGTTTTTTAGATTCCACATCCAAGTGAAATCATTCAGTTTTTGTCTTTCTCTATCTGACTTATTTCACCTAGCATAATACTATCTAGATCCATCCATGTTGTCAGAAACAGCAAGATTCTTTTTCTTTAATGGTAAGTAATATTTGATTGTATATATATATCACATCTTCTTTATCCATTCATTTTTCTGACAGACACTTAGATTGCTTCCATATCTTAGCTATTGTAAATAATGGTGTAATGAACTTAGGGCTGTATATATCTTTTCAAATTAATGTTTTTGTTTTCTTCCAGTAGATACCCAGAAGTGCAATTGCTGGATCATATAGCAGGTCTATTTTTAATTTTTTAAGGAACTCCCATGCTCTTTTCCATAGTGGCTGCACCAATTTACAATTCCACCAAGAGTGCACAAGGGCATGTTTCTCTCCACATCCTTTCCAACACTTATTATTTGTTGTCTTTTTGATGATAGCCATTCTGACAAGTATAAGGTGGTATCTCATTGCGGTTACGATTAGCATTTTCCTGATAATTAATGATGTTGATTATCTTTTCATACATCTGTTGGCCATCTGTATGTCTTCCTTGGAAAATGTCTACTCAGGTCCTCTGCTCATTTTTAAATCAGGTAGTTTTTTGATATTGAGTTTGGGTGAGTTATTTGTATATTTTGGATATTAATCTCTTATTGGATATGCAATTTAGAAAAGTTTTCTCTCATAAATAGACTGCCTATTCACTTTGTTGATGGTTTCCTTTGCTGTGCAAAAGATATTTAGTTTGATGTGGTCCCATTTGTTTTTGCTTTTGTTTCCCTTTTCCTAGGGAAACAGAGACAAAAAATGTATTGCTAAGACCAATGTCAAAAGAGTTTGCTGTCCATGATTTCTTCTTGGAATTTTATGGTTTCAGGTCATACATTGAAGTCTTTAACTCATTTTGAGTTTAGTTTTGTATATAGTGTGAGAAAGTAGTCCAGTTTGATTCTTTTGCATGTAGGTGTCTAGTTTTCCCAGCACCATTTATTGAAGAGGCTGTCTTTCCCCATTGTTATTTTTGTTCCATTGTCATAGATTAATTGACCATATGTGCATAGAGTTATTTCTACGCCCTCTACTCTGTTTCATTGATTTATGTGTCTGTTTTTGTGTCAGTACCACACTGTTTTGATTACTACAGCTTTGTAGTATAGTTTAAGATCAGGGAGTGTGATACCTCCAGTGTTGTTCTTCTTTCTCAAGATTGCTTTGGCTATTTAGAGTCATTTGTGTTTCTATGCACACTTTAGATTTGTTCCAGTCTGTGAAAAATACCACTGGTGCTTTGACAGGCTTGCAGAAATCTGTAGATTGCCTTGGGTAGTATGGTAAATTTTAACAATATTTATTCTTCCAATCCATAAATGTGGTATACCTTGGGCTTCCCTGGTGGCACAGTGGTTGAGAATCTGCCTGCCAATGCAGGGGACATGGGTTTGAGCCCTGGTCTGGGAAGATCCACATGCCACGGAGCAACTATGCCCGTGAGCCACAACTACTGAGCCTGCGCGTCTGGAGCCTGTGCTCTGCAACAAGAAAGGCCGCAATAGTGAGAGGCCCCCACACCATGATGAAGAGTGGCCCCCGCTTGCCGCAACTAGAGAAAGCCCTCGCACAGAAACAAAGACCCAACACTGCCAAAAATAAATTAATTAATTAATTAATTAAAAAAATAAAATAAAAGCATCTTAAAAAAACAGTGTGATATATCTTTTCATTTGTTTGTGTCATCCTCAATTTTTTTTATCAAAGTCTTATAGTTTTCCGAGTACAGGTCTTTTACCTCCTTGGTTAAATTTATTCCCAGATTTCTTTTTTTCTTTTTGATGAATTTGTAAGTGGATTGTTTTCTTAACTTCACTTTCTGATAGTCTTTTGTTAGTACATAGAAACACAGAAGATTTCTCTATATTAATTTTGTCTCCTGCAACTTTACTGAATTTATTTATTAGTTCTAACAGTTTTTTGGTGGCATCTTTAGGATTTTATATAGTGTCATGTCAATGGCAAACAGTGACAATTTTACTTCTTCCTTTACAATTTTGATACCTTCTCTCTCTCTCGTTTAATTACTGTGGCTCATACTATGTTGAAGAAAAGTGGAGAGAGTGAGCATTTTTGTCTTCTTCCTGTTCTTTGAAGAAATGCTTTCATTTTTTCACCATTGAGTATGGTTTTAGCTGTCATGTATGGTCTTTATTTTTGAGGTATGTTCTCTCTATGCCCACTTTGTTGAGAGTTTTATCATAAATGGATGTTAAATTTTATGAAAAGTTTTTTTCTTCATTTATAGAGATAATCATATGATTTTTATTCAATTTATTAATGATTGATTGGTGGGTATTGAACCATCCTTGCATCACTGGGATAAGGGGATAAGTCCCACAATCATGGGGTATGATCCTTTCAATGTATTATTTAATTTGCTTTGCTAATATACTGTTGAGAATTTTTACATCTATTTTCATCAGTAATATTGGCCTGTAATTTTATTTTTTGTGGTGTCTTTCTCTGGTTTTATTATCAAAGAGATGCTGGCCTCTTAGAATAGGTTTGGAAGCATTCCTTCTCCTTAATTTCTTGGACTAGTGTGAGAAAGATAGGTGTTAACTCTTTTTTTTAATGCATGGCAGAATTCACCTATGAAGCTGTCTGGTCCTGAACTCTCATGTCTTTTGGGAATTATTTTTATTGCACATTCAATTTCATTACTGATAATAGGTAAGTTTATATTTCCTATTTCTTCCTGATTCACTATTAGGAGATTGCACATTTCATGAAATTATCCATTTCTTATAGATTGTCCACTTTATTGGTGTATAATCATTCATAGTAAACAGTTATAATCCTTTGTATTTCTGTGGTGTTGGTTGTAACATCTCTTTCATTTCTGATTTTATTGATTGGGCCCTCTCTCCTTTTTTCTTGATGAGTATGGTTAAAGGTTTATCAATTTTGTTTGTCTCTTCAAAGAACTCTTAGTTTCATTCATCTTTTCAATTTTTTGTCTCTATTTCATTTATGTCTGCTCTGATCTTTCTGATTTCTTTCCTTCTATTAACTTTTGGTTTTATTTGTTCTTTTTCTAGTTCCCTTAGGTATAAGGTGAGATTGTTTGATATTTTTTTTGTTTCCTGAGTTAGGCTTGTAGCACTAGAGACTTCTCACTTAGTACCGCTTTTGCTATGTCCAATAGATTTTGGATTGCTGTACTTCCATTTTCATTTGTCTCCAGGTAGTTTTTTAATTTCCTCTTTGATTTCTTCAGTGATCCATTGGTCATTTTGTAGCATGATGTTTAACTTCTATGTTTTTGCATTTTTTGGAGTTTTTTCTTGTAGTTGATTTCTGGTTTCATATCATCTTGGTTGAAAAGATGCTTGCTATGATTTCAACCTCCTTAAATGTATTGAGCCTTCTTTCATGGCCTAACATGTGATCTCTCCTGGAAAATGTTTCATGTTCATTGGAAAAGAATGTGTATCCTGCTGCTTTGTGATGAAATTTACTGTATATTATTATGTTAATTCCATCTGGTCTCATGTGTCATTTGAGAGCAGTGTTTCCTTATTGATTTTCTGTCTGGATGTCCTGTTCATTGATATAAGTGGAGTGAAAAGTCCCTTACTACTATTATATTACTCCAAATTTCTTCCTATATGTTTATGAATACTGCTTTATGTATTTAGGCACTCCTATATTTAGTGCATACACACACACACACACACACACACACACACACATATATATATATATATATATATATACAATTGTTATTATATCCTGTTGTTAGATTGATCTCATGATCAGTCAATAAGACTGTTCTTTGTCCCTTGGGACAGTCTTTGTTTTAAAGTCTATTTTGTCTGATATGAGTATTGCTACCCCAGTTTTTTTTTTAATTTCTATTTGCATGGAATACCTTTTTCCATTCCCTCACTTTCAGTCTGTGTGTGTCTTAGATCTGAAGTGAGTCTCTTGTAAGTAGCATGTATATTGGCCTTGTTTTTTGATCCATTCAGCCACTCTGTCTTTTCATTGGAGCATTTAGTTCATTTACATTTAAAGTAATTATTAATAAGTATGTACTTACTGCCATTTTGCTCATTGTTTTCAAGTTAGAGAAGTCCACTTAGAGAAGTCCCTTTAGCATTTCTTGTAAAACAGGTTTAGTGTTGCTGAATTCTTTTAGTTTTCCTTTGTGTGTAAAACTCTATCTCTCCTTCACATCTGAGTGATAACCTTGCTGGCTAGAGTATTCTTGGCTGTAAGGTTTTCCCTTTCATTACATTGAATATATAGTGCCACTTCCTTCTGGCCTGCAGAGTCTCTGCTGAAATGTCAGCTGACAGTCTTATGAAATTTCTCTTTTACATAACTAGTTGCTTTTCTCTTGCTGCTTTAAGATTCTCTATCTTTAATTTTTTGATATTTTAATTATAACGTGTCTTGGTGTGGACCCCTTTGAGTTCATCTTGTTTGGGACTCTCAGTGCTGCATGGATCTAGATTTCTGTTTTCTTCTGCAGGTTAAGGAAGTTTTCAGCTATTATTTCTTCAAATAAGTTCTCTGCCCCTTTCTCTCCATCTTCTTTTGAAACCCATATAATGCAAATGTTAGTAGACTTGATGTTGTTCCAGAGGTCTCTTAAACTATTATCATTTCTTTTCTTTCTTTTTATCTTTTTTCTGAACAGGTTTGAATGATTTCTACTACTTTTTCCTCCAAATTGTTTTGTATCATCTAATCTACTGTTGATTCCTTCTAGTGTATTTTTAATTTCAATTATTGTATCCTTCAACTCTGGTTCTTCTTTATAGTTTCTAACTCTGCTGAAATTCTCACTGTGTTCATCCATTTTCTTCCAATTTTAATGAACATCTTTTATGATCATTACTTTGAATTTATTGAGTAGATTGCTTCTCTCAGTCATTTAGTTATTTTTCTGAAGTTTTATCTTGCTTCTTCATTTGGAACATGTCCCTCTGTCTTATCATTTTTCCCAATTATTTGCATTTACTTCTATATATGTTAAGTAGGTTGATTACATTTCCTGATCCTGGAGAAGTGGCCTTATGAGGAAATGTTCTATTGGGCCCAGTAGCATGCCTGTCCTTCAGTCACCAGAGGTATATACTCTAGGGTGTCCCAAATGTGTGCTGCATGCACCCTTCTGTTGGGCAGGACCAACTATTGTGGGTGGGTGGTAGGTGGGTCTGACCTCCAGCCCAGTTGGCTACAAGGCCATGCCTTGTGCAGTGGCTATGGGCCTGCTGGATGGTGGGGTAGACCCCTTGCATGGTTGGCTGTGCAGCCCAAGTGTGTGGGGTGCAGAGCTGCTGCCAGCCCACTGGTGGGTGGGGTGGGTCCCTGACTGGCTGTCTGCATGCTTCAGGTGGTGGGGGTGGACTTGGGGATGGATCACTGCACAGCTGTGTTCATGTTCCAGGACATGGGTGCTCAGGGCTGGGTCCCTGCATGGTTGTTTGTGCAGCTTGGGTGGAGGTGGAGGGTGAGATCTTGGAGCCAATGCTGATCCATTGCTGGGCAGGGCTGTGTCTCCAACACTGATAGGCTAGAGGACAGATTCCAAAATGATACTCACCTGCACTTGTGTTATTGCAGTAGAAGGAGCTCTCAAAAATGGCTTCCACCAGTCTCTCTGTCCCCAGGGGGAGTCTCAATTGGCCCCTGCCTCTCTGGGAAGTTCTCCAACATCAGCAAGTGGGTCTGAACAGGCTCCTTTCAAACTACTGCATCTGTGCTGGAACTCAGAGCATGTGAGATTTTGTGCATGCCCTTTAAGAACTGAGTCTCTGTTTCCTATTGATCTCTGGCTCTCCTGCTCATACGTCTCTCTGGCTTTCAAAGCCGGATGTTCTGGGTGCTCCACTTCCTGGTGCAGAACCCCCAGACTGGGAAGCCCAATGTGGGGCTTGGAGCCTTCACTCCTTGGAGAGAAACTGTATGATTGTGATATTTCTCTGGTTTGTGGGCTGCAACCCTGGGGTGTGGATACTGACTATACCAAGTGTCTACCCTTCCCACCCATCTCATTTTGGTTCTTCGTTATTGTCTTTAGTTGTGGACAAAGCTTCTCTTCTTGTCTTCAGGTCATTCATATAGATAGTTGCTCTGTAAATAGTTATAATTTTGGTGTGTCGCTAGGAGAAGGTGACCTCAGAGTCTTCCTACTCTGCCATGTTGGCCAGCTCTCTAAGTAGATTATTGTTATGTTGTAAGCTTCTCGGGAAAATGAAGAAATAAATTTGTGTTGAGCACCATTGTGTGATAGCCACACACTAAGTGCTTTATATAAATTATCTCATTTTTGGAGTCAACATTTGGCTCCTGAGGGCAAAGATTTCAGTAGAGACTGACTCTTAAGGAATTGAAGAATAACTGCCCACTCCTTAAGTGTGGGTGGCAGGTAATAACTTCCTTCCAAAAAAGAGAGTATGGAAAGGAGGATAAAAGAGTAACCTTACAGAGGAGAAACCTGACAAACAGTACCCCAGCCAGGTGATCAATCTTAACTTCATCATAATAAGTCATGTTAATAAGAATGGCACTTTACCATCTGTGGTCTTCCTCTCCTGAGAACCCATTATTCCAGTCTAGTCATGACAAAAGCATCAGATAAATCCAAAGTGAGGGACTTTCCACAAAATACCTGACCAGGGTTCCTCAAAAGGTGTCATCAAAAATAAAGAGAGTCCAAAAAACTGTCCCAGAATAGAGAAGTTGTAGGGAACATAATGACTAAGAGTAATGTGATATCCTGGGACAGAAAAAAAAAGTTAGGTAAAGCTAAAAAATCCTAGCAAAGTATAGACTTTAGTTAATAACAGTGCCTCAGTATTTGTTCCTTAGTGGTGACAAATGAATGCTACTAGAGTAAGGTGTTAACAGTGGGGGAACTGGATGTGAAGTATATGACTATTACTTTTGTCATTGTTCTGTAAATCTAAAGTTATTCTAAAAATTTAAAGCTTCTCTTTAAAAAGTAGGGAGTAAAAGATACACAAAAAAGTAAACATGTAACTTATAATTGTTGAGTAAATGAACAAATGAATGAATGAATAGAAGAACAAATTAGTGAATAGTGGCCAGAGCCAAATTTTAGCTAATGTCGCCAGTAGTTTAAAATCATTTTGTGATCAATTTTGTGGCAAATAAACAGAAACACTTCTGCTTCTTTAACTGAGTTTTGGGAGCTTTAATTAAACAATGGAATAAAAAAATAACTGCTGAGTTTTAAAGATTTCTGCTTATTTTTTCAAGATGTGATATTAGCTGAATATTTATAGCTATGTCAACACAGAGTTTCAATGATACATAAATACATGGGTAATGTATATCTTGTATATGCAAATTTTGAAGGTTTTCATAAAAGTGAAACAGAATTTAAAGTTAGAAAAGAAACCCAATGTTGTTGAAGAAGAAGAATACTCTTTATGAGAGAGGGATTTGATTGTCTTTCATGTGCACATCTGTTCACATATAAGGACCACACAGACTAATCACAAGCATCACTTTTATTTTTGACACTGCCAGAGCCTACAGAGAAGCCACAGAAATACTATTTACCCTTCCCATGCCCTATCTGTCAATTGGATGTGGTAGTCATTACTACTTGCTATACTAAGAGTTTGTAGTTTAATTTCTTAAAAACTGCTTGAGAGATATTTTAAGATGCTTGATTCAAAGCCTGAGTGTGCAGTCAGTTTCCAAAGGCAGACTCAAATCAGCTGTTCCAATTGTGAAGGATACTGAAATCCTTTACTATTCTCTGCATCTCCTTCATATCAGATTCCAATAAATGTTAAGTTTTTCTTTATTTTAATTATAAAATTAATCTGTGCTCAAGTGGCATCTCTCTCTTCATACTCACCTTGCAACCTCTGTTAGCCTGGGTCTTCCTCTCACCTGGTACCATTATTAAAGTCCCAATAATGGTCTTAAAACAGGTCCACAAATATTGACACCCCTCTAGTAATGAGGTGAGGCCCAGGCCCTCTCCCTTGAAATCTGAGCAGGCTTGTGACTCATTTGTAACCAACAGAATGTGGTGACTTGCAAGACCAGGCCAGAAAAGGTACAGCTTCTGCCTTGCTTTCTGCAAACATAGAACTTGGAGCTCTGAATCACCATGTAAAATATCTCTTTACCTACAATGTGAGGAAACCAAGCCAAGCTACAAGGAGAGGGCATGTGTGGTCACTGGCGTTAGCTGACCCAGTATCCCAGTCCCCCTGCTCAAGCAACAGATATGTTAGTGCACAAACTTGCAGACAATTCCAGACTCCAGCCATGGAGTCACCCCCAGCCTCAAGTCATTTCAGCAGAGTCCCAGACAAGCTGGACCAGAGGCCAACAGACCCCCTGTGCCTCACCTGAATTCCTAGCCCTCAGAATCCAGCATCATAATACAATTGTGGGTTTATGCATTATTAATGGTCACCAATGTCTCTAAATTCCAAGAACAGTTTTTCAGTCCCCATCTTTACTTGACCTCTCAGCAACATACCACAAGGCTAACCCCCTCCCCCTTTGGAAAATTTCCTTCTCTTGACTTTAGGAAAAATCAGTTTTCCAAGTTTTCATCTCTTCTCTCTAGTCCCTTCTTCAGGTCTCTTTCCTACCTCTTCCGTCTTTATCCAATGGCTATATGTTTGAGTTCCCAATGGGTAAATTAGTTCTGTTGTTACTTTATATTCTCTTAAGCATCTCATCTATGGTTATGTTTCTATGAATCATGTATACTCCAGTGATATATTTTCAAAGTGATGCCTCCAGTCAAACCTAATTTCCAGAGATCTAGTCTCACACATTCCAGCTATCCAATGGACATTTCCACATGGCAACCTTAAAGCTATTTTAAACTGAACATGAACCAAACTGAATCTTTGGTCTTCTCCTTCCCCAGCCTGTACCTGGTACAGTGATTCCCATCTCAGCCCCTTGGTTGCCCATGTTAGAATCCCCAAAACCATTCCCACCACCTCCCAATCCTCATTAACCACAACCAATCTATCACCAATTTTTGTAAACTCTTCCTCCAAAATATGGTCAAATCCATCAGCGTTTCTCCATCCCCACTACTCGTTCTTAATCCAAGCCACCATAATCTTTTGACTGGATACCTTTAATATCTTCCTGACTCAATTTTTTCCTTTCATTCTTGCACTCCCATAATCTCCTACACCCAGAATGTTCTCCTTAAAATACACATCTGACTCTGTCTCCACCCATTTTTATAATCATGCCACGGTTTTCCATTTTATTTAGGGTAGAATCCAAAGTATTTGCCATGGGCTATAGGCCTCTGAATTGTCTTTGGTCTAGGTTTTCCACTAGCTTAGTATCACTCTTACTTCCTGGGCCACAGTATCTCTGACCTTCTTTCTCTTTCTTGAAATAATCAAACACTTTCCCACATCAGAGCCTTTTCTCATGCTGGTTCACCTGTGAGAAATGCATTTCTTCTACATTTCTTGACCTGGGGAGACTCTACCTATCCTTCTGAATTCAACTTAAGTACCATTTCCTCAAGGAAGCCTTTTATGATCACCTCCCCAGACTCCACACACACCACATAAATCAATTCCCTGTGCTATAACATGCATCACACACATCATTTTCCCTTTTAGCTTTATCATAATGTGTAATTTTATATTGATTTTTGTGATTGTTTTTCTCCTTCTTTAAACTGTAAGCTCTATGAGAGCAGGAATAGTGACTTTCATTCACAATTGTGATCCCTACACTTAGAATATTTCCTAACACATTTTAGATATTCAGCAGATATTGTTTGAATGAATTAATCCATGAATAGGTCAATAAGACTGGCTACTTGCAGAGTAGCTAAGTTATTAGACTTTAGGATAGCATCATATTAGTGCCTGAATATGAGAGACAAAGTCAATTAGAAGAATCAAGAAGAAATGCAAAGAAGTCCAAAATGTCTTGTTAAATTCATATGCCTTATTTGGATATTATTTTAAAGTATTTTGAAGAGAAAGAACACAAATTATCAAATTTAATTGGACCACATTATAAGAAGAAATTTTGGTTTAAAAATCAAATATGAAATGTGTTGGTAAAAGGCTGACCAAAATGCATTTTAATAAGACATCTAAGCCTTTGAAGAATCGAGTCCCAGGAGTGGGGGTGGTGAGAAACATTGAGGTCTTCTGCCCTGGGTCATGGATAACTCTTTTCTAGAGTATTCAAAACTATAAATATTTCACCTCCAAAAGGATTAGTTTTCTCATCCTCTACTGATGATTTATCATTAGCTCTCTTTTCATTTCTTATATCCTGATAATCTTTCTCTACTTTTATTTTCAAGTTTTCTAAACATTTTTTATTGTTTGTCTCATGTTGGCAACATATTTTGGGGATCCCTTATTTTTTTTTTTTTTTGCGGTACGCGGGCCTCTCACTGTTGTGGCCTCTCCCATTGCGAAGCACAGGCTCAGGACGTGCAGGCTCAGCGGCCATGGCTCACGGGCGCAGCCGCTCGCGGCATGTGGGATCTTCCCGGACCTGGGCACTAACTCGTGTCCCCTGCATCGGCAGGCGGACTCTCAACCACTGCGCCACCAGGGAAACCCGGGGGTCCTGTTTTTTTTAAGCTAATAAGAAAAATCTTTATCTCTGAGTTGATTAGTTTAATCCATTGTTATTTATTGGAATTACTGTTATATTAGGACATGTAAATAATTTTAATATCTAATTTCACATTTTCCACTTACTGTACTTGTATCTTTTAGGGACAGATTTTTTTTTTAATCTAACTAAAAAGTTACACTGTTTCTTTGTTCTTATGGCAGTTGCACTTAAATGCTTGCACTTATGTTTATGGACCCCCACAGAATTTTGAACTTTTTAATATGTATCTTCTCTAACACAAATGCTAATATGATCTCATGGACATTTGATCACTGCTTTCATGTTGATCATGTCTAGATTCAATTCTGTATCTATTTCTGCCTTTTTCTCCTTGCCATTATATCATTATTTATGCATATTTATTTGTGATTTGATCATCTCTACTGCCCAATCACTTGCAGAATCATTTGGACTACGTTTCCTTCTAATTCAAGTTTTTCTTTCCAGAGTTCTTTCAATGTGGTATTCAGAGCAGCAAACAGCCTGAGGTATGGCACATTTAAGGATATTTTTATTATCCCCACATATTTAAGTGAAAATTTGACTTGTTGTTAAGATCTAAATCAAAGTTCTTTTCTTCAGTACTTTATTTATTTTAATTAATTCAATATATTTATTTTTGGCTGTGTTGGGTCTTCATTGCTGTGCAGGCTTTCTAGTCGCAGCGAGCAGGAACTACTCTTCCTTAAGGTGCATGGTAGTCTCATTGCAGTGGCTTCTCTTGTTGCAGAGCATGGGCTCTAGACACGTGGGCTTCATTAGTTGTGGCGCATGGGCTTAGTTGCTCCACTGCATGTGGGATTTTCCCAGACCAGAGCTCGAACCCATGTCCCCTGCATTGGCAGGTGGATTCTTAACCATCGCACCACCAGGGGAGCCCCATTCCTTCAGTACTTTAAAAACAACGTTTTTCTTGCATCCAGGGCTCTTGTTGAAATGTTTAACAGATATATAATTTTTGTTTTTTCATTCAATATTCTCCTTCTCTGGCAATGTTTCAGGACATTCTCTTTATCTTTGATAGCCTTGCATTTCAGTATAATGTGTCTAGGTATAGGTTTTCATTATATCCCCACTGGGTCTGTTAATTTCTTCCAATTTATGATCTTCATTTACCTTTATTTCTGAAAATTTTTTTGCCACTTTCCATTTAAAAAAAAAATCTTTCAAAACTTATACAGATGTTGAATAATTATTTAAATCCTCCATATTTTTAGCATTTCTCTTATGTTTTATATGATTTTCTTCTTTTTGTGCTGTTTTCTGAGATACTTTTCAATGTTATCTTCCAATTCATTAACTCATTCTTTAGCTATACCTATTTTAATATTTATCCTAATTACAGCATTATTTCTCCTCTTAGAGTTTTCATACCGAAAACATCATCTACTTTATACTTTTTCCTGGACATGCTTATAATATTTCTTTACCTCTTTAAATACATCATTTTAAATCCTCTGCCAGCCTGTTCAAACAATTGTGCTGCTGATTAAATATGTTGTTCAATACGTTGTCTTTCTTTGTAGAGGTCTAAATAGTTTAGCTTCTGGGCTCCTGTTCATGGGGAGCTATCAGGTACTTGGTTTAGTGACATGTATTATGACATACAATGAGAAAAGCCCCAGCCTACATCAGCCTTGTGTGTTTATAGAAAGAAGAAGGCCACCATGGAAACCTTGGTGATTCCTTATGCTTGCTGTCTCCTTGCCAGGCAATCTTACAGTTTACCTTTTAAATGCTTACCAAGAAGTAACTTTGAGAGGAGAAGGTAGACTCTCATTCTGAAGCTAAAAAGGAAAAAAAAAAGGAAGTAAATATTTGAGGGTGGCTTGTCAATTCACACCTGTTTTCATCATGTCTTTGCCACCCTTTCATCAGTAAATGGACAAGCAAAGTTGTTCAGGGCAATGCAAGGAAGATGTCAAATGCAGAAAATATAAATCTTTCCTCCACTCTACCTTCTTCCTGCTGTCCCTGGCCATTCTGTGTTCCAGACTTCACCTACCCACAGCTCCCAACACACACACACACACACACACACACACACACACACACACACACACACTTCACCCGTTCAAAGGCAGCCTTCAGCTTTATCATGATCTCTGCTTGTTCTGTGTCCATGGCCCTCTCTTTCTTCAATAGACTTTCCTGAGCTATTGTGGAGGAGAGAGAAAGCAGCCGGCTCTAATATATCATCTTGACAAGACACTGAATTTGCTGTTTTATTTCTCTAACCTAATATTCACTCCCTCCCGTATTGGTTTATATTGGAAACTTCTTCACATTAAGGTGGAAAAATAAGAACTTTTTCCTATGCTCCAGAGTAGGCAGAGAATTGTTCAACTTATCACATATAATTCTAAGCCTAAGCAAAATGTCTCTTTTATAAGTGAACCTCAAGATATAGGTTTAACAGAAAGCTTCTGATGAGGAACAAGATGGTTTTTCCAATGTCTTTTGTTGGTTGTGTAGTGACTGGTCTCTGAATCACTGTCGGCCCTTCTCCCCCATGCTCTGCATTCTGGAAAGCTGACTTCTGTGGACAGCATCAGTGATGTTCCCTTGTCTGCTGACATCTGGCTGAGTTTTGTCAATGGAGACACTTATAAGAAGTCAGAGCAGAAGGAAAGAAAGAGGTTTTTTATTTCCTTTTTTCCTTATTGGCAGTGGCTGTGTTCTTCTACCAAAGGCCACAGCTCCCCAGACAAACTGCCCTACTGCTACAGCTTTCATTATTCTTAGTGATGACTCCTATCTTTGGTCCTCACCCCTGGGGTGGTAACGGCATCCTACTAGTACCCACAATGGATTATTCCATTCTGTTTTGTGGGTTTTCCTTCACCCTGCCCACACTTGCAAATAGTCCATTCATTAAATTAACCACCCTTTTTGAATTGCCATCTGCTTTTGGCTGGGCAGGCAGGTGTACAGCATCTTTTTGTTCCCTCTAAGAGTGTGGATAATTAGAGAATCATGAAGAAAATCTTCAGTGCCCAAAGGTATGAAGACAAAAGTTAAATGCTTATAGAGAAACCAACTCAGGTAATAAAGCATCCTCAAAATAACTTATCCCAAAATGGTACAACAGACAGTCTAAGGAAGACTTTTAGTTAGGTTAGGATTCTGGCTCACATCTAAGCTAAAAAACCTGGTGACATAACCTGATATATCTCTTCTACCTTATCCCAAGATGATTTTTTTTTTTTAACTTTTGCTGGCAATCTCTTTCAGTTCTGTCATGTACTTCTTTTTCATCCATGATCAAAGGCCCAGAAGTCTACTCCTCAGTGCAGATTTCAGGAATTCCACAACATGCTCAGTTATTTTTTTTCTGTATTCAGACAATTCTGAAAAAGATTGCACCTCTCCCATACCCCCAAGCTGATCTAAAAAGAAATAAGGCAGCCACATGAGGGAATTGAAATAGGGGGTGTGGGGAGACAGGGCTCTCTAGTATGAGGAGAATTCAGAGAAAAACCACAAGTTTCAAAATTCCTTCCAAATACTGGACCATATAGGGAAGTAAAGAACATGGAAATCAGTCCAACTCTGAGGGGGTGGAGGTGAAACGTCCATACCCTCCAAATCATCAACCTTTCAGGTGGTGACTCCACTCAGGGAAAGAAAGGTTGGGGGGGGGGAAATAAATTAAAAGCAAATATTTAGAAGCACAAACAAAAATTTACAAAAGCAAGTTCTCCTCAGTTAATAAACAAAAATGCTCTCCACAGCGTGCCACATACTTCTGAATCCTTTCTAAAAATGGGTGTTTCTATAACGTAGAGACTGCTTTGTTACTGTGATGTCCTTGTCTTGAAAACTTAGACAACCCAGACTGGGCGGAGGGCAGGTTTTGGTGAAGAGACGAAAGAGAAAGAGATGTTTCTGTAACTGAGCAGGACCCTATGAGGCCTTCCCAGAATAGACCACCACCCATGTCGTCCACCTGCCTTTTGTCTGTAGAAAAGCTTTAGTCAAAGAATAAATTTAATCAGAGAAGTGAGAAAATGCAGAAAGAAAGGAAATCAGTCAAGCAAGACAAAATATTAATAGTTTAGCGATTTAAACAGAGTCAAGGACTTTTAGTTCTTCCTCAAGGACTATAGAGAATATTCTGAGCCACGTCTTTTGAGCTGTTTTGCAGGTACTAAACCCCCACCAGGTGGGAGAAGTTAACTGTCTGCTGCCCACAAGCATGTAGACCCCAGACCAGTTGGAACCAGAAGGTTGACAATGCCGACTCCCCATTACCTCACCACCAGCCAATCAGAAGAATGTCCATGAGCTGACCACGCCCTGCTCTTGAACATTATAAGACTCCTCACTACCCCCTCCAGGGCAGGGCACACAGTTTTGAGGGTATTAGGCTGCTGTGTTCCCCTTTGCCTGGCAAAGCAATAAAGCTATTCTTTTCTACTTCACCCAAAACTCTGTCTCCCCCTTTCTATTTGGCATAGGTGAACACAGGCTCAGTCTCAGCAGCAGTTCTCCATAAGGTTTGAAAGTTGTCTTCCAGCATCTCTACAGAGATTCCTGGGTTATGTTTCTGGTGTTGAAGGGAGTAACTGCTAGCCACACAGGAGGAAAAGGAGGGTAAAGAAGAGGAAAAGAGAACTAATGATGTGGTAGCAGCCAGGCTGGCACTCAGCTCTGGAGCAGACCCTAAGGGTAGCATACCAAAGCCTTCCTCAATAGAATCAGAAACACACAGAACACAACACTGCTGATTACATTTTCATTTACTTCGCTCAAAAGATATGGCCCATGGAGACTCTTTTCCTCTAAAAGGGACTTCCTTATTCTTCAGAGATGTTAGTAACAGCCCACAAGGACAGCTGCTCAGAGAATTTCTCTTCACTGCTGACCCTCAGAATAACGAAGAGAGAGAATAGAACCAAGAGGGAGGGAAGGCATGGAAGAAAATAGTGAGAAAAGAAGAAAGGGAGAGGGAGAGATGGTAAGGAAGAAGGGGGAAAGCTCTAGAAGGAAAGGAGAGGGAGAGGCAGGAGAAGAGGCCCCAAGAAACAAAGCAAGTCTGACCTTCCCGATGTCACTGCTGTTGCAGCTGTTGACATGTATTCAGCTCAGGACACATAATCTAGTGTCTTCATCCAACTTGGCTCTTTCAGAAGCACCTTGGATTTTCAGTGATCCCCAAGCATTCCAGAAATAAAAAGCTAATGAACATTATGAAAGTAGTTTTTAATATTTAGTGCATATATACTTCTGCCACTATTTCTTTTTGCCTTTCCCTAACTATGGGTAGAGATTCATCCTGAGAGATGGTACAACATGAGAGCTGAACTAAGAGAATGGGGACAGGTGTTGGCCGGGCAGGCTATGCCACCTGCACAGGACCTTGTGGAGTTCCTGGGTAAGGTGACCAACTGGTCCCTGTTTGCTGAGCACATTCATGTTTTTAGCACTGAAAGTCCCACATCCTGTGAACCTCCTCAGTCCTGGGAATATTGGGAAGGCTGGTCATCCAACCTGAAAAAAAAGCTAACTTTCTTCCCCCTTTAGATGAGACAAGAAAAGTGAAGAAATGTAAGACCTGAATGTCCTTCAAGGAGCACCAAGAACATATTGCCCCCAGTGAGAATAGAAGCTCAGAGATACCAGAACATCTGCCTAAGCTGAAGTTAAAAGAGAACTCTTCTCTCCCAAGCATAAATCTGAGCGAGATCTAATCATGCTGTGAGGAAAGGCTAATATCCAAGGAAGTAGAGTAAGGCAGAACTTTTGCCTCCCAGGAGGTCAGGGCCAGTGGGAAAGAGGATGGGAAAGGGGGTGGGAGGCTTCCAAATGTGAACCTGCTATAGCTGTATCTTCACTCTGAACTAGGTCTCTCCCATGTGTACCAGACCAGGGGTTCCTAACTGCCTGCCCTGAATGACAGCCAGTTTGTCCTATATTTTGATGTTATATCCTTCCTACATTTGGTGCTAAATTGCCCTTAATTTATGAAATAAATGTGATGCCAGTAAGTTATTATATAACTGCACTGAACTGCACCATAACTGCACCGAAAAACAAGAAGAGGCCACAGTAAACTAGAGAGAGGAAGCTATGAAAAAGGGAAAATATAAAAAAATCCTATTGGAGGAAACCACTGCCTAGAAGATGACTGCTGCAAAAGATGAACGTAGCATCCAGATAGTTATGGGCCTCATTCGAGGTGACCAAGAGCAAGTGAGAGGGACCAATTAGGGTGTCTCATCAGGAGCAGCCAGGGGCTCAACCCTTCCCTGTCTCTCCCCACCTTGGTTAGGTCCACAGCAAACAGGAGTTGCCTCTAGGCATTTGCATCTGAGGACAGAAACGATTTGGGGAAGCTTCGCAGTGCTCCTGGCTAAAGAAATCTGAATGAAGTATTACCTTAGTTAATAATTATATATCTTTGTTTTTTCTTTCGTTGTGACAATGTGTCACACTAACAAAAGATGTTAACAATAGGGGGAACTGGATGCAAGGTAGACTGGAACCCTCTATATTATCCTTGCAACCTTTCTGAAAATATAAAACTCTTCTAAAATAAAAAGTTTGTTTTAAAAAATACCCTCCACTTACCCCAGTACAATCTTAAAATCATTAAATGACATGCCTCATTTCCAGATAAATCTTGGGTCAAAGCAGGAAAAAAAAAAGAATAAAAGAGAAAAAACACTATCTTACAATTTAGAAATGATGGACACTAGAACCAAGTACAAAATACTGCAGGATACAGCAAACCAGTTTTCAGGGGAAAATGTAGAGGCTTAAGTGTTTTTCCTAATTTCTTTCCTTCCAGGTTTATTGAGATACAATTGACATACAGCACTGTATAAATTTAAGGTATGCAGCATAATAACTTGACTTACTTTCATCATGAAATTATTATCACAATAAGTTTAGTGAATATCTATCATCTCATACAGATACAAAATTAAAGAAATAGAAAAGAAATTTCCTTGTGATGAGAACACTAGTATTTACTCTCTTAACAATTTTCATATATAACATACAGCAGTATTAATTATATCTATCATGTTGCACATTACAACTCTAGTACTAATTTATGTTACAACTGGAAGTTTGCACCTTTTGACCACCTTCATCCAGTTCCTTCTCCACTAGCCCCCCACCTCTGGTAACCACAAATCTGATCTCTTTTTCTATGAGTTTGAGTGGTTTTTTGGTTGGTTTTGAAGTATAAATGACCTACAGCAGTATGTTAGTTCCTGTTACACAACATAGTGATTTGATATTTCTATACATTTCAAAATGACCACCATAAGAAGTCTAGTTATGATATGTCACCATACAAAGATATTACCTATGTATTGACTATATTCCCCACATTATACGTTTCACTATGTCATTTGTTTTGCAAATGGAAATTTGCACATCTTAATCTCCCTCACATACTTTTTTCCTCCACCCACATCCCTCCCTCTGACAACAACCTGTTTGTTCTCTGTACAGATAACTGTGTTTCAGTTTTGTTATGTGTGTTCATTTGTATTATTTTTTAAATCCCACATAGGGTGAAATAATACAATATTTATCTTCCCCTGCCTGACTATTTCACTAAGAATAATACCCTCTAGGTCCATCCATGTTGTCACAAATGGCAAGATTTCATTTGTTTTTATTGCTGAGTAATATTCCATTATATGTATACCACATCTTCTTTATCCATTCCTCTATTGGTGGAATCTTAGGTTGCTCCCATATCTTGGTTATTGTAAATAATGCTGCAATGAATATTGGGGTGCATGCATCTTTCGAATTAGTACTTGATCATGGTGTATGATCCTTTTAATGTATTGTTAGATTCTGTTTGCTAATATTTTGTTGGGGATTTTTGCATCTATGTTCATCAATTTTCTTTTTTTGTGGTGTCTCTGCCTGGTTTTGGTATCAGGATGATGCTGGCCTCATAGAATGAGTTCAGGAACATTCCTTCCTCTGCAATTTTTTGGAATAGTTTGAGAAGGATAGGGGTTAATTCTTCTCCAAATGTTTAGTAGAATTCATTTGTGAAGCCCTTTTGTCCAGGACTTCTGTTTGCTGGGAGCTCTTTTTGTTACTGATTCAATACTATTACTGGCAATTTGGCTGCTCATATTTCCTATTTCTTCCTGGTTCAGTCTTGGGAGATTGTACTTTTCTAGGAATTTGTCCATTTCTTCTAGATTGTCCATTTTATTGCATACAAGTGTTCACAGTAATCTCTTAGCATCCTTTGTATTTCTGTGGTGTTGGTTTTAGCGTCTCCTTTTTGTTTCGGCTCTTATTGATTTGGGTCCTCTCTTTTTTTCTTGATGAGTCTGGCTAAAATTTTATCAATTTTGTTTATCTTTTCAAAGAATCAGCTCTTAGTTTCATTAATTTTTCCTTTTTTTGTCCCTATTTCATTTATGTCTGCTCTGATCTTATGATTTATTTTTTTCTGCTAACTTTGGATTTTGTTTTTGATTTTTTCTTTTTCTAGTTCCTTTAGGATTATTTATTTGAGATTTTTCTTATTTCCTAAAGTAGACTTGTATCACTATAAACTTTCCTCTTAGAACTGCTGCTGCTGTTTCCCATAGATTTTGAATTGTGTTTTTGTTTTCATTTGTCTCCAGGTAATTTTTTTAACTTCCTCTTTGATTTCTTCAGTGATCTACTGGTTGTTTAGCAGCATATTGTTTAACTTCCACATGTTTGTGTTTTTTGCAGTTTTTGTCTTGTAGATCTCATAGGCTTGTGGTCAGAAAAGATGCTTAATATGATTTCATTCTTCTTAAATCTACTGAGACTTGTTTTGTGGCCTAGCATGTGTTCTATCCTAGAGTATGTAGGTATATAAAACAAATATACAGAGAGAAAAACTCAAGTTCAGATGCATTTTAATCACCCTTCATTTTTACTCTCCCCACCACGTTTATCCTTTCTGACATCATATATTTTTGCTTTGTGTATCACTTTACTACTTACTGTGGTTATAGATGATTTTACAACTTTTGTTTATTAATCTTCCTTCTAGCTTTACATGTGGTTGTGGTTGATTTACTGCTTTTACTGTATATTTGCCTTTACCAATGACATTTTTCCTTTTGTAATTTTTATATTTCTAGTTGCAGCCTTTTTTTTCTGCTTAGGGAAGTCCCTTTAACATTTCTTATAAAACTGGTTTGGTGGTGCTGAACTGTTTTTGCTTTTGCTTGTCTGTGAAATTTTGACGTTCCCAACAAATCTGAATGAAAGCCTTGTCAGGTAGAGTATTCTTGGTTGTAAGTTTTTCCCTTTCATCACTTTAACTATATTGTGCCACTCTTTTCTGACCTTCAGAGTTTCTGCTAAAATGTCAGCTGATGGCTTTATGGGGGTTCCCTTGTACATAATGTGATGTTTTTCCCTTGCTGCTTTTAATATTCTCTCTTTATCTTTAATTTTTGTCATTTTAATTACAATATGTCTTACTGGGGGTCTCTTTGGGTTGATCCTCTTTGTGACTTTATGTGCTTCCTGAAACTGGATGTCTGTTTCTTTTCCCAGGTTAGGGAAGTTTTCAGCTATTATGTCTTCAAATATGTTCTTTGCCTCCTTCTCTCTCTCTTCTCTTTCTGGGACCCCTATAACATGAATGCTAGTACACTTGATGTTTCAAAGGTCTCTAAAATTGTCCTCATTTCTTTTCATTCTTTTTTTTCTGTTTTACTTCATTGATTTCCACTACTCTGTCTTCTAGCTCATTGATCCATTCTTCTGTATCATTTAGTCTACTGTTGATTCCTTCTAGTGTAATTTTCATTTTAGTTATTGTATTCTTCATCTCTGTTTGATTCGTCTTTATATTTCCTTTGTTATAAAAGTCTAACTTTTCATTCTGTTCATCCAATCTTTTCCCAAGTTCTTTCATCATCTTTACGATCATTATCTTGAACTCTTTATTGTGTAGATTACCTATCTCCAATTCACTTAGTTCTTCTTTTAGGATTTTACCTTGTTCTTTGTTTGGAACATATTCCTCTGTTGCCTCATTTTGCCTAATTTGCTGGTTTTATTTCTATGTATTTGGTAGGTTGGTTCAGTTCCCCAACCTTAGAGAAGTGGCCATTTGTAGGAGATGTCCTATGAGTCTCAGTAGTGCACTCCCCTCTGGTCACCAGTTCTATATACCCTAGGGGTGCACCCTATGTGGGTTGACTGGGTCTTTTTGTGTGATGGGTTGACTATTGTGGGCAGTCTTTTAGATGTGGTTGGTTGCCAGGCTCTGCCTGTGCAGAGGCTGCTGGCTGCTAGTGGGTGGGGCCAGGTCACAAGACACCTGGTTGTGAAGCCCTGGGGGATGCCAGAGCTAGTGCTGGCTCACTGGTAGGTGGAGCCTGGTTCCAGCTTGGGATCCTGAATCAGGTGTTGGCCTGTTGGTGGTGAATCCAGTTCCTGACACAGCTGGTTGCAGGATCTGGGGTGTCCCAAAGCTGGTGTCAGCCCACTGGCGAATGGGGTAGGATGCTAGAGCTGCTGGCTGAGGAGTCCAAGATGTCTCTCAGTTGGTGTTGGCCTACTGGTGGGCAGGATTGAGACCTACTCTCTCTGGCTGCAGGACCCAGGGACTCCCACAGTTTGTGTGTCAGCTCACTGGTAGGCAGGGCTGAGACACAGGAGGTTCTGGGGCAGGTCCCTGTGCACTGGTGGTGAGTCTGGTCTTGGGGTTAGTGCTGACCTACTGGTAGTGGAGCTGGGTCCTGGGGTCTCTGGTTTCTGGGCTCAGGGGCATCCCCAGGCTTAGTGCCAGTGTACTGGTGTGCACAGCCAAGTTCTAGGCCCTGTGGTGGACAGGGTCCTATCCTGTGGTGGCTGTGGTTTAAGGGGAGTCTTAATGCAGCCAGCCTGCTGGTTAATGGGAATGTGTACCTACTCAGCTACTTCCTTGGCCTGAGGTGTCCCAGTACTGGTGCTGACAGTCTGGTGGTTGGGGTTGAGTTCTGACACTAAGAAGCTGGAGGGAGGATTCCACAATGGCACCTGCTAGCTCCAGTGTCCACGTGGTAGAACAAGCTCCACAAATGCCTGCTGCCTGTGTCTGTGCTCCCAGGGTGAGCTCTGTTTGCCTCCTGCCTCTCTGGGAGGCTAAGATCAGCAGGTGGATCTGACCCAGGCACCTGTCAATTTACTGCTTCTGCCCTGGGTTCTGGAGTGTGTGAGATTTTGTGTGTTCCCTTTAAGAGTGGAGTCTCTGTTTCCCACAGCACTCTGGGTCTTCTGAAATTAAGTTCTGCAGCCCTTCAGTGCCAAACATTCTGGGGGCTTGTCTTCCTGGTACAGGATCCCCTGGTTGGGGAGCCCAACATGGGGTTCAGACCCCTTGCTCCTTGGGGAGAACCTCTGTAATTGTAATCATCCTCCCGTTTGTGAGTTGCCTGCCTGGGGGTATGGGTCTTGACTATACTGCATCTTGCCCCTACTACCCACCTCATTGTGGCTCCTTTTTTTTAAATTTTTTTAACCACAAAAATGGACAAGATGGTCAAGACTAAGTCAACAAAGGAAATTTATAAGACAATGTCATTTCTGAAGATAGATGGAAAACCTCAAACTACTGATAAGCAAATGAATTAAGCAATAATAAACATTAATAATAGCGATACATAAGATATATGCATATATAATGTAATAATAAAATTTACAGAGTTTAAATTAGTATATCTATCAATGTAATCACTTTTAATGTATTAAAGTAGATAAAGCTCCTCATTGCCCTAATAGATACTGTGAAATCTTTAAATAAACTAGAATAGCAGCATGGTTTTGGTAAATAAATAGCAAATAGATGAATAGACCAAGATAAAGAATACACATAAAAAGAAAACTGATGTGTCTATGGAGAACTTGGTATATAATAAATGCCATTATAAGTCAGTGGGGAAAAACAGCCTATTCCATAAATGGTATTGGGACAATGTTACCCATGTGAGGAGTATTCAAATCTCTGCCTCATACTGTAATTTCCAGAGAGATTAGAGACCATCTGGAGATCCATCAGAAGAAATTGGAGGTGAATACATTGCTACTTTATGTTGCAAATATTTTCTTAAACAAGGTTTTAAAAAAAACTAGTAAATAATAAAGTTAAAAATAGGGGAAAGAAAGACAAGTTTCACTACATAAAATCTGAAATTCCTAAATGATAAAACAAACAATAAAGTTATAAGGCAAATGCTGGTTTGTGTAACTTATTTACAACCTATTGGGAAAATTATGGTAGATGGACACTATGAAGCACCTGTGACACCAGGTAGATGAACACATAGTAACATGAATGGATCTGAGAAATATATTCCTGAGTGAAAAAGATGAGAAACAGAATGATATGTGTAACTCATCTCTATCAGTTCAACTGGGAAAACTGAAAATAGACTCATCTACGTGGCAGAATTTCTCAAACGCTCAGGAATTGGTAATGTGTACTTCTGGAGGTGGAGGTTGCTAAAATAAAGATTGGCTGCAAGTTCTTTAAGAGATAATTTGTTCCACATATCACCTCTTCTTCAGCAGCCAAACCACAGAGTATGATCCCATACTCTGACAAAAATAGCAAGTTTAGTCTCTGGAGAAGATAAAATCAGAGGGTGGCTGAGCTAGAAGACACTATAATAGTGTTAAGGTGACTATCATATTGAAAACAGAGGCATTAGTAAATATGTTAATAAGCAATGCTTCCTAGAGCCTTCCCTCACTCAGCTCCTGGAGCGCTGGAGAGCAGGCCTTATGATACTCTGGCTAAGAGCCAGGAGCTCTCTTTTCTGCAGAGTCTGGGCATCCCAAGAGGAAAGACCAAAAGATGTTGCCCTTGGAGACTGCACCACAAAAGAGCCAGAGCAGGCTCAAGGTTGGCAAGCCCCTGCTCTCAGCGAACTAGGGGTTTACAATTGCCTTTTTCACTGGCACATTCTCAAATACACAATTTCTGAGAAATTTTTTTTAACATGGAAGATCCAAGCAAGCAAGTAGCCAGAGACTGTTCAGCTTAAGGAAAACTTAACAGCATGTGTGTGTGTGTGTGTGTGTCTGTAATTTTATGTGTTGAGAGAGGTATCTTAACTATGAAACAGACAAGCTGCCATATGTTTTTAAAAATGTGGAGGGCAAATATCTGTTAGATATTAAAATATGATAAAATATATAAACTCAAAAGAAAGTTTGGAAAATAAAATGAGGAACTGTCAAGAAAGGAAAGCAAAAAGTACAAAGATGGAATATAGAGGAGAAACAACAAGAAAACTGGTAAATATCCGGTCAGTAAGAGTTCTAGAAATTGAGAACATTGAAAACCAAACGGGAAGTAAAAATAAAACAAATCACAAACAATCAGGTATCAAAATGCCTTGTAATTCTCAACAACAACAATGAAAGCTCAAAGACAGTGAGGTAATGCCTTCCAATTACTGAAGAAAACTAGTTTTCCAACAGGAATTCTGTACTCTACAAAATTATCAAATGTCAATACAAATAAGATATTTTCAGTTCTCAAGTTTTCTAAAATGTTTCCTTCCATTCACCATTTCTTAAGAAGCCAGTGTGCTCAAGGAAAATGAAAGAATAAGGCAAGAAATGGGAAGGAACTAGGAAAAGGAAGTTTCAACAGGGTAGCAAAGCAAAAGAAATCCCCCAGGATGCTAGCTAATCGCCTGACACAGGGAAGAGTCATTCGATATCAGAATAGGTCAAAAGACTGTAGGAAAGATTTCTCAAAAAATGAGTTTGATAAAATTCCTGATGCAGCCAAAGTCTTACTATCTAGACAACTTTTGGAGAGTGTAAATTGAATTAATGCTAAGTATGGAAATTTAAAATCAGTGAAAAAAGAAGCCAGTATTTAATTTTATGCAGCAAAGGAAAGTGTACAGGGAAAAAAAGGTTTTGTATTATTACATGATTCACCCTTTAAAAAGTGCTTACAGAATAATAAAAAATGCAAGCGCTGAATATTGATGTATTCAAAATTACTACATTGGGAGAATGGAAAAATGTGAAAGATTTAAGTGTGACATGGGAGTGAAGTTGGGGGAAAGGAGAACTAAATCCTCATTACTGTTAGAGGTTAATTCAAACATGTTGTTTAAGTATATGAAAGTAAATACCAAAATAGATGGTCAAGGACTTGGATACGGTTGCTGGCAGGGAGGGAACCACGGGGAAAGGAAAGCAGAAGTTTGACTTCCTTAAAGATTACACACAAGGATATGTGTAACCCTCCTTATATAGCCCTTTATGATTACGTATAGTTCAATAAAACGCTTAAAATAAGAGTAAAGAAAAGTTGGTCTAACCTCATTTGTAAGGAGAGAAATGGCAATTAAAATAAGATACTATTCTAACAATCAGATTTTCAGAGTGAAAAATCTTTGAAATTATCAAGTGCTGGTGAAGATTCATGAAAACATACATTCTCATAAACTGCTGTTGAAGGGATAAATACAGGCACATCGGAGAGCATTTGGGGATATTAAAACAAAACTGAAGGGCTTCGCTGGTGGTGCAGTGGTTAAGAATCTGCCTGACAATGCAGGGGACATGGGTTCAAGCTCTGATCCGGGAAGATCCCACATGCTGTGGAGCAACAAAGCCCGTATGCCACAACTACTGAGCCTGCGCTCTGGAGCCCGCGAGCCACAACTATCGAGCTCGTGTGCCACAACTACTGAAGCCTGCTCACCTAGAGCCCATGCTCTGCAACAAGAGAAGCCACCACAGTGAGAAGCCCACACACCACAGTGAAGAGTAGCCCCCACTCGCCACAACTAGAGAAAGCTCGCGTGCAACAGCAAAGAGCCAACGCAGCCAAAGTAATAATAATAATAAATAAAATAAATTTTTAAAAAACCTGAAAATCTACTACTCTAACATTTAATACAGCAATTCTACTTTTAAGTATATATAAATACCTAAAATACTTTTCAGTATTTACTCCAACAAAATCGTTAGGACAAATATACAAGAAGACGTTTGTTGCAGTATTTTCCATAAAAGAGAAAAAGGATAAACAATTTAAATATTTTTCAATAGGGAAATATTCAATAGATAAGTAGAATATAGCATGTCGATATTATGGAATAATCTGTCAAGGAAAAAATTAGATTGCTACAGAGAGAAGGCTTTCAAACTTTTAAATTGTGATTTACAGTAAGAAACACATTTTACATCATGACCTCTGACACACACACACACTTTTAAACAAATGCCTCTTTATATTTTCCACTCTATATTATTCTATTCTAATTTACTTGTTTCTCTTTAATAAAAATAATGTTGGTATGACTCACCAAACTGATTTCTTAATAGAATTGAGAACAGGTTTAAAGATGATCCAGGTCAAAATATACACTGAGGTAGCCACTAGTCACCTAAGGGTATTGAATCCTTGAAATGTCAGTTAATCTAACATCTCAGCTAATCTGTTTGAGATGTGCTGTAAATGTAAAATATTCATCAGATTTCAAAGACGTCATTTAAAAAAGAGAGAGATATAAAATATCTCAATTATTTTATATTGATTATAGGCTGAACTATTTTAGCTATATTGAGTTAAATAAAATATATTAATACATTTTATTCACCTATTTCTTTTTACTTCTTTAACATGCCTATTAGAAAATTTTAAATTATATATGTGGCTTGCATTATATTTCTATTGGACAATGCGGGTCTGGGGTGATATGGATACTGTCTCCCCAGTTTCCTTTGCATTATATGATTGTAAATTTACCAACTTTAGTAGCCACAAAGGAATAAAATATTTAGACTTACAGTCCAGAAACATGGAACTAGAAAATGCTCCCCAACCTACATTCTGATCATTTGGTTTCCCATAAAATTGCCCCCAGGGAAAGAATGTCCTGATTAGAATGACATGAATTTTTAGTTTGCCTGAACATTTCTGGTTTTGATTCTAAATCACTTAAATAAATATTTTTGGTCAGTTCTTTGTGAGATTTGTTAGCATGAGTCATCATCTCTGAATTAACTCTAAGACAGACTTTATGGGCTTGTGGAGCTCACGTCAAGAACATGGGTCACAGTAAAATCATCAAAAACTGACTCTCAAGCTTTAACATGTATAAAAATTACCTGAAGGGCTTGCTGAAACAGATTTCTAGGCCCAATTTCCAGAATGTCTGATTCAGTAGGTCTGGGGTAGGGCCTGAGAACTTGTGTTTCTAATAAAATATTCAGGTGATCATTTTGGTCCAATCAATACAAGTTAAGAACTACTGATCAAGGTAAATGTCATTTTTTAAGAGGGACTACGTGGCCAGTCAACCTTACTCACATGTTGACACCTCTGCAGTATAGTATATCTTATTTAAATTTCTGTATCACTAATTTCTGTGAGTTTTTGTTTGCTTTTTTTTTTTCTAAGTCATTTAAAATCACCAGGACTAATTTTCCTCACAAAATGTGGGATTTCTTCTATATGCAGAAAGTTGTCTCTCCCAAAGATCCATTTTCCTCTTCCTCCTCAGTAAAAGAAACCCATTTCAACTGGGTACATTGCCAATAGTAGTACTAGTCTCTCTTGCCTGACCCCAGACCTACTGAATCACAGGCAACCAGAAATGTTGCATGGGACCCCCTGGCAGGCACATACAGCTGGCGAGCGACTTTCTTTTTGTTTCTCTGACATTTTTTTTTTTTTTAATCATGAAGTGATTTGGAGGATTGAAGCCATGCACAGGAATGGTACAGAAAAATAGACATCTGCTGTCTGAACATGCTGTAGAGACAAAGCTCATCCCTGGAATGCACCTCTTCAGATTTACCTTACATTAGAGAGAAAAGCGTCTCAATCTAATCTAATTTAAATTATTGTTTTTCCTCTTTTAGGCAGTTAAACCAATTCAGGAAAACATGCTATGAGCAAGTCAGCCAATGCTTTCAAATACAATTCTCCTATTACAGAATGTCCATTAAACCTGGTAACATTGATAATACTAATTTTTTCCTGCTGATTAAAGGTGTTCTTGATAACATTATGTATTCACTTGTGTTTCCAGAGTTTTTAGACATCCTCTATTTTACGAGGCATTCCCAATACACTTTGTGTGCTTTGGCTACAGAGGAAAGTGAGCCAAAAAATGTGGGCGTTTAACCCAGCTGAATTAAGATCCGGGAAAGGGCTGAATTTCTGCACAGATTCTATTTTTTTTTTAAACATCTTTATTGGAGTATAACTGCTTTACAGTGGTGTGTTAGTTTCTGCTGTCTAAAAATGTGAATCAGCTATATATACACATATATCCCCATATCACCACCCTCTTGCGTATCCCTTCCACCCTCCCTACCCCACCCATTTAGGTGGCCACAAAGCACTGAGATGATCTCCCTGTGCTGTGTGGCTGCTTTCCACTAGCTATTTATTTTACATTTGGTAGTATATATATATGTCCATACAACTCTCTCACTTTGTCCCAGCTTACCTTTCCCCCTCCCTGTGTCCTCAAGTACATTCTCTACTTCTGCATCTTTATTCCTGCCCTGCCCCTAGGTACCTCCAAACTTTTTTTTTTTTTAAGATTCCATATATATGTGTTAGCATACGGTATTTGTTTTTCTCTTTCTGACTTACTTCACTCTGTATGACAGACCTTCGGTCCATCCACCTCACTACAAATAACTGAATTTCGTTTCTTTTCATGGCTGAGTAATATCCCATGTAAATATGTGCCACATCTTCTTTATCCATTCATCTGTTGATGGACACTTAGGTTGCTTCCTGTCCTGGCTATTGTAAATAGAGCTGCAATGAAAATTGTGGTACATGACTCTTTTTGAATTATGATTTTCTCAGGGTATATGCCCAGTAGTTGGATTGCTGGGTCATATGGTAGTTATATTTGTAGTTTTTTAAAGAACCTCCATAATGTTCTCCATAGGGCAGTGTCAATTTACCTTCCCACAAACAGTGCAAGAGGGTTCCCTTTTCTCCACACCCTCTACAGCATTGTTTGTGGATTTCTTGATGATGGCCATTCTGACAGGTGTGAGGTGATACCTCATTGTAGTTTTGATTTGCATTTCTCTAATGATTGGTGATGTTGAGCATCCTTTCATGTGTATCTTGGCAATCTGTATATCTTAATTGGAGAAATGTCTTTTTAGGTCCTCCATCCATTTTTGGATTGGGTTATTTGTTTTTTGATATTGAGCTGCATGAGTTGCTTGTGAATTTTGGAGATTAATCCTTTGTCAGTTGCTTCATTTGCAAACATTTTCTCCCACTCTGAGGGTTGTCTTTTGGTCTTGTTTATGGTTTCCTTTGCTGTGCAAAAGCTTTTAATTTTCATTAGACCCCATTTGTTTATTTTTGATTTTCTTTCCATTTCTCTAGGAAGTGGGTCAAAAAGGATCTTGCTGTGATTTATGTCATAGATTGTTCTGCCTATATTTTCCTCTAAGAGTTTTAAAGTGTCTGGCCTTACATTTAGATCTTTAATCCCGTTTGAGCTTATTTTTGTGTATGGTGTTAGGGAGTGCTCTAATTTCATTCTTTTCCATGTAACTGTCCAGTTTTCCCAGCACCACTTATTGAAGAGGTTGTCTTTTCTCCATTGTATATTCTTGCCTCCTTTATGAAAAATAAGGTGACCATATGTGCATGGTTTTATCTCTGAACTTTCTATCCTGTTCCACTGATCTATATTTCTGTTTTTGTGCCAGTACCATATTGTCTTGATTACTGTAGCTTTGTAGTATAGTCTGAAATCCAGGAACCTGATTCCTCCAGCTCCATTTTCCTTTCTCAAGATTGCTTTGGCTATTCGGAGCCTTTTGTGTTTCCATACAAATTGTAAAATTTTTTCTTCTATTTCTGTGAAAAAAGTCATTGGTAGTTTGATAGGGATTGCTTTTAATCTGTAGATTGCTTTGGTTACTATACTCATTTTCACAATGTTGATTCTTCCAATCCAGAAACATGGTATATCTCCCCATCTGTTTGTATCATCTTTAATTTCTTTCATCAGTATCTTATAGTTTGCTGCATACAGGTCTTTTGTCTCCTTAAGCAGGTTTATTCCTAGGTATTTTATTATTTTGTTGCAATGGTAAATGGGAGTGTTTCCTTAATTTCTCTTTCAGATTTGTCATTATTAGTGTATAGGAATGCGAGAGATTTCTGTGCATTCATTTTGTATCCTTCTACTTTACCAAATTCATTGATTAACTCTAGTAGTTTTCTGGTAGCGTCTTTCGGATTCTCTATGTATGGTATCATGTCATCTGTGAACAGTGACTGCTTTACTTCTTCTGTTCCAGTTTTGTTTCCTTTTATTTCTTTTTTTCTCTGATTCCTGTGGCTAAAACTTCCAAAACTATGTTGAATAATAGAGGTGAGAGTCAGCATCCTTCTCTTGTTCCTGATCTTAGAGGAAATGATTTCACTTTTTCACCACTGAGAATGATGTAAGCTGTGGGTTTGTCATATATGGCCTTTATAATGTTGAGGTAAGTTTCCTCTATGTCTACATTCTGGAGGGCTTTTATTCTAAATGGGTGTTGAATTTTGTCAAAAGCTTTTTCTGCATCTATTGAGATGATCATATGGTTTTTCTCCTTCAATTTTTTAATATGGTGTATCACATTGACTGATTTGTGTATATTGAAGAAGCCTTGCATTCCTGGATAAACCCCACTGATCATGTGCTGTTGCATTTTGTTTGCTAGTATTTTGTTGAGAATTTTTGCATCTATGTTCATCAGTGATATTGGCCTGTAGTTTTCTCTTTCTGTGATATCTTTGTCTGATTTTGGTATCAGGGTGATGTATGACCTCATAGAATGCATTTGGGAGGGTTCCTCCCTCTGCTATATTTTGGAAGAGTTTGAGAAGGATAGGTGTTCACTCTTCTCTAAATGTTTGATAGGATTTTCCTGTGAAGCCATCTGGTCCTGGGGTTTTGTTTGTTGGAATATTTTTAATCACAGTGTCAATTTCAGTTCTTGTGATTGGTCTGTTTATATTTTCTATTTTTTCCTGGTTCAGTCTCAGAAGATTGTGCTTTTCTAAGAATTTTTCCATTTCTTCTGGTTGTCCATTTTATTAGCATGTAGTTGCTTGTAGTAATCTCACATGATCCTTTATTTCTGCAATGACAGTTGTTACTTCCCCTTTTTCACTTCTAATTCTATTGATTTGCGTCTTCTCCCTTTTTTCTTCATGATCTGGTTAATGATTTATCAATTTTGTTTATTTTCTCAAAGAACCAGATTTTAATTTTATTGATCTTTGCTATTATTTCCTTCATTTATTTTTCATTTATTTCTGATCTGATCTTTATGATTTCTTTCCTTCTGCTAACTTTGGGGCTCTTTTTTCTCCTTTCTCTAATTGCTTTAGGTGTTTGGTTAGGTTGTATATTTGAGATGTTTCTTGTTTCTTCATGTAGGATTCTATTGCTATAAACTTTCTTCTTTGAACTGCTTTTGCTGCATCCCATAGGTTTTGGTTCATCGTGTTTTCATTGTCATTTGTTTCTAGGTATTTTTTTATTTCCTCTTTGATTTCTTCAGTGATCTCTTGGTTATTAAGTAGTGTATTGTTTAGCCTCCATGTGTTTGTATTTTTTACAGAACTTTTCCTGTAATTGATATCTAGTCTCTTAGCATTGTGGTCGGAAAAGATACTTGATATGATTTCACTTTTCTTAAATTTACCAAGGCTTGAATTGTGACCCAAGATATGATCTATCCTGGGGAATGTTCCATGAGCACTTGAGAATAATGTGTATTCTGTTGTTCTTGGATGGAATGTCCTATAAATATCAATTAGGTCCATCTTGTTTAATGTATCATTTAAAGCTTGTGTTTCCTTATTTATTTTCATTTTGGATGATCTGTCCATTGGTGAAAGTGGGGTGTTAAAGTCCCCTACTATGACTGTGTTACTGTCGATTTCCCCTTTTATGGCTGTTCGCATTTGAGGTGCTCCTATTTTGGGTGCATAAATATTTACAATTGTTATATTTTCTTCTTGTATTACTCCCTTGATCATTCGGTAGTGTCCCTCTTTGTCTCTTTTAAGAGTCTTTTTTATAAATTCTATTTTGTCTGATATGAGAATTGCTACACCAGCTGTCTTTTGATTTTCATTTGCATGGAATATCTTTTTCCATCCCCTTACTTTCAGTCTGTATATGTCCCTAGGTCTGAAGTAGGTCTCTTGTAGACAGCATATATATGGGTCTTGTGTTCATATCCATTCAGCCAGTCTATGTCTTTTGGTTGGAGCATTTACATTTAAGGTAGTTATTGATATGTTTGTTCCTCTTACCATTTTCTCAATTGTTTTGGGTTTGTTATTGTAGGTCTTTTCCTTCTCTTGTGTTTCCTGCCTAGGGACTTTCCTTTAGCATTTGTTGTAAAGCTGGTTTGGTAGTGCTGCATTCTCTTAGCTCTTGTTTGTCTGTAAAGATTTTAATTTCTCTGTCCAACCCAAGTGAGATCCTTGTTGGATAGAGTAATCTTGGCTGTAGGCTTTTCCCTTTCATCACTTTAAATATGTCCTGCCACTCCCTTCTGGTTTGCAGACTTTCTGCTGAAAGATCAGCTGTTAACCGTATGGGGATTCCCTTGCATGTTATGTGTTATTTTTCCCTTGCTGCTTTAATTTTTTTCTTTGTATTCAATTTTTGATAGTTTGATTAATATGTGTTTTGGCATGTTTCTCCTTGGATTTATCCTGTATGGGACTTTGCCCTTCCTGGATTTGATTATGTCTTTTGGCATATTAGGGAAGTTTTCAACTCTAGTCTCTTCAAATATTTTCTCAGTCCCTTTCTTTTTCTTTCCTTTTCTCGCACCCCTATAATTCAAATGTTGGTGTGTTTAATGTTGTCCCAGAGGCCTCTAAAACTGTTCTCAATTGTTTTCACTCTTTTTTCTTTATTCTGCTCTGTGGTAGTTATTTCGACTATTTTATCTTCCAAGTCACTTACTTGTTCTTCTGCCTCAGTTATTCTGTTTTTTTATTCCTTCTAGAGAATTTTTAATTTCATTTATTCTGTTGTTCATCATTGTTTCTTTGCTGCTTAGTTCTTCTAAGTCTTTGTTAAATGTTTGTTTTATTTTCTCCATTCTATTGCCAAGATTTTGCATCATCTTTACTATCATTACTCTGAATTCTTTTTCAAGTAGACTGCCTATTTCCTCTTCATTTGTTTGGTCTGGTTGTTTTTTACCTTGCCCCTTCATCTGCTGTGTGTTTCTCTGTCTTCTCATTTTGCTTAACTTACTGTGTTTGGAGTCTCTGTTTCACAGGCTGGAGGTTCGTAGTTCCTGTTGTTTTTGGTGTGTGCCACCAGTGGCTAAGTTTGGTTCAGTGGGTTGTGTAGGCTTCCTAGTTAAGGGGACTAGTGCCTGTGATCTGGTGGTTGAGTCTGGATCTTGTATTTGTGCTGGGCAGGATGACATCCGGTGGTGTGTTTTTGGGTGTCTGTGACCTTATTATGATTTTAAGCAGCCTCTCTGCTAATGGGTGGGGTTGTGTTCCTTTCTTGCTAGATGTTTGGCATAGGGTGTCCGGCACTTTAGCTTGCTGGTCATTGAGTGGAGCTGGGTCTTAACGTTGAGATGGAGATCTCTGGGAGAGCTTTTGCCATTTGATATTACATGGGGCCTGGAGGTCTCTGGTGGATCAATGTCCTGAACTCGGCCCTGCCACCTCAGACGCACAGGCCTGACACCCGGCTGGAGCACCAAGACCCTGTCAGCCACATGGCTCAGAAGTAAAGGGAGAAAATAAGAAAGAAAGATAAAAATAAAGTAAAATAAAATAATTAATATAAATTTTTTTAATTATTAAAAATAAAATATTTTTAAAAATAATAAAAGAAGAGAGCAACCAAACTAAAAAACAAATCCACCAATGATAACAAGCACTAAAAACTATACTAAAGAAAAAAAAAAAACGGGCAGACAGAACTGTAGGACAAATCATCGAAGAAAATCTATACAGACAAAATCACACAGAGATGCATATGCATACACACTCACAAAAAGAGAAAAAGGAAAAATATATCTATATGTATAAAAATAAATTTAAAAAGGAAGAGAGCAACCAAATCAATAAACAAATCTACCAATGATAATAAATTCTAAATACTAAACTAAGATAAACATAAAACCAGAAACAAATTACATGCAGAAAGCAAACCCCAAGTCTACAGTTGCTCTCAATGTCCACCGCCTCAATTTTTGGATGATTCACTGTTTATTCCACAAATGAAGGGTACATCAAGTTTATTGTGGAGATTTAATCCACTGCTCCTGAGGCTGCTGGGCAAGATTTCCCTTTTCTTCTTTGTTCGCACAGCTCCTGGGGTTCAGCTTTGGATTTCACCCCGCCTCTGCATGTGGGTTGCCTGAGGGCATCTGTTCTTCACCCCGACAGGAGGAGTTTAAAGGAGCAGCTGATTAGGGGGTTCTGGCTCACTCAGGCCGGGGGGAGGGATGGGTATGGAATGCAGGGTAAGCCTGTGGCGCCAGAGGCCGGCATGACGTTACAGCAGCCTGAGGCGCACCGTGCTTTCTTCTGGGGAAGTTGTCCCTGGATCACAGGACCCTGACAGTGGAGGGCTGCACAGGCTCCTGGGAGGGGAGGTGTGGAGAGTGACCTGTGCTTGCACACAGGCTTCTTGCTGGAAGCAGCAGCAACCTTAGTGTTTCATGCCTGTCTCTGGGGTCTGTGCTCATAGTCGCAGCTCACGCCCATCTCTGGAGCTCGTTTCGGCGGTGCTCTGAATCCCATCTCCTCGCGCAACCTGAAATAATGGTCTCTTGCCTCTTAGGCAGTTCCAGACTTTTTCCTGGAGTCCCACACATCTAGCTGTGGTGCACTAAACCCCTTCAGGCTGTGTGCACGCAGCCAACCCCAGACCTCTCCCTGCGACCCGACCAAAGCCTGAGCCTCAGCTCCCAGCCCCCGCCCGCCCCGGCAGGTGAGCAGACAAGCCTCTCAGGCTGGTGAGTGCTGGTCGGCTCCGATCCTCTGTGCGGAATCTCTTCGCTTTTCCCTCCGCACCCCTGTTGCTGTGCTCTCCTCCGTGACTCCAAAGCTTCCCCCCTCCGCCACCCGCAGTCTCCACCCGGGAAGGGGCTTCCTAGTGTGTGGAAACCTTTCCACCTTCATGGCTCCCTCCCACTGGTGCAGGTCCCATCCCTATTCTTTTGTTTCTGTTTATTCTTTTTACTTTTGCCCTACCCAGGTACATGGGGAGTTTCTTGCCTTTTGGGAGGTCTGAGGTCTTTTGCCAGCATTCAGTAGGTGTTCTATAGGAGTTCTTCCACGTGTAGATGTATTTCTGATGTATCTGTGGGGAGGAAGCGGATCTCCATGTCTTACTCCTCCACTATCTTGAAGGTCTCCTCCTGCACAGACACTTGCCAGCTGCTCTGCCTGAGGGCTGACCTCAAGTATTGACATTAGAATGGTAAAAACATCATGTAATCACTAACTAAGAAGAATAAAAATAGAATGAAACTTCCCCTTTGGGAAAGAGTCTGTGGAAGAGATAAGATAAAGCTGTACCATAAATGATGAGAGAAATATTTTGAATTATATGAAAAAGGATTAACTTGAAACTGTGCTCAAAAAAGCTTCTGAATTCAGTGCTTCTCTGTTGTTTCTTTTGTTGTTTTTGCTTTATATCATAAATCAAGAAGTGGTAAATCCAGATGGCCACACATATTACTCTGGGCCAATCCAACCCCCAAAGGAAAATGAAAAGAACATGGAGTCCATAGAAATACGTGTGAATTCTTTAAATTCTTGTAATTCAAAAATATTAGAAAATTAATTTAAGAGTATTTTTTAAATCCCCTTCAATTTAAAGATGAGAAACCTAAAGCCCAGACAGTGGTGGTTTGTCCGAAATAAAGTGAGAGCTGGTACAGCACTGAGGTTTTCCATCTTTCAAAGCAATTTCACTTCTGCTATACCACTGACTTCCATTGCCCCCAAACTCAGTCCATCTGCATTTGACAAAGAGGAAATTCTGTCAGAATCATTCATGTTTTAATCTGACGGTAAGAGTATCATCTTCCCCAGCATCCACTTATGTATTTGGTGCGATATTTTGTGGATAAAATAGCTTTTCTGCCTAATTCACAGGCATATCACTTAATAGTGTTTTTCCCTTGGAGATGCAAACTGAACACTTGCTCCATCAAAGTTGTGGCTGATTCCCTTCCAATCTGGAATGTTCCTTGTCTAATAAGTATTTAATACCCATTATCTGCTGCTTTTAGTGAAAATGGGATTCAAGTTGCAAGCTAGCCTCCCATCTGCTACCTATGACAAGGAGACATGGGCTGATGAAGGTCTAATACATTTTTGCTAAAGGCTAAACTCAACATATCTGGTAAAGCCTCACAAAGGCCCTGGCCTCAAATTTCACTCAATTTCAATAGCCAGCCATGAAATCAAGGCAAGGATTGATATAATACACAAGCATCAACCTCTGAGGGAAAAAAATCAGAATTATGAGCAACACTTGATGGAAAAAAAATTTCAAAGCTACTAACTTTAAAAATTTCAATATGATTTGGATTAAAAAAAAAAGATGAATCTTTTGAAGTTTCTTAAAGAGCTTCTTCAATTTGGCTTTAACAGCATACAACAGAACCATAGAAGTTGTTTGTGGTATGGAAAAATATAAGGTATCCTCTTTAATTGACCTTTAAACCAAACTGTTAAAAATAATTAAATGAGGGGCTTCCCTGGTGGGGCAGTGGTTGAGAGTCCGCCTGCCGATGCAGGGGACACGGGTTCGTGCCCCAGTCTGGGAAGATCCCACATGCCACAGAGTGGCTGGGCCCGTGAGCCATGGCCACTGAGCCTGCATGTCCCGAGCCTGTGCTCTGCAACGGGAGAGGCCACAACAGTGAGAGGCCCGCGTACCACAAAAAATAATAATAATAATAATTAAATGAAACAAAAAATGAGACTTAAAACAGTGGGCTATCAGGCAGATGGAAGACAGGTTATTTTCTTCATGTGTGAGTAACCACGCAGGTCTGACTAGTAAGGTTGGGAGGATGCAGCATTTATTATTGGAAGAAAAGTGTAAATGACATTTACAACTGTTGGCTGTGGAATTCCTTGGAGTGACGTAACAGCAGAATAAAGAACAAAATATCAGAATTAACATTTTTTGTAGGAAAAGTGACATTATTTGTGATATATACATAGACATCTACTTGATGCTATACACTCAAAGAATATTCCTAATATAAAATGGTTATTTGCCGAACATTACAATAGTTCCATTTTTGCAAAATGATTTCTCAAAGGCACTAATATCTAAATCAGCATTTCCTAAAATGTGTTCCACAGTTCTACATTTTTTGCATGATGCTATGAGGTGTCCCACAAAAAATTAAAGTACAATGTTTCTCTGATCTAATACCTTTTGGTTATTAGACAAGTGTGTTGAGCAAAATTAGAGTTGTTAACTACAGGATCCTAGAACATGTTAATTTGTACTATCTGTTTCCAAAAGAGGAAAATAACATGCAGAATCTTCCGACTATGTAGTCTGTTTTCTGTGGGCTGCAGCTGGGGTACAGCAGTCATTTTGTAAAAGTTGATTAAATATAAGTGCACCATTTTTTCCCAAAGAGGTGAATCTGGCTTTTGTCATTGGTTTATAAAATACCTATCTTAGTGAGTATCCTTAAAATCTACACTGAAAAAAAAAAAAAGAAAAAAAAAAAAGAATCCCTTAGCTCTTTCTGTATATCCATCACTGGACACATGAAAACAGCAAAAAAAAAAAATGTCACCTTGCCTTTTCCTCAAGCAGTGTTAATGAAAGGAAGACAGGAAGATACTTGGATAGAGGGTAAACCAAATATATTTTTAACTTACAATAACTGTGATGTTGGCAGGATAATAGCTCATTTGTCATATGGAGAAAGAGGACCAGGAATCTAGGATCTGTGCATTGGCTGGATGGATCAGGCACTGGGATTTCAGAGAAGTCCCATTGCAAATAATGCTTTATTAGGAGAAGTGTGTGTGTATATATATATATATATATATATATATAATTCTATCTACATTTCTTTTCTGTTTTCCTGATGCCACTACATTTGCCAGAGTCCTCAATATACAGCCATTAGAATTTGTTACAGAAAGAACATTAGTGAATGGCTCAAAGAAAATTAAGCAACTTGAGAAGGAATTTCCCAAACAGTTGCCTCCCCCTTCACCAGGTCATGGCATTCTCCCATAGTGTAAATGAGACATCCCTGCCCACTACTGAATCCTTTAATGCCCATGGCAAATAGATGTCAAGGCTGCTACCACAGACATGCAAGTGGTCGGGAGAAGAAAGGCCTGAGGCTTAGGTATCTGAGTCCTTCTCACTTCCAGGGGCCATTGTCAGGCTCTATGGAGCTGCACTGGGACCCTTCACAGCACACTGATCAATGGGCTGGAAGAAAGTCACAGAGGGGAACTTAGAGACCTAAATTTAATGGAAACCACGGTGAATCTGGAAGGCCAATAGATAACAGATGTGAGCCAATGTCCACCGAAGGTCCAGAAGATCCAGGAGTAACATTCCCACCACGGGTATGCAAGTCCTCATACTGTTAGATGCTCATTAGTAAGAAAAGCAGGCAGAGGGAGCAGCTGGCTGGACAACAGAGCAATTTTATCACAGAAAGACTACACCATCCATTATGGGATTGAACTAAAATATACACTGAAGAGGACTAAAATTTATTTTTCCCAAAGAATTACCAAGTAGAGACTTAAAAATGAGAGTGAAAGATGAGATTTATTATAGACTAGAGAAAGACATTCTATTTTTCCTTCACTTCTGAGATGTAGTAGAAGTTGAATGTACAATCCTATGTTTATCCTTCAGGGTATACAGCATATGTCGTCATTAAGAATGTGATACTTATTACCTTATGTGGGGTGGGGAAAAATAACACTGTCATCTCACATTAGAGATCAGAATCCATTTTTACCTCCAAGAATAAATTCATCATCTACGGAAAATGTATACTGGTCCAGTCAAAGCTCATCTCCTGTTTTATCACCACGTACTAAGGAAACTTGTTGCATTGAAGCAACCAAAGAAGGGAAATTCAGTTCTGTTCCCTGTTGTATGAAATGACTACAAAACAGCCCCAGATCATTCTAGCCATGTCATGGACCTGACAGAATCCAGATGTGTGTGAAATCTCCCTCAACTCTCTGACATTTAAATAAATATGGCAAGTAAAGAAAGGAACACAGTCTAGTTCAGGTGCCCAAGCATCTAGTTCTGTTAGAAATCTTCCCTGTGATGTTTGGCAATCTGGACTATCTTTTGATGTTTCTCCTCATGAAATGAAGCTAATAATTTTTTTTTTAATCTGTCAAGTGTTATAAGGATTACTAAGATGAAGAAGAAATGGATCCAAAAGAGATTCCTTGTGGCTATTTTCAACCAAAAATTTGTAACCTTGCCTTCGACAGGCCTCAGCAAACTGGCACAGTCCCTGCTAGACAATGAATCAACACACAGTCTGGAACACTTACTGAAGAAAGTAAATGATCTATTCTGTTTGGATACTCGCCCTGAATGGGAAGGGTGAGGGTCAATCATCATGGAAAGGAACTTTTCTTGGCGAAGACACATGGAAATTCTAAAATAATGTGAGTTCCTGTAATAACCACACAGAATTTTGATAATCCAGTGAACATCAGAGAGCATTTCCTTCATCTAGAAAAACCACCAGAGAATAAGGAGAGGTCTTCATCTCACACCCTACAAAACTGGAGCTGCCAAATTCTACAATGAAAACATGACACATGGTAGAATCACACTGAAGTAAACCTTACGCTTGTACCATGAGTAAGAGGTTGTGGAAGAAACTGCTAACTAGATCTGATTACCTAAGGCTTATGGATACCCAACTAGTACCTACATTCCTAGCCACGCTTTCAACTAGTGGCAGCCACGTGACAATTTGTGACCAAGCGGGTATGAAAGGAAATGATTTGTGCAACTTTCAAGTTTCGTCTTAAAGTGAACAAGCAAGCCCTCATCCCCCTTTTCCTTCTTCCCACAGGCAGGATTTCAGGTAATATGGTAAATTAAATTGCTCTAGCTAAACAAAGGCAACACCCTATGGATGGTGACAGAATAAAATACAAGAACCTTTGGTCCCTGACATCATGAAATGACAAAAATAGACCTAAACTATTTATACCAGATTGTTGCATGAAAGAAAAAACTTCTATCTTGCTTACATCAACATTATTTTGGATATTTATTACAGTGTTCAAAGTGACCCCTGGCTGATGGAAGGGTGCTACTTCCCTGGGTTGCCCAAGGTAATTCATTCAACAAAATTTTCTAATTCTGTGTTAGGTTTGAGGTTCTAGAGATAAAAATTGTATAGCTTATAGGACAAGAGGGAATACTTACCATTCCAGAGCACTGTCCACATGTTTGTGCTCAGATACAAAGAGAACAAAGTGGAAAGTCATCAATTTCACATGTAGGGCTAAGCAATGGAATTTCAAACAAGTGATATTCATTGGTCTGGTAACTCTTTAAGTTAATCACTTTTCCTGATAATACTTGAAGGGGCTCTTTTAACATAGTAACAAAACAAAACACGAAAGTATTACCTCTGAAGGTACACACACAGAGCAGACACACACACACACACACACACTATATATATTTTTACACATAGGTATATATGTATATATACACATTATACATACATGTGTATATATGTGTATGTAGATATACACCTTATATGTATGTGTACACACTATATATATTTATATACACATTATGCATATTTGTGTATACACACCTCACATATGTGTGGAATACACACACATAAATATAGACAGCATCTACAAATACACTGGGGTTAATATCTTACTCCCTCTTTTAACTCCAAAATACCTCTTAACACTTCCCTTTATGATAGCTCACATCATAGTTATTTGCATACATCTTACTGCTGCTCAAAGACTGTAAATTCTTGACAGAAAAAATTATGACTCATATATATACTTTTGTGTCTGAATAGCAGCTTATACAGTGCTTGGAGCATAAAAGGATTTATTGTACAGTTGTGAATAAGCGACTGACCAACTGAACAAGTGAATGAGTAAGTGACTATTTGGAGAGTCATGCTAAGGGAAGAGAGAAGGGAGTTGAATACAGATTTCCTTCCTGAGTGAGTATTTATGGAATAAACTGACTTATAACTAGAAAACAGAAACCACTAGACATAACAGGTAACAGCCACTTAATCACAAAATACTTATAAATCCACATTAAGCCTTTCCAAGTCAGTAGGTTAAGTTCTTCAAACATAAAAATTTTTGTGTGTTTGTTTATTAATGGAAAGTACCTCCATTACAGAGAAAGAGTTCCTTGACCTGTACAAGTTAACCAAATGTGTCAAAGGCCAAAGTTATGTTTCTTTTCAACTCATAAATGCAAGTAAGCAGCTGCATTGGAGTCCACTCATTCTGCTGGAATTTTTTAATGTTCTGAGGGCCGATTTACCAAATTCACTCTGTAAAAATAATCAGCCCTGAAATCTTCGTAGAATGCCAAAGGAAATCATAGGCAATTCATGATCAAACCAAGTTCATCTTAGAGCTTAAAACTAGGTCTTCAATAACTTCTGCAAATATAAGTACCTGAGAACCATTTGGGAAAAACATACAAGGGACCATGCAAACACCAGTAGCCCAGGCAAGGACAACCTCAGACAACCCCAAAGTCAATGACCTTAAAGACATTTACCTTCTACATCAATGATCAAGGGATAGTGACTCTTGTCTCTGAGATATCCTGTATATTGCAGACCAAATATTTCTAAAAATAGAAAATGGTGTGCCTATCACTCTCCTCTACAGGTAACGTTCATATGAGATATTGTGCTTTGAATTTTATTCTAATTGATATATAGTGCAGTGTGCACATGCTTTTATTAAATAAGGAACTTGTATTTGATGATCTCTGTAAATTCCTTTCCAACTCTAAAATGATTTCTCCACAATATTTCATAAATCCTAATAAAAATGCCATCCCAAGGAAAGTCAATACAACCTTACTTAAATTTTTGCCCTATTCTTTTTCATCTGCCTTTTCACAAAGTAAGTTATTGGTGGGGAGGGGCATTTAGAAAGAAAATTTCAAAAAGTCAGCGGTTACAAGGACATGTAATAGCAGGACTGACTTGTAAGGGAAAGAACTGTGATTTCATACAGCATTAATTGAGAATATTTCAGTTAATGGGGGCAATTTTACACAAACAAAGGCCTTAACTTTTTCAAATCCCATACAATTATAATCTAAGCATTTACCAAATTCAATCTTCAGTTTAACTAGTCTTCAATCTGCTGATATTTTTATATATCAGCATATATGTTCAACATATGGATATGTTGAACTCCACCACTCTGCCTGTTACCTCTGACCATGTACCATCTAGAGAAAATTCCTTTAAATAGTCCAGGATACCTAGAGTCTGTCATACAGAGTGAAGTAAGTCAGAAAGAGAAAGACAAATACCATATGCTAACACATATATATGGAATTTAAGAAAAAAAAATGTCATGAAGAACCTAGGGGTAAGACAGGAATAAAGACACAGACCTGCTAGAGAACGGACTTGAGGATATGGAGAGGGGGAAGGGCAAGCTGTGACAAAGCGAGAGAGTGGCATGGACATATATACACTACCAAACGTAAGGTAGATAGCTAGTGGGAAGCAGCCACATAACACAGGGAGATCAGTTCTGTGCTTTGTGACCACCTAGAGGGGTGGGATAGGGAGGGTGGAAGGGAGGGAGATGCAAGAGGGAAGAGATATGGAATATATGTATATGTATAACTGATTCACTTTGTTATAAAGCAGAAACTAACACACCATTGTAAAGCAATTTTACTCCAATAAAGATGTAAAAAAAAAAAAATTCACATTCACTCATGGAAAGAAAAAAAAAAAAAAGTCCAGGATAGACAAGGTTCCAGGCATGTCTATTACTTTCCATGGTTTCTAAGCAATTGAAATTTTCCACCTATTCTGCCTGGGATCATTTAGGGCAGGAAACTTATTGCTAAAAGAGATTGGTGTGAGAAGCCATGTTCTACAGGATATTAAGCTCCCAGGCTGAATTTGGCATATCTGTAGTTTTCTGTGTGTCTGCTAAATCCTCAACCATTATTTTTCTAGAAGCAAAAGTGTCAAGTTTCTCTGTTAATCACTCTCTAAATGCATATCTATTCCCACACAGTGCATTATTAAATGGAAATGAGCCTAATTATTCACCTGTTAGTGGGTGGGGATTGAGGAAAAGAGAAAATGAAGAGAATAATATTTCCCTTTCAACAGTTTGGTGCAGAATCTCTATGCTACAGTCCTGTGAATAGCAATTTGGCCTTGTACGTCTGTGTGATGGGATAATAATTTTAGGTAATAACCAGAGTTTCTTTTCACCCACAATTCCTTGCTCCCATACCTATACCGCTATTCCCCAACCATGACCCATCTGGCTACACCTTGCAATCGGAAGTGTCTCTCCAACAAGGGAGGACTGTTTCAGCAGAAAAGCAAAGCAGGAGATTCCACATGGCCTCTGCTATCCTGAGATGGTATTTAGGTCTTCAGGAAACTAGACACGTTCAGAAAAAATGTTACATTTTCTTGTACACATGAAACTGGATGTGTGTGAAATGTGTACATATTTTCACCAGTAATGATGGAATCGTTGGTTTGTTTCCCCATAACAATAATGAACTTTATTTCAAATGTCAGAACTACATATGCCGTAGTAGGAATCAGGCAAACTGTAGTGGGCTTACTCTTTACTTTCTTGAGACACACTGACCAGCTTTCCCAAATCCTGACACTTTTCCAGCATTTTTAATAAGTGGATGCCACAATGTGAGGCAACAGAGTGGAGAATCAGTGCTACTAAGGGAGTGTCATTCACCCCTCCATCCTTTCACCAAGACATCAACAACCTTTCCCCAAGCTTGAAAGAGAAATTGCACTATATATTAAAAAGATGGAACTTGCTAAAGAGTTACTGAGGTCCTACACTGCAGATGGTGCTCACCTAAAAAGTAAGGGGCTTGGAATTTTATTTAGACAATTGAACGAATGACTTTATGCAACCTGTTTCTCTAGGTCTTGTTTTCTTTCTCTAATATTTGGCTGAGTCATAGGAGTCTGTGAAGTAAAATGAAGTAATCTGATAACTCTCCTAAAACATTCAAGCACACTGAATTATCTGAATCAGAAATTCAAGAACATTTTAAAGAAATCTCAAAACGACAAGGCATGGTCTCATGTTTACCAACTTGAACTTTATTTTTTTTAGTATTGCAGCTTCTTTTGTTTTTAAATTTCAAATATCTGGGCATTAAGATGAAGGCAATAAACCTGCTGAAGAAGGTAACAAAGCGTTGACTTTTGAGAAGACTGCTTTTTATTGTGGAAAGGGCCCTAGCATCCTAGTGTTTGATTAGTCCTCAAATCCTGATTTGAAATGCCTAACGACTCCTCCTCCTGAAACTTCCTCTGCCAAAATGCTGCCTTCTGAATCATGCAGATGAGCAATAGCCAGAGTCTGGTGTCCAGAAAAGATTCAGGTGAAATTAACAGCCTAAAAGTGGAATCATATCTTACCCTTCTAGAATGCTGGTGATGTTCTGTTTCTTGAGCTAGAAGGCAGACACATGACTGCGCCCTCTTTGTCATAATACCCAAGGTTTTAATTTATGATGTGTGCACTTCTTTGTGGGTATTACTTCAGCTAAACTTAAAAAAACCACTTTGCAGCTAGGAAAATCAAAAGACTCTCCACAAAAAGAAGCACTAACCCCGTGCTAGTGTTTGGACTTTGAAAACTGATTAGGGTGCAGCTAAATAAAATTATAGAAACCAACCTGATATTTAAACATCACAGTCTAAAAAACACTTCTATGTCCATAGTATTAGTTCTGTGAGAGATTTAGTGCTTCCATTTTAAAGAAGAAACTAAATTTTAAAAGAGATAAATGACTTTGTACAGGGTGGTTAATTGAATAAGCTTCAGAACTCTATATTCCCAGCATTTTTTTCTATCTCTGAGTATCGCCCTCATTCCACAATTTCACAGCTAACTATGCTACATGAACCCTTATTAGAACTAATCCTGTCATTAGGTCAAAAGACAAAAGCTGTATGATTGTTAGGTGTCAAAAAGGGCATTTGGTAAAGCCCAACATCTATTCTATACTTTAAAAAATGTATTGCTAACCCTTTTTAACATGATAAATAATACTAATCTCAAACTAGCATTTGACATTTTAATAGAAGTGTGATCGTAAAAGTGAAAACAACCTGACAATGTCTGCTATCATCACTATTCGACTTTGTCCTTTAGTGTAAGCTACTGCAATAAAGGATAAAAGGTATTTAAAAGAGACACAGTTGGACATTCTTAACTACTTGGAAATCCTGAAGGGTCTAGAATAACACTTCTAAAACTAATAACTAATAAGGTAGTTTAATAAAGTGAAAAAAATATATATATATATAAATACTACCCAAGTCCTATGCAAGTTATAAAACTTCATTGAGAAATGAAAAAGATGACTTGAATAAATGCAGAAATATACCAAGTTCCTGGTAAATAACTTGCTGTAGAAGTGTTCTCTGCAGCACTATTTATCATAATAATAAAAATGGAAAGCAACTAAATATTTGACAATAGGGAATAGGCAAATAAAGTATGGTACAGTCATACAACAATAGGGACAGCCACAAAAATACATAAAAGAAAAATATTTCGTGGCTTGGAAAAATGTCCAAGGTGGACAGTAAACTTTTTAAGTCACTAAACAGTTTTTTGTGAAAGAAAAGGAGTATGTTTTGTGTATACACACATACAAACACGTACTCAAAATAAAACTGGGAGGCTATACCTCTAGATATGTTATGGATTATAGGTGATTTAAATTTTGTACTTTTTCTTTATCTGCATTTTTGTGTTTAACTGTATTTCCCTAATTTTATACAACATGTATTATATTTGTAATAAAAATTAAAACATAATTATCTTAGGAAAAATATAAATTCTCCTATTGTGGCTGGGATAGATTTCATGTGGTTGTCTTTCCAAAAAGAAACAAGTAAAATGAAAAACAAAACCTCAGTAACATAAATTGGACTCTGTCTGTTGGAATTCTATTATATTTATATAGTCAAAAGTCACCATTATAGTAAAGATTTAACCCCAAACTTCAAAGCACAGTAAGAAGCTATATAGTTTTACCGCACATCTGTATAGTGTTTTAGTCTTTCAAAGATAATTTCATATTTGCTGAGTTATTCTATTGTCACTCCAACCCTATGAGATAAGAAATTATCCCCATTTACAGATTAAGACTGTGAAACACAGAAAGTTCTGGATAGTTAAACACATGGGTAGTTGATGTTATTATTGCCTGCACCAGTGTACCAGTGGAACTAAATCCAGAACTTTAAGCACTAACTCCAGATGACTTTCAAACTAGATTTCACTTCAATTCAAATAATTATTAAGTTTCTCCAAGGTGCTAGGTCCTCTGTTTTGGAAATTGTGTATGGAAGTGATTAAAACATTATGCAAATTTAAAACAAATTCTGAGAATATTTTAAATTCTTGAAAGACAAGAGCTAGGGTTAAATTGGGCTCTTATTTCAATAATGCACAAAAGTTGAAGTGCTGGTGTCAAATCATCCAAATATAGATTCAGTTCCTTAAACTGATTTACCAAAAGTATCCAGCCTCTGAAACAGAGCATCAAATGCAATCTAAAAATGAAACTTCAAAGCTTTTGCACAGCAAAGGAAACCATAAACAAGACCAAAAGACAACCCTCAGAATGGGAGAAAATATTTGCAAATGAAGCAACCGACAAAGATTAATCTCCAAAATTTATAAGCAGCTCATGCAGCTCAATAACAAAAAAACAAACAACCCAATCCAAAAATGGGCAGAAGACCTAAATAGACATTTCTCCAAAGAAGATATACAGAGTGCCAACAAACACATGAAAGAATGCTCAACATCATTAATCATTAGAGAAATGCAAATCAAAACTACAATGAGGTATCATCTCACACCAGTCAGAATGGCCATCATCAAAAAATCTAGAAACAGTAAATGTTGGAGAGGGTGTGGAGAAAAGGGAACACTCTTGCACTGCTGGTGGGAATGTGAATTGGTTCAGCCACTATGGAGAACAGTATGGAGGTTCCTTAAAAAGCTACAAATAGAACTACCATATGACCCAGCAATCCCACTACTGGGCATATATCCTGAGAAAACCGAAATTCAAAAAAAGTCATGTACCAAAATGTTCATTGCAGCTCTATTTACAATAGCCCAGAGATGGAAACAACCTAAGTGTCCATCATCGGATGAATGGATAAAGAAGATGTGGCACATATATACAATGGAATATTACTCAGCCATAAAAAGAAACGAAATTGAGCTATTTGTAATGAGGTGGATACACCTAGAGTCTGTCATACAGAGTGAAGTAAGTCAGAAAGAAAAAGACAAATACCGTATGCTAACACATATATATGGAATTTAAGAGAAAAAAAAATGTCATGAAGAACCTAGGGGTAAGGCAGGAATAAAGATGCAGACCTCCTAGAGAACGGACTTGAGGTTATGGGGAGGGGGAAGGGTGAGCTGTGACAGGGCGAGAGAGAGTCATGGACATATACACACTAACAAACGTAGTAAGGTAGATAGCTAGTGGGAAGCAGCCGCATGGCACAGGGATGTTGGCTCGGTGCTCTGTGACAGCCTGGAGGGGTGGGATAGGGAGGGTGAGAGGGAGGGAGACGCAAGAGGGAAGAGATATGGGAACATATGTATATGTATAACTGATTCACTTTGTTATAAAGCAGAAACTAACACACCATTGTAAAGCAATTATACCCCAATAAAGATGTTAAAAAAATGCAATCTAAAAATTATAATGTCTGGGTCCTAGAAAATTCATGGCAAAGGATTTTCTCTCCTTTAATAAACCCATCATCCTGACTTAGAGAGTTAACCTTCCTTTTAAAAAATTCATCTCATAAGTGATACATTTCATGCATACTTACATAGTGACATACTTAAAACACAATCAATGTGCTTTCAAGAAACATACCCCAGCATGAGACATGATTCACTTTTTTTCTTTGTATGTAACATTTACTTTGGATTATAATAGGGGAGTGAGCAAAATATGATTTACAAAATCTGTCTCATAATACATTTAACAACCTTGCAAAAGCCTTACATGCATTATGCCTCACAATAAACATTGACATTTATAATCTAAAATTCTCATTTGTGCTAATGGCAGGCTCATTCTTCCACTTAGGTAACGAAATTTTAATGTAGTATGTGTATGAGAAGGGAAGGGGAGTATAAAATATATTAAGTAATTCACTTGGTTATTACACGACCAGAAAGATGACATCATTTTTCGTCTCACATTTCTCAAGCAATAGATTTTGCAGTGCAATCATCAACTGGTGGGAGGGTTTTAGAACTACCTGACACATCAAATTTGCTCAGAAAAGACAGAGTTCTGTGAGCAATTCCAATATTCCATTTCCTCAATATTCAAAATATTCCAGTGGAACATCCAAAGTAAACACTTTTTTTCCCCCTATCTAGATAAAGAATGCCTTCTACCTGTGGCTCTTCTAATGTTCTCAAGGACAACTCCCACTGCTACTTACCTGGTGAGAAATGGAAAACCTGTCACCCAAACAGCAACTCCCTTCATTTTTTTTCTTTCTTCTATACATCTAACCAAGAAACTGATAGCATATTATTTTCTAAGACAATTTTTCCAAATGAACCACAGCACTGAGGCATAAACGCATATGAAGAAAGTTAAATAAGAGGGAGTATTTGAGGTAAAATTGAACAGTTGACAGAAAGTGAATTTTCTGTCAAGAGTATGTATTACCTTAGTTCCAAAGAGCTCACAAATATGCAGAGGGGTAATGCTGACTGTCACCAATTTGTGCATATGCTATTCATTTAAGCGTTTGATTGCCGGCATGTTTCTCTGTGGATGTTCAAGCTCCGCCTGAGCTTATTGTTTTACATTGAAATAAATATGCACTTTAGGTGCAATGGAGCCTCACTGAAATATTGCCTCTGGGCACACAGTTTGAGGTTGCCTTACATCAAGATATCTGAGGTCTTCTAAAACATTCCTCCAACGACAGATTTTAAGACAGACTCTGCCTACTAGTGAATTTTAGACCACAAATTTTAAAAAAAGACCCTCCAAATTGTGATAAGTTAGATTATGTTCACCAAATACTTCCTCCCTTTTCCCCACACTGTGGGCAGAGTATACTTTCCCACCCCCGTGATGTTGGGCTTGAATATGTGACTTGCTATGATTAATGGTACCACACCATGACACGGTATTTTAAGCCATGATAAAAACAAAGGTTTGAGACTTCTGACATTTCCCTGTGCTATGATCTGAATGTTTGTATCCCCCTAAAATTTGTATGTTAAACTCCTAACCCCCAAAATTGATGGTGTTAGGAGATGGGGCCTTTGGGAAGTGCCTGAGTCATGAAGGTAGAACTCTCATGAATGAGACTGCCTTATAAAAGAGGTCACAGAGAAATCCCTAGCCCCTTTGGTCATAAGAGCACACAATGAGAAGTCTGCAACCTTGAAGAGAGCCCTCACCTGGCCGTGCTGGCATCCTGATCTCTGACTTCCAGACTCCAGAACTTTAAGCAATAAGTTTTTACTGTTTATAAGCCATCCAGTCTGTGGTATTTTGTTCTAGCAACAGGAACAGAATAAGATACCATGAAAAGAACATTCTTGGATACTTCACTGGTCCAGAGATGGTAAGAGACACATCAACCTGACTTAGAATCAGCCTGTGATTTGGAGTCAAGCCCAGCTGAACTCAGTCTAGATCAGCTGACCTAAGCCAATGGATGCAAGTATAAGTAAAAGTAAATGCTTTGCACTTACTGGCTTTGCACTTAAAGCCACTGCATTTGGGGTGTTTTTCTGTCCAACATTATTGTGGTCATAGTTGACTGATATGTATCTGGCAACAAACACATTGTTAAAGTAATTATAACATATAGATAGGTCCGTATACTGATTCTAAAGCAGTTGTAATATAGCAAAACTTTATTAATAACCACATCACCTGCATATAGCTATAAATGTGATATATGTCAATCAATTATCAAGATAATAATCTGTTACTTAAAGGAGAAATGACTGAACGTTTTGAGTTAGCTAGATATGCCTGGTTAGCAGTCCTCTTTCTAAATATATGAATTAAATACCTTCTCAGCCCAATTCAAAATGAGAAAACAAAAACCCTGATGAAAAATAAGGCAGGAAGTTTAATTGTGAATGACTATTCTGATGTGTTCTTATCCTGCTGCCTAGATAGCTAGTGAGGAGGATATTTCTTATATTGAATTAACAGAAAAATAATAGTGATAAATAAATACAAATTAAAGCTGTTAAGAATAATTTGTTGATTAGTTTAGATGACATATTAAGAACCAGATTATAAGTATAAATCTAGCATGATATGAACATATCCAAATGAAAATTCTCAAATGTTAATACAGAGGAAAAAATTATGTTCCTTTACATTGATAAAGTTAAATGTACAGTATAAAGGAAAAAAGTTAAATAATTTTTGAAAATTTTCTTTTAATTACTACTATAGCACCTTGATTATAATGACAAGGATAATTTCATATAAACTATAAAAATACTAATTATTTATTTTACAGTATCTTCTAAAATGTTGTTTAGCTTTAAAATTCATGACAGAAGTGATGTCAACATCATGGTAGAATGAGATGCTCCCATTGTCTCTTCCCTTCAACAGACAACCAGTAAAACATCCATAACTCAAGAAAAATGCCTCTGCCCAACACACCAGGACACTGAAGAATTCCATACATCTATACATCTAATGGTGTACAGAACACATAGAGAAGGCAGAGCCAGAGGAGGAGCAGAGGTGGCACCTATGACCCCAAACCCCTGGCTGTGGTGGCAGAGCCTGCAGGCCCAGAGAACCCAGTAGCAGCAGGAGAGGCAGTGCACACAACTCTGGCATCCCAGCTACAGCAGAACCATTGCCACAGGGAACCTAGTAGCAGGGGTACCAAGGCCTGCTACCCTGTCCCTCTAGCCACAGAGGCACCAGCATGACTCTGCTAACCCAACACCTGTAACAGCAGCACCCATTAATCCAACAAACCTGAACAATGTAGAGACACTCCTGACTCTGGCCTCTCCTCCACTCACCCTGTGGTGGTGAAGCAATGGAAGCACCTGCCATTCCAGTGTCCCAGGGAGGAACAGCAGCAGCAAAGCACCAGCCACCTGGAGGCACAAGCAGCCTCAATGTAGACATTGAGCAAAACCTCTGCCAGAATCAGTGGGGTGGAACATACTGATTCTCAAATACAACTAGAGGCAGTTCAGGTAAGAGAAACCAAAAACTTGTGCTATAGCACCACCTACTGAAAACAAAAAAGGCCTTTAATTACTAACTTGTTGAATGGTTAGAATCAAGAAAAAATAAAAGCTTTACCTAAAGAAGAAACTTTTCACTACTTTAAATATGCTGGGAGACTAACAATGCATCAAACATCAGGAAAAAAAACACAGTAATATGGTTTCACAAAAAGAAAATGAAAATTCTCCAGAGATTAAAGTCATGGATTAATGCAATCTAACTGATAGAGAGTTCAAAATGGCTGTCATGAAGAAACACAATGAGCTACAAGACAACTCAGAAAGGCAGTGCAATGAGTTCAGGAACAAAATTAATGAACAGAGAGGAGATTGGTTCAAGATGGCAGAGTAGAAGTACATGAACTCACTCCCTCTTGCGAGAGCATTAGAATTACAACTAACTACTGAACAATCATCAAAGGGAAGACACTGGAACTCACCAAAAAAGATACCCCACATCAAAAGACAAAGGAGAAGCCACAATGAGATGGTAGGAGGGGCACAATCACAATAAAATCAAATCCCATTACCGCTGAGTGGGTGACTCACAAACTGGAGAACAGTTATACCACAGAAATGCATCCACTGGAGTGAAGGTTCTGAGCTCCATATCAGGCTTCCCAACCTGGGTGTCTGGTAACAGGTGGAGGAATTCCCAGAGAATCAGACTTTGAAGTCTAGCAGGATCTGAATGCAGGACGTTGACAGGACTGGGGGAAACAGGGACTCCACTCTTGGAGGGCACACACAAAGTAGGTGTGCATCAGGACCCAGGGGAACAAGCAGTGACACCATAGGAGACTGAACCAGACCTAACTGCTAGTTCTGGTAGGTCTCCTGCAGAGGCGTGGGCATGTGTGTGTGTGGCTGTGGCTCACCATGGGAACAAGGACACTGACAGCAGAAGTTCTGGGATGTACTATTGGCATGAGCCCTCCCAAAGTCTATAATTAGCCTCACCAAAGAACAAGTAGGGTCCAGTGCTGGATTGCCTCAGGCCAAACAACCAAAGGGGAGGGAACTCAGGCCCACCCATCAGAAGATAAGCAGATTAAAGTTTTACTGAGTTCTGCCCACCAGAGCAACACCCAGCTCTGCCAATCACCAGTCCTTCTCATCAGGAGGTTTTCACAAGCCTCTTGGATGGCCTCATCCACCAGAGGGCAGACAGCAGAAGCAAGAAGAACTACAATCCTGCAGCCTGTGGAAGGAAAACCACATTCACAGAAAGATGGACAAAATGAAAAGGGAGAGGACTATGTACCAGACAAAGGAACAAGATAAAGCCCCAGAAACACAAATGAAGTGAAAATAGGCAACCTACCAGAAAAATAATCCAGAATAATGATAATGAAGATGATCCAGGACCTCAGAAAAAGAATGGAGGCAAAGATCAAGAAGATGCAATAAATGTTTAATAAAAACCTAGAAGAATTAAAGAACAAACACCTAGAAGAATTATAGAACAAACAAACAGAGATGAACAATACAATAACTGAAATGAAAAATACACTAGAGGGCTTCCCTGGTGGCACAGTGGTTGAGAGTCTGCCTGCCGATACAGGGGACACGGGTTCATGCCCTGTTCTGGGAGGATCCCACATGCCGCAGAGCGGCTGGGTCCGTGAGCCATGGCCACTGGGCCTGCATGTCCGGAGCCTGTGCTCCACAATGGCAGAGGCCACAACAGTGAGAGGCCCCCGTACCGCAAAAAAAAAGAAAACAAACAAACAAACAAACAAACAAAAAATACACTAGAAACAATCAATAGCAGAATAACTGAGGCAGAAGAACGGATAAGTGACCTGGAAGACAGAATGGTGAAATCCACTGCTGCAGAACAGAATAAAGAAAAAAGAATTTTAAAAAATGAAGACTGACTAAGAGACCCCTGGGACAACATTATACACACCAACATTCACATTATAGGGGTCCCAGAAGGAGAAGAGATAGGGAAAGAACACAAGAAAATACTGGTAAAGATTATAGTCGAAAATTTCCCTAACAGAGACTCCAGACTGATCCTCTCCCGCACTGCTGCATTGGGTGTCTGGTTTCCAATTCCACAGGCTCAGCCGGCTGGGGCTGGGTGCCAGTGGCAGGTAGTGGCAGGTGCCCGCTGAGCAACAGGAGCGCAGAGAAAGAGCGAGTGGTAGAAGCAGCAGAGAGGATGCCAAGGACGCTGAGGGAGAGAGGCTGGGAGTGAGGAAGGGTCCCTGAAGCCTGCCCCCTACCAAGCACCAGACTCTGTGGGTGCACTGGGTGAGCATGGTTGGTGGGCAAGGTTGCAAAAGTGTGGATGAAAGGCGCTTGGTGCTCCATCCAGGAGTCAGTGCTGTGCCTCTGAGGTGGAAGAGCCAACTTCAGGACACTGGACCACAAGAGACTTCACAGCTCCACGTAATATCAAATGACGAAAATCTCCAACATATCTCCATCTCAACACAAAGAACCAGCTTCACTCAATGACCAGCAAGCTGCAGTGCTGGACACCCTATGCCAAACAATTAGCAAGACAGGAACACAACACCACCCATTAGCAGAGAGGCTGCCTAAAATCAAAATAAGGCCACAGACACCCCAAAACACACCACCAGATGTGGACCTGCCCACCAGAAGAAAAGATCCAGGCTCATCCACCCGAACACAGGCACTAGTCCCCTCCAACAGGAGGCCTACAAAACCCACTGAACCAACATTACTCACTGGGGACAGACACCAAAAACAATGGGAACTATGAATCTGCAGCCTGCAAAAAGGAGACCCCAAACAAAGTAAGATAAGCAAAATGAGAAGGCAGAAAAACACACAGATGAAGGAGCAAGGTAAAATGCCACGAACCCTAACAAATGAAGAGGAACTAGGCAGTCTACCTGAAAAAGAATTCAAAATAATGATAGTAAAGATGATCCAAAATCTTGGAAATAGAATAGAGAAAATACAAGAAACATTAACAAGGACCTAGAAGAACTAAAGAGGAAACAAGCAATGATGAACAACACAATAAATGAAATTAAAAACACTCTAAAAGGGGGCTTCCCTGGTGGCACAGTGTTTGAGAGTCTGCCTGCCGATGCAGGAGATGCAGGTTCGTGCCCCAGTCCAGGAAGATCCCACGTACCACAGAGCGACTGGGCCCGTGAGCCATGGCCACTGAGCCTGCGCGTCCAGAGCCTGTGCTCCACAATGGGAGAGGCCACAATGGTGAGAGGCCTGTGTACCACCAAATATATATATATATATATATATATATATATATATATATATATATATATATATATATATATATATATATATATACTCTAGAAGGGATCAATAGCAGAATAACTGAGACAGAAGAACGGTTGAGTGACCTGGAAGATAAAATAGTGGAAATAACTACTGCAGAGCAGAAAAAGAAAAAATAATGAAAAGAACTGAGGACAGTGTCAGAGACCTCTGGGACAACATTAAATGCACCAACAATCAAATTATAGGGGTCCCAGAAGAAGAAGAGAAAAAGAAAGGGACTGAGGAAATATTTGAAGAGATTATAGTTGAAAACTTCCCTAATATGGGAAAGGAAATAGTTAAACAAGTACAGGAAGCACAGAGAGACCCATACAGGATAAATCCAAGGAGAAACACACAAAGACACATATTAATCAAACTATCAAAAATTAAATACAAACAAAACATTAAAAGCAGCAAGGGAAAAAAATAACACACAAGGGAATCCCCATAACGTGAACAGCTGATCTTTCAGCAGAAACTCTGCAAGCCAGAAGGGACTGGCAGGACATATTTAAAGTGATGAAGGAGAAAAACCTACAACCAAGATTACTCTATCCAGCAAGGATCTCATTCAGATTTGATGGAAAAATTAAATCCTTTACAGACAAGCAAAAGCTGAGATAATTCAGCACCACCAAACAAGCTTTACAACAAATGCTAAAGGAACTTCTCTAGGCAAGAAACACAAGAGAACGAAAAGACCTACAATAACAAACCCAAAACAAATAAGAAAATGAGAATAAGAACATACATATCGATAATTACCTTTAATGTAAATGGATTAAATGCTCCCACCAAAAGACACAGACTGGCTGAAAGGATACAAAAACAAGAGCCATATATACGCTGTCTACAAGAGACCCACTTCAGACCTAGGGACACATACAGACTGAAATTGAGGGGATGGAAAAGGATATTCCATGGAAATGGAAATCAAAAGAAAGCTAGAATAACAATTCTCATATCAGACAAAATAGATGTTAAAATAAAGACTATTACAAGAGACAAAGAAGGATACTACATAATGATCAAGGGATCGATCCAAGAAGAAGATATAACAATTGTAAATATTTATGCACCCAAAATAGGAGCACCTCAATACATAAGGCAAATAATAACAGCCATAAAAGGGGAAATCGACAGTAACACAATCATAGTAGGGGATTTTAACACCCCACTTTCACCAATGGACAGATCATCCAAAATGAAAATAAATAAGGAAACACAAGCTTTAAATGATACATTAAACAAGATGGACTTAATTGATATTTATAGGACATTCCATCCAAAAACAACAGAATACATATTTTTCTCAAGTGCTCATGGAACATTCTCCAAGATAGATCATATATTGGGTCACAAATCAAACCTTGGTAAATTTAAGAAAATTGAAAATTTATCAAGTATCTTTTCCGACCACAACACTATGAGACTAGATATCAATTAGAGGAAAAGATCTGTAAAAAATACAAACACATGGAGGCTAAACAATACACTACTTAATATCGAAGTGATCACTGAAGAAATCAAAGAGGAAATAAAAAGATACCTAGAAACAAATGACAATGGAGACAGGACGACACAAAACTTATGGGATGCAGCAAAAGCAGTTCTAAGAGGGAAGTTTATAGCAATACAATCCTACCTTAAGAAACAAGAAACACCTCAAATAAACAATCTAACCTTGTACCTAAAGCAATTAGAGAAAGAAGAACAAAAAAAACCCAAAGATAGCAGATTGAAAGAAATCATAAAGATCAGATCAGAAATAAATGAAAAAGAAATGAAGGAAATGATAGCAAAGTTCAATAAAGCTAAAAGTTGGTTCTTTGAGAAGATAAACAAAATTGATAAACCATTAGCCAGACTCATCAAGAAAAAAAAAGGAGAGGACTCAAATCAATAGAATTAGAAATGAAACAGGAGAAGTAACAACTGACATTGCAGAAATACAAAAGATTATGAGAGATTACTACAAGCAACTCTATGCCAATAAAATGTACAACCTGGAAGAAATGGACAAATTCTTAGAAAAACACTACCTGCCAAGACTGAACCAGGAAGAAATAGAAAATATGAACAGACCAATCACAAGCGCTGAAATTAAAACTGTGATTAAAAATCTTTCAACAAACAAAAGTCCAGGACCAGATGGCTTCACAGGCGAATTCTCTCAAACATTTAGAGAAGAGCTTACACCTATCCTTCTCAAACCCTTCCAAAATATAGTAGAGGGAGGAACACGCCCAAATGCATTCTACAACGCCACCATCACCCTGATATGAAAACCTAACAAAGTTGTCACAAAGAAAGAAAACTACAGGCCAATATCACTAATGAGCATAGATGTAAAAATGCTCAAAAAAATACTAGCAAACAAATTCCAACAGTACATTAAAAGGATCACACACCATGATCAAGTGTGGTTTATTCCAGGAATGCAACGATTCTTAAATATACACAAATCAATCAATGTGATACACCATATTAACAAATTGAAGGAGAAAAACCATATGGTCATCTCAATATATGCAGAGAAAGCTTTCAACAAAATTCAGCACCCATTTATGATAAAAACCCTCCAGAAAGTAGGCATAGAGGGAACTTTCCTCAACATAATAAAGGCCATATATGAAAAACCCACAGCCAACATCGTCCTCAATGGTGAAAAACTGAAACCATTTCCACCAAGATCAGGAACAAGACAAGGTTGCATACTCTCACGACTATTATTCAACATAGTTTTGGAAGTTTTAGCCACAGCAATCAGAGAAGAAAAGGAAATAAAAGGAATCCAAATCAGAAAAGAAGAAATAAAGCTGTCACTCTCTGCAGATGACATGATACTATACACAGAGAATCCTAAAGATGCTAACAGAAAACTACTAGAGCTACTCAATGAATTTGGTAAGGTAGCAGGATACAAAATTAATGCACAGAAATCTCTGGCATTCCTATACACTAATGTTGAAAAATCTGAAAGTGAAATCAAGAAAACACTCCCATTTACCATTGCAACAAAAAGAATAAAATATCCAGGAATAAACCTACCTAAGGAGACAAAAGACCTTTATACAGAAAATTATAAGACACTGATGAAAGTAATTAAAGATGGTTCAAATAGATGGAGAGATATACCATATTCTTGGATTGGAAGAACAAACATTGTGAAAATGACTCTATTACCCAAAGCAATCTACAGATTCAATGCAATCCCTATCAAACTACCACTGGCATTTTTCACAAAACAAGAAAAAAAAATTCACAATTTGTATGGAAACACAAAAGACCCCAAATAGCCAAGTAATCTTGAGAATGAAAAATAAATCTGGAGTAAGCAGGCTCCCTGACTTCAGACTATACTACAAAGCTACAGTAAACTAGACAGTATGGTACTGGTAGAAAAACAGAAATATAGATCAGAGAGCTATATTTGGAGAGAAAACCCAGAGCTAAACCCACACACATATGGTCATCTTATCTTTGATAAAGGAGGCAAGAATATACAATGGAGAAAAGACAGCCTCTTCAATAAGTGATGCTGCAAAAATTGGACAGATACATGTAAAGATAAGAAATTAGAACACACCAAACACCATGCAGAAAAATAAACTCAAAATGTATTAAAGACCTAAATGTAAGGCCAGACACTATAAAACTCTTAGAGGAAAACATAGGCAGAACACTCTATGGCATAAATCACAGCAAGATCTTATTTGACCCACCTCCTAGAGAAATGGAAATAAAAACAAAAATAAACAAAGGGGACCTAATGATCCTTCAAAGCTTTTGCACAGCAAAGGAAACCATAAGCAAGACCAAAAGACAACCCTCAGAATGGGAGAAAATATTTGCAAGTGAAGCAACTGACAGAGGATTAATCTGCAAGATTTACAAGCAACTCATGCAGCTCAGTAACATAAAAAACAAACAACACAATCCATAAATGGGCAGAAGACCTAAATAGACATTTCTCCAAAGAAGATATACAGACTGCCAACAAGCACATGAAAGAATGCTCAACATCATTAATCATTAGAGAAATGCAAATCAAAACTACAATGAGATATCATCTCACACCAGTCACAATGGCCATCATCAAGTGTAAGTTGTGACAAAGCGAGAGAGAGGCATGGACATGTATACACTACCAAATGTAAGGTAGATAGCTAGTGGGAAGCAGCCTCATAGCACAGGGAGATCAGCTCCGTGCTTTTTGACCACCTGCAAGTGTGGGATAGGGAGGGTGGGAGGGAGGGAGATGCAAGACGGAAGAGATATGGGAACATATGTATATGTATAACTGTTTCACTTTGTTATAAAGAAACTAACACACCATTTTAAAGCAATTTTACTCCAATAAAGATGTAAAAACATAAATTAATTAATTAAAAAAATAAAAATAAAAAAATCTGGAAACAATAAATGCTGGAGAGGGTGTGGAGAAAAGGGAACCCTCTTGCAGTGTTGGTGGGAATGTAAATTGATACAGCCACTATGGAGAACAGTATGGAGGTTCCTGAAAAAACTAAGAATATATCTACCATGCGAACCAGCAATCCCACTACTGGACATATACCCTGAGAAAACCATAATTCAAAAAGAGTCATGTACCAAAATATTCACTGCAGCTCTATTTACAATAGCCAGGACATGGAAGCAACCTCAGTGTCCATCATCAGATGAATGGATAAAGAAGATGTGGCACATATATACAATGAAATATTACTCAGCCACAAAATGAAACAAAATTGCGATATTTGTAGTGAGGTGGATGGACCTAGAGCCTGTCCTACAGAGTGAAGTAAGTCAGAAAGAGAAAAACAAATACCGTATGCTAACACATATATATGGAATCTAAGAAAAAATGTCATGAAGGACCTAGGGGTAAGATGGGAATAAAGACACTGACCTACTAGAGAATGGACATTAGGATATGGGGAGGGTGAAGTGTAAGCTGTGACAAAGTGAGAGAGTGGCATGGACATATATACACTACCAAACGTAAAAAAGATAGCTAGTGGGAAGCAGCCGCAAAGCACAGGGAGATCAGCTCGGTGATTTGTGACCACCTAGATGGGTGGAATACAGAGGGTGGGAGGGAGGGAGATGCAAGATGGAAGAGATATGGGAACATATGTATCACTGATTCAGTTTATTATAAAGCAGAAACTAACACAACATTGTAAAGAAATTATACTCAAATAAAGATGTTAAAAATTATTAAAAATATCTCAATTTCATTTCTTTTTATGGCTGAGTAATATTCCATTGTATATATGTGCCACATCTTCTTTATCCATTCATCTGTTGATGGACACTTAGGTTCTTCCATGTCCTGGCTATTGTAAATAGTGCTGCAATGAACATTGTGGTACATGACTCTCTTTGAATTATGGTTTTCTCAGGGGATATGCACAGTAGTGGGATTTCTGGGTCAAATGGTAGTTCTATTCTTAGTTTTTTCAGGAACCTCCATACTGTTTTCCATAGTGGCTGTATCAATTTACATTCCCACCAACAGTGCAAGAGGGTTCCCTTTTCTCCATACCCTCTCCAGCATTTATTGTTTGTAGATTTTTTGATGATGGCCATTCTGACTGGTATGAGGTACTACCTCATTGTACTTTTGATTTGCTTTTCTCTAATGATTAGTGATGCTGAGCATTCTTTCATGTGTTTGTTGGCAGTCTGTATATCTTCTTTGGAGAAATGTCTATTTAGGTCTTCCATCCATTTTTGGTTTGGGTTGTGTGATTTTTTGATATTGGGCTGCATGAGCTGCCTGTATATTTTGTAGATTAATCCTTTGTCAGTTGCTTCATTTGCAAATATTTTCTCCCATATTGAGGGTTGTCTTTTGTCTTGTTTTTGGTTTTCTTTGCTGTGAAAAAGCTTTTAAGTTTCATTAGATCCCATTTGTTTATTTTTGTTTTTATTTCCATATCTCTAAGAGGTGGTTCAAAAAAGATCTTGCTGTGATTTATGTCAAAGAGTGTTCTTCCTACCTTTTCCTCTAAGAGTTTTATAGTGTCTGGCCTTACATTTAGGTCTTTAATCCATTTTGAGTTTACTTTTCTGTATGGTGTTAGGGCATGTTCTAATTTCATTCTTTTACATGTACCTGTCCAGTTTTCCCAGCACCACTTATTGAAGAGGCTGTCTTTTCTCCACTGTATATTCTTGCCTCCTTTATCAAAGATAAGGTGACCATCTGTGTGTGGGATTATCTCTGGGCTTTCTATCCTGTTCCATTGATATATATTTCTGTTTTTGCACCAGTACCATACTGTTTTTATTTACTGTAGCTTTGTAGAATAGTCTGAAGTCAGGGAGCCTGATTCTTCCAGCTCCATTTTTCTTTCTCAAGATTGCTTTGGCTATTTGGTTTTTTTTTTTTTTTCCATACAGTTGTGAAATTTTTTGTTCTAGTTCTGTGAAAAATGCTATTAGTAGTTTGATAGGGATTATATTGAATCTGTAGATTGCTTTGGGTAGTAGAGTCATTTTCACAATGTTAATTCTTCCAATCTAAGAACATGGTATATCTCTCCATCTGTTCATATCATCTTTAATTTCTTTCATCAGTGTCTTATAGTTTTATGCCTACATGTCTTTTGTCTCCTTAGGTAGGTTTATTCCTAGATATTTTAATCCTTTTTTGCAATAGTAAATGGGAGTCAAAAAGAGTCATGTGTTGTGTTGTGTGTGTGTGTGTGTACATAATTGAAAGTTTTTTATAAAGGCAATATTAACTCAGATATACCCACATACCACGTTTTTTTGATTTTCATATCTTTTCATAACTCAAATCTTCAGTATGAATAATTTTCCTCCTACCTAAATTGTATCATAAGAATTTCATTTACAGGTCAGCTATGACAAGTTTTATGAGTACAGTCAGCAACCACCTTAAATCAGGTTTAATTCATAGGTTTTCAGGACCAGGAAGACTCTATGAACCTAGGCTGCAGAATCTCACAAGGGATGGTTTACTTCAGTTTATAATTCACTGTGGAGAGAGTCTGCTTCTTGATTCCCCTCACCAGGTAAGGTTTCTGCTTTAATTTCTATCTTTCTCATCCAGCAACTTCATCAAAAATAAAGTGCTATTTTCTCTAAAGCAGCATATACTCTCAGGACAGAAGCAGTTTTCATGCCCAGTTTATTTACCTTTCTGGATTCCCATACTGACTTTGGTCTGGTGATTTCTACAATCTTATTTGTTCTTCCATGTCTTTAAATATTTTATTTTTATAGTTTATTGACCCTTTGAGGTGTTTTCAGTGTAAGAGTTAGTCAAATTATCTAACCAGCCATTATTAGAAACCAGAATCCCAGGCTAACAAACTTCTGAGAGGACTTAGTAACGCATTGGTGTAACAAAAGTTTATTGAGCACCAGGGATCCATCAAGCCTGGTGTTGGGCACGGAGAAATTTGATTGGACCCCTGGCAAGAAGTAGTTCATAACCAAAGGCTCATTGTGCAATTCAAACTTCTCTGTTGGAATCCATGATATGAATAGAGAAGACATCATAGGAAAAGTTCAGAGAAGCAGTAGAACAGTGTTTAAGACCACAGCCTCTGAAATGCTGTCCCTATCTTACTAGCCATTTGATCTTGGGAAAATTGCTTATTCTTTCCTTCCCTCAAGTTCCTCACTTATAAGATGGGGATAATTATAGTAACCATCTTACTTGGTTTCTGTGGATATAAGTACACATATAAAGCTCTTAGAACATGTCTAAAATATTTAGGTCCTCAAAAAATGTTAGAAATTGTATTCTACACATTAGAAAGCCAACTAATTCTACAGTATTCTTGATTTAAGATTTTAGATCACCAACAATCTTAAAAAGATCAACAATTTTGTGTAACCTAAACTGGACATACATTCTGGGAATTAATCAACATGTATTTTGTTTATTGCCCCCTCTTTGGCTTCAGGCAGTGGAGTTCACCTGGTCCAAAACTAAATATGTTAAATGCATTTTATTATTCTCTTGTTTGGACCCCAGGTGGAGAGGGTTGAGTAATCATACTAATTATGTACAGGTGTCTGGGGTTGAGTAATTATACTAATTAGCTCATACATGTCATCCTCATTGGTCCATGCAAGTTCCCTCTTGTTTTGTTTATTTACATATCCCCTTTTCCAACCTTTCTTGTTTAAATTCTTCCTTCCCCAAGCAACTATTCTAGTGCTTCATTAAAAATTTGTGTAAATACTTGTGTACTACTTGGTGTTCATGTGATGAGCTAAGTTTACAGCAATTCAAATCAACTCCAAAATGTATTTCCAAAGTCCTCTGCAATGCCATGCACAACAAATGCTTAACAGCCATCTCATGAACACAAATGTCAGTTTATGGCACCTACCCAGCCAACCAAGGCAGAGAATTCAGAATGTTCTTTCTTTTCTCCATCTCTCTCAGCTCCCTCAACCAAACACTGCCAGTTTTACCTGTCTGCAAAATCCATTTCCTTCTCTCATCCCCATGGCTACAAAATTATTTCAAGCTATCACCAACTTATTTCTTCACAACTGCATCAGCCTCATGTCTCTCCCCTGCCAAATCTAACACTTGCACTGCCACGAGAGTACTTTTTCTAAGTAAAATTAATTAAAAGCAGGTTGTCTGTGATTCTAACTTAATCATATTCAATAATTCCCCATTGTTCACAGGATAAATTTTAAACTCTAAGGACAGCTTTAAAAATCCTTTAGATTCTGTCCCAGGCTTGAGGCTCCCCTCCTTCCACGGTTCCTATACAACCTCATCTGAAATATCTGCAGAACTCAGTCACCAGGCACTTTTGCACATTGCTGATTGTTTTCATGCTGCATCCTCTACTTACAAGGCTTTCTTTCCTTGAACTGCAATAAATTATTTTCCTTATATTCTGCTTTAAATGCATCTTCACTGAAACACTGAGCCTCCAACTGCCACCGACACTACCACCATCACTGTCCAGGAAATACTGCTCTCACCTCTGTTTCCTCAGAATTGTGTGCAAGACATGGAAGCAACCTAAGTGTTCATCGACAGATGAAAGGATAAAGATGCTGTGGTCCATGTATACAATGTAATATTAGTCATAAAAAGGAACGAACTAATGCCATTTGCAGCAACATGGATGGACCTATAGATGATCGAAAAATAAAAAGTGATACAAATGAACTTATATGCAAAACAGAAATAAACCCACAGACATAGAAAACAAACTTATGGTTACCAAAGAGAAAAGGGGGGAAGGATAAATTAGAAGCATGGGATTAACACATACACACTACTATATATAAAATAGATAAACAACAAGGACCTATTGTATAGCACAGGGAACTATACTTAATATTTTGTAACAACCCGTAAGGGGAAAGAATCTGAAAAAGAGTAGATACATATTTATGTATAACTGAATCACTTTGCTGTACACGTGAAACTAACACAACATTGTAAATCAATTATACTTCATTTCTTTTTAAGTTAAAAAAAAAAGGAAAAGAATTTTGTGCAGATCACCTGCACCACATCTGTCATATTACAGAGTTAGGATAATGTTATAGGCTGAATTGTGCCCCCCAAGAAATTCACATGTTGAAGTGCTAACCCCTGGTACCTCAGAGTGTGGCCATATTTGCAGAGAGGGTCTTGAAGACATAATTTAAATGAGATCATTAGGATAGGTCCTAATCCAATGTAACTGGTATCCTTATAAGAAGAGGAAATTTGAATATAGACACATACAAAGGGAGTTCTGCCTCCAGACTATAACATCAGCTCTTCCGCAGGGCTCCAGAATGTTGGCCTGCTCTGTGGATTTCGGACTTGCCAGCCCCACATATTGGTGATGCAATTCCTTAAAATCAATCTCTCTCTCTCTCTCTCTTTATATACATATATATATATATACACACACGTAGATATAGATACACACATCCTATATATAATGTGTATACACATCACATATGTGTATATATGCCTCCTAATATATATGTACACATATGCAAGCATACCTCAGAGATATTACAGGTTCTGTTCTAGATCACAAAGCTAACATCTCAGTACAGCAAGTCACACAAACATTTTGGTTTCCAATGCATGTGAAAGTCATGTTTATGCTATACTCTATTCTATTAAGTGTGCATCAGCAGTATGTCTTTAAAAAAATACATAATGTAAAAATACAAAAAAAAAGTTACAAAAGTAACATCAAAGATCACAGATCACCATAACATATATAATAATAATGAAAAGATTTGAAATATTGCAAGAATTACCAAAATGTGACACAGAGACATGAAGTGAGCAAATGCTGTTGGAAAAGTGCTACCTATACATGCTCGATGCAGGATTGCCACAAACCTTCAATTTGTAAAAAATACATTATCTCTGAAGCACAGTAAAGTGAACCACAATAAAATGAGGTATGCCTGTACACATCCTTGTGCATGTATGTATATATTATTGTATGTATATATAATATATAGGAGCATATATATGTATGTGTATATGTATATATGTGTGCATGCATATGTATGTGTGTACATGTGTGTATATTTATATGTACACATATGTGTATGTATGAGATTTTTGAACACCAATGGCTTTTTAAAAAAATGACTTTGTGTAACCTGAACTGGACATACAGTGGGGGAAATGATCAAAATGAATTTCATTTATTACCCCCTACTTGCTCTCAGGCAGTGGAATTTACCTGGTCCAAAATTAAATATAAATACATATAAATACGTAAAATATGTCTACCTACATATACATACATATGTATATATACATATATATAATTCACATATATACATACATAAATAGGAATGTATGCATGTAGTCCTTAGTGCACACACTAAAGGCAGTACTTAAAACAGTACAGAGGGAAGACAGCTTCCAGGGATAATCAATCCACAGGTTTCTACCATTCCACTCTTGCCTAAACTGGGATAGGATATATGTGTATGTAATGTGTGTGTGTATATATATATACACCATACACATAGATGTTTTTATATATCGCTTTATGTATTTATAAATATGTTATACACACACACACGCAGATCCTACTGGTTCTGGTTTTCTGGAGAAAGCTAACTAATACAGATGGCATCTGTTTCATCCACTCAATGCCAAGTTCTTAAGGTCAGAAGTACATCTAATGAAATAAGATAACATAGTTCAGTTATGCACAGGTGTAAACTTCATCTCAGGCACTACTCTAATTTCTTTATATAAACTAATTTAATCCTTACAAACCTCATGAGAGAAATATTATCTCTATTTTATTAATGAAGTTAAGTACCGTGCCCAGAGTTATTGAGCTAGGAAGTGACAGGAGCAGACTTTGAAACCAGGCATCTGGCTTGCAACAGCCTTCTTACCATCATGCTAGACTATAAAACATTATGAGAAATTTTTTGTTTTGTTAAAAAATAAATGGTACGTAACACAACACCTGGCACTGTATAGATATTCAATAAATGTTTGTTGAATAAATATGAATAACATAAAATTTATAATAATTTAATAAATTATCAATTCATAATATATATACACACACATTTATGTTATAACTATATGTATTTACTTATTTACTCATAGCTGTAGATTAATCCATCTGGGAAGCATTGCTTCCCTTTCAAGGACCAAGGACCAGTGCTGGAATTCCCAGCATTATTTATTCATCTGCTCAATATCATATTGTGATGGATGGATAACAGGCCTGCAAAGTGCTTTATGAGACTTAAATATCAAATGGTAACATTCTCTTCAAGTAGTTTAAGAACAGGATGAGATTTCAAATTATTTTCTATACTCCTAGCCAATGAGATAAATAAGGATTTTATAAAAGACTACTTTTTCTTTTATCAAACAGAACTAAATTATACTAATATTCATAGCATAGTCACTATTGATTTTGTTCTGGAATGTTCCACAATTTTGTCTTTATGAACTTTAACCTGCTGTGAGTTTTATAAATGCCAACAGACGAATCCTTATTTTGTGCTGGGAGATTTGCTAAAAGGCAGAAAATGAAATTTTATTCAGATAGAGCTGTTATCTGAACTGTCTTAAATCCTAGCATAGTAATGTCTTAAGTCTTAGCATAGTAAAGATGTAATATATGATATCAAACTTTATAAAACTAACATCTAAACAATTTAGTAGGTTAGTTAAACTTTTCCTGAAAAGTCTCTCACAAAAACAGGAAACAATACATTATTGATCCCTGTCATCCACTTTAAAGCTATCAGAGAGGTACATTGACCAATTCTGAATTGGAAAGAAACAAAAAAAACCCTTGGGTATTTTGACTCACTTGATTCTCCTCTCTGATTTTCCAGACCCCTTATCGTCTGCACAATGATTGACCAGACCTTCTGGCAAGTTGTACAAATTGCCTTTTACTGTTCTTTTGATTTGTACAAAAACATGTTAATTGCAACCTTGAGCTCTTCTTCTGCCCTACTGATTACAAAATCACCTTTGCCAATTGATGCTTCCTAGAACGCCAGAAGACACCCAGTAAAATTAAGTACAAAATGAAATCTTTCTCCACCCACCCTTCTCCAAGTAAACATAGTCCCAAAGCGTCTGTAACCTCAAGATTGTTGATGGACCACAAAGTCTAGTTTTAAAACTATACTGAAAAATCAGAAAAACAACCTTTTTTTTAATTCCAGGAAATACTCCCTCCACCACCTCCTGTGTTTCAGATCAGGTCTTTCTTTCCTAACCCAGTGATATCCAAGGGCTAGATTTGCCGGGAGGAATTAATAGTGATCATTATAATACAGAAAGCAACAGCTGCACCTGTTCAGCTCTGTGTTAGCGATGCAGTTATGAAGAGCAAGGATAAGCCAACCCAGACAGTAGGGCTTAGTAATATTGTCTCTCACCTTGAAACAAACATCTTGCTGTGTACTGTTTTCTGTAAAGATATTCACATAGAGCATGTTCGGCATTTATCTTAATACTGAAAACATCACTACCCATATTGAATCTGAATACACAGGACAATTTTAGACATATGACAATGTTACTGTGTTTACTAAGGAGGTTGCAAAGTACAGTAATAGCTCAACTCTAAAAAACTCTCATCTGGCAATATTACCCACCAGGATCTACCAAGATCCAAGAATCAAACACATACAGGAAAGCCTCTGAAGAAACAAAACATACGTCACACCTTCTGTGTGTCTATTTGAGTCACTTACCAAATAGGAGTACCTTAGGCTTTCATGCAACATCTAACACACTCAGTCATGAGATTTTTTAACCTCAGAGCCAGTTAGAATCAACCAAGGGGAGGCTGCTATAGGCAGGAAGATAAAAGTATTGAGAAATCATGTAATAACAATGGACTGCTATATCTAAAAGCCCCTCAGTTATGTTTATTATATAAAAATTCTAAAATTATTGCCACATATTCTTATATACATACATGTTAGATGTAGAAAAATATTGAGAAAAAATGCAGATCTTTAAAAAGGGACAGCATGTTCTATTTACATCCTGAATATCATTTATTTATACACCACTGCTTGACTATTTCCTCCAGAAGATAGTCCCTCACTTAGTAAGATGTTTTTGTTGGAATAGCCTGATCATGGAATTATCAGCTTCATCTCATCAGCATTTACATCCTGCCCTTTGATGTTCATTATCTCCATTACTTAATGCTATATAAAAACCAAAGCAACCTGAAGTGGCTTCACTAAGCATTTTATTATATTTCCTAATTCTAATTCTATGTGCTGGCTAGGCTCAGCTGGAGAGTTCTTAGGTCATGTGTAGTCAACAGAGGTTACTCACGTGCTGGGGGCTCAGCTAGGGCTGGAGTGTGCGTGCCTGCTGCTATATCTGGCAGGGAATGGGGGTGGCTGGGCCTCTCTCTCCAGGTGGTTTCACATCATTCAGTAGGCAGTCTAGCCTGAGTCTTATGATGTGGTTGCTGAATTCCAAGAACATAAAAGCAAAACCTGCAAGGCCTCTTCAGGCCAGGCACAGAAGTCATACAAAGTCAGTTCTGTCATGTCGTACTGGTCGAAGCAAGTCATTGGGCCAGTTGAAATTCCAAAGAATGGGAAAGACACCATCTCCCCATGGGAAACACAGCATATGTGGACAGAGAGGGGAGGAATTGTCAGCAATCAGCTTTGTGGAAAAATCAATCTATTATCCTTACAAATTCCTTCAGGTGCCACAAATCCATAGGTGAATACAAAACCATAATAAATGGGAAGATGTGCAATCCAAGTAGACCAGGTCTGCAAACAAGATACAGTCATCAAAGAAGCAGACATTAGTCAGTATCCAGAGGGGAGTCTAGCCAGGAAAGTACAGCAGAATTGGAGACCAAGTGTAAGGACAAGAGAGCATCCGTGGACCCAAAATGAAGGCAAGAGAACACATCCCAGTTTAGGCAAGAGTGGAATGGTAGAGACCTGTAGATTGATTATCCCTGGAAGCTGTCTGCCCTCTGTACTGTTTTAAGTATTGCCTTTAGTGTGTGCACTAAGGACTACATATATTAATGCGAGTGGTAAATCTCAAAAGGAGATGGGCTTTGCAGGGTAACTGCAGAGTGGGAGAAGCTTGTTTCTGGTAAGTTCTAATCCAAAAAGTGAAAACTGGGGGAGTTCCCTGGTGGTCCAGTGGTTAGGGCTCAGCATTTTCACTGCCGTGGGCCTGTGTTTGATCCCTGGCTGGGGAAGATCCCACAAGCTGCACGGAGCAGCCAAAAAAAAAAGTGACAATTTTGTGTTACCCAAAATACAAACTAAGCACATGCTAAAGGCTCTAGCAAATGAGGGACAACAACAAAAAATTATTTGATAAAGATTGGATATTACTTAAGAAATTGAGAGTATATTTAACACAAAGGGCCATATGAAGATGATTATAAAATCTTATTGAAGTGTATAAAAAAGACCTGAACAAATAGATATATCACTTTGTAACATGGAAAGTCTTAATAGCATAAAATTTTTTGCAATTTAATATATAAAATTGATGAGTTCCAATTAGAATCCATACACAATTCTTTTTATAAGTTGGATTAAATTATCTTAACTGTTTAAATAATAATGAATAATGAGGAGTAGGTGATAAAAAAATGAAAATAAAGAATACATAAAGCCATCATAATTGAATCAATATGGTATTAGCAGAAAAACACAAAGAATTCAATGGAACAAAATAAAAATCCAGGTGAAAAAAAATCACAATAAAAAATTAATGTATGTCAAAAATAGTATTTCAGTTTAATGGGGAAAATGAAGGATTATTTAATAAATGACACTACACAATAGACTATCTGGAATAAAATAAAATTATGTACCTATCTTATAAACAAAAATAAATTCCAGGTGTATTAAAGACTTAAAATTTAAAAAATGACAAAAGAAAATCTAGAATTAAGATTTGTGTAAGTTATGGGGGGAAAGGGTGGGACAAGGGAACTCTCTTAAGCCAAACCAGAAAAGCAGATTCCATAAAAGATAAACATATTTGACAATATAATTTTTTAAGTTTTGTGAAGTAAAAAATAGCAGACAAAGACAAATAGAAATATTAATATTAGTTAGAAATATTAATATTAGTTAGAAATATTAATATGGAGAAGAGCCTCAGAAGAGAGATCTTAAAATTATCAAAATCACACAAAAACCCAATAAACCAATGGGCTAAGTGTTGAAGAGACAGTTCACAGTAGCGGAAACCAGCACGGACAGTAGACATAGGAAAAGGTGACCACCCTCACTAATAATTAGGAAAATGAAAATTTAAGCAACAACAAAATACCACTTTATAGCCATCAGATTGAGAAATACTACAGAAAGGATCTGTCTCTTCTTGGGTTTCCTCTAAAGTGGACTCAGGATCTGTTACAGGTAGTTTATTTGGAGCAGGAGTTGAGGGGGTGGCAGAATGAGACAAAGGAGAGAAAGCTGATCAAAGGGGTCACTTTTATTATAAAGATCACCCCTGTGGGCAGTGGAGTCTCAATTCCATCAGAACCTCCTGGGAAGCGAAGAGACTGTCTCCCAGAATTGTCCTACTCAAAGAAAGGAGGCAGGAGCATCAACCAACGGAGCGTGCCCCCAGCATTTCCGAGTTGCTCGTACACACAAGGGCAAGTCAACAAGACTCTCATCATCATCCAAGGCATCAAAGAGCCCATGGAAGAAAGTGAGGACACAGCAGACACTTGTAGTTAGAAGATACAAACTTGAAGTTATTTGAAGCCTGCAAGTAATATCCGTTCCAAGCATAGATAAAATCCAAGGCAAAGCCCAGAAGATTTGAGATAGAGTACCAGATGTGTTTTCTCTAAACTATCCATAACGACTATTCCTGGCAGAGATGGGGTAAAGTGGTAAATTTGCTTTCATCCATTGCCAGGGGAAATGTGTATCATCACTGGCTTTTGTAAGAATATTTGACAACATCAATTAAGACTAAAAATATATATTCTCATTTGCCCAAAGAGACTTCCTCTGAAATCTATCTTATAGAAATAAAGTACATAAAGATAAATGTAAAATGATATTTATTATAACATTGTACAAAGTAGAGGAAAAAGAAACAGAGTGACTATAATACAGGAAGAGTTAAATTACTTTATGTCTACCTCATGGAACATTATGCAACCATTAAAAGAATGAATTAGATATCTATCAATTGATGTGGAGAGATTTCAACAGTGTACTGTTTTATAAGAGAGAAAACACATGCAATAATATAAAACTTGTTTTTGTAAAAATAGACCACAATTTTCTGAAGATATATTTGTGATTACATGCATATGAAGAAAAAGTGACCTAATGCAAAGTTGTTTACATGAGTTGCGAAGTTGGATAGGAGAAGGGATTGGTAGAAATTGTGTGTATGTGGGGGAGGAAATAAAGTGAGACATGTTTCCTAAACTTAAAAAAATATTGTGGCATTCTTATATTTATGCACATAGTAAAATTATGTGTGTCTAAGTAGTAATTTTTAAAAATAAAGCATTATCATAATTATAATAAGAATAATTTAAAATTTTAACTGGACTTCCCTATACTTATTTTATATGTTTTAATATGTATGAAGAATGGCAAACTATTCCAAACTTTTTGGCTTGAAGATTTCTACATAGCCCACAGACAATAAATGGAGTTGTGGAGATGTCCTTTAGTTCACTGAAGATACAAGGCAGGTGCAGGTGTTCTGTGGGAACAGAGAAAGAGATTGGAAAGTTCTAACCTCATCTAGACACTAAACTCCTTTTTTATGGAACATGTATTAACATTTCTGAGGGATGGGGGATGGAGGGGAAGGAGGAGGAGACAAAGAAGAATGATGATGATGAAGAAAAAAATGAGAGGAGGAAGGAGACAGAGATAAGATGAAGGAGGAAAAAAGAGAGAGAAAAGAGAAGGGAAGGAAGAAAGGTGAGAGAAAGTTTCTTCCATAAGAGAAATTTTTCACATCTGGAGGTTAGATTTCAGAAAAACATTAAATATATAGCATTAAATATATTTAATAACATGAAATATAATAGCATTAATTACCTTCAATGGACTAAAGTTATCTTGATGTGTAACTTCTAGCTGTGTGACCTTAAGCAAAATACTTCTTTGTGCTTTTTCTCCTCTGTGAAATGGATCTAACAAGGGCACATAGTAGGAATATTATAAAGGGTAAATAAGATACACTTTAAAGTACTTAGTTTAGTATCTGATACGTGGTAATCATAAATAAAAGCTATATTTCAAAGTCAAAGAATATAGAGAATTGCTGTTATGTTATACATCAGTGCTTTTCAAAGTATCTGTAATAAAGGATCAGATTCCCACCTGCCCATCTACCCACCCAAGTCATCATGGCCTATATTTCTGTACTGCTGTGCTTAGATATCATGATGGCATCAAATTGCTTTTAAAGTTTCAAGATATATGCTCTCAATTTCTGTATATATTTCATTGCAGACCAGTAAATGTATAGACCAATAACCCTCTATGAGCCATACACTGAGTAGCACTTTAGTAGAAGACCATCACTATCTCATAAGATAAAAATAAAATATAATAAAATAATGAATTTATTGTCACCATAAATTTATTGGAATAGGAAGTTATTGGAATTCCTTAAAATTATCTACTTGGAGGGACTTCCCTGGTGACACAGTGGTTAAAAATCCGCCTGCCAATGAAGGGGACATGGGTTCAAGCCCTGGTCTGGGAAGATCCCACAAGTCGTGGAGCAACTAAGCCTGTGCTCCATAACTACTGAGCCTGCACTCTAGAGCCCACCAGCCACAACTACTGAAGACCACAGGCCTATAGCCCGTGCTCTGCAACAAGAGAAGCCACCACAATGAGTAGCCACTGCTCAACTCAACTAGAGAAAGCCCGTGCACAGCAACAAAGACCAAATGCAGCCATAAATAAATTAATTAACTAATTAATTAATTATCTACTTGGAGCAGGTGGGGCTATAGTCTACATAAGCAAATGAAACGGATAAATTATGGTAATACGTACATATTTAAGAAAAAATTTATTCACCTTATCTATCTCTAGAATTGAAGCAAAAATAATTTTAAGGAGTCAGAATTATCAAAAATTATATATCAATAATATATAAAGAATTATATATCAAAGCCTCTTCCATTTTATGTATATCCACTCTAAAGTGTCAATTTTTCCATCAGGAAAAAGAAAATAGCTCAAGTACTCTACATGGCAGTATAGTGTTATAAAAAATCAGGGGAGTACAATAAATTGCATCATTTATCAAAATAGTTGGTAATGGTACAGCAGACCTGCACTTGACATAAGCACATAACTTCCTACTAGTCCCAAGCCATCAGAACATGCACAGAAGAGTATTTTCAAAAGCACTTACCATTTATTCAAAGTGTTTCAAAGTATGAGAAGAGCTAAATTTCTAGGCAGTCAGTATACACTTCAAGTCAAGCACACTTAGAATCACAAAGGAATAGTTGTGACGACTAAAAGAAAAATAATAGTCAATAATTAATTCTACAATTACTTTTTATGTACACTAGTACAAAAGTAATATTTGCAGTCCATAATATTGCATGTAAATTACTACTCATAATGAAATACAGTCAGTAGATTTTTATCAGTCTGACTTACTATTTTTAAAAAACAAACTCACCATCCAAATAAATACCTACTATGGTCTGAAATTTTGCATTACAGAACTGACTTCAACAAATTAAGAAAAGTAACATCTCCTTAAGTAGTGCCTCTACCTATAAAGTACAAACAAAAGTTATTTTCCTGATAATAACTGATATACATTACTTTATTTATGATGTGTTCAATAATCTTAGAAGAATCATGTTGAAAATTTTAAAATATCGTTTAGTTCAATATTCAACTCAGTCAGTTTTCTTGAATAACAAAAGTTTGCATCTCTATGGCTAGGGAAATAAAAATTAAAGTCATGGGGCTTCCCTGGTGGCGCAGTGATTGAGAGTCTGCCTGCCGATGCAGGGGACGCGGGTTCGTGCTCCAGTCCGGGAAGATCCCACATGCCGCGGAGCGGCTGGGCCTGTGAGCCATGGCCGCTGAGCCTGTGCGTCCAGAGCCTGTGCTCCACAACGGGAGAGGCCACAACAGTGAGAGGTCCACGTACCGCAAAAAAAAAAAAAAAATTAAAGTCATGAGCTAACCGGTAACCCTCCACACCTACTACAATGACCAAAAAAAAAGAAGTCTGGAAAGCATCCAGAGCCACTAGCACTCTCATACATTTCTGGAAGAAATGAAAACTGGTATAATCATTTTGAAAAACATTAGGTACAGTTTTTAATAAACAATCAGTTACCATATCACCCAGTAATCCCACACCTAGGTAACTTTCCCAAGAGAAATGAGAACATAATTCTGATTGGTACTATTGTGTATAGCTGTGACTGAGTAACAAATGTAATTTGTAGAAGACACCAGTAAAACCAAGCAAGACTGCAATGGTTAGTGTTCTAGAAATAAATGTCACAACAATGTTCCACTTCATTCAGTCAAAAATTGTTACAACATGAAAATTAATAATAGATGGGTGCAAATCAGACATGTCAAGAATATGAAGGCATGTGGCCATAATGCAATGATCTAAGACAATCTTTGTAGAATATTGCTTTTTTTTAATAAAGGGAATAACAATTAGAAAAAAATCTATGTGTCAGATATTATCCTCTAAGAAACACATACTTCTGATGTGAGTTTCAATACAACAAAGATTCATTTGTTTAAGGGATAATGTTTTTCATCAGAATAATGTGAATTACACAAATGTAAATTTACTTCTTCAAAAATATATAGCACAAAACTAAATAATGAGGCATTTTGAACAAACATATCTCAACATTAATCACTTAAATGGATCTTCAGAGAACCAGCTTTAAAGATGATCTATTATTTAGTGGTTTCCTGTGCTCAAAATATTTTAAATTATTTCTTTGGAATTACTCTCAGAGCTTCTTCAAAACACACATGAAACAACAATCTTTATAATGTTCTAACTTTAATGTTTACCAAAAATTTCCAGTTTGATCGACTCATATCAAGTCATCAGACTTAGGTTCAAATAGCATCTGAAAACTTCCAAAAGTAACATTTATCTTGGAGCACAACAATTTGCCATCTGGCTCTTGTCCCAATGTGGACTGGCCACGTAGTAGTTCAAAGTTCATATCACCAGCCAAAAAAAACTATTGTAGAGGGGAAAATAAAGTTCTAATAAATACATTCTGGGTTATAGGGCAGGGAATAGGGTGAGGGGAGTAAGGAACTTCACTATGGCACAACGTTTAAGAAAAGGAGTTCTAGGGAGAGGAACCAAGATGGCAGAGCAGAAGGACGTGCTCTCACTCCCTCTTGTGAGAACACCAGAATCACAACTAGCTGCGGACAATCATCGACAGGAGGCACTGGAACTCACCAAAAAAGATACCCCACATCCATAGACAAAGGTGAAGCCAAAATGAGACAGTAGGAGAGGCACAATCACAGTAAAATCAAATCCCATAATGAGTGGGTGGGTGACTCACAGACTGGAGAACACTTATACCACAGAAGTCCACCAATTGGAGTGAAGGTTCTGAACCCCACGTCAGGCTTCCCAACCTGGAGGTCCGGCAATGGGAGGAGGAATTCCTAGAGAATCAGACTTTGAAGCATAGTGGGAATTGATTGCAGGACTTCAACAGGACTGGGGGAAACAGAGACTCCACTCTTGGAGGGCACACACAAAGTAGTGTGTGCATCAGGACCCAGGGGAAGGAGCAGTGACCCCAGGGGAGACTGAACCAGACCTACCTGCTAGTGTTGGATGGTTTCCTGAAGAGGCGGGTGGTAAGGGTGGGGGCTAACCATGGGACAAGGGCACTGGCAGCAGAAATTCTGTGAAATACTTCTTGGCATGAGCCCTCCCAGAGTCTGTCATTAGCCCCAAGAAAGAGAACATGTAGGCTCCAGTGTTGAGTTGCCTCAGGCCAAACAACCAACAGGGAGGGAACTCAGTCCCACCCATCAACAGTCAAGTGAATTAAAGTTTTACTGAGCTCTAACCACCAGAGCAACAGTCAGCTCTACCCACCACTAGTCCCCCCCATCAAGCCTCTTAGATAGCCTCATCCACCAGAGGGCAGACAGCAGAAGTAAGAAGAACTACAATCCTGAAGCTTGTGGAAAATAAACCACATTCACAGAAAAATAGACAAGATGAAAAGGCAGAGAGCTATGTACCAGATGAAGGAAAAAGATAAAACCCCAGAAAAACAACTAAATGAAGTGGAGATAGGCAACATTCCAGAAAAATATTCAGAATAATGATAGTGAAGATCATCCAGGACCTCAGAAAAAAAAAATGGAGGCAAAGATCGAGAAGATGCAAGAAATGTTTAACAAAGACCTAGAAGAATTAAAGAACAAACAAACAGAGATGAACAATACAATAACTGAAATGAAAACTAAACTAGAAGGAACCAATAGCAGAATAACTGAGGCGGAAGAACAGATAAGTGACCTGGCAGACAGAATGGTGGAATTCACTGCTGCGGAAGAGAATAAAGGAAAAAGAATGAAAATAAATGAAGACAGCCTAAGAGACCTCTGGGACAACATTAAATGCAACAACATTTGCATTATAGGGGTCCCAGAAGGAGAAGAGAGAGAGAAAGGACCAGAGAAAATATTTGAAGAGATTATAGTTGAAAACTTCCCTAACATGGGAAAGGAAATAGCGACCCAAGTCCAGGAAGCACAGCAAGTCCCATAAAGGATAAACCCAAAGAGAAACACACCAAGACACATAGTAATCAAACAATCAAAAATTAAATACAAAGAAAAAAATTAAAGCAGCAAGGGAAAAATGACAAATAACAGACAAGGGAACTCCCATAAGGTTAACAGCTGATTTCTCAACAGAAACTCTACAAGCCAGAAGGGAGTGGCATGATATAGTTAAAGTGATGAAAGAGAAGGACATACAACCAAGATTATTCTACCTGGCAAGGATCTCATTCAGATTCGATGGAGAAATCAAAAGCTTTATAGACAAGCAAAACCTAAGAGAATTCAGCACCATCAAACCAGCTCTACAACAAATGCTAAAGGAACTTCTCTAAGTGGGAAACACAAGAGAAGAAAAAGACCTACAAAAACAAACCCTAAACTATTAAGAAAATGATCACAGGAACATACATATCGATAATTACCTTAAACGTGAATGGATTAAATGCTCCAACCAAAGGACACAAGCTTGCTGAATGGATACAAAAACAAGACCTATATATATGCTGTCTACAAGAGACCCATTTCAGACCTAGGGACACATACAGACTGAAATTGAGGGGATGGAATAAGATATTCCATGCAAATGGAAATCAAAAGAAAGCTGGAGTAGCTATACTCATATCAGATAAAATAGATTTTAAAATAAAAAATGTTACAAGAGACAAGAAAAGACACTACATAATGATCAAGGTATCAATCCTAGAAGATATAACAATTATAAATATATATGCACCCAAAATAGGAGCACCTCAATACATAAGGCAACTGCTAACAGCTACAAAAGAGGAAATCAACAGTAACACAATAATAGCGAGGGACTTTGACACCTCATTTACACCAATGGACAGATCATCCAAAATGAAATTAAATAAGGAAACAGAAGCTTTAAATGACACAATGGACCAGATAAATTTAATTGATATTTATAGGACATTCCATCCAAAAACAGCAGATTACACTTTCTTCTCAAGTGCGCATGGAACATTCTCCAGGATAGATCACATCTTGGGTCACAAATCAAGCCTCAGTAAATTTAAGAAAACAGAAATCACATCAAGCATCTTTTCTGACCACAACACTATGAGATTAGAAATGAATTACAGGGAAAAAAACATAAAAAACACAAACACATGGAGGCTAAACAGTACGTTAGTAAATAACCAAGAGATCACTGAAGAAATCAAAGAGGAAATCAAAAAATACCTAGAGACAAATGACACTGAAAACACGATGATCCAAAACCTATGGGATGCAGCAAAAGCACTTCTAAGAGGGAAGTTTATAGCAATACAAGCCTACCTCAAGAAACAAGAAAAATTTCAAGTAAACAATCTAACCTTACACCTAGAGGAACTAGAGAAAGAAGAACAAACAAAACCCAAAGTTAGCAGAAGGAAAGAAATCATAAAGATCAGAGCAGAAATAAATGAAATAGAAACAAAGAAAACAATAGCAAAGATCAATAAAACTAAAAGCTGGTTCTTTGAGAAGAGAAACAAAATTGATAAACCATTAGCCAGACTCATCAAGAAACAGAGGGAGAGGACTCAAATCAATAAAGTTAGAAATGAAAAAGGAGAAGTTAAAACAGACACCGCAGAAATACAAAGCATCCTAAGAGACTACTACAAGAAACTCTATGCCAATAAAATGGACAACCTGGAAGGAATGGAAAATTCTTAGAAAGGTATTACCTTCCAAGACTGAACCAGGAAGAAATAGAAAATATGAACAGACCAATCACAAGTAATGAAATTGAAACTATGATTTAAAATCTTCCAAGAAACAAAACTCCAACACCAGATGGCTTCACAGGTGAATTCTATCAAACATTTAGAGAAGAGCTAACACCCATCCTTCTCAAACTCTTCCAAAAATTGCAGAGGAAGGAACACTCCCAAACTAATTCCATGAGGCCACCACCACCTTGATACCAAAACCAGACAAAGATACTACAAAAAAGGAAAATTATAGACCAATATCACTGATGAATATAGATGCAAAAATCCTCAACGAAATACTAGCAAACAGAATCCAAAAACACACTAAAAGGATCATACACCATGATCAAGTGGGATTTATCCCAGGGATGCAACGATTCCTCAATATACACTATTCAATCAATGTGATACACCATATTAACAAATTGAAGAATAAAAACCATATGATCATCTCAATACATGCAGAAAAAACCTTTGACAAAATTCAACACCCATTTATGATAAAAACTCTCCAGAAAGTGGGCATAGAGGGAACCTAAGTCAACATAATAAAGGCCATATATGACAAACCCACAGCAAACATCATTCTCAATGGTGAAAAATTTAAAGCATTTCCTCTAAGATCAGGAATGAGACAAGGATGTCCACTCTCACCACTATTATTCAACATTGTTTTGGAAGTCCTATCCACAGCAATCTGGGAAGAAAAAGAAATAAAAGGAATACAAAATTGAAATGAAGAAGTAAAACTGTCTCTGTTTTGTGATGACATGATAGTATACATAGAGAATACTAAAAATGCCACCAGAAAACTACTAGACCTAATCAATGAATTTGGTATAGTTACAGGATACAAAATTAATGCACAGAAATCTCTTGCAATCTCTATACACTAATGATGAAAAATCTGAAAGAGAAATTATGGAAACACTCCTATTTACCATTGCAACAAAAAGAATAAAATACCTAGGAATAAACCTACCTAGGGAGACAAAAGACATGTATGCAGAAAACTATAAGACACTGTTGAAAGAAATTAAAGATGATACCAACAGATGGAGAGATATACCACGTTCTTGGATTGGAAGAATCAATATTGTGAAAATGACTATACTACCCAAAGCAATCTACAGATTCAATGCAATCCCTATCAAATTACCAATGGCATTTTTTACGGAACTAAAACAAATCATCTTAAAATTTGTATGGAGACAAAAAAGACCCCGAATAGCCAAAGCAGTCTTGAGGGAAAAAAACGTAGCTGGAGGAATAAGACTCCCGACTTCAGACTATACTACAAAGCTACAGTAATCAAGACAATATGGTACTGGCACAAAAACAGAAACATAGATCAATGTAACAAGATTGAAAGCCCAGAGATTAACCCCCGCACCTATGGTCAACTAATCTATGACAAAGGAGGCAAAGATATACAATGGAGAAAGGACAGTCTCTTCAATAAGTGGTGCTGGGAAAACTGGACACCTACATGTAAAAGAACAAAATTAGAACACTCCCTAACACCATACTCAAAAATAAACTCAAAATGGATTCAAGACCTAAATGTACAACCGGACACTATAAAGCTCTTAGAGGAAAACATAGGAAGAACACTCTTTGACATAAATCACAGGAAGATCTGTTTTGATCCACCTCCTAGAGTAATGGAAATAAAAACAAAAATAAACAAATGGGACCTAATGAATCTTCAAAGCTTTTGCACAACAAAGGAAGCCATAAACAAGACGAAAAGACAACCCTTAGAATGGGAGAAAATATTTGCAAAATGAATCAATGGACAAAGGATTAATCTCCAAAATATATAAACAGCATGTGCAGCTCAATATTAAAGAAAAAAATAACCCAATCCAAAAATGGGCAGAATACCTAAATAGACGTTTCTCCAAAGAAGACATACAGATGGCCAAGGAGCACATGAAAAGCTGCTCAACATCACTAATTATTAGAGAAATGCAAATCAAAACTACAATGAGTTATCACCTAACACCAGTTAGAATGGGCATCATCAGAAAATGTACAAACAACAAATGCTGGAGAGGGTGTGGAGAAAAGGGAACCAACCCTCCTGCACTGTTGGAGGGAATGTAAATTGATACAGCCACTATGGAGAACAGTATGGAGGTTCCTTAAAAAACTAAAAATAGAATTACCATATGATCCAGCAATCCCACTACTGGCCATATATCCAGAGAAAACCATAATTCAAAAAGACACATGCACCCCAATGTTCATTGCAGCACTCTTTACAATAGCCAGGTCATGGAAGCAACCTAAATGCCCATAGACAGATGAATGGATAAAGAAGATGTGGTACATATATACAATGGAATATTACTCAACCATAAAAAGGAACAAAATTGAGCCATTCATTGAGACGTGGATGGATCTAGAGACTGTCATACAGAGTGAAGTAAGTCAGAAAGAGAAAAACAAATATCGTATATTAACGCATGTATGTGGAACCTAGAAAAATGGTACAGATGAACTGATTTGCAGTGCAGAAGTTGAGACACAGATGTAGAGAACAAACGTATGGACACCAACGGGGGAAAACTGTGGCGGGGTGGGGATGGTGGTGTGCTGAATTGGGCGATTGGGATTGACATGTATACACTGATGTGTATAAAACTGATGACTAATAAGAAACTGCAGTATAAAAAAACAAACAAACAAAAAAAACCCAACTAATACTAAACTTTGTTTGGGTTATTTGTATGGAAATATGTTAATATAAATGTTTCAGACATTACGTGATATTTCTAAAAATCTTATATATTCTGGTATAATGTTATAAGTCATAATTCTATTTATTACTTTAAAATGTATATCTCAGAAATAATTTAAAAAAAGAAAAGGAGTTCTAAAGAAAAATATGATAATGCAATATTTTACAAATCAAAATTGATGCAAAAAATCTATGATGAACACAATATCAAGTTTCAAAAAAATACAACACAGAATTCAAACCTGCCCTTCCATGACTCACCTCACCTCACTTGTCTGATCACCTACCAGTTTAAAGCAAAAGAAAAAAAGGGAGAAAAGTCATAGGCTTACAGGGCAACAGCAAAAGAAATGACCAACAAATGAAAAAGAAACTTAGAGAATGTGAGAAAATATTTGCAAAGCACATATCTGATGAGGAGCTAATAGTAAAAGTATGCAAAGAACTCGTACAACTCAATGGCCAAAAAAAAAAATCCAATTAAAAAATGTGCAAAATACCTCAACAGACATTTTTCCAAGGAAAATATTCAAACGGCCAACATGAAAATGTTCTCAACATCACTAATCATCAGGGAACTGCAAATCAAAACCACAATGAGATATCGTTTCACACCCATTAGAATGGCTGTCATCAGAAAGAGATTACAAGTGCTAATAAGAATGTGGCAAAAAGGAAACCCTTGTACACTGTTGGTGGGAATGTCAACTGGTACAGCCATTATGGAAAATAGTATGGCAGTTCCTCAGTAAATTAATAATAGAACTACCATATGATCCAGTAATCTCACTTCTGAGTATATATCTGAAGGAAACAAAATCACTGTCCCCAAAATATACCTACACCCCATGTTCACTGTGGCATTATTTCCAATAGCCAAGACATGGAAACAACCTAAGTGTCTATGAATGAATGAATGAATGAATGAACAGAAAAAGAAAATGGATAAAATGTGAGAGCAGTATGCTAAATGAAATGTCAGAGGAAGACTAATACTGTATGATCTCACTTACATGTGGGAATGTCAAAAAATCCAGACTCATAGAAACAGAGAACAGATGGGTGCTTGCTGGAGGGTGGCACTGGGGAGTAGGGGAAATGGTGAAGGGGGTCCAAAGGCACAAAATTCCAGCCATAAGATAAATAATTCCAGGAGATGTAATGTACAACATGGTGACTCTAGTTAACAATGGTATATTTGAAAATAATATATTTGAAACTATATTGTATATTAGAAAGTAGTAGATCTTAAAATTTACTATCACATGAAAAAAAATTTGTAACTATGAATATTAATGATACTGGTGATCATTTTGATATATATATATTAAATCATGATGTGTATCTTAAAATTATACAATGTCATATGTCAATTACATCTCAGGAAAACTTGTGGGAGGCTTATACAGGGGATAAAATTAAGCATCTGATTACCTTGTCATCATCTTATGTTATGGGGCCAGGCATCATGAGTACAACCTGACCTGTCACAGGAGAAATCTTAGATTTTACACAAAGCGGTAGTGTTAGCTAACTTCTCCAAGCCCCACTGCAAATACAAATGTGGTCTCAGGCATGGTAAAATTCATATTCCACCAGCCTAGGTAGTGCAGAGTTTCTGCTTCTTGCAAGCATCCTAATCCCCCCAAAATAGCTCATGTGTAGTCAGGAACAGCAACTTCCTTGGGAGCTGCCTTGCATATTCAAAGTCAGTCTTGGAGAGACTTAGATTAGACCCACGTTTGCATACAAAATTCTGTTTCAACATGTGAAACAAATTCTGTTTCACATTTTACATACATGCTTAGAGGTGGTATGGGAACTAGGCAGGGACAGCTTTTTTAACCTACTAGTGCTTTTAAAACAACTCATTTAAAAAAACTTCTCGGGCTTCCCTGGTGGCACAGTGGTTGAGAGTCCGCCTGCCGATGCAGGGGACACGAGTTCGTGCCCTGGTTCGGGAGGATCCCACATGCCGCGGAGCGGCGGGCCCGTGAGCCATGGTCGCTGAGTCTACGCGTCCAAAAATAAAAAATAAAAAAAATAATAATAACTTCTCTGCTGTACAATGAAGTGAATCAGCTATATGTATACATATATCCCCTTCCTCTTGGACCTCCATCCCACCCATCTAGGTCACCTCAGAGCACTGAGCTGAGCTCCCTGCACTATACAGCAGGTTCCCACTAGCTATCTGGTTTACACATGGTAGTGTATTTATGTCACTAACGCAACATTGTAACGCAACTATACCTCAATAATAAAAAAAAAAAAATACAGCCCTCCTTCTCCAATCCACCCCATAACACTTACGTTTTGTGAGAATTCAAACAAGCTTCTCCACTGCTTTTCTTTTAAAGAACTGGAATAAAATATTTATGTTTCATTGATCTTGTGAGGTTTAAATTACAATGCAATTTATGTACAGATATATAATATTCTGTCTGTGGAATCTGGCTTGCCATTTTTTCACTTGCCATTTTTCATAGTCATTTTTCAAGTCCTTAAAAGTACTTTAGAAAGCTGTATAGTTTTTTGTTATCTATATATAATGAAAAACTATGGTTATATAGTATAAATACCATAAAACTATAGTATGTATATATATATATGTATATATACATATATGTACACCATAACTTTGACAAATTTCTTTGATGTTTACACCTTATTTCTAAGTTTTAATGCCATAAATAATGGTGCAATGCAGCAGCAAGCACTTCTGTTAATTTCATATTCACATCTTTGTTTAGTTCTTCAAATAGATTTAAAGCAGTGAATTTATTTGTCAAATAGGTCTTTATAAGACTTTAAAGTCACTGTTACAGAAGGTTTGAATCTGAGTACCATTTCCCTGAACAATGGCAGACATTGTGTAGCATAATTAACAAAATCACTATGCTCTTTATAGAAAAAAATGCTGAAATAGAGTATAAAAATTAATTTTCCATCTAAAACATATTGAAAAGAAAGTAACACTTGTGGCTTAATGATCTTAAAGGCATAGTTTTCATCATTTCAGTGAAAATAAAGAAGGTTACTATGTGGTATTTAAAAAACAAAAACAAAAACTTCTCAAGACAGCTGGAGTAGTTCAAGTGTCCGTTTTAGAAAATATGATGCTATAAATTACATAATAGCTATACTCTGGCTGCCTAACCCTCAGCCATAAGTTCTGTGCTAAATCACTCTTTGTATTTCTTCATCTACAGAAAAGAAAGGGGTAGCTTTTGGAGAGGGACTTGGATTTGGCGGCTGCAAGGTCTGAATTGGATTCTCTCTGTGTCTCATTGAGTGTCTTTCCTGGTGAGACAGACTCTTTCAGTTAGGGTTAACAGAGGAGCTACCTTACCTCAGAGAAGTATTAAAAGTAGTCAGCAAGATTAACTCTGAGACTGGCAAAGCATTTTGTCAGTGTAAACTAGTTCTCAGCACATCACATACACAATAGAGGTTATTATTTCAAATAATTCAGCATTTTCACCTCAATTACACACATATTTACCTGAATTATTTGTGTCATTTTTAAGGGGCATTTTGGGTTAAGACATGCTGGTTTTGTAACCACAAAATCTAGGAATTTGAAGAGGTATCCACTTCCCCCAACTTCCTGGTGGAATTGCACTGAGATTCTCTTAACATTATTGACCATCTTATGCAACAGGTCTGGGAAAGGAGAGACCTCATTTCCAAGGTGCATGTTCCATGCTCAGTCTCAGAGTCTTACCTCCTGCCAGCCAGCTCTCTCTAAGTTTGCTCTTCCTTGGTGGAAGCCATCCCCTACACTGAGTCTTTTTTTTCCCCATTGATACATAGACTTCCTCAAGTCTTTCCTATCTTGTTCATGAATTCATTCAATGAATGAATTCAATGAATGGCTACTACATGCCAGGCACTGTTCAAGAAGTTTACAGCAGTTAGCAAGGCCAATGGTGTCTCTACTCTCATGGACTTTGCATCTTTTCATTCCTCCAATTCTCTGACTTTCCCTTAGAGATACATGTCTTGGTATGGAAGCAACCTAAGTGTCCATTGACAGATGAATGGATAAAGAAGATGTGGTACATATATGCAAGGGAATACTACTCAGCCATTAAGAAGAACAAAATAATGCCATTTGCAGTAACATGGATGGACTTGGAGGGCATTACGCTAAGTGAAATAAGTCAGACTGAGAAAGACAAATACTGTATGATATCACTTATATGTGGCATCTAAACAAATACAACAAACTGGTGAACGTAACCAAAAAAAGAGGCAGACTCACAGATATAGAGAACAAACTAGTGGTTACCAGTGGGGTTAGGGGGAGGGGAAATGTAGGGGTAGTGAAGTTGGAGGTACAAATTATTGAGTGTAAGAAAGGCTCAGGGATGCGTTGTACAACATGGGAAATATAGCCCATATTTTGTAATAACTGTACATAGAGTGTAACCTTTAAAAATTGTATAAAAAATTAAAAAGTGTTTAAAACACAAAGAGATACATGTCTTGAAAAAATAATGCATAGTCCCACCCTCATTTCTTCTTCGCTCCATAGCCCACTACCTTCTGCCTTTAATCCCAACATATTTTTTGCTTCAGTCAAGTAGCTATTGTAGTTTGGGGGCATTATTTTTTCCTTTTACTTCCCCTTAGCCTCTCTGCAGCACTCACTAATATTGGCCATACTTCGTTCAATTATTTGGAACCTCTACTTGATTGGTGCGATGCCATCTTTCCCTGGTTTTACTCCAGCCTCAAGGCTACTCATTCTTGATATTCTTTCTGCTCTTCTTCCTCCCTTCCCCCACCCCCATCTCATCCCTTATATACTCAGATTTGTTGGGATCCATTTCTGGTCCGATTTTATTCACTTTTTCCATTGACTTCAACCAGTTCTTTGACCACAACTCTATACTGAAAGGTCCCCAGTAGGTGTTTTGGGCTCATATCTGTTTTCAGTCCTGGACTAAAATTTTCCACCTGCCCTATTTATATCTATACAGATCATACAAGCGTCTTTACCATTAATATGCCCCAAACTAAATAAATCTTTCCTGCTGGACTGCCCCCATCCCTACTCCTCTGCCATCACTCTCCATCATTTCCATTTAGGAACGGCACCACTAACTGCAAGCCAGAAATATGGGTGCAATCCTGCACACCTCCTTCTGAGTCATTCTCATACCACTAAGCCTGATTCTACTTTCTTAACATCTCTTGACTCTATCCTTTTGTCTGTACTCATTGCCCTGCCTGAGTTGAGGCCATATACATTTCCCATCCAGATTCCTAAAGGCAACTCTGTTTGGTCTCTTTGCCTCTAATCTTAGTTTGCTCTGATCCTTCTCCACATTGTGTTCAGAGGGATATTTTATAAAGGCAAATTTGATGATGCTCTTCCCGTTTTAAACACTTCAGAGATTCCTCCTACTACAGATAGATAGATAGATAGATAGATAGATAGATAGATAGATAGATAGATAGATGATAGAATATATATTTGCAACCATACCTGTACACAACACACAAGGTCCTTCCTATTGACCCTCTACCTGCTTGTCCAGCACTGAATCTTACCTCATCTCTCCCACTGCTTGCACTCAGGACACATTCCCCTACTGTGCTAGACTCTGTCTGTCAGGCCTCTGGGCCTTTACATAAACTGGTCTCTACAGAGAACACTTATCCAGCCCCTCTTAACTCTCCTTGTCTCCTCCCATAATCCTTAAGCTTCCCTATCAGAAGCCTTCTCTGATCCTCATCTTCCCCAGTCCTAACCATTGCCTCTCATGTTCCTACAGGTTTTGATTTATATCTTTAATGCACCACTTTCCATGATACATTATAATTCCACATTCACTTTTTTGCTTTCTTTAACAGACTATGACCTTCTTGAGACATCATTTGCTATTTATTTGTGTGTATTTGTATAAAGAGAGAGTTTTACCTAGCATTCACCAAATTATAAAAATACATGCATTTGGATTAATCTCCTTCCCAATTTCTAGTCTACAATATTCATTATATGCTGACTTCATGCTGTACTCCACAGTGCTAATCATTCCCTCCTGTATGCTGACTGCATACATTGTACATAACTCCATCATTACACATGGCACCATGTACTCTCACCATTTTATCTCTCATTTGTCTTCTTCTATTACACATTGTGCTCTCTTGGTAGAGAATCTATATCTATCTATCCTGCTTTTCCAAATACCTAGCACAACACTTGACACAGGAGAGGAAATTAGGAAATAGTCACTGAATGAAATTGAATTAAGTATCCAAGGCATTTACAAATCACCTTGCCAAATACAGTAAGACATAAATGTTTTAACCTTATCAGCATCCTTCCATCTTAAACAGCAGAAATTTCAAGGACGACATTGCAGTTAAAAAACAAAAGATTCTGGGCTTCCCTGGTGGCACAGTGGTTTGGAGTCCACCTGCCGATGCAGGGGACGCGGGTTCATGCCCCAGTCTGGGAGGATCCCACATGCCGCAGAGCGGCTGGGCCTGTGAGCCATGGCCGCTGGGCCTGCGCGTGCGGAGCCTGTGCTCCGCAACAGGAGAGGCCACAACAGTGAGAGACCGGCGTACCGCAAAAAAAAAAAAAAATAAAAATAAAAAGATTCTGATGGCAGGCGAATTCTGGATTTCCCTAAAAGTCTTTTTCACCTCTCTGAGGATGATGCCATTCTATTAGTGGCAAAGCTTCTATAAAAAAAGTGTGAATTAAAACCTAAGATAGCCTTCAGGTCAGAGGTGCTGAGTTTGAAAGTAATATACCAGACAATACTAGAGCCCAACAACCTTACAAAGGAAAAAGCAAGCTCTGAATTTGCCACCCTCTTGGGTGCTTTACAATTTGAACTGACTCCTACTCAGCAAATGAGATTGTCTGGAGACTAAGCAAACATTGTATCTAACATATTTTTATCAATTTTTTGATAAGCAGAATATACATATTTCCAGATTAAAAGGAAACATTTCTTCTACTTTAACAATCTGTAATATAGAGCAAAAAAAAAATCATATTAATAATCTCTATCATACCATTAACTTCATTAGAGTCTTGTCATAATGATGACAAAAAGGAAGAAAAAGGACAATGGTGGGTGGATTTGGAATTTTAGGCTCTCCTCATTGTTACAAGTTTGATCGAATTGGTTACCACACATTCAATCATGAGCCATAACCTCAAATCAGCTTGGACATGACCCATTTAATATTTGTTACATCACAGATAGCACAGAAACATGGGTAAAAGGAAGTGAAGAGATAATTTTTGTAATCAGATCTTTTCAGGCAGAAAGACTGTTACATACAAACCACCCAGCCAAGTAGAGCCCAGTTTCTTTTGGCTTAAATTATATACATAATTAAGTCAAATAATTCATTGCTTATAGATACACTGAACAAGATAAAACATTGATATAAAACATGCTCTATAAATATAACCATGTGTGTATGCCACAAATAATATCCATGTATATGTTATAATGAAAAAACTGTGGTATGTTAGGATTGTTAAAAGACAATTTCCTAATAATCACGAATGTCATATGCATTTTAATGATCACATGGCAAATATTTTCTTTAACTCATTAATTAGTGAGAGAACCAGAAAGATGTTACAACAGGTCCAAAGGAGATCTTAAAGATCTGTTAAAGAACCTGTGCGGGCAATCAGGAATGTAAGCACACGAACTAACACATAGATGCAAAATTCATTAATATCCACTCGGCAGTGATCAATTGTATTTGTCTGGATACAATTCATTTGCATTTTTACAAACAAGCAACATTTGCATCATTATCAGTTTTCTACAACTTATTTACAGTACACTCAGTAATCATTTTTACCAATTTCAAAGACTTGCACACATTTTCCTGACAAGGTATTTGTTTCATTTTGTTTAAAAATAAAAAAAAGACTTAACAGTATCCCATCACTCTTTGCACACAAACAAGATGCCCTTATCTGATTCACTCCTATTTTCCCCAAGCTGCCCAAATGTTATTCTCGCCATAAACATAATTTCGGGATCCATAGGAAAATTCCTCCTTACCTAACACCCAAAAGAACTTTTCCACCTGCTGACTTATGTCTGAATTTTTATAGAGAGAATTAAAGACTAAAAGACTATCAAAGAGGGAAAATGGAGTTTATTAACTTGTCAGGCAATAGAACATACAATAATGTCAAAATTCACTTTGGTGGTAAGGTGTGAGGGAATTCAGGAATTTCAAGGAATGTAGGTTTGAAAACTAGCACTCCGGATAGAGCATGGAATGAGTCCTCACATCTGTACACAACTGGTTAAAACAAATCCTACTGTTCATTGATCAGAAATGAGTTTTCATTTGGGTCCAATAAGGATCTCATGGACTAAGGTCATTCAAACTTCATGATTCTTTAACATCTTTAGATGCTTAGAAAAATTGTATTGAAACACAACTTTGGTATCTCCTATGCAAATCTTGCTCTAGGTGGAAAATTTTCATTCTCACAATGTAGCCTCTTAGACCAGGAGTCAGAAATATATGGCTGTGCTCCAAATCGACAGCCCTTTTTAATATGGCCTGTGAACTAAGAATGGTTTTTATATTGCTACAGGGTGTTTTTAAGCCAAGTAAAACACAAAAAAATATACGACAGAGCCCATAGGTGTCTTGAAAAGCCTAAAATGTTTACCATCTGGCCTTTTACAGAAAAAATTTGTTGACCCCTGTCTTAAACCACAATGTGAGATAAGATTCATGTTGCAGATAAACCTGGGAAATATAAGATGGACTGCACTTTACAGGGAGGTACTAACACGTCAGCCTTTCCTGAATTACAGTGGATGGAAGAGGGAAGTGGCAGGAAGGCGCTGATTTCCTAGAAAGAGAGTGCATTTTTACAAAATAAAAAACCAAACAAACTCATAGAAAGGACATCAAGAATGGAAAGTGAAGTTAGCCAGGTAAACACCACAACTGGCCTAGCCGGCAAGGAGGAGGCACAGGAGGAAACTAATGAAGTCAAGTTGACACATTGTGCAAATAATGCCTCATGTCACAGCTCTCACAGAGCTAACCGCCATGTGTGCTCATGGGTGGACACACGAGGGAAATCACAGTGAGCATGAAAGCCAAATTACTGTCTAAGAAATACTGAACTGTGGTAAATTTTAATATACAGGCTAAGAGAGCAAATTTAAGTACCAAGTAAGAAAAGGTTTTCTACCAAACAGGAGCCCTATTCAATAAGGGATCTACATTTGCGAGAGGGGCACTTGGGTAAGCCTTTTTAAGCCAAGTACTATGAATCTCCTCTGTCCCATATTAGGAAAGCTGTGTCTTTAGGGCTGCTGCTTGGGTGGCCCTACTTAAGTGTTTCCAGCAGGCTAGAGGTGGTCCGGCTACGGTGTAATTGGATGATCCTTGCGGGATCATTGCTTCCAATCAGGTCTGCGTGTTATTAGCAAAATGGGGGAGTCAGGATTCCTCAACTGTGAAGAGAAGAACAGGTTTTCTTACAGACCTACACATCCAGTGCCTTACTTTTTGGCCCAGGTTCTCTTTCCCCTTTTCTAATTCAGCCCATCTCTTTCATTTCTTCTGCAACTGCTTTCATCACAGTTCTCATCCACTTATCACTAAACCAGTGTAATAGCCTCAGGGCAGGCTCTTACCTTGGTCTCATGTGCTTCTTCCATACAGAATAATCTTCCTCATTATCATCAGTTTCACCATTTTTAAAGATATGCTGTGGTCCCTCACTCTTAACAGGACAGGAAGGGAGATGAGCACAAATGCCTTACTCCTCTCTCCCTCTGTCGCTCTGTCAAAAGAAAGGATTGTACAGTTATTTTTTACGACGATGTAACTTTAACTGTGCTCCCAAACAAGAAAGGATGTTACTAAGAGATCAGAAATGAAATTGAAAGCATGAGGAGATAGAAATTCTTATACCCCTTGATGGGTGTGTTTAGTCCATTCATGCTGCTATAACAAAAATAACGTAGACTTGGTGACTTAAACAACAAACATTTCTCACAGCTCTGAAGGCAGGGAAGACTCAGTGTCTGGTGAGAGTCTACTTCCTGGTTCATAGATGGCTATCTTCTCACTGCATCTTCACATAGCAGAAGGGGCGAGGGAGCTCTCTCAAATCTGTTTTACAAGGGCACTAATCCCATTCATGAGCGTTCCACTCTCATAACCTAATCATCTCCCAAAGGCCCTATACCTCCTAATACCACCACATCGAGGGTCAGGATTTCAACATACAAATTTGGGAGGGGCACAAACGTTTTGTCTGTAGCAGTATGTGCTTTGATCTAGCACTGTTAGGAATTTTCCCTAAAGATATCATAAATGAGGTGCCCCAAAGTGTCTGAATAAGGATGTATTTTGCAATAGCATATATACTAGTGAAATCAGTAAGAAAACCCAATCAATAGGAAAATTGGTGAAACAAATTATGGTACACCCATATAAAAACCATGCCGAGAAAATTAAATGACAGAATTGGTATTTATCTTCTGGCATGGAATGGTAGCCATAATGCATACAATGCTAAGTTGTTAAATGGAAAAGCAGATTAAAAACCAGCATGTTTAGGGGAAAACTCATGATTCTATGTGATGAGAAGAAAAGAATTTTAATTTTCTATTTCTTATACTTGGGTATGACTTGAATTTCTTAGAGTGAGCACATATTACTATACTACAAAGTTACAGTAATCAAGACAGTATGGTACTGGCACAAAAACAGAAATATAGATCGATTACTTTTGCAATAAATGAAAATAATTTGTCTTTGGACCTTTATTCATGGTCATCTGCAACCCAAAACAAGCCAACATTTCTAGCCTTTTCCCCTAGTGTCCTACTACTTCTCTTTCACTCCAACCTGTTTTAACAATTGCCAAATTACACTTTTTAATGCCTTGCCTTTGGTATTTTACTCATGGTTTTCCCAGCCTGGAAGGCTCCCTGCCCAGCCTCGCCTCTGTCCCTCTGCTCATTTTTCAAGATGCACCTCCAGTTCCTCCTAGAAGTCTCCATGGATGAGTGTCTCTGGAATTGGTCATCCATGCCTTTAAATTATCAATATTACTTGCAGTTTATCCTACAGTTTCTTCACCTGAGGTCCACATCCCTCATGGATGGGCTTCACTAAGGTACTGAACCCTGGGAAAGAGTAAGGAAATTCTGGTGTATGTTTATATACATTTTTTTTAGAGGGAGTCCATAGCTTTCAGCAGATGTACTGAAACGAGCACAGACATTGTTTGTCTATATACCTTTACTTTTGCTAATGTGTCATATTCAGCTTTATCATATTTCTTCTATCATTTTCTCAAAAGTTTACTTAAATCTTACATTATTACTTACTTTCACAAAATCTATGTTTCCTCTTCCCAAATATGTTATAAAAATATTTTGAGAATAAGGACCAAGGTATTTATTTTTTTAATCCAATTAAAATTTGCAGAGTTCAAAACACATAGTAGAAATTCACAAAATGTGTGTTGATTTGATGAGTATCTGTACTCACAAGAGTATGTGTGGACAATCCCACAAATTAACAGGACCCAAAGCTTGAAAGAAAAAAAAATCTGTGGGGGAAAGAATCAAAATAGAAACCTTGTTCTCAGTTCTTCAAGGTCTTGCTGCTCTTTGATAATCAGGTGACTCACCATCAGTCACAAAACACAAAAATACTCAGACAGAATCTGACAGACAGAAAAATCTTCTCACATGATGGCACATACTTAGAATAATTCTAAAATTATCTGGAGGTAATATTCCCCAAAAGAAATCACAAACATGTCAATGCAGGTACAAACGAAAGAAAAACCTATGTCATTGGAGATTTAACATGGATTTTTGTTAGAATACATTTTCCTTCAAAAATTAAGCCCATTGAAGGAACACCTGTTGGAAAGTAGAGATGTGCTTGTGTGACATAAATTCACTAGTAATGAGGAACTTACTCTATCTTGAACTATGAGAGAAAATTTTTTATTCCCTGTTAAGTGTTCTCAGTTTGGGACATTGGGCAGATCACTTGGTGTCACTGGATTTCGTTTCTCACTTGTAATAGGAGAGAGGCTGAGACAGAACTACCCTCATATGCCAGGTGATAGACCCATTCTTCTCAATCTGGATTGTTAAGATAGGTAGGGCTAAGCACAAAATTATACGTTGAAAATGGTCACATGTTATTAAAGCAGAAAATGTACCAGAGGGGAGCAGTTTCTCAGCATTATCTGAGAGGCTGTCTCCCAGCATATAGTCCTCAGTAAGGTTCCCAAATAAAACTGAAACTCACAAAAAATGTACTAAATGTTTAAGGAATTAATATCAATATAGCATGGAAAGGGAAAAAAGGAGGAAACTCTTTATGGGATCCATCTATTGAATAAAATAATCTTGTTCAAGAAACCACCTTAACAGAAATGTTTCATTATAAAGAGGTCCCTAAACAGCCTGAATTTTCTGGAGCTAGGCAAAGAAAGAGCTAAACCATCCTAAACAAATTAGCAGGAATCTATGGAGAAACGCAAAAGAATGAAGCATGGGGTGGGCGGAGTGAGTGATGGGATAAGCCACATAATGACAGGGGAGGGGCTCACTTATAAATGTTGGCTAGTGAGAAGATGCTGGCAACAAGGGCAACAAAGGCATATATAAGAACAAGGATGGCCAACATTTACTTTTAACATATATGTAGCTATGATGTAAAACCTTTGCCACTCAAATATTTTTACTTATGTCTGGTATTTCTACATATGCCTTGAATGAGTTGCTTTATGAGGAAATGAAGGAAGGTTCTACCTGCCAGGGTCAGGGAGAAAAGAATAGATAAGATGATGACTTCAGCAAGACTGAAAATGTAGTGGAAACAGAAAATCAGAGAAACAGGTGCTCAAGAGAACATAAGCTCTTAGGAATTTCCAGGTATCTTGAGAAAGACATTAGAATTCCTACAGGATATGGGATGAGGATCCTTGGCTAATTTCATTTAGTTCATGGAGACAAGGTAGCTCAGCTGAGTTGAAATCTTGGTTCATTGGACATGGGTATATTATGAATAAATATTCAAAATCTTGTGACCTCAATTATTTGTTTTATGCTCTACCCTCATGCTCCAGGATGTGTGTATTCTCCCTCATCTGACATTGGGGCGGTTTTGAGAAATATTAGGCTAAATGATATCAAATGATTCATATAAATCTAACATTCCACATCACTGGCAAAACACGATGCAGCTATGAAGAAAAAATGGTACTCCCCTTCATAAAGCAGTTATAGGTAAAAGTGAGACATGATAACTACAAACAAAATTCATTTTATGTAAGAATATTTCTACCAAAGCAGAGACTGGAATTTGTTCTACTAGAGAAAATTTATAGCATCATTAGTTGCATTTTTATCACACATGACACGAAGCTTAACTCAAAACTCCTTGCAAAGAAATTTTTGCCTTCACAGTATCACCATGACATGGAGCTGTAAGTTGGAAACCAGTCACTTAGATCCAATTCCAGGGACACTTCTGAAATTATCAATAATTTAGTATCTTTAAACCATTAATCGGCATTAGTGTCAGGTTTCAAATCTGTCCAGGCAGACACATAAATCACATATAGCAATGGTGACAGCTGCAAATCAGAGAAAGCCAAATTACCTGCCAAGACATCCCACACTTAGAAAAACATTTAACAAAGATATCTGATTAACTCATTCTCACATAGTCATTTACCCATCCACGCAGAGTTCATCCAACCATAATTTCCACCACTTTAATAAGCAACCTATATAATGTGCTAATGAAAATGTGTCAGAATACGTCTTTACAGAGGCATTATGTGAAATGTCACAGGTATGGGGTGATGGAATCTCCAAAATGTACCTAGTTCCATCTCAACATTTTTCATACAAAACTGTCTAGCGAAGTTTGGCTGGAATTAACCAGGGATTAAGTAAAAACCCGTGTTTATGCCAACAAATAAGTCAGAACTGTATACTAGTTATTTTATTAAGCTTTTTAAATAAAGACTCTTCTAAATATTGTTTTAATGAAATATTGAGTTAAGAAAATATACATGCTTCATTTTACCCATCTTGGGATACGCTTGTTGGGTTGTGTATGCTACTATTGACTTGAAAATCACTTAATTACTTTGATCCTATGTGTCTAACAAAACCAATTGGGAAATTACCAGATCGTTTGCAGAAAATTGGCAATGTGAAGAGTTGGGGGCAGATGTTGAAGTGAGAATGTTATAAAACATTAAACAGATACAAAAATAAGACAAGTAGATCTGTTTTATTTTAGTATAAGAAGCACAGAGCCCTTCTTGGGCACTGTTAAGGTGGTGAGGTCTGACTGGGACAAGGGCAATAGAGATCACTGTTCATAATATGAAAAGACTTACCTGTCAGTAATTGACTCTATTCAGGCTCCAGTTCATAAAATCTGGTAAGAATTTTAGCCATCATTAAAGATTTATTGGATGGTCAGATTTATGAGCAAATGATCTTCTAGAATATAACCCTCAACCCCTTAACATTCCCTACCCTCATCATGGGATTCTGTTCAACTCAACCCTGCTAGTGACAAATGTCCCAACTCCTGGGTATGTGCCCAATACTAAAATTGTTCCCTGTTGCTCCTCCTCCTAAACACACACACACACACACACACACACAAACACACACACTATTGTTATCTTGTCATCTTTGGGAACATACTGTAATATTATATTACCCACATATGTGATGGCTAATTTCCCTGATTGGAATTAAACATTTGCTAAAGAAATGCAGGTGTCTTTAAAATAATGAAGTTAGTCCCAAATGCAAGAAGAAAGAAAACAAATAATCCAGCAATCAGTACACCATCAGCATCATTAACTCTAATCTCCAGAGTCTACTCTTTTTAGATTGGAGAGGAAAATAAGGAAATCTCAAAGCTATACTATTTTGACAGTCAATTACATTTTGATAGAACAGTTTCATGCTTCCATCTGTAATTAAAGTCAACAGTCTTATAAATTAAATTCCTACAAAGGGGAAATTGGATGGGAGCAGAGGGAGTACTTAGTTTTTTCTAAGATAAAAACTTGGAAATAAATTGTGTATAAGACAAACTATCTCTGAACACCCCAAGTTACTGACCTACTTACTGGGCATATTGTAATTAGGACATACATAAAACATCATAAGTGTGTTTTAAAATATTTCTTTTATTGACAGACTGCACAATGGTTAATTGTCACTAATTCTACTTCAATGTTGGCTCCAAATAATGTATCTCAATACTGGAAAAATTTAAATGTTATATGACAATCTGTAAAGGAGCATGAAACTGCTGAAAACCATAAAGTAACAGTGCCTAGTGTGGTAGATTTGATTTAAACCTTACCCTTTCTTCTGTGGGCAGAGTAACCTCCCTTGCCCTTCAATTTGGAGTTTAGCTATGTAATTTGCTTTTGCCAATGGGATGTTAGCAGAACTGATGCAAGCAGAGGATGATAAACTACTGGCATAGGTGGTCTTGCTCTTTTGGGGGTCTGTTATCACCCTGAGAAGAAAATTTCCAGGCTGATTGCTGGTCCCAGAAAGAAAAAAAAGTGGAGCAGCACCAACCCAAGCTGAGTGCAGCCCAGGATCAGCTTCAGACCCAAGCTGACTACAGATACGAGAAGTGAGCTCAAGGGAAACCAGTATAATCATCCCACTGAGCACAGCATAAATCAGCTAACCATCATCCACTGATCATCAGGTGCATGAGAAATAGAAACTTATGGTTTGATTATGACCTTTATTTTGTTGCAGTAGCTAAGTGATACACATACCAAATAGAGACTAAATTCCTTAACACAGAATCCACAGTTCTCCACAGTGTCATGCAAGTTGAATTTACATAATTTAGTCATTCAGTCATTCAATTAACAAGTATTAGAGAACCTCCAACATGTCAGTTACTATTCTGGCACTGGGGGTAGAGTGGTTAACAAAAGGTCACACTATTATGAAGCATACATTCTAGAAGACAGAGAAAGCAATAAATAAACATGTAACATGACAAGTTGTGCTAGCTTCCATGGAGAACAAAGGCAAATAAAAATAGAGAGAATAACGGTGATAATAGGGTGGTCAGGGAATATCTCTCTAGTAAGGTGACATTTGAACAGAAATCTGAAATAAAAGGAGCAAGAGATGTGTATCTCAGGGAAAAGAATTTCAGCAGTCAAAAGGAACAGAAAATGCAAAAAAACTGAAAAGTACATACTAAATGTATTTCAGCAAGAGCATGGAACCTGGTATTTTGAAACTCAATAAGAAAAGTTAAAGATAAAAGAATCAAAGCACATCCACTACATAAAATTAAACTCACAAAGGAAGACAGAGATGAGAGAAGCGAAAGAACTACAAAACAGATTTAAAAAAGCAATTAACAAGAAGGCAATAGTAAGTCAATAATAACTATCAATCTACCAGTAACTATTAATAATTACTTTAAATGCAAATGGATTAAACTCACCAATTAAGAGACAGAGTGACTCAATGGATTAAAAAAAAAAAACACAACTCCCAATTATATGCTGTCTACAAGAGACCCACTTTTGGTTTAATGACATACATTGGCTGAAAGGGATAGAAAAAGCTATTCCATGCAAACGGTAACAATAAGAGTAGGGCTGGCTATACTTATATCAGACAATATAGATTTTGAGTCAAAACTGTCACAAGAGACAAAGAAGATAATTACATAATGACAAAAGGTTCAATTCAACAGAATGATATGACAGTTATATAAGTGTATATGCACCTTAAAGCTGCTTGTCCTACTGCGAAAGTGTGAATGGAGCCAATGAAGCCTCAGAAATAAACCCTCTGGACCAAAGACCAATAGCTGCCTTATAACATGGCACTTTGGGAGATAATTAGACTTTGTGACCATTGGAGAGGTCTTGTCAAGATTTGTGAAGTTTCTGGGACATATTTCACCATCCCAAATACAAATTTGCATGGAGAAGAAGGCAATAAAATAATTTTTATTTTTCACAACTGATATTGCAGTCTAGAACACTAAAGAAATATATCCCACACAGCCATTATTGATGATATAACCCATTGTAACAGACACTAGAGAGAAAAGGAACAAGAACTTGCATATTCCAATGAGCCTGGGTTTAGGAACCTGGTCAGTCTGATCTGGCAACTTGAATTTAGCACATTATACTTGCAGCTGAGCTGTGATAAATCATTTTCACTCTGTACCTATCCTGCCCTGCATCACAAATACCACTGTGTTAAGTTGTGAATGAATGCATAAATGAATGAGCACCCAACATCAGAACATGGTGCTCTAACAGATTTGAAGGGAGAAATAACAATATAATAATAGTGACAGACTTTAATACCCCAATTACAATAATGGACAGCTCATGTGGAAAGAAGATCAGTAACGAACCAGAAGACTTGAACCACACTATAGACAAGAGTACCTAGTCTTGAACCACACTATAGACAAGAGTCACCTAGACGTATAAAGAATATCCCACTTATCAGCAGAATACAGATTCTTCTCAAGTGCACAAGCAACATTTCCAGGGTAGATCACATGCTAAGTCACAAAACAAGTCTTAACAAATTTAATAAGATTGAAATTTTTGGAGACTTCTGGGAAGATGGCGGAAGAGTAAGACGCAGAGATCACCTTCCTCCCCACAGATACACCAGAAATACATCTACATGTGGAACAACTCCTATGGAGCACCTACTGAATGCTGGCAAAAGACCTCAGACCTCCCAAAAGGCAAGGAACCCCCCACGTACCTGGTTAGGGCAAAAGAAAAAAGTAAACAGAGACAAAAGGATAGGGACGGGTCCTGCACCAGCGGGAGGGAGCTGTGAAGGAGGAAAAGTGTCCACGCACTAGGAAGCCCCTTCGCGTGCGGAGACTGCGTGTGGCGGAGTGGGGGAGCTTCGGAGACGCGGAGGAGAGCACAGCAACAGGGGTGCGGAGAGCAAAGCGGCGAGGTTCCAGCGCAGAGGATCGGGCCCGACCGGCACTCACCAGCCAAGAGGCTTGTCTGCTCACCCACCGGGGCGGGCGGGGCTGGGAGCTGAGGCTCCGGCTTCAGTCGTAGCGCCTGGAGAGGACTGGGGTTGGTGGCGTGAACACAGCCTGCAGGACGTTAGTGCACCGCGGCTAGCCAGGAGGGAGTCCGGGGAAAAGTCTGGACCTGCCGAAGAGGCAAGAGACTTTTTCTTCCCTCTTTGTTTCCTGGTGTGCGAGGAGAGGGGATTAAGAACGCTGCTTAAAGGAGCTCCAGAGACGGGCGCGAACCGAGGCTAAAAGCACGGAAGCCAGAGACAGACATGAGACACTAAGGCCGCTGCTGCCGCCAACAAGAAGGCTGTGTGCGAACACAGGTCACTATCCACACCCCCCTTCCGGGGAGCCAGTGCAGCCCGCCACTGCCAGGGTCCCGGGATCCAGGGACAACTCCCCCGGGAGAACGCATGGCGCGCCTCAGGCTGGCAACGTCACACCGGCCTCTGCCACCGCAGGCCCGCACCGCACTCTGTGACCCTACCTACCCCCGGCCTGAGTGAGCCAGAGCTTCCGAATCAGCGGCTCCTTTAACCCTGTCCTGTCTGTGCAAAGAACAGACGCCCTCCAGCGACCTACACGAACAGGTGGGGCCAAATCCAAAGCTGAGCCCCTGGAAGCTGTGAGAACAAAGAAGAGAAACGGAAATCTCTCCCAGCAGCCTCAGAAGCAGCGGATTAAAGCTCCACAATCAACTTGATGTACCCTGCATCTGTGGAATACATGAATAGACAACGAATCATTCCAAATTAAGGAGCCGTGTGGATGAAAGGCTCTTGGTGCTACAGCCAGGAGTTAGTGCTGTGCCTCTGAGGTGGGAGAGCCAACTTCAGGACACTGGTCCACAAGAGGCCTCCCAGCTGCACATAATATCAAACAGCGAAAATCTCCCAGAGATCTCCATCTCAATGCCAGCACCCAGCTTCACTCAACGACCAGCAAGCTACAGTGCTGGACACCCTATGCCAAACAACTAGCAAGACAGGAACACAACCCCACCCATTAGCAGAGAGGCTGCCCAAAATCATAATAAGTCTACAGACACCCCAAAACACACCACCAGAAGTGCACCTGCCCACCAGAAAGACAAGATCCAGCCTCATCCACCAGAACACAGGCACTAGTACCCTCCACCAGGAAGCCTACACAACCCACTGAACCAACCTTAGCCACTGGGGACAGACACCAAAAACAACAGGAACTACGAACCTGCAGCCTGCAAAAAGGAGACCCCAAACACAGTAAGTTAAGCAAAATAAGAAGACAGAGAAATGCAGCAGATGAAGGAGCAAGATAAAACCCACCAGACCTAACAAATGAAGAGGAAATAGGCAGTCTACCTGAAAAAGAATTCAGAATAATGATAGTAAAGATGATCCAAAATCTTGCAAATAGAATAGACAAAATGCAAGAAACATTTAACAAGGACATAGAAGAACTAAAGATGAAGCAAACAATGATGAACAACACAATAAATGAAATTAAAAGTACTCTAGATGGGATCAATAGCAGAATAACTGAGGCAGAAGAACGGATAAGTGACCTGGAAGATAAAATAGTGGAAATAACTACTGCAGAGCAGAATAAAGAGAAAAGAATGAAAAGAACTGAGGACAGTCTCAGAGACCTCTGGGACAACATTAAATGCACCAACATTCGAATTGTAGGGGTTCCAGAAGAAGAAGAGAAAAAGAAAGGGACTGAGAAAATATTTGAAGAGATTATAGTCGAAAACTTCCCTAATATGGGAAAGGAAATAGTTAATCAAGTCCAGGAAGCACAGAGAGTCCCATACAGGATAAATCCAAGGAGAAATACGCCAAGACACATATTAATCAAACTGTCAAAAATTAAAAACAAAGAAAGCATATTAAAAGCAGCAAGGGAAAAACAACAAATAACACACAAGGGAATCCCCATAAGGTTAACAGCTGATCTTTCAGCAGAAACTCTGCAAGCCAGAAGGGAGTGGCAGGACATATTGAAAGTGTTGAAGGAGAAAAATCTGCAACCAAGATTACTCTACCCAGCAAGGATCTCATTCAAATTTGATGGAGAAATTAAAATCTTTACAGACAAGCAAAAGCTGAGAGAGTTCAGCACCACCAAACCAGCTTTACAACAAATGTCACAGGAACTTCTCTAGACAAGAAACACAAGAGAAGGAAAAGACCTATAAAAACGAAACTAAAACAATTTAGAAAATGGGAATAGTCACATACATATCGATAATTACCTTAAATGTAAATGGACTAAATGCTCCCACCAAAAGACACAGATTGGCTGAATGGATACAAAAACAAGACGCATATATTTGCTGTCTACAAGAGACCCACTTCAGACCTACAGACACATACAGACTGAAAGTAAGGGGATGGAAAAAGGTATTTCATGCAAATGGAAACCAAAAGAAAGCTGGAGTAGCAATTCTCATATCAGACAAAATAGACTTTAAAATAAAGACTGTTAGAAGAGACAAAGAAGGACACTACATAATGATGAAGGGATCGATCCAAGAAGAAGATATAACCATTGTAAATATTTATGCGCCCAACATAGGAGCACCTCAATACATAAGGCAAATACTAACAGCCATATAAGGGGAAATCGACAGTAACACATTCATTGTAGGGGAATTTAACACCCCACTTCCACCAATGGACAGATCATCCAAAATGAAAATAAATAAGGAAACACAAGCTTTAAATGATACATTAAACAAGATGGACTTAATTGATATTTATAGGACATTCCATCCAAAAACAACAGAATACACATTTTTCTCAAGTGCTCATGAAACATTCTCCAGGATAGATCATATCTTGGGTCACAAATCAAGCCTTGGTAAATTTCAGAAAATTGAAATTGTATCAAGTATCTTTTCTGACCACAACGCCCTGAGACTAGATATCAATTACAGGAAAAGATCTGTAAAAAATACAAACACATGGAGGCTAAACAATACACTACTTAATAACGAAGTGATCACTGAAGAAATCAAAGAGGAAATCAAAAAATACCTAGAAACAAATGACAATGGACACACGACGACGCAAAATCTATGGGATGCAGCAAAAGCAGTTCTAAGAGGGAAGTTTATAGCAATACAATCCTACCTTAAGAAACAAGAAACATCTCGATTAAACAACCTAACCTCACACCTAAAGCAATTAGAGAAAGAAGAACAAAAAAACTCCAAAGTTAGCAGAAGGAAAGAAATCATAAAGATCAGATCAGAAATAAATGAAAAAGAAATGAAGGAAACGATAGCAAAGATCAATAAAACTAAAAGCCAGTTCTTTGAAAGGATAAATAAAATTGATAAACCATTAGCCAGACTCATCAAGAAAAAAAGGGAGAAGACTCAAATCAATAGAATTAGAAATGAAAAAGGAGAAGTAACAACTGACACTGCAGAAATACAAAAGATCATGAGAGATTACTACAAGCAACTCTATGCCAATAAAATGGACAACCTGGAAGAAATGGACAAATTCTTAGAAAGGCACAACCTGCCAAGACTGAATCAGGAAGAAATAGAAAATATGAACAGACCAATCACAAGCACTGCAATTGAAACTGTGATTAAAAATCTTCCAACAAGCAAAAGCCCAGGACCAGATGGCTTCACAGGCGAATTCTATCAAACACTTAGAGAAGAGCTATCACCTATCCTTCTCAAACTCTTCCAAAATATAACAGAGGGAGGAACACTCCCCAACTCATTCTACGAGGCCACCATGACCCTGATACCAAAACCAGACAAGGATGTCACAAAGAAAGAAAACTACAGGCCAATATCACTGATGAACATAGACGCAAAAATCCTCAACAAAATACTAGCAAACAGAATCCAACAGCACATTAAAAGGATCATACACCATGATCAAGTGGGGTTTATTCCAGGAATGCAAGGATTCTTCAATATACGCAAATCAATCAACGTGATACACCATATTAACAAACTGAAGGAGAAAAACCATATGATCATCTCAATAGATGCAGAGAAAGCTTTTGACAAAATTCAACACCCATTTATGATAAAAACCCTGCAGAAAGTAGGCATAGAGGGAACTTTCCTCAATATAATAAAGGCCATATATGACAAACCCATGGCCAACATCGTCCTCAATGGTGAAAAACTGAAAGCATTTCCATGAAGATCAGGAAGAAGACAAGGTTGCCCACTCTCACCACTCTTATTCAACATAGTTTTGGAAGTTTTAGCCACAGCAATCAGAGAAGAAAAGGAAATAAAAGGAATCCAAATTGGAAAAGAAGAAGTAAAGCTGGCACTCTTTGCAGATGACATGATACTATACATAGAGAATCCTAAAGATGCTACCAGAGAACTACTAGAGCTAATCAATGAATTTGGTAAAGTAGCAGGATACAAAATTAATGCACAGAAATCTCTTGCATTCCTATACACTAATGATGAAAAATCTGAAAGTGAAATCAAGAAAACACTCTCATTCACCATTGCAAAAAAAAGAATAAAATATCTAGGAATAAACCTACCTAAGGAGACAAAAGACGTGTATGCAGAAAATTATAAGACACTGATGAAAGAAATTAAAGATGATACAAATAGATGGAGAGATATACCATGTTCTTGGATTGGAAGAATCAACATTGTGAAAATGACTCTACTACCCAAAGCAATCTACAGATTCAATGCAATCCCTATCAAACTACCACTGGCACTTTTCACAGAACAAAAACAAAAAAGTTCACAATTTGTATGGAAACACAAAAGACCCTGAATAGCCAAAGCAATCTTGAGAACGAAAAACGGAGCTGGAGGAATCAGGCTCCCTGACTTCAGACTATACTACAAATCTACAGTAATCAAGACAGTATGGTACTGGCACAAAAACAGAAATATAGATCAACGGAACAGGATAGAAAGCACAGAGATAAACCCACACACATATGGTCACCTTATCTTTGATAAAGGAGGCAGGAATGTACAGTGGAGAAAGGACAGCCTCTTCAATAAGTGGTGCTGGGAAAACTGGACAGGTACATGTAAAAGTATGAGATTAGATCACTCCCTAACACCATACACAAAAATAAGCTCAAAATGGAATAAAGACCTAAATGTAAGGCCAGAAACTATCAAACTCTTAGAGGAAAACATAGGCAGGACACTCTATGACATAAATCACAGCAAGGTCCTTTTTGACCCACCTCCCAGAGAAATGGAAATAAAAACAAAAATAAACAAATGGGACCTAATGAAACTTAAAAGCTTTTGTGCAGCAAAGGAAACCATAAACAAGACTAAAAGACAACCCTCAGAATGGGAGAAAATATTTGCACATGAAGCAACTGACAAAGGATTAATCTCCAAAATTTATAAGCCGCACATGCAGCTTAATAACAAAAAAACAAACAACCCAATCCAAAAATGGGCAGAAGACCTAAATAGACATTTCTCCAAAGAAGATATACAGACTGCCAACAAACACATGAAAGAATGCTCAACATCACTAATCATTAGAGAAATGCAAATCAAAACTACAATGAGATATCATCTCACACCAGTCAGAATGGCCATCATCAAAAAATCCAGAAACAATAAATTCTGGAGAGGGTGTGGAGAAAAGGGAACCCTCTTACACTGTCAGTGGGAATGTAAATTGATACAGCCACTGTAGAGAACAGTATGGAGGTTCCTTAGAAAACTACAAATAGAACTACCATATGACCCAGCAATCCCACTACTGGGCATATTCCCTGAGAAAACCATAATTCAAAAAGAGTCATGTACCAAAATGTTCATTGCAGCTCTATTTACAATAGCCCAGAGATGGAAACAACCTAAGTGTCCATCATCGGATGAATGGATAAAGATGTGGCACATATATACAATGGAATATTACTCAGCCATAAAAGGAAACGAAATTGAGCTATTTGTAATGAGATGGGTAGACCTAGAGTCTGTCATACAGAGTGAAGTAAGTCAGAAAGAGAGAGACAAATACCGTATGGTAACACATATATATGGAATTTAAGAAAAAAAAAGTCATGAAAAACCTAGGGGTGAAACAGGATAAAGACACAGACTTACTAGAGAATGGACTTGAGGCTATGGGGAGGGGGAAGGGTAAACTGTGACAAAGCGAGAGAGAGGCATGGACATATATACACTACCAAACGTAAGGTAGATAGCTAGTGGGAAGCAGCCGCATAGCACAGGGAGATCAGCTCGGTGCTTTGTGACCGCGTGGAGGGGTGGGATAGGGAGGGTGGGAGGGAAGGAGACGCAAGCGGGAAGAGATATGGGAACATATGTATATATATAACTGATTCATTTTGTTGTGAAGCTGAAACTAACATACCATTGTAAAGCAATTATACTCCTATAAAGATGTTAAAATGAAAAAAAAAAAGATTGAAATTTTTACAGGTATCTTTTCCAACCACAGTGGAATGAAACTAGACAACAAAAGGTAAGTGGGAAAAAATTACAAATACTTAGGAATTAAACAACACACTCTTGAACAACTTTTGGTTCAAAGAAGAAATCAAAAGAAAAGTTAGTATGTCTTAAGACAAATGAAAATTGAAACACCACATAGGAAAACATTTGGGATAAAGCAAAAGCCGTACTAACAGGAAGTCAATAGTGATAAATAAACATACATAAATAAACAACCTAATATTAAAACTAGAGTAACTAAAAAAGGAACAAACTAAGCCCAAAATTAGGAGAAGGAAGGAAATAATAAAGATTAGAACAGAAACAAATGAAACATAGAATACAGTAGAAAAAACTGACAAAACTAAGCATTGATTCTTGGAAAAGATAGACTACACCTTAGCTGGACTAAGAAAAAAAAGGTAAAAATCAGAAATAGCAAAGGAGACGTTACAAATAATGCCACAGAAATTTAAAAAAAAAATCATAAGGGACTATTATGAGTAATTATACACCAACAACTTGAATAACCTAGAAGAAATAGATAAATTCTTAGAAACATAAGAGACTGAAACAAGAAGAAATAGAAAGTCTGAACAGACCAGTTACAAATAATGAACCTGAATCAGTAATCAAAACCAGATGTCTTCACAGGTGAATTCTATCAAACATTTAGAGAAGAGCTAACACCCATCCTTTTCAAACCCTTCCAAAAAATTGTGGAGGGAGGAACACACCCAAATTCATTCTATGAAGCCACCATCACCCTGATACGAAAACCAGAAACAGATATCACAAAAAAAGAAAATTATAGCCCAAAATCACTGATGAACAGACAGAAAAATCCTGAACAAAATACCAGCAAACAGAATCCAACAATATATTAAAAGGATCATACACCATGATCAAGTGGGATTTATCCCAGGGATGCAAGGATTCTTCAATATACAAAAATCAATCAATGTGATACACCATATTAACAACTGAAGGAATAAAAACCATATGATTATCTCAATAGAGGCAGGAAAGGCTTTTGACAAAATTCAACACCCATTTATGATAAAAACTCTCCAGAAAGAGGGCATAGAGGGAACCTACCTCAACATAATAAAGGCCATATATGACAAACCCACAGCAAACATCATACTCTATGGTAAAAAACTGAAAGCATTTCCACTAAGATCATGAACAAGACAAGGATGTCCACTCTCGCCACTCTGATTCCACATAGTTTTGGAAGTTCTAGCCATGGAAATCAGAGAAGAAAAAGTAAATAAAAGGAACACAAATTGGAAAAGAAGAAGTAAAACTGTCACTGTTTGCAGAAGATATGTTACTATACATAGAAAATCCTAAAGATGTCACCAGAAAACTACTAGAACTAATCCATGAATTTCGTAAGGTTGTAGGATACAAAATTAATGCTCAGAAATTTGTTGTATTCCTATACACTGACAATGAAAAATCAGAAAGAGAAATTAAGGAAACAATCCCATTTACCATCACAACAAAAAGAATAAAATATCTAGGAATAAGCCTACCTAAGGAGACAAAAGATTTGTACTCAGAAAACTGTAAAACACTGATGAAAGAAATCAAAGATGACATAAACAGATGGAGAAATATACCATGTTCTTGGATTGGAAGAATCAATATTGTGAAGATGACTATAATACCCAAAGCAATCTACAGATTCAATGCAATCACTATCAAATTACCAATGGCATTCTTCACAGAATTAGAACAAAAAATTTTAGAGTTCGTATGGAAACACAAAAGACCCTGAATAGCCAGAGCAATCTTGAGAAGAAAAACGGAGCTAGAGGAATCAGGGTCCCTGACTTCAGACCATACTACAAAGCTACAGTAATCAAGACAGTATGGTACTGGCACAAAAACAGAAAGATAGATCAATGGAACAGGATAGAAAGCCCAGGGATAAACCCATGCACATATGCTCACCTAATTAACAACAAATACAATGGAGAAAAGACAGCCTCTTCAATAAGTGGTGCTGGGAAAACTGGACAGCTATATGTAAAAGAATGAAATTAGAACACTTCCTAACACCATACACAGAAATAAATTCAAAATGGATTAAAGACCTAAATGTAAGTTCAGACACCATAAAACTCTTAGGGGAAAACAGGAAAAACACTCCGACATAAACCACAGTAAGATCTGTTTTGATCCACCTCCTAGAGTAATGAAAATAAAAACAAAAATAAGTAAACGAGATCTAATTAAACTTAAAAGTTTTTGCACAGCAAAGGAAACCATAAACAAGATGAACAGACAACCCTCAGAATGGGAGAATATATTTGCAAATGAAACAATGGACAAAGGATTTATCTCCAAAATATACAAACAGCGCATGGAGCTCAATATGAAGAAAACAGAATTCAATTAAAAAATGAGCAGAAGACCTAAATAGACATTTCACCAAAGAAGACATACACATGGAAAAGAGGCACATGAAAAGATGCTCAACATCACTAATTATTAGAGAAATACAAATCAAAACTACAATGAGGTATCACCTCACACCAGTCAGAATGGCCATTATCAAAAAAACTAGAAATAATAAATGCTGGAAAGGGTGTGGTGAAAAGGGAACCCTCCTGCACTGTTGGTGGAAATGTAAATTGATACAACCACTATGGGGAACAGTATGGAGATTCCTTTAAAAAAAAAAAACCTAAAAATGGAACTACCATATGACCCAGCAACCCTACTACTGGCATACACCCTGAGAAAACCATAATTCAAAAAGAGACATGCACCACAATGTTCATTGAAGCACTATTTACAATAGCCAGGACATGGAACCAACCTAAATGTCCATGGACAGATGAATGAATGAAGATGTGGCACATATATACAATGGAATATTACTCAGCCATAAAAACAAACGAAATTGAGTTATTTGTAGTGAGGTGGATGGACCTAGAGTCTGTCATACAGAGTGAAGTAAGTCAGAAAGAGAAAAACAAATACTGTATGCTAGCACATATATGTGGAATCTTAAAAAAAAAACAAAACAGTGGTACTGATGAACCTAGTGGCAGGGTAAGAATAAAGACATAGACATAGAGAATGGAGCTGACAACACGGGGGTGAGGGGCAATCTGGGACAAAGTGAGAGTAGTACTGACATATATACACTACTGAATGTAAAATAGCTAGTGGGAAGCAGCTGCATAGCACAGGGAGATCAGCTCGGTGCTTTCTGAGGACCTAGAGAGGTGGGATAGGGAGGGTGGGAGGGAGGCTCAAGAGGGAAGGGATATGGGGATATATGTATGCATATTGTTGATTCAATTTATTATACAACAGAAATTAACAAGTATTGTGAAGCAATTATACTCCAATAAAGGTCTATTTTTTTAAAAAAGCCTTCCAATAACAACAAAAAACAAAGAAAATCATAACCATTTGGCTTCACAAGTGAATTCTGCCAAAAATTTAAAGAAGAATTAGTAAAATTTTTTCTTAAACTCTTCAAATAAAATTGTTAAAAAGGGAACACTACCAAATGCTCTATGAGGCCATCATCTCTCTGATACCAAAGCCAAAGTCACCACAAGGAAAGAAAACTACAGGCCAGTATTCTTGATAAAGTTGGATACAGAGGTCCTCAACCAGTTATTAGTAAACCAAATTCAGGAACACACTAAAAACATCATACACCATGAAAGGGAGATGTCAGGGTGGTGCAACATATACAAATCAATAAGTATGATACATCACATAAACAGAGGAATAAAAAAAATCACATGATCATCTCAATAGGTTTTTTGATTTTTCGAAAAATATAACCATCATTTAATGATAAAACATATCAAAAAATTAGATATAGAAGGACCTTAACACAATAAAGATTATATATGAAAGACTGAAGCTAACATCATACTGAATGGAGAAAAACAAATCTTTTCCTCTGAGACCTGGAACAAGGCAAAGATGTCCACTCACACCACTTGTATTTAACATAATACTAGAAGTCCTGGCCAACGCATTAAGAAAATAAAAGCAATACAAATCAGAAAGAAGTAAAATTATATGTTTGCAGATGACATAATCTTATATTTAGAGAACCCTAAAAACACCACCAAAAAACTGTTGGAAATAATAAGCAAATTCAGCAAGTGTGGGATGCAAAAAATAAATGTACAAAAATTAGCCACATTTCTATATACTAACAATGAATTATCCAAAAAGAAAATTAAGAGAGCAATCTTACTTATAATAACATCAAAAAGGATAAATTGCTTAGCAATAAGTTTAACTAAGGACATGAAAAATTTGTACACTGGAAACTATAAACAATCATAAAAGGAATTAAAGCAGACACAAATTCCGAAAACTCTAAGACACTGATGAAAGAAATTGAAGGTGACACAAATATATGGAAAGATACACCCTGTTCTTGGACTGGAAGAATCAATAGTGTTATAATGACCATACTACACAAGGCAATCTACAGATTCAATGCAATCCCTATCAAATTACCAATGGCATTTTTCACAAAACTAGAACAAACTTTAATATTTGTATGGAAACACAAAACAGTAGTCAAAACAATCTTGAGAGAGAAAAACGGAGCTAGAGGAATCAGGCCTCCTGACTTCAGAATATACTACAAAGCTACAGTAATCAAAACAGTATGGTACTGGTACAAAAATAGACACAAACTCAGTGGAACAGGATAGAAAATCCAGAAATAAACCCAAACACTTATGGTCAATTAATCTATGATAAAGGAGGCAAGAATACACAGTGCACAAAAAGTCTCTTCAATAAGTGGTGCTGGGGGAACTGGACAGCTACATGTAAAAGAATGAAATTAGAACATTCTTCAATGTCATACACAAAAATAATCTCAAAATGGATTAATGGCCTAAATGTAAGAATGGATACTATAAAACTCCTAAAGGAAAACAAAGGCAGAACACCCCTGAACATAAATCACAGCAATATTCTTTTTGGATCCATCTCCTAGAGTAATAGAAATAAAAGCAAAAATAAACAAATGGGGCCTAATTAATCTTAAAAGCTTTTGCACAGCAAAAGAGACCATTGACAAAACAACAAGGCAACCTATGGAATGAGAGAAATTATTTGCAAATGATATGACCAACAAGGGATTAATTTCCAAAATATATAAATAGCTCATACAGCTTAATATTAAAAAACAAACAAATCAATCAAAAAATGGACAGAAGACCTAAATAGACATTTCTCCAAAAAGGACATACAGAATAGCCAACAGGCACACCAAAAGTTGCTCAGGGACTTCCCTCATGGTGCAGTTGTTAAGAATCTGCCTGCCAATGCAGGGGACGCAGGTTTGAGCCCTGGTCCAGGAAGATCCCACATGCTGTGGAGCAACTAAGCCCATGCACCACAACTACTGAGCCTGTGCTCTAGAGTCTGTGAGCCACAACTACTGAGCCCACGTGCCACAATTACTGAGTCCGTGAGCCTAGAACCCATGCTCTGCAACAAAAGAAGCCACCACAATAAGAAACCTGCACACCACAATGAAGAGTAGCCCCTGCTCACCTCAACTAGAGAAAGCCCGCATGCAACAATGAAGGCCCAATGCAGCCAAAAATAAATAAATAAATTTTTAAAGTTGCTCAATTTCACTAATTATTAGAGAAATGCAGATCAAAACTACAATGAGATATCACCTCACACCAGTCAGAATGGCCATCAATAAAAAAATCTACAAATAATAAATGCTGGAGAGGATGTGGAGAAAAAGAAACCCTCATGCACTGTTGGTGTAACATGTACACCATGTTACACCATGTAAATTGTAATGCAGTCATGGAACGTAAATTGGTGCAGTCACTATGGAAGACAGTATGGAGGTTCCTTAAAAAACTAAAATTAGAATTACCATATGATCCTGCAATACCACTCCTGGGTATATATTCAGACAAAACTATAATTTGAAAAGATACATGGACTCCAGTGTTCATAGCAGCACTATTACAATAGCCAAGACATGGGAACAACCTAAATGTCCATCAACAGATGAATGGATAAAGAAGATATTGCTTATCCATCCACAAACACACACACAATGGAATACTACTCAGTCATAAAAAGAGGATGAAATTTTCCATTTGCAGCAACATGGAAGGACGTAGAGATTATCATATTAAGTGAAGTAAGTCAGACAGAGAAAGACAAATATCATAGGACATCACTTATATGTGGAATATAACAAAAAATGATACAAATGAACTTATTTACAAAAACAGAAATAGACTCACAGACATAGAAAACAAACTTACAGTTACCAAAGGGGAAAGGGGGTAAGGGATTTTTAAAAGAGAAATTAAAACAGACACAAAATAAATGGAAAAACATTCCATGCTTATAGATTGGAAGAATTAACATTGTTAAAGTGTCCATACTTCACAAGTCAATCTACAATGTATTCTCTATAAAAATCCCAATAGCATGTTTTACAGAAATAGAAAAACAATCTTAAAATTCATATGGAACCACAAAAGACTTTGAATATCCAAAGCAATCTTGAGCAAGAAGAACAAAGCTGGAGGCGTCACACTTCCTGATTTCAAAATATATTACAAAACCACAGAAATCAAAACAGTATGCTGCTGGCATTAAAACAAACATATAGATCAATGGAAGAGAATAGAAAGCCCAGAAATAAACCCACACATATATAGTCAACTATATATAATCTTTGACAAGAATGCCAAGAGTACACAGTAGGAAAAAGATAATCTCTACAATAAATGGTATTGGGAAAATTAAATATCCACATGCAAAAGAGTGACATTGAAAGCTTATCTCTCTCCATACCAAAAAAAAAACGCCAAAAAACAAACCCTCAAAATGCACTAAAGACTTAAACATAAGACCTAAAACTATAAATATCTTAGAAAACAACATGGGAGAAAATATTTTGGCAATGATTTCTTGGATATGACACCCAAAGCACAGACAACAAAACCAAAGATAGACAAGTGAGATTACATCAAAACTTCTCCACAACAAAGAAAATCATCAACAAAATGAAAAGGTAATCTACATAATTGGAGAAAATATTTGCAAACCATATAGCTAATGAAAGGTTAATATCCAAAAAAATATAAAGAACTTATACTACTAATAGCAAATAATAATAATAACTCAATTTTTTTAATGGATAAAGGAACTAAATAGACATACCTCCAAAGATGACATACCAATGACCAATAGACATGTAAAAAGGTGCTCAACGTCACTAATTATCAGGGAATCAAATCAAATCAAAACCACAATAGATATCACCTCACACCTTACGATGGCTATAATAAACAGAGAACAAAAGTTGGCAAGGACACAGAGAAAAGAACTCTTTCAGACTGTTGGTGGGAATGTAAATTGATGCAGTAACTGGGAAAACTAGGAGGTTTTTTAATAGGGAGGTTCCTATTTCAAAAAATAAAGATAAAACTACCATATTATCCAGCAATCCCCCTTCTGGGTATATATACAAAGGAATTGAAATCAAAATTTCAAAGAGATATCTACACTCCCATGTGTGTTGCAGCATTATTCACAATACCCAAGACATGAAAGCAACTTAAGAACCTTGAGGACATTATGTACACCAAGTGAAATAAACAAATACAGAAAGATAAATGCTATGGGATACCATTTGTATCATGAAAATAGTCAAACTCATAGAAGCAAAAAGTGGAATGGTGGTTGTCAGGGTTGGTGGAGAGAGAGAACAAGGAGGTATTAGTCAAAGAGTACAGACTTTCAGTTATAAAACATGAGTAACTTCTAGAGATCTACTGTAGAGCATGGTGACTATAGTTAACATTACTGTATTATACGCTTAAAATTTTGTTAAGAGGGTAGATCTTAAGTATTCTTGTTATAAGAAAAATAATAAATAAGAGGTGGGAAAAAACTTTCAAAGATGAGGGATAGGCTTATATTATGGTGATAATTTCACAGGTGTAGACTTATCTTCAAACTTATAAAGTTGTATACATTATGTACAAGTTTGTGTATGTCAAAAAACAAAAGGAAACACAGTAAGGGAGAGGGTGGAAGCTCATGGTATCAGAGAATAGCAGGAAGCTAGACCAGGCAGGTCTTGAGGCCCTGCTTTTACTCTAAGTGATTGAAAACATCCACTTACCTAATTCTCCATCTACTTATCTATCCATCCATATGTCTACCTATCTGTCCATCTAGCTATCTAATATGTCTCTTGTCTATCTATCCTCCATCAATCTTTATTTATCCATCTACCTATCACAGTGTGACCTGTGTTATAAATATCAGTGTCCATACCATAGGTCTCCTACTAGATTTTGAGATTCTTGATGGTAGAGGCTGTGTCTTACTCATGTCTTTATCCTATGAAGTGCCTGACATTTTGTAAGCTGTCAATAAATTAATTAGTAAGTGCCCAAATATATGCACATCAAGCAGCACAAAAATCCTGCTCCGTATATTTTTAGTACAAGAATATGATTCTTGCCTTGGTAGCATGGTTCTTGAGATCAAAGGCTATACACTGTGTGATCCAAGGTAGAAGTAAAGGGTTAGGAGAAGCTCCCAAGTGCTATTGACAGGCTGAGGCTCTCCTTAGGAAATTCATCACCTAGAGTATGTGTGGATAATTCTGACACTTCTATCACTACTTCCTTCATTCTCCTTAACCTTAGAGCCTAGAAGCTTTTGCCTTAATAACAATACTGACAAGTGCTATGGATGACAGATTTTTTCTTTGACTCTATGCCTAAACAATATAAATAATAAGCTCAATATTGGGGTATATCAGCAAAGCAACTATGTTCATTTCCAGCCAGCTAGTCTTATTCTCAGTCATGCTGAAAAACAATGACCCTGAAAATCCATGCAGAGATTTGAACTGGATGAGAGAAAATTCTACAAAATAGATTGTGTGGCCCAGGAGAAATCAATGTGGCATTATTTACTCTAGAGGAGGCAATTCTCAGCCCAGCAGTTACATGATGTGTAGAGGTTTTATTCTGAGTTTTATGGACTTCCTCTGGAGAGAAGGCATACAAGTTATCCAGATGAACAAAAATTATTAAGACCACCAAAGATCCAAGAATGCCCTCACTGTTGCCTCATAAATAAAATCTATGTAAATTAGTTTGTTGCATAGTAGAAGAGAGACAAGAGTAGAACAGAATGAAGAGGAACTGTCTTGTAGAATCCCATCCTACCATCTTGCAGTATCCTTAGCCATTAGTTAAGAACAAGTCCTCAGTGAACAAGGCGACTTGATTACAGCAGAATTCCACATGTAAGGTGCAAACGGATGTCCTGTGAATTTATTTTGCTTCCCCACAGAAATTGTTCTAAAATTTGAAAGCCCCTCAAGATATATTTTGGATGGTAAAATAGTACTGGAAAAAAATAGTATTTGCCATGAATTCTGAAAAGAATGATGGGGCTCCTGATAAAAAGCATTTGGGTACACACACAGACTCCTCTACTTTATCCCAATTCTGATTCAAAATCCAGGCTGGGAGGGCAGATAAGAGTATATGTGAGGTTTTATTTTTTGAAAATTTTCAACTTTGAAATGAGGTTATTTCATGCTTTTAAATCACAGAGAGAGAGCTTTGTAAGCAGTTCCTTCCCAGCAGCCTCTGCCAGATCTTCAAAGATTGAATTCTTTCCTGGCTGGAGAAATTCTGTCCTACAATAGTAGGAGTTGATTGTTCTCCACAGTCAGTTCTCCCTTTGAACACTTAGGATGCAGTGAGCCGCTTTTGATCAGGTTGAGATTGCAGGCCAAAATCCATATGGACTAGATGTCATCGGATTTCCCCAGAAGGTATTCCTGCCGTGCCCTTCACTTGTGCTTGACAGGTCACAGATGTGTCTTCCTCACGTCGCTATGTTTCTTGTACAAGTTGATTGTTTTCCCTGCTGAAGTGTACTCACCTCAGAAGATGAAAACACCATCACTGAGCATTTTGATTATTTTTGTGCTTAAGGTGTTTTTTTGTTGTTGTTGTTTTGGTTTTTTGAGGGGTTTTTGCTATGGTTTCCCTGGAGCATAAATTATTACTGCAACAATCCACAGTGTCATCACCATTAGCGTGAATCTGAACGTCTCTGTTCATTTTATATTTCTCTCACAAAGCACTATACAAATCAGAAGTGTCCTTAAGATATTCCAGTGCCAACTCTGTACCTTCATTTCAATGAAGTGAGGCTTTGTCTTTTTATTTTTAATCGGTCTCTCCTATGTGCTTCTAAAGCCCATTATTTGTACTTCTTAAAAGCACTTGCTTTCCCAGCACCACTTATTGAAGAGGCTGTCTTTTCTCCATTGTATATTCTTGCCTCCTTTATCAAAGATAAGGTGACCGTATGTGTGTGGGTTTATCTCTGGGCTTTCTATCCTGCTCCATTGATCTATATTTCTGTTTTTGTACCAGAACCATACTGTCTTGATTACTGTAGCTTTGTAGTATAGTCTGAAGTCAGGGAGCCTGATTCCTTCAGCTCCATTTTTCTTTCTCAAGATTGCTTTGGCTATTCAGGGTCTTTTGTGTTTCCATACAAATTGTGAAATGTTCATTGTAGCACTATTTACAATAGCCAGGACATGGAACCAACCTAACTGTCCATGGACAGATGAATGAATGAAGATGTGGCACATATATACAATGGAATATTACTCAGCCATAAAAAGAAATGAAATTGAGTTATTTGTAGTGAGGTGGATGGACCTAGAGTCTGTCATACAGAGTGAAGTAAGTCAGAAAGAGAAAAACAAATACTGTATGCTAGCACATATATATGGAATCTTAAAAAAAAACAAAACAGTGGTACTGATGAACCTAGTGGCAGGGTAAGAATAAAGACATAGACATAGAGAATGGAGTTGACGAAACGGGGGTGAGGGGGAATCTGGGGCAAAGTGAGAGTAGTACTGACATATATACACTACTGAATGTAAAATAGTTAGCTAGTGGGAAGCAGCTGCATAGCACAGGGAGATCAGCTCGGTGCTTTGTGACCACTTAGAGGGGTGGGATAGGGAGGGTGGGAGGGAGATGTAACAGGGAGGGGATATGGGGATATATGTATATATATAGCTGTTTTACTTTGTTATACAGCAGAAACTAACACAACAATGTAAAGCAATTATACTCCAATAAAGATGTTTTTTTAAAAAAAAAGCACTTGCTCTATTTTGCTTTGTGTCTTTTTCACTCTCCACTTCTGCTTTCTTATCCACAGAATATAAATTCTTGAAGGGTCTTAAACATCCTTGTATCTTTCTCAAAATATACTTCAATGCCTGACAAATGATCAACATTAGTAACTTAGTCAATAAAAAATAGAGAATGAATGAATAAGTGAATGATGGCATCCCACATCTTTACTCACATTGCGCAGCTAATGCTATTTTATCAATGAATTCTTTGCCGGCAGTAGCTGTTCTTGCTAACTGAAGAAAAAATTCCCTTCTCTTTTTCTTCTTTTTGCCTTGGATTGCTAGCAGAACATGTTTAGACACTGCTGATCAGGGCTTGATTCTCTTCTGATCTTATTGATGAAAATCAGTTGTTCTCAATCTGAATCATGCATAGAATCACCTAGAAAGTGTGTTAAAATACAGATGGCTGAACTCCATCTCCAGTTTCTTATACAACATGTCTGAGATGTGCCTGGGAATTTGTTTTACTAACAATCTCGCAGATGATGTTGATGCTGCTGTCCAGAGACTACGCTTTGAGAACCACTGGATCAACCAGTCACGTGGGGATTTTTTGTGCCAAATTTGCGGCCTTAGTTGTTAGTTATTAGGAGGGGAAGGGTCCAAAAAGAAGAGTAGAGCCAGTTGAGACATTTTCAGTCTTCTGGTTGGAAAGTTCGAAATCGTCATTGACTACAAATGGAAAGTTTGAGTGATGTGCACCAACTATTGTCCTTGCCAAGTTCCAAATACAAGGAATCATCAATAGACAAGGGAAAAATCAGAAAAGACTGTGTCTTGGTGTGCTCAGGTTACTAAAAATTTCTCAGTAAACCCTTGCTGCTTGTTAAATTGCTCATTGAATTACATGTTCTAATTATGCAATGAGTTTAATGTAAATTCTACAGAGGTCCAAAAAGTCTCATGTTTGGCCAATAACTTTTTTGCTTAGTTGAAATCTACCTCTGCCCTTCAGTTATTAAAATTGAAAAACACTTTAGGGCAGGGGGTGGGGGGAAATTGGGTGTAAGTAGTCAAAAAGTACCAGCTTCCAGTTATAAGATAAATGAGTATTAGAGATGTAATGTACAACATGATAAATGTAATTAACACTGCCATATGTTATTTATGACACCCGTTAAGAGAGTAAATCCTGAGTTCCCATCACAAGGAAAAATTATTTTTCTTTTTCTTTTATTTTGTATGTATATGAGATGACAGATGTTCACTAAATATATTGTGGCAATTGGTTCATGATATAAGTCAAATCATTATGCTGTACACAAACTTATACAGTGCTATATGTCAATTATATCTCAATAAAACTGGAAGAAAAATGAAATAAAATCGAAAAAGGAAACAAAAAAATGAAGAACACTTTAAATGACCTTCCTAAAGATAAGACAGTTTGGAAGACTAATGCACTGACATTCAATTATCAATATTTACATTAAAAAGTTAAGTTTAGAAGTAAATGTAGCATAAAAGATAAAAATAATTCACTTATTAAGATATCCTGGGATTTTAAGTGATATTTAGTGATTTTAAGGGATATCTAATATAGATTTTTTAAATTCATAGTAAAATAGCAATGATGAGACAGTAAGCACATCTTGCAAAAATTAAAAATAAGATTTACTGTCAAGCGATATCCAAAATCTAAAAGGTATTTCCACTACTAAAATGCTGACAGATTTACATTGCAGGCTGAAATTAATGATAACTGGGTACAAAACTAATGAAATAAAAGATGAGACTTCATTAAACTCCAGGCTATCAATTAGTGATAGCATTTGGCTGTGAGTAACCAAATATTTGATAAAATAGGGACCTTAAATAGGGTTTATTTTTTTCTCATAGAACAAGTCTGGAGATGGAAGATCACTTGTGTAATCAAATAAATTAATAAAAGCATAAGGAAAATAGAAATTAATCTGAAAGAAAATAACAGTAGAACTGATAGATTCAATAGCTGATTTTTTAAAAAAAATATTGATGTAAAGAACAAAATTCCTGACAGTCTAATTCAGGAAAACTGATATCCACAAAATAAGAAAGTGAAAGAGGCTCTGCACCCCTCCACGTCCCACACCCACAAACACCTCTTCCAGTAGCTGAGGCCTCCCAGGGGTTATCACAATAAAGTAATGGAAACAGAGATGGATACTGAAGTATTTAATTACTTTGTGATGTATATAAACAAAAAGAAGAGCAATGAGTTATCAAGTACAGCTCAAAAGAGTCAACTTTCATTTAATTTTCTAAAATAATAAATCCTTCTCCAAGTTGCAACATTTTCCCCAATCCCCTCCTGTGATGTCTCTCTCACATCACCATGGCAACTCCTGTCCTTTAATAAACAGTAACTGCCATCCTGTAAGAAGATGAAGTAAATGAGCCTGACGATATCATTTTTCTCCCAGAGTCAGAGGTATTTCCTTGGATGTTTCCCTTTGTGGGTAGCCCTGTAGACTTGGAATGTTGCAGCCAGTCAAGATTAGAAAGACAACCTCCTGATTCTGGGCCTCCAGATTTCTTGTATTAGTGATATTTACTCAAAACCACATATGCTTTCCCCATACCAAAGTTACCTGATAATTTTTATATAGCATATATGATGAATATGACCCTCTAACTCAGCCATTCTTAAATGCAACAGTGGGAAGAAAATATCAGAGATGCCAAGGAAAATTTTCAAGTTTCAAATCTAACTACCCATGTCTTTCCATGCAAAGATTTACTTTCTCCATCTCTTCTCTCCAACACCACAGCCCAGATTTATGTAATCACTGTCACAGTAAACTCCTGCTAGAGTTGGGGTATGAAAAATATTGCAACTATGGCCCGACTACTATCACATTCAAAACCGATAATGTTAAATAGAACAATATATAAGGGAAGGTAGGAATCACCGGTTTGCATATGAAATATCAAAGACTCACTAGCCAGTTGGAAAGTCACTATGCAGAAGAGCAGAAGGGAATATGAATGCAGGCCAAATGAAGGAGGTAAATTTGACCTATCCTCTGGAAACCAATTATATTTCACTAAAATTCTATTTGATGTTTCCTTTTTCAAAATATTCCTGAAAGGTGTAATCATATACATAGAACAGATTCAATGGCAATATTTTGGGAATCTGAGTGGAGGCATATAGGCTTTCCTTGTTTCATTTAAACAACAATTGCTTAACTTTGAAATTATTTCAAATAAAAAGGAAGAAGATTTTAAAAAGGAAATATGGTTTCTATTTCCACATGTAAGAAGTTTGGAAGTTGCCACCCTGTCCTAACAAGTAAAAAGCTGAGCAGACTGAAAACTCAACAACTCTTCTTGGGTCCTTTAGAGAAGGAAAGACATAGAGCAAATCACTACCCACAAGACTGGAGAGAAAGGCAAATACAGAGAGTCACAACTTAGCAGAGCAGAGACTCCAAAGCAGAAACCTCCTCAGGAACCAGTGCCTGGGCAGGAAAACCTGAACTGTAATTGACAAATTGCTGGAAGCTCAGTGTAGACAACCCTGAGAGTTAAAATCTCCAGTGAAATGAATCATATAGGGGTGGGTGCTCACAGCACTGTGAGATAGGCCTCCAGGAGCTGGGCCAGCCCCCACCCCATTAAATATCAGAGCCGCCTCATCTTCTGGATGGGGGGTATGTGTGTGTGTTGTGGGGGGATGAATCATTTTAAATACACCAGAGCCCTCTGTTCTTCACAAGACCTACCCTTAGAGGAAACTAGTTAACCAGAGCTTTACCTGCTGGGGTGCCATCAGAGACCTGGAGGAATACCCAACTCCAGCCCATCTTGTCCCATCTAAGGAGGAGAAAAAATAAAACTGAGAAGCCCTTATGAAGGGCATGGTTCAGAGGCATACACTCACTAAAAAACTGAGGCCTAATCATAGGACTAGAGAAAGCTTCCCCCAACCCCACTTCACCACCACATTACTAGAGGCCTATTTACAGCAGTTCCTTTTACCCAGGACATCAAAGCCACCTACCAAGAAAAAAATTAAAAGGCATAACAAAAAGCAAAAAAAACAATTTGAAGGGACAGAGCAAGCAGCAGAACCACACATGGCAGGGATGTCAGAATTATAAGACCAGGAGTTTGAAAAAAACATGATTAATATTCTCAGGGTTCTAATGGATAAAGTGGACAGCATGCAAGAGCAGATGGGCAATATAAGCAGGGGGATGAAAATCCTAGAAAAGAACAAAAGATAAATTCTAGAGATAAAAAGCACTGTAACAGAAATGAAGAATGCCTTTGATGGGTTTAATAGCAGACTGGACACAGCTGAGGAAAGAGTCTCTGAGCTAGAGGATAGATCAATAGAATCCTCAAAAACAAAGAGGGAACAAGGACTGAACAAGCAGAACAAAACATCCAAGGACTATGGAAAACTACAAAAGATATAACATACGAGAAGTGGAAATGCCACAAGTAGAAAAAAGAAAGAAAGGAAGAGAAAAAATATTTAAAACAGGAATGACTGAGAATTTCCCCCAAATTAATGTCAAACACAAAACAACAGATCCAAGAATCTCAGAGAACACCAAGCAGCATAAAGACCAGAGAAAAACTATACCTAGGCATACCATCTTCAAACTACACAAAATCAAAGATAAAGAAAAAATCCTAAAGCCAGAGGGAAAGAAAAAAAAAACACCTTACCTAGAGAGAACCAAAGATAAGAATTATATCCAATTCTCACAGAAACCACACAAGCAGGAAGAGAGTGGAGTGAATTATTTAAAGTGTTGACAGAAAATAAAATCATCAACCTAGAATTCTGTACCCTGTGAAATTATCCTTCTGAAGTGAAATAGAAAGACTTTCTCAAACAAAAATTGAGGGAATTTGTTGCCAGTAGACCAGCCTTGCAAGAAATGTTACAAGAAGTTCTCTAAAGAGAAGGTAAATAATTCAGGCCCAAAACTCAGATCTATATAAAGAAAGGAAGAATATTGAAGAAGGAATAGTTATAAGTAACATAAAACTTTTAATTTTTTTTAATCAAACAGATAAGTTTGTTCAAAACAATAGCAACAATGTGCTTGATTACGTATGCTTTTGTATAAATCATGTGTACATACATACAGGCTTATGTCTGCTTATGTATTGGTAAAATTAATAATAACAATGATACAAAGGACAAGAAGAAGGAATTAGGATGATTTTGTTATTATAAGGTACTCAGTACCTGTGAAGTGCTGTAATATTATTTTAAAGTGGACTTGGATTTGTTGTAAATGTATATTGCAAACTCTAGGGCAAACACTAAAAAATGTATAAAATCAAAGTATAAATGATTTGCTAAAGGGGAAAATACAAGGCTAGTAAATGTATGAAAGCATTTCCACTTAATCAATTGGCAAAGAAATACAGAAAACAAATGTAATATATCATTTTTAAAACTATAATATTTAATACAGGGGGCATTATTAGAAATTATTAGAACCACTTATATTTTCATATAATTTGACTCAGAATAATTCTACTTCTAGGACTCTATCTTGATGAACCACAGAAATCCAGTTAAAGATTAACATAGGGGCTTCCCGGTGGCGCAGTGGTTGAGAGTCCGCCTGCCGATGCAGGGAACACGGGTTCGTGCCCCGGTCCAGGATGATCCCACATGTCACGGAGCAGATGGGCCTGTGAGCCATGGCCACTGAGCCTGCGCATCCAGAGCCTGTGCTCCGCAACGGGAGAGGCCACAACAGTGAGAGGCCCGTGTACCGCAAAAAAAAAAAAAAAAAAAAAAGATTAACATAGAAAGATATTCATCTTGCCATTGTTTATAACAGGAAAATAATTGAAATTGATCTAAACATACAATTAAGAAAATATTTAAAATAATTATGGTACTTCCATAATATAAATTATTTGTTAATAATAATAATGACACCTAACTTTTAAAACATGGAATGGTATAGTTTAGAATAATTAATTTTTTTTTTTTTTTGCAGTACACAGGCCTCTCACTATTGTGGCCTCTCCCGTTGTGGAGCACAGGCTACGGATGCACAGGCTCAGCAGCCATGGCTCACGGGCCCAGCCGCTCCGCAGAATGTGGGATCTTCCCGGACCGGGGCACGAACCCATGTCCCCTGCATTGGCAGGCGGACTCTCAACCACTGAGCCACCAGGGAAACCCATAGAATAATTAATATTTTTACAATATAATATTAATAGAAATGAGTGAGATACAAATCTATACATAAAATATGGACCTAATATACAATATAAGGAGCTATCTCTGGATTATAAATTGTGAGTTTTTTCTTTATATTCTCCATTTCTAAAGACTTTTGTATAATGGAAATATACTACTTTTATATAAAAAGAGGTTATCTACAAACAATAAATTCTGGAGAGGGTGTGGAGAAAAGGGAACCCTCCTACACTGTTGAGGGAAATGTAAATTAGTACCGCTACTAGGGAGAACAGTATGGAAGTTCCTTAAAAAATTAAAAATAGAACTACCACGTCATCCAGCAATCCAACTCTTGGGCATATATCTGGAGAAAACCATAATTCGAAAAGATACATGCAACCCAGTGTTCATTGCAGCACTATTTACAATAGCCAGGACATGGAAGCAACCTAAATGTCCATCCACAGAGGAATGGATAAAGAAGATGTGGTACATATATACAATGGAATATTACTCAGCCACAAAAAAGAGTGAAATAATGCCATTTGCAGCAACATGGATGGATCTAGAGGTTATCATACTAAGTGAAGTAAGTGAGAGAGAGAAATATGAATATTACATAATATCACTTATATGTGGAATCTAAAAAAAATGATACAAATGAAGTTATTTGTAAAAGAGAAACAGACTCACAGACTTATAAAACCAACTTATGGTTACCAAAGGAGAAATGTGGGGGGGGGGAGGGATAAATTAGGAGGTTGGGATTAACATAACACACTACTATATATAAATTAGGTAATCAACAAGGACCTCCTGTATAGCACAGGGAACTCTACTCAATACTCTGTAATAACCTATATGGGAAAATAATCTGAAAAAGAGTAGATACATGTATATGTATACCTAAATCATTTTGTTGTACACCTGAAACTAACACAACATTGTAAATCAACTATATTCCAATATAAAATTAAAAAACAGGTTAACATTTTTTTAAATCAAATTACTTTTCCCCACACTACAAAGAATGGCTGATTTCCTAAACACATGTTTGTTGTGATCCTACAGAAACAAGTGGGAGTGTCTAGATATTAGGTAAATCATCTAGAAAACCCATGCTGAAGTCATTAAATTTGAGAAGTCTGAAACTTAAGATAAATTCTGCCCTCCGTCACTTCTATTTTATAACAGGTTTCTCAATTCACTCAAGATTATTCTGCATAAAGCTCAGTAACTGAATAGAAACGTATTATCACTTTAATGTTGAAATTGAAATTGCAGGTTATTGCAGCTGCCAAAACTCCAGCTAGTCCAAAAGTTCACTCTTCAATATTATGTAATAACCTAAATGGGACAAGAATTTGAAAAAGAATAGATACATGTATATGTATAACTGAATCACTTTGCTGTACACATGAAACTAACAAAACATTGTTAATCAGCTATACTACAATATAAAATAAAAATTTTTAATGAATAAATCAGTGTAAAAGTCTAGTATTTATACATGAAAAGGGGAAAAAACACTTTTTTAAAACTAAATTGGTCAACCCTTTAATTTGAGGGGATCACCATTGGGGTAGCCTTAGTCTCATGGGTCCAGACTTGTCCATTAGGGCTAATCCCAAAGTTGTATCCAGAGGCACAGTGCCCAAGAGATTGTGGTAAATTTATACTCTTCTGAAGTAGGTGGAACACAGGATCCTGAGTTTCCAGATCAGTGCTGTCCAAAGGATTTTTTTTAATTTAAATATATATATATATATATATAGTGTGTGTGTGGTACGCGGGCCTCTCACTGTTGTGGCCTCTCCCATTGCCGAGCACAGGCTCCAGACGCGCAGGCTCAGCGGCCATGGCTCACGGGCCCAGCCGCTCCGCGGCATGTGGGATCTTCCTGGACCGGGGCACGAACCCGTGTCCCCTGCATCGGCAGGTGGACTCTCAACCACTGCACCACCAGGGAAGCCCTCCAAAGGATTTTTGATTGCACACCTTTATCAATTTTTTTAATTGAACATGCCTTCTCCCATATTGTGTATATGTACTGCAGTTACTACTTAATATCCCAAGGTACAATATAGGACAAAGTTTAGTTAATGTCTGGTGTTTATCTGTAAATCAGCTAACCTTTCTATTGGTTGAAATTTTTACACCATCTTGTCAGATGGTTGCTTTTACCATCTATGTGACTGCTGAAGACCTCTTTCAACTCCTAGAGAAGTAGCAGCAGATGTGCCTCGTCAGGATTTCCATGTCTGCTTGCATTATTAGAACTCTTTACACCACACTTTCTCTGGAAGAATCTTAAGCCATTTGTCCATTGTTGGATATTAGTTCAAGTTGAAACTAGATAACATCAAGTATTATTCCACCTAAGCAGTCACAAGTAAACAGCACATGTCACAAAACGCTAGAAGTAAACTGAGCACTAACACCCTTGGCGACCGCCCCCACACCCACCCCGCGTAGTTTTGTGTCTGAATTAGTCAGTAAACCTTGCGTAGTAGTTCAGGTTCTTTTAGCAGCTACTACAGAGAAACCCCAAAACTTATCTAGCTTAACACAGAAGTCCAAAATGGTAGTTCAGCAGCAGCTTTCCTCCAAGAAGTGATTAATAGACCCAGGTCTTTTCCATTTTAAGCTTTCTTATCTCCAAGATGTGGCTCCCAAGACCTCTGAGCTCATCTCCATGAAGTCATGAGGACCGTGTGTTGAGGGTCTGTCATGGAACAGGTCAAGGATGTCCATTACTTACTTCATATTCTGTTGACCAGAACTCAGTCAAACGGCCACACCCAACTATAAGATCTCTACAGTGTAGTCAACCTTGTGCCAGAAGGAAGAAGAAGGCTTGGAGAAGAGATGTCTACTCATTCCCATAACAGACAGACCAAATGATGCTATTGCTATCAACTTGCATATTAAAGATCAGTCATGCTTAACCTGTTTTTCTTAAAATAAACATATCCATAAAGGTTTTGCTTGGGTTTTTTTTTAACATTTCCAATAAACGAGTAAATAGAAAAATATCAATACAAAATGAATGGATGTCTACCTTCTTGTCTTCTGCTGACATTACTGAGAGTATGAAAATTCTAAAACTAAGGAAAACTATAATTAGTCTCCAATCAGAAAATACACATATCAGGATCAAGATGTTATAAAGCAGTGGTTCTCAATCTAGGGTTCATAGACTGCAAAGATCTATGGGTTAGTATGTGTCATTGATATTGTAAGCAAAACTGTACACAGGGCTTCCCTGGTGGCGCAGTGGTTGAGAATCTGCCTGCCAATGCAGGGGACACGGGTTCGAGCCCTGGTCTGGGAAGATCCCTCATGCCACGGAGCAACTGGGCCCGTGAGCCACAATTACTGAGCCTGCGCATCTGGAGTCTGTGCTCTGCAACAAGAGAGGCCGCGACAGTGAGAGGCCCGCGCACCACAATGAAGAGTGGCCCCCACTAGCCGCAACTAGAGAAGGCCCTCGCACAGAAACGAAGACCCAACACATCCAAAATTAAATAAATAAATAAATTTATAAAAAAAAAACAAAAAAACTGTGCACATATGTGTGTGTGTGTGTGTGTGTGTGTGTGTGTGTGTTTATTTTTGCAGAGAGGATGACCATCAGAATCTAGGAAGGGGATGTGACCAAAAATGTATGATTTTTAAAAACAGCAATTAAGAGGTAAATTTTCCTCAACTGGTTAACAAATCAAAATCCACAAATAAATCTATTATCCTGATCCCATCAGAGTCATTCTACATAAATGCTTTAATAATATGTTGCTACAGTACTGTTCAGTTACCAGCAATAAAGAAAAAAATTGTCTCATTTTATATGATAGCATGGAGGTCACTGTAAGAGAAAGCATCGTCATGTGGTATTAGTCTATGCTTCTCATGCTGACAAATACAAGGAGTTGAAGGATTCGTTGGTGGTATTTAGATAGGCATACAGCAATTGGAAAGTGAACAAATCTGAGAATGCAGGTTGGCAAATTACATTTTAATAAACTCTCAAGTTATCCCCTCTGCGGAAGAGAACTTGGACCGATAAGATAATAATACTTTCCATAGGATGAATTACTGTTCACTATGCATACAGTCTAGGAAATTCCAATGCAAATCCATTTTTCTTCCTAACAAGAACACCATAACCCAGTTTAAAAAATACTAGGGAATCTAACAGAATTTTGTTATAGTTTTTGCAGCCTGGTTCCTTGGTTATTAAAGGGCTGATAATATGTTACTTTTGCAAGATTTAAAGTTCTTCTGTGGCCTTTCTCATCTTCTGAGGTGGCCCACACTCTGTCTGTGGAATGTGTTTCTCTCTAAATAAATCCACTTCTTACCTGTCACTTTGTCTCTCACTAGTTTTTTCTGGGATGAGACATCAAGAACCCAAGCTTCATTAAGTCCTGAAACCAGGTGTGTGATCTCAGTTGGAAAACTGTGGGTTTTGGTCAGGTTTGAGTCCTGGCACGTGGGTTCAAGTCCCAGTCTGAGGTGCACAGTTTCAGCTGGTGACCAGGAACGGACAGTGATAAGGTAAGAAAATGTTGAGAGTTAGGACTTGGTCCTAAAGAGGCCCATGGGATGCCACAAGCCAGATATACTGGAGAGGATGCTCTGCCAATGTCTGCTCATTTTTGACCAGCGGGTCAACCCTGTATGCTTACGCACATCGAACAGCAGATCCAGGGCAGAATTGTTAACCTCTATACTCTTTTTGACTCTGAGATTTTTCTCCTACATTCTTGCTTGCTTGTTCATTCCTGCTCTATTTCTTTCTTTCTTTTCTTTCTTTCTTTCTTTCTTTCTTTCTTTCTTTCTTTCTTTCTTTCTTTCTTTCTTTCTTTCTTCTTTCTTTCTTTCTTTCTTTCTTTCTTTCTTTCTTTCTTTCTTTCTTCCTTTCTCTCTCTCTTTCTTTCTTTCTTTCTTTCTCTTCCTTCCTTCCTTCCTTCTTTCTTTCTTTCTTTCTTTCTTTCTTTCTTTCTTTCTTTCTTTCTTTCTTTCTTTCTTTCTTTCTTTTCTTTCTTTCTTTTCTTTCTTTCTTTTCTTTCCTCTGTTAACACCAGAAGACCTGTGTAACCACCAAGATGTACTTTTCATTGCTTTTACTCCCCTCCCTCTGACCCTTATAAGTGCTGACACTTTATTCTCAACTTATAGCTAGACCAACTCCCGCTCATCATCAACACCTTTGGGGACATCTTCTGTGCCATCTCTTTGTGACAACTTTTTGGGCACTAACACCTGGTTGGGAGACTACCTTAGAAGGGATAGCATCTAAAATCTCTTTTGTCATTTATACATATTTTTGTACTCTGATGCTGTTACAAAAAGTGCTTCATCATCAAGGAGATTCATAGAAAGGCCAAGGAAGCAGTTACAACAGTTCTGTTGTAACTTGGTGCACAACAGTGCACCAAGATGATGGCTATGTGAGGTTTCCAGACTATACTGACTTAAAACAAGGAGCTGTCCCATCCCTGCAGCCCCTAGATCAGGGATTTTTACTCCCTGACAGGCAGGATTGATGTGCCTACTCAGCCTTGAAGCAGTTACAGAACACGGACCATCACCCTTCTGCTTCCCATAAGAATATGGGAGTAAAATCTCTGAGGGGAGAATGAAACAGGAGGGAAGTGGGGAGGGCACAACCTTCATCTGAAAGAATGACATAGCCCGAGGACATGACATAAACTGATTAGAACCAAATGGGTCCAAGATGGCAGACAAGTCGACTTCCACTAGACCTTGAGCCTCAGTATACGCTCACTGTAACACATCAGTAAGCTAAATGACATACCTACAGGCGCCATGACAGTTCCAAGGCCGATCATAAGGATCAAAAATGGGTGGTGACCCAATTCCTGGAAATTCCCACCCCTTCCTGAAATAACTGGAATACTCCTCCCAATCATTAGCCTATGAAATTACCCACCCCTATAAAAACTGACAACCCCACACTCTGGAGCCTTTCTCACCTTCTGAGATGGCCCACATTCTGTCTGCAGAGTGTGTTCCACTTCTTATTTATAAAAAAAAAAAAAAAGTTAAGTTCTTCTGTAATATGACTACCTAGTTCTTTAGCTAGGTTTTGCAAAAACAGGCAATATCATATTTTAAAATTGCTTTGTCCTCTTCCACCCTCCCCTTACCAAACTTTGTGATTTTGAAATCCACTCACTTAAAATGGCAATGTTTTTTTCACAGAGTTATACAGCAATAAATGGCAAAACTAACATCCCCTCTCCTGAAATAATTCCTTTGCTTCATGATTAATGGATTTTTTTTAAATAAATTGCTTGAAGTCTATGTTTGTGAATAGGATAGAAAGAAGGAGATGATTCAGAAGTAATTGCAAAGTAGAGTGTCCTGACATTACAAATTCCATGGTCTGAGATTAAACCCCTTTAGGGGACTTCCCTGGAGGAACAGTGGGTAAGAATCTGCCTGTCAATGAAGGGGACAGGGGTTCGATCCCTTGTCCGGGAAGATCCCACATGCCATGGAGCAACTAAGCCTGTGCACCACAACTACTGAGCCTGAGCTCTAGAGCCAGCAAGCCACAACTACTGAGCCTGGGTACCACAACTACTAGAGCCCTCATGCCTAGAGCCCATGCTCCACAACAAAAGAAGCCCACACTTGTCCCAACTACAGAAAGCCCGCACACAGCAACGAAGACCCAACACAGTCAAAAATAAATAAACAAACATTTATTTTTAAAATAAATAAATAAACCCCTGTGGTTTGGCAAAGGAAGATCTTTACTCTCCTTGGGAGGTGCTGCCTGACTTAAACGTTCACCTTTTTTTAAAATTGACCTATAGTTGATTTACAATGTTATGTTAGTTTCCAGTGTACAGCAAAGTGATTCAGATATATATATATATATATATATATATATATATATATATATATATTCTTTTTCTGATTCTTTTCCATTATGGCTTATTACAACATATTGAATATAGTTCCCTGTGCTATATAGTAAGACATTGTTGTTTATCTATTTTATATATAGTAGTTTGTATCTGCTAATCCCAAACTTCTAATTTATCCATCTTCCCTACTTTTCCCTTTAGTAACAATAAATTTATTTTTTATGTCTGTGAGTCTATTTCTGTTTTGTAAATAAGTTCATTTGTATCATTTTTTAGATGGCACATGTAAGTGCTATCATATGATATTTTTCTTTCTCTGTGTGACTTACTTCATTTAGTATGATAATCTCTAGGTCCACTCATGTTGCTGTAAATGGCATTATTTCATTCTTTTTTAGTTAGTCAAGCTAGCAGAATGATAGTGGGCTATATCCATGCTTCAGAAACATAAGACAGTGTCTGTCCCTTGGAACTTCTCTACTCTCTGCCCTACAACAGACAAAACATTCCACTTATGGAATACTTATACACACTGGGAGAAAGAAGTATCATTCAGAAGAAATCTTCTTTACTTTCTTTGCAATAGACATGGTTCTGTGTTGGGAGTGAACTAACATGAATGAGGTAAAAAATAATAATAATAATAAAGAAAGACCTGGTTTTTAAGGTGTACTACCATTTTCCATCATCCTTTGCTGGATTAATACTATTATAAATATACATTTCAGAAAACAATACATGATTTTATCATCCTCAGCATATAGTAGGCACAAAAACAGCCTGGAATTAAACTGGACTGGAAGAATATACTAGGTGGAAACCTAGATTGATTTTTTCTTTATATGTATTCCTATTTTACATTTATATGATGTTATTTTTTTGTGACAGTGACAGGAAACCTCATTAAATTATGCTCACATGAATTATCTAATGTTAAATTATTTGTGTTTATTGAGTGAATGTGTTTTGAGTAAATGCTATGTTCTGGGCATCATCTAGAAGGGCTTCATCTTTCATCAATACCACCATAAAAAAAAGAAATGGGGATTGGTTCAAGATAGCAGAGTAGAAGGACATGCTCTCACTCCCTCTTGCAAGAACATCGCAATCACAACTAACTACTGAACAATCATCAACAGGAAGACACTGGAATGCACCAAAAAAGATACCCCACACCCAAAGGCTAATGAGAAGCCACAATGAGGTGGTAGGAGGGGTGCAATCACAATAAAATCAAATCCCATAACTGCTGAGGGGTGACTCACAAACTGGAGAACACTTATACCATAGAAGTCCACCAACTGGAGTGAAGGTTCTGAGCCCCATGTCAGGCTTCTGAACCTGGGGGTCCAGCACAGGAGGAGGAATTCCTAGGGAATCAGACTTTGAAGGCTAGTGGGACTTGATTGCAGGACTTTGACTGGACTGGGGGAGAGACTCCACTATTGGAAGGCACACATAAAGTAGTGTGCGCATAAGGACCCAGGGGAAGGAGCAGTGACCCCATAGAGATTGAACCAGACCTACCTCCTAGTGTTGGAGAGTGTCCTGCAGAGGCGGGGGGGGGGGGTGTCTCTCTCTCACTGAGAGGACAAGGACACTGGCAGCAGAAGTTCTAGGACGTACTCCTTGGTGTGAGCCCTCTGAGAGTCTGCCATTAGCCCCACCAAACAGCCTAGGTAGGCTCAAGTGTGCGGTCACCTCAGGCCAAATAACCAACAGGGAGGGGACCCAACCCCACCCATCAGCAGACAAGCAGATTAAAGTTGTACTGAGCTCTACCCACCACAAGTCCCTCCCATCAGGAAACTTGCACAAGCCTCTTAGATAGCCTCATCCACCAGAAGGCAGACAGCAGAAGCAAGAAGAACTACAATCCTGCAGCCTGTGGAAGGAAAACCACATTCACAGAAAGGTAGACAACAAGAAAAAGCAGAGGGTTATGTACAAGATGAAGGAACAAGACGAAGGAACAAGAAAAAAACCCAGGAAAACAGTGAAATGAAGTGGAGATAGGCAACCTTCCAGAAAAAGAATTCAGAATAATGATAGTGAAGATGACCCAGACCTCAGAAAAAGAATGGAGGCAAAGATCGAGAAGATGCAAGAAATGTTTTAAAAAGACCTACAAGAATTAAAGAAAAAACACCTAGAAGAATTAAAGAACAAACAAAGAGAGATAAACAATGCAATAACTGAAATGAAAAATACACTAGAAGGAATCAATAGCAGAATAACTGAGGCAGAAGAACGGATAAGTGACCTGGAAGACAGAAAGGTGGAATTCACTGCTGTGGAACAGAATAAAGAAAAAAGAATGAAAAGAAATGAAGACAGCTGAAGAGATCTCTGGGACATTAAACACAACATTTGCATTATAGGGGTCCCAAAAGGAGAAGAGAGAGAGAAAGGACCCAATAAAATATTTGAAGAGATTATAGTCAAAATATTCCCAAACATGGAAGAGGAAATAGCCACCCAAGTCCAGGAAGCACAGAGAGTCTCATACAGGATAAACCCAAGGAGAAACTCGCTGAGACACATAGTAATCAAATTGACAAAAATTAAAGATAAAGAAAAATTACTGAAAGCAGCAAAGGAAAAATGACAAATAATATACAAAGGAACTCCTATAAGGTTAACAGCTAATTTCTCAGCAGAAACACTACAAGCCAGAAGGAAGTGGCATGATATACTTAAAGTGATGAAAGGGAAGAACCTACAACAAAGATTACACTACCCAGTAAGGATCTCATTCAGATTCTATGGAGAAAACTAAAGCTTTACAGACAAGCAAAAGCTAAGAGAATTCAGCACCACCAAACTAGTTCTACAACAAATGCTAAAGGAATTTCTGTAAGTGGGAAACACAAGAGAAGGAAAGGACCTACAAAAACAAAAACAAAACAATAAAGAAAATGGTCACAGGAACATACAAATCGATAATTACCTTAAACGTGAATAGATTAAATGCTCCAACCAAAAGACACAGCCTGGCTGAATGGATACAGAAACAAGACCCATATATATGCTGTCTACAAGAAACCCACTTCAGACCTAGGGACACATACAGACTGAACGTGAGGGGATGGAAAATAATATTCAATGCAAATGGAAATCAAAAGAAAGCTGGAGGGTTTCCCTGGTGGCATAGTGGTTGAGAGTCCGCCTGCCGATGCAGGGGACATGGGTTCGTGCCCCAGTCCAGGAAGATCCCACATGCCGTGGAGCAGCTGGGCCCATGAGCCATGGCCGCTGAGCCTGCGCATCCGCAGCCTGTGCTCCGCAACGGGAGATGCCACAACAGTGAGAGACCCGCGTACCACAAAAAAAAAAAAAAGAAAGAAAGAAATCTGGAGTAGTGATACTCATATCAGATAAAATAGACTTTAAAATAAAGAATGTAATAAGACACAAGGAATGACACTACATAATGATCAAGGGATCAATCCAGAAAAAGAATATCACAATTATAAATATATATGCACCCAACATAGGAGCACCTCAATACATAAGGCAACTGCTAACAGCTATAAAAGAAGAAATCGACAGTTACACAATAACACCTCACTTACACCATTGGACATTAACACCTCACTTACACCAATGGACAGATCATCCAAACAGAAAATTAATAAGGAAACACAAGCATTAAATGACACAATAGAACAGATAAATTTAGTTGATATATATAGGACATTTCATCCATAAACAGCAGATTACACTTTCTTCTCAAGTGCACACGGAACATTCTCCAGGATAGATAAAATCTTGGGTCACAAATCAAGCTTCAGTAAATCTAGAAAATTGAAATCATACCAAGCATCTTTTCTGACTACAACACTATGAGATTAGAAGTCAATTACTGGGAAAAAAATGTAAAAAACACAAACACATGGAGGCTAAACAATACCTTACTAAATAACCAAGAGATTGCTGAAGAAACCAAGGAGGAAATCAAAAAATACCTAGAGACAAATGACAATGAAAACACGATGATCCAAAACCTATGGGATGCAGCAAAAGCAGTTCTAAGAGGAAGTTTATAGCTATACAAGCCTACCTCAAGAAACAAGAAAAATCTCAAATAAACAATCTAACCTTACACCTAAAGGAACTAGAGAAAGAAGAACAAACAAAACCCAAAGTTAGCAGAAGGAAAGAAATCATCAAGATCAGAGCAGGAAAAAATGAAATAGACACAAAGAAAACAATAGCAAAGATCAATATAAGTAAAGGTTCGTTCTTTGAGAAGATTAAGTTGATAAAACATTAGCTAGACTAATCAAGAAAAAGATGGAGAGGACTCAAATCAATAAAATTAAAAATAAAAAAGGAGAAGTTACAACAGACACCACAGAAATACAAAGCATCATATGAGACTACTACAAACAACTTTATGCCAATAAAATGGACAACCTGGTAGAAATGTACACATTCTCAGAAAGGTATAAACTTCCATGACTGAACCAGGAAGAAATAGAAAATATGAACAGACCAATCATAAGTAATGGAATTAAAACTGTGATTAAAAGTCTTCCAACCAGTCCTCAGTTTCTTCCCATTCAAACAAAAGTATTGGCTCCAATGAGCTCTACGTACGTCTCCGCTGCTTGAGATACAACAGTTCTTTTTCGAGGCAGGCAGGATTCAGTTTGCTTCTTGTTCTGGATATGCTCACTGGGGAAGGATCTCCCGGAGCCGAACACAGTTGGCGATCTACCTAAGATACTTCAGGGAGAGGTGACAGTACATTATAGGAATCAACTTCTTCATCCAGCAGGCTCACAAATTTGACTTGTCATCCTTAAGTGTATCAGGCTCCAAAAGTGGAGCGTGTAGATGAAAGGCTCTTGATGCTCCAGCCAGGAGTCAGTGCTGTGACTCTGAGGTGGGAGAGACAACTTCAGGACACTGGTCTACAAGAGACCTCCCAGCTCCACATAATATCAAATGGCAAAAATCTCCCAGAGACCTCCATCTCAACAACAAGACACAGCTTCATTCAACGACCAGCAAGCTACAGTGCTGGACACACTATGCCAAACAACTAACAACACAGGAACACAACCCCACCCATTAGCAAAGAGGCTGCCTAAAATCATAATAAGGCCACAGACACCACAAAACACACCACCAGACGTGGACCTGCCCACCAGAGAGACAAGATCCAGCCTCATTCACCACAACACAGGCACTAGTCCCCTCCACCAGGAAGCCTACACAACCCACTGAACCAACCTTAGCCACTGGGGACAGACACCAAAAACAAATGGAACTATGAACCTGCAACCTGCAAAAAGGAGACCCCAAACACAGTAAGGTAAGCAAAATGAGAGGACAGAAAAACACACAGCAGATGAAGGAGCAAGGTAAAAACCCACCAGACCTAAAAAATGAAGAGAAAATAGGCAGTCTACCTGAAAAAAGAATTCAGAATAATGATAGTAAAGATTATCCAAAATCTTGGAAATAGAATAGAGAAAATGCAAGAAACATTTAACAAGGACCTACAAGAATTAAAGAGGAAACAAGCAACAATAACAACACAATAAATGTAATTAAAAATACTCTGGAAGTGTTCAATAGCACAATAACTAAGGCAGAAAACTGGATATGTTACCTGGAAGACAAAATAGTGGAAATAACTACTGCAGAGCAGAATAAAGAAAAAACAGTGAAAAGAAATGAGGACAGTCTCAGAGACCTCTGGGACAACCTTAAATGCACCAACATTTGAATTATAGGGGTCCCAGAAGAAGAAGAGAAAAAGAAAGGGACTGAGAAAATATTTGAAGAGATTATAGTTGAAAACTTCCCTAATATGGGAAAAGAAATAGTTAATCAAGTCCAGGAAGCACAGAGAGTCCCATACAGGATAAATTCAAGAGAAACATGCGAAGACATATATTAATCAAACTATCAAAAGTTAAATACAAAGAAAACATATTAAAAGCAGCAAGGGAAAAACAACAAATAATACACAAGGGAATCCCCATAAGGTGAACACCTGATCTTTCAGCAGAAACTCTGCAAGCCAGAAGAGAGTGGCAGGAAGTATTTAATGTGATGAAGGAGAAAAACCTACAACCAAGATTACTCTACCCAGCAAGGATCTCATTCAGATTTGATGGAGAAATTAAAACGTTTACAGACAACCAAAAGCTGAGAGAGTTCAGAACCACCAAACCAGCTTTACAACAAATGCTAAAGGAACTTCTCTCGGCAGGAAACACAAGAGAAGAAAAGACCTACAATAAAAAACCCAAAACAATTACAAAAATGGTAATATAAACATACATATTGATAATTACCTTAAATGTAAATGGATTAAATGCTCAAACCAAAAGACATAGCCTGGCTGAATGGATACAAAAATGAGACCCATATATATGCTGTCTACAGGAGACCAACTTCAGACCTAGGGACACATACAGACTGAAAGTGAGGGGATGGAAAAAGAGATTCCATGCAAATGGAAACCAAAAGAAAGCTGGAGTAGCAAATCTCATATCAGACAAAATAGACTTTAAAACAAAGACTACTACAAGAGACAAAGAAGGACACTACAGAATGATCAAGGGATCGATACAAGAAGAAGATATAACTGTAAATATTTATGCACCCAAAATAGGAGCACCTCAATACAGAAGGCAAATGCTAACAGCCATAAAAGGGGAAATTGACAGTAACACAATCATAGTAGAGGACTTTAACACCCCACTTTCACCAATGGACAGATCATAAAAAATGAAAATAAATGAGGAAACATAAGCTTTAAATGATACATTAAACAAGATGGGCTTAATTGATATTTATAGGACATTCCATCCAAAAACAACAGAATACACATTTTTTTCAAGTGCTCATGGAATATTCTCCAGGATAGATCACATCTTGGGTCACAATTCAAGCCTTGGTAAATTTAAGAAAACTGAAATCATATCAAGTATCTTTTTTGACCAAACCGCTATGAGACTAGATATCAATTACAGGAAAAGATCCGTAAAAAATACAAACATATGGAGGCTAAACAATACACTACTTAATAATGAAGTGATCACTGAAGAAATCAAAGAAGAAATAAAAAAATACCTAGAAGCAAATGACAACAGAGACATGATGACCCAAAACCTATGGGATGCAGCAAAAGCAGTTCTAAGAGGGAAGTTTATAGCAATACAATACTACCTTAAGAAACAAAAAACATCTCAAGTAAACAACCTAACCTTGCACCTAAAGCAATTAGAGAAAGAAGAACCAAAAAAACCCCCAAAGTTAGCAAAAGGAAAGAAATCATAAACATCAGATCAGAAATAAATGAAAAAGAATGTAAGGAAACGATAGCAAAGATCAATAAAACTAAAAGATGGTTCTTTGAAAAGATAAACAAAATTGATAAACCATAAGCCAGACTCATCAAGAAAAAAAGGGAGAAGACTCAAATCAATAAAACTAGAAATGAAAAAGGAGAAGTAACAACTGACACTGCAGAAATACAAAGGATCATGAGAGATTACTACAAGCAACTCTATGCCAATAAAATGGACAACCTGGAAGAAATGGACAAATTCTTAGAAATGCACAACCTGCTGAGACAGAACCAGGAAGAAATAGAAAATATGAACAGACCAATCACAAGCACTGAAATTGAAATGGTGATTAATAATCTTCAAACAAACAAAAGCCGAGGACCAGATGGCTTCACAGGCGAATTCTATCAAACATTTAGAGAAGAGCTAACACCTATCCTTCTCAAACTCTTCCAAAATATAGCAGAGGGAGGAACACTGCCAAACTCATTCTACGAGGCCACCATCACCCTGATACCAAAACCAGACAAAGATGTCACAAAGAAAGAAAACTACAGGCCAATATCACTGATGAACATAGATGCAAAACTCCTCAACGGAATACTAGCAAACAGAATCCAACAGCACATTAAAAGTATCATACACCATGATCAAGTGGGGTTTAGTCCAGGAATGCAACAATTCTTCAATATAAGCATATCAATCAACGTGATACACCATATTAACAAACTGAAGGAGAAATACCATATGATCATCTCAATAGATGCAGAGAAAGCTTTTGACAAATTTCAACACCCAGTTATGATAAAAAACCCTGCAGCAAGTAGGCATAGAGGGAAGTTTCCTCAACATAATAAAGGCCATATATGACAAACCCACAGCCGACATCATCCACAATGGTAGAATACTGAAACCATTTCCACTAAGATCAGGAACAAGACAAGGTTGCCCACTCTCACCACTACTATTCAACATAGTTTTGGAAGTTTTAGCCACAACAATCAGAGAAGAAAAAGGAATCCAAATACGAAAAGAAGTAAAGCTGTCACTGTTTTCAGATGACATGATACTATACATAGAGAATCCTAAAGATGCTACCAGAAAACTACTAGAGCTAATCAATGAATTTGGTAAAGTAGCAGGATACAAAATTAATGCACAGCGATCTCTGGCATTTCTATACACTAATGATGAAAAATCTGAAAGTGAAATTAAGGAAACAGTCCCATTTACCATTGCAACAAAAAGAATAAAATATCTAGGAATAAACCTACGTAAGGAGACAAAAGACCTGTGTGCAGAAAATTATAAGACATTGATGAAAGAAATTAAAGATGATACAAGTAGATGGAGTGATATACCATGTTCTTGGATTGGAAGAATCAACATTGTGAAAATCACTTTACTACCCAAAGCAATCTACAGATTCAATGCAATCCCTATCAAACTACCACTGGTATTTTTCACAGAAGTAGAACAAAAAGTTTCACAACTTGTATGGAAACACAAAAGACCCCGAAGAGCCAAACCAATCTTGAGAATGAAAAATGGAGCTGGAGGAATCAGACTCCCTGGCATCAGATTCTACTACAAAGTTACAGTAATACAGACCATATGTTACTGGCACAAAAACAGAAATATAGATCAATGGAACAAGATAGAAAGCCCAGAGATAAACCCACGGACCTATGGTCAACTAATATATGACAAAGGAGGAAAGGATATACAATGGAGAAAGGACAACCTCTTCAATAAGTGGTGCTGGGAAAACTGGACAGATACATGTAAAAGAATGAAATTAGAACACTCCCTAACACCATACACAAAAATAAACTCAAAATGGATTTGAGACCTAAATGTAAGACCGCACACTATAAAACTCTTAGAGAAAGACATAGGATGAACATTCTTTGACATAAATCACAGCTAGATCTTTTTTGATCCACCTCATAGAGCAATGGAAATAAAAACAAAAAAAAAACCTAATGAAACTTAAAAGATTTTGCACAATAAAGGAACTATAAATAAGATGAAAAGACAACCCTCAAAATGCGGGAAATATTTGCAAATGAATCAATGGAGAAAGGATTAATATCCAAAATATATAAACAGCCGATGAAGCTCAATATTAAAAAAACAAACAACCCAATCCAAAAGTGGGCAGAATACCTAAATAGACATTTCTCCAAAGAAGACATACAGAGGGCCAAGAAGCATATGAAAATCTGTTCAACATCACTAATTATTAGAGAAATGCAAATCAAAACTACAATAAGGTATCACCTCACACCAATTAAAATGGGCATCATCAGGAAATCTCCAAACAACAAATGCTGGAGAGGGTTTGGAGAAAAGGGGACCCTCTTGCACTGTTGGTGGGAATGTAAACTGATACAGGCACTATGGAGAACAGTATGGAGGTTCCTTAAAAACTTAAATATAGAATTACCATATGACCCAGCATTCTCACTACTGTGCATATACGTGAGAAAACCATAATTCAAATGGACACATGCACCCCAATGTTCATTGCAGCTATTTTTACAATAACCCAGCCATGGAAGCAACCTAAATGCCCATCAACAGACAAATGGATAAAGTAGAAATGGTACATATATACAATGGAATATTACTCAGCCATAAAAAGGAACGAAATTGGGTCATTTGTAGAGACGTGGATGGATCTAGAGACTGTCATACAGAGTGAAGTAAGTCAGAGAGAGAAAAACAAATATCGTATATTAATGCATATATGTGGAATCTACAAAAATGGTACAGATGAACTGGTTTTCAGGGCAGAAATAGAGACACAGATGTAGAGAACAAACGTATGGACACCAAGGGGGGAAAGCAGCGGGGGCTGGGGGGTGGTAAAAAAAAAAGAATTCTTTGTTACACTTCAAAAAGTTAACCACAGTCCAAAATAGGAAGATCTGCAGAGACAGAGAGTAAATTAGTGGTTGCCAGAGGCTAGGGGAAGGGGAGAATGGGGAATGACTGCTAGTGGGTACAGGGTTTCTTTTTGGCATGATGAAAATATTCTGTAACTATACAGTGGTAATGATTGTACAACTTTGTGAATGTACTATAAACCACCAAATTGTACACTTTAAACATGTGAATTTTATGGTATGTGAAGTACATCTCAATAAACCCATTATTTTACAAAAAATAAAAAGTATTGGGGGTGTCAGATTATATGGGCATTGAAGTGTCACAGCTCCATTACCAACAACTTATGGGGCTGGCTGATTTCTTGACTTGGAAAAACAGCAACAAAATGCAAAGCCATTCTGCCAGATACCTTGTGACCAACAATCCAAAAAAGGAATCCTCCAGGGCCCCTAACCTGTGTCATCCAGAAGTGTTTCACTTGAACTATTCATGCACTCACCGCATTTCTTAAGAGTATCCTTATTTTCTCTGCTTCTGCATTCTAACATTGCTTCCCTTATGTAAATATGTCTTGGAATTCCAGGATTGATGCTTCTGCTGATATTTACTGTGGCTCAATTCTCCACACACAGTCCAAATCACACGTGTTTAAGCCACCCCAGGACACCGCCCAACCCAACACATTTACCTCCTGACAATTCAGCCCATCGATGCTGAGTTACTGCACCCCCAACATACATAGCCTCACAAGCCATGGGAACACCAGCTAAAAAGAACCTCAGATAAGAAGATGAAAAAATCAAAGCTATTCTCCCAGAGAGGTAGAAGAATGGCCCTCTACTCTAAATAATTTGGAAGATGCTTAAAGGCCCTAAATTCTATATAAAGTGGCAAGAACCCAATAGTTATACTTTTTTATGTGCAAATTAACTATTTCATAACCTCACAGTTTATTTTCTTTCCCACCTGATTTATCCCAGGTATGAGGTATTAATTTGTTTGCCAGAGTTGATAATAATCAGTGACAAACTTTGAGTATCATTTTCTAGGTGAAATGCACTAATTTCCTTTATAAACAACTTGAGCCACCCAACCACTTGTGAAATAACATTCTTTTTTTATTGAGTATAGTTGATTTACAATATTGTGTTAGCTTCAGGTGAACAATAAAGTGATTTGGTTTTAAATATATATAAGTTTATACCTATATCCTTTTTTCTTATTCTTTTCCATTACAATTTAATACAAGATATCAAATATAGTTCACTGTTCTATACAGTAGGTCCTTTTTGGTTATCTATTTTATATATAGTAGTGTGTATATGTTAATCCCAAACTCTTAATTTATCCTTCCCCCACATTTCCCCTTTGGTAACCAGAAGCTTATTTTCTATGTCTGTTAGTCTGTTTCTATTTTATAAATAAGTTCATTTGTACTATTTTTTAGATACCATATATAAAAAATATCATATAATATCTGTCTCTGCCTGACTTACTTCACTTAGTATGATAATTTCTAGGGCCATCCATGTTGCTGCAGATGGCATTATTTCATTCTTTATTATGGCTGAGTAATATTCCATTATGTATATATGTATCATATCTTCTTTATCCATTCATTTGTTGGTGGACACTTAGGTTGCATCCATGTCTTGTCTATTGAAATAACATTCTTTAAGAGAATTCTGCTCTGACTGCTTGAAAATTTGAGTGAAATAAAGAGTGGGTTTGATACATCTTTTAAATCAGGAGTTAATAGCATTTTCTGTAAAGAACCAGGTAGTAAATATTTTAGATTTTATAGGCCATACAGTCTCTTTTGCACCTGCTCAACTCTACCATTGTAGCACAAAGCAAGGCAATATGGAAACAAATGAGTTGTGTTACATTGAAACTTTATCTGAAAAAGACAATTAGGAAAGCAAGAGTTTTCTGACCCCTGTCATACATCATGATTTTGTTAAGATGTAATATATATTCTTCTCATTTCATTTGTTTAAAAATGTCTCCCCGGCCCTTGGGAAGATGGCGGAAGAGTAAGACGCGGAGATCACCTTCCTCTCCACAGATACACCAGAAATACATCTACGCGTGGAACAACTCCTACGGAGCACCTACTGAACGCTGGCAGAAGACCTCAGACCTCCCAAAAGGCAAGGAACCCCCCACGTACCTGGTTAGGGCAAAAGAAAAAACTAAACAGAGACAAAAGGATAGGGACGGGTCCTGCACCAGCGGGAGAGAGCTGTGAAGGAGGAAAAGTGTCCACACACTAGGAAGCCCCTTCGCGGGTGGAGACTTCGGGAGGCGGAGTGGGGGAGCTTGGGAGCCGCGGAGGAGAGCACAGCAACAGGGGTGCGGAGGGCAAAGCGGACAGATTCCAGCGCAGAGGATCGGGCCGACCGGAACTCACCAGCCGAGAGGCTTGTCTGCTCGCCCGCCGGGGCGGGCGGGACTGGGAGCTGAGGCTCCGGCTTTTGTCGGAGCGCCGGGAGAGGACTGAGGTTGGCGGCGTGAACACAGCCTGCAGGGCGTTAGTGCACCGCGGCTAGCCGGGAGAGAGTCCGGGGAAAAGTCTGGACCTGCCGAAGAGGCAAGAGACTTTTACGTCCCTCTTTGTTTCCTGGTGCACGAGGAGAGGGGATTAAGAACGCTGCTTGAGAGAGCTCCAGGGACGGGCGCGAGCCGCGGCTAAGAGTGCGGAGCCCAGAGACGGACATGGGACGCTAAGGCCGCTGCTGCCGCCGCCAGGAAGCCTGTGTGCGAACACAGGTCACTAGCCACACGCCCTTCCGGGGAGCCTGTGCAGCCCGCCACTGCCAGGGTCCCGGGATCCAGGGACGGCTCCCCCAGGAGAGCGCACGGCGCGCCTCAGGCTGCAGCGTCATGCCGGCCTCTGCCGCTGCAGGCCCGCCCCGCACTCCGTGACCCTCCCTACCCCCCGGCCTGGGTGAGCCAGAGCCTCCGAATCAGCGGCTCCTTTAACCCCGTCCTGTCTGAGCAAAGAACAGACGCCCTCCGGCGACCTACACGCACAGGCGGGGCCAAATCCAAAGCTGAGCCCCTGGGAACTGTGAGAACAAAGAAGAGAAAGGGAAATCTCTCCCAGCAGCCTCAGAAGCAGCGGATTAAAGCTCCACAATCAACTTGATATACCCTGCATCTGTGGAATACCTGAATAGACAACGAATCATCCCAAATTAAGGAGCCCTGTGGATGAAAGGCTCTTGGTGCTGCAGCCAGGACTCAGTGCTGTGCCTCTGAGGTGGGAGAGCCAACTTCAGGACACTGGTCCACAAGAGGCTTCCCAGCTGCACATAATATCAAACAGCAAAAATCTCCGAGAGATCTCCATCTCAACGCCAGCACCCAGCTTCACTCAACGACCAGCAAGCTACAGTGCTGGACATCCTATGCCAAACAACTAGCAAGACAGGAACACAACCCCACCCATTAGCAGAGAGACTGCCCAAAATCATAATAAATCTACAGACACCCCAAAACACACCACCAGACGTGGACCTGCCCACCAGAAAGACAAGATCCAGCCTCATCCACCAGAACACAGGCACTAGTACCCTCCACCAGGAAGCCTACACAACCCACTGAACCAACCTTAGCCACTGGGGACAGACACAAAAAACAACAGGAACTACGAACCTTCAGCCTGCAAAAAAGGAGACCCCAAACACAGTAAGATAAGCAAAATGAAAAGACAGAAAATCACACAGCAGATGAAGGAGCAAGATAAAAACCCACCAGACCTAACAAATGAAGAGGAAATAGGCAGTCTACCTGAAAAAGAATTCAGAATAATGATAGTAAGGTTGATCCGAAATCTTGGAGATAGAATGGACAATAGAATGGACAAATTGCAAGAATCAGTTAACAAGGACCTAGAAGAACTAAAGATGAAACAAGCAACGATGAACAACACAATAAATGAAATTAAAAGTACTCTAGATGGGATCAATAGCAGAATAACTGAGGCAGAAGAACGGATAAGTGACCTGGAAGATAAAATAGTGGAAATAACTACTGCAGAGCAGAATAAAGAAAAAAGAATGAAAAGAACTGAGGACAGTCTCAGAGACCTCTGGGACAACATTAAACGCACCAACATTCGAATTATAGGGGTTCCAGAAGAAGAAGAGAAAAAGAAAGGGACTGAGAAAATATTTGAAGAGATTATAGTTGAAAACTTCCCTAATATGGGAAAGGAAATAGTTAATCAAGTCCAGGAAGCACAGAGAGTCCCATACAGGATAAATCCAAGGAGAAATACGCCAAGACACATATTAATCAAACTGTCAAAAATTAAATACAAAGAAAACATATTAAAAGCAGCAAGGGAAAAACAACAAATAACACACAAGGGAATCCCCATAAGGTTAACAGCTGATCTTTCAGCAGAAACTCTGCAAGCCAGAAGGGAGTGGCAGGACATATTGAAAGTGTTGAAGGAGAAAAACCTGCAACCAAGATTACTCTACCCAGCAAGGATCTCAATCAGATTTGATGGAGAAATTAAAACCTTTACAGACAAGCAAAAGCTGAGAGAGTTCAGCACCACCAAACCAGCTCTACAACAACTCCTAAAGGAACTTTTCTAGGCAAGAAACACAAAAGAAGGAAAGGACCTACAATAATGAACCCAAAACAATTAAGAAAATGGGAATAGGAACACACATATCGATAATTACCTTAAATGTAAATGGACTAAATGCTCCCACCAAAAGACACAGATTGGCTGAATGGATACAAAAACAAGACCCATATATTTGCTGTCTACAAGAGACCCACTTCAGACCTAGAGACACATACAGACTGAAAGTAAGGGGATGGAAAAAGGTATTTCATGCAAATGGAAACCAAAAGAAAGCTGGAGTAGCAATTCTCGTATCAGACAAAATAGACTTTAAAACAAAGACTATTAGAAGAGACAAAGAAGGACACTACATAATGATCAAGGGATCGATCCAAGAGGAAGATATAACAATTGTAAATATTTATGCACCCAACATAGGTGCACCTCAATACATAAGGCAAATACTGACAACCATAAAAGGGGAAATCGACAGTAACACATTCATAGTAGGGGACTTTAACACCCCACTTTCACCAATGGACAGATCATCCAAAATGAAAATAAATAAGGAAACACAAGCTTTAAATGATACATTAAACGAGATGGAGTTAATTGATATTTATAGGACATTCCATCCAAAAACAACAGAATACACATTTTTCTCAAGTGCTCATGGAACATTCTCCAGGATAGATCATATCTTGGGTCACAAATCAAGCCTTGGTAAATTTAAGAAAATTGAAATTGTATCAAGTATCTTTTCTGACCACAACGCCATGAGACTAGATATCAATTACAGGAAAAGATCTGTAAAAAATACAAACACATGGAGGCTAAACAATACACTACTTAATAATGAAGTGATCACTGAAGAAATCAAAGAGGAAATCAAAAAATACCTAGAGACAAATGACAATGGAGACACAACGACCCAAAACCTGTGGGATGCAGCAAAAGCAGTTCTAAGGGGGAAGTTTATAGCAATACAAGCCCACCTTAAGAAGCAGGAAACATCTCGAATAAACAACCTAACCTTGCACCTTAAGCAATTAGAGAAAGAAGAACAAAAAAACCCCAAAGCTAGCAGAAGGAAAGAAATAATAAAAATCAGATCAGAAATAAATGAAAAAGAAATGAAGGAAACAATAGCAAAGATCAATAAAACTAAAAGCTGGTTCTTTGAGAAGATAAACAAAATAGATAAACCACTAGCCAGACTCATCAAGAAAAGAAGGGAGAAGACTCAAATCAATAGAATTAGAAATGAAAAAGGAGAGGTAACAACTGACACTGCAGAAATAAAAGAGATCATGAGAGATTACTACAAGCAACTCTATGCCAATAAAATGGACAATCTGGAAGAAATGGACAAATTCTTAGAAATGCACAACCTGCCAAGACTGAATCAGGAAGAAATAGAAAATATGAACAGACCAATCACAAGCACTGAAATTGAAACTGTGATTAAAAATCTTCCAACAAAGAAAAGCCCAGGACCAGATGGGTTCACAGGCGAATTCTATCAAACATTTAGAGAAGAGCTAACACCTATCCTTCTCAAACTCTTCCAAAATATAGCAGAGGGAGGAACACTCCCAAACTCCTTCTACGAGGCCACCATCACCTTGATACCAAAACCAGACAAGGATGTCACAAAGAAAGAAAACTACAGGCCAATATCACTGATGAACATAGATGCAAAAATCCTCAACAAAATACTAGCAAACAGAATCCAACAGCACATTAAAAGGATCATACACCATGATCAAGTGGGGTTTATTCCAGGAATGCAAGGATTCTTCAATATACGCAAATCTATCAATGTGATAAACCATATTAACAAACTGAAGGAGAAAAACCATATTATCATCTCAATAGATGCAGAGAAAGCTTTTGACAAAATTCAACACCCATTTATGATAAAAACCCTGCAGAAAGTAGGCATAGAGGGAACTTTCCTCAACATAATAAAGGCCATATATGACAAGCCCACAGCAAACATCATCCTCAATGGTGAAAAACTGAAAGCATTTCCACTAAGATCAGGAACAAGACAAGGTTGCCCACTCTCACCACTCTTATTCAACATAGTTTTGGAAGTTTTAGCCACAGCAATCAGAGAAGAAAACAAAATAAAAGGAATCCAAATCGGAAAAGAAGAAGTAAAGCTGTCACTGTTTGCAGATGACATGATACTATACATAGAGAACCCTAAAGATGCTACCAGAAAACTACTAGAGCTAATCAATGAATTTGGTAAAGTGGCAGGATACAAAATTAATGCACAGAAATCTCTCGCATTCCTATATACAAATGATGAAAAATCTGAAAGTGAAATCAAGAAAACACTCCCATTTACCATTGCAACAAAAAGAATAAAATATCTAGGAATAAACCTACCTAAGGAGACAAAAGATCTGTATGCAGAAAATTATAAGACACTGATGAAAGAAATTAAAGATGATAAAAATAGATGGAGAGATATACCATGTTCTTGGATTGGAAGAATCAACATTGTGAAAATGACTCTACTACAGAAAGCAATCTATAGATTCAATGCAATCCCTATCAAACTACCACTGGCATTTTTCACAGAACTAGAACAAAAAATTTTGCAATTTGTATGGAAACACAAAAGACCCCGAATAGCCAAAGCAATCTTGAGAACGAAAGAAGGAACTGGAGGAATCAGGCTCCCAGATTTCAGACTATACTACAAAGCTACAGTTATCAAGACGGTATGGTACTGGCACAAAAACAGAAAGATAGATCAATGGAACAGGATAGAAAGCCCAGAGATAAACCCAGGCACATATGGTCACCTTATCTTTGACAAAGGAGGCAGAAATGTACAGTGGAGAAAGGACAGCCTATTCAATAAGTGGTGCTGGGAAAACTGGACAGCTACATGTAAAAGTATGAAATTAGATCACTCCCTAACACCATACACAAAAATAAGCTCAAAATGGATTAAAGACCTAAATGTAAGGCCAGAAACTATCAAACTCTTAGAGGAAAACATAGGCAGAACACTCTATGACATAAATCACAGCAAGGTCCTTTTTGACCCACCTCCTAGAGAAATGGAAATAAAAACAAGAGTAAACAAATGGGACCTAATGAAACTTAAAAGCTTTTGCGCAGCAAAGGAAACCATAAAGAAGACAAAAGACAACCCTCAGAATGGGAGAAAATATTTGCACATGAAGCAACTGACAAAGGATTGATCTCCAAAATTTATAAGCAGCTCATGCAGCTTAATAACAAAAAACCAAACAACCCAATCCAAAAATGGGCAGAAGACCTAAATAGACATTTCTCCAAAGAAGATATACAGAGTGCCAACAAACACATGAAAGAATGCTCAACATCACTAATCATGAGAGAAATGCAAATCAAAACTACAATGAGATATCATCTCACACCAGTCAGAATGGCCATCATCAAAAAATCTAGAAACAATAAATGCTGGAGAGGGTGTGGAGAAAAGGGAACCCTCTTACACTGTTGGTGGGAATGTAAATTGATACAGCCACTGTGGAGAACAGTATGGAGGTTCCTTAAAAAGCTACAAATAGAACTACCATATGACCCAGCAATCCCACTACTGGGCATATACCCTGAGAAAACCATAATTCAAAAAGAGTCATGTACCAAAATGTTCATTGCAGCTCTATTTACAATAGCCCAGAGATGGAAACAACCTAAGTGTCCATCATTAGATGAATGGATAAAGAAGATGTGGCACATATATACAATGGAATATTACTCAGCCATAAAAAGAGACGAAATTGAGCTATTTGTAATGAGGTGGATAGACCTAGAGTCTGTCATACAGAGTGAAGTAAGTCAGAAAGAGAGAGACAAATACCGTATGCTAACACATATATATGGAATTTAAAAAAAAAATGTCATGAAAAACCTAGGGTTGAAACAGGAATAAAGACACAGACTTACTAGAGAATGGACTTGAGGCTATGGGGAGGGGGAAGGGTAAACGGTGACAAAGCGATAAAGAGGCATGGACATATATACACTACCAAACGTAAGGTAGATAGCTAGTGGGAAGCAGGCGCATAGCACAGGGAGATCAGCTCGGTGCTTTGTGACCGCCTGGAGGGGTGGGATAGGGAGGGTGGGAGGGAGGGAGACGCAAGCGGGAAGAGATATGGGAATATATGTATATATATAACTGATTCATTTTGTTGTGAAGCTGAAACTAACATACCATTGTAAAGCAATTATACTCCAATAAAGATGTTAAAAAAAAAAAATAGTCTCCCCAATATAAGCAATTCCTAAGAAGAGAGATGAGAAGAATCCACATTAGGGAGTTTAAGTAATATCTGAGATAAACCATCCATTATATCTGGCATATGAAAAACATGAAATAAATGTTGGCTGAATTAAAAATCTAATTCACACATTAAAAATATATAGCACAGAGTTAGCCAAATTCTGATATAACTTAACCTTGAAAATAGTCCCCTTGTTTCATGACTTTTTGCTGTCTTTTCCTTCTAATTATTAGACTATTTTTAGACTTTCTCCATGTCTTTATTATTATGCATATCCATTTTTTATAGTTATTCAGCAACTGTAAGCTTTCAAACAAAGACTCTTCAATACTGCTATATTAAGGGAAATTATAATAGCCTATCGACCACATTTCAGTTAATTATCCATTCGTTATTCTGTCTTGAAGGCTAAATTCGTAAAATAATGGATATGATTATCATAAAAGTCAATATAAGTGTAAGTGTGAGGATGGAACCAATGATGAGCCCAAGCAGTTAACATATTTTTGTACCACTTCCCAAATATGTGCCTGTAGATTTGGACCTTTTTTTCATCCATTGTCTACTTGAGTAATCTTCAAAGTGAGGTGTGGGCTACTTCAAGGGGTTACCAAGATATTTCATTATGGTGTCAAGCAAAACATTCAGAATTTCTATTTCTATTCAGTTTTATCTTACCCCTTTATTTTCTGTGTTTTTGAATTTTACAATGTACTCAGTATATTTTTAGAATTGTACATGTATATTATGCGGGATGCATGTTCAAAAAAGTCTGGAACTCTATTAATGTACACTATGTAGTACCATGTAAAATGGTAACATGCTCTTCTAAATACCTGATGTAAACATCATAGAGACACTGAAGTTTTTAGTGCAATTTTTTGTACCTGGATGTATTAGGAATATATATTTTGATAAACAGATAGGAAAAGTACATTTGGAGATGGCTCAGATTGTGTAATTAGCAGCACTCTGTTATTTCATATTACAATATGTGCTTAATTTGTTTGCTGGTTTGAAATACCATTATAGAAGTAAGTGCTATAATGAAAGACTGAAGAAGTATATATCATCCAGAAAAACTACAATGAACTTTGCTACATCAAAAACCAATCCAAAGCTAGTAGCATAAAACAGCCATCATTTTATTTTGCTCATGAATTCTGTGGGACAAGAATATCGGACATAACATGGATGACTTGTCTCTGCTCCACATCATCTGACGTCTCATCTGGGCAGAGTTCAGTGGCTGGGGATGACTGGAATGACCGGGAGCTAAAAGGAGAGTGCAGCTTCTTCACTCATGTCTGGCTGAGATGTACTGAAGGTGGACTTCAGGTATCACTAGTGTTAACCTGCGGGTGGCTGTTCCATGTGGTTTGGGCTCTTTCATCACGTGGAGGCCTCCAGGTAGGTGTACTTCTCTCCTTGTGGCTCAGGGCTCCAAGAGCAAGTGTTCCAGCAAACAAGGGGAGGCTGCAAGATTTCTTATAACCTAACCTTAGAAATCACATGACATCACTACCAGGTTACTCTAGTAGCCAAGGCAGCCCAGGCCTGTCCAGATGCCAGGAAGAGGACTTAGCTGTCCCCTCCCAATGGAAGGAATGTCAAAGAATTTGCAATTATGTTTTCTTTTTATTGAGGTATGGTTGATGTACTTTATTATATACACTTCACGTATATAACAAGTTGTTCACAATTTTTAAAGGTTATATTCCATTTATGGTTATTATAAAATATTGGTTATATTCCCTGTGTTGTACAATATATCCTTGTAGTTTATTTATTTTACACACAGTAGTTTGTACCCCTTATTCTCCTACTCCTATATTGCCCCTCCCCCCTCCCCTCTCCCCACTAGTAACCACTAGTTTGTTCCCTATATCTGTGAGTCTGTTTTTTTTTTGTTGTTATATTCATTAGTTTGTTGTACTTTTTAGAGTCCACATATAAGAGGTATCATACAGTATCTGTCTCTCTATCTGACTTATTTCACTAAGTATAATACCCTCCAAGTCCATCCATGTTGTTTCAAATGGCAAAATTTCATTCTTTTATGGCTACTATTCCATTACATATATATACCACAACTTCTTTATCCATTCACCTGTTGATGGACATTTAGGTTGCTTCCATATCTTGGCAATTGTAAATAGTGCTGCTATGAACATTGAGGTGCATGTATCTGTCCAAATTAGTGTTTTAATTTTTTTTTCAGATAAATACCCAGGAGTGGAATTGGTGGGTCATATGGTACTGCTATTTTTAGTTTTTTAAGAAACCTCTGTACTCTTTTCCACTGTGGCTGCACCAATTTACATTCCCACTACCAAGGGTTCCCTTTTCTCCATAACCTCATGCACTTAAGTTTCAAAACTACCACAGACAATAACTTTACACACACACATACACACACACATGCACACAATTTTGGTCACCAGAATAATTCAATTATACCAGGAAAAATGATTATATTTTTAAAACCTGGAATATTTATATTTAAAAAAACTGTGATGCTAGAAAAATTTTACAAGACACAAATATAGGGTTTTTAAAAAATATTGCATTAGATGAAGATAGATATTAAACTTACTTATAGGAATCCAACTAATTTAATAGACCTCTGAGATTCCCTTCATCCATTCCTCGGGGAGGCATAAACTGTTAAATACATAAAATTTTACATTATCATAATAAATTTGAAACAATTTACAGTCTAAAAATTATTTTAAGGCATCAAAACATGGACAGAACAAAAATATTTTTAAAAAAATATTTACACAAGCCAAATGTATTTCTTCTTCTGTTGTTGCTATTCTTGTTTTCTTGCTGAAAAAATCTGATAGGAAAACACTGCCCTAACTATATAAAATGTTGTTATTTTGGTACATGACTCTTTTTGAATTATGGTTTTCTCAGTGTAAATGCCCAGTAGTGGGATTGCTGGGTCATATGGTAGTTCTATTTGTAGTTTTTTAAGGAACCTCCATACTGTTCTCCATAGTGGCTGTACCAATTCACACTCCCACCAGCAGTGCAAGAGTGTTCCCTTTTCTCCACACCCTCTCCAGCATTTATTGTTTCTAGATTTTTTGATGCTGGCCGTTCTGACTGGTGTGAGATGATACCTCACTGTAGTTTTGATTTTCATTTCTCTAATGATTAGTGATGTTGAGCATTCTTTCATGTGTTTGTTGGCAGTCTGTATATCTTCTTTGGAGAAATGTCTATTTAGGTCTTCTGCCCATTTTTGGATTGTGTTGTTTGTTTTTTTGTTATTGAGCTGCATGAGTTGCTTGTAAATTTTGGAGATTAATCCTTTGTCAGTTGCTTCATGTGCAAATATTTTCTCCCATTCTGAGGGTTGTCTTTTCGTCTTGTTTATGGTTTCCTTTGCTGTGCAAAAGCTTTGCAGTTCCATTAGGTCCCATTTGTTTATTTTTGTTTTTATTTCCATTTCTCTAGGAGGTGGGTCAAAAAGGATCTTGCTGTGATTTATGTCATAGAGTGTTCGGCCTATGTTTTCCTCTAAGAGTTTGATAGTTTCTGGCCTTACATTTAGGTCTTTAATCCATTTTGAGCTTACTTTTGTGTATGGTGTTAGGGAGTGATCTAATCTCATACTTTTACATGTACCTGTCCAGTTTTCCCAGCACCACTTATTGAAGAGGCTGTCCTTTCTCCACTGTACATTCCTGCCTCCTTTATCAAATATAAGGTGACCATATGTGCGTGGGTTTATCTCTGGGCTTTCTATCCTGTTCCATTGATCTATCTTTCTATTTTTGTGCCAGTACAATACTGTCTAGATTACTGTAGCATTGTAGTAGTGTCTGAAGTCAGGGAGCCTGATTCCTCCAGTTCCGTTTTTTGTTCTCAAGATTGCTTTGGCTATTCGGGGTCTTTTGTGTTTCCATACAAATTGTCAAATTTTTTGTTCTAGTTCTGTGAAAAATGCCAGTGGTAGTTTGATAGGGATTGCATTGAATCTGTAGATTGCTTTGGGTAGTAGAGTCATTTTCACAATGTTGATTCTTCCAATCCAAGAACATGGTATATCTCTCCATCTATTTTTATCATCTTTAATTTCTTTCATCAGTGTCTTATACTTTTCTGCATACAGGTCTTTTGTCTCCTTAGGTAGGTTTATTCCTACGTATTTTATTCTTTTTATTGCAATGGTAAATGGGAGTAAAAAAGAGTCATGTACCACAAGGTTCATTGCAGTACTATTTACAATAGCCAGGACATGGAAGCAACCTAAGTGTCCATTGACAGATGAATGGATAAGGAAGATGTGGCACATATATACAATGGAATATTACTCAGTCATAAAAAGAAACGAAATTGAGTTATTTGTAGTGAGGTGAATGGACCTAGAGTCTGTCATACTGAGTGAAGTAAGTCAGAAAGAGAAAAACAAATACAGTATGCTAACACATATATATGGAATCTAAAAACAAACGATTCTGAAGAACCTAGGGGTAAGACAGGAATAAAGACACAGACCTACTAGAGAATGGACTTAAGGATATGGGGAGGGGGAAGAGTAAGCTGTGACAAAGCAAGAGAGAAGCATGGACATATATACACTACCAAACATAAGGTAGATAGCTAGTGGGAAGCAGCTGCATAGCACAGGGAGATCAGCTCGGTGCTTTGTGACCGCCTGGAGGGTTGGGATAGGGAGGGTGGGAGGGAGGGAGACGCAAGAGGGAGGAGATAGGGGAACATATGTATATGTATGACTGATTCACTTTGTTGTAAAGCAGAAACTAACACACCATTGTAAAGCAATTATACTCCAGTAAAGATGTAAAAAAAAAAAATGTTGTTATAACATAAAAATATTTTGCACAAACAAAAGAAATTTGTTTTGAAGATTTCCCAGATGATCTCAAAGTTATTGAAGTTAAATAAGAATTATTTGCTTTAAATTTTCCTATTAGCACTTGAAAATATTATTTTCTAGATTTTTTTTTTAATCCAAGTCTTTGAAACCCTGTTTTCCTCCCTTTATCTCTAGCTAGGAAAAATGTAATTTGGAGGTTTACCATGAAAACACATATTGCTGCAAGACTAGAAATCAACTAGGTTTGAGAAAAGTTGGGGGTGTCAGAGAAAAGGACAGAGCCGTGCAATCCCCATCTAGATAGTGGGTTGAGTCCCTGGGGATCCAAATTAGTGGGGCTGTGACAGAGGACATTTCATTTCTATTATTACCAACTTCTGTGCTCCCTGGTCTAGACGCAAAGATATGAACACTAAAAATAAACAAAATAAAGAGTTTTTGCTTTGCAAAACACTCTGATAACAATGAACTTTCTTTACTCATTCATACTGGGGAAAAAAAGATCACCTTTCTCACAGAGCTGCCAGGAGTTTTTTTTTTTTTTTAACACTAATGTTTCTTTCAACTTCCATTTCTCCATCTGCCCTGCTCCTTCTTTCATACAAAAGCAGGCATATCTGATTGATGCTGGGTGTTTAGTAAAAATATTTTAGTTTTGAACCAGCAGCCAGTTAAACTCACCACTGTTTGCTGTGAAATGGTTCTCACTGGCGATTTCATTGTATTTGCTTTTTCCATGACCAAAATCATTTCCATTGCTAAGGCTATTTCACGTAAAACCTGTAAAATCAAATATCTTGCTTGAAACACAGCTTTTTGGTTATTACAAGCCACCAGTGAAGCTTTCTCTCGCCGTTTCATTGAAAATCTTCCAAACTCAAAATTTACAGACAGTGAGGATACGGCCAGTGTCTGTAACAAGAGTTTTTTTCCCCCCTAAATAGAAAGATGTGAAGGGATGGCTGTACTGTACAAAGACTGATTTCATGTGGGCCTCATAGCCTTCGTGTCAATGTGTCATTGTGTCATCTTCTACATATTTTAGAGAGAGAACACAAAGCAATAGTCTACTGAAACAATGTAGGTGCAGTTTTTTTGGGTTTTTTAAATTGTTCTTGTTGTTTTAGAGTGTGGGGGGAAAATTAGTCTTATTTTTTCCCTACTAGGGATATAAAACTGTGAAATTCAATCTTCAACAGAAGGTCCTGCAATTCTCCTAAAACATAGTTCTTTGTATCTTTCTTTAACAAAGTTTAAGCTTGTGTTAATAAATTAAAAAGAGAAATTGCTTGTCTGTCCACTTCAGCTTTGTTTTATGCCCATTTCATATTGTTGTCTGTGTTCTAATTCATACTTTTTGTTGTTGGTTTGGTTTGGTTTTTGGCCTTGTGACATGTGGGATCCTAGTTCCCTAAACAAGGATCGAACCGCGGTCCCTGCATTTGAAGCTCAGAGTATTAACCACTGGACCACCAGGGAAGTCCCGTAATTCATATATTTGATACCATTTCTGATGTGTAAAATTGGTTTTCTTGAAAATGTCTTATAAAGAGTTCAATTGTAAATTAAAAAATACTGTAGGTGCAATATTTTAAAACACTAAAGTTTAGAAATCTAAAAATGAATCATCTCATTGTTAAAATATTCACAGACTTACAGAATGGATCTCAAAGGGCTTTCTTCCTTTTTCACATGAGGAAACTGAGGCCTAGAGAGTTATTTGTCCCAAGTCAAGACTTTTAGGTGCCAGCCCAGCAGGCAAACTTCCACACTACAGTTCATCCCTTGAATCAATGTTCTAGTAACAATGAGCCAATTCCCTCTTCCTGGCTTAGAAAAACTTATTGTTTCAGGAAACTGAAGTATAAATAAGTAGATAGGAAAGAAGGGAGATAGAAAATATGGAAGGAGCAAAAAAGAGAGGAAGATATGGAGACAGAAATAAACTGAAACTAAAGAAAGAAGGGAAGAAGGAAGAAGGTAGCTAGTCAGGCAGGAAGGGAGGAGGGATAAGTCTAGTGGATACAGTCTAGCTGGAAGGGATGATAAGGGGACTTGTCTTGGAGCTAGACTTGTATAAAAATCCCTTAGAGGTGCCTAGGAGAGTAGAGGCCTCCTGGAAAGAGACAGCAATCGTGTAGTAGGATTGGGCCTTTTCACTAGACACAGAATGTGGGTCCAACTTACCTGCTTCTCAAGGGGACACCCAGCTAATGTGGAGGTTACATGCAGATGCCTGCACAACCCTGGCAGGAGGTGGCGGTGAAGTGAATATAGAGGGCTAAGGGGCTTATTCTATCCTCCCTGATGCATCCATGTTTTGATCGACAATATTGCCTAAATGAATGGGGTTTATATGGGTTCCATAGCACTTTGTACTTCCATACAATTTGGCTCTTACCTCTGTTATAGCACTTGGCATATATAGCTTTATGATTTCTTAGCTTCATATATCTCTTCCCTACTAGACAGGTTGCTCCTTGAAGCTGAGAGCCTGTTATGTTCAATTATGTGTCCCCTATACTTAGCACAGGATCTGATAAATGATAAAAATGTTTGTCTATTCATTTAAACTCTGATATGCATAGGCTTGTTTAAATAGGGACAACTGGCTCTCAAGAACCATCAGAAACAAAATCTCAACAATACTTCTTTTAGGAGACATATAGTAGCTCTTGGTTTTGCTTCCTAACTATTCCCAGCTATCTATTCATTGGGCTATTCCTGACCCTCTCTCCAGTTGTTGGGTAGGGTCATGGGACAAGTTCTGCCCAGTGAGATGTGAGCAGAAGTGGGGACTGAGTGTCACTTCAAGCCCAGAGCATTTAATTGCAGGTATGAGATACTCTTGCTACCAGAGCAAGCAGCAATATCCCAAATGGTGGCTGCTCCATCAACCTGGAACTGCGGTTAAAGATGATGTAACCAGAAGCCCTTGCTAATCTATAACTGACATGAGATATAAGCAAGAAGAAACCTTTGTTGGTTTAAGCCACTGAAATTTGGGGCTTGTTTGTTACTTTATTGTATCCTAACCTATACTAACCAATGGAAAAATGAACAAAATCAAGATCTTATTCTCCCTACCCTGACCACCAAATCATTTTTAAGGCAGTAAAAACTATTAAAAGAAGGGAGAAGCACGCATAATATAGAAGTAAAAACAGAAAATGAAAACCGAGTACCTTGGAAGCAGGACTGAGTAGCCCAGACGCAGAGCACAGAAAGAGGAGATGCATCGAACCTGGGTGGGTATAGGGGCCGTCCACTCACATGCTTACATGTCTGAACTGCACAGTTAAGAGGAATGGCGGGCTAGGTGAAGAAATCATGTATAAATGGTGCATTAATTTTTGGCAGAACAGAGGTAACGATAGTGGTTAAAACCATAAGCATAAAAGCAACGAAGCTTCAAAAAGAAGGCAATGAGGCAGAAAAGAGATTTAACAACAGACTGAAAGGGATTTTTTCCCCAGTACAGTAGCTATCTGGTATATGACTGTGTGACAAAATTCTGCAGATTCCAGAAGGACTTTATTTCTTTGTTTGTAGTCATTTATTTCCCCATAACACTAAGAAGAAATTCTTAGTGCATTTAGAATGCTTGAATTTGACCATCGTTTTTAGGGCCTGAATTACTAAGTTTTAATTGCCTTCAATCTCAAAGTCTGATGCTTTCAAATTTGTATTTGCAAAGGTTCCACTGCTAGACCCAAAGCTATTGTTGAAATGGACTTTGCACTGAGGCAAATCAGCAAGTTCTTACACTTTCTTTGGGGACTATATCTTGATTTTTAGGGATGCTTAATTGTTTTTCTGATTGTTGTTCAAAACTATAGGAAATAGAAAAAAAAGAAGAAAAATAAAAGCACTCAATCTTATATTCAGAAGAAATTATTATGGCCACTTTGTTGAAAATCCAGACTTTTTCCTGGCATGCCTATACATCTTAATGTGATTTTAGTATTTAGGTCCCTGTGTTTTTCTTCACACAACAATTTAATCATGAGAACTATTCTAGAAAATTTTTAAATATCCTTTAAAATGTATATGATTATTTATTTCTCTACTATTTTATAAGTTGAGAGCACTCTTTTTTATGATTATAAATAACACTAAGATGAACAGTAGTACTTTCCACATTTCTAATTATTTTCTAGAAGAACAGTAAAGCAAAGATGGATATTTTAGAATTCTTAAAATAACAGGCCCAGTTAACTGCCATAAAGTCTATCCTAATTTATACTCCTATATGTTTATAACAGTACCATATCCCTACTCCTTGATGCATGGAGAATTATACCTTTCAAATGTTTAGCAATTTGTTTAACTGAAAATGATACTGCAGTGTTGTATTAATTTGCTTTAATTTTTTGACTAATAATAAACATAAACATTTCCTCATGTATTTAAAAATCATTTGCATTTCTTATTTTTCATCTGAATTTTTATGCCCACTTCATTTTTCTATTTAGAGTAGTAGTCATATTTCTATTGATTTTTAAGTTTTCTTTACATAGTCAGGTTATTAATCTTTTGCATATAAAATATTACCAAGATTAACTTCAGATTCAAGATATTTGGGGTCAGTAATAGGAGATAACCTATGTGAAAGTTGCTTTTAAGTATGAAATGCCATAGAATTGTTGGGTTTTGATTTTTTTTTTTTAGTTTTTAGTTTTCCAAATTTTGGATTTGTGCAATTCCTGTTTCTCTTTTGACATTACTGAACCCTAACACCAAATTGGCAGTCACCTGAGTACTTGGTTCTGCATACACAAATGTATACATAATTGCACATACATGTAATTTTTTGAGTTCCCTAGAATTAGTATTATAATGCATTTGTTACAAGCACTAACTGGAGAGCCAGACTCCCAGGATGTCAGTCCCAGTTGTGGGCCCTATTAGTTGTGTAAACTGGAGCAAGTTATTTAACCTCTCTAGGTCTCGTTTACCTCATTTATCTGCAAAATCTCAGAATAATTTCTAAAACAAGTAACAGAACTCACAGTATTGCTGTGAGGATTAGACAAGATAACTAGGTCACTAATTAAGCTAGATAGCTATTTTAATCAATCCTGAAAACTGAGACCAGACATCTGGTAAACCCAGCTCTGGAGGTGACGTTTTACATGTTCATTAACTAAAGACAAGCCTTTTGATCTAGTTTATTTTCTAGGCATTTGGAGTGAAATACATCTCTGCCTTTGATAACAATAGTTAATTAAAACTTTCTGGAGCACTCTGCAAAATTATTAGTATTCATTATTCATTCAATAATTATTTATTGAATACCTGAGCTGCCAGTCAATATTCTAAGTTCCTCAACTGTGAAAAAAACCAATAAGGTCCCCCAGATAGGGAGTTTTCATTCCAGAGAGAAAAGATTTTTTAAAAGGAAAAATACAAATACACAAACAAGCTAATTTCAGAGAATAATCAATGATGTGAAACAATGAGGCAGGAGAATGCAATGGAAGATGGTTGTGGGGCTAATACTATCAGGTGCTGAGGACACCCAAGGTGAGGAAGAGGCAAAGTACTAAAAGCATAATGACAGCAATCCTATGACATGACATCACTCTTACTCCCATTTTATAAACAGAATGATTAAGTTACTGGAACCAAAATGTTGTTGCTTAAATAAAATGCATATGCTTTTCTCTGATTGCAAATGTAACACTTGTTCATAATAGAAAATATAGCTAAAAACAAAAAGAAAAACAAATCATCTGTGATCCTGTGGCTAACACTTTGTGTGTATGTTTTCTGTCCTCTTTTTCTGCATATAATTTATATTTATATTTTTATAAATATATTTTATAAAATATATTTAACAAAGAGAATTGCCCTATGAGTAATATTTATAACTTTTTCCCCATTGAGTAATATTTTTCCATGCCTTTAATGAGTCTTCGGAAACATCATCTTTAATAGCTATGCAGTTTCCTATTATATGGAACCATAATCGTTTCTTTAATTAGTTTCTTACCAATGGATATGTCATTCCAGTTTTTCATTGTTATAAACAATGCTGTGATAAACCTAATAACAATAATAATAATAAAGTAATAGCTAATATTTATTCAAGTGCTTATATATGGCATGCATTGTGCTGAGCAATTTATAACTCTTAACTAACTTAATGTGTACAAGAATTCTGCAAAACAGGAACAGTGACAATCCTCCCTTCAGAAACTGAGGAAACTCTGACCAAAAACAGTTAAATAATTTAATCAAGATCACATATCCAGTAAATTGCAGAGCTAGGATTTGAATGTGAACATTCTGGTCCCAGCCAGAGCAAAACACTTAATCAGTGCACTCTATTTCTTCCCCTGACAGTATTTCTACAGATTTACAGATAAGTCTGAATCCTCATCAGCATTATTTCCTTAGGATAAATATTTAGAAGTGAAATTGCTCAGAACCCAATCCAGATCTAATGTTTCTACACAGAAACCACAGATCCTCTCATCCAAATCTAATGCCCACTCCCAGGCACCCTAATGGAACTTCCAAAACTCTGTGCTTCAGATCACACACCTGACTGCAGGCTGCAGCCTGCGATGAAAAAGAGAGAACAAGCACTAGCCTAAGTGAAAGGAATTCCAACCCCTGCAGCCCCTCCTTCCTTCCTTGGCTCCTTCAGAGCCTTTGCCAAGGAAAGCTTAGAAAAAGCAAGAGGATCTGGAAGTTCAACCTGCATTCATTCACTCATGATCCCCCAAAGAATAGTCTCCACACACATCCCCATTGTATAAACACAGAAAGAAATAGAGCAATCTCACTCCTGGGCATATACTGGAGAAAACCATAAGTCCAAAAGATACATGCACCTGTATGTTCATAGCAGCACTATTTACAATAGCCAGGACATGGAATCAACCTAAGTGTCCATCAACAGAGGAATGGATAAAGAAGATATGGTGCATATACACAATGGAATATTACTCAGCCATAAAAAAGAACAAAATAATGCCATTTACAGCAACATGGATGGACCTAGAGATTATCATAATAAGTGACAATACTGAGTGACATACTGAAGAAAGTTAGACACAGAAAGACAAATATCATATGATATCACTTATATGTGGAATCTTAAAAAAGGGTACAAATGAACTTATTTACAAACAGAAGTAGAGTCACAGATGTAGAAAACAAACTTGTGATTACCAGGGGGTAAGGAGGGGGAGGGATATATTGGGAGGTTGGGATTGACGCATATACACTACTACATATAAAATATTGATAGATAACTAGTAAGGACCTACTGTATAGCACAGGGAACTCTACTCAATACTCTGTAATGGCCTATATGGGAAAAGAATCTCAAAAAGAGTGGATATACGTATATGTATAACTGATTCACTTTGCTGTACACCTGCAACTAACACAACACTGTAAATCAACTATACTCCAATAAAAGTTAAAAAAAAAAAAAGGCAGAGAGGAGGTGTGAGTGGCTTTGAGCTCAAGAGGTAGAACTTCCCATAACAACCAGGTACATCTCTTAAGCTGGCTGTACCTCTTATGCAACCTTTTGCACTTCTTTTATTTCTCTGTGTGGCCCTATGAGACCACAGAACAAGTTAGGTAACAGATCACTGGACCACACTCAGGGAACTAAAGAAGACCTAGGAGCTCATACTGCTAATTGAGACACACCTGGGTAGACCTTCCTGGGAGTTTTCAGCCTGCACTAATCCAAAATCATGACTCAGTAGACACAATTTTACCTCATTTTTCAAAAAGTGTTTGTATGTTTTTTTTTCTTGAGAGGCTGTTCAGTCAGAGAGATGAAACAATTCATCTTGGTTACTTTTCTTAGGCTTCAAAGACAACCTAGAATCATAGGTTTCTATTTTACCAAAGGAGGCTCCTGAGTATTGTAAATTTACTGTTATCTCATCTGACCAAATCATAGAGGTTTTATTGGGGAGTGGAGGGATAAATTGAGTTATTATATCTACCATATACAATAGCTTATCACTCTTCAAAGAAATAGAATATGGAAAAACAAATTTAAAAATAAATTAAATATTCATTCTTTGTTAATTCAGAGGCCATTTCTGAATCTTAAAGAACTTCAAAGTCAACATCACAATCTTAAATTATTGCACAAGAAACTTCACACTGACAACCATCCAACCACCTGCTTGTAAAGTTGCTGGTTGAGAACCATAGGTACATTTGTAATACATAGTTCTTAAGGCCTCAGAAGAGTCCACACAAAAATTTTTAACCCATAATGTAGCTAAAAAAAAGAGAAAAAAAAGTATAAGTGATACTAAACACCCTCACTATCATTTTTCATAGTATTCTAATGTTTCCATCAAGAAAATGTGGAAAGGGTGGAAAGAAGAAAGAGAGAAAGCAAACGGGAGATTGGTTCAAGATGGTGGAGTAGAAGGACAGATGCTTACTCCCTCTTGCAAGAGCACTGGATCACAATTAATTGCTGAACAATCAATGACAGGAAGACACTGGAACTCACCAAAAAAGATACCCCACATCCAAAGACAAAGGAGAAGCTGCAATGAGACAGTAGGAGGGCTGCAATCACAATAAAATCAAATACCATAACTGCTGGGTGGGTGACTCACAAACTGGAGAACACTTACACTGTTCTCCAGTTTGTGAAAACACTCACAAATTGGAGAACAGTCCACCCACTGGAGTGAAGGACCTGAGCCCCGTGACAGGCTTCCCAACCTGGGGGTCCGGCAATGGGAGGAGGAATTCCTAGAGAGTCAGCCTTTAAAGTCTAGTGGGATTTGATTGCAGGACTTTGACAGGACTGGGGGAAACAGAGACTTCACACTTGGAGGGCCATTGAAAGTAGTGTGCACATTGGGACCCAGGGAAAGGAGCAATGACCCCCTTGGAGACTGAACCAAACATACCTACTAGTGTTGGAGGGTCTCCTGCAGAGGCAGGAGGGGGCTGTGGTTCACTGTTGGGACAAGAACACTAGCAGCAGAAATTCTGGGAAGTACTCCTTGGCGTGAGCACTCCCAGAGTCTACCATTAGTCCCACCAAAGAGTCAGGTAGGCTCCAAAGCTGGGTCACCTCAGGCCAAACAACTAGCAGAGAGGGAACCCAGCCCCACCCATCAGCAGACAAGCAGATTAAAGTTTTACTGAGCTCTGCCCACCAGAGGAACACCCAGCTCTACCCACCACCAGTCCCTCCCATCAGGAAGCTTGAACAAGGCTCTTAGATAGCCTCATCCACCAGAGGACAGACAGCAGAAGCAAGAAGACCTATAATTCTGGAGCCTGTGGAAGGAAAACCACATTCACAGAAAGATAGAAAAAATGAAAAGGCAGAGGACTATGTACCAGATGAAGGAACAAGATAAAACCGCAGAAAAACAACTAAAGGATGTGGAGGTAGAAAATCTTCCAGAAAAAGAATTCAGAATAATGATAGTGAAGATGATCCATGACCTTGGAAAGAGAATGGAGGTAAAGATCTAGAAGATGCAAGAAATGTTTAACAAAGACCTAGAAGAATTAAAGAGCAAACACCTAAAAGAATTAAAGAACAAACAAACAGAGATGAACAATACAATAACTGAAATGAAAAATACACTAGAAGGAATCAATAGCAGAATAACTGAGGCAGAAAAACAGATAGGTGACCTGGAAGACAGAATGGTGGAATTCACTGCCATGGAACAGAATAAAGAAAAAAGAATGAAAAGAAATGAAGACAGCCTAAAGAAACCTGTGGGACAACATTAAACACAACAACATTTGCATTATAGGGGTTCCAGAAGGAGAAGAGAGAGAGAAAGGACCCAAGAAAATACTTGAAGAGATTATAGTCAAAAAATTCCCTAACTTGGGAAAGAAAATAGCCACCCAAGTCCAGGAAGTGCAGAGAGTCCCAGGCAGGATAAGCCCAAGGAGAAACACGCTGAGACACATAGTAATAAAATTGACAAAAATTAGAGACAAAGAAACGTTATTGAAAGCAGCAGGAGAAAAAAGACAAATAACATACAACGGAACTCTAATAAGGTTCACAGCTGATTTCTCAGCAGAAACTCTACAAGCCAGAATACAATGACACAATATACTTAAAGTGATGAAAGGGAAGAACTTACAACCAAGATGACTTTACCCAGTAAGGATCTCATTCAGATTCTATGGAGAAATCAAAAGCTTTACAGACAAGCAAAAGCTAAGAGAATTCAGCACCACCAAACCAGATCTACAACAAATGCTAAAGGAACTTATCTAGGTGAGAAACACAAGAGAAGAAAAGGACCTAAAAAACAAACGCATAACAATTAAGAAAATGGTAATAGGAACATACATATAGATAATTACCTTAAATGTGAATGGATTAAATGTGCCAACTAAAAGATGCAGGCTTGCTGAATGGAAACAAAAACAAAACCCATATATATGCTGTCTACAACTGACCCACTTCAGACCTAGGACACATACAGGCTGAAAGTGAGGGGATGGAAAAAGATTTTCCATGCAAATGGAAATCAAAAGAAAGCTGGAGTAGCAATAGTCATATCAATTAAAACAGACTTTAAAATAAAGAACGTTACAAGAGACAAGGAAGAACACTACATAATGATCAAGGGATCAATCCAAGAAGATATAACAATTATAAATACATATGCACCCAAAATAGGAGCAACTCAATACATAAGGCAAATGTTAACAGGTATAAAAGAGGAAATCAACAGTAACACTATAATAGGGGGGAATTTTAACACCTCACTTACACCAATGGAGAGATCAACCAGACAGAAAATTAATGAGAAAACACAAGCTTTAAAGGACACAATAGACAAGATAGATTTAATTGATATTTATAGGACATTCCATCCAAAAACAGCAGATTACACTTTCTTCTCAAGTGCACATGGAACATTCTCAAGGGTATATCACAAATTGGGTCACAGATCAAGCCTCAGTAAATTTAAGAAAATTGAAATCATATCAAGCATCTTTTCCAACCACAATGCTATGAAATTAGAAATCAATTACAGGGAAAAAAATGTGAAAACAAACACATGGACTAAACAATACATTACTAAATAACCAAGAGATCACTGAAGAAATCAAAGAGGAAATCAGAAAATACCTACAGACAAATTACAATGAAATCATGATGATCCAAAACCTATGGGATGAAGCAAAAGCAGTTCTAAGAGGGAATTTTATAGCAATACAAGCCAACCTCAAGAAACAAGAAAAATCTCAAATAAACAATCTAACCTTACACCAAAAGGAACTAGAAAAAGAAGAATAAACAAAACCAAAAGTTAGTAGAAGGAAAGAAATCATAAAGATCAGAGCAGAAGTAAATGAAATAGAAGCAAAGAAAACAATACTAAAGATCAATAAAATAAAAGCTATTCATTGAGAAGATAAACAAAATTGATAAACATTTAGCCAGACTCATCAAGTAAAAGATGGAGAGGACTCAAATAAATAAAATTAGAAATCAAAAAGTAGAAGTTACAACGGACACCACAGAAATACAAAGCATCATAGGAGACTACTACAAGTGACTTTATGCCAATAAAATGGACAACCTGGAAGAAATGGACACATTCTCAGAAAGGTATAACCTTCCAAGACTGAACCAGGAAGAAACAGAAAATATGAACAGACCAACCACAAGCACTGAAATTTAAAGTGTGATTAAAAATCTTCCAACAAACAAAAGTCCAGTACCAGATGGCTTCACAGTTGAATTCTATAAAACATTTAGAGAAGAGTTAACAACCATACATCTAAAACTCTTCCAAAAAATTGCAGAGGAAGGAACACTCCCAAACTCACTCTATGAAGCCACCATCACCCAGATAGCAAAACCAGACAAAGATGTCACAAAAAAAGAAAACTACAGGCCAATATAACTGAAGAACAGAGATGCAAAAATCCTCAACAAAATACTAGCAAACAGAATCCAACAGCACATTAAAAGGATCATACACCATGATCAAGTGGGGTTTATCCCAGGAATGCAAGGGTTCTTCAGTATATGCAAATCAATCAATGTGATATACCATATTAACAAACTGAAAGATAAAAATCATAGGATAATCTCAATAGATGCAGAAAAAGCTTTCAACAAAATTCAACTCCCATTTATGATAAAACTCCCCAGAAAGTAGGCATAGAGGGAACTTACCTAACATAATAAAGGCCATATATCAAAATCCCACTGCCATATAGTTCTCAATGGTGAAAAACTAAAACCATTTCCACTAAGATCAGGAACAAGACAACGTTGCCATCTCTCACCACTATTATTCAACATAGTTTTGAAAGTTTTAACCACATCAATCAGAGAAGAAATAGAAATAAAAGGAATCCAAATCAGAAAAGAAGAAGTAAATCTGTACTCTTTGCAGATGACATGATACTATACATAGAGAATCCTAAAGATGTCACCAGAAAACTACTAGAGCTAAACAATGAATTTGGTAAAGTTGCAGGACAAAAAATTAATGCACAGAAATCTCTTGCATTCCTCTACACTAACAACAAAGATCAGAAAGAGAAATTAAGGAAACAATACCATTCACCATTGCAACAAAAAGAATAAAATACCTAGGAATAAACCTACCTAAGGAGCTAAAAAACCTGTACTCCGAAAACTATAAGACACTGATGCAAGAAATCAAAGATGACACAAACAGATGGAGAGATATACCATGTTCTTGGATTGGAAGATCCACATTGTGAAAATGACTACACTACCCAAAGCAATCTACAGATTCAATGCAATCCCTATCAAATTACCAGTGGCATTTTTTGTACAGAACTAGAACAAAAATTCTTAAAATTTTTATGGAGACACAAAAGACCCCAAATAGCCAAAACAGTCTTGAAGGAAAAAAATGGAGCTGGAGGAATCAGGCTCACTGACTTCAACCTATACTACAAAGCTACAGTTATCAAGACAATATGGTGCTGACACAAAAACAGAAATATAGATCAATGGAACAGGATAGAAAGCCCAGAGATAAACTCAGGCACCAATGTCAACTAATCTATGACAAAGGAGGCAAGGATATACAATGGAGAAAAGACAGTCTCTTCAATAAGTGGTGCTGGGAAAACTGGACAGCTACATGGAAAAGAATGAAATTAGAACACTCCCTAACACCATACACAAAAATAAATGCAAAATGGATTAGAGACCTAAATGTAAGGCCAGACACCATCAGACTCTTAAAGGAAAACATAGGCAGAACACTCTATGACATAAATCACAGCAAGATCCTTTTTGACCTACCTCCTAGAGAAATGGAAATAAAAACAAAAATAAACAAATGGGACCTAATGAAACTTAAAAGCTTTTGCACAGCAAAGGAAACCATAAACAAGACCAAAAGACAACCCTCAGAATGGGAGAAAATATTTGCAAATGAAGCAACTGACAAAGGATTAATCTCCAAAATATACAAGCAGCTCATGCAGCTCAATATCAAAAGAACAAACAACCCAATCCAACTGGGTGGAAGACCTAAATAGACATTTCTCCAAAGAAAACCTACAGACAGCCAAGAAGCACATGAAAAGCTACTCAACATCACTAAAATATTAGAGAAATGCAAATGAAAACTACAATGAGGTATCACCTCACACCAGTTAGAATGGGCATCATCAGAAAATCTACAGACAACAAATGCTGGAGAGGGTGTGGAGAGAATGGAACCCTCTTGCACTGTTGGTGGGAATTTCAATTGATACAGCCACTATGGAGAACAGTATGGAGGTTCCTTAAAAAAATAAAAATAGAATTACCATATGACCCAGCAATCCCACTGCTGGCCATATAATGAGAGAACACTATAGTTCAAAAAGAGACATGTGGGATTCCCTAATGGCACAGTGGTTGAGAGTCTGCCTGCCGATGCAGGGGACACGGGTTCGTGTCCCAGTCTGGGAAGATCCCACATGCCGCGGAGCGACTGGGCCCGTGAGCCATGGCCACTGAGCCAGCGCGTCCGGAGCCTGTGCTCCACAACGGGAGAGGCCACAACAGTGAGAGGCCCGCGTACCACAAAAAAAGAAAAAAAGAGACATGCACCCCAATGTTCATTTCAGCACTATTTATAAAATCCAGGTCATGGAAACAACCTAAATGCCCATCAACAGATGAATGGATAAAGAAGATGTGGAACATATATACAATGGAATATTACTCAGCCATAAAAAAATGAAATTTCGTCATTTGTAGAGATGTGGATGGATCTACAGCCTGTCATACAGAGTGAAGTAAGCCAGAAAGAGAAAAACAAATATCGTATATTAATGCATATATGTGGAACCTAGAAAAATGGTACAGATGAACCGGTTTGCAGTGCAGAAATAGAGACACAGATGTAGAGAACAAACGTATGGACACCAAGAGGGGAAAGTGGCCGGGGCTGCGGTGGTGGTGGGATGAATTGGGAGATTGGGATTGACATATATACACTAATATGTATAAAATGGATAACTAGTAAGAACCTGCTGTATAAAAAATAAATTAAGTTTAAAAATTCAGAAACAAAAAATGAAAGTGTGTTTGAAAACAATAACCTGAGATACTGGGAATGCGTCTTCTGCATTCTGGTGGCAGATATAGGTACCTTAACTTAAGTCTTTGGAGGCAGAGCCAGGCTGGTGGAAGAGAGAGCATTGCATAGAGACTCTGGCAAAGGAGGTTGCAGTTTCCAGGAAACCCTGAGATTGAAATATTTGGGTCAAGATGAAGAGAAAAGGAAGAGGAATAGGGGTTATCTGAATGGGCTTAAGGAGTTACAGCTGCCACTGAAATGTATTGTGTGTACATACTTATGTGTCTGGGATCCAGGGCAAAGTGAGTTTTCTTTTTATTTGTGAGATTGTTCACTGAAAACAGATCCTCTTTTCTCTTATCCACGTATTAATTGTTTACAATATTTTTATATCTATGCAGAGTATTTGAATGGGCCATGGTGCATTTTTTCCTTGTTTGTTTTTAATTAAATTGTCATCTAGGAAAAAAACAAAAAGCTCCATGATGGCAGGGGTTCATCTTTTTCATTCACTCTTGTATTTTCTGAACATAGCATGGTGCCTGGGATATAGTAGGTGTTCAAAATCCCTACTGGGGAAGAAGAATCTAGATGCAAGAAATAATTTGAAAATCAGTCAGCTTGCACCACAGTGGAGGATAAATGTTAATTAATGAAGAGTCTTGTTGATGAAACATGAAATAACAGGGAGATACTGTAACAATGTAGGCACACAAACAAATTTAGTCATGATAGTCTAACCTACAAGTGAACCAAGGAGGTAAGGCACACAGTTTTCTAATGGTCAGGGAATAAACTCAGTTATCAAGAATAATGAAGTCTATAAAACCCAATTTCCACACCTCCCCCCCATTGAAAAGATGAGAGTCTGACTTAGTGATTATAAGCCTGACTTAGCTGTGCCATCCTGGATTGATAAAGATGGAATCAGTACCACACCCTCTATGGATAGACAGGTAGAAAAATAAAATCATGAGGTTATGTATATGAAAGTTAAAATGCACTGGATAAATTCACAGTGTTACTTAAAAAGCAACAGAAACCACTCCCTCTGAAAACATCAGAACTGGAAAATTCTACTGAAGGATAGACAGCTTATTATACCCCTATTAACCATGAAAGTCTAGCCAATGGGCCAAGTATATAGTTCAATGTGGTATTTTACAACCAATTTTAGGCACAATCTACCTCTTTTCTTTAAAACCCTACAGAGCATCTAACTTCATGAGCTTAAGACTATATTATAAAAACTAACGACCTTGACAATATGTAATCACAAAGACCTGGACAGCCCTAAAATTTCAGCTACAAGAGGGAATGTGTATTGTGCTTTAAGTCTTCCTTAAAATGGCACAAGACCACTGGGCCATGGAACAAACCTCAGAAGCTCAATCTGTCCTCTCATTTGACCTGGATTCTGGCTCAGACAAAAGTGTCTGGGTGTCAGGTGAGAATAGGGCATCATTTTTCCTCAGGTTGCAAGATGGGAGTCAAGGGGGGTGAAATCCAAAGAAGATCCTTGGGGAAAAGAAAGCTTGATCAACAACCAGTCTGCACATCAGAAAGTGTCAGTCTGCAGAGACTCAGGAAAAAGATGGTATAAATATGGAAGCAACAGAAAAGAGGCCAGTGACTCAGAGTTAAAGATTTCTAATTAAAGAATGGGAGGCAGTGTCTGGAGCAATTTCCTGGACCAAAAAGGAAGATGCTTGTTTTTATAGAATGCTTTTAATTTGAACCTAGGCCAGGAGAGATGTGAAAGTTGCTAAAATTCTGCCAAGTCAGAGAAATAGTCAGAATTTCCTTCTAAGGAGTGGTAAGTAGAGGGGAGGAAGATGAGGAAGATTACAGAGGATCACAAACTTTGCCCCAGTCACACTGATGCAGCTTACTAACTGATTCAATCTGGCATTTCTGAGGTGAGGTTCACAATTTTTAATCATAATCTTTATACTCTAGTACAACAGCTACCTTCTTATTCTTCACCTCCAAGAGTTTTCTAATTAACAGAGAGTCTTCATACTAATAATAAAAGTCTCCTTCTGATAGGAAAAATGTCATATTATTTCTTTGCAGGATATTATTCTGGAAAACTACAAGGCAGAATATGAAAGTGCACTAATTTGATTTGTCATAGAAATGTTCTTTCTTTTAAGATCCAAGATAAATCAGCAAAGGCTTTCAAAGCCGATATTTAATACATGAATGCAAATCATTTCCAAGATTTATGATCCACTAGAAAGACAGCTTCAATTTCCCTTGCCCTTGTGAGAGTCTAATGTATAGCTGGCAGAAAGCGCATTTACATGGCACACAATACAGGACAACAATATCATTTATTGATAAGGCTTTTCAAGTTTAAAAAAAATGATCTTGCTGGTTATGTTCATTTTCATTTGTTTATCTGGAAGCAGTAGATGGATGCTTCACTCTGGTGACGTTTCCTAAAATGTAGCAGATTAACAGATATGCATGTGATAAAGATTGCCTGCTGGAGATTAAAAGAAATATCCCACAATTATAATAATTATACCATAAGTAGACAAGAATATCTAAGGATAGACTGGATGCCCATATATAGGTATAGACTCAGATGCAGTTATAGATATAGAAATAGATATAAATAGGATAAAGAATCAAACTCACAAAAGAGTTTGACGGACCCAGCTCCAAGTTCACTCATTTTCCCCTCTTTTTTTTTTTTTTTTTTGCGGTACGCGGGCCTCTCACTGTTGTGGCCTCTCCCGTTGCGGAGCACAGGCTCCGGACGCGCAGGCTCAGCGGCCATGGCTCACGGGCCCAGCTGCTCCGCGGCATGTGGGATCTTCCTGGACCGGGGCACGAACCCGTGTCCCCTGCATCGGCAGGCGGACTCCCAACCACTGCGCCACCAGGGAAGTCCTTTACCCTTTTTTTTAAACATGATAATTCTGCCTGTCAAAAATATCAGTAAAATTCATCGGACTCTCTAGCAGAAGTTCTCAAAGGACATTAACACAGCCTTAACATTCAGTCAGTATGGATACAACATCCATTAGGGAAAATGCTCCTCTTTTCCAGCAACCTGGGTTCTCAAAATATAATTATGAAATCACACATATATCAATTACTGTACTATGATAGGAACTGTAATACTGCAGAAGACAGTCCTGCCTCTGAAAAGATTAATGTGTTAGTTTATAAGTGGAATATATTCTACGGTAGTGGATACATTACTATATTTGTGGTTAAATAGAGGGAAAGAAATGTTCTCTTTAAGAACAATTTGTCCCTAGAGCCATTAGGAATTATAAAACTTGCTCAGTTTTACACAGAAAAGTTAGATAGTGCTAGAATATCAATTTCTTCATGATACATATAATAAAAAGGAATTCCAAACAGATCTGACAACCTAGCTGTCAGATGTGTTTCTGTACCAACCTGGGTATTAATCAACAAAACAAAAAGTAGATGCCCTTCATTAGCTAATGCCAGCTCATTAACTCTGTCTAACACCACCCAAAGGTGTCATTCAGTGATGTACATACAGACTACTCCAAATTTACCAGACCTTTACAATTTCACTCTTTCTATAGGTCAGTAATCTAGGAATGGCTTAGCTGGGTGATCCTGGCTCAGGATCTCTTGTAAGGTTGTAATTCAGCTGTCAGCTGCAGCTGTATCACCTAAAGTTTGACTGGGTCTGGAGGGACCTACCTCATTCACATGGCTTTAAGAGAGGATCCCACATGCTGCGGAGCGGCTGGGCCCGTGAGCCGTGGCCGTTGAGCCTGCGGGTCTGGAGCCTGTGCCCTGCAACGGGAGAGGCCACAGCAGTGAGAGGCCCACATACCGCAAAAAGAAAAACAAGAAAGAGAGAGAGAGAGAGAGAGAGAGAGAGAGAGAGAGAAATGGAGAAAGATCCCAGGACAGAATGTATATTATTTTATAACTTAATCTTGAGAGTGACATACTGTCATTTCTGCCATATGCTATTGGTCACACAGACCAACCATGGTACAATGAGAAGACTACAAAAAAGTGTGACTACCAGGGAGAAGTCATTAGAGGTCATTTTGGAAACTGGCTACTACAACAAACATCTCAAAACCCAGGGGACTTGCCCATGCATGGGGAGATGCAGTACTTTGAGCAAATCTTTCTGATCCACGGAAGACCCAGAAGTCTTGAAGAACACTTTCCATACTTCTCTACAACCACAACTGAGAGAATAAAAGCAATATCAGTTCTGGATGCTTCATTTATGTGTTCATTCAGTAAATCTTTTTTGAATAACTACCATATGCCAGGAACTCTCACTGGGGCTGAGAATACAATGGTAAGAAGGGATCGTTTCTGCCCTTAAATTATTTGATGATAAAGATAAGAAAACTCGGGCTTCCCTGGTGGCGCAGTGGATGAGAATCTGCCTGCTAATGCAGGGGACACGGGTTCGAGCCCTGGTCTGGGAGGATCCCACATGCTGCGGAGCAACTAGCCCCATGAGCCACAACTACTGAGCCTGCGCGTCTGGAGCCTGTGCTCCGCAACAAGAGAGGCTGCGAGAGTGAGAGGCCCGCGCACCACAATGAAGAGTGGCCCCCGCTTGCCAGAACCAGAGAAAGCCCTCCCACAGAAACGAAGAACCAACACAGCCAAAGAAATAATAAATGAATGAATTAATAAACTCCTACCCCCAACATCTTCTTAAAAAAAAAAAAGATAAGAAAACTGTAGGGGAAGGAGAGAAGGAAGAGGAAGAAGAAGATAAAAGAAAGTGAGGGAGAGAAAGAAAGATATGAGGAAGGAAGAGAAAGGAAGAGGAATGGAGACAGAAATCAACATTGATGGGAAACAAGTGCAATCATGGAGGATTTGCTTGTGATGTTAGATATTGATGTTTCAGAAGAAAGAAGCAGGAAGATGTTTGCTTAACTATAGCTCCATATGCTCAATGTACAGTGTACTGACTAGATTTAGAAATTTTGCCTAAATGTATACTTTTCTTATATGTGAGAAACAACTCGAATCAGAGGTTCTCAAGTCTTTGAATAAAGAAACTGATAAAAAGCATTGGACTCCCTTTTCATAAGGAGAATGAGAATGCATGAACACCCATACACACGCACATGTTTCTGGAGTCTATGGGCCTAAAGTTAAGAACTCCTGATCTTAAAAATATTATGAAATAATATTTTGACCAGTTGTCCATGTTAGGCATCTTTGTCAATATTCAGGATAGACTCTAGTCCCAAGCTTGCTGTATCCTCATAAAATGATAGTGTTTAACTAGGATTAAGCAGAATATTAGGGTATTTTGCTCTTTAGGATATTTGGCTAAGCTAATGGGTTCCAGCCTGGATGCAAGAGTTTGTCTTGTCAAAGGACAAGAGTTAAGGGCATGGTGTCCAAAGAAGAGCTCAGGTTGAAGTTAATCTAGATGTAAGGGTCATTTAGTCTAATCCCTTCATTTTACAGATAGGAAAACCAAATACTCAGTGGCTGGTCAGGGTTCTGTGGCTGCAAATTGCAATATCAGCCAAGCATTCAGGATCTATGTAACCTTCGTCCAGATGCCAGGGGGCTTATCCACAGGCATCAGGATCAGAGTCAGTAACTTGAGATTAAACTTTCTATTCCAGAAAGAGAGAGCCAGGTGAAACCAGATTAGCTACAGATACCTCAGTCTAGCAGGCTGTGGGGTGGGTCTTGGGTCAACCAAAGTAGAGGGAAGAGGGGTAAGCAGATAGCCTTTGGGGCATCTCCTGGTAGACACCTCTATGAATCTTCACTTAATAGTCTAGGTTTCCTCCCCTCTAGAAGACACAATGACACATTTACCCTGCAATGCAGTGATTTTTATACGTGGAAGCAAAAGGAAGCTTGGGTTTGAAAGCCAAATTCTCCCTTGGATATATAGTTGAAAGTCTCCAATGTACCTATAAGCCTGGTATGCTGCCTTTTAAGTTTAGCACTTATGCCTGGAAAACTTAGCAAATGCTATCAAAATCAGGTGAGCAAATGGATGCTATTGCTATCCCACTGCTGACAGTTAGAACTGACTTGAGGGGGCACTGTGTCAGGGCTTGGCCTGGCCTGCAGTGCCTGGTTATAACAAGCCATCCCTGAAAACATACACTGCTGGTGGAGCAGTTGTAGATGGATGCAAAAGAAGCTGTGGCTTAATACCAGGTTACTTTCCATGAGCTGTGAATGAAGCCTCCTCTGTCTAAACCAGCTGTACCATGCTTAGTGCTCTACCAGCACCTTGAGGGGCTAGGGATGGAGCCCTTCCCCTTCCCCCATTCCTCTTTCATCCTCCATGGTTTAAAATATATATATACTCTAAGATTGCAAAACTCATTCACCAGCTTTTATGCCCTGTCACACATTTTCAAAAAACAATTTATTTTCAAATGTTCCCAGGTATAGATTCTCAAAATACTGCCAAAATAAACATCAAATGATATTTTCCTTTTCAGTTGAATTATTCCTGCTAGCTTGATCTCAGCTGTATTTTGTTTTCTGGAATTTCCAATGACCTTTTTCAAGAGTTAGAGATCACAGTGTGTGACAGGCAGGATTGCACTGGGCTGACCTGTTGAGATCACCACACTTTTCTACTTTGCCTTGTCCTTTGAGTTGAAAAAAAAATGCTACACATCATTCAGATTTTATTTGAGTAAGAAGTGAGCATAAATATGGTGAACTTTTGGGTTTGCATCATACAAAATGAAACATTCCTATAGGCTATGTTAGTTCAAGAAAACTCCCAAAATGTCACTAGACACAGTGCAAAACTAATGAATTGGATAAGAAAGAGACAAAGTTGATTCACTGAAATGTAAAGAGAATATTGCTGTGCTCATTTGTTTTGCTGTGTGTACTAAGCCATTTTATGAATCTACTGCAATCAATCTATCAGGTCCTTCCAATTTGTAGCATTGATATAAATATTCTTTACAAGAATCCTGATTCACATGTGCTACAGTATATTTATAGTATAGAGTTAAGAGAGGAATTGCTAGTATATTGTCCAGCATTGTGTCAGAGGACTTTCCAAAATAGTGCTACTAAATTTTGCTCCCAGCTGCAATGTATAAAAATTCTCACTGTTCTTCATTCTCAGCAACACATAATGTTGTCACACTTTTAGGTTTTTTTCCAATCTGGCAGGTGGTATTGTCAAGTGGTTGTAATTTGCATGTTCCTGATTACAAATGAGGTTATTCACATTATAATATAATTTTGGTCATTTGAATTTCCTACTTTTTGAAGTCTCTGTTCAAGTCTTTTTCCAATCTTTCTATTGGATAGTATATATATATAGTATATATACAGTATAGTATATATATAGATATATAGTATATCTATATATATATAGTATATATATATAGTATATATATATAGTATATATATAGATATATATAGTATATCTATAGATAGTATATATATATATTTCTATTTTCAGTTTTCTAAGGCCCTCCATACTGTCCTCCATAGTGGCTGTAACAGTTTACATTCCCACCAACAGTGCAAGAGGGTTCCCTTTTCTCCCCACCCTCTCCAGCATTTATTATTTGTAGATTTTCTGGTGATGGCCATTCTGACTGGTGTGAGATGATATCTAATTGTAGTTTTGATTTGCATTTCTCTAATGATTAATGATGTTGAGCATTCTTTCATGTGTCTGTTGGCAATCAGTATATCTTCTTTGGAGAAATGTCTATTTAGGTCTTCTGCCCACTTTTGGATTGGGTTGTTTGTTTTTTTGATACTGGGCTGCATGAACTGCTTGTAAATTTGGGGGGTTAATCCTTTGTCAGTTGCTTCATTTGCAAATATTTTCTCCTATTCTGAGGATTGTCTTTTCATCTTGTTTACGGTTTTCTTTGTTGTGCAAAAGCTTTTAAGTTTCATTAGGTCCCATTTGTTTATTTTTGTTTTTCTTTCCTTTTCTCTAGGAGGTGGTTCAAAAAGGATCTTGTAGTGATTTATGTCATACAGTGTTCTGCCTGTGTCTTCCTCTAAGACTTTGATAGTGTCTGGCCTTATATTTAGGTCTTTAATCCATTTTGAGTTTATTTTTGCATATGGTGTTAAGGAGTGTTCTAATTTCATTCTTTCACATGTAGCTGTCCAGGTTTCCCAGCACCACTTACTGAAGAGGCTGTCTTTTCTCCACTGTATATTCTTGCCTCCTTTATCAAAGATAAGGTTACCATATGTGCGTGGGTTTATCTCTGGGCTTTCTATCCTGTTCCATTGATCTATATTTCCCTTTTTGTGCCAGTACCATACTGTCTTGATTACTGTAGCTTCATAGTATAGTCTGAAGTCAGGGAGCCTGATTCCTCCAGCTCCATTTTTCTTTCTCAAGATGGCTTTGGCAATTCTGGGTCTTTTGTGTTTCCATGCAAATTGTGAAAATTTTAGTTCCAGTTCTGTGAAAAATACCAGTATTAGTTTGATAAGTATTGCATTGAATCTGTAGATTGCTTTGGGTAGTATAGTCATTTTCACAATGTTAATTCTTGCAATCCAAGAACATGGTGTATCTCTCCTTCTGTTTGCATCATCTTTAATTTCTTTCATCAGTGTTTTATAATTTTCTGCATACAGGTCTTTTGTCTCCTTACGTAGGTTTATTCCTAGGTATTTTATTCGTTTTTTTGGCAATGGTAAATGGGAGTGTTTTCTTAATTTCTCTTTCAGATTTTTCATCATTAGTTTATAGGAATGCAAGAGATTTATGTGCATTAATTTTGTATCCTGCTACTTTACCAAAATTCATTGATTAGCTCCAGTAGTTTTCTGGTAGCATCTTTAGGATTCTCTATGTATAGTATCATGTCATCTGAAAACAGTGACAGCTTTACTTCTTTTCGTATTTGGATTCCTTTTTCTTCTCTGATTGCTGTGGCTGAAACTTCCAGAGCTGTGGGTTTGTCATATAAGGCTCTTATTATGTTGAGGTAAGTTCCCATTATGCCTACTTTCTGGAGGGTTTTTATCATAAATGGGTGTTAAATTTTGTCAAAAACTTTCTCTGTATCTATTGAGATGATCATATGATTTTTCTCCTTCAGTTTGTTAATATGGTGTATCACATTGATTGATTTGCATATATTGAAGAATCCTAGCATTCCTGGGATAAACCCCACTTGATCATGGTGTATGATCCTTTTAATGTGCTGTTGGATTCTGTTTCCTAGTATTTTGTTGAGGATTTTTGCATCAATGTTCATCAGTGATATTGGCCTGTAGTTTTCTTTCTTTGTGACATCGTTGTCTGGTTTTGGTATCAGAGTGATGGTGTCCTCATAAATGAATTTGGTTGTGTTCCTCCCTCTGTTATATTTTAGAAGAGTGTGAGAAGGATAGGTGTTAGCTCTTCTCTAAATGTTTGATAGAATATGCCTGTGCAGCCACCTGGTCCTGGGCTTTTGTTTGTTGGAAGATTTTTGATCACAGTTTCAATTTCAGTGCTTGTGATTGGTCTGTTCATATTTTCTATTTCTTCCTGGTTCAGTCTTGGAAGGTTGTGCATTTCTAAGAATTTGTCCATTTCTTCCAGGTTGTCCATTTTATTGGCATATAGTTGCTTGTAGTAATCTCTCATGATCCTTTGTGTCTCTGCAGTGTCAGTTGTTATTTCTCCTTTTTCATTTCTAATTCTATTGATTTGAGTCTTCTCCCTTCTTTTCTTGCTGAGTCTGGCTAATGGTGTATCAATTTTGTTTATCATCTCAAAGAACCAGCTTTTAGTTTTATTGATCTTTGTTATCATTTCCTTCATTTCTTTTTCACTTATTCTTGATCTGATGTTTATGATTTCTTCCCTTCTACTAACTTTGGTGTTTTTTTTTTTTCTTTCTCTAATTGTTTTAGGTGTAAGGTTAGATTGTTTATTTGAGATGTTTCTTGTTTGTTAAGGTAGGATTGTGTTGCTATAAACATCCCCCTTAGAACTGCTTTTGCTGTATCCCATAGGTTTTGGGTCATTGTGTTTTCATTGTGATTGGTTTCTAGGTATTTTTAATTTCCTCTTTGATTTCTTCTGTGATCTCTTGTTTATTAAGTAGTGTTTTGTTTAGCCTCCATGTTTTTGTATTTTTTACAGACTTTTTCCTGTAATTGATATCTAGTCTCAAAGCATTGTTGTCGGAAAAGATACTTGATACAATTTCAATTTTCTTAAGTTTACCAAGACTTGATTTGTGACCCAAGATATGATTTATCCTGGAGAGTGTTCCATGAGCACTTGAGAAGAAAGTGTATTCTGTTGTTTTCGGATGGAATGTCCTATAAGTATCAATTAAGCCCATCTTGTTTAATGTACCATTTAAAGCTTGTGTTTCCTTATTTATTTTCATTTTGGATGATCTGTCCATTGGTGAAAGTGGGGTGTTAAAGTCCCATACTATGATTGTGTTACTATCGATTTCCCCTTTTATGGCTGTTAGTATTTGCCTTATGTATTGAGGTGCTCCTATGTTGGATCCATAAATTTTTACAGATTTTATATCATATTCTTGGGTTGATCCCTTGATCATCATGTAGTGTCCTTCTTTGTCTCTTGCAATAGTCTTTGTTTTAAAGTCTATTTTGTCTGATACGAGAATTGCTACTCCAGCTTTCTTTTGATTTCCATTTGCATGGAATACCTTTTTCCATCCCCTCACTTTCAGCCTGTATGTGTCCCTAGGTCTGAAGTGGATCTCTTGTAGACAGCATATATAAGGGTCTTGTTTTTGTATACATTCAGCAAATCTATGTCTTTCGGTTGGAGCATTTAATCCATTTACATTTAAGGTCATTATGGATATGTATGTTCCTATTACCATTTTCTTAATTGTTTTGGGTTTATTATTGTAGGTCTTTTCCTTCTCTTGTGTTTCTTGCCTAGAAAAGTTCCTTTAACATTTGTTGTAAAGCTGGTTTGGTGGTGCTGAATTCTCTTAGTTTTGTTTGTCTGTAAAGCTTATACTTTCTCTGTCAAATCTGAATGAGATCCTTGCTGAGTAGAGTAACGTTGGTTGTAAGTTTTACCCCTTCATCACTTGAAATGTGTCCTGGCACTCGCTTCTAGCTTGCAGAGTTTCTGCGGAAAGATCAGCTGTTCACCTTATGGGGATTCCCTTGTGTGTTATTTGTTGTTTTTCCCTTGCTGCTTTTAATATGTTTTCTTTGTATTTAATTTTTGATAGTTTGATTAATATGTGTCTTGACATGTTTCTCCTTGGATTTATCCTGTATGGGACTCTCTGTGCTTCCTGGACTTGATTAACTATTTCCTTTCCCATATTAGGGAAGTTTTCAACTATAATCTCTTCAAATATTTTCTCAGTCCCTTTTGTTTTCTTTTCTTCTTCTGGGATCCCTATAATTCGAATGTTGGTGTATTTATTGTTGTCCCATAGGTCTCTGAGACTGTCCTCAATTCTTTCATTCTTTTTTCTTTATTCTACTCTGAAGTTGTCATTTCCACTATTTTATCTTCCAGGTTACTTATCCATTCTTCTGCCTCAGTTATTCTGCTACTGATCCCTTGTAGAGAATTTTTTATTTCATTTACTGTATTTTGCATCACTTTGTTTGCTCTTTACTTCTTGTAGGTCCTTGTTAAATGTTTCTTGCATTTTCTCCCTTCTATTTCCACGATTTTGGATCATCTTTACTATCATTATTCTGAATTCTTTTTCAGGTAGACTGCCTATTTCCTCTTCATTAGTTAGGTCTGGTGGGTTTTTACCTTGCTCCTTCATCTGCTGTGTGTTTCCCTGTATTCTCATTTTGCTTAACTTACTGTGTTTGGGGTTTCCTTTTCTCAGGCTGCAAGTTCTTACTTCCCATTGTTTTTGATGTCATCCCCCAGTGGCTAAGGTTTATTCAGTGGGTTGTGTAGGCTTCCTGGTGGAGGGGACTAGTGCCTGTTTTCTGTTGGATGAGGCTGGATCTTGTCTTTCTGGTGGTGTGTTTTGTGGTGTCTCTGGCTTTATTATGATTTTAGGTAGCCTCTCTGCTAATGGGTGGGGTTGTGTTCCTGCCTTGCTAGTTGGTTGGTATAGTATGTCCAGCACTGTAGCTTGCTGGTCGTTGAGTGGAGCTGGGTCTTGGCATTGAGATGGAGATCTCTGGGAGATTTTCACTGTTTAATATTATGTGGAGCTTGGATGTCTCTTTTGGACCAATGTCCTGAACTTGGCTCTCCCACCTCTGAGGCATAGCCCTGATGCTTGGCTGGAGCAACAATAGTCTGTCATCCACATGGCTCAGAATAAAAGGGAGGAAAAGAAAGAAGAAGATAAAATAAAATGAAGTAATTAAAATAAAAGATAATTATTTAAAAAAATTTTTTAAGTATTAAAATAATGAAAGAAATAAAGAAAGAAGAGAACAACCAAACCAAAAAACAAATCCACTAGTGATAACAAGTGCTAAAATCTATACTAAAAAACAAACAAAGCAAAACCAAATAGACAGATAGAACCCTAGGACAAATGATGAAAGCAAAGCTATACAGAGACAATCACACACAGAAGCATACACATACACACTCACAAAAAGAGGAAAAGGGGGGGAAATATATATATATATATATATATATATATATCATTTCTCCCAATGTCCACCTCCTCAATTTGGGATGATTTGTTGTCTCTTCAGTTATTCCACAGATGCAGGGTACATCACGTTGATTGTGGAGATTTAATCTGCTGCTCCTGAGGCTGCTGGGAGAAATTTCCCTTTCTCTTCTTTGTTCACAGAGCTTCTGTGGTTCAGCTTTGGATTTGGACCCACCTCTGCATGTAGGTCACCTGAGGGCATCTGTTCCCACCCAGACAGGACGGGGTTAAAGGAGCACCTAATTCGGGGTCTCTGGCTCACTCAGGCCAGGCGGAAGGAGGGGTACAGAATGCAGAGTGAGCCTGCGGTGGCAGAGGCCAGCATGACATTGCAAGAGCCTGAGGTGCACCATGTGTTCTCCCAGGGATGTTGTCCCTGAATCACGGGACCCTGGCAGTGGCAGGCGGCACAGGTTCCCGGGAGGGGAGGTGTGGATAGTGACCTGTGCTCGCACAGGCTTCTTGGTGGCTGCAGCAGGAGTCTTTGCATCTCATGTGCATCTCTGTGGTCTGCGTTGGTAGCTGTGGCTCGTGCCTGTCTCTGGAGCTCCTTTAAGCAGCGCTCTTAATCCCCTCTCCTTGCACACCAGGAAACAAAGAGTCAAGAAAAGCTCTCTTGCCTGTTCAACAGCTCCAGACTTTTTCCCAGACTCCCTCCTGGCTAGCTGTGGTACACTAGCCCCCTTCAGGCTGTGTTCACGCAGCCAACCCCAGTCCTCTCCCTGAGATCCAACCAAAGCCCGAGCCTCAGCTCCCAGTCCTGCCCGCCCCGGCGGGTGAGCAGACAAGCCTCTCAGGCTGGTGAGTGCTGGTTGACATTAATCCTCTCTGCGGGAATCTCTCTGCTTTTCCCTCCGCACCCCTGTTGCTGCTCTCTCCTTCGTGGCTCTGAAGCTTCCCTCCCTCCTCCACCTGCAGTCTCCACTCGTGAAAGGCCTTTCTGGTGTGTGGAAACCTTTCCTCCTTCACAGCTCCCTCCCAGAGGTGCAGGTCCCTTCCCTATTCTTTTGTCTCTGTTTTTTCTTTTGCCCTACCCAGGTATGTGAACAGTTTCTTGCCTTTTGGGGGGTCTGAGGTCTTCTGCTAGCGTTCAGTAGGTGTTCTATAGGAGTTGTTCCACATGTAAATGTATTTCTGATGTACTTGTGGGGAAGACAGTGGTCTTCACGTCTTACTCTTCCACCATCTTGAAGCTCCCCTGGATTGTATATATTTTTCTGTGAATTTATAACCACCCAAAATCACATAACAGAACTTCACAACCATCATATTACACAAAAGCAGCAAGACACAAAAGAAACATAAATGTATGTTTCCATTTATATAAAGTTCAAAATCAGGCATAACAGAAATATTTTGTTTAGGAAGACATAAATATGTGGCAACAATATTTTTAAGAACAAAGAAATATTTGCAACATTATTCAGGAGATGTTACTTCTGACTCTGAATAAGTTGTGTTGAGGGGAAATAACTGTGTCTCCTGAGTTGTCATGGCTTCTAAAATTTGGTCAGTAAACCCACCAGTGCTCAGCCTCTTGAACACTGAAAATGAATTAACTAAAAAAAATCCTATTTAAAAATAGGAAGAATTTGTATACAATTTCATGTGTAGATACATAGCAAAAACAAAGCATGTACAAGTAATAGGAAGAAATTCCAATTTTTTAAAGTATTTTTTTGTAATTTGAAATACACACTCAAGTATACAATTTACACATTTACTTGAGAAGAAGATTATGAATATCACTGAACATATATCTTCTCTCCCTAAAACTCAAAAGTAAGTCAGGGGAATACAAGGCGATTTGGAGTAGCTGTTGACTTGAACTTCAAGCATATAAATTAGTATGCCTTTAAAAGGGACTGTAAGGTGATCTCTAGAGCAACCACTGAGAAAACTATTTTCAAAAATTGTACAAAATATATACTAAAAAACACGACAGATAAGGCAAAAATATAACACTAAAATGTATTCAAGTAACCCACAGGTAAAATAGAAAAGGAAAAGAGAGAAACAATGAAGTGACAGACTTAAATCCTAACATAACAAAAATTATATTAATTGTAAGTGGTTTAAATACACCCATTAAAACAAATCATCAGAATAGATTTTTTAAAATAACCCACATATATACTATCTACAAGAAACTCATTTCAAATATACTAATAAACTAAAAGCAAATAGGTGGAAGAAGTACACATGAAAACACCAACCAAAGAAAGCTGCACGTTTTACCTGTACTAATACCAGAAAAGTCAACTTCAGAGAAAAGAAAATTGCCAGATATAGAGAGGGACAGTATATAATCATAAGAGTCAATCTACCATGAAGACAAAACAATCCTTAATATATCAAATAACAAAGCTTCAATTTCATTTAACCTTTATCAAAAAAATTAATTACAAAATGCACATTATTTTCTCCATTCTGCATCTGAGTAACTTAGAACTCTAAAGAAGTTATGTTCCTTGCCCAAGGTCACACAATTAGCAATCCTTGAACCAAGTTCTTTTCACTCTTCATTCTGCCCCCTTTATACACTTCAAAAATAAACTGTGACTATCACATCCAGCACTGCATTCCAAATCTTCTCTTCTTGGTCACAAAGTCTCAGATCAACTTTAGAATCCAGTACAAACACTGGGTACCAAATGAGTAATAGGAATAAAGTGGCCAAAGAAGGCATAAGTACAAAAAAAGGAACAAGCAGAAATGGCTAACCATGGGGAAGTTGGACGTCACATACGGTCACAGTGTCCGAGACAATGTCAAGACCTCCACATAAGGTTGGGAAAGCAGGGCACTGGACAACTCCACAGGTGCCATTTACATACACTGTTGTGTAAATGGAACCACCTGGAGTTAGCCTGTCATTCACAGCGTCCTGACAATAATTATGCTGTCTGAAAGGAACTGAAGTCAGCAAAGCTGGAAAATGGTCATTAGCATCTGTCTAGGCCCTCGATGCTAGGGCACAGACAAATGGCCAGTTCAGTGAGTGAACTCTGGCAAGCTTAAGCAGCAGTGCCCAGACAGTTGTATTTAATGGATGAAGAAAAGTTCTCCCAAAGTTGTAATGGGTCTAAAAAGATTGCAAAACTTTATTTTACCAAGCAATTATTTTTATTTCAACCTGTCATTGATCACCATCATAATTTCCTAAAAGAAAATTTATAAACACATTTTCCTTATTTTCCCAAATTTGGATAATAGGATCACAGATCAATATTGGTCTATAAAGGAGTACTTGGGAACCACTAAGCTATCAAGTCAGAATGGCAGGAGGATGAAAGAGGAAAGACGAAAAGAAAGAGACCATTTTCACTTGTATCCCTTCTGCGCAGCCTGGTCCTCCTTCCCCAAAGCCAAAGGATGCTCTTTAGACATTGAAGATAATTTCTAAGACTCTTACAGACATTTGACCCATAAGCCATCTGAAAAGCCTCATTTTGATGGCAGCTGTCAGCACCAAAGTTGCACCATGTTTTTCCAAGGGTGTCATCACCAACACTATTACATGGAACGTGGGCTACAACAGACCAGGGTTGTCCAAGAGAGTACAGAACCAAGATTGCAGCTAAGACAGAAGTTTTCTAAATATGAAGAGTCTACTGTAAGTCTACTCTTTTATATAGTTCTGTAGCTGGGGCACTTTCAGAGTTTTTAACACGTCATGGTTGCCCAAAAACATTACTTGAATTAATTGCAACAGTTGACTTGATAGGGCAAGCCTATGGATGTCATTTAAGTAAAGAAATACTGAAGGAGAATGTAAATTGGTACAGCCACTATGGAGAACAGTATGGAGGTTCCTTAAGAAACTGAAAACAGAATTACCATATGATCCAGCAATACCACTCCTGGGCATATATCCAGAGAAAAACATGGTTCGAAGAGATACATGCACCCCAGTGTTCACTGCAGCACTATTTACAATAGCCAGGGCATGGAAGCAGCCTAAATGTCCCTCAATACATATATACAATGGACTATTACTCTGCCATTAAAAAGAATGAAATAATTCTATTTGCAGCAACATGGATGGACCTGGAGATTATCATACTAAGTGAAGTATGTGAAGTGAAGTGAAGTATCATACTAAGTGAAGTGACTAAGTAAGTCAGGCAGAGAAAGACAAATATCATATGATATTGTTTATATGAGAAATCTAAAAAGAAATGATATGAACAAACTTATTTACAAAACAGAAACAGACACACAGACTTAGAGAATGAACTCATGGTTAGCAGAGGGAAAGGGTTGGGGGAGGGGACAGATAGATAGGGAGTTTGGGGCTGACATGTACACACTACTATTTTTAAAATAGGTAACCAACAAGGACATACTGTATAGCTCAGGGAACTCTGCTCAATACTCTGTAATAACCTAAATAGGAAAAGAATTTGAGAAAGAATTTTTTAAAAAGAAAAGAAAAAAAAGAAATACCCAAGGAGACCCAACACTTTGCAAGTACAAATTCAGAGCCCAGTATCCAAAAAGAGAGAGAGAGAATTACGTACGTGAGTTTGAATGCTGACCTTGGTATAGAAGCTCTGTGCTCTCTGATGTGGACTGTGCTTGGCCTGCAAAAGTTCAGAGAAGCCAGAGAGGGCTAAAATCTCTGCAATGAATCTTCTGTGTGAGTGAGCACAGGTGGTCAACATTGCTTCATCTGAGAAGCTATACTTCCCCTTGTACTGGCTCTGATGACAAGGAGCTATGGCTTCTGACACTGTTACATATGCATTATTGCAGGAAGAGAAAAATCACCCCAGGAGGATTTAAAAAGCACAGACTCTCAAGTCAGCCTTTTGATTCTGAACTCTGCCACTTAGTTAACATGAGATCTTGAGGGAAACAGTTAACTTCACAAAACCTCCATTTCCAACTGTGAGGTGATCAGGGTAGCATCTACCTCACAAGATTTTGAAGGTAAAATGAGGTAATCTAGGTTAAAGGTGCTTTCTATGATGGAAGTTCTATGTAAATGCTAGTATTGTTACCCTTTGTATAACCCATTTGTTCAGGGATTTGGGAGAATATTTCTGAGCTCTGATGTGTGATGGCAATGCTTTTCTTTACAACTTCAAAGAGGAATGAGAGGAATTTGAAGTTGAATGAAGATTAATAGCACAGCAAGAAGTTAAAAAAAAAACATTATTTCTGATGGAGGGAAAATAAATTGACTGTGTTAATCTCCCTTAATGTTATCTACTAACTAATAATATATTTTAATTAAACAGAGTCAGAATAGTTTTCACAAAAAAGAAAAGGCTATTCTTTTCATTCAGTTTGCTTAATTCTTACTATCACATGAAGACAAATTAATTTCAAGTATCAGAAAGCTCTGACAGACTCTAGGAGAACAGGCAATGAATGTAAGTCGTCTTACCCCTTGGTCTAATACTTCCAGTAAACAGTTTCCTTCCATCTTACCATAATAACAGAAAACTGTTAGGATTCTCTACCACCTGTGGGTCCTTACTTGGGTAAACAGGAGATGGTCCTTGCCTTTTCCTTGCAATCAAGAGTAAAAAATAAGCAACCCTTCCAGCATCCTATAAAAAAACCACACCAACTTGAAGTGAAAAAATAGTGATTTCACCTGAATAGAGATTTTTTTCTCCCTCTGCTTTCCCTAAAGAGCTTCCCAAGCAAATAAAGATCATAACCAAACCAGACAAGAGCAGAAAGATGGGTGTGGAGAGAATTCCTGTAAGTATTTGTATACACAAGCAAGATAAAATAACTTCTAATCTTACGCCCCTTCCCTCTGTTCTCCACTACACCGTTTTTTAAACTATAATAACTCCACGTAGTGCAAGCTTTTTAGCTTGTGACAGTCCTTCAGGACTTTGGTTTCAGCCAAACTGTACTATTTGCTATTTCCCAAAGAAGCCCTGTTCTCTCCTTCAACTGTGACTTTGCTTATGTATCTCCTTCTGCAAGGAATGTGCTCCTATCCTCTACCTGGATAACTTCTCTTTGTCTTGCAAGTCAAAAATTCAAAGACTGCCTCTTCATGAAGCCCTCTTCTAAACCACCTCTTCTGGCCCTCCTAGCAGTTATGTGTTCCTCATTCTATGCTTATTAAGAATCTACTAAATTTACATTTAGAGCTTTTCTTTTTTTTTGTATTTTATGGTTAAGCTATTGCTGATGCGTCTATCTTTCCCACAAGACTATTAGCTCTTTAAGAGAAAGGATTACATTGTTTAGACTTAGATCTACAGCATCCAGCACATAGTAAAATCTTGCACACTCAATAAATGTGTCTTAAATGAATGCATAGTTCAGCAATTGGCAAGCATGCCCTGCAAAGCACCAGAGAGTAAATATTTTAGGCTTCATGAGCCAATTAGTCTCTAGCAATTCTGTTATTGCAGTCTACTCAAGTCCACTCAACTCTGCAACAGTAGAGGAAAATCAGCCATAGTCAATATGTAAGCAAATGAGTATGAATGTGTTTCAACAACACTTGTTTTACAAAAACAGGTGGTGGGTCAGATTTGGCCCATGGACCATAGTTGGGCTGATCCCTGATAAAGTAAAAGATCAAATGAATGAGAAAACCCTAAAAAGTTCTTCTCAGAAAGAGAAGTCAGTTACTTCATTTACAAATATTTTCTCCCATTCTGAGGGTTCTCTTGTTCATCTTGTTTATGGTCCAAGAAAGTAAAAAGTGGTAACAGAGCCTTTTTAAGTAGAAATGGAAGGAAAGGAGTTGGGACCACATCATTCCCTTGTCCTCATTCTGGAAACTAGGAGTAATTTAGTTTAGCATGCATACAACTAAGAAAATGCAGGTCCAGCAACAGACTTATGAAGCCTGCAAATCTAATGTTTGTTAATACTATATTTTAGTAATTAAACTATTTAGTTCATACACTGAATGCCTACAAATGGAGGGCAAGGGACTGCCCTATAGAGTGCATTTTCTCCCTACACTGCGTGGGAGCTAAATACCAAGGGAAGATGCTTGCTACCCAAGACATGATTGTCTATACCAAACAAATGGGACACAAAGATGGAAATTTCAGCCATCGTATAAAGGATGGGTGACACCTGGCAGAGTTTTGAGAAAGAGAGTTTGTACAGGTAACCTTCAAAATAGAATGCCTAGGTAATGTGGATGCCAATAAGAGTTTATTTTCCCTCCCCAGCCAGTGTAAAATGTTAACATCATTGGGTGGATAGTACGTAAATAATACAGTCATCTTTTGTTTTAAGCCATAATTCTGAAGCATATATTTTATTTTTTCCTTCTCCACATTATGTTTTCTTGGGGAGCTTTCTTGGGCACAAGAAGGAGAATCAGATAAAAAAAAAAAAACTGCAGCAAGGCAAGTCCAATCAGTCAGAAGGAAACTGTGAAAGAAGAGTGCTCACTTAGGTTTCTGTTCCTCATTGAAACAGAGATTCAAATTTTGAGATCTATTTCCAAATGCAGACAACACAGATGAAGTGTTGGAGTGGTGCCGGGTCTCGCATAATCCCCTTCTCTGGAAGGCAAAACATGACACTGCTACAAATGCACAAGCCAAATCATCATGTTTGAAGCAGCGACATCAATGCCAACAGCACCACCTGGCTACTGAAGGATAGAGGGGGATTCCCCGTGTGAAGGGAGATTCAGAGAATGGAGCTGCACAAACATGAAAAGACTCTGGCCAGAAAGTAAGCTAAGCGTGTTTGCTGTCCATTGGGGAGAAACGTGTCTGAACAAATCAAATGACCGGGTACGTTTCCAGCCTCCACACTTCCCCCTTTCCTTCATTCTCGAAAAGAGTATTTCCAGATTTCAAAAGAATGAACTGTATCACAGATGAAACGCCAATTGATCACAAGTGGTCAGCGCCCCATGGGAAAAAACTTGGTAACCTGGCTTTTTCTATTTGATTGGCTTCAGAGGACACATCCTGATGTGCCATTAAAGCATCACAGCTCTTTTTTATCCAGAAATGCCCTCTGTGATAGATTTAACTCACTCAGGGAGCACAAAGAGTATGGACAGCCCACCGATCTCACTTAAATGGATTCCCTTTAGTGGAAGGCCACTGTTGTAAACCATTTGGAACCCAGCTACGAGCCTTTGGCTTGAATTTTCTGGACCGTTAGCTAACATTCTAAATCCACCTGTAATTTCTCCACTTTGACCCTTAAAGACACAGGAAAACATAATCAAAATTTTGTGAGGCCTTTAATTACATTCTCTTAATGAGAAAAGACTCAAGGAATTAAAGCCATGAAAATACCATCAGCTCATTTTACCACTGAGAATAAAATAGAGCTGAACTTTGGTTAAGAAATTCTTAGGTTTTTTTTAACATTTTTATTGGAGTATAATTGCTTTACAATGTTGTGTTAGTTTCTGCTGTATAACAAAGTGAATCAGCTATATGTATACATATATCCCGATATCCTCTCCCTCTTGTGTCTCCCTCTCACCCTCCCTATTTGACCCGTCTAGGTGGTCACAAAGTACCGAGCTGATCTCCCAGTGCTATGCAGCTGCATCCCACTAGCTATCTATTTGACATTTGGAAATGTATACATGTCATTGCTACTTTCTCACTTCATCGCAGCTTACCCTTCTCCCTCCCCGTGTCCTCAAGTCCATTCTCTATGTCTGCGTCTTTATTCCTGTCCTGCCTGTAGGTTCTTCAGAACATTTTTCTTTTTAGATTCCATATATATGTGTTAGTTTACAGTATTAGTTTTACTCTTTCTGACTTACTTCACTCTGTATGATAGACTCTAAGTCCATCCACCTCACTACAAAAAACTCAAATTCATTTCTTTTTATGGCTAAGTAATATTGGATTTTATATATGTGCCACATCTTCTTTATCCATTCATCTTTCAAAGGACACTTCAGTTCCTTCCATGTCCTAACTATGGTAAATAGTGCTACAATGAACATCGTGATACATGACTCTTTTGGAATTATGGTTTTCTCAGGGTATATGCCCAGGACTCGGATTGCTGGATCATAAGGTAGTTCTATTTTTAGTTCTTTAAGGAACCTCCATACTGTTCTCCATAGTGGCTGTATCAATTTGCATTCCCACCAACAGTGCAGTTCCCTTTTCTCCCCACCCTCTCCAGCATTTATTGTTTGTAGATTTTTTGATGATGGCCCATCTGACAGGTGTGAGGGGATACCTCATTAGAGTTTTGATTTGCATTTCTCTAATGATTAGTGATGTTGGGCATTCTTTCATGTGTTTGTTGGCAATCTGTATATCTTCTTTGGAGAAATGTCTCTTTAGGTCTTCTGCCCATTTTTGGATTGGGTTGTTTGTTTTTTTGATATTGAGATGCATGGGCTGTTTATATATTGGGGAGATTAATGCTTTGTCAGTTACTTCATTTACAAACATTTTCTCCCATTCTGAGGGTTGTCTTTTCGTCTTGTTTATGGTTTCCTTTGTTGTTCAAAATGTTTTAAGTTTATTAGGTCCCGTTTGTTTATTTTTGGTTTTTTTTTTCCATTTCTCTAGGAGGTGGGTCAAAAAGGATCTTGCTGTGATTTATGTCACAGAGTGTTCTGCCTATGTTTTCCTCTAAGACTTTGATAGTGTCTGGCCTTACATTTAGGTCTTTAATCCATTTTGAGTTTATTTTTGTGTATGGTGTTAGGGAGTGTTCTAATTTCATTCTTTCACATGCAGCTGTCCAGTTTTTCCAGCACCACTTATTGAAGAGACTGTCTTTTCTCCACTGTATATTCTTGCCTCCTTTATCAAAGATAAGGTCATCATATGTGTGTGGGTTTATCTCTGGGTTTTCTATCCTGTTTCATTGATCAATATTTCTGTTTTTGAGCCAGTACCATACTGTCTTGATTACTGTAGCTTTGTAGTATAGTCTGAAGTCAGGGAGCCTGATTCCTCCAGCTCCGTTTTTCTTTCTCAAGATTGCTTTGGCTATTTGGGGTCTTTTGTGTTTCCATAAAAATTGTGAAATTTTTTGTTCTACTTCTGTGAAAAATGCCAGTGGTAGTTTGATAGGGCTTGCACTGAATCTGTAGGTTTCTTTGGGTAGTATAGTCATTTTCACAATGTTAATTCTACCAGTGCAAGAACATGGTATATCTCTGCATCTGTTTGTATCATCTTTAATTTCTTTCATCAGTGTCTTATAATTTTCTGCATACAGGACTTTTGTCTCCTTAGATAGGTTTATTCCTAGTTATTTTATTCTTTTTGCTGCAATGGTAAATGGGACTGTTTCCTTAATTTCACTTTCAGATTTTTCATCATTAGTGTATAGGAATGCAAGTGATTTCTGTGCATTAATTTTGTATCCTGTTACTTTACCAAATTCATTGATTAGCTCTAGGAGTTTTCTGGTAGCATCTTTAGGATGTATAGTATGTCATCTGCAAACAGTGACAGCTTTATTTCTTCTTTTCCGATTTGGATTCTTTTATTTCTTTTTCTTCTCTGATTGCTGGGGCTAAAACTTCCAAAACTATGTTGAATAAGAGTGGTGAGAGTGGACAGCATTGTCTTTTTCCTGATCTTAGTGGAAATGGTTTCAGTTTTTCACCATTGAGACCGATGTTGGCTGTGGGTTTGTCATATATGGCCTTTATTATGCTGAGGTAGGTCCCGTCTATTCCTACTTTCTGGAGAGTTTTTATCATAAATCAGTGTTGAATTTTGTCAAAAGCTTTTTCTGCATCTATTGAGATTATCATATGGTTTTTACCCTTCAGTTAGTTAATATGCTGTATCACATTGATAAATTTGAATATACTGAAGAATCCTTGCATTCCTGGGATAAACCCCACTTGATCATAGTGTATGATCCTTTTACTGTGCTGTTGTATTCTGTTTGCTAGTATTTTGTTGAGGATTTTTGCATCTATGTTCATCAGTGATGTTGGCCTGTAGTTTTATTTTTTGGTGATATCTTTTTCTGGTTTTGGTATCAGGGTCATGGTGGACTCGTAGAATGCATTTGGGAGTGTTCCTCCCTCTGATATATCTTGGAAGAGTTTGAGAAGGATAGGTGTTTGCTCTTCTCTAAATGTTTGGTAGAATTCGCCTGTGAAGCCATCTAGTCCTGGGATTTTTTTTTGGAAGATTTTTAATCACAGTTTCAATTTCAGTGCTTGTGATTGGTCTGTTTATATTTTCTATTTGTTCTTGGTTCAGTCTCGGAAAGTTGTACTTTTCTAAGAATTTGTCCATTTCTTCGAGGTTGTTCATTTTATTGGCATAGAGTTGCTTGTAGTAAACTCTCATGATCCTTTGTATTTCTGCAGTGTCAGTTTCTACTTCTCGTTTTTCATTTCTAATTCTATTGATTTGAGTCTTCTCCCTGTTTTTCTTGATGAGTCTGAATAATGGTTTATCAATTTTGTTTATCTTCTCAAAGAGCCAGCTGTTATTGACTTTTGCTATCATTTCCTTCATTTCTTCTTCATTTATTTCTGATCTGATCTTTATGATTTGTTTCCTTCTGCTAACTTTGGGGGATTTTTGTTCTTATTTCTCTAATTGCTTTAGGTGTAAGGTTAGGTTGTTTATTTGAGACGCTTCTTGTTTCTTGTAGGATTGTATTGCTATAAATTTCCCTCTTAGAACTGATTTTGCTGTATCCCATAGGTTTTGGTTCATCATGTTTTCATTGTCATTTTTTTCTAGGCATTTTTTGATTTCCTCTTTGATTTCTTCAGTAATCTCTTCTGTATTTAGTAGCATATTTTTTAGCCTTCAGGTGTTTGTATTTTTTACAGTTTTTTTCCTGTAATTGATATCTAGTCTCATAGCATTGTGGTCGGAAAAGATACTTGATATAATTTCGATTATTTTATATTTACCAAGGCTTGATTTGTGATGCAAGATATGATCTATCCTGGAGAATGTTCCATGAGCACTTGAGAAGAATGTGTATTCTGTTGTTTTGGGATAGAATGTCCTATAAATATAAATTAAGTCCATCTGGTCTAATGTGTCATGTAAAACTTGTGTTTCTTTATTTATTTTCATTTTGGATGATCTGTCCATTGGTGAAAGTGGGTTGTTAAAATCCCCTACTATGACTGTGTTACTGTCGATTTCCCCTTTTATGGCTGTTAGCATTTGCCTTCTGTATTGAGGTGCTCCTATATTGGGTGCATAAATATTTACAATTGTTATATTTTCTTCTTGTTTTACTCCCTTGATCATTCTGTAGTGTCCTTCTTTGTCTCTTTTAAGAGTCTTTATTTTAAATTCTATTTTTTCTGATATGAGAATTGCTACTCCAGCTTTCTTTTGATTTCCATTTGCATGTAATATCATTTTCCATCCCCTCACTTTCAGTCTGTATGTGTCCCTAGGTCTGAAGTGGGTCTCTTGTAGACAGCATATATATGGGTCTTGTTTTTGTATCCATTCAGCCAGTCTATGTCTTTTGGTTGGTCATTTAATCCACTTACATTTAAGGTAATTATCGATATGTATGTTCCTATTACCATTTTCTTATTTATTTTGAGTTTTGCTTTTTTTTTTTTTTTTTGTAGGTCTTTTCCTTCTCTTGTGTTTCCACTTAGAGAAATTCTTTTAGCATTTGTGGTAAAACTGGTTTTGTGGTGCCTAATTCTCTTAACTTTTGTATGTCTGTAAATGTTTTAATTTCTCCATCAAATCTGAATGAGATCCTTGCTGGGTATAGTAATCTTGTTTGTAGGTTTTTCCCTTTCATCACTTTAAATATGTCCTGCCACTGCCTTCTGGCTTGCAGAGTTTCTGCTGAAAGTTCAGCTGTTAACCTTATGGGGATTCCCTTTTATGTTGTTACTTTTCCCTTGCTGCTTTTAATATTTTTTGTTTGTACTTAATTTTTGATAGTTTGATTAATATGTGTCTTGGTGTGCTTCTTCTTGGATTTATTCTGTATGAGACTCTCTGCACTTCCTGGACTTGACTGAGTATTTCCTTTCTCACGTTAGGGAAGTTTTTTTCTCAGACCCTTTGTCTTTCTCTTCTTCTTCTGGGACCCTTATAATTTGAATGTTGGTGTGTTTAATGTTGTCCCAGATGTCTCTGAGACTGTCCTCAATTCTTTTCATTCTTTTTTCTTTATTCTACTCTGCAGTAGTTATTTTAATTATTTTATCTTCCAGGTCACTTATCCATTCTTCTGCCTCAGTTATTCTGTTATTGATTCCTTCTAGAGAATTTTTAATTTCATTTATTGTGTTGTTCACCAGTGTTTGTTTGCTCTTTAGTTCTTCTAGGTCCTTGTTAATTGTTTCTTATATTTTCTACATTCTATTCCCAAGTTTTTGGATCATCTTTTCTATTATTACTCTGAATTCTTTTTAGATAGGCTGTCTCTTTCCTCTTCATTTGTTTGGTCTGGTGGGTTTTTACCTTGGTCCTTCATCTGCTGCATATTTCTCTGTCTTCTCAATATGTTTAACTTACTGTGTTTGGGGTTTCCTTTTCGCAGGCTGCAAGTTCATAGTTCCCATAGTTTTTGTGTCTGCTCTCAGTGGGTGGGGTTTTTTCAGTGGCTTGTGCAGGTTTCCTGGTCGAGGGGATTGGTGCCTGTGCTCTTGTGGGTGGGGCTGGATCTTGTCTTTCTGTTATGCAGGCCCATGTCCAGTTATGTGTTTTGGGGTGTCTGTGAATTTAGTATGATTTTAGGCAGTCTCTCTGCTAATGGATTGGGTTGTGTTCCTGTCTTGCTAGTTGATTGTCATGGGGCATTTAGCACTGGAGCTTGTTTGCCATTGCGTGGAGCTGGATGTTAGTGTTGAGACCGAGATCTCTGGGAGAGTTCTCACTGATTAATATTACATGGGACCAGAAGGTCTCTAGTGGTCCAATGTCCTGAACTCAGCTTTCCCACCTCTGAGGCTCAGGCCTGACACAAGTTCAGAGTACCAAGACCCTGTCAGCCACATGGCTCAGAAGGAAAGGGAGAAAAAAATAAAGAAAAATAATTTTTTAATTATTAAAATTTAAAAAATAATAATAATTTTTAAAAGAAGAGAGCAACCAAACCAATAAACAAATCCACCAAAAATAACAAGCACTAAAAATCTATACTAAGATAAACATAAAAATCAGAAACAAATCAGTCATAGACAGCAAACCCCAAGTCTACAGTTGCTCCATATTTGACCACTGCAATTTTGGGATGATTCATTGTCTACTCAGGTATTCCACAGATTCAGGGTACATCAAGTTGATTGTAGGGATTTAATCTGCTGCTCCTGAGGCTTCTCGGAGAAGTTTCCCTTTCTCTTCTTTGTTCACACAGCTCCTGGGGTTCAGCTTTGGTTTTGGCCCCATCTCTGTGTGTAGGTTGCCCTCAGGCATCTATCTGTTCATGCCCAGACAGGATGGGGCTAAAGGAGCGGCTGATTAGGGAGCTCTGGCTCACTCATGTCAGGCAGAGGGAGCAGTACGGTAGTTAAAATTGGAATGTGGGACAAGCCTTTAGTGGCAGAGGCTGGCATGATGTTGCAACAGCCTGAGGTGCTCTGTCTGTTCTCCCAGGCAACTTGTCTCTGGGTCATGGGACCCTGGCAGTGGTGGGCTGCACAGGCTCCTGGGAGGGGCGGTGTGGATAGTGACTTGTGCTTGCATACAGGATTCTGGGTGGCTGCAAAAGCACCGTTAGTGTTTCGTGCCCGTCTCTGGGGTCCAAGCTGGTAGCCAGGGCTTGTGCACATCTCTGGAACTTGTTTAAGTGATGCTCTGAATCCCCTCTCCTCGTGCACCCTGAAACAATGGTCTCTTGCCTCTTCAGCAGGTCCAGGCTTTTTCTCAGACTCCCTCCTGGCTAGCTGTGGTGCACTAGTCCCCTTCAGGCTTTGTTCACGCAGCCAAGCCCAGTCCTCTCCCTGGGGTCTGACCTCCAAAGCCCGGGCCTCAGCTCCCAGCCTCCACCCACCCTGGCAGGTGAGCAGACAAGCCTCTCAGTCTGGTGAGTGCTGGTCGGCACCAATCCTCCGTGCAGGAATATCTCCACTTTGCCCTCTTCACACCTGTTGCTGCACTCTCCACCATGGCTCCAAAGCTTCTGCCCTGCCACCCCCGTCTGCACCTGTGAAGGGTCTTCCTAGTGTGTGGAAAGTTTTCCTCCTTCACAGCTCTCTCCCAGAAGTGCAGGTCCATCCCTATTCTTTTGTCACTGTTTTATCTTTTTTCTTTTGCCCTACCCAGACACATGGGGAGTTTCTTGGCTTTTGGGAAATCTGAGGTCTTCTGTCAGAATTCAGTAGGTGTTCTGTAAAAGTTGTTCCATGTGTAGATGTATTTTTGATGTATTTGTGGGGAGGAAGGTGATCTCCATGTCTTACTCCTCTGCCATCTTGAAGGTCCCCCTCGGTTAAGAACTTCTTTACCTCCTTTCTAAACTCTGAGGCCTTGCCTTAGTTAGTAGTTTTTTTTTATTGTTTTTGTTTCTATGCTATTTATGTCAAGTATCATAAATTAAGATACTTTCACGAGCCAAACATATAATAAAATATGTGAAGGAGGATAAGGTAAACATACTGGAGATTCCAGTAAACCAGAGATGGAGCCACTACTTGATTCCAGCCAAATATTACCACACAAGTATATGTACAAGTAGTGTCAGCTGTAGTTGATTTTCAGAGAGTTTCATAATCTAGATCAGTATGTATGTGTATTGATTTTAAACATTTACAATTAATTACAAAAAAAAAAACCCAGTGTGGGCCAACAAAGATATTTAAGGTTCAGCTATAGTTCATGACTCATCTGTTTACAACCTTTCCTTAGTGTCAACAAAGACATTTGTGACTCTGAAAGTTCACCTTTTATTAAAAGTGTCAAAGCAGAAAGCAAATCAGATAAAACAGTAAGTTTAAGTTAGGGGGCAGTGTTTGAATTTGCCTCGTAGAACTACCTAACTTCAGGGAAGTTGTTTGAACTAAGTCTTAGGTTATTCGTCTGCAATGTATTGTCAATACGGTTTGTTTGTTTGTTTGTTTGTTTTTGCCTGCATTGAGTCTTCGTTGCTGCGTGCGGGCTTTCTCTAGTTGCGGTGAGCAGGGGCTACTCTTTTTTGTGGTGTGTGGACTTCTCATTGTGGTGGCTTCTCCTGTTATGGTGCATGGGCTGTAGACGTGTGGGCTCAGTAGTTGTGACACGTGGGCTCAGTAGTTGTGGCTCACGGGCTCTAGAGTGCAGGCTCAGTAGTTGTGGGTCATGGGCTTAGGTGCTCCACGCATGTGGGTCTTCCGGCACCAGGGCTCAAACCCCTGTCCCCTGCATTGGCAGGCAGATTCTTAACCATTAAACCACCAGGGAAGTCCATGTCAAAAGGTGTTTTTAAATGCTTCCTACAGATGCAACCAGCTGAAGGTCTGATTTTGTAAAAAAAAGAATTCTTTTTGAATCTTAATGTTTTAAATATCAATAAAAATTTTAAAAATTACTGTAAAATTGTGAAAACATAAAGATATCAAATAAGATAAAGAAAGTCTCTAAATATACCTAAAGTTCAATTTAAAATCAATCTGCCTCAGTGTTAGAATAGCACATTCTTTGGGTTCCTCATGACTAAAAATTATTTATTATTTAAAATCTAACATGGATATGATGCAAATTGTATATATTTAAAAACAATATGCTCTAAGAGCTCTCATAAAGCAATTAACAAAGATGATTCATCGACACAATGTCTAACAATCCATTCCATAAATAGGAGATATCTTTCAAAACATTCAACAACATTACTAGAATTCATGAATTATAAATCATCTGTTTTGCTGAATATCTTTTACGACTGCCAAGAACTTTATGAAACATTCCAGTTATTACAAGTTTTGAGATTTTGAATCTCCTCAATCAATTCAGAAGTTGACGCCAAGGTTCTCTCTAGTAAATCTGTGTTCCCCTTTTCAATAAGGTTGGAGCCAAGAAGGAATCATCTGGCTACACTTGGAGGAATAATCCTAGCTCATTTAGGAGACAAGCCAACCAGTCACATACAAAGGAGAAATGACATACCAAGAGAGCCTTAAAACGCATGCACTAAGAATCAGTATATGCGTAACCTGAAAACAAAAATATATGCATTAAATATAAATATTCTAAGGAATCAAATCCCTACATACACCTGTTTTTTGTCCTAATATGGCCATCTTGACTCCTTCCTCCTATATTTGAACATATCAAAGGGTGCAAACTCCTACTGAAGCTCCATTCAAACTATTTCTCCTCTCTTTCCTTGGTGGAGCTCTAAGGGAGAATCCTAACACCTCACTTTAGAGCAGGTATCCAGACCAGAAAATCTCTTTGTGTGAGAGACACTGACTAGAAACACATCTGTTTTGACAGGTTTCCTTTGTGACAGAGCCATTTTTCTAAGCTCACTAGACCATTGAGAACTTTGCAAAATCCTGAAAAGTATTTCTACTTGGATATACTCTTTTCTCAAACAGTCTGACCGAAATCAGCCCTATTCAGGTTTCCAAAGCTGGCTACTTACTCCTCATGACTTTTCCCATTATCCATCAGTTTTCTAATCATCATGCCCAAACCATAAGCATCTTCTTTCTTTTAGAATTGTTTTTCTTGTGGTAAAATACACATAACACATAGTTTACTATTTTAGCTATTTTTACAGGTACAATACAGTGGCACTGAGTACATTGATACTGTTGTGCAATCATCACCATTATCCATCTCCAGAACTTTTCCATCATCCCAAACTGAAACCCTGTACCTCTTAAACACTTATTCCCTATTCTCTCCTCCCCCAGCTTCTGATAATCACAGTTCTACTTTTTTGTCTCCATGAATTGGACTATTCTAGGAAGCTTATATAAATGGCATATACAATATTTGTCCTTTTGTGTCTGACAATTTCACTTAACACAGAAGCATCTTCTTGGACTTATTTCTTTGTGCTCTAGTCAAAAGAGTTCTGCAAAGTCATCCTTCACTATTACTTTTGATTTTTTGTTTTGTTTTTTGAGACTGGAACAGCACAAGCTTTATTCAATGGCCAAAGAATGGAGAAGCGGGAACCTAGTTCACAAATCAAAACTCCTCCCTTCACTATTATTTTGGATTTGTTCGTTTCCCTCAACTTTCCCTGTCATCTCACGTCTCAGCTCCTGCAAGACCTTTTTAACAGGTGCCATAAGGTTAATCTAGCTTCTTCTCATCCGATCCTACATAAGAAGAACCTTCTGGAAACATGCTGTTACTCCAGAATCTTTATTGGTGCCCCACAGACCCAGAGAAAAAGTCCCAACACCTTAGCCTGGTCTGCAAAGCTGTTCACTGTATGGATTTCACCTATGTCTCCAGCCAAACTCCCATTACCCCAATGGCAAACTCTGTGTGTCATCAAGACAGTAAACTCTCTCACCCTGCAAAGCCCACTTGGGTATTTTCTGTCATTCTCCCCACCTCCTATACTCTTGTTTGTAAAAGTAAAACATGCTCTAAGGGTTCCCTGTTAAGCTTGTCCCAGGGGGATCCCTCCTCACCTTACAACTTCACGGCAAGTACTTTCTCTAATAGAAGCTAGGTCCTCCCCCCTCACTGTCTTTGCATTGTGAATCCTTCCAATGTCTGCCTTGGCTTCTCACCTATGTTATGACTCTAAAACTTATGTGCACAGCCCCTGACAGAGCAAGTTTGCTCAATAAGCATTTTTTAAGTTATGACATAGGTATTCAGCACTTACAGACTGATAGATTGGCTACCTTCTACCTAAATCTTTCCCGGAGTTTCTTTTTTTGGTCAAAGTAGAAAACAGTCCGATCTCTTATCTCCTGAATAAACCTCAAGCCTTTACCAACACCATGGGTTATGCATGAAAAGTCAAACTGGCACAGGAGCTTCTATATAAGAGTTTAGTCATTTGACACACTACTATTCAAGTTTGTTTATTATCCTGTGGCCCATAGCTCTTTCCACCTGTAAGGCTTGCACTTCACTTCACTTAGCATCTCTTTCCTGGGCTGAATATTTGGCTTTTATTGCAAATCATTTTCTCCTCACGTTTTAATACATTGCTAATTGCTTACAAATTATTATGCCTCACTGGACTCAACAAAACGATTTTTAACAATATAACACTGCACCATTATACAGGATGGTTGGCATCTCAGAGAGAAGTTAATTTGTGCCCCGTGACAATGATTATGAATTTGGCTAAGTCATTTCCAATGATAGATATTATGCCCCAGAGGATAAACTTCCATTCTCTTACTCGGCACCATTCTATCAGGTCTCTGCCGACTACATTTCCCTTCTGTATCCATTTCTTTTATTCTCCCCCACATGGGAATGTGCATTTGGTCTTTTTTTCCTAGCCTGAGCTGCTCCATTTCTCCTACACATTCCCTCTCAATAAACCACAAGTGCTGTTACAAGTGGTGGATGCCTGTTAAAAACACACACTCCACTCTCTCCTCCAACTCTGCTCAAGGTGACCCAGGCACTTAAATGGAATGCCCCAATTGCAAACCATTTGGGATGCTTAACCTCAAGACAACTAGGAGTCAGAAGGCAAAAAGCTATCATCTGAAAAACAAATCCCTTCAGGAAAATATATTGTGCCCATCAGCAAAAGAGCTCAGTGTGCTACAGACTGGAGTTAGCAGGGAGATTGTTCTCTTGTGCAGAATTTGAGCTGACTTCACTACCTTAGAAAGAGTGTCAGGTAAAGAGTCTGAAAGGGAACATAAAGGACAGGGGTTTCATATGTTTTTATTATGGAAGCGCAAACAAGCTTCCCTAGACACTCCTGAATTTTGTCTAAGGGAATTTTAAAACAGAGTGAAGGAATATTCTAGCCTCCCTGGCTGACTTACATGCACATTTTACCTCCGTTCAAATCATCCTCTTATTCTCCCTGTCTATGTACGCCCATCTGTAAAAGTCCAAATCTTCTATGAATGCTTCTTGCTTCTTCCCTGACTTACATCTTCCCTTCTCCCAAGTCTTTCAACCCTTCCTGTCTCCGTCATCAATTTTGATTTTGTTATTTCCTGCCATGACTTGTGATGGTTTCTGTGTTTGTGTCCTCTAATATAATCTCCTGCAAAGAAGGAAACCTATGTAATGTTTCTCCTGGTTTAACACCAATGCCTAACCCAGAGTAAAAGTGTAAAAAATATTAGTTGATAGGTTTTTCTTCTTCTCCCTCATCCAAATTCATCTCTCCTGCCCCAAGACTATATCTAGACTATCATTTGTTACAATGTGCCTTTATTACAGTGAAGTGTGTGTGTGTGTGTCTGTGTTTGTCTACAAAGCTTTGATTTCAAAAAAGACAAGAACCAACAGGTAAGCATATGCTGCATAAGTATGCAGGGTCCAATAAAGCGGCTTGACTTAAACTGACCCCTTGAAACAAAATATCTTAGAATAAATGCATCCTGAGTGAGGAATTTACTGAAGCAAGGGACAAGACATGAGGGAATGGACAAAAATTCAGGTGCAAAACCACAAAGACAATTTCAGAGAATGTTAAAAAAAAAAAAAAAGTCATAATAAAAGCCCCTAAAGCAGGATACAGATACAGCAGAGAATCCAGAATGCTTCAAACCTTGCCCAGTATCTCATCGGTTCCTTAGCCCAGATGATCCAGAGACAGGTATAAGGATATATTGTAGGTCCTTCAAGGTCACTGCATTTTAAAGTGACATGTTTCTCACTCCTGAGTGTGGATTCCAATTTCTCAACTAAACAGAGAGGAAGCAAATACAGCCATTTGCATTCTCATTCCCTTCTCTCCTTGAGTGACAAAATGCCTTCCATGCCTGTGCCTCTGGTCCCCAGGCATGATTCTGGACCCTAAGAGGGAAGAAGCAGAGCTGGCCTGTGCTCCACTGGCTCAGTCTTTGACAAGATAGGATTTCCTAAATGATAGGATGGTCTATTAGTAAATTACATACAAATGCTGCAAAGTACCACATTTACTAAATCCATGATGCTTGGCTCCAGTACAGAAGATAAAATCGGGAAGAATGTAAAAATTAAAAAGAGGGGATGTATATATACTTATAGCTGATTCACTGCTATACAATAGAAACTAACACAACATTGTAAAGCAACTATACTCCAATAAGAATTAATTTTTAAAAAGCCAATCAGGCAGAAACAGAAACAAACCCAAAAGTGTAATCAGCAAGAAAATTTAAGTGTCAAGGGGCTCTGGCTTGAAAATTCCTGCAGAATAACATACAACTTTTAATATCTTACTCCTTTAAATCTGGAAAAAATAGAGAGTGGAAGATAGCGCCTAATCTTTTCCATTCCTGCTTAACTAATTTTAGTCAGCAAAATTAAGCAAGTTTTATTTGCTTGTCAAGTGCATATAAAGAGAACTTTAAAGGAGTTGAAACTTTAAGCTTTCATTGAAAGTTACAGGTAGTTGCCAAAGGAAAATCTTATCTGTTGAAAAAGCAAGTTCAGCATTTAGCTGTAGAGCTATGAAAGTCTGAAGATAAGAAGATATGGTATCATTTAATTAATAGCCACCCAATGATGGTTCAGAAGAGATTAATTCTGCTTCTTAGGTAGTTAAGACCAACCTCAGTCTCTACCAGAAAACACATTTTAACCATTTTCCTTCTCCCCCCTCCTTTCCCATTCCTCAGATATTTTCATATTCTCTTACCCTTGTTCCTCTCTCTCTCCCCTTTTTCCTCAATAAAACCAGCCTTTAACTTAAAAAGAAAGTGTCTGTTTTCAGATGCTCAAGGTATTTCTAGCAATGTATAGACTTCTTTATTCTCGTAAAAATAAGTAGCTCTCAATAACTATCTTCAAGAACAAAGGAAATCAATTAACTAAAATTTATATTTTTAGGGCTTCCCTGGTGGTGCAGTGGTTGAGGGTCTGCCTGCCAATGCGGGGGACACAGGTTTGTGCCCCGGTCTGGGAGGATCCCAGATGACGCGGAATGGCTGGGCCCGTGAGCCATGGCCGCTGAGCCTGCGTGTCCGGAGCCTGTGCTCCGCAACGGGAGAGGCCACAAGAGTGAGAGGCCCACGTACCGCAAAAAAAAAAAAAAAAAAAATTATATTTTTAATGAAAGAAAATCATGTTCTAATATCTGAAGGGATAATAAACATAAAAAAATTTTACTATAGTGACTAAACCAAAAATGGGACTTTCAGATAAAACATAAAAGAAACCACATCAAGATATTGATACCATATTTATACAGCAATATGTAGTGATGAAAGGTGAATAAAAATCTCATAAGTCTATGAAACTAAAAAAATATAATATAATAGAGTCAGGAAAAAGCATCACACATCATTATGGCTTTTTGTCTCTTTTCCTTCTTCCCCACTTGACTGCTCCCTTCCTTCAACCCGTTCAAGGTTTCTAAACTTGTTGAAGATACCTCCTAGGAGTATAAAGCATCCAATACAATTTATATGTGCATGTAGCAGAGAATTCCACAGAAATGGAGTTTTTAAAAAAGATTAATAAAACCTGAAATGGAGCAATTGATATTTAAGTATTTGAGTGATAACAGAAATGGATGTGTGTATAAAGCTGAGAGAGATTCTTCTCTGAGACACGATTCAATATAGTGTATTGAAAAGGTATTACAGGTAAGCTCAAGAAAGAGTGAGTTATGATGACAAAAGGAGAGCCTTCATCCAGTAACCTACTTTTGTGGATGTGAATCAACATGATACTAATAAATACATAAAATAAAACTACAGCCTGAATAACTCTTAAGTACACAGAGACCACAGTATAGGAAAAACAAGTAATGAAATTCAATTTAGCTGCTAAAGTATTTCTCAGAGCCAAACATAATTTTTAAAAGACACATGAGTTTCCTTCCTTACATAAGCTAAGGACTGAGTTTAGTAAAATTGGCTAAATACACCCTCCAATTTATCTCTCCTCAAGCCACAGGGCAATCCTACAGCTTGCAACTGGAAATAGAATAAAACAAGGTATCTAGCAGGTAATAGGAATTTTGACTTAACTCACAGGATATTTCATTTTCTTTTTTTTTTTTTGATATTTCATTTTCTATTCATTTAAATATATGTTTATATTTATAAATACCACATATTTATATATCTTTACTATTTCTATTACTAAAACAACTGATTTCATAAAAAATAATATTCAAATAAAGATCCTCTCTAATACCACTAAGCCCAGTATAATCACTATTAACATGCTAAAGTAGGAGTACAATCCTTCAGATATTTTTTCCCTTTATATATACATACACCTTTGTGTTTATATATCTTCTTCTTTTTTTTTTAGAAAAACAGGATCACAGTAAATGTAATGCATGTAATTTGTTTATTGCCTTAATAATATGTAGTGTACATTTTTCCATATTAATAGTACAGATACACATCATCATTCAATGTATTATATTGTATATTCGTACCATATTTATAAAACCAATCTCTTAGTGTTAGACATTTGAGACTCCTTACAAATTTTTGCTATCATAATTAAATGCTTCCATAAACATCTTTATACATATGTCTCTGTGTGCTATCTATCTTCACCTTTTAGTTAAACATAAAATTTTTATTTCTGGAGAGCACAACTCTTCTGTGGTCCCATTTATTGCTTTCCAAGGTTTTACTTGAAAACCCTATACTTGTATAAATTCTTGCAAATCCTTTGCTAGAACTTTATATTGGACACACACACACACACACACACACACACACACACACACATATAAGATTCAGGCAAAAACAAGGAAACGTCTTTTTAAAATGAAGGGCAGATAGATGGCAATCCAAAATACGAATAGTAACTATTAGGGGTGTTGTATAAAATACGATACAAATTTAGCCCTGAAGATAGTAGGCATTGTGTAAACATGGCTATCATAATAGTGGTCTTCCAAAAGGGTAGTTTACTATGACTATTTAAATCTACATACATTTTGTTGTTCAAGGAATGATATATTTTGGATGAGAAAATGCACCTGCCAAAACTATTATGATTTAAATATTTGTGATTAACATTCCAAAACCAAAAACTGCACTATCCAGAATTTTAAGTCTTGGACTACTCCATTTTTCCAAGGAGATGATGCATTGTAATAGCCAGAGCTGGAAAACAAAACCAACAAAATCATAGTAGAGAATAAGACAGACAAGGTCTATGTTTTCATGTTGATCACATTCTAGTGGGAGAAAGGATAATAAATCAGTAAATATATTAACAAACAAGTTAACTTCTGAGAGTGGTAAGTGCTGTAAAAGATATATGTCTAAAATTCAGAGGTTGTGGTAGAAGTCATTGGGGTGGGAGGAGGGAGCAACAGTGGGTAAGGTGGCCTCTCTGGTGAGGTGAAATCTCACAGGTAACAAATTGATGAGAGAGAGGAGCTCATGGAAGAATCAGGGACAGGGCTTCCTTGGCATAAAACACCAGTAAGTGCAAAAGTCCTGAGGTGAGAGTGAGTTTGGGATGCTTGAGAATCAGACAAAAAAAGGCTAGCATGTCTGGAGATGGTGAGAAACAGGGAAACATTAGGAGATCAAGACAAAGAAGTAAGGAACTTCCAACCAAGGACCAGCAAACTATTACCCATCGGCCAAATCTGGAGTGCTGCAAGTTTCTGTAGACGAGCAGCTAAGAATGATTTTTACATTTTTAAAGGACACATTTTAAATGGTAATAGAAGTATCTACATAATATCCTCTTAACTTTCAAAGTCTAAAATATTTACTATCTTCTGACACTTTACAGAAAGAGGCTCCATTCTAGACCATGGTAAGGAGTTTCTATTTTAATTCAAAGGTAGGGGAAGGCATTAAAGTTTTGACATGGAGAACAGAGGTGAGTTACATGTTTTGATTTTGCCTCCTATGCAGAACTCAGGGCAAGGCGTGGAAGCAGGTAACACAGCAGTTGTCTCAGTAAGAGATTTAAGTGGCTCAAAGAGAAAATTCCTAAGGTAGGAGGATTTGGAATAAGAGCAAAGAACACTGCAAGTTGTACACTATCAATTAAGCATGACCTGAATTAGTTAGAACTCTCTATAGTTTCAAAGCTGGCAGTCCAGGCTGAAGATGAAAGGGAACATGGTTCTTAGGTGATTCAATGCCAGGTGGTCTAACCCAAATCTTCTTTTGTGCTAAAGTCTTCACAGCATCCTGATGGAAGTTCAGTTATTTCTGTGCAAATAGCTCCAGAAATAAGAAATTCATTTCTAACAGACAGCAACAAAAATGGTGTATGCCTTGTAACAACTCTGAAAAGGGAACCATTTAACTGATGTTTTTCATTCTGGGCACTAAAATTTTGATGTTAAAAAATGAGGGGTCAGGGCTTCCCTGGTGGCGCAGTGGTTGAGAGTCCACCTGACGATGCAGGGGACTCGGGTTCGTGCCCTGGTCCGGGAAGATCCCACATGCCGCGGAGCGGCTGGGCCCGTGGGCCATGGCTGCTGAGCCTGCGCGTCCGGAGCCTGTGCTCTGCGGCGGGAGAGGCCACAATGGTGAGAGGCCCGCGTACCGCAAAAAAAAAAAAAAAAAATGAGGGGTCAGAGAACTTATTGTCAGGACAATAAGTGATGGAGTCATTACTCAGAACTTCATGAAGATGTTGCATCCCTCTTCTTCTGTTATCCTGAGTCACTATGTATTTCCAGTGTTTGTTCAAAAGCCAAAGATGAAGATGGAACATGGGAACAAAGAAGAAGTGAAGGCAGGAGTGTGCAACATACAGCCTGGAAAAGATTTAATAAATAATAACCTGAGTCCAAGATCCAGCTAAGATGAATACCAGAAAAACATGAGGAGAAACAGAGATCTGAATAGTTAAACATAGGGAAGAAGAGCAGAGAACAAAGCAAATAGTCCAATCAATGGAGATGAACACACAAAAAAGGAAGTCTCCACCATGAACTGACCAATGAAACAAAAGGGAATCTTTCTTCAACATAAATGTTCATCGACAGATGAATGGATAAAGAAGATGTGGTACATATATACAATGGAATATTACCCAGCCATAAAAAGAATGAAATAATGCCATTTGCAGCAACATGGATGGACTTAGAGATTATCATACTAAGTGAAGTCAGTCAGATAGAGAAAGACAAATATCATGTGATATCACTTATATGTGGAATCTAAAATAAAACACAAATGAACTAATCTATAAAACAGAAACAGACTCAAAGACATAGAGAACAGACTTCTGGTTGACAAGGGGGAAGGGGGTGAGAGAGGGATGGATTGGGAGTTTGGGCTGAGCAGATGCAAACTATTATATATAGAATGGATAAACAAAGAGGTCCTACTGTATAGCACAGTGAACTATTGATGCATTCAATATCCTGTGATAAACCATAATGGAAAAGAATATGAAAAAGAATGTGTATATATGTATAACTGAATCACTTTGCTGTATGCCTGAAATTAACACAACATTGTAAATCAACTATACTTGAATAAAATATTTAAAGAAAAAAGGCATCCAAATGTAAAATAGATAACTAGTGGGAAGCAGCCACATAGAGCAGGGAGGTCAGCTCGGTGCTTTGTGACCACCTAGAGGGGTGGGATAGGGAGAGTGGGAGGGAGACGCAAGAGGAAGGAGATATGGAAGTATATGCATATGTATAGCTGATTCACTTTGTTATAAAGAAGAAACTAACACACCATTCTAAAGCAATTATACTCCAATAAAGATGTTTAAAAAAAAATACTCATTTCTCAGTAAAATAAATAAATAAATAACGGCATCTTTCTTACCAATGATGATTTCATAAGCATTGTTCATCTTCCAATTCTTAGCTCCACAATGTCTTACAGAACGGCCCAACACTGAGGAAATCTAGTTCCCATTGAACATCCACAATTGATCTTAAATAGAGGGGCAGGGAAAAGAACGTTTTTCTGTGGGTTGTAAGATTATGGTAGGTACTTCTCCCCCTACCCATCTCCCAGGCTCCTCATACACACTGCAGCTCAAGAGATTGGTTTTGCCTGAAACCAGGGACTTCGTCTTGAACATTTGGTACCATGTGAAGGCCAACTACAGTCCCTTCCCCATGATATCAATTAATTAAATGGAAGATAGTTAATTGAGATATAGTCTCAACCCAGGATTTGAGACAGTTAACTCACGTCTAACGTCCTCCTACTTCCTCCTCTTAAAACACACGTAGAAAATATAGAAAATTAAAGTGACTTGAAAAAGGCAATGTCTGACTGGTCCCTTACCTATTTTAGCTAAATCTAATATCTAAATTAAAAAAAAAAATTAGAAAAGGACAACTCTCTTTGCTCTCTTTCTCCCTTCATCATCGGAGAAGAAGCCTAGAACTATTTTTAGATGAGTCCATGAGCAAACACATCCTGCCAGCATCCATCACCAAGCCCAATAGTTCTCTGCACTGATAACATGAACTCTGAGGAGAAGTCATCTTTGTTAATCAGACTTGATTTTCAGGGTTTTTTTTTAGGTTGTATATTCTTAACAATAACAAGATTATTGCAATTGGAGAATTAACAGCTCCTTGATTTTGGTCCTCTTATGCTTTGCTTCAGTGGTCTAAAAATCCTTTAAAGATGTCTGCCTGAAATCAAAGACTTTACAAGGGTAAAGCTTAAACTTCCAAGTACCCTGAGCCACTAAGAACTCCCAATAGAAAAAGACATTAACTGAGTGGTCTTCTTGAATAAGCAAATGCACAAAGATTATGTGACCTAATTACCCATCTGACTGGCTTATTACAGGTGCTGAAAGGAAAAATAAATGCTCTCAGACAATACTTTGACAAATGTATCTTGGTCGTTGACCTGATTATTCAGATTTATTAGTATTGGAGCCCATTTTTTTAGGCAACATCTCTGAAGTTATGATAGAGATTAACATCAGGATTAAATACACAAATATTCATTTTCCACCTCATTATATACAGCACATGTAATTCATAAAGCAAGGTGTTCTTATTACAATCCTTCACTGGGATTGCTATCAAATTTGCTGTTGCTCAAATGGAAGTTTGTAGTGGATAGCATGAGTACATTTCTGTTATTATATGTGGCAATAGATAACGCTATCCCCCAAATGTGTGAACTGAAAGATGGGTTTCAATAGTTTCAGATGGTTCTCTGAATAAGATAGTGAAATGTTTCACGATACTCAGTATTAGAATGTAAACTGATATTCTTTCCTTTCCTCTCCTTTGAAAAATGTTCCATTAGTATAGATGATTATTTTACAAAACACTTTTAAGAAGAGATAACAATAAAGAAAAGAAGTGATTAATTATGTGAGATCTTCAATCATGCTTATCCATGATTGCTTTCATTGTAACCAAAGTAGAAAATTCCATTAATATGGTGGTTTTGATTATTCAAAATGGTCAGATTTAGCCTTAAATACTGAAAGCAGCAGTAGGGAGAAACAAAGTCTAGATGAAAAAAAAAAAAAAAGAATGAAAGAGAGAAAGGAAAACTGTCCCTGTTAATGAGATGACCCGCTTAGCTCACCAATCAGGCCATTCACATTTTCCTTTCAATAGACTGACTGCCAACTCACTTTCAAGTTCTTTGAGTTGATAAACAAAGGAGGAAATTAAGAAATAAATTTGGCCTCCTTTTTAATGTGTCTTAGATTTGCTACTTTGCTTTTTTACTGCTCTCTAAGCAGAGCTAGGAGTACAAAGCAAACATGTTCAAATTAGACAGCAGTGGATCCTGCTCAAGATGACATAAAATATTTATATGTTGATGCAAACATTTTACTCCAAGCACACAACAATAACAGACAAACATCTCAGAAAAAAAAAGAAAAGAAAATCAAAAAGCCATCAACAAGTTCAAACACAAATTAAAGGTCAAGGTGACTGGATCTATGAAAATTCCAATATGCCCACTGAGTAGAAAATTCAAGTTGCCAATACTATTAGATGTGACTGGATTGATAGCTCTGGAGGCTGGTCAAGGCAATTTCAAATGGTGAACACAGAAATTGCCAAAACGTGTTAGTAAATTGAATTGTTAACTATAAAATAATGATACCTGATATTTGTGGGAGTTTATTTTGTTTACTTATAATAAGATACTGGTCAACAAAAACAAAAAGAGAAAAAGTATAAAATGAATAACAAAAATCTTTTCTAGTTTTTAATGTTCAGGAAGAAACTATAACATATAATTCATAAAAATAAATATATATATCTACAGAAACACATATAAATGCACATATACATACTATCTATAATTAAGTATGCATATTATAAATTTAAGAGTAATTACTAATAGACTAGAAGTAAAATACAGAGCTTCCAAACCAGCAGAGAATAAAAATATAGAAATATAGAAAATGTTTTAATTCAATCAAAAACAGAAAAGAAGGGCAAAATGACATCCAACAAAAAGAACTTAAGCAGAAAGCAAAAAAAGTACAAAAATATCAATTACTAAAATAAATATAAAGCTAATAATAGAGCTACTAAAATGCAGATATTATCATGCTGTATGTTTTTAACTCAGCTTTTTTTATGCTGCTTTAAAGAGTCACATTGAAAGCAAAACACAGAAAACTTGAAAATGAAGAATAGAAAAATATCTTGCAAATAATAACCAAAAAGAAGCTGGAGTGACACAGTAATAGGAAACAAAATAGAATTTAAGGAAAAATTATTGATAGGGTTGTAGGGAAAATATTACATAATAACAAGAACAATACATTAAGAAGATATGAGTCAGTTAATATATATCTAACACCAGAATTTGAAACATTTTTTTAAAACTGACATAATTGAAAGGAAAATTGACATATTCAAATTATTTTGGGAGAATTTAACACAGGTCAATCAGACATTGATAGTACAAGCTTTTTTAAAAATAGTAAGCATGCTGAAGACTGAACAAAAAAATCACCAAGTTCATATTTGGAGATGTGTTTGTGTGGGGGGGGGATTTATATACACACACATATACCAAGAAAATATACTCTTTTCAAGTACACATGGAGCAATTACAAAATTATCCACTTCCTACGTCTCAAAGGAGTGTGAAAATATTTTTAGGAAAATGATACCATTTCAATTATGTAATTTATCATGATTAAATTAGAAATTAACAATAGAAAGATAGTTAAATCCAACCTGGAAGTTTTAAATGCACTACTAAATAAATTGTGAATAAAAGAAAAAGGACTATAAGATATGGAAGCAATGCAAATGTCCATTGACAAAGGAATAGATAAAGAAGATGTATACAATGGAATATAGATATATACAATGGAATACTACTCAGCCATAAAAAAGAATGAAATAGTGCCATTTGCAGCAACATGGATAGACCTAGAGATTATCATACAAAGTGAAGTAAGTCAAACAGAGAAAGACAAATATCACATGATATCACTTATATGTGGAATCTAAAAAAATGATACAAATGAACTTATTTACAAAATAGAAATAGACTCACAGACATAGAAAACAAACTTATGGTTACCAAAGAGGAAGGGCGAGGGGGACGGATAAATTAGAAGTTTGGGATTAACATATACACACTACTCTATATAAAATAGATAATCAACAAAGACCTACTGTATAGCATAGAAAACAACACTCAACATCTTGTAATAACCCAAAATGGAAAAGAATCTGAAAAACTATATATATATATATATATATATATATGAAACTGAATCACTTTACTGTATACTTGAATCATTGGAAATCAGCTATACTTCAATTTTAAAAAAGAAAAATGGCTATGGAAGTTAGAGATCTTTTGCAATAGGATGATAACGATAGCACTACATGTCAATAGCTATTGGATGAAGTTGACGTAATAATTCAGGAGAAATTATTAGCACTTTGATATTCTTTTCCTGCCCACTGACCTCACAGAGGATTACCTTGATGAATCAGAGAATTCTAAGAACATCGAATCTCAAAAGGAAAGGCGATCTCAGTCACTTTCCACTTTGTGGTATCTTCGCCGTAAGTCTCACTCACTCTGAATTTATAATACTTTCTCTGCTTTAGCCTCTGCTCCCCGCAGCCACAAAGATTTTGCTTATTCATGTGCAAAAGGAGCTTCTTTAGACCATGCTTTGGAAAGCAGGACAACTACTTTGGTTCACTATTTTCAAATATCATCCTCATAAGATGAGGGACCCATAAGTAGTGTTATCTACCAGTTATTAGGTAAGAAAGGAATTATACTGAAATATGAGATGTCTCCCTTGTCCTAAGAAACGTGGAGCTTAGATGAGAAGTTTAGGCTGACCTATGACAGAACAACTCTCCAGGTATGAAATAATTGCGTGTTCAAAAACATGCGATTTTGGAATATTGTCAGATTTGGGAGGAGGTCATTAAAAGTTGGAGTACTCAGATGAGAAGGGCAGTGATGGGACCTTGAAGGGAAGGTAAAACCATGATAGACAGGGAGGAGGCACTGTGGGCCAGGGTGCTACAGAGAACTGTGGGAGGGCTAGAGAACGCAAGGTTTATGGATGTGTCACAGCAACCCCATTGAGCTGGTGCTGAAAACACAGGCTTCTGTGTGTTACCAGGTGATGTACCTGGAAACTGAGGCAAACTGAGGCAAAGCTGGCCCTAGAGTCAGTGGTTGGGGGGGTTGAGAGAGGGGCTCTAAACGTTTGTTTGAATGTCTGGACTCTGATCTCTAGGCGATAGAAACCTACTAAGGATTTTAGTGAGGAAAAACGCCATTGTTGAAGCATTCCTAGAAAACTACATTTGGAAACAGCAGGTAGAAAAGAGGGTACTTGAAGCAGAAAGAAGGGTTAGTCTAAAAAGAAATGATACAAATGAACTTATTTACAAAACAGAAACACACTCACAGACTTAGAGAATGAACTTAGGGTTACAAGGGGGAAAAGGGGGGAAGGATAGCTAGGGAGCTTGGGACTGACATGTACACACCACTATATTTTAAATGAATGACCAACAAGGACTTACTGTAGAGCACAGGAAACACTGCTCAGTATTGTGTAACAACCTAAATGGGGAAAGAATGTGAAAAAGAATAGATACATGTATATGTATAACTGAATCACTCTTCTATACACCTGAAACTAACACAACACTGTCAATCAACTATACTCTAATATACAATAAAAAGTTTAAAAAAAAAAGGAGGAGCTTCAAGATGGCGGAAGAGTAAGACGTGGAGATGACCTTCCTCCCCACAAATACATCGGAAATACATCTACAGGTGGAATAACTCCTACAGAACACCTACTGAATGCTGGCAGAAGACCTCAGACCTCCCAAAAGGCAAGAAACTCCCCACGTACCTGGGTAGGGCAAAAGAAAAAAGAATAAACAGAGACAAAAGGATAGGGGCAGGACCTGCACCGGTGGGAGGGAGTTGTGAAGGAGGAAAGGTTGCCACACACTAGAAGCCCCTTCATGGGCGGAGACTGCCGGTGGCAGAGGGGAAAGCTTCAGAGCCACAGAGGAGAGCACAGCAACAGGGGTGCAGAGGGCAAAGCGGAGAGATTCCCGCACAGAGGATCAGTGCCGACCGGCACTCACTAGCCCGAGAGGCTTGTCTGCTCACCTGCCGGGGCGGGCGGGGCTGCGAGCTGAGGCTCGGACTTCGGTCGGAGCGCTGGGAGAGGACTGGGGTTGGCGGCGTGAACACAACCTGCAGGGGGTTAGTGCACCACGACTGGCTGGGAGGGAGTTCGGGGAGAAGTCTGGACCTGCAGAAGAGGCAAGAGACATTTTCTTCCCTCTCTGTTTCCTGGTGCGTGAGGAGAGGGGATTAAGAGCACTGCTTAAAGGAGCTCCAGAGACGGGCGCGAGCCGTGGCTAAAAGCGCGGACCCCAGAGACGGGCAGGAGACACTAAGGGTGCTGCTGCTGCCACCAAGAAGCCTGTGTGCAAGCACAGGTCACTCTCCACAGCTCCCCTCCTGGGAGCCTGTGCAGCCCGCCACTGTCAGGGTCCCGTGATCGAGGGACAACTTCCCCAGGAAACACAGCGCGCCTCAGGCAGGTGCAATGTCACACTGGCCTCTGCTGCCACAGGCTTGCCCTGCACTATGTATCCCTCCCTCCCCCTGGCCTGAGTGAGCCAGAGCCCCCAAATCAGCTGCTCCTTTAAGCCCATACTGTCTGACCGAAGAACGGATGCCTCAGGCAACCTACACGCGGAGGCGGGTCCAAATCCAAGGTCGGTACAGAACCCCAGGAGCTGTACAAACAAAGAAGAGAAAGGGAAATCTCTCCCAGCAGTCTCAGGAGCAGTGGATTAATTCTCCACAATCAATTTGATGCACCCGGCATCTGTGGAATACCTGAATACACAACGAATCATCCCAAATTGAGGAGGTGGACTTTGGGAACATGATACACATATTTTTCTCCCTTTTACTCTTTTCATGAGTGTGTATGTGTATGCTCCTGTGTGTGATTTTGTCTGTATGGCTTTGCTTTTACCATTTGTCTTCGGGTTCTGTCTGTCCGTTTATTTTTCTTTTTTTCACTTAAAAATTTTTTTAATAATTTTTTTAATAACTTTATTTTATTTAATTTTATCTTCTTTCTTTTTTTTCTCCCTTATATTCTGAGCTGTCAGGATGACAGCCTCTTGGTGCTCCAGCCAGGGGTCATGGCTGTGGATCTGAGGTGGGAGAGCCAAGTTCAGGACACTGGTACACAAGAGACCTCCCAGCTCCACATAATACCAAATGGCAAAAATCTCCCAGAGATCTCCATCTCAACACCAAGACCCAGCTCCACTGAACGACCAGCAAGCTACAGTGCTGGACATCCTATGCCAAACAACTAGCAAGACAGGAACACAACCCCACCCATGAGCAGAGAGGCTGCCTAAAATCATAATAAGGCCAGAGACACCCTCAAACACACCACCAGAGGTGGACCTGCCCACCAGAAAGACAAAATACAGCCTCATCCACCAGAACACAGGCACTAGTACCCTCCACCAGGAAGCCTACACAACCCACTGAACCAACCTTACGCAATGGGGGCAGACACCAAAAACAATGGGAACTACAAACGTGCAGCCTACGAAAAGGAGACCACAAACACAGTAAGTTAAGCAAAATGAGAAGACAGAGAAACACACAGCAGATGAAGGAGCAAGGTAAAAACCCACTGGACCTAACAAATGACAAGGAAGTAGGCAGTCTACTGGAAAAATAATTCAGAATAATGATAGTAAAGATGATCCAAAATCGTGGAAATAGAAGGGAGGAAATACAAGAAACATTTAACAAGGACCTAGAAGAACTAAAGAGCAAACAAACACTGATGAACAACACAATAAATGAAATTAAAAATTCTCTAGAAGGAATCAATAGCAGAATAACTGAGGCAGAAGAACGGATAAGTGACCTGGAAGATAAAATAGTGGAAATAACTACCACAGAGCAGAATAAAGATAAAAGAATGAAAAGAATAGAGGACAGTCTCAGAGACCTCTAGGACAATAGTAAACGTACCAACATTCAAACTATAGGGGTCCAAGAAGAAGAAGAGATAAAGGGACTGAGAAAATATTTGAAGAGATTATAGTGGGAAACTTCCCTAATATGGGAAAGGAAATAGTTAATCAAGTCAAGGAAGCACAGAGAGTCCCATACAGGATAAATCCAATGAGAAACACTCCAAGACACATATTAATCAAACTATCAAAAGTTAAATACAAAGAAAAAATATTAAAAGCAGCAAGGGAAAAACAACAAATATCACACAAGGGAATCCCCATAAGGTTAATAGCTGAACTTTCAGCAGAAACTCTGCAAGCCAGAAGGGAGTGGCAGGACGTATTTAAATTGATGAAGGAGAAAAACCTACTGCCAAGATTACTCTCCCCAGCAAGGATCTCATTCAGATTTGACAGAGAAATAAAAATCTTTACAGACAAGCAAAAACTAAGAGAATTCAGCACCACAAAACCAGCTTTACAACAAATGCTAAAGGAACTTCTCTAGGCAGGAAATACAAGAGAAGGAGAAGACCTACAATAACAAACCTGAAACAAGTAAGAAAATGGTAATAGGAACATACATATCAATAATTACCTTAAATGTAAATGGATTAAATTCTCCGACCAAAAGATGTAGATTGGCTGAATGGATACAAAAACAACACCTGTATATATGCTGTCTACAAGAAACCCACTTCAGACCTAGGGACACATACAGACTGAAAGTGAAGGGATGGAAAAAGATATTCCATGCAATGGAAACCAAAAGAAAGCTGGAGTAGCAATTCTCATATCAGAGAAAATAGAGTTTAAAACAAAGACTATTACAAGAAACAAAAAAGAACACTACATAATGATCAACGGATCAATCCAAGCAGAAGATATAACAATTGTAAATATTTATGCACCCAACATAACAGTACCTCAATACATAAGGCAAATATGAACAGCCATAAAAGGGAAAATCAACAGTAACACAATCATAGTAAGGGACTTTAACACCCCACTTTCACCAATGGACAGATCATCCAAAATGAAAATAAATAAGGAAACACAAGCTTTAAATGATATATTAAACAAGATGCACTTGATTGATATTTATAGGTCATTCCATTCAAAAACAACAGAATACACATTCTTCTCAAGTGCTCATGGAACATTCTCCAGCATAGATCATATCTTGGGTCACAAATCAAGCCTTGGTAAATTTAAGAAAATTGAAATCTTATTAAGTATCTTTTATGACCACAACGCTATGAGATTAGATACCAATTACAGGAAAAATTCTGTGAAAAATACAAACACATGGAGGCTAAACAATAGACTACATAATAACCAAGAGATCACTGAAGAACAAAAAGGGACTCAAAAAATATGTAGAAACAAATGACAATGAAAATATGATGGCCCAAAACCTATGGGATGCAGCAAAAGCAGTTCTAAGAGGAAAGTTTATAGCAGTACAATCTTGTCTTAAGAAACAAGAAACATTTCAAAAAAACAACCTAACCTTACATCTAAGGCAATTATAGAAAAAAAAAAAGAAAACCCCAAAGTTAGCAGAAGGAAAGAAATCATAAAGATCAGATCAGAAATAAATGAAAAAGAAATGAAGGAAACAATGGCAAAGATCAAGAAAACTAAAAGGTGGTTCTTTGAGAAGATAAACAAAATTGATAAACAATTAGCCAGAGTCATTAAAAATACAGGGAGGGGCTTCCCTGGTGACACAGTAGTTGACAGTCCACCTGCCGATTCAGGGGACACGGGTTCATGACCCGGTCCGGAAAGATCCCACATGCCGCAGAGCAGCTGGGCCCGTGAGCCATGGCCTCTGAGCCTGAGCATCCAGAGCCTGTGCTCCGCAATGGGAGAGGCCACAACAGTGAGAGGCCCGCATACTGCGAAAAAAATAAATCAAATAAATAAATAAATAAAGGAGAAGACTCAAATCAATAGAATTAGAAATGAAAAAGGGGAAGTAACAACTGACACTGCAGAAATACAAAGGATCATAAGACATTACTACAAGCAACTATATGCCAATAAAATGGACAACCTGGAAGAAATGGACAAATTCTTAGAAATGCACAACCTTCCAAGACTGACTCAGGAAGAAATAGTAAATATAAACAGACCAATAACAAGCACTGAAAATGAAATTGTAATTAAAAATCTTCCAACAAACCAAAGCCCAGGACTATATGGCTTCACAGGTGAATTCTATCAAATATTTAGAGAAGAGCTAACACCTACCCTTCTCAAACTCTTCCAAAATATATCAGAGGGAGGAACACTCCCAAATGCATTCTACGAGGCCACCATGACCCTGATACCAAAACCAGACAAAGATGTCACAAAGAAAGAAAACTACAGGCCAACATCACTGATGAACATAGATGCAAAAATCCTCAACAAAATACTAGCAAACAGAATCCAACAGCACATTAAAAGGGTTATATACCATGATCAAATGGGATTTATCCCAGTAATGCAAGGATTCTTCACTATACGCAAATCAATCAGTGTGATATACCATATTAAAAATTGAAAGAGAAAAACCATATGATCATCTCAATAGATGCAGAGAAAGCTTTCGACAAAATTCAACACAGGGGACTTCCCTGATGGTGCAGTGCTTGGGAGTCCGCCTGCCAATGCAGGGGACACGAGTTTGAGGGCTGGTACAGGAGGATCTCACATGCCGTGGAGCAACTAAGCCCGTGCACCACAACTACTGAGCCTGTACACTAGAGCCTGCAAGCCGCAACTACTGAGCCCACGTGCCACAACTACTGAAGTCCACATGTGTACAGTCCATGCTCTGCAACAAGAGAAGCCATCATAATGAGAAGCCTGTGCACCACAATGAAGTGTAGCCCCTGCTCTGCACAACTAGAGAAAGCCCGTGTGCATCAACAAAGACCCAAGGCAGCCAAAATAAATAAATAAATTTATTTAAAAAAAAAATTCAGCACTGATTTATGATAAAAACCCTCCAGAAAGTAGGCATAGAGGGAACTTTCCTCAACTTAATAGGGCCATACGTGACAAACCCACAGCCAACATCGTCCTCAGTGGTGAAAAACTGAAACCATTTCCACTAAGATCAGGAACAGGACAAGGTTTCCCACTCTCACCACTATTATTCAACATAGTTTTGGAAGTTTTAGCCACAGTCATCAGAGAAGAAAAAGAAATAAAAGGAATCCAAAACAGAAAAGAAGAAGTAAAGCTGTCACTGTTTGCAGATGACATGATACTATACATAGAGAATCCTAAAGATGCTACCAGAAAACGACTAGAGCTAATCAATGCATTTGGTAAAGTAGCAGGATACAAAATTAATGCACAGAAATCTCTTGCATTCCTACACACTAATTATGAAAAATCTGAAAATGAAATTACAAAACCACTCCCATTCACCATTGCAACAAAAAGAATAAAATATCTAGGAATAAACCTACCTACAGAGACAAAAAACCTTTATGCAGAAAATTATAAGACACTGATGTAGTGGGATAACTGAGGACATGGAAAGGAGACGTGACCCATGAGCGCCCCCCCCCCCCACAGCAAACTTGGGGCTGGCGAATAAGCCAGAACTGCAAACAGTCCTGATTGCTTTGAGCCCCCCCACCCCGGAAAACTGGGGGCCTGCAAAAGAAGCATTGAGTGCTTTTGGCACTGATACATGAGATGTCCTCAGTATAATCAGAGTGGTGGGAATGCAAGGAAATATCCTTGTGCTACTTCAGTATAATCAAAATAATGGTGGGAACTTTGTGCTGTTCTTGCGCTCAAGGACGAAGCATGGCAGGTGCTCACGAAAGCCAATTATTGCTTGTATAATTAATAAAAACATAGGTTGCTGCTTTGGCACTTCTGAAATGTTAAGAAAACAAGTCTTAAAGTGTAAATCTAGATAATGCTTTAATAAAAGTTACCACAGCAAGACAGACGGTGCTGTTTTGCCTGAGCAAGCGGCAGCCCTCTACTGCTGTGCTTTGGCACAATTCATCTCGTGTGATGAGCTTACTTTTGGCCCTGTCCTAAGAAACTACAACACACTGATGAACGAAATTGAAGACGATACAAATAGATGGAGAGATACCATGTTCCTGGATTGGAAGAATCAACACTGTGAAAATGACTATACTACCCAAAGCAATCTACAGATTCAATGCAATCCCTATCAAACTACCACTGGTATTTTTCACGGAACTAGAACCAAAAATCTCACAATTTGTATGGAAACACAAAAGATCCCAAATATTCAAAACAATGGTGAGAAAGAAAAATGGAGCTGGAGGAAGCAGCCTCCCTGACTTCAGACTATATTTTAAAGCTACAGTAATCAAGACAGTATGGTACTGGCACAAAAACAGAAATATAGATCAATGGAACAGGATAGAAAGCCCAGAGATAAACCCACGCACATATGGTCACCTTATCTTTGATAAAGGAGGCAAGAATATACAGTGGAGAAAAGAAACTCTTCAATAAGTGGTGCTGGGAAAACTGGACAGCTACATGTAAAAGAATGAAATTAGAACACTCCCTAACAGCATACACAAAACTAAACTCAAAATGGATTAAAGACCTAAAGGTAAGGCTAGACACTATCAAACTCTTAGAGGAAAATATAGGCAGAACACTCTATGACATAAATCACAGCAAGATAATTTTTGACCCACCTCCTAGAGAAATGGAAATAAAAATAAATAAATGGGACCTAATGAAACTTAAAAGCTTTTGCAGAGCAAAAGAAACCATATATACGATGAAAAGACAACCCTCAGAATGGGAGAAAATATTTGCAAATGAAGCAACTGACAAACGATTAATCTCCAAAATTTACAAACAGCTCATGCAGCTCAATATCAAAATAACAAACAACCCAATCCAAAAATGGGTAGAAGACCTAAATAGACATTTCTCCAAAGAAGATACCTAGATTTCCAAGAAACACATGAAAGAATGCTCAACATCATTAATCATTAGAGAAATGTACATCAACACTACAATGAGATATCATCTCACACCACTCAGAATGGCCATCATCAAAAAATCTACAAACAATAAATGCTGGAGAGGGTGTGGAGAAAATGACACCCTCTTGCACTGTTGGTGGGAATGTAAATTGATATAGCCACTATGGAGAACAGTATGGAGGTTCCTTAAAAAACTAAAAACAGAACTACCATATGACCCAGTTATCCCACTGCTGGGCATACACCCTGAGAAAACCATAATTCAAAAAGAGCCATGACCAAAATGTTCATTGCAGCTCTGTTTACAATAACCAGGACATGCAAGCAACCTAAGTGTCCATTGACAGATGAATGGATGAAGAAGACGTGGCATATATACAATGGAATATTACTTAGCCATTAAAAGAAACGAAATTGAGTTGTTTGTAGGGAAGTGGATGGACCTACAGTCTGCCATACAGAGTGAAGTAAGTCAGAAAGAGAGAAACAAATACCGTATGCTAACACATATATATGGATTCTAATAAAAATAATAATAAAAAGAAAGAAGGGCTAGTCACATAAACAAATTACTCAATTTGTCAGATGACTAAACAGAAACAGAGCTCCAATGACATGCCTCAAGCCTCATAGACAACAGAGTGAGCAAAATCAAGACAGTTAATCCAACATCCTGGGTATTTCTATTCATCTGTGCTATTCTCTCCGGGGATTGTCTTAGTGAAAATTAAATTATGTGAAGTTTGTGTCTAAGTCTGACAACTTTCTCTCTCCCTCCAAGTATCATAGTATATACTCTCCTCCACAACTATTAACACCCCCATCTCATCCCAACTCATCGTGTCTTGAAGTTTCTTCTTGGCCTTCCAAAACTCTTTTCAGGAAAGTGCTGTGAAAACTGATTTATACTGAGGTACCAATGTCTAACAAAATGATGAGTGTGCACCTGAAACTATCACAAATTGTTAATCGGCTGTACTCCAATATAAAATAAACAGTTTAAAAAAATGTTGATGAATAACTTCCCTCTGAGTTGTCTTATTTTAAGATTTAGCACCGAGAAACATTACTGTAAATGAAGACATCAACAAGACCTGTTTGGGTGAAGCAAAGCCTTCCTGAAGAGCCTAAAAAGCTGGGCACATAGGGGGCCTCCTATTCATAACCATCCCCATTTGAGGAAAATGGCTCCAGAAATATATTTACACTCTATTGTCCTAACAATACAGGAGATGGGGTAACACCAGTGAAAGTGAAAGGAAAGAGAATACAGTTTACAGCCCACAGGGAACTGGTGGGTCAAGCTGTGAAAATAACTTGCAAGCATCACAAGCGATTCTTGTAGCCACAAAGTAAGGCAGTGAATCATTGCACAACAAGCCTCCTGAGTCTTTGGAAATTGCTTCCCCATAAAAAAAAGAAGTACTTCTTTGTTTTTTAAGAGCAAATAAATGCAAACAATCTTCAGGTTGAGGAGGAGGCCTCCCCTAGGAAGGATAGGGTTCAGTCCACACACAGACCCCTTATTTTGGTGGTCAGCAAAGGGAAGTAACCTATAGTGTGGTTTAGACACTGAGAAATTACACTTACGGAACTGATTTGACACTACCTCTAACTGGTCAAATCCCTTTATGGGAAAGATCATTTTTCTAAAAGCTCAGGATAAATATTTGCCATCATTTTGTGTATTTGCTCCCCCCCAAACAGCACGATTTTCATCTGAGCAGCTATTATCATATTAATGTAGATTTCTCTTTTATCTCTGACACCTCTGGTGGGAAAAGGAGAAATCACAATCCAGAAAAATTAAGACCTGGTGGGAAAAGGAGAAATCACAATCCCCCTTCCCATGACTCGAAAGAAGTGGTGGGTGCTGAGCTCTGTGGTCCACCTCATCTGACACATGTCTTGGTTTTAAGAAAATGAGTCAAACTCATGAGTGGACAGAATTGGCATATGCCTTCTTCTTTACTTTTAGGGTTACCAACAAGCTCTCAGCTTATGAAGCATTGCTCCCTCATTATGTTGCTGTCTGAAACACCATGGTACCTGATAGCTAACCCAGTAGCTAACCCAGCCATCTCTCTGATTTGTGATAAGCTTACCAATAGTCAACTTTCTGCCCAATGACCTTTGGAAAATTTTAAGGGATACTAGTTTATAAAAATTCTCCATCTCCATTTAAAAACCATAACAGTGTCCTAATTCAACGGCTCAAGAAAGTAATAGAGTAACATTTCTTGGCTGAATCAATATTGCATTAAAGAAAGGTGCTATCATTGAAAAGTTATGAATACAAAACAGCTCAATGATGTATTAGTGTCATTGTTTGCTGTCTCTTTCAGTTTGCTTGCATCACTGAATCTGAGCAGAAAGAACCCTTCTCATGTTCGGATTTGTCAGCGAGATCCTATTGGTATTCCATTCTGCCTTGTGTAAAGGTGTTTTACATCTTCCATTCAAAGCACTGCAGGTGCAAAAGAAGCAACCTAAAAACTGGAACGACTACTGAAGCTTATTTAGTATTCATTAGTACATTCTTGAAGAGTTCATGTTTAAAAATCATTTAGTAACTTGTTTATCAAAGAAGGCAAATTATTCCTGCCACTTTTTCTTTGCTTTGTGTTTCAGGAAGTCAAGGTCACTTAGCACAAACTTAGATGCATATAGTTTTCAAAAATTAAGCTTTTTAAAAGATCCAGGGACTTCCCTGGTGGTGCAGTGGTTAAGAATCCACCTGTCAATGCAGGGGACATGGATTCGAGCCCTGGTCCAGGAAGATCCCACATGCCGTGGAGCAACTAAGCCTGTGCGCCACCACTACTGAGCCTGCACTCTAGAGCCCTTGAGCCACAACTACTGAGCCCACACGCCACAACTACTGAATCCCACGTGCCTAGACCCCGTGCTCTGCAATAAGAGAAGTCACCACAATGAGAAGCCCTCACACTGCAGCAAAGAGTAGCCCCCATTCACCGCAACTAGAGAAAACCCACGCACAGCAACAAAGACACAATGCAAAGAAAAACAAATAAAAATAAAAATATCCATATCAGTGATAGATAAAGGATTCTAAAAATCAGTAAGGAAGAGACAAACACCTAAATGGAAATTATAATACCTGGTGGTAATGGAGATTTATTAAAATAGATATTCTCTTCCATTGTATTGGGTAGTAAATTAACAAAACCTTTCTGAAAAATAATTTGGTAACTTCATATCAAAATCTTTAAAAATGTTTTACCCCATGATAAAGCAATTTCACATCTAGTTTACCCAGAAAAGGAGGAAAAAACTTCAGGCATAGGTAAAAATGCTGATAGGTGATCTCTGAAAGTATTAATTATATCATTAGATTCCAGGAAAATTAGACATTAGGTTAGTAACCAAACGTAAGATTGTCCAGAGCATGCACTATAGCTCATTATCCAGCAGAATACCTGGCACATAGTAAAGTCTTAAAAAATATTTGTTGACTGATTAAGTACATAAGTGAATGTTCACTTTAAAATCCAGTGCTACTCAAAATGGGAGCTACCAATTGTCAATACCAGCATCACCCCGGAGCTTGTTAGAAATGCACATTTGGGGACCCCAGTCCAGACCTACAAATTCATAACCCTTGGGGGTGGAGCTGAGGAAACTGTATTTTAATAAGCCCTCTAGGTGATTTTGATGTAGACAAAAATTTGTGAAGCACCAGGCAATCTTCAAAGATCAAAATCTCTCGGCTTCATTCTATTTTTAACAATCCTTTTCCACTTCTATCTCTATCACCGGAGTATTCAATTTGATTCTCCCAGCGGCAGAAGCCTAGTTCTTTCTAAGCCCAGATTCCTCTGGAAACCAAACACAGAAAGAAGCTGAAAGGTATGGAAGACTTTATTGAATTCTCCCTGTCAAGTTTTATCAGGATCCTGCCAGGTGTTGTGATTGAAAGACTCCAGATTCTGGAGACAGCGAGAACTGTGTTGAAATTCTGGCTGTACTACTACTTACTAATTTGGCCCCTTGAACAAATTATTTAAACTCTTTGAGTTTTAATTTCTCAGCCATAGAACGGGGTTCAGACACCTATGTGCCAATCTTTCAGAGTAGCCATCAAATAATATAAAGTCTATAATGCTCCTTGAGGAGCATATATTAAATCCTCAATGAATATTCATCACCTTTCCTTAGATCAGTGCTGGTTTCCTTAAGATACTGTATCTATGCTTAGTAAGCAGGAAGTTATGTAAGCACATATCTTACCATTTTTGGTATTTGTAACAGTGTTTGACACATGTTCAGTTATTCATAGATACTCAATGGTTGATTGATTGACAGGTGTGAGGCAGGGTCAGAGAATCTGGTCCCTTGAACCTCACTGAACTGTCTTAAACCACTTGAGAGAAAAGAGGAATGCATTAAGCCTGTTACCACCAAAAGAAACACACCTGTGAACACAGTAAAATTCACACTCCTTACCAAGCACTGCTATTCTCCTCGGCCTGTGCTTTTCTTCTTCTGAAAGAGCCGGTCTCTTCAAACATCTGGTAGGCTGCCTTTCAAGCAGAAAGCCCCTGGATGATATCTACCAAGCCAGAGTAAGAGATAACACACAACTCCCAGATGTCTCTCATATGGACGAAGGGAAGTGTTGAAAACACGTGAAGGAGAAGAACTAAAGGAATTTAGGACTTTTTTTCCAAATTGGCAACACAAATTGAAAAGATGACATATGAGACCAATGTGAACATGGAGCAGAAAAATCTGTCAAAATAAGGCACTGAATCCTTCCTTGGGAACCCATTATAAGGCAGAAGTTATTGTGAAGAATTTATCCTTCAACATAATAAACCCTCCACATTGCAAACTAACTCCTAAGAAAAGAAACACATACACACACACCCCTAGAGACAGTCTGCTATGAAATGAGGGCAGATGGGCAGCGTTGTTAAGTACTTACTCTGTTCCTACCACTGCCAGAGTGCTTGGGGGAAAGGGTAAGTAAGACCTGGTCCTTGCCATGAAGGAACATATAGACCAACAGGCAGGCACATAAACATGAAAATAAAATGAAGAATTACAGTCGCCTTTATAGAGGTTGGATTAGGATACAGCAGGTGCATGGAAAAAAAGAGGGTCAATTCTAGTAATGGTGGGAGGAAGGGAGAGGCTTAAATGGCTTATCTTGAGATAAATCTCTAAAGATGAGAGGGTCCTCTGAAGCCTTGCTTCTCAAAGTGTGGTCCACAGCAGCATCACATGGGAGTTTGCTAGAAATGCAAAACTCAGGTCTTTCCCCAGATCTTTCCAAATCAGAATTCATTCTTGCATTTTAACAGAATCCCTAGAAGATTCATGGGCACATATACGTAAACCTTTGAGAAGTGCTGATCTAAAGCAGTTTGCAAGGACTGTTAAAGACAGAAAATGGATTGCAGTAGGTTGATTAAATGAGATGAGATACCAAGATAGTGTAGGCCAAGAGTTTAAAACTGGGGTCAATAATCTAAATCCAGCCCACATGTGTACTTTATTAGGACTGTAAAGTGTTTTAAACATTGAGAAATGTCTAATAGAAATCCAGAAACTAACACAACATTGTTAATCAACTATACTCCTATATAAAATAAAAATTAAAAACAAAACAAAAAAAAGAAAACCAGATTTTCTGAGGAAAAAATCAGACTTTTATCCAAATTAGACCCCCATTCCCAAATGAGAGCAAAGGGTTGAATAGAGTGTCAGTTTCAGGCAAAGGTGAGCCCACGATTACCTTACATTCAGCCCTGTTCACTCTTCATCATTATTACCTCTCTGGGTTTCCATAGACCTTTGAAACTGTGACGTTTGAGTTGGGAGCCAACTCTGCTTCTGAGCAAGAAGGGAGAGGTATAGGACAGCAACTAAAATGGAATACAGAGTTAATGAAGGAATTCTTTCTTTGAAGTTGTTTTAGGCTGTGAAGGAAATGCCAGTAGAAAAAGAGAGGGTGGAAATATGAGATGGGGAGGGATAAGGGGCATTAGAAAAAAGGAGATCATATCAAGAGCACAGAAGGGCTTAGCCTATCTCTCCTTCTGAGGCAGGATAGAGGGCAATGAGGGGGTTCAGATATAATTTTTCATGTGCTTACACAGAAGAGTTTCTGCCTGAAGACTCCATCTAAGCAATCAGAGACGAGATCTACTGAAAGTGAAGCAGCAGTAATGGGAAATTCGGAAGAAGAGTGGACATTTAGGAGAGCAACCCACTGTTGTTAATGGGGGCAGGAAATCACTGAAGCGTGAAGGTGAATTTTCAAGTGATCCTGGGAACCCCACAGAAGTCAGGGAGCAGAGAAGAAAAACAGCAAGTTTTGCAACAGTGTGGTGTTCTGGGATTCTTCCCTCCAGCCACAGTGAGCATCCCAGGACAAGAAAACGCTTGTTTGGATGGGCCAATGTTTGCAGGTTGAATACAGAAGGTCAAGCAGGTACAGATGCTAGAGATGTTGAGAAGAGTGGCTGGAGTGACTTGCCACAAGGTCCTGGCTACACTGCAAAGCAAGGAATACTCTGAAAGCAATAGTAAACTTGGAGAGGAAAGAGGAAACTGAGGAGCTAGAGGTTCCAGCGACTTAGTCACTGGTGGAGCCAGGATTTGAAATCAGCGTGTCTGATTCCAAAATCTATACTCTTTCTGCTCTAACCCTCCATCTCTATGAGTCACATAGAAATATAAGGATAAGTCTCCACTTTTCTGACACGGCACAAGTGGGTTCTATTTGCACTGGAATTCCTGGTGGGAAGCACCAGGAAATCATCTGTACATAGTTAAAGAAGCTGGATGCTTTCACTTCCGTGGCCTCCTCTGCTTCCATTTTATTCCCCATTTCCTCACGTCAACTGTTTTTTATATTCTATTAACATCCTCAAAGTAAAGCAAAAGCAGGGATATTTATATATCACCATCTCTAGACCTGCCAGTTCAAAAGAGGACAAATAAACTACTGTTACACAAGTTCCGTGTGTGTTAAAGAAGCAGGGCTGTCAACACTGAGATTTCTGACTTCAAGTTACCACCTTTGGAATTGTACATCTTGCAGATTCATTAAACTAACATGATGGTGATAATAACCATTATTTTCTCTCTTACTATGAAGACTGAAACACTGAGACTTCAGAATGCAAATATCAAAAAAAAATACTACTGAGATAGTGGGCCCATCTAAAATTAAAGAATAAGTGATTTTAAAATATACTTAATCTCATCTTATATACGTGATTATTATTGTCATTAAAACTGTTGCTTGTATTTGCATGCTGCTTTCAGTGATTTTCTCATGCTTCATTTTACTTCATTTAGTTCACATAAGTGAATATCAAATGTCAGTGCTATATGTATATTATACCCTCAATCATCCAATTACAAATATAATAAGTTCAGATTTGGAAGGAGTGTAATTTCCAACATGTATGAGTTTGAAACAGCAATAGAGAAAACTGTCAGTATGTGTGGAGTTTTTAAACTCTGCTTTAGAAGTTGAGGAAAAATCCTTAATTGAGGAAGGCAAGAAATAACCAGAGAGAAGAAGAATAGTAAGCAATGGAGAACTGTGTTCCAGAACACACTCATCCCAGAAATCTCATTTCCTCTACCTAAATTTAGGGAATGGGGAGAGAAAAGGCATTCAGGAGTCTATAAACCCACCTCTGTTAACAACTGCAAAAGCATTTTGCAGAAGTTAGTCACAGCATTTGCAAATTATTTGCATTCAAAAAGTCTCAGTTCTGCATTAGGTAATCCTGTACCATGATCAAAAGAAATAAAAATAGCTAACTTAGTGTTAATAGGTAACTTAGGCATGCGTTTGGCTAGTTATATGTAGTAAAGTGAGACCCATCACTGAACTTTATTGACAAACTTTGTTTAGTTGCATAAGAACAGGACAGGATGCACGATAATTAGTATATTCGTTTTGATCCCCCAAAAAGTTTCATTGAATAAAGGCCAATAAGTGTCAATATGAAAGATATCAGCAAGGGACATTAAATCATCAGATTGAAAAGGGGGTCCTGGTCCACCCAGATATTTCACCAGACAGCTGGCAGATTTTCATTCATAACCTAGTAAGAACACTGTGCTTTGGGCATTCTGGCTCATGAAAAGATATCAATGTATTCGTATGCCTCCTGGAATGAAAGTAGATTGAATGGATGTCTGAATTGGTCTAAGTAGTCTTAGTTTAGCTTTTTTCAAAAATGTGCCATTTATTAGCATGGATTCAGTTCTTCTTAGCTAATTCTTTCACTATTTTAACATGTGCTCAATTTTACAGCAAACTTTGTGTTCATTGAAACTCGTTATCTAGACAATATTTGTTACATTAATCTCATTTTTCTGTATTTTTAAAATTGAACCAAATGATGCATACTGATATTCCTAGTCCCTTTTCTTGGTGTCCCCCAAGTGAGTGGGTTCCTTCTAATGTTGACTGACAAGCAACCTGATTTTGATGGATCTGGATGAGCCACCTCCTGCCGAACGAAGACGGTGCTCAGTGCTGTAAAGTTAAAGTAGGTGTAAAATTCAATTCCTGCGCACAGAGGACTTACGATGTGGCACTAGAAATAAACTATAAACAAGAGCTTAGATAGGCAGGTCTTCTGTCCGCCCCTCCAGCTCTGTCTTTTACCACATCACTCTATCCGTGTTCCATGAACACAGAAGTATTCACAACTAACCTAGAAGCTCGTGCTACATGAAGTGTCCATACTGTGGACTCTGTCAGAAATAACCCTCATTTTTCCACAGATGCCTTTATCCTGCCTATTTGTAATACTTGTAACTATAGGCGTTGCCTCATCTATGAAGCCATTTTTGAACCATAAGGAAAGAAACTCCTACTCTGTCTTCTCTTCCTTCACTATATCCCATACTGGCTTTGGTCATAGCACCCAGGGTGTGCAGACTAACATCTGTAGACCCCAGAGAAAGCAAATGCAAGGATATGTACTGAGCTGCCCACCACTACAGGTAGTTGGTGCTCGATTCTCTAGAATCTTCTGAGGACATTTATGAAATACATTCCAGAACTGTCCACCTGGGGTACAAAGGAGAGAAGCATTTATTCATGGGTTTTGTCCTCCATTGTTCACGGGTGACCCTACAGGCATTAACTCAGCCACATTCCATGCAGCACGTATGTGAGTGCTGGCAGATGTTCTCCTCCTTGATATCAAAAGATCTACAGGGAAGGAAGCAAGAGTTATGTAGCATGGGTGCGATGCAAGACACTATCAGGTGGTTCCTGGTTTGAAATCAGTCAAAATCTACTAGGTCGTATCACCATGGCAGTGCCTAGAGTCAACAGTGGGGCTGAGAATGTGGCATACAAAATCACATTCATGACTATGGAGAATTCATCAGATATTTCCAGCTTGTCACACATTTCACCAGAATAGTTCTGATATAGCTCATGACAGAAAATATGATAATCTAGAATGAGAAAATGCTCATAACCAGCACACATATTTTCTATATCCACTAACTTTTTCTAGCTAAAATGTGCTATGTTTTGACTCTGCTTAATTTCTTTCAGACACCACCTTTTGACATTTCTGTTGTATTTTCTGAGTAATCTTTGGTGAGGACCCATGTTCTTATCTCCTTTGTAAACACAACTAATGAACTCACTTTTATTATCTTTCCTGTATTTCTCATACAATAATATAGCTCAAGAGCCAGGGCGATCAAGCCTAAAGCACATTTCAAGTCCTCAAATGGAAATGTTCATCGTGCTTTCTATTCTCATACTCTTCATCTGTCCTAATCTATTTTCCACCCAACACCCTCCTTTCCAGCCCCACAAGGAAGTTTATTTTCATAAAATAGCCCATTAATCCAATTCCCTGGAAGTTAGGTTTGAGCAAGAAATGACAGTTTCCCAAAAACTAATATAGTGCCTTTGAGTTAGTTTTTAAACAGGAAAATATTACTCTTAAATGAGCAGGGCACAAGTGGGAATTTGTAGGCTTGTTTTCTCAACTCACTGGCTCACTCTGAATGCAAGAAATTCTTAAACTGTGCCTGGATTAAAGATGAAAGGAGATCCCAAGAGGAATAAAATATGGACCAAAGTGTCCACATCTGGCTCCATCCTCTTGAGAATGTCTACTCCTGGAGAGAAGATGTAAGCTATTCAAAACCAGGCTAGGATGACTCCTTGGATAAAATTCTCAACCTTTGCTGGAAAATGACATTGCCAGATGTCTTCTGTCTACTCCCATATTCCCTAAATAGATCAAAGCTTCCATATAAACAAAAGGAAAGGGGTAGGGAGGAAGGAAATGTTTCTGGAACCCTGCTGGGAAACACATGCATCAATGATCTTGATGAAGTAAACCAGTGACTTCTCTTAATAAACTGACCCCCAGCCCTTCTAGAAACCATTTAGAAGCAAGAGGCAAAGGCAAGACCATTTTTTTTCTTTTAAAGGCTAAGAATTCTTATATCTGCATAAAACATTTTTTAAGAGATTCCTAGTAGATCCATGAGAGAGTATGCTTATTCTTCACTCTTCAAGACAGAACATTCTCAATTACCTAGATAATATGTGTTACTGTATAAGTCAAAACACACTACCCCTTCTCTTCCACATTCAGGAAGCGCTAGAAGACAGTTTGTAAAGTTTCTGGTCTCTCTAAAGGGGGTAAATAGCAAAGAAAATGGATAGGCAGGGAAGCTTTTCAAAGCCTCTTGAGGGCTTCCCTGGTGGCGCAATGGTTGAGAGTCCGCCTGCCGATGCAGGGGACACGGGTTTGTGCCCCGATCCGGGAAGATCCCACGTGCCGCGGAGCGGCTGGGCCCGTTAGCCATGGCCGCTAAGCCTGCACGTCCGGAGCCTGAGCTCTGCAACGGGAGAGGCCACAACAGTGAGAGGCCCGTGTGCCACAAAAATAAAAAAAAAATCCTCTTGAAAACAAAATTAGAAATACCTTACTAATATTGCTAAGACCAATTGAAGTTGGCAGAAGTGAGAAACTCTCATTTCCTACAGGGGAATAAGCCTTGTTGATTTAATACTTATATTGAGCTCCTGGCTTTCTAACTCTAATATGCACTGGAAGGAAGGAAGGAAGGAAGGAGGGAAGGAAGGAAGGGAGGGAGGAAGAAATGGAGGAGACAGGAACAACTTGTTATCACCTACTATGAGCCAGGTGATATAGAAAATAGTTTCATATTTATTATCTCATTTTAGTACACCTAACTGTTGTGTGATAGACTGAGCGTCTATCAATGGAAGGCTACAAAATGGTTGAGAAAGTCCAATTTTAGAGAAACAAGGCAGTAAATCTATGTTAAAGACTAATTCATGAGATAACCTTGAGCCACCTACAAAGTCCCTTCATGCTTTGGTACCCTCACCATTAAACTGAAGGGATTGGCCTACGTAATATTTAAGGTCTAATATTCTATGGCTTAATGATAGACTTCTGTTATTTGAGATAGAAATCTATTATTTGAGCCACACTTGCACCCTCTCTCCCTTCCACCTCACTGGTAGTATCAGCATGTATTTCATTGGGTTCTCTTCTTTTGTTTATACAATAGCAAATGTTTCAATTAGAGAGATGGGAGGAGTCCCTGGCTCATAGAATGTGAAATTTGCTCAAGAACTGGATGGCAGTGGTCATTTCCTGAAACACCGCATATAAGACACCATGAGACAGTCAAAACATTTTTTTTTCTAGCCAAACTTTCTGTATTCTTGTCTCAGAACAAACACTCTGTACACCAAGAGTGGAATCCCAACCACTGCTGTGGTCCCCTGTTTTTAAGCAACTTTAAGGTTCCATAGTATTGGGCTCCAGAACTTAGTCTTCAATGGAGAACCAATCTCATAGGAAGGACTATGCACTGCAGTAGTGGATCCAGCTCATTCACTCTCCTAAGAGGACAAGTCAAACTAATTACCTACACTCGGGCTTCTAAAGCAGAAGCAAATTTACTTAAGGTACATGGGACAAGAAAGGACACAGATTTGGTCCCTGTACCCAAAAGAGGCTACAGCCCCACATCCTCCAAGGTGAAGGATGTGGATGATGGCAGATGCAGTGATAAAGGCTCCTTCTGGCCTATAGACCAGCCATGTAGGGGCCCTACCTCATGACTCCTATCATGAGGAGGCCCTAGGGTGTATCTCAGGCAATTATTGAGACAGGAAAGATGTAACAGTCAGCAGGGGCAGCCCTGGAGTGTAATATCTAGGATTCACTCCTTTTCTCCTATCCTTAGATAGAAATAGAAATTATAGTAACTAAAATCAATGAGTTCTTACCTGTGAAAAGCATAGTCCTAACTGATTTATGTGTTTTGCCTTATTTAAGTATGGAGGGGATATATGTATACATATAGCTGATTCACTTTGCTGTACAACAGAAACTAACACAACACTGTAAAGTAACTATACTCCAATAAAAAATAAATAATTTAAGAAATATATATATGGCAATAATTCTGTCAAGGAGGCACCATAATTATATGCCTCACAGAATTATATCACCCTCATTTTGTAGATAAGAAAATTCAGTATGAAAAAGGTTAAGGCAATGGCCCAAAGTTAGAGTGCTAATAAAGGCAATGTTGATAGTCACACTCTGTCCTTTAACAAAAATAGTCCTCTTTGCAGAGTCAGATGTCCTAGGTGTTGGGAAGACTTTTTTTAAAAAGATATTCTAACGAATTGAAGTGAGGTGTATTCAGCATCTAGCTTGAGGGCTGGGAGTCTACAACTAGTCTGTCTTTTCCCCTCCCTTAATTATCCTAGATGTACACTTACTGCTCACCAGGACCCTGTATTCCTTTTATGTTAGATTCTTTTTGGCTTTGGAGTATGGTAAGCAAAGCTGGAATTCTTTGTTGCTCATGAGACTGTAGACTTGGGAGACCTTGGACAGAAACCCTGACTCCAAATGAGAGTTTAAAATGCTGATGGGCCAGTGCCTGTCAAGGTCTCATGAGATGACCCAGTGATACCTTTTTTTTTTTTTTAATAATTCTTCCACATTAAGGGTATAGTGGCAGAGCCCCATTTGCAGGCTCATTTCTGGCAACTTGTCCAGGTTCTCTTCTTTGAGCTGTCATCCAGGCATCATGTTGCCTACTCTCATTATGCTCACTGGGAGACTGCAGAAACTTAGGGTGGTGAAAATGTTGCCAGTGATAATACTGCTTTTAAGCCTAACTCTGACAAACGAATGTGATTTAAATAAATAAAACTGGATCGTGTGTACACATGTATTATGTTATATTTTGTTATATATAGAATAGATACATTACACATTATATACATAAGCATAGACATAGTTGTAGACATACTCATACATATACACATAGTCTAGACATAGACACAGTCATACACATAGAGAGATACATACATACACATGGACATAGTCATGGACATACAAATACACATAGGCACTGGCCCAGGCACAGACACAGACTAAGTCACAGGCATAGACATAGTCATAGACATACACTTACACATACATATAAACAAAAACATAGGCAATAGTCATAGTCATGGACATAGTCATACATATAGACATAGGCATAGTCATAGGCAGAGCAACAGACTCAGTCATAGGCATAGACAGAGACATTGATATCGATATGGACATGAACATGCATTGTTAGGGTTCAAATCCCAGCTCACAGTTTCCAGGTCAGATTACATGTACTTCCTAAACTTCCTAATCTGAACAGTGGAAACTATGGTATTATCATATTAAGAGGGCTTAAAACTGAGATACTTGGAGTTTAACCACAGTAAACTCCCTTGGCTCCCTCTGCTGTCTCAGAGCTGCCCCACAAGCTTAGTCTGTACTCTGGGCGACATCCTACATTCTTTTTTATCCCAGGATATATCATAGACGTTTATGCTTAGGATATGGATGTGGTCCAAGTATTTGTTTCATAGGATCAGTGTGATTTAATTTATTTATTTATTTGTTTGTTTATTTTTGGCTTCCTTCGGTCTTTGTTGCTGTGCATGAGCTTTCTCTAGTTGTGGCGAGCGGGGGCTACTCTTCATTGCAGTGCACGGGCTTCTCACTAAGGTGGCTTCTCTTTGTTGCGGAGCACAGGCTCTAGGCGCAGGCTCAGTAGCTGTGGCGCACAGGCTTAGCTGCTCCGTGGCATGTGGGATCTTCCCGGACAAGGGCTCGAACCTGTGTCCTCTGCATTGGCAGGCAGATTCTTAACCACTGAGCCACCAGGGAAGTCCAGGGATCAATGTGATTTTAACACTCACTTTATGTTAAATGTCTTGATGCTAAATGTTGGATAAGACATTACTGCTCTGGGGATTAGCCCTTGAGCCATGATAACAGGTGCAGCACCTGGATCCAGAGAGGAATTATTTAACGTGCTGATTGGCTAGGGCAAATATGCTAATATATCAAGGACCTAAAGATAAGATTTTGAATGAAACCCTAAATATAATAACTGAATTATTTGTCTTTTTCCATCTCTTACTAATAGTTCCCATTGTTTGTTGTGAGCTATGGGATAATGTGATTGGAAGAAGCTGAATTAGGAGGGGATACACAAGGAGAGACTTATTCTACATAAATAAGGATTTTCAATACTAATGCTCCATGGAAGGCATTCAGGCCATCTTATGGGGGACCACTGCCACTCAACTCATATTGTCAGATCATCCAATTATCTTTAAGAGGCACGAATCAAAATTTATGTGGGAAACCACCAAGTTTTTAAATACTGGCAGTCATCTAAAATTTTTTTAACAATGTGAAGACCAAATACTTATGTCAGCAAGCCAGACTCAGCCTGGCACCACCAGTTCCAACCTATAATGTCAGTTGTTGTAAAGGATCACCTCCCTGAGTTGGGCGAGAGGGGATGTCTGTGTGCATTGTGAGGGGAATAAATCTCTCATACGCTGCAAGCATAACTGTCTGTTTCTCTCAGTCAAACTGCAGAAATCATGACTATTAAAGGGATTACTGGTACCAGTTTCAAACAATGTCAATTCCTAATTCTACTGAAGATCAAGAGAGATCTCTCCACAAAACACCAAACAGTACCTGACACACACTGTGGATTCGATAAACATGTGTTTGCTTCCATCTTTGAATTATTACGATCACTTTCCAATCAACCTTTGAAAGAGTCAGTCATCAATGTCTACCATAACAACTTAAATCTCTTTTTGGAAAGAGAATTGTGGGTTTGCCAGTAAACTATTTTATGATAGCAGCTTTGAGTTCTATATGTGATTAGAAAACTAGCAAGTTGGCTCTTCATTGGACCAATAAACACTAGAACCCCGCCTGCAACTGCATGCATTTTGTCAACAACAGAGAGAGGGCTGTGCTCAGTCAGAGCTCCTAGACACCCTTTCCTGTATTTTAAAGGAAGTACAACTTCCGTCTGAAATGCTAGTCATCTCATGAAGAAAATGTGAATGGCATCCTTATCCTTTCACAGGGATAGACACTAATTATATGTTCTGTCAGTATCAAACCACTTTACTGTGCTTGTACTAGGCGACTTAGCATCTGAGCAGAAGTATCTGCAATGTCCTCAGTGAGCAGCAGCAAAGTGAGAAACCACCCCCAGGAGCAACCTAGGATAGAGACATAACAAATGTTAGTGCAAACAAGTACTCAAAGTCTGAAATATTTTGAACCCAGAATGAGATTTTGAAAACAAAAATGAGAGAGGCAGAGACAGAAACAGAGACAGAGATTTCAATTGTTTTTCCAAAATGGAAATGGTTCTGGTTGGTTTCTTATTTCCTTGTGGTAAGATCAAATTCTCTGGAATTGTGGAAGATGGTATGCCTGCCAAAGTCCTGTGTCATTTAGGAAAACCTGCAATTTTCTTTTAGTTATCACTTCCATTTAAAGTTGAATTGTTTTATCCTACAAGAATTTTCAGCAAAAAGGTAGAAAGAAAACCATCCTTGTGACTGCCAGAGAGGTAATAAAACCAAAGGTGAACAGGACTGAAAACTACTCCCAATGAATAACTTGTTTAACAGGTCCACACAGTGGAGGGATGGGGTGGATTTAACTTGACATTCTTTCCTTTAATTGCAGGTGAATTCGCTGTAAGAAGAGCCTGCGTAGTAGGCATCTAACAGCTAAATGCCATCAACTCTTTGTAAATGTACTGAACCCAATCTATGCCTACTGATTTCATCCTATTTTCCTATAAGCAGCTGAAATGTGGTTCAAGGCAGGAAATATACCTGTTTCCAAATCAAAGGTTGACATATAAGCCAGGGTACGAGGAAGATTTCAAGCAGTCACACATCCAGCTTCATATGACCATGGAAGTCACCATCTTCTGGTGCACATATGACAAGAGAGCACATGAACAATCTAAGTCCATAAACAACCCAGAGACACTCACACAGCTAATAATGTCACCTGTCTTTGGCAAGACCCCTTACCTATTTTGAGTTCAGTGGGTCCTAGGAAGCATCTCCTACTGTGGACTAATGCCCTACAGTGTAATTTGTGCCCAATTTTTCTACTAAAACGGTTCTCTTGGAAGTCATAGGAGACCTAGTGATCCCCAAATTGAAAAAAACCTCTTCTTATCTTGACCTTCATTGGCTTCTGTCTCATATTTGCCCCTGTTGCTCATTTCTTCCTTCCTAAGATTCCCTCTTTTCCTGGCTTCCTGGATACTACTGGTTTTCTTTTATTCTCTCTAACCATTTATTCTTGGTCTTCTGCTGTCTCCTCCTGTGACAACCTACACATGTGCTGCCATCAGTCTTATAACCATAAAAATAGCTGATATTTATTGATTTTAATAAGTTGCATTATCTCATTCATTTCTCTCATCCACTCAGTGACGTGTTATTACCCCCATTATATAGATACGAAAACTGAGGCTTGAAGGTTAAATAACATGCCCAAGAACACAGAATAAGAGGGAGAATCAAGATTTTAACCCATGTCCATCTGACCTCTGAGCTCACTTTCTTAACCTGCATCCTAAAATGCCTATTTCTTGCTCTTCTTAGGGCTCACAAGCACTTTACCTACTACCTCTCTGTGATTTCCAAATCTCATTTTCTCCTACCATAGATTTTCAAGTATCAAGTCTGCTTTATACATGCTCAGCACCTTCATTAGATGTCCTCCTAGTCTTCAAATTGAATAAGAAAATTGAGTTCATTTTCTCTTCCCAAACTCCCAACATCCAAATTTCTGTCTACCCAATGAGGCAGATCAGTAAAATATGCTTGAGGCAGATCAGTAAAATATGCTTGGGAAATTGTTCTGTTTTGTTTTGTTTTGTTTTATCATAAGGGTCTGATCAAAACTAATTAATTAAATGAAGGAAATAATCAGAATGGTGCTCTAGCCAATAAGCTACTTGTTGGATGTATATTGAATTCAGGATGGACTAGAAAGCATTGAACTAATTCCAATTCAAGAAAACAGATGAATTTATGCCCAGAATGAGGGAAGACAAAGAAGTATATAAATTGAGTAGGTCTGCCTTCAACACCTACAAATCAGGGAGCCCTAGGCAGTGCAGGCCAAAACGTACAGAAGTCAGCTAAGAGACTGCCAAATTTGGGAATGGGAATTTGTTAAACAGCCATTCATCCTGTAGCATTTCCCCCAAGCTGGACAAAAATGACAGTCACCTGACCAAGGATGTTTATGAGCAGACCCTCTATAAGGCCGACATCCATGGCTCCTAAGACAGAAGCTAGAGCTGGCTTGGGTGACTTAAATTTTTTTAAACAAATCATTGCATCTAAAAATGCCTTGTAATGTGTATTGACATAATCTTAGTTATCCAACAATTCTGGAAAGCATTTTGCAGCATGTATTAAAATCCATAAAAATGTTCAGATTTTTTAAGGCAGTTTATGTTTTTCTGAGGACTTACAAATGATGTTAACTGAAAAGGGAAATATATATACATAAGGGAAATATATATACATATATAGATATCTTGGCCACACTATTTAATGATACTAAAAATTGGGAAATAACCTACATGGTCAACAAGGATGGAATGCCAAATGAAACATGGCAAGATACTTGACTGGGAAGCTATTAAAAATACAATTTTGCAGGCAGAGTTGGCAAAATGTTTCTTAAAAATATAATTTGAGAGGTGAGAAAAGTAATACAAAATTGTATCTGTGACATAATTAAAACTACACGAGAAGTACACTTCATATGAAGACTATGAAAAACAATGGAAAAGAATATGAATAAGAATATATTTAATATACACACATATATGTATAAATGAACCACTTTGTTATACACCAGAAACTAACACAACATTGTAAATTAACTAAACTTCAATTTAAAAAATAAAATCAAGGGCTTCCCTGGTGGTGCAGTGGTTGAGAGTCCGCCTGTCGATGCAGGGGACACGGGTTCGTGCCCCGGTCCGGGAAGATCCCACACGCCGCGGAGCGGCTAGGCCCGTGAGCCATGGCCTCTGAGCCTGCGCGTCCAGAGTCTGTGCTCCGCAACGGGAGAGGCCACAACAGTGAGAGGCCCGCATACCGCAAAATAAAATAAAATAAAATAAAATAAAATAAAATAAAGAATATGAAAAAAGAATTTTACTTGTCATGGCCAAATTGTAGGTGTTTTTAAATTTAATTTTTATTTTTATTCATGTTTCTATTAGGTTGTGCAATACATTGTCGTTTTTAAACATCTGGTGCTCACCCTATAGATACGCAGCCCCAAAACAGTTGCAGGGGTTTTGCAGATGTGGCTGAACTCTCCCCGTACCCCTGCTCCCAGGCCTCCCAGAACCACTTGAAATCGCTGCTTGGCGCAGACTGACTGAGTTCTAAAAATGTGGGCTAGTTTCTGAGGTCATCAGGACATAGCAACCAGAAAACAGAAGAGTGACATTTCGTAATGAGACTGAAAAATGACTAAAAGATAATATTTCCACTCTCACGTAGGCAATTCCTGCCCTGTCTATTGCTTATCATTAACCAGTATCACTTGGACTCAGCCATCAATTTGCCTTGTGCCCTTGGACAAGGTATCCACCTTCTCTTTCCTTGTCTACGGTGCAGGAGATCTAGTGCACGGGCAGACACACATGCTAACTTTTAAGGTCCTGTCCTAATCTAGTCTCGTATAATTGCTCTGTCATCTTCATGAAAATAGAATACAGAGTTCTGGAGGAAGAATAAATTGGCACGACCTTTCCTGAGGAGGTGTTGGCAGTATATATCAAGAGCCTTAAAAATGCCCATACTCTTTGACATAGTAATTCCATCTCCGGAGTTTATTTTTCCTAAGGAAATAATCAAAAACGCCCACAAAAACTTGTGAACCAGGAAGTTTGCCTTATGCATAATGACAAAAAAATAAAAATTAAAAACAAATTTGCCAAGCAGATAGGAATTGGTTAAGTGACTCCTCTGCAGACGTATGATATATTTTGAAACCATTAGAAAATATGTTTTTAGACTCACAGACTTAGAGAATGAACTTATGGTTACCAGGGGGGAAGGATCAGGGGGAAGGGATAGACTCGGAGTTTGGGATTGACATGTACACACTGCTATATTTAAAATAAAATGTCTTTCCATGAAAAAAAAGAAAATATGTTTTAAAGGAATATTTAATGACATAAAAACAATGTTCGGCATAAAATAGTAAGTAAAAGAGCAGGTGGCTACAATTATAATATAGATAGATATTAAATGATATATATATACATATACATATATAGTTAGTGAGGGAGAAAGAAAGGGAGAAAAAGAGACTAGTTTTAAATATCAAATTTGCAACTTATTACCATCTATGTGAACTTTAGCAAGTTATTTAGCTGCTCTGTGCCTCCATTTTCTCACTGTAAAATTGAACTAATAATAGTACCTACCTGATAGAACTATCCTGAGGACTGAGTTAATAATTTAGCGCTCTCCATCATCACCCAGCCTATGCCAAGCACACAGTAGATATTGGCTGGGTACCCACATGAAACGAGAGGAAACTATAACAAAATCCTTTCGTCTCTTTGCCCTTAATGCATTTTCACACACCAGCTTGAGTTTGATCTCACAACAACCCTAAAGAGTTAATAGAAAAGATGGCCATTTCTAGGTTTCAGATGAAGAAACCGAGACACAAAGGTGTCATAATTAGCCCAGTGGTACCATATAAGTCCGTGGCAGAACTGGAAGTAAAATCTCCTTTTTATTCTTCCGTTCTGGGGCTCATGCCATGATTTAAGAAATACTAAAGAATAATATATACAATTTGAGTTTTTTGCCATGGGCATATGTTACCTGACCAAAAACAGAAATTAATGTTGACATTTAAAAGATTTTTTAAATGAAAGGACGCTAAGGGAACATGCAGTCTCATTAACGGGAAGGAATAGACTCTGTTTCCAGTTCTCTGCTTACTTGCCAGCCGCCCAGCAGTGAAAGCACCAAAGCCATCTACTACCTGACAATCCCTCCAGTTGTGTACAGCTGCTATTCAATCCTAAGCACACAGTCCCTGTATAACTGCTTATTTCCTGCAGATGTACAAGGAAGGTAATGCTGTGACAGATTGTAGAGATTCCTTCATATCCCAGGGATCCCTGGCAGACCATTTCAGAGAAACTGAAATAGGACAGCATCCTCTACTACTGGTGGCAGTCTAGGGTCATGTGAAGGCGACTGAAGTTTCCACTTGCTTCTAGTGTTGCAAGTTACCTAAAACCCCTACCAAGTTGACTGTATCTTAGAATAAAGAGATTTTGCTCAATCCAATGAAAATGTCTCATTTTAATTGGTACGTAAGTAAAAGCCTGAGTGTGGAGCAATAGGAAAGGAAAAATAAACCTGACTTTTGACAATATCAGGGACAAGCAGGGGTCCTAACTTTGGATGGATAACAAAAAATGTATTCTGCAAAGGACACATTTGGGAAGCATTTCGCTCATAAATTCATCATGCTAGTTGGAATTCTGATGTAGACTCAGCTTTTCCATGATTGCAGTGAGCAGTGTTAAATTACTCCATTCACCTTTCTGGGTCACATTCACCATCCAAAAAAATCAGGCTCTCATCTATTCCAATGATCCTGTAAGCCAATCAACAGGCGATATAGAAGGCCACCATACAAAATTAGAAGATCTGATGGAGGGCCCACCTAAAACCTACACTGCAATAACATACCACTTGGAATGGAAGAAAAGCAAATCTGCTGCTGATACGAAGGCTGCTGAATAGAATAATAGTGTGTCTGATTCACTGTCGCAAAATGTAAAATGCAGGAGAAAAAAGAGGAGCCAAGAAAGGCAGAAATCATTATCTTCAAACTTGAAAAGAATTGGACTCATAAATTCCTCTTCTCCTGCTATCCATCAAAGATTAAAATACTTTCATCTCATTGCTTGCACCACATCAATGTGTTTAATGCCATACAGGGAACGAGTCTGAAATCCAGCAGCTAATGCTCACAGTTCATCTTGGAGTATAAACAGGAAGATGGGGAAAGGGTAATTTATTTGGTTTAAGAAAAATATCTATCCTCTTGACTCCAGATAATTTCATCCAGAAATATAGAGAAGGTGCAGATATAAAATATACAAAGAAAAACATACATAGAATCAGTAAAAAGCAAAATCATTACCCAGCAGGCACATGAGAGTAGCTCCTTTCACTGTCTCCTCAATTCAGCTGACAGCTTCACAACCTCCTGGGCAGCAATGGTGGTGGTATCACACACTCACCTCCACATCAAGGGTTCACCATGAGTTTCAAGGGTCTCATCCCCACTGCCTCAACCCCACCCCACCTCGACCTCCCACAAATGCCTGGGGTTAAGCCTCTTCATCTCTCAGACTCCAGCTGTCCCACTATATCTCCTTGCTTCAAATGTCATCTCCCACAGGACTGACTTGGCTCCTCGAGTATAGATATTTGTGGGTTCCCTCAAGAGTCTGTCTCCTTCTGCAGTTATAAGCCACTGGCATGTAAACAGACACCAACCTAAAGACTGGCTTTATTGGCTCCCAGGTATTTCCAAAAAACTTTTTTTACTAGTTGCCAGCATTTAAGTATCATGAAGACTCACATAAAAAATGAGATTTCCGGCTTCTTCTTAAAACTTGGGATATCTGGTAATACAGGGTTCATACACTAGAAAAACCATCTGTGGGCATGGAGTCTCTGCTACCTTCCTTAGAAGTGACCACAGTCACTATTCAGTCAGAGTCACTCTTTCACATTACCTTCCTGGCCTCTGCATGTACTCTGTGACCTATGACCTACAATACTAAACTCTTTATCATAGCTTTCCAAACCCGTCACAATGTCGTTCCAACTTAGATATGCCAGGCCTGATTTCCACCCACACCACCTTCGTAAACACCTGCTACCACCACAAAACATGCCTCTGTGCTTATTTCCATGCTGGCTTTTTTTTTTTGATATATTGGTGTATAGTTGATTTACAATGGACTTGGAGATTGTCATACTGAATGAAGTAAGTCAGACACAGAAAAACAAGTGTCATAGGATATTGCTTATATGTGGAACCTAAAAAATGGGTACAAACAAACTTATTTACAAAACAGATATAGAGTCACAGATGTAGAAAACAAGATTATGGTTACCAGGGGGGAAAGGGAGGTGGAGGGATAAATTAGGAGACTGGGATTGACATATACACACTACTATATATAAAATAGATAACTAATAAGGACCTACTGTATAGCACAGGGACCTCTACTCAATACTCTATAATGGCTTATATGGGAAAAGAACCTAAAAAAGAATGGATGTAAGTATATGTATAAATGATTCACTTTGCTGTACAGCAGAAACTAACACAATATTATAAATCAACTACAGTCCAATAAAAATTTTTTTAAAAAGAAAAAAAAAACAATGTTGTGTTAGTTTCAGTTGTACAGCAAAGTGATTCAGTTATATATACATGTGTATCTACTTTTTTTACATTCTTTTCCCATTCAGGTTATTACAGAATATTGAGCAGAGGTCCCTGTGGCTTTTATGCTGAGTCCCCTCCTTATCGTTGTCTTGCCTTACAGAATCCATTACTCAGTCACTATGAATCAACTCAAATTATGTCACCTCTTTATCATCTTCCCCAATCTCTTTCCCTAGAACTCTCATCACAACCATTTCCATAACATTACTGGAGCAATTGCCAAAATGTATTTACAATGTTAATGGTCAGAATCCCTAAACTTTGTCAGGGATAGTGTCGCATCTTATTTTCTCCATGGAATCTAGCATAAGTATGGCCAGCACTGGATGTCCTAAAAATATTTGTTCAAATAAAAGTAGATACCAAGGACCATGGCTGGGATGCTAATGCTATTCCACACCTCCCCGCACGCCTCTTCCTTCAAAGGAAAGAGGCCAAGGGGAAACAGCTGTAGTATGTTGCTCCAAGATCTCCCCAAAACGCAAGGATGATCCCACTAAGATCCCTGACCCATGTCTTTGAATATAATGGTATGGAGATAATTTCACCTTAAACACCTAGTTATCTGAGAATGACTTGGTTGTGGCTCTTTTCCCCCCTGCCAAGCAGAAAACTGAGTAATTCCTGGAGGCAATAGACTGCCAGCCAAAAGTTCCTACGTGGTCTGGTGCGGGGATGGGGTGAGGGCTGGGTTGGCCAGGAGCAGGTTTTGTGCAATTCTTTCTATGACCCCGTCACTTGCAAGCCACACTGCCATTCTCTGCAGCTAGAATGGACTCAACTCTTGTAATGTTGTTCTGCTGAGATAAGAGTTGGGATCATCACAACCATAGCGTTAAAAACGTTATAGCCTTCATAAAAACAATCACATCAGCTATAAAACGGTAGGTGATCAAGGTTGCCACTCCACTCTCATCATAACTTGGTTTGACATGCCTGGATGGAGAAACAAATTACAGGTAATTCCTAGCCCACCTTCCATTACAGTGGGAAATGATACATTGCAGACTGCCACAGTGGTAAAGAGAGAATAAGTGTTTTTCAAATGATAGGAAATAAGACTGGAAAAGAGATTGCTGGATAGATTGAGATAATAGTTTCTGAGAACTGGAGTCATCACAAAACTGTTCTGGGGAATATGGGGTTCAGAAAGATTAGCTGAAGTACATTGGTACTCATGCCCCTCATTTATTATAGAAATAGCATATACTCTAGAATCTCTCACATCTTCAGTTGTCCAAGGTCTAGCTGCTGGGTCACTGAATACATACCTATGACCTTGAGCAAGATCCAATCTCTTTGTATGAAAAAAAAATGTTTATGCCTTCATCTGGAAAAAACAAAACAAACAAAGAAAAAAAGCAATAGGAATCCTGCTACTGAAACTACTGCTGCTTAAATTCAGAAGTTCTTTTAAGGGTTAAATAAGACAATGGATACACAATAATTAACCTAATGCCTGGAAGACAGCAGATTCTAAATAGATCAATGTTCGTGACCTTCCTCTACCCACACCTCTGAAGTTTTCTGCCATTCAAGGTGAACTACCTCCCAAGTCCCACACCCTCACTCACACACACACACAAACACAGAACTCCTCTATCTGCACCCCATCACACACCCTATTCTTTCTCTTGCTTTGTCCACTGCATAGGCAACCCATGTGTGGAGGTATATGTACTAGGGTTTTATAAAGTGAGCTTCTATCTGCTATCATGCTAGAGTAAGGTCAGATATATAAAGTTGTGCTTAAGGATATTAAACACACACACACAAACACATCAGGAACTTTAAAGACCTCACAAGTGCGACTCAAGGCAGAGTGATTCAAATGCCCCCAGGCATCATCTTTCTTCTTCTGGGGACTCCTTAAAAAATGACTTGGAAATGCCCTGTCATGTCTCACTGCACTGCCTTGATCACTGCTAACAGATCATGGAACCATTTGGAAGCTGATGAGGTCTAAGTATTACGGTTCAAAACTCAGTGACAACCAAATGTAAAATAGATAGCTAGTGGGAAGCAGCTACATCACATGGGGAGATCAGCTTGGTGCTTTGTGACCTGGAGGGGTGGGATAGGGAGGGTGAGAGGGAAACACAAGAGGGAGGGTATATGGGGATATTTGTATACATAGTGTAGATTCACTTTGTTACACAGCAGAAACTAACACAACATTGTAATGCAATTATACTCCAATAAAGATGTTAAAAATAAATAAATGTTAATAAATGTAAAAAAAAAACCTCAGTGACACAGGTATTACAGTGACAGATGGCCCAGCCAGGTCAAAAAGCAGAGGGAGGTAGAGGGCTGCCTGACTAGCACAAGTCCTATTAATGTACAGTGACTGTTAATCTGGTGACTGTCTGAAAAAGTTAAACCAATTTCATAAATCAGCAATGGGGGAAAAATATTTTAATGACAATTATAGACTGGGAAATGTAGACAGCAGGGTGGTGGTGATCCCTGCCCTGTCCCAATCGGTAGGTATCCTAGTCATTGGACCCTTTCCCTCAAAGGAGTGTTCATGAATTTTTTTTTATTTAGGGGCAGGGGCACAGCCCCACAGAATAAACTTGTTTCCCTTGCTGGGTGTTCTCCCTAGGTGGATCCACATGATAAAATTCCAAGCAGAGAAAGCTGGGGGAAGTGACAAGCCAGGCACTGTGCCCTTATGTTCTAACTGGCATTTATGCCTTAAGAAAAGCTTGGTATCTCATTGCACAGAATTGCTCTGTCTAGCTGGACATTCCTTCAGCCATGCAAGAACTTCCACATGGATGCCTCCTCTTCTATGTCCCTGACTTCCTTGAAATCCCCACTTCTCCCATCTTTCCCAACTGCTAACTCTCCCCCAGCAGTTAACAAGGTCCTGTCTCCTCTGGGTCATGGAAACTTTCAGGCCTGAAATGAGGCTTTTTGGCCCAGAAATATTCATTTCTGGTCCTGGGTAAAAGGCAGTGGAATGGATTTCACACCAATGTGCAGTGACAGAAAAAAAGACCAACTCCAGGGTGCCATTTGCTTTTTGACTGGTTTATCCTTAGCTTTTGTTATCTACAGACTTCAGACATCTAACAAGGACCTACTGTATAGCACAGGGAACGCTACTCAATATTCTGTAATACCCTATATGGAAAAAGAATCTGAAAAAGAATGGATACATATATATGTACAACTGATTCACTTTGCTGTACACCTGAAACTAACACAATATTGTAAATCAACTATACTCCAATAATTTTTTTTAAAAGAACATGAAAACAAATAAGCAAGTGTGGATGTGTTCCAGAAAGACCTGTATTGATGGCAATTAAATTTGAATCTGATATTAAAAACTTCAGACATCTTATTTTTCAAGGGTTAATTATCTACCAATAACTATTGAAGTCCGTATGTAAGATTCCCACTTCCCCAGCTACCACTTCTCTGTGGACCTTATTTTGGTAAACACACATCCACATCTCTATGGATGCCCTTCCCATGTTCGATGCATCATGCAATAACTCCATTACATTGCATCTTCCCATCCGAGGGAAGTCCAACTTTAATGGGATGCACCATCAAATAAGGGTAGAGGCAGGCTGTTAGCTGGGCAGGTGCAGAGCATAGCTGTTAGCCCAGCTCTATATCTGAAGAAAGAAGACTGAATGCAGGCTCAGAGTGACAGAAGGGCCCAAGATGAAGTAGATAGGGCCAGCTCAGGTCCGTTGGCTTGGGACAGGAAGTTGATGTCCTCGTAATGGCAAGCTTCAGTTGCTCCCTCAGCCAAATCATTCTTAGTACCATCCAGGAGCTTCCCCAGGGTATAGGAAAAGGGAAAAAAACTACTTCCAACCAAAAATTCTGGTTCAATGTTTTCAAATTTTTACTAGGCTAAAATTTCCTTCGCTACAGACCCAGTTGTGACTAAAAGTCTGGACTAAAGCTTGGGCCCCTGGGAAGGGAGTAGGAAAATGGAAGAAACCATACTGGGTTTCCTCTAATGTCAATCCTTGTTACACTAATTAGTACCAGTAAGTATAACCTGATAGAGTTGTCAAACATGGACGTAGAGAACGGACGTATAGCCACCAGGACGGAAAGGGGGTGTGGGATGAATTGAGAGAATGAGATTGACATATATACACTACTATGTATAAAATAGATAACTAATGAGAACCTACTATATAGCACAAGGAATGCTACTCAGTGCTCTGTAGTAACTTAAATAGAAAGGAAATCCAAAAAAGAGGAGATATATGTATATATGTGGCTGATTCACTTTGCTGTACAGAAGAAGCTAACATAACATTGTAAAGCAACTATACCCCAATAAAAATTAATTTTTTTAAAAAAGCCGATAGAGTTGTCAAGTAAAGATAAGACTAAATAGATACACTTCACAAAAATTTTTTAATTTCTTTTTTAATTATTGAGAATAAATTGATACATAACACTGGGCAAGTTTAAGGTGTACAAACTGCTGATCTGATAAACTTATATATTGCATTACCCCCATGGTGTTAGCTAACACCTCCACCACATCACAAAATTATCATTCCTTTTCTCTGGTGAGAACACTTATGATCTGGTCTCCTACCAACTATCAAGTATATAATATAGTATCATTAACTACAATCACAATACTGTGTATTAGATCCCCATAATTTGTTCATCATCCAACTGCAAGTTCATTCATACACTCTGACCAACATCTCCCCAATTCTCTGCCTGACTCAAGGTCCTGGTAACCAACACTCTGCTCTCTGTTTCTATGAGTTCAGCATTTTTAGATTCCACATACAAGTGAGATCACACAGTATTTGTCTTTCTCTGTCTGACTTACCTCACTTACCATAATGCCCTAAGGTCCATCCATGTTGTCACAAGTGATTCAATTTCCTTCTTTCTCATAGATGAAAAATATTCTTTTGTGTGTGTATATATATATTATATATATAAATTATTTGTTCATTCATTCACTGATGGACTCAAGCTGTTTCCATATCTTGGTAATTGTGAATATTGTGGAATAAACATGGGAGTGGAGATATCTTTTTGATATCCTGTCTTCATTTCATTTAGATCTATACCCAGAATGGGATTGCTGGATCATACTGTTAGGTGTATTTTTAATTTCTTGAGGAAACTTCATACTGTTTTCTATAGTGGCAGAACCAACTTACATTCCCACCAACAGTGCACGAGGATTTCTTTTTCTCCTTATCCTCAACACTTGTTATCACTTGTCTTTGTGATGACAGCCATTCTGACAGGTGTGAGGCATATATATCATAGTGTTTTATTTTTAACATCTTTATTAGAGTATAATTGCTTTACAAAAGTGTGACATTCTCTGCTTTATAACAAAGTGAATCAGTTATACATATACATATGTTCCCATATCTCTTCCCTCTTGCGTCTCCCTCCCTCCCACCCCTCTAGGTGGTCAAAAGCACCGAGTTGATCTCCCTGTGCTATGCGGCTGCTTCCCACTAGCTATCTACCTTACGTTTGTTAGTATATATATGTCCATGCTTCTCTCTCGCTTTGTCACAGTTTACCCTTCCCCCTCCCCATATCCTCAAGTCCATTCTCTAGTAGGTCTGTGTCTTTATTCCTGTCTTACCCCTAGGTTCTTCATGACATTTTTTTTTCTTAGATTCCATATATATGTGTTAGCATATGGTATTTGTCTTTCTCTTTCTGACTTACTTCACTCTGTAGGACAGACACAAGGTCCATCCACCTCACTACAAATAACTCCATTTCTTTTTATGGCTGAGTAATATTCCATTGTATATATGTGCCACATCTTCTTTATCCATCCGATGATGGACACGTAGGTTGCTTCCATCTCCTGGCTATTGTAAATAGAGCAGCAATGAATATTTTGGTACCTGACTCTTTCTGAATTATGATTTTCTCAGAATATATGCCCAGTACTGGGATTGCTGGTTCATATGGTAGTTCTATTTGTATTTTTTTTAAGGGACCTCCATACAGTTCTCCATAGTGGCTGTACCAATTCACATTCCCACCAGCAGTGCAAGAGTGTTCCCTTTTCTCCACACCCTCTCCAGCATTTATTGTTTCTAGAATTTTTGATGATGGCCATTCTGACTGGTGTGAGATGATATCTCATTGTAGTTTTGATTTGCATTTCTCTAATGATTAATGATGTTGAGCATTCTTTCATGTGTTTGTTGGCAGTCTTATATCTTCTTGGGAGAAATGTCTATTTAGGTCTTCTGCCCATTTTTGGATTGGGTTGTTTGGTTTTTTGTTATTGAGCTGCATGAGTTGCTTATAAATTTTGGAGATCAATCCTTTGTCAGTTGCTTCACTTGCAAATATTTTCTCCCATTCTGAGGGTTGTCTTTTGGTCTTCTTTATGGTTTCCTTTGCTGTGAAAAAGCTTTTAAGTTTCATTAGGTCCCATTTGTTTATTTTTCTTTTTATTTCCATTTCTCTATGAGGTGGGTCAAAAAGGATCTTGCTGTGATTTATGTCATAGAGTTTTCTGCCTATGTTTTCCTCTAAGAGTTTGATAGTTTCTGGCCTTACATTTAGGTCTTTAATCCATTTTGAGTTTATTTTTCTGTATGGTGTTAAGGAGTGTTCTAATCTCATACTTTTACATGTACCTGTCCAGTTTTCCCAGCACCACTTATTGAAGAGGCTGTCCTTTCTCCACTGTACATTCCTGCCTCCTTTATCAAAGATAAGTTGACCATATGTGCGTGGGTTTACCTCTGGGCTTTCTATCCTGTTCCATTGATCTATCTTTCTGTTTTTGTGCCAGTACCATACTGTCTTGATCACTGTAGCTTTGTAGTATAGTCTGAAGTCAGGGAGCCTGATTCCTCCAGCTCCATCTTTCATTCTCAAGATTGCTTTGGCTATTCGGGGTCTTTTGTGTTTCCATACAAATTGCAAAATTTTTTGTTCTATTTCTGTGAAAAATGCCAGTGGTAGTTTGATAGGGATTGCATTGAATCTGTAGATTGCTTTGCGTAGTAGAGTCATTTTCACAATGTTGATTCTTCCAATCCAAGAACATGGTATATCTCTCCATCTATTTGTATCATCTTTAATTTCTTTCATCAGTGTCTTATAATTTTCTGCATACAGGTCTTTTGTCTCCTTAGGGAGGTATATTCCTAGATGTTTTATTCTTTTTGTTGCAATGGTAAATGGGAGTGTTTTCTTAATTTCACTTTCAGACATTTCATCATTAGTGTAAACGAATTCCAGAGATTTCTGTGCATTAATTATGTATCCTGCTACTTTACCAAATTCATTGATTAGCCCTAGTAGTTTTCTGGTAGCATCTTTAGGATTCTCTATGTATAGTATCATGTCATCTGCAACCAGTGACAGCTTTATTTCTTCTTCTCTGATTTGGATTCCTTTTATTTCCTTTTGTTGTCTGATTGCTGTGGCTAAAACTTCCAAAACTATATTGAATAAGAGTGGTGAGAGTGGGCAACCTTGTCTTGTTCCTGACCTTAGTGGAAATGGTTTCAGTTTTTCACCATTGAGGATGACGTTGGCTGTGGGTTTGTCATATATGACTTTTATTATGTTGAGGAAAGTTCCCTCTATGCCCACTTTCTGCAGGGCTTTTATCATAACTGGGTGTTGAATTTTTTCGAAAGCTTTCTCTGCATCTATTGAGATGATCATATGGTTTACGTCCTTCAATTTGTTAATATGGTGTATCACGTTGATTGATTTGTGTATATTGAAGAATCCTTGCATTCCTGGAATAAACCCCACTTGATCTTGCTGTATGATCCTTTTAATGTGCTGTTGGATTCTGTTTGCTAGTATTTTGTTGAGGATTTTTGCATCTATGTTCATCAGTGATATTGGCCTGTAGTCTTCTTTCTTTGTGACATCTTTGTCTGGTTTTTGGTATCAGAGTGATGGTGGCCTCGTAGAATGAGTTTTGGAGTGTTCCTCCCTCTGTTATATTTTAGAAGAGTGTGAGAAGGATAGGTGTTAGCTCTTCTCTAAATGTTTGATAGAATTTGCCTGTGAAGCCATCTGGTCCTGGGCTTTTGTTTGTTGGAAGATTTTTAATCAGTTTCAATTTCAGTGTTTGTGATTGGTCTGTTCATATTTTCTATTTCTTCCTGATTCAGTCTTGGCAGGTTGTGCATTTCTAAGAATTTGTCCATTTCTTCCAGGTTGTCCATTTTATTGACATACATTTGCTTGTAGTAATCTCTTATGATGTTTTTTATTTCTGCAGTGTCAGTTTTTACTTCTCCTTTTTCATTTCCAATTCTACTGATCTGAGTCTTCTCCCTACTTTTCTTGATGAGTCTGGTAATGGTTTACCAATTTTGTTTATCTTCTCAAAGAACCAGCTTTTAGTTTTATTGATCTTTGCTATCGTTTCCTTCATTTCTTTTTCATTTATTTCTGATCTGATCTTTATGATTTCTTTCCTTCTGCTAACTTTGGGGTATTTTTGTTCTTCTTTCTCTAATTGCTTTAAGTGCAAGGTTACGTTGTTTATTTGAAATGCTTCCTGTTTCTTAAGGTGAGCTTGTATTGCTATAAACTTCTCTCTTAGAATTGCTTTTGCTGCATCCCATAGGTTTTGGGTCATCGTGTCTCCATTGTCATTTGTTTCTAGGTATTTTTTTATTTCTTCTTTGATTTCTTCAGTGATCACTTCGTTATTAAGTAGTGCATTGTTTAGCCTCCATGTGTTTGTATTTTTTACAGATCTTTTGCTGTAATTGATATCTAGTGTCATAGCATTGTGGTCGGAAAGGATACTTCATACAATTTCAATTTTTATATTTACCAAGGCTTCATTTGTGACCCAAGATGTGATCTATCCTGGAGAATGTTCCATGCACATTGGAGAAGAAAGTGTAATCTGCTGTTTTGGGATGGAATGTCCTATAAATATCAATTAAATCTATCTGCTCTATTGTGTCATTTAAAGCTTCTGTTTCCTTATTTATTTTCATTTGGGATGATCTGTCCATTGGTGTAAGTGAGGTGTTGAAGTCCCCCTCTATTACTGTGTTACTGTCAATCTCCTGTTTTAAAGCTATTAGCAGTTGCCTAATATATTGAGGTGCTTCTATGTTGGGTGCATATCTATTTATAATTGTTATATCTTCTTCTTGGATTGATCCCTTAATCATTATGTAGTGTCCTTCCTTGTCTCTTGTAACATTCTTTATTTTAAAGTCTATTTTAACTGATATGAGAATTGCTACTCCAGCTTTCTTTTGATTTCTATTTGCATGGAATATATTTTTCCATCCCCTCACTTTCAGTCTGTATGTGTCCCTAGGTCTGAAGTGGGTCTCTTGTAGACAGCATATATATGGGTCTTGTTTTTGTATCCATTCAGCAAGCCTGTGTCTTCTGGTTGGAGCATTTAATCCATTCACATTTAAGGTAATTGTCGATATAGATGTTCCTATTAACATTTTTTCAATTTGGGGGGTTTGTTTTTGTAGGTCCTTTTCTTGTCTTGTGTTTCCCACTTAGAGAAGTTCCTTTAGCATTTGTTGTAGAGCTGTTTTTTTGTTGCTGAATACTCTTAGCTTTTGCTTGTCTGTAAAGCTGTTGATTTCTCCATCCAATCTCAATTAGATCCTTGCCAGGTAGAGTAATCTTGATTGTAGGTTCTTCCCTTTCATCACTTTAAATATATCGTGCCACTCTCTTCTGGCTTGTAGAGGTTCTGCTGAGAAATCAGCTGTTAACCTTATTGGAGTTCCCTTGTATGTTATTTGTTGTTTTTCCCTTATTGCTTTCAATAATTTTTCTTTGTCTTTAATTTTTGTCAGTTTGATTACTATGTGTCTTGGTGTTTTACTCCTTAGGTTTATCCTGCCTGGGACTCTCTGCACTTCCTGGACATGGGTGGCTATTTCCTTTCCCATGTTATGGAAGTTTTCAATTATAATCTCTTCAAATACTTTATCTTGTCCCTTCTCTCTCTCTTCTCCTTCTGGAACCCCTATAATGTGAATGTTGTTGCGTTTAATGTTGCCCCAGAGGTGTCTTAGGCTGTCTTCATTTCTTTTCATTCTTTTCTCTTTGTTCTGTTCCACAGCAGTGAATTCCACCATTCTGTCTTCCAGATCACTTATCTGTTCTTCTGCCTCAGTTATTCTGCTATTGATTCCTTCTAGTGTAGTTTTCATTTCAGTTATTGTATTGTTCATCTCTGTTTGTTTGTTTGTTTTTAAATTCTTCTAGGTGTTTTTTAAACATTTCTTGCATCTTCTAGATCTTTACCTCCATTCTTTTTCCAAGGTCGTGGACCATCTTCACTATCATTATTCTGAATTCTTTTTCTGAATGGTAGACCTCCACATCATTTAGTTGTTTTTCTGGGGTTTTATCTTGTTCCTTCATCTGGTTCATAACCCTATGCCTTTTCATCTTGTTTATCTCTCTGTGAATGTGGTTTTCCTTTTACAGGCTGCAGAATTGTAGCTCTTCTTGCCTCTGCTGGCTGCTCTCTGGTGGATGAGGTTGTCTATGAGGCTTGTACAAGTTTCCTGATGGGAGGGACTGCTGGTGGGTAGAGCTTACTATTGCCCTGATGGGTAGAGCTCAGTAAAACTTTAATCTGTTTGACTGCTGATGGGTGGGGCCGGGTACCCTCCTTATTGTTTGTTTGGCCTGAGACAACCCAACACTGGAGCCTACCTGGGCTCTTTGGTGGGGCTAATGGCAGACTCTGGGAGGGCTCACACCTAGGACTATTTCCCAGAACTTCTGCTGCCAGTGCCCTTGTCCCCATGGTGAGCCACAGCCACCCCCACCTCTGCAGTAGATCCTCCAACACTAGCAGGTAGGTCTGGTTCAGTCTCCCCTGGGGTCACTGCTCCTTCTCCTGGGTCCCGATGAGCACACTACTTTGTGTGTGCCCTCCAAGAGTGGAGTCTCTGTTTCCCCCAGTCCTGTCGAAGTCCTGCAATCAAATCCCACTAGGCTTCAAAGTCTGATTCTCTAGGAATTCCTCCTCCCATTGCCGGACCCCCAGGTTGCGAATCCTGATGTGGGGCTCAGAACCTTCACTCCAGTGGGTGGACTTCTGTGGTATAAGTGTTCTCCAGTCTGTGAGTCACCCACCCAGCAGTCATGGGATTTGATTTTAATGTGATTGCACCCCTCCTACCATCTCATTGTGGCTTCTCCTTTGTCTTTGAATGTTGGGTATATTTTTTGATGAGTTCCAGTGTCTTCCTGTCGATGATTGTCCAGCAGCTGTTGTGATTCTGGTTTTCTTGCAAGAGGGAGTGAGAGCATGTCCTTCTAGTCCACCATCTTGTTTCCGATTTAAATGGTTTTCTTTAGTGGAAATTTTTTGCACATATATTGAATAGTCAAGTTTCCATCTAAATATAATGTTTTTTCTATTATTTTACTCTAGGCATGACTTTTATAGACATTATGCCTGGTTTGTAATATCTGCTGAAGAGAAGGGCATGTTACTGACTTCTCCAAAGCTGAGGAACCAAGGTAATCACCTCCAATATTGAGAGCTAGTAATTCTATACAGTAAATCAACCCATTCAGTTGCTAACAGGTACATTTTATAAACTGTTTTATCTTGAAGAATTCAACTGAGAAATTTTCTGTCAAATTTAAGTATTCCATGGGAACTTTGTTGATGCTTCTTCATAGCAGATTAAAATTAAAATGGCCATGATCTGTGAAATCAAGTTGAGAGCCATTTGTTCATGAATTGGTTTGGATTCTGATCTCCTTTTCCAAGGAAAATCATGCCACTGCCCTTGGGTCTCTTCTCAGCCCATCTTCCTGATGAGGTAAAGTTTTCCCCTATTTCAAATTTCATGAGAGAATGTCAACATTATCCAAAGAGCAGCAAAACATTGAAGCCATAGTAAGTGTGAAAGACTATTTGCAGTCCAAGTGTTTGTCAGAAAGTATAACATCAAATGCACTAACACTCAAGACTTATCAAAATTTTGGTCAAAGGAAATATTATTTCTAGAAAATTACCTGAAGAAAAAGTAGCCCATCCATTCCTCTAACATTCAAAACAACTTATCCTTAGACTGAACCTTACCATTACAGATGTATATATATAGGGCACCCTCTTCTCTGCACCCTCTTTCCCCAAGGAAAAATTTTAAACTATCTTACTAAATCATACATTATTATACCACACACACACACTGAGAAACGTTTCTATACAGATATTGTTGAGAACATCATTCATGACATACTTTATGTCATCTTAAGAGTAACTTATGGGTAAAAATTAATTTCATCAATTAGTAATAGATTGCTTCCTTTGAACAATTGGTTTGTTTAATCTTACAAATGCATGAACTGTGTAATTTGATTGCTTTCCTCTTTTTTGGTTGCCAGAAAGTTCAGAGATAAATATTGGGACCATTCATCCAGGGTCTTACAGTGTACATTCTGCATTTTAATTTTAAACTTCTATTTATACCTTAATTTTTATTGTTGTTGGGCTTTCTTTGATTAGTTACTTTCATCTGTTTTATAACATTTTGTCAATCCTTTTATTTGTGGGGGGAGGATAAGATTTTTAAAATAATCGAATTCACATAACTAAGCATCTATTATTTACATCACATTTTCTTAGACACCATGATACCTTTTCTGTAACTTATCTTCTAATACAAATACCCTACCTGGGATCTGAACATTTAATTGAAACACAGGCAAACATTCATCAGTAGCAAGAATGTTGAGAAACTCTCTAAGGATTTTCAAGATCATAAAGGACACTCCACTGGGAATATTTAGAACCTTATTATTGTTTCTCCCTAAAAGAAACAAAGGCTGGTATGAGTCATGATTGTCCCGATAAGTTACGTACATTTTAATTTAATTATATATTTATAAAAATAAATCATAATTTATAAAAATAAATTAAATCAAATTTTATTCCACAATGACTGAGGGAAAGTTTGAGAGACAAATTCAAGCTTTGATAAAATGTTTGAGAGATTGAATTTGGGACTAAGAACAGGAGAAAATTACTGAGTTATTTCCTTGATATTAACTGGGCTGTCAATAGAACTACATTCTTCTTCATCAGTAGCAAGTGTGCTGAGTATTTACAGCAGTTAAGACTCTTTCTGCCCTCAAGAGCCTTGGAAATCTCGTTCCATTTCCTATATCTTATCACAGAAGAGGTATTATTTTATTAATTATCCTTCAGCTTTCTTTATTTCTTCTTTTTAATGCACATCTAAATCTCAATGTTCTTTTGTACTTCTTTATATTCAATGTACTTTAGCTAACTATCCCAATAGTTTGGGATTAGTGAACCCGGTTTACAAGGTTAACTAGATTCTTGGCAAATTTACCTGCTAAAATGGAGCAGAATCTGTTTTACTTCAAGATTCCCATTAATTTATTACTTCTTCTAACTTAAAATAAGACAATAACTTTGCAAACTACCCCTTCCTGTAGCATGGTCCCTTCAGTCTGCAGCATCACTGAGGATGCCTGCTCTTGTCCCTCCATACATCTTCATCTCCATAGTAGCACCGCACCCATTAATAATGCAAAGGGCGGCAAGGGCACCACTGCCATGCTTGTCACAGGGACAAAGCTAATCATGAAATCCATTACCTCATTATTCATGGCTATCTTCCCTAGTAGTGACTGATGGAGGTCATTCTCATCAACAAACTCATGATGTCAGGAATTAAAGAGCCTCCTTCAGCAAGACACTAGGAGCAAGAGCAAACTCACAGTTGTTCTTTTTTCTTTGGTGTCATGTGAAAAACTTATTCCTAGAGCACTACTAGACAGCCACAGTTATTTGGGAGCAAATTTCTCCTCTTCAACTTCTCTGAAACATTCAGCCTCTATAACCTCAATAGTCCCTCTCCACCAACGTAGCTCCTTATTTCTGTTGAAACTCAAGGAATAATGAGTACCAGAGTTTGCTAGACAGGAAGTTTCAACTGAGGCACCAAGATACCATAGGTATCAGATATGAAGGTGGGCTGTTAAACAGAACAAATGTTGTTTTTCAAAGGAGGTAGCATAGAATCAATCTGATGACTGACCCTCAATGAAGACTTTAAAAGACTGAGCAACTTGGAGATTATGGAGAGAGAGTATGTAAAGAAATTTCTTTGGGGAGAACTGTTCCCTTACTGCAACTCTCAGCCCCCACTTTATTCTCCCATCACCAAGGGGACAAGGGTAAAATAAGCTCCTCTCTTCAGCTCCAGCCAAGACAGAGGCTTCACTTTATTCATATTAGTCAAAAACAGAAAACAGTCTACAGGTCCATCAATAGGAGATAAACTGTGCTGTAGTCATAAAAGAGTACACTACTCATCAATAAAAAGGAACTAATGACACATATAACAACATAAGTGAGTCTCAGAAACATTATGCTAAGTAAGAGCATCCATACACAAGAATACGTACTGGAGGATTTCATTTATCTCGGGTCCTAGAATACCAAATCTGGTCTATAGTGGATAAACAAAACAAAAAAGTGGTTGCTTCTTGTGAGCAAGTGGTATGGAGATTAATGTGGAGGAGATATGAAAGAACTTTCTGGGATGATGTCTATATCTTGATAGGACTTTGGATTACACAGGTGTATGAATTTCTCAAAACTCAGATAAGTACATTTGATGTGTACATCTCATTGTATGTAAATTTTACACCTAAAAAATATAAACATACATTAGTTAATGATACACATGCTGAGATGTTCACAAGAACATATACAGATGTCTGCAAATTATTTATTTTTAAAATGTATCCAAAAATAAGATGAATTTGTGGATGAAGAAAGAGATGAATAAATGGATATATATGTAATAAAATGAGCAGAGCACAATGTAATGGTAGGTGGTAGGTATACGGATATTCACTGTATAGAAATCTTTTCATCTTCACAGCATATTTGAAAATTGTCATGATAAACTAGTGAGGAAGAAATAAGATAGTGGCTTCAATGGGACCCCTTGTAGAACTTGATATCAGTCTCCTGAAATTATACAAGCACAATAGACTGTCTATCTCTGGTCGGCAAAATCAGAGGGCAAGTGTATCAGGCTGGCCAGATGCTTTGGCAGTGGAGAAAATGTTGCTACTGTGTTCAGTTTGCCCATCCAGGTTACAAGGACAAAGGATGTGTGAGTGTCTGTTTCCTGTGGACCAGATGTGGGTTCAACAGGAAAGAGACCAGCCTGGAGACACTGTGACTCCTGCCCAAGAGGACCATATGGGGGACGGGGGAGCAAAGGCTAGAGGAACAGAAGGCATTATCCCCAAGGTGGGGTGGAGCTTATAGTCACAAGGACCCAGAAGGGAGCCTCTGAAAAACTCACACAAGTATTAGTGACTGAAAGTATCCACCCGCCAGGCCCAGAGAACACAGTCATCTTATACTATTACTTGTCAAGGAAGAACATCTTCCATCTTTCCCCTGATTTCTGATCCACTGCAGCCCTACAATGGTCAGTAAGAGCAGCTTGCTCAGGGGAGGTGGTGAGCAAGGAATAATCCATCACACCTTTTTCTCCTGAAGGCATAGGCCAGCATCATCATGCCATCCACACCTGAGAAAGCTGGCAGAAGTGCTGGGGAGGGAGAGGAGAGAAGAACTATCTTAGAATAAAGTCAGAAGTTTATGTTATATGATGCTGGACAGTCTAACTTCTTAATCGAAATGCTGTCTTCCAATTTAAAGAGACTCTAGGACTATCAGTTGTCCAAGAGTGACCAGAAAAGCTCTGGTTCGTGGTGGCAGGGGAAACAAATCCCACGCTAAAAATGTTTAATGGACAGTAGATGTGGTGGTTGCTTTTCATGTCCCAGGTCCCCTTCTGAATGTCACTGAACCCACCCTGCCATGAGTGTTGGGTACTCATGGCTCACAGTGGCCTCTTCCTCCAGAGAATTGCCTGCAGCAGAACGGAGACCACCTCACCCAGACTATGTCACTGGCCACCGCCACCCTCAAGTAGACAGTGGCCAGGAGCCACTCAGGCATACCAAAGGTGGAATTTCAAGGGGGAAGGGGACTCAACTCTGTCATGCAGTTTGTGCACCAAAGATTCCCTTGGGACAAGGCTGCAGCTAAACTTCAGTCAAGACAGTATCCTTACTTAGTTTTCTTCCCCTGCCCTACCTTGCATCCTTCATTCTCCTCCTGAAGATATCCTTTCAAGAAGTCACTTGTACAAGAACCCCCCAACCTGGCTCTGCTTCTAGAAACCCCTACCTAAGACAGAGGGGGACAAAAATAAAAGTGGATTTTTATTATATTGTACCCATTCTAGAACATGAATGCAAAGACAAATCTCATGAATGCTTGACAGGAAAGTAAAGACAAACTCTCATCTGTTGGCTGATCTTGGAAGGTCTCAGTGCTCTGTTGGTTATTGCCTCCCCAGCTCTCCCCCATCCATCAGAAAACTGCACAATATCTTCTCGCAGCATCCTGGAAAGAACCAGACTTTCTTCATTGTCTCTACATACCCATTTGCCCTTAGACAATTCTGCATTTAAAAATAATGCAAGTTTTCATTTTTCTCTTCTTAGAAAGTTCAATTGTAAATGTTAACATGTTCATCTTTGGGGGTTGAAAAATCCCTACATCCTTCATATACAGAAGTCTTAGGTAGATATTATGTTGAAGGTTAAATGTGGGTTCCAGACTTCTTTGATGTAATAATATGAGCTCCAGCTGGTGGACAAACTCTGGTCATGGCAGGCACTGTAGTGGAGCCAGTACAGACAGATGGGTAAAGTGCTACTTCCAAAACATTTCTCAGATAAACAGAAAAATTCATTCATCACATTAAATAAAACTGAGAAACAATATTGAGAGGAATGCAACCACTTAGGAATCATGCCTTTGGAAAATGTGACACTTGATGTGTACACTGACCATCAAAACAGAAGACCAGTTCCATGGATACCACAAAGCAGAGCTAAAATATGGTTTAATTTTAGTTAACTTGGATGATTATTTTTAATTTTTTATTGGAGTATAGTTGATTTACAATGTTGTATTAGTTTCAGGTGTACAGAAAAATGAATCATTTATACATATATATATATATATATATATATATACACTCTTTTTTTTTTAGATTCTTTTCCCATATAGGTTATTACAGAGTATTGAGTAGAGTTCCCTGTGCTATACAGCGGGTTCTTATTAGTTATCTATTTTATTTATAGTACTGTGTATATGTCAATCGCAATCTCCCAGTTTATCCCCCCCCCCTTATCCCCTAGTAACCGTACTTTCAATGATTGAAGTTAAAAGCCAAATGCTATAAAAGCAACCATATTGTAAATGTTGTATTCCCTGGAATGGGGTCGAAATTCTGGAAACCGTAGTCACATCTTTCTGGTGACAAATTGGCCTTGGAAATTGTCAGGTTGGACTCAACACACAAAGGGACCCTAAGGTTGGGAAGAAATACAAGGTGCAGCTGGTGGGTGGGGAGAAAAGTGAGATAACAAGCAATAGTCACACAGGGTTAGGGGCTGTGCAAAAGGAGATGGGAAATCAATATTCAGCTATCAAGAGAGGGCATGTACCCAGGACCCATCCTCTGTTCTCACTGCGAACCTTGACTATGTTACACATCATCTGAAGACTAGAGTGAATCCTAATTTCAACCCAGAAGTGTCATATATTTACAGTATTTTCTAGGATCATCTTTAACATATCCCCAGTTAGGAATTCAAGGACCAAGTTTCCATATATGATTTATGTAATTGATTCAAGTACCTTCCAGAGTTTCTGAGCCCCAATTTCTGTAAGTGTAAGTAGGGAAATTTTATTTTTCAGTTTACCATGTTGGTTTTTGTTCCTTTTTATCAAAGTATAATCCATGAATTTTCGGTATCTGAATCCACTGGGGAGCTTATTAAAAATGCACATTCCAGGCTCACCCAAGATCTAAAGCTTCAGAGTTTTGAACCTGGAGATCTGCATTCATAACAAGGTCTCCAGGTACATCTGAGGGCCACTAAATTTATGAACTATTGCAATGAAAAAGAATGAAAGACTATGTCTTCCCTGGTGGTGTAATGGTTAAGACTCCGCCTGGCAATGCAGGGGACACGGGTTTGAGCCCTGGTCCAGGAAGATCCCACATGCCGTGGAGCAACTAAACCCGTGCACCACAACTACTGAGCCTGCGCTCTAGAGCCCACAAGCCACAACTACTGAAGCCCGTGTACCTATAGCCCATGCTCTGCAACAAGAGAAGCCACATCAGTGAGAAGCCCGCACACTGCAACGAAGAGTAGCCCCCGTTCGCAGCAACTAGAAAAAGCCTGTGAGCAGCAACGAAGACCCAACGCAGCCATAAATTAATTAATTACTTTAAAAAAAAAGAATGAAAGACTAAGGCTTCTCCTACATTTGACCCCCAAAGTCAAGAAGGCAAGAGTAGGGACCCTAATCTCCCCAGCCTACCTGCTGATTTGAGCTCCCAGGGATGCTCTCAAGATATCCTGTGTTTCTGTAGAGGTCCACCAAGATTCAAACAGATTACTGTCCCTCTAGATGCCAACTCATAATAAAGATTCTTTTATGTTCTCTGGAAGGAGCTAAAGTTTTGCACACTTTCTATGAAGGAAAACTTGTCTTCAGAACATTGCTAAAAATCTTCTAATTAGAATTTCACTTAGAAATATTATTTCATGCTACCCCACTTCTGAGAAGTCTTTCACCTCTCTTCCATTGTCCTCTGCATCAAGGCCTGGATAAACAAAGTCCTAACTGCACAATTCTATACCGAGAATCTATTAAGCACTTACCATGTGCCTAAAATGATGCTAAGTACTACAAACACAAAAATGAGAAGAAAGAGCCCAAGCTGTCTGGGATCACAGTCTAACAGGAAGAAAAGGTAAATACACTGATGATGACAGCACAGTGTGATCACTGGTGATAGATTGTTCAGGGATCCCAGAAAAATGGCATCTAAACCAATCTGCACTTTCAAGGAAAGTTTCCTGGAAAAGGCCCTGCCTGTGAATAGAAGCATGAAAAAGAATTTACCTCTTAGAAATGTAAGAGGGCAGATGGCCAGAGAACTTACCCACATATTCACCCCACGTGAAGAAGGACATTTATGCAAATCCTATTCAGGAGTAACATGGAGCTCTCCAAGGTAGCATTCCAAAAAAGCCTCAGCAAAGCTGTGGTGTTCCAATGACTGTGCTGCATAACAAATCACCCCAAACACAGTGGCTTAAACACCAGTAATAACTTTTCCCACTCATGCTTTCTGTGGGCAAGGCAAGGTTGTCTGCTCCACAATGTCTGTCTGAGGTCTCGGTCAGAAGAGGTAAAGGCTGGGGCTAGAGTCATTTGGAGGCTCATTCATGCACATGTGGCCATGACTGCTAGTTGTCAGCTGGGGACATTGTCTCATCTCCATGCCAGCCTCTCTGTGTGGTCACTATGCATGGGTTAGTTGGGCTTCCTCACAGCATGGCTGGATTCCAAGTGTAAGCATCCCAAGGAGAGAGCCAGGCACATGCTCTGCTTTTTTTATGACCTAGCTTTGGAAGTCACATAGCATCGCTTCTGACACTCACTATTTGTCAGAGCAGTCTCAAGGTCCCCATCAGATTCAAGGGGAAGAAATAATCTCCTTTTGGGGGGAATGGAGTGTTAGCTCCATTATAAGAATAACATGTGGGGCTTCCCTGGTGGCGCAGTGGTTGAGAGTCCGCCTGCCGATGCAGGGGACACGGGTTCGTGCCCCGGTCCAGGAAGATCCCACGTGCCGCGGAGCGGCTGGGCCCGTGAGCCATGGCTGCTGAGCCTGCGCGTCTGGAGCCTGTGCTCCGCAACGGGAGAGGCCACGACAGTGAGAGGCCCGCGTACCAAAAAAAAAAAAAAAAAAAAAAAAAAAAAAGAATAACATGTGGCATGAGATATATCTTCGTACATGTATTTGTACATGTATTATACATATTTTATATCAATTATATATGTACATATATACATACACATATAATATATATGCACAGCCATCTTTGGAAAATATAATATGCCATATCTAGACTATTAATATAAAGAGAATAGTTGAATATCCAGCTTGAGTATGCCATTCAACATATAAAAATATATAAAAATAATAGAAGAGAAATAGCAAATAAATTTAGGTGTACATATTGTGTACATGTCACTCACAACTCCCACTGCTATACTTAAAAAAGATAACCAACGAGGACCTACTGTATAGCACAGGGAACTCTGCTCAATATTCTGTAATAACCTACATGGGAAAAGAATCTGATAAAGAATATATATGTAACTGAATCACTTTGCTGTACACCTGAAACTAACACAACATTGTTACTCAACTATACTCCAATATAAAATAAAACAATTTTTTAAACCATATTGCATATGAGACTCATGGCTAGGTCAACTTTCTATATTGTCTCTTTGTCTTCAAACACACATGTCATATCTACATATAAAAATACAATCTTTCCTGAATCCATCATATAATATCTTTCAGAAATTTGAGTTTTAAAAACTCTGAAGAAAATGTGTCCAGCATGTTTTAAACTTGTTGCGGTAAAACAAAACAACAAGAACCCCAGGTCCAATTTTATAGATCTATGGCCAGGAAAATGTTGTCATCTCAAGGTCTAGATTGCAAACTTCCAGTCCCGTGTCTGAGAAACATGTTGACAAATTGCCCCTTTCTACACTCCATGGAGTCATTAATTGAACTTACCTGAACTTTATCATAAAAGGTTCTTGGGTTGTTTTGTAATAGGAGGCCAAAAGTCATAATCACACAAGTAGCCACGGTTGTCACTCTGCACTGGACAGGGGAGAATTCATAACTGGCCAGCCTGGACTCTTTACACCCAAACAGAAACTTCTAAGAAAAGAGCATCACAGGTTCAGCTGCCACTGCACTGTTCTCCTCCATTCTCCCTCAAGGCTTAAATTTAATGCCTACCTGACAGTCTGTGCTGCTGCTGCTACATTGACACATGCTTTGTACCTGCCCTGGTGGGGGAGGGAAGACAGGAACCACTGAGTTCACCCTTTCAATTTGCCGGTTTCCTATCGCATCTGAGTCATCCCTGATGTGGCCTGTGAAGTGTGACCCAGCAATGGGTGGTCATGGGCTGTGCATTAAACTTCAGCTCTAATCCCAAACTGCATGTTAGGGGATTTAAAGCCAGAAGTTTCTAATCAAAAGGGCATGAAATCATCACATTGACAATATTAAGAAACAACTACATGGCCCATAGAAGTTTGCAACCAGTTGAGGATTAAGAGGGGGAAATTTTCCTCCAAAGACCAATCTCTTTAAGTCTTTGAAACTTCCCAGGGTAGCTGAGACAGTAACCCTTGCTCTCAATCGTTATAATAAAACAGGAACATCAGGACTTCCCTGGCAGTCCAGTGGTTAAGACTTCACCTTCCACTGCAGGGGGTATGGGTTTGATCCCTGGTCAGGGAGCTAAGATCCCACATGCCTTGCAGCCAAAAAACAAAACATAAAACAGAAGCAATATTTTAACAAATTCAATAAAGACTTTAAAGATTGTCCACATCAGGATAGACCTAGAGTCTGTCATACAGAGTGAAGTAAGTCAGAAAGAGAAAGACAAATACCATATGCTAACAGATATATATGGAATTTAAGAAAAAAAAATGTCATGAAGAACCTAGGGATAAGACAGGAATAAAGACACAGAACTAGAGAATGGACTTGAGGATATGGGGAGGGGGAAGGGTAAGCTGTGACAAAGGGAGAGAGAGGCATGGACATATGTACACTACCAAACATAAGGTAGATAGCTAGTGGGAAGCAGCCGCATAGCACAGGGAGATCAGCTCGGTGGTTTGTGACCACTAGAGGGGTGGGATAGGGAGGGGGTGAGGGAGGGAGATTCAAGAGGGAAGAGATATGGGAACATATGTAATGTATAACTGATTCACTTTGTTATAAAGCAGAAACTAACAGACCATTGTAAAGCAATTATACTCCAATAAAGATGTAAAAATAAAAAAATTGTCCACATCAAAAAAAAAAAAAAAAACTTAAAAAAAAAGGAAACAAGAATGTCATTTAGACATAAAACTAATGTATTTTGGTAGTTTTATGGTTGGTTTTTTAAGAAGAATAACTGTTTAGAGCATTAGCACATTAGAAACTAAACCCCAAAGTGACAGATCTAGGCATAAAGAAAGGTTTTTAAGGAAAATTGTAGCTTTTATCGAGGTCAAATGGCAAAAACATCTATTGCTCTCAGCTCTAGTGAATATTTTAGGCTTAAACATTAAAAGGATTGTAAATAAACAGATATAGATTGGCCCAAGGAACTAGTTATAATATATCATTTATAAAACTCTTCAGCCTTTACGTGTACTGATTGGAAGCCAGCCCCGAAGTCATCTTGCTAATGGTTAAAAAAGACTGCTGTGGGCTTCCCTGGTGGCGCAGTGGTTGAGAGTCCGCCTGCCGATGCAGGGGACACGGGTTCATGCCCCAGTCCGGGAAGATCCCACATGCCGCGGAGCAGCTGGGCCCGTGAGCCATGGCCGCTAAGCCTGCGCGTCCGGAGCCTGTGCTCCGCAACGGGAGAGGTCACAGCAGTGAGAGGTTCGCATACCGAAAAAAACAAACAAAAAAAAACTGCTGTATGATAAAATGAACACTCTTCATGTGAAATGGGTTTACCAGCCTGTGAGCTGGAGAACAGGTGTTTTCTAAAGTTCCACTGCTAAAACCCAGTCCACTCGGTGAGATCCAGTAAAAACAAACTCTACTAGTCTGTATCCAGCCTCAGCTTAGATGAGCCAGGTAAATGCTCAAACATTTAAGGTTTTATTCTTCTGCCCTTGTGGCTCTCCAAGACAGCATCTGGATGTATTAGAAGTATGGCTTGGATGACCTTGCAAGCAGTGTGAGTGGAGGAAGATGAAGTCCTCAAATATTCAGTTGTTCTCTGAAGACTCTGTGCTGTCAAGGGTTGGTCTCTGCCCTTCCCTGCACTGCTGTACTGAGCCCTTGTGAAACTGGCCTGTGGATGGGGGAAGAAGTAACTTGCATCCACCCCTGGATGGAGTTCACGGTTCCAAACATTTACCTCTGCTCCTGCAGCTGACTCCTTCGGAAGACCATTTGAACTCCTGGATCTTTTGCATCCCCTCCCAGAGTGTTCAGGAATATTCTTGGCTCTCTGCTTTCAAGCAAAGAACAGAAAACTGGGAGCTCTGTCCAAGTTCATCCATTTTTCTGTCTCCTGCCAACACCTCTGTACAATTGCTCCCCAGCCTCACTTCAAGTAACATCAAGCTGAAGGTTAAAGTTCTCACAGGACCTGAGAGCTTCCCCCAACTTTTCCCTGGAAAGTGCACTTCATCTTATGTCCTCAGAAATTTGCTACATCTCTGGATGTCTCTAAAGCCACTCACTCTTGCTAAAATACAGCCTCAAAGAGTCAAGTCAAGGAATACAAAGAACACTCACTTTTTTCTTCTCACTTAGCTACCGTCTCTCTCCCCATGATATACTAGAATGGTCAAGTCCATTACACCTGGACTTTGACATATTATAGAATTCCTTTCTAATACCATCTGGCTTTCAAAACCATTGTTTTTCTATGGAGGTTTTAAAAGAAATAGCAACATTGAAACGCAAAGTTGATGGATTTATCTTGAAGATTTTAAAAATTTCTGAGGAGGGGGCCTCAGCATCTGTATTATTTATTTTTTTTAAAGCTTAGGAGTTGATTCCAGGGCACACCCAGGGCTGACACTCACGGAGCTCAGCCTTGCCTTCCCTGACAGAAACCTCTTGGGTCTGCATGTAGAGAGCTCTATTGAAACCTACTTTAAGAGGATAATTAGACATTTAATGTTTACACAACAGAATCTCCATTAATCTCTACATTGGCATAGAAAGATATCTGGAATGATATCTACCTAATAGGAATTATCACTCTATAAGGATAGTGGGATTTGGGATGGATATTTTTGCTCTTGCCATCTTACTTTCCAACACTGATTATTTTTTTCTAAGTGATATTTATCATTTTTATAAAACAAATGATACCTTTAGAAAATAAAAAGAAAATAAAAAGAAAAAATAAAAATACGAAGAGGAGCACATTCATAAAGATAACCAACACAGTGATTCATGAAAAGTTGAAGGTAATCAATAACAAGGGAATAGTTAAATCAACTATGATATATCCACTCAATGGAATATTATGCTTCCATTAAAAGTTATCATTATGAATTTCTATGTAGCAGCATGGAAAATGTTTATATTACAATGTTAAGTAAAACAATATGAACAGGAGTTATGGTATATAACTCCTGTTCTATATATCTGTATATCTATAGAAGCATAAAAACATAAATATTTTACAATGTCCCATTACTTAATATCTTATTACTTCCCCTCCCCAAAACTTTTAATTAAACAGTGACTTCTTAAAGATTTCAAAGTCATGAATTCCTAAAGGTACAGATTACTTGGGGACATACTATCTCTCAGCAGAACAGCTCAAATCACACAATGACTGCCATCACCTCTTTGACAAACACAGACGTGGTTAAATTGATTCATTTCAAGAAGCTACAAGGAATACGGGAGCTGCTTTGCAAATGGGAAGGAAAGAAGAAAAATGGAAGAAAGCTGAGAGAGCTGAAACACTTTCTTTTGTACAGTGGCTGAAAATCTTCCAGGATGGCAGTGGAGACAAGTCCTGGTTTCTCTCTGAAGTTGCCTTCACCCAGAACTGTATCCACTAAAATAAATGATTATAACAATAATATGAAATTCAATGCCAAGCAAAAGAGACATATTATGCAGAATCCCCAGGTGTCTTAGGTAGAGGAAATAGAGATTTGTCCTTTGTACTCAGTGGGGGCAAGCTGAGCCTTGAAGAGTTGGGGGTAGAAATAAGGCATAATCCTAGGTATGAGGCCTCTCCTTTTTATAGGATGGATAGAAAAGTAAGGAATGTAACCTGGGACCAAAAGAGAAGGAAATCTGGATAAACAAGTAAAAAGTAAATCAAAAGATACGAGGGATGACATGAGTGAATCTAGAAAAGCATAACATAGGAGGAAGGTAACATCTAGGTCAGGCAGGATTGGAGGTAAATTGAAGATACAACTAAAAAGAAAACAACTTGGTTATCTGCTCCTATAATCTTGGTTTACAGCTATTACATGTAGCTCCTGTCATACTAATTTAGGGCTATTCCATCAAGCTTCTATTTCAATCAACTCTCGTATTAACGTGGGAGGCCCCCATAATATGGATCTTCCTGGAATTCCTTCACTTGTTGAGGTAGCCACTTCCAGGTGCTGTGGACCCCAATACCCATAACAGTCCTCACGGGCCCTTCTTTCCTCACAAGGGATCTAGTAATTTGCCTGTACAAGGGATCTGGTTGCAACAATGGCTGGAACCTTGTCATCTTCCTGGTACTCTTGCCCTGCAGGCAAACAGTGAAGGAAGTGAAGATTTTTTAATTCATTACAAGTCATTCAACAAATGTATGCTGAAGCCTCACCATGTCTAGGCACTAAAGTGGCTATGCAACAGAGTAAGACCCTGTGATGTCTTCCCGGGACAGACTCCCACCGGGGTCCTCCATCCGCCTCTTGTCTGTAGAAAAACTTTTGCCAAACAATAAATTTAATCAGAGAAATAAAATGTTGAAGCAAAAGAGAGCAGTAAAACAAGACCAAATAGTAATAGTTTAGTCACCAAACAAAATCAAGGACCTTTAGTTCTTCCTCAAGGGCTATAGGTAATATTCTGAGCCATATTCTTTGATCTGTTTTGTAGATACTGAAACCCCCATAGGTGGAAGAAGTTAACTACATGATGACCAGACTGTAGCCATGACATAAGCTGCTCCATCTTACACAATTCTGAGAACTGGCCTCAAGGAAATGGAAACAAACAGACCCTGGAACTAAAGACTATCTCTACTTAAAACAATCAGGATGACACTGATAAGACCACCACATGACTAATTTCAAGATGATTGTCAGAGCTGCCTGTGCTGTTGTGCATGTAGCCCCCTCTCTCCATCTATACACCTCTGAAACTCCCATTTATTTATTTATTTTTTTGGCCATATGCGGACCGCTCACTGTTGTGGCCTCTCCCGTTGCAGAGCACAGGCTCCGGACGCACAGGCTCAGCGGCCATGGCTCACGGGTCCAGCCCCTCCGTGGTATGTGGGATCTTCACGGACCGGGGCATGAACCCGTGTCCCCTGCATCGACAGGTGGACTCTAAACCACTGTGCCACCAGGGAAGCCCTGAAACTCCCATTTAAAGGTTCTTGCTCCCTAATTGGCTGGGTGAAGGGGCTTTTGGATATGAGTCAGTCTTCTACCCAGGTTGCTTGGCTTCTGAATAAAGCAATGTTGCCTTTTCTACCAACATTTGTCTCTCAAGTTTTGGTTTTTGAGCAGTAAGCCGCCAAACCTGAGTTCAGTAACAGCTACAATGGAGAAAAGACAAAGAGGCTCCGGTTCTCATGGTGCTCACATAGTTGCAGGAAAGAGAAGTAGTAACAAGCAAACAAATACATCTGACAAGGACTATTTTCATAATGTTGGAGATTTCATCTTAAAGCTCATATGAGAAGGACACAGTCAATTATGCTGCTCACACTATACCCTTTGGAGTGGGTAAGTGTGTGAGTGTGTGCATGTGTGTGTATTCCATTACTGTAATAGATTCATCGCTTCGCTATGAATTGCAATTTGGTCATACCATCTCATAACAAACCCGCTCTCGTTTCTCTGATTAGCAATATATGAGGCATTGGAAGAGACACAGAGCAGGACACCAGGTGAGATGCATCTCTGTCCTCCACACACTTGGGATCTAATAGTGGAAACAGGTAAGTGTTGACATAATGATGGTAGAAGAAAAAATGTAAGTCCAAGAGGAGAGGTGAAGTCCAATTGTTATGAAAGCATCGAAGCCCAGGGTTGTCAAATGACTTGACCGAAGTCACACAGCTTCTCAGTGAGAGCTAAAAGCACAGCAACTGCTTCCCTACACAACCCCAGAATGTCAAACTGACAGCACCAGCATCTTTCAACAGCCCCAATATAGGATTATTCCCTCCTACGGGGTTTCCTCTTTGCCTGTAGATCCAAGTTTAACAGAGTCAGTAGCAACAGCAGTAAATTGAAAGTTAGTAGGACTAGACTCTGCTGGGAAATTCGGTAAATCCTTCATCTCTGTTTCTATTTCTGCATCTTCAAAATGAGGCAACAAGATTGAAGCCAATAATCCATCATGTGGGGAGGAAAACTAGCGATTTCTGACGTCTTATTTTACACAAGACCCTGCATTAGATCCCATATTACATGTGTCATTTAATGCTCATGACATCTCGGTGTGGTAGAAATTACCCCCATCTTGCAGATAAGTGAATAAGTTAAAAGAGGTTAAGAACCTTGCCCAAGATCACACATGTGCAAGAGCCAGAAATCAAAGGTGATCTCTCTGCTCTTACCCTCTGTGCTGCTCAGCACCTAACCACTGGAATAAAGTGAGCTCCTTATTAAAAAGGTACCATGCAGGTCTGAGACATGAGAAGCAGCATCAGCCATGTGGAAAACCCTGCTGCAGTTGTGAATAAAAGCCCTTGTTGGAACTTTAATTTTAGGACTTAATCACTAAGATAATGTACGTTTTATAAATATGTGATTTAAATTAATTTTTCTTCTAGCAACGTGTAGTTTTAAGAAGTTTCCTGTAATTATACCCAAATAAAGAACACAGAGAGAATAACATAAACTTAAAGGTGAAGGAAGACCTAAGAGAGAAGTGTTCTGCATGGAGAAGAAGCCAGAGTTTGTTAAATATTCACACAGGCCAAAGGCACTCTCCACAAACCAACTTCCCTCCTTCCCTTGGCAGCTCCTCCCACCCTCCTGCTGTCCTGTGCCAATGCTCATTCACCCTGCTCTTCTCACACCATTTAACTATCTAGCTATCCTCATACTTTTTCTGCTGCACTCCTGCTTAAGGGCCCAGAGTATCAGAGGATAAAGAACATTCAGAGGCTGATGCGACCTAAATAAACGTCACCAATTACAAGCTGTGGGACCATGAGAACATTCTTTCAATCCCCTAAGCCTCAGTTTCCTCCACCGTAAATGGAGAACTTGAGGTTTCCCTGTTTCCTATGAGATGATGGACAGGGACGTGGGGACACAACTGTGGTGTTTACAGCTGAGGAAATATTCTTTCTTTGCAAAACCAAAACCTCATGGTAAGAACCAAGCACAATGGGCATGTCATATCCACTTCTTGTTGCCCATCCTCAGCCATCTGTAGATGGGAAAGAAGGTACCCAGGCATGGTGGGAGGAACACTTGTTTGCTCCTCTTAAAAATGGCAAAACCAATACAGCAGAAATTAACACAATATTGTAAAGCAATTATACTCCAATAAAGATGTTAAAAAATATATGGCAAAAGCTACTCTGGAAAACTGCCTACCCAAGAAAACTTTAGTTCTTTTAATATGACTAGTGAGGGGGCACCTTCAAGATGATGGAGGAGTAAAACTTGGAGATCACCTTCCTCCCCACAAATACATCAAAACTAAATCTACATGTGGAACAACTCCTACAGAACACCTACTGAATGCTGTCAGAAGACCTCAGACGTCCCAAAAGGCAACAAACTCCCCACATACCTGGGTAGGGCAAAAGAAAAAAGGAAAAACAAAGACAGAAAAATAGGGACGGGACCTGCACCTCGGAGAGGGAGCTGTGAAGGAGGAAAGTTTCCACACAATAGGAAGCCCCTTCACTGGTGGAGATGGGGGGTAGGGGGGGAGTTTCAGAGCCATGGAGGAGAGCACAGCAACAGAGGTGCAGAGGGCAAAGCAGAGAGATTCCTGCAGAGGATCGGTGCCGACCAGCACCCACCAAGCTGAGACACTTGTCTGCTCATCCGCGGGGTGGGTGGGGTCTGGAAGCTGAGGCTCGGGCTTTGGAGGTCAGATCCTAGGGAGAGGACTGGGGTTGGCTGCATGAACACAGCCTGAAGGGGGTTACTGCACCACACCTAGCTGGGAGGGAGTCTGGGGAAATCTCTGGACCTGCCTAAGAGGCAAGAGACCACTGTTTCGGGGTGTGCGAGGTGAGGGGATTCAGAGCACCGCCTAAATGAGCTCCAGAGATGGGCACAAGCCGTGGCTATCTGTGCGGACACCAGAGATGGGCATGAAATTTTAAGGCTGCTGCTGCAGCCACCAAGAATCCTGTGTGCAATCACAAGTCACTATCCACACCTCCCTTCCCTGGAGCCTGTGCAGCCCACCACTGCCAGCATCCCGTGATCGAGACAACTTCCCCGGGAGAACACACGGCATGCCTCAGGCTGTTGCAACATCACCCTGGTCTCTGCCGCTGCAGACTCACCCTGCATTCCGTACCCCTCCATCCCGCTGCCCTAAGTGAGCCAGAGCCCCCTAATCAGCCGTTCCTTTAACCCCCTCCTGTCTGGGCAAAGAAGAGACACCCTCGGGAGACCTACATGCAAAGGTAGGGCCAAATCCAAAGCTGAACCCCAGGAATTATGTGAACAGAGAAGAGAAAGGGACATTTCTCCCAGCAGCCTCAGGAGCAGTAGATTGAATCTACACAGTCAACTTGATGTACCATGCATCCCTGGAATACCTGAATAAACAACGAATCATCCCAAAATTGAGGCAGTGGACTTTGGGAGCAACTGTAGACTTGCGGTTTGCTTTCTGCATCTAATTTGCCTCTGGTTTTATGTTTATGTTAGTTTAGTATTTTGAATTTATTATCATTGGTAGATTTGTTTATTGATTTGGTTTCTCTCTTCCTTTTTTTATTTTATATATATATATTTTTCTTTTTCTCTTTGTGTGTGTATGTATGTGTATGCTTCTTTGTGTGATTTTGTCTGTATAGGTTTGTTTTTTGACATTTGTCCTAGGATTCTATCTGTTTTTTGTTTTGGGGTTTTTTTTAGTATACTTTTTAGCACTTGTAAAGATTGGTGGATGAGGTTTTGGTTTGGTTGCTCTCTTCTTCCTTTCTCTCTGTATTAATTTTTATTACTTTTTTATTTTTAATGATTTTTTCTATTTTAATAACTTTATTTTATTTCTTTTCTTTCTTATTTTCCTTCTTTCTTATTTTCCTTCTTTCTTATTTTCTTTCTTTCTTTCTTTCTTTCTTTCTTTCTTTCTTTCTTTCTTTCTTTCTTTTCTTTCTTTCTTCTTTCCTCCCTTTTCTTCTGAGCTGTGTGGATGACAGGGTCTTGGTGCTCTGGCCAGGTGTCAGGCCTGAGCCTCTGAGATGGGAGAGCCGAATTCAGGACATTGGTCCACCAGAGACCTCCTGGCCCCATGTAATATCAAACAATGAAAGTTCTCCCAGAGATCTCCATCTCAACACTAAGACCCAGCTCCACTCAACAACCAGCAAGCTACAGTTCTGGACACCCTATGCCAAACAACTACCAAGACAGGAACACAAATCCACCCATCAGCAGAGAGGCTGCCTAAAATAATCAGTTCAAAGACACCCAAAAAAACACCACCAGACATGGTCCTGCCAGCCAGAAATTCAAGATCCAGCCTCATCCAACAGAACACAGACACTAGTCCCCTCCACCAGGAAGACTACATAGTCTACAGAACAAAACTTAACCACTGGGAGCAGACACCAAAAAAAAAATGGGAAATACCAACTTGCAGCCTGTGAAACAGAGACCCAAAACACAGTAATTTAAGCAAAATGAGAAGACAGAGAAATACACAGCAGATGAAGGAACAACGTAAAAACACACCAGACCAAACAAATGAAGAGGAAATAGGCAGTCTATCTGAGAAAGAATTCAGAGTAATGATAGTAAAGATGATCCAAATCTTGGATATAGAATGAGGAAAATACAGAAAAACGTTTAACAAGGACCTAGAAGAACTAAAGAGCAAACAAACAACAATGAGCAACACAATAAATGAAATTAAAAATTCTCTAGAAGTAATCAATAGCAGAATAACTGAGGGAGACAAATGGATAAGTGATCTAGAAGATAAAATAGTGGAAATAACTACCACAGAGCAGAATAAAGAAAAAAGAATGAAAAGAGTTGAGGACAATCTCAGAGACCTCTTGGACAACAGTAAATGCACAAACATTCAAATAACAGGGGTCCCAGAAGAAGAGTAGAAAACTAAAAAAGGGATTGAGAAAATATATAAAGAGATTATAGTAGAAAACTTCTGTAATAGGGGAAAGGAAATAGTCAAGCAAGTGCAGGAAGCACAGAGAGTGCAATACAGGATAAATCCAAAGAGGAACACATATTAATCAAATGATCAAATATTAAATACAAAGAAAAAATATTAAAAGCAACAAGGGAAAAGCAACAATTAACATAAAAGGGAATGCCCATAAGGTTAACAGCTGATCTTTCAGCAGAAGCTCTGCAAGCCAGAAGGGAGTGGCAGGACACAATTAAAGCAATGAAGGGAAAAAGCTTCAAGCAAGATTACTCTACCCAGCAAAGATCTCATTCAGATTTGACAGAGAAATTAAAACCTTTACTGATAAGCAAAAGCTAAGAAAATTCAACACCACCAAAACAGCTCTACAACAAATGCTAAAGGAACTTTTCTAGGCAGGAAACACAGGTGAAGGAAAACACTTACTATAATAAACCCAAAACAATTAAGAAAATGGTAATAGGAACATAAATATCGATATCTACCTTAAATGTAAATGGATTAAATGCTCCACGAAAATTGACTGAATGGATACAAAAACAAGACCCATATATATGCTGTCTACAAGAGACCCACTTCAGTCCTAGAGACACATACAGACTGAAAGTGAGGGAATGGAGAAAGGTATTCCATGAAAATGGAAATGAAAAGAAAACTGGAGTAGCAATTCTCTTATCAGAAAAAATAAACTTTAAAATAAAGACTATTACAAGACACAAAGAAGGACACTACATAATGATCAAGGGATCGATCGAAGAAGAAGATATATGAATTGTAAATATTTATGAACCCAAGAGAGGAGTACCTCAATACATAAGGCAAATGTTAACAGCCATAAAAGGGTAATCGACAGTAACACAATTATAGTAGGGGACTTTAACACCCCACTTTCACCAGTGGACAAATCATTAAAAATGAAAATAAATAAGGAAACACAAGCTTTAAATCATATATTAAACAAGATGGGCTTAATTGACATTTATAGGACATTCCATCCAAAAACAGAAGATTACACTTTCTTCTCAAGTGCTCATGGAACATTCTCCAGGATAGATCATATCTTGGGTCACAAATCAAGCCTTGGTAAATTTAAGAAAATTGAAACTGTATCAAGAATCTTTTCCAACCACGCTATAAGACTAGATATCAATTAGAAGAAAAATATCTGTAACAAATACAAACACAGGGAAGCTAAATAATACACTACTAAATAACCAAGAGATCACTGAAGAAATCAAAAAGGAAATCAAAAAATACCTAGAAAAAAAGGACAATGTAAACATGATGACCCAAAACCTATGGGAAGCAGCAAAAGCAGTTCTAAGAGGGAAGTTTATAGCAATACGATCTTACCTCAAGAAACAAGAAACATCTCAAATAAACACCTAACATTACATCTAAAGCAATTAGAGAAAGAAGAACAAACAAACAAACAAAAAAAAAACAACAAAGTTAGCAGAAGGAAAGAGATGATAAAGATCAGATCAGAAAAAATCAAAAAATGATAGAAATGATAGCAAAGATCAATAAAATTAAAGCTGGTTCTTTGAGAATATACACAAAATTGATAAAGTATTAGCCATAATCATCAAGAGAAAAAGGGAGAAGACTCAAATCAATAGAATTAGAAGTGAAAAAGGAGAACAACTGACACTGCAGAAATACAAAGGACCATGAGAGATTACTACAAGCAAGTATATGCCAATAAAATGGACAACCTGAAAATAATGGACAAATTCTTAGAAAAGCACAACCTTCTGAGGCTGATCCAGGAAAAATTAGAAAATATGAACAGACCAATCACAAGTAATGAAAATGAAACTGAATAAAAATCTTCCAACAAACAAAAGCCCAGGGCCAGATGGTTTCACAGGAAAATTCTGTCAAACATTGAGAGAAGAGCTATCACCTATCCTTATCAAACTCTTCCAAAATATAGAAGAGGGAAGAACACTCCCAAACTCATTCTCTAAGCCCACCAACACCCTGATACCAAACCCAGAAAAAGATGCCACAAGAAAAGAAAACTACAGGCCAATATCACTGATGAACACAGATACAAAAATCCTCAACAAAACACTAGGAAGCTGAATCCAACAGCACATTAAAGGGATCATACACCATGATCAAGTGGGGTATATCCCAGGAATGTAAGGATTCTTCAATATATGCAAATCAATCAATGTGATACCCCATATCAAAAAACTGAAGGAGAAAAACCATATGATCATCTCAATAGATGCAGAGAAAACTTTTGACAAAATTCAACACCCATTTATGATAAAAACCATCCAGAAAGTAGGCATAGAGGGAACTTACCTCAACATAATAAAGGCCATATATGACAAACCCACAGCCAACATCATTCTCAATGGTGAAAAACTGAAACCTTTTCCACTAAGATCAGGAACAGAGCAAGGTTGCCCAGTCTCATCACTATTATTCAACATAGTTTTGGAAGTTTTAACCATAGCAATCAGAGATGAAAAAGATATAAAAGGAAGCCAAATTGGAAAAGATGTAAAACTGTTACTGTTTGCAGATGACATGATACTATACATAGAGAATCCTAAAGATGCTACCAGAAAACTACTAAAGCTAATTAATGAATATGGTAAAGTACCAGGATACAAAATTAATGCACAGAAATCTCTGGCATTCTGATACACTAATGATGAAAAATCTGAAAGAGAAATTAAGGAAACACTCCCATTTACCATTGCAACAAAAAGAATAAAATACGTAGGAATAAACCTACCTAAGGAGACAAAAGACCTGTATGCAGAAAATTATAAGACACTGATGAAAGAAATTAAAGATGATACAAACAGATGGAGAGATACACCATGTTCTTGGATTGGAAGAATCAACATTGTGAAAATGACTCTACTACTGAAAGCAATCTACAGACTCAATGCAATTCCTATCAAACTACCAATGGCATTTTTCACAGAACTAGAACAAAAAATTTCACAATTTGTATAGAAACTCATAAAACTCCGAATAGCTAAAGTTATTTTGGGAAAGAAAAACGGAACTGGAGGAATCAGGCTCCCTGACTTCATACTATACTACAAAGCTACAGTAATCAACACAGTATGGTACTGGCACAAAAACAGAAATATAGATCAATGGAACAGGATAGAAAACCCAGAGATAAACCCATGCACATTGGTCACCTTATTTTTGATAAAGGAGGCAAGAATATAGAATGGAGAAAAGACAGCCTGTTCAATAAGTGGTGCTGGGAAAACTCAACAGCTTATATGTAAAAGAATGAAATTAGAACACTCCCTAACACCAAACACAAAAATAAACTCAAAATGGATTAAAGACCTAAATGTAAGGCCATACACTATCAAACTCTTAGAGGAAAACATAGGCAGAACACTCCATGACATAAATCACAGCTAGATCCTTTTTGACCCACCTCCTAGAGAAATGGAAATTAAAAACAAAAATAAACAAATGGGACTTAATGAAACTTCAAAGCTTTTGCACAGCAAAGGAAACCATAAACAAGACGAAAAGAGAAACCTCAGAATGGGAGAAAATATTTGCAAACGAAGCACCTGACAAAGGATTAATCTCCAAAATACACACGCAGCTCACTCAGCTCAATATCAAAAAAACAAACAACCCAATCCAAAAATCGGCAGAAGACCTAAATAGACATTTCTCCAAAGAAGGTATGCAGATTGCCAACAAACACATGAAACGATGCTCAACATCACTAATCATTAGAGAAATGCAAATCAAAACTACAATGAGGTATCACCTCACACCAGTCTGAATGGCCATCATCAAAAAAATCTACAAAACAATAAATGCTGGAAAGTGTGTGGAGAAAAGGGAACCCTCTTGCACTGTTGGTAGGAATGTAAACTGATACAGCCACTATGGAGGACAGTATGGATATTCCTCAAAAAACTAAAAATAGAACTACCATAAAACCTAGCAATCCCACTACCGGGCATATACCCTGAGAAGAACTTAATTCAAAAAGAGTCATGTACCACAATGTTCATTGCAGCTCTATTTACAATAGCCAGTACATGGGAACAACCTAAGTGTCCATTGACAGATGAATGGATAAAGAAGATGTGGCACATATATACAATGGAATATTACTCAGCCATAAAAAGAAATGAAATTGAGTTTTTTGTAGTGCAGTGCATGGACCTAGAGACTGTCATACAGATTTAAGTAAGTCAGAAAGAGAAAAACAAATACCATATGCTAACACATATATATGGTATCTAAAAGAAAAAAAAAGGGCTCTGATGAACTTAGGGGCAGGACAGGAATAAAGACACAGACGTAGAGAATGGATTTGAGGACAGGGGGAGGGGGAAGGGTCAGCTGGGATGAAGTGAGAGAGTGGTATGGACATATATACACTACCACATAGCACAGGGAGATCAGCTCGGTGTTTTGCGACCACCTAGAGGAGTGGAATAGGGAGAGTGGGAGGGAGAGAGATGCAAGAGGGAGGGGATATGGGGATATATGTATAGGTATAGCTGATTCACATTGTTATGGAGCAGAAACTAACACACCATTGTAAAGCAATTATACTCCAATAAAGATGTAAAAATATATATATGTGACTAGTGAGCTTTGGGCACAGAAGTCAACTGAGTCCTCGTTGCAACATTTAGTAGCTATGTGACCTTGAACAAGTAGCTAACTCTGTTTGGGTGCCAGTCTAACTTGGAAATAAAACCACTACTGGCCTAGCCTCCCTCACAGGAAAGGCGTGATGTCCGATGGCACCTGGGACGTGAAGGCACCACTTATGTATCAGTCATAACTTTAAAGTGATTGGAGCTGCCTGGGGGAAGAAAACGTCAGGAGAGTGGAAGGTAGATCTGTTCCTGCTCCTGGAAAGCAATTTACTTGTGCCCTCAAAGGCAAAAAGTCAGTCAGAATTGAATTTCTTCATAAAACAGAGGACTTCTAAGCCTTTTCTCATATCTATGTCAGTCCTGATTCTCCAAAGACAGTCTGAAACTCACTTCATAATTCTTACCCTCTTCTTTTCTTTTATATGACTCTGATAAATGCAGCTAGTGTAATTTCAAAATCCTTACAAGAAATGAAAATTACTACTCCAGTTACATCTTACTACACACAAGAAACTTAAAGTCAGGCAGTGTCTTATACATCCTTCCATCCCCAGTATTTAGCACAGTACAAAAACAGAAGCTGAATGAATGACTAAACAAAATCCCATATATCTATACGTGTGTGTGTGTGAGTTTGTGTGTGTGTGTGTGTGTGTGTGTGTGTGTGTGTGTACATCCTGGGCAATTTTTTCAGAATAATTAGACATTTGAGGCCCCTAAAACTAAACCTTCATTTCTTATAGAACTTGCCTGAATATTTATTACAAATACAAAAATATTTTAACAGAATCAAGAATTTTTATCAGGTATATTTGATACACTTAAAGAGACAGAAACACTAATCATATTGCTTACTCTAGTGTTATTCAGCTTTTCATGCCTGAATTTCACTCCTTACAAATGTGTCCTCCCTCTATATCAAATAGGTAGACCCTGGGAATTCCCTCGTGGTCCAGTGGTTAGGACTCCATGCTGTCACTACCAAGTGCCCAGGTTGAATTCCTGGTCAGGTCACTAAGATCCCACAAGCCACACGGCACAGCCAAAAAATTAAAATTAAAAATAAAAACCAATAGGGACATCCCTGGTGGCACAGTGGATGAGAATCCGCCTGCCAATGCAGGGGACATGTGTTAGAGCCCTGGTCCGGGAAGATCCTACATGCCACAGAGCACCTAAGCCCATGCACCACAGTTACTGAGCCTGCACTCTAAAGCCCATGAGCCACAACTACTGAGCCCACTGACCCGCTCGCCACAAGTACTGAAGCTTGCAAGCCTAGAGCCCATGTTCCGCAACAAGAGAAGCCACTGCAAGGACAAGCCTGCCCACTGCAACGAAGAGTAGCCCCCACTCGCTGCAACTAGAGAAAGCCCGTGCGCAGCAACGAAGACCCAACGCAGCCAAAAATAAATAAAATTAAATCTTTAAAAAATAAATAAAAGCAAATATACAGACCTTGGCAGAGGAGGTAATACCAATACAGCCACTGCCTTTTGGGTATTGTAAGAATACCAACAATTCAACAGGTCACCTCAGAACTCAAGTCCCTAACAAATATAAGGACTTCATGCTGGAGATTTTAACACTTTTATGAGGATGAAAAAATGAATAATGTCAATGGAAGGCCAGAATGTTACATGTCACACAATTTTATACTGCTCAAACCCAGCATCTGTTCCATGGAACGCTGCCTCATATACTGTGTAGGAATGGAGATGTGGCCCTCATGGTACCCGTCTGAGTACAAAAGCCATTTGTTTATGTAGTGAAGGATGCTGACAATATAGATATGGCCACCTTTGCATTGGAAAACCACCATGGCAATTCTTTATCAGAACAGTTTCTATACCAGCATCACTGGCTACTACATCACCAGATTTAAAGTTGTCCAGCTTCATCCAGAGCTTTGCATACTTTGATGAGACCTATTCAGTGACACCTACCAGTTCAACCCACTTGCTGTGTGGCAACCTACATGACCTGAGTACTTCCTCTCCACCAAGGATGGAACTGTGAGTTAGAAAACCAATCCAACTTCCCTTACTTTTTAACTTCAATTTTTCACTTTTATTTTTAACTTACTTATCAATGCATCAGTAAAATTGCATGTTGGTATTCTCAACTCAGTCTTCTAGTTTCTGTTCCCTTCTGTCCTATTCCTCTACTGAAAAAGTAAATTGAATAGCTCATTATGTCACCAAAGGAAGATATCAGATCCCAACTCTCACTTACGAACTATAACATGTGAATAGGGTGTCCTGATATTAAGGAAATGTGGACAGAGAAGAATCAAGATAACACATATACTATAGTCCTCTGAGTGGGCAGACTTTTGGTTATGTAAATATAACAGGGTCCCAAATCTCTCCTGTGGTCTGCAAAGAAAATGTAGCTACTTTATTTGTTTTTATAATTGATTTAATCTTCCTAAGGTATTGGTTTATAGTAATGATAGAGGTGTAAGGATGGAGTTTGAGAGGGAAGGTTCTTTATCTTAACAGAAACAATTAATTAGAAACACTTTATGTAAATTTGTGATTGTGTTTTCCTTCATCAGTAGAACTTTTTCTAGTAATTATTTTTCTATTTAGATATTAAGACTCTACCTCTACAAATTCAACCTCCTTTTTCTTACCATCTTAAAGCCTTCAGTTATTCTATTTCATTAAAATTGCTTCTTGCAGGTGGATATAGACCATAAACGTATTATATGGATTAAAATTGCAATTATACTGTTGAAATCCCACTTCTAAAATCAAAACAACAAAAAAATTGGCTACTCATTTTTGTCTAGATTTGAGGAGGGCGGATTAAAGACACATGAACATCTTAAGATAAATAATTTTATTTGCTGCAATAATAATTTCATCTTTTCAAATGAGTAAAGATTTAGAAATAGATGCTTTTCTTTGGGTTTCCCTGACAGTGTGTAGATTGGTAATATCAGCCCTCTCCCAACTGCCAGTGCTCTCACACTGACCTAAGTTACATACACACTCACCTTTATCTTTAGTCTCTTCCCAAGAATTATCCTTTACAGGTCTTATCCCATCATAATCCTGCTTTCTGTCACATAATCTGAGTAGCTAATCCATACCATGTTAATATAATATTCTGATAAAAAAAATAGTTCAGTTGTAACAGACTTACTTGGGCTTCTACTCTGGCCAAGATAGTGCATCAGGGACTGGATTTACTCTCCTGCCTGGAACAACCCAAAATAAATAAATAATAGTGGTCATCAGGTAATAAAATACAATAATGTCTGAAAGATGGGAAACAATTGAAGTATGACCTATATCAGCCCCGGGTTACTGCGTGTAGTAATTTTTTAGGCCATGGTACAGGGAGGGAGACTCCAAGCAGAGCATAGTTGAAGAAGTAAAGCTGTGCTGAAGAAATGAAGCTGTGGGTCCAGGGAGATCAAGATGGCTAGAGTTACAGGGCAAAATACCAAAGAGAAGAAAACTACACAGAGAGAGAGAAAACTATGGAGATCTTCAGAGGATTCCTTCCCAGCTTTTAGCTGAGTAATAATTAGCATATGCATGTGAGGAAACCATCCATGTTGGGGAAAGAATTACCTAAAGGGATTAGAAGTAAAAGTGGCTGGTATTCACATAGCACTGGAAACAGTGTCTGATCACTCCAGCCAGCTCCTTCAGCCAGACTGGAAAACCTCGTAACTGATTGAGTATTTAGTAAAGTATTCAGAAGCATTCTACCTCACAAGTGGGGAAAATTAACCCCATGCTATTATAAATACTGTTCTTGTCTGATAAGATCAAGCTGTTTAAAAGTAACTATACGAAGTTTTAGAGCAAAACTCAAGAATATTTACAAGAATAGAAAAACATGCAACACCCAACAAGGTAAAATTCAGTGTCTAGTATACGATCCAAACTTACCAGACATAAAAAAATCAGGAAACTATGACATAGTGAGGAGAAAAGTCAATCAATCCAAAATGACTCAGAAATACACAGAGGATAGAATTCATAGGCAAGGACATTAAAACAGTTATTATAACAATATTCCACATGTTCAAGATGCTAGAATATGTGTTAGAAGAGATATCAAAGGTATAAAATGATTCAAATAAATATTTTAGAGATGAAAGCTGTAATGTGAGAGATGAGTGATAAACTGGATGGAACTGAGGGCAGATTACACATTTCAGAAGAAAAAATTAATAAACCTGAAGATATAACAATAGAAAATAACCAAAATAAGACAGAAAAAGAATGAATGAGAGAGAGACAATAGACCATCAGTGAGCTTTGGAAAACCTTCAAGGGGCTTCCAAAGGGGTATACATGTAATTGGAGACCCTGAAGGAGTAGAAAGGGATGAGGACAGAGAAAATATTTGACCAAAAATTTTCCAGATTTGATAAAAATGATAAACCCAAAAATTCAAGCTTGGGACTTCCCTGGCAGTCCAGCGGTTAAAACTCCATGCTACCACTGCAGGGGGCATGGGTTCAATCCCTTGTCAGGGACCTAAGCTCCCGCATACCACATGGCCAAAAAAAAAAAATTCAAGTTCAAAAAACTCCAAGCACCAGTAACATGAAGAAACCTACACCAAGGCACATCATAATCAAATTGCTGAAAAATTGATTTAGAAACCTACCTCTCCCCTAAGGAAATTGCTTTCCTACAGCCCATTTCACTACACTTTCTTATTCTTCATTGTCACTTCTGGGCCATTCTTTCTCATACTTCCCTTAAAATTCTCAGCTTTGCATTTTATGTTATCACAGTAAATTATCTGCTACCCCTCATTATTGTTGTCATCTACTGCCCATGGCTTACTCCCTTCCAATTCTTAATATTTTTAGCTCTTGGTTCACTGTCCCTCTCCCCAAGACTGCTATTGCACCATTTCTTAGCAATGTCAATATATAAATAAATGATCTTTCTAACATTTCGACCTCTCAGTTCCTTGAACATCTCTTTTTCTTTAATTGAATGAAAGATTCTTTAATTTTCATAGCGCTTTATAATTTTCAAAAGTTTCACATACATGATTTCGTATAATAACCCATTTTTAACCCCCCACCCCTGTCTTCCCCCTCTCCACTGGTAACTACCAGTTTGTTCTCTATATCTGTTAGTCTGATTCTTTTTTTTTTTTTTATTCACTAGTTTGTAGTATTTTTGAGATTCCACATATAAGTGATATTATACAGTATTTGTCTTTCTCTGTCTGGCTTATTTCACTTAGCATAATACCCTCCAAATCCATCCATGTTGCTGCAAGTGGCAAAATTTCATTCTTTTATGGCGCAGTAGTATTCCATTATATATATACATCATATATATATATATATATATATATATATATATATATCTCACATCTTTTTTATCTATTCATCTGTTGATGGACACTTAAGTTGCTTCCATACCTTGGCAATTATAAATAACACTGCTATGAACATTGGGGTGCATGTATCTTTTCAAATTAGAGTTTTCATCTTTTCTGGATATATGCCCAGGGATGGGATTGCTGGATCATATGGTAATTCTATTTTTAGTTCTTTGAGAAATCTCCATACTGTTTTCCACAGTGGCGGCACCAACTTACATTCCCATCAACAGTGTAGGAGGGTCCCCTCTTCTACACATCCTTACCAACATTTGTTATTTGTGTTCTTTTTGATGAAAGCCATTTTGACAGGTGTGAGGTTGATACCTCATTGTGGCTTTGATTTGCATTTCCTTGATGATTAGCAATGCTGAGCATCTTTTCATGTGCCTGTTGGCCATCTGCATTTCCTCTTTGGAAAGATGTCTATTCAGTTCTTCTGCCCATTTTTTAATCAGGTTATTTGTTTTTTTGATTTTGAGTTATATGAGCTGTTTATATATGCTTATCAGTCATATCATTTACAAATATCTTCTCCCATTCACTGTTGTCTTTTCATTTTGCTTGACCACTTCTTTATCATAGATTATGTCCCCCACTGCTCCAGTGGTCCTGCCTAGAACTTGTCATTACAATAACTTGCCCAATCCATATCTCTATTTTATGCATCCCACGCTTTGACTTGCTTCATATTCCACTGAGAAAATTGAAGTAATCAGGATAAAACTTCCAGAGATTTTTCCCCCAACCACATCTAACTACCTACTAGTGTCAGTACAATCTGCTCCTCATTTCTAAGTACTGCTACAAATGAACAATTCAGATGATCCCTTCCTTCTGTATCCAAGTCTATCCCCCTTTCCACTACCAGGATTCATTCTAGTAGTTCTCCGTTCTCTTTCCTGTATCATCAATGATTCCCTCTTGCTGGATCACACCCTTCAAATTGTCAACAGGCTGTTATTTCATCTACTTGAAAAACAACAGCAGGGACTTCCCTGGTGGTGCAGTGGTTAAGAATTTTCCTGTCAATGCAGGGGACATGGGTTTGAGCCCTGGTCCAGGAAGATCCCACATATCACCAAGCAACTAAGCCCATGCACCACAACTACTGAGCCTGTGCTCTGGAGCCTGTGAGCCACAACTACTGAGCCCACGTGCCACAACTACTGAAGCCCGTGCACCTAGAGCCCACGCTCCACAACAAAGACAAGCCACCACAATGAGAAGCCTGCACACTGCAACAAAGAGTAGCTCCCACTCACCGCAACTAGAGAAAGCCCATGCACAGCAATGAAGACCCAATGCAGTCCAAAATAAAATTAATTAATTTTAAAATGATACAAAGCTTGTATCATTATACAAAAATGTATTAAAAAAAGAAAAACACACAAATCTTCTCTTACAAAAAAATCATTTTCCATAACTTGAAATAACTTCTTATTCTGATAATTGTTCATTAAAGGGGAAGAATTAAGCTTTTAGGAGAAAGTACAATTGATCCCCAGTTGATGAATAAAAGCTGTCCTTTATCAAAAGAACAAAATAAAACAGAAAGCCAGACAAAAAGGTAGGGAAAAAACGTTAAAATTTGAAAATCATCATTGAAATTCTTCCAATTAAGTAACTGATTTAGACACTAAATGAATTATACAGAGAAGTAGAATATCCACACAGAGCCAAAGTATCACTACACAGGTTGTTTGCTAATTGCCAAAGGGTAACTGTACCTTTTAATAGAAATATCATTTGGACACAATCATAACCAAATAATATAGAAATATAGAAATTTAGAATCACTAAGACAACCTAGTATTCATGCCTCCTAATGAAATGCAATATGGAATACACAACATCACCCATGAAGAATTACTGACAAAAGTATTTAGTTTAAATCTAATCAAGCACTTAAATTGTTTCTGCTAATTAAAATCAAGCCTATATATTCTTAAATTATTATTTTTTTAATTTCTAGACCCTGCCTTCCAGCTTGTTCACTGTTTGTGCAAAACTTCTTGAAAGTATCATGTAGTTGCTGGCTTCAATTCCTCTCCTCTAATCCTCCTTTGAACTATTTCTGGTCAGACTTTCACCCAAAACATGCCACCAAATCCATTCTTAACCAAAGTCACCAATGTCCTCCAAATTGCTAAAACCAATGATCACTTCTTAGTCCACAGCATCTTGACAGATCAGGAGCATTGATGCCTGACCACACCTCTACCTTGTTACCTTTTCTTCACTTGGGCTCAAACATCATACTCCTCTCTCACTGGAAGTTCATTCTTAGTCTCAATTGCAGATTCCTTATCTCTCCTGGACCTGTTAAGTGGAGTATTTCAAGGCTCAATCTTTGGACCTCTTCTCCTTATATGCCCTCATTTCTTTGACGATATCATTCTGTCTCCTGTCTTTTACTACCATCTCTACACTACGTCTCTTATGTTGACACCTCTCTCCAAGAATCATATCTCCAACTTCATCATAAACTCCAATCATATTGTAATATGATCCCCTTGGATGTCCAATATTCACTTCAAGTATTATATTGCCCATAACTGAACTCTTGGTCTCCCTTCCCCAAACCTGCTTCGTCCATATATTTTCCCATCTTAACTGATGGTAATTCCATCCTTTCAGGTGTTCAGGTCCAAAATCTTGATTTCATCGTTTACTCTTTCTTTCTTTCTCTCACCCTATATCTAGTCAGTCTTGTTGTCTTTACTTTCATTATACATCTAAAATTCAACTACTTCTCACTTTTCTCCAAGCAACCATAGTCTCTTGATCACTGCAGTAAATCAGTCATGATGGCTCTCCCTGCTTCCACTTTTGCCCAGCCCCTATTTATTCTCATCAGTTTTTAAAAGGATCACTTTCTACATCTGTGATTCTATTTCTGTTTTGTATTGATAAATAGTTCATTTGTACCATATTTTTAAAATTCCACATATAAGCAATACCACATGATATTTGTCTTTCTGTGTCTGAGTTACTTCACTCAGTATGACAATCTAGATCCAGTGGGAAAGGGACAGGGGAGAGAAAAATTGGGAGCTAGCGACTGACACAAACACACTACTATATATAAAATAGATAACTAATAAGAGCCTACTGTGCAGCACAGGGAACTTTACTCAATGCTCTGTAATGACCTATATGTGAATAGAATCTAAAAAAGTGTGGAGATATATATAGCTCCACAATTTTTTATATATATACATAACTGATTCATTTTGATGTACAGCAGAAACTAACACAACATTGTAAATCAAGTATACTCCAATAAAAATTAATTTAAAAAAAAGAAAAACTATTAAATTTTATAAAAGGGTAAAAAAAATTAAAAAAAAGGATCCCTTGACAGCTGGGTCTGATAGGGACAGAATCCATATTTGTCCAACAAAGCTCTTTAAGATCTGATCCCCACCTCATTAACTCTTTCGCCTAAATTTCTAATATTCCTAATATTTTCCCCTTACTCTGCTGAGGCACAGAGGCCTCCTTGCTGTTCCTAGTATATCCCAAAGAATGAGCTAAAACAATGCCACGGATGATTAACAGGTCTTTACATCCATGGCTTCTTTGTGTCCTATCCACAAATACCAGCTTTTCTGTACTGTATTCTAATAGAACACTTCTTCCTTGAAGTGCCCCACGGATTGGTAGAGAAAATTTTAATGTTAAAGGACCTTCAATCGCTCATTCATTCTACAAGCATTCGCATTTGACTTTGGGTCAAATCCTTAGTGGGTGCAGATAAATGAGACAAGATCCTTCTCTTCAAGTCAAGTGAGGAAAAACAATTTCAGAAAATAATTACAATGCAAAGTGGTGGATATGGATAGATTTCAAAGTACTAAAAGAGCACAGAGGAGGAGTACTTTAATTTGGCTGAGGATGACCAGTTGCGACTTTCCAAAGGGAATCATGTCTGAACAGTTAAATCTTTTTACCACTGCAAGGGAATGTCATTAGGCATACAGCAGAAAATCCTTGACATCAATTTGCTCATTTGTAAATCTGAGATGGTAATACTTGCCTCACAAGTTTGTTCTGAGTGTCAACAGAGGTGATATACACCCTTTCAAGTATCATAACAGTGTTACCTATAGATATTATTCCTTCCCTGGCCTCTTGCCCACCACCCTCCACACAGAAGCACGTACTTCAGAAAGTGTAGTATCTGTTCATACAGCTTCAAACATTTGATGAAATAAACTTATGAGCTGAGTACCTAAAATTCAATATCTTGAAAAACTTGAGTGCTTTCTTATTTTTGTTTAGCCTTATAAATCTTTTTGAAGATATGAACCATAGTTTGTTTCTATGTTTCTAATAGGGCAATGCTATCATGTTTATCTACACAAACCCAGTCAATATGCATTGACTTGTGTTTTAATATTCATGAAACAATGGTTCCATTCAAAAGCAATCCTCTGTATTTGAGTCTATTTTAGGCTGTGAATGAACAACTAATAGAGCTATAGTTAATGCCGGCTACATCAGACAGAAGGCTAAAGCAACAGCTTGCTCGACTGCAATGCACCTTGGAAGAAACACAATTCACAAAAAATTCTCTTAGCAATTAGTTTTTACCCCTAACATTTTTCTGGAACCCACTATGTGCAGAATGATGAACTGAGTAATATTGGGAGAGGGAAAGGAATTCATTGTTAAGATTTCTGCACTTGTCTTTATCATGGAACAAGGGAGTCACCTCTGGTTTTCCCCCATAAAGTGACAGATATCTTCTGCTGCTTTTAAAAATAATTAGTAAGGAAAAGTGTCTTAGAGAATAAAAATTACTATGAATTGATATGCAGTGGTTTTTAAAAACATCACACATTCTTCAATACCATTCTCATGAAGAGGTCAGATCTATATCCCTTCCCCTTGAATATGGGCAGGGATGTGACTGCTTTGATCAATAGAAGAGAACAGAAGTGACATTCTATGATTTCTGAGGTTAAGTCACAAAAGCCCATGCAATTCCTCCTGAATCTCTTAGAATTCTCTCTCCTGATGCTTCCTTTTGGGATGCTCCCATTCAGAACCAGCCATGAGAAGCATAATGCACATAGAGAGGCCATGTGTATGTGTACCTGTCAACAGCTCCAACTGAGCACAGCCTTTGCAACATCCTGGTCCACATATCAGACATATGAGTGAAGAAATTTGCAAATAATTCCAGCTCCCATTCATCTGAGCCACCGCTCAGCCATTTGAGACTTTCTGGCTGAGTCCCCAGACTTGGTGCACCAGAGACAAACCATCCCTGTGGTATCCTTCTGAATTCCTGACCCCCAATTGTTATTTTACCCTACTTTTTGAGGTGTTTTATTTTGCAGCAATAAGTGACTGGAAATAGTGGTTCATAAATGGTAACAATTAAAATAGCTAACATTTAGGGGAATTCTCTGGTGGTCCGGTGGTTAGGACTCAGCACTTTCATTGCCGAGGCCCAGATTCAATCCCTGGTTGGGGAACTAAGATCCCACAAGCCATGCAGAGCAGCCAAAAATAAAAATAAAAATAAAATAAAATAAAGGCAAAAAAATCTAAAATTTAGATAACTACAGGAGATGAATATGTTTTTCATGCTGTATAGAGCTCATCTAAACAAACAGGAAGGTTTCTGGAGATAGAAAGTTGGACTAAATATCCAGAAAAGTTTTCAATGAGATGATATGACAACTCATTCTTTCCCCACATATCTTAAGATGCACACATAGTGCTTTAACTACATTTGCTAACTTACCAGTCAAGTCAGAAAGACCAAAAAAATCATCAGTTGTTGATTGTCCTGTCTTTATCAGTCTCTAGATATGAGAGAGATAAACTGGAAAGTAGAAATTCAGGTTAATGGACTTACTCTGCTAACTATAATATCAACCCTAGTTGCCAAGGGGGAGGTGGGGGTGAGACAGGAAGAGGGCAGGGCACAACCTTTAAAAGAATGACATAGCCCAAGGAGACGACATAAACTGATTAGAACCAACTAGGTCCAAGATGGCGGATGAGCCAACTTCCACTAGACCTTGAGCCTCCATATATGCTTATTGTAACACATCAGCACAGCTAAATGACACACCCACAGGCACCATGACAGTTCCAAGGCTGATCACAAAAGGTCAAAAAGTGCAGTGGCCCAATTCCTGGAAATCCCCATCTCTTCCCCCAAATAGCTGGAATACTCCTCCCATTCATTAGCCTATGAAATTACCCACCCCTATAAAAACTGACAACCCTGTACCCTGGGGTCTCTCTCACCTTCTGAGATGGCCCACACTCTATCTATGGAGTGTGTATCTCCCTGAATAAAGCTTCTTTCACTTTACTATGGCTCACTCTTGAATTCTTTCCTGCACAAAGCCAAGAACACACACATGATGGCTGTCCCAGGGACTCAGACGTGACCTGGGACGTGACTATCTTCTCATACCCCACTCTCTTTCCTGAAACAAGGGGAGGAAAGGGAGTTTGGGAGTAGCAGATGCGAACTATTATATATAGGGTAGATAAAGAACAAGAGCCTACTGTATAGCACAGGGAACTATATTCAATATCCTGTGATAAACCATAATGGAAAAGAATATGAAAAAGAATATATATATGTATAACTAACTTTGCTGTACAGCAGAAATTAAACACAACATTGTAAATCAACTATACTTCAATGAAAATTTTAAAAAATATATCAATATATTTTAAAAATATATCAAATATATTATATCAATATAAATTATATAACAGATTTATCAATATAAATTATTTAACAGATATAATATAATGGGCTTTGCTCAGTGTTGTAGAGAAGATGCAAACTCTAAGTTTTAAAATTTCAGATCTTAATATGTGTTAAAGAACAAAGACCACAGAAAGGTAAAACTAAATAATATTCACAACAGCCAAAATCTTAGTCTTTTTTTTTAATATAAATTTATTTATTTATTTTGGCTGCATTTGGTCTTCATTGCTGCATGTGGGCTTTCTCTAGTTGTGTCGAGTGGGGGCTACTCTTTGTTGTGGTGCATGGGCTTCTCATTGCAGTGGCTTCTCTTGTTGCAGAGCACAGGCTCTAGGCACACAGGCTTCAGTAGTTGTGTCACGAGTGCTCAGTAGTTGTGGCTCACAGGCTCTAGAGTGCAGGCTCAGTAGTTGTGGCACATGGGTTTAGTTGCTCTGTGGCATGTGAGATCTTCCTGAACCAGGGATCGAACCCATGTCCCCTGCATTGACAGGCAGGCTCTTAACCACTGTGCCACCAGGGAAGTCCAAAATTTTAGTCTTTTTTAATGTACAAAATATATATTAATTGTTAAGATTTCTCTATAACCTCAGTTTAACCAATTTTTTTCTGAAAGAATTTTCATTACTAATTAGCCCTCAAAAAAGCAGACAATATCTCCTTTTGCACCAAGGGTTGTAATTTTGAATAGCTTTGACTTTTGTTTAATACCCCATAAAGAACATTGTACATTTTTGCTGAATTTTAAAATGCTACCATTCTGTAAGGTAAAGGACTTAGTGCTAAGTGAAATGTGAAACGTTTTCCTCTGAGAAAAAACTAAAATGTGCCAAATATATCACCACAAAGAAAGGAAGGACATTCTTCCTGATGTCTACTCCAGTAATAACCTCCCTGGGGAGAATTTTGAAAGGATTTGAGCATTTTAAATGTCCTGATCTAAATTAGTTAATTAAAAATATGGGTGAGCAAAGTCCACTAAGGTTATAAGGAGAATAGTCAGCAATCCTTTATCACAATGCCCTGTTCAAGGATTTCAAGATACTTGATTAACAGTGGCAATTCTCATTTAGATTTGTTATCTGATGGAGCAGAGTTGTTATTGATCCAACAGTTAACCTCACTGCAGGCTTAGGGTGTGAAAATAATAATCTCTCTATATAGTGTGCCTGAAGTCACTGACGGTTTCAGTAATGATTAGATGAAAGAAGTGATTAAATAGCTAATTCCTTAAAACTCTCATTCCGTTTCTATTGATGTTTCAGATTTTCCACACACTTCATATTTTATCTTCTTATCCTTCCCTCTTCATTTCTTCCTTTCCTCTTTTAAAATGATTTATGAAACTAAAAAAACGAGTTTTAGTAGAGTTAAAATTGTTAGGGATGAAAACCTTTTTCTCCACCCTCTTAGATTCAGTGACTAGGGGCATGCAAATTTAACTGACAAAACACATATTAACATAAGAAAAAGAGTACAAATATATTAATATTTTGTATGCACAGGATTTCAAAGAAAAGAAGTGAAATTAAAGCAGTTAGACTCAGAGGTTTATGTACCATTTTAACAAAGGAAATGGAATTATTCTTTGAGGAACAATAAACTGTAGAAAAGTTACTAGGAAATAAATGGGGAAAACTAATGAAAGAGAGGGGTTATTTTAGTAATGTTTGTTTATGCAGACACATCTCAGTGCAGACTGCAGTAACAACCTTCACAGAGAAAAAGTTATACCTGAAACTGAACAGGACCCTGTGGGGTCCTACTGGATACATATCCTTTTTGTGTCCCCCAATTCTTGTTTGCTGATAATAGGCTTCATTCAGCCTCCTTGACCTTCTTTGAGTTCCAAAGGGCAGATTCAAACAGTTGATAATCAGGGAAGGGAGTGGATGCAGAGACAGGGAGGAGCAGTCAAGAAACAACAGTGCAGAGCCCTGGTTTCTCCTCAAATAGTATACATAACAATACCTTTGTGTTCTTCTGCAGGAACTAAGGCCCCCGCCCAGATGGAGGATAGTAACTTCAGGCTGAGCACAAGATTCCTGGGACACCACTCGCTTACCTGACCACCAACAATCAGAGGAAATTCTGCACACAGCAGAAGATAACAAAGACTCTGATCCCCTCCCCCAATGATTCTCCCTTTAAAATTTTTCATGGTCAAGCAGAATATTAGGAATTGGTTTTTGGACATGAGTCCACCTTCTCCCCAGGTTGCCAGCCTCCTGAATAATGCAGCCTTTCCTTTCTAATCAACACTTGTCTCTCAACTGTTGTGTTTTGAGCCACAAGCAGTCAAAACATGCCCTGCTTTTAGGCAGATTAGAGGAGAGTAAAAAACTCTTCCTGTATCCATTTTTTTGTTTGTTTTTCCTGGCTGCACCATGCAGCATGTGGGATCTTTGTTCCCTGACCAGGGACTGAACCTGTGCCCCCTGCATTGGAAGCACAGAGTCTTAACCACTAGACCACCAGGCAAGTCCCCCTGTATCTGTTAATTCTAAGTTGCCTTCAACTCAAAATAATTCTTTTGCCAAAGTGGAATATTTGGGGGCAACATGTTCTGGACCCCTTCAAAAATCTTCATTTCATTTTATCATATCTTACTGACAGTGATTAAGGATGTCTTCTACATCCACTATATAAAATGGTAATTTAACATAAGAAGAGAAAACTTGACCAAATATTAGCTTTTAAAGACTATAATTTTCATGAAGAATGGAATGTAGACATGAGATCAATGCTTTCAGAACTTTTTCTACTAAAAATTCATGAAATATCAGAGAGCAATGGGCTTGGGCTACATCAACACAATGCTAAAACATCTGGAGGAGAAGTGGAAAATGAAAGCAATTGTTCAGATACCTTGTCTACACAAAATTCAGCCATCCTGCTGATTGCTTTCCCCAGACCAAACATCTAGATGATTGATGAAATTCCTTTCATTTCTATTTGTGTATATGAATATCCTCATTTACTCTTATTTTAACAATGAATAGCATCTCCTGGAGTGGGATTCTAATCTGATTATCTCCTCCACTCACTCTTTTTCTTCTTTCAATCTATGTGTATATATTTTTAAAGCACAAATAAAAGAAAAAAATAGTATATTGTTTGTATTTTCCTATTTTAGAGTAAAATAAGTGTAGAACAATGGCTGGGTGGTTTGAATTTTCTTTGCGGCATCTAGCACACCAAGTGCAGTCAATAAACATTAAGCCATCAAATAAATCAGAATTCCAAACTGTTGTCTGAATTGAAGATTACATTATAGTGAGCTGCTTTTGCAGCAGGGTGAATTTCAGAAAACAGACTCAATTGATTGGCTGTTCTCAAACATTAATGTGCTTATAAATCTCCTGGTGATGCTGTTAAAATGCAGATTCTGATTCAGTAGGTCTAGGATGGGCCCCAAGACATTGCATTTCTATTAAACTCCCAGGTTACACTGATGTTGCTGGTCCATAACTGAGTAGAAGCAGGCTGATAATTGGCAAGGGGGAAAAGTCAAATCTGCCTGTTCAGCAGTTCTAAAGAATATTTATTGTAAACAATATTCCAAAAAGATTTAATTATCAAGGAAAAAAATTTTAAGTAGAATAAAACATCATTGTTTTTTAAGTCCAAAAAAGTTTTGAATAAACTTAAACCATCAAGAAAAAAAAAAAAACTCTCAAAATAAAATCTGTAATCTAAAACTAACAGGGCTACTTACCTGGAAAAAAAAATGGTTTGCAAAATACTAAAGAGATCAGAGTTAACAGGAAGTAAAGGCGTTCAGAATGAGCCTCCTCAAGATATATAACTTTACACGTGGATTATTTTGAGCTGAAGACAATCAAGACCGTTTGAACTCAAAAGAAACTATTGCCCTTCCCTTAATTACCTAGAAGATTTTAAATTGGGGGTCTTTCCCCAATGAGAATTATTACCAAAGATAAATTTTATCTGTACGGCAGGGCAAATAGCTAATCACCCAACCTTTGCTTGTCTTCTTATTGTCCTGTAAATTTCCCTCTTCCCCTCTGAAACTCCAGGCCCTCTTTCCCGTCCCTTAGCTCAGGGTGGTGTGTATACCTCATTTTACGCTTCTGTCTTTGAACCTCTCATGTATGGAGGGTTCCTGTATGTATGAAATAAAATTTGGTTTTCCCCTGTTAGTCTGTCTCATTGTGATATGATTATTAGAGTAATCAAAAGAACTTATGAAGGGTAGTAAATTCTTTCTATTCAACAGAGGAAAGAGTAGAAAAAAAAATAGTTTTAAGTAAGATGTACAAATATAAACCAATAGCTACTAGTACAGGTCCTGAAACCACCCTCCTCCCCCTCAAAAAATCAGTCTTTTAGGCTATATATATATATATATATATATATATATATATATGTAATAAATTAGTTACATCTTCAAGTATAGAATAGTAAACGTCATAAAAGCATTCATGATTTTATAGGAGAGCAGAATTTGCCACCCCAAAATATGTCTGTTTGGCATAAGGATTATTTTAAGCTGATTATTTTTTTAAGAAACTGCAAACACAGGGAAAGCTCTGAAAACCTAATACAAGTTACTGTTTTTGTAAGAGACATTTACATGTAAAAGGGAAATTTCCACTTGTAAGGGTATCTCTCTCCCTCTCTCTCTTTCTCTCTCCCTCTCTCTCCAGGGAAGAAGGGAAAGACTCTAAATCTCTAGAAACTCTTATCAAAGGAGATGGTAATGGCTTATACCTGCACGTATAAAAATCTTACCTGCTTTACTCTGCTTTTTCTGGTCACTTCCCAGAACTGATTCCCCAGCCGCAACATTCACTTTTGTCTTTAGCTGAAGATGGCATTTAAGGTAAGAGATTTCACCAGATGGGCAAGTTACTCAGTTTTCTTTGGTCTCTTCCATGTATATATGTTATTAAACTTTGGTTTGTTTTTCTCCTGCTAATATGTCTATACTAATTTAACTAGTAGAACAGCCAAAGAACCGAGAAGGGAAGAAGGGGAAACTTTTCTGCCCCTACAATTTTAATAAATTAATAGACAGGATTGCTTGTTTTGAGAAAAACTTTATGATTCAAAAGTGAAACTGAGCAGGACACTGGGGGGGGGGGCCTCCTGGGTACAAAGCCTTTCTGTGTCCCCTGTTTCTTATTTGCAAGAAAAAGGCTTCAGCCTCCTAGACCTTCCTGAATACCAAAGAGGAAATTCAAACTGTTGCTAATCCAGGAAGTAAAGAAATGCAGAAACAAAGGAGGAACAATCAAGAAACTATAGTGCAGCAATTAAAGCAGGATCCTGGTTCCTCCTAAAAGAATATACATAACAGTATCGTTGAGTTCTTCTGCAGGAACTAAAGCCTCCACCCAGGTGGAGAATGGTAATTTCAAGCTGAGCACAGGATCCTGGAGAGCCACCCTGTTACCTCACCACCAGCCAATCAGAAGAAAATCACACACCCTGCAGCCTTCACCTCAAATTTTGCCTATAAAAACTTCTCCCTGAATACTCTCAGGGAGCTTGAGGTTTCTGAGTACAAGCCACCCGTTCTCCTTGCTTGGCCCTACAATAAACCTTTCTCTGCTCCAAACTCTGATGTTTCAGTTTGTTTGGCCTCACTGTGCATCAGGCACACGAAGTTGTGTTTGGCAACAAAATTATAAAAAGTGATGTCTTAAATTGTTTCCTTTAACATTCTATCTAAATCATCAAGTTGTGTTTGAAACAGGGGAGAAAAGCTATTTATTTAACCAACCTTTAACTCAGTCCTTTTCAAAAAACACTGTGCTATGCTGAGTGTGTAGTGCTGATCCAACATGGATTCTAGCCTGGATCTTAGCCTAATAGGGAGAAAATATGCATATATAAATAACTAGAATATGAATTCAAAGCCTAATTGCCATGAGAAATATGCTAATAATGGGTTTCAGAAATTCAGAAGAAGTATAAGCAGCATTGTGATTGGACAGTAACTCCTTCCCAAAGTTTCTTGAAATGAAATATTGAAAAGACTCAATTTTCTGAAAGGACTCCCAATTCCAAAGTTTAATGATCATGAGAATTCTCGTTTTGTATATCCTCTTCCAATTTAGGCTAAAAGGGATCTGCATCTGAGGAAAATGCCAAGGCAACATATAAAGAGTACTAACAATTCCCCAAGAGAATACCTGCAAAACTCAGGAAGCTTTCCAAATGTGTCTATACCCGTTCACCTGCTGACAAATGTTTAACAATGAGCTCTGCAGCGTGAGAAGAGCTCTGATTTGTAGCATTTACTGATTTTCATGGTGTAAATACACTGACCATAGCTGATTTCAGGCTATTAATGTGAGGTCACCAAAATCCTCAAACCATCAACCCTCACACATATCTGCTGACATTTATCTTTAGTGGTGACAAAGGATGAAGGTTCTGGACAAAAACTACCTGGGTTTAAAATGTGGTTCAGCTATGAAAACTTTGGTAAGTTACTCAAACCATCTGGACTCCAGTTTTTTCTTTTGTATGGAGAGAATTCTGATTGTTATAAACTATAAATGAATGGGAATAAATTATTACATGAATGTGTATTACTAAGTGCTGAATACTATTGTTCACCATGTAATTATATTGAAAATTAATTTGGGGTAACTTTTTAATCACAGTGTCCACTTGAAACCATGTAACAGATTGGGACTTGAACCCACAGGCTGGGACTCAAACTCATGGTCTTTTAACTGAGATCACACACCTGGTTTCAGGACTTAATGAAGCTCAGGTTCTTGATGTCTAATCACAGAAAGAATTTAGTGAGAGACTAAATGATAGTTAACAAGTGGATTTATTTACAAAGAAAGAAACACCACAGACAGAGTGTGGGCCATCTCAGAAGGCGAGAGCAGCGCCAGGGTATGGGGTTGTCAATTCTTTTTGAATTTTATTTTTTTTTTATTTTTTATACAGAAGGTTCTTATTAGTTATCTATTTTATACATATTAGTGTATATAGGTCAATCCCAATCTCCCAATTCATCCCAACACCACCACCCCTCTCACTTTCCCCCCTTGGTGTCAATAAGTTTGTTCACTACATCTGTGTCTCTATTTCTGCCCTGAAAACCAGTTCATCTGTACCATATTTCTAGGTTCCACATATATGCATTAATATACGAAATTTGTTTTTCTCTTTCTGACTTACTTCACTCTGCATGACAGTCTCTAGATCCAGCCACGTCTCCACAAATGACCCAATTTTGTTCCTTTCTATGGCTGAGTAATAATCCACTGTATATATATATATATCACATCTTCTTTATCCATTCATCTGTCCGTGGGCGTTTAGGTTGCTTCCGTGACCTGGCTATTGTAAATAGTGCTACAATGAACATTGGGGTGCATGTGTCATTTTGAATTATGGTTTTCTCTTGATATATACCCAGTAGTGGGATTGCTGGGTCATATGGTAATTCTATTTTTAGTTTTTTTAAGGAACGTCCATACTGTTTTCCATGGTGGCTGTATCAACTTACATTCCCACCAACAGTGCAAGAGGATTCCCTTTTCTCCACATGCTCTCCAGCATTTGTTGTTTGTAGATTTTCTGATGATGCCCATTGTAACTGGTGTGAGGTGATACCTCATTGTAGTTTTGATTTGCATTCCTCTGAGATTGAGCAGCTTTTCATGTGCTTCCTGGCCATCTGTATGTCTTCTTGGGAGAAATGTCTATTTAGGTCTTCTGCCCATTTTTTGATTGGGTTGTTTGTTTTTTTACTATTGAGCTGCATGGGCTGTTTATATATTTTGGAGATTAATCCTTGTCCATTGATTCATTTGCAAATATTTTCTCCCATTCTGAGGGTTGTCTTTTCATCTTGTTTGTAGCTTCCTTTGCTTTGCAAAAGCTTTTAAGTCTCATTAGGTCCCATTTGTTTGTTTTTGTTTTTATTTCCATTACTCTAGGAGGTGGATCAAAAAAGATCTTCCTGTGATTTATGTCAAAGGGTGTTCTTCCTAGGTTTTCCCCTAAGAGTTTTATAGCTTCCGGTCTTACATTTAGGTCTTTAATACATTTTGAGTTTATTTTTGTGTATGGTGTTAGGGAGTGTTCTAATTTCATTCTTTTACATGTAGCTGTCCAGTTTTCCCAGCACCACTGTTGAAGAGACTGTATTTCTCCTTTGTATATCCTTGCCTCCTTGGTAATAGATTAGTTGACCATAGGTGCATGGGTTTGTCTCTGGGCTTTCTATCCTCTTCCATTGATCTATATTTCTGGTTTTGTGCCAGTATCATATTGTCTTGATTACTGTAGCTTTATACTATAGTATGAAGTCAGTGAGTCTGATTCCTCCAGCTCCGTGCTTTTCCCTCAAGACTGCTTTGGCTATTTGGGGTCTTTTGTGTCTCCATACAAATTTTAAGATTTTTTGTTCTAGTTTTGTAAAAAATGCCACTGGTAATATGATAGGGATTCCTTTGAATCTGTAGATTGCTTTGTGTACTATAGTCATTTTCACAATGTTCATTCTTCCAATCCAAGAACATAGTAAATCTCTCCATCAGTTTGTGTCATCTTTGATTTCTTGCATCAGTGTCATAGTTTTCTAAGTACAGGTTTTTTAGCTCCTTATGTAGGTTTATTCCTAGGTATTTTATTCTTTTTGTTGCAATGGTGAATGGGATTGCTTCCTTAGTTTCTCTTTCTGATCTTTCATTGTTAGTGTATAGGAATGCAAGAGATTTCTGTGCATTAATTTTGTATCCTGCCACTTTACCAAATTCATTGATTAGCTCTAGTATTTTCTAGTATTTTCATTTTTAGGATTCCCTATGTATAGTATCATGTCATCTGCAAACAGTGACAGTTTTACTCCTTCTTTTCCTATTTGTATTCATTTCATTTCTTTTTCTTCTCTAATTGCCACGGCCAGGACTTCCAAAACTATGTTGAATAATAGTGGCAAGAGTGGATATCCTTGTCTTGTTCCTGATCTTAGAGGAAATGCTTTCAGTTTTTCACCATTGAGAATGATATTTGCTGTGGGTTTGTCATATATGGCCTTTAATATGTTGAGGGAGGTTCCCTCTATGCCCACTTTCTGGAGAGATTTTATCATAAATTGGTTTTGAATTTTGTCAAAAGCTTTTTCTGCATCTATTGAGATGATCATATGGCTTTTATTCTTCAATTTGCTAATATGGTGTATCACATTGATTGATTTGCATATATTGAAGAATCCTTGCATCCCTGGGATAAATCCCACTTGATCTTGGTGCATGATCATTTTAATTTGTTGTTGGATTCTCTTTGCTAGTATTCTGTTGAGGATTTTTGCATCTATATTCATCACTGATATTGGTCTGTAATTTTCTTTTTTTGTAGTATATTTGTCTGATTTTGGTATCAGGGTGATGGTAGTTTCATGGAATCAGTTTGGGAGTGCTCCTCCCTCTGCAATTTTTTGGAAGAGTTTGAGAAGGATGGGTGTTAGCTCTTCTCTAAATGTTTGATAGAATTAACCTGTGAAGCCATCTGGTCCTGGACTTTTGTTTGTTGGAATATTTTAAATCACAGTTTCAATTTCATTACTTGTGATTGGTCTGTTCATATTTTCTATTTCTTCCTGATTCAGTCTTGGAAGGTTATACCTTTCTAAGAATTTGTCCATTTCTTCCAGGTTGTCCATTTTATTGGCATAGAGTTGCTTGTAGCAGTCTCTTATGCTGCTTTGTACTTCTGCAGTGTCTGCTGTAACTTCTCCTTTTTCATTTCTAATTTTATTGATTTGAGTCATCTCCCTCTTTTTCTTGATGAGTCTGGCTAATGGTTTATCAATTTTGTTTATTTTCTCAACCAGCTTTTAGTTTTTTTGATCTTTGCTATTGTTTTCTTTGTTTCCATTTCATTTCTTTCTGCTCTGATCTTTATGATTTCTTTCCTTCTAGTAACTTTGGGTTTTGTTTGTTCTTCTTTCTCTAGTTCCTTTAGGTGTAAGGCTAAATTGTTTATTTAATATTTTTCTTGTTCTTGAAGTAGACTTGTATTGCTATAAACTTCTTTCTTAGAACTGCTTTTTCTGCATCCCATAGGTTTTGGATCATAGTGTCTCATTGTAAGTTTTCTCGAGGTATGTTTTGATTTCCTCTTTGATTTCTTCAGTGATCTATTGGTTATTTAGTAACATATGGTTTAGACTCCAGGTATTTGTGTGTTTTACTTTTTTTTCCCCAGTAATTGATTTCTAATCTCATAGCATTGTGGTTGGAAAAGATGCTTCATATGATTTCAATTTTCTTAAATTTAATGAGGCTTGATTTGTGACCCGAGATGTGATTTATCCTTGAGAATGTTCCATGTGCACTGGAGAAGAAAGTGTAATATGCTGTTTTTGGATGGAATGTCCTATATGTATCAATTAAATCTATCTGGTCTATTGTGTCATTTAAAGCTTGCGTCTCCTTATTAATTTTCTGTTTGGATGATCTGTCCATTGGTGTAAGTGAGGTGTTAAAGTTCCCCTCTATTATTGTGTTACTGTCAATTTCTTCCTTTATATCGCTTAGCAGTTGCCTTATGTATTGAGGTGCTCCTATGTTGGGTGAATATATATTTATAATTGTTATATCGTCTTCTTGGATTTATCCCTTGATCATTATGTAGTATCCTTCCTTGTCTCTTGTAACATTATTTATTTTAAAGTCTATTTTATCTGATATGAGTATTGCTACTCCAGCTTTCTTTTGATTTCCATTGGCATGGAATGTCTTTTTCCATCCCCTCACTTTCGGTCTGTATGTGTTCCTAGGTCTGAAGTGGGTCTCTTATAGACAGCATATATATGGGTCTTGTTTTTGTATCCATTCAGCAAGCCTGTGTCTTTTGGTTGGAGCATTTAATCCATTCACGTTTAAGGTAATTATCGATATGTATGTTCCTATGACCATTTTCTTAATTGTTTTGGGTTTGTTTTTGTAGGTCCCTTTCTTCTCGTATGTTTCTCACTTAGAGAAGTTTCTGTAGCATTTGTTGTAGAGCCGGTTTGGTGGTGCTGAATTCTCTTAGCTTTTGCTTGTCTGTAAAGCTTTTGATTTCTCCATCAAATCTCAATTAGATCCTTGCCAGGTAGAGTAATCTTGGTTGTAGTTTCTTCCCTTTCATCACTTTAAATATATCATGCCACTCCCTTCTGGCTTGTAGAGCTTCTGCTGAGAAATCAGCTGTTAACCTTATGGGAATTCCCTTGTATGTTATTTGTCATTTTTCCCTTATTGCTTTCTATAATTTTTCTTTGTCTTTAATTTTTGTCAGTTTGATTACTATGTGTCTCAGTGTTTTTCTCCTTGGGTTTATCCTGCCTGGGACCCTCTGCACTTCCTGGACTTGGGTGGCTATTTCCTTTCCCATGTTAGTGAAGTTTTTGACTATAATCTCTTCAAATATTTTCTTGGGTCCTTTCTCTCTCTCTTCTCCTTCTGGAACCCCTATAATACCAATGTTGTTGCATTTAATGTTGTCCCAGAGGTGTCTTCATCTGTCTTCATTTCTTTTCATTTCATTTTTCTCTATTCTGTTCAGCAGCAGTGAATTCCAACATTCTATCTTGCAGGTCACTTATCCGTTCTTCTGCCTCAGTTATTCTGCTATTGATTCCTTCTAGTGTAGTTTTCATTTCAGTTATTGTATTGTTCATCTCTGTTTGTTTGTCCTTTAATTCTTCTAGGTGTTTGTTCTTTAATTCTTTTAGGTCCTTGTTAAATAGTTCTTGCATCTTTTCGATCTTTGCCTCCATTCTTTTTCCAAGGTCCTGAATCATCTTCACTATCATTCTTCTGAATTCTTTTTCTGGAAGGTTGCCTATCTCCACTTCATTTAGTTGTTTTTCTGGGGTTTTATCTTGTTCCTTCATCTGGTACAAAGTCCTCTGCCTTTCCTTTTGTCTTTCTTTCTGTGAATGTAGTTTTCCTTCCACAGGCTGCAGAACTGTAGTTCTTCTTCTGTCTGCCCTCTGGTCTTTTTTTTTACATCTTTATTGAAGTATAATTGCTTTACAATGGTGTGTTAGTTTCTGTTTTATAATAAAGTGAATCAGTTATAAATATACATATGTTCCCATATCTCTTTCCTCTTGTGTCTGTCTGGTCATTTTGACATTTTGTGATCAGCCTTGGAACTGTTATCATGCCTATGGGTGTGTTATTTAACTGTGCTGATGTGTAACAATGAGCGTATACAGAGGCTCAAAGTCTAGTGGAAGTTGGCTCATCCGCCATTTGGACCTAGTTGGTCCTAATCAGTTTATGTCTTGTCCTCAGGCTATCTCATTCATTTAAAGGTTGTGTCCTGCCACTTTCCCTCCTGTTTCACACTCACAAGGTTTTTACATACAAGTAATATTTCTGTATCTTTTTAGAAATAACCTAACAGTCACCTCCTCCTGGATACTGTTAAGAGTATGACTCTTCAACTGGTCTTTATGGTCATGAAAATACTGGTTCTCTGGACTATTATATGGATATTCTGAGAGATTTAGCAAACATATTCATTCAGTATTAAGTCTAAGAAAACTGCACTTGACAGAGCTTGCAGATTATACCACTCACTTAGGATTTGGACTTACTCTGTTTTATCTTGGTCTCTAATTACATGATACCATAATAGAATATTAAACCTAGAATGTGACCTTAAATTGCACTTTTCAAGGAGGAAGTAGTTTTCCTCTACCCTTCTGGCTGTTCTAAGAATTAAATTGACATGAGACAGATTAACAAAAGAAAATTAAACAAAAGTTAATAGTATGTATACATGGGAGAGACCCAGAAAAATGAGGAACTTGCTAAAATGGCCAAAGCCCTCACCTTAAATATCACCCTCAGCTAAAGACAAAAGAGAATGTTGGGGATAGGGAATGGGGACTTCACAAGGAAAGAAAGAAATTCACACAAAGATGGAAAAGCAAATGTTTGGTAAACAAATGTTTGCTGGGCCATGCAGAGGCAATGAGACACAGAGTAGAATTTTAACAGACTTTGCTAGGTTCCCCCCTGTCTACACACCTGGTTCATACTGTAGTTACCTGTGGTGATAGCTCCCTTTCTGGAGCAGGTCTTCTGTCTACATTCTTTTACACAGTTAGGGAGAAGATCAAAGGTTCTCCCTGAGTCTTTTGGGCCTTGATTATTTTCAGCTAAAATAATCTGCATGCCAAAGAGACACATTGTGGTATCAAAAACTTTGCTCCCCTGCACAATTCTTTGTGTGCTGTCTTAATTCCCACTGCCATTCACCTTATTTATAAATCAGATTATAAACTACTTTGGGGCAGAATTAGGTTCTATCCATCACTATTTCTCCATTGTCTCTTCCAGGGCTTAGCACTTAGCAGTTGATAAGTATTTGTTGAATTAAGATGATTTCATACTTTCCCAAAAGAAATTTCATTTACCTATTCCAATAAGAAGCAAAAGAAGGATTCCAAAGACAAAATCCTGGAAACTATACTCTCTGTTTTGAAAATCACCAGGTACATTAGCATATTAAAGTATCAGCAAAGTGCTGTAGTTAAGAAACCTGTTTAAAACTATTTAACTTAAAATTTTACATTCAAGGAACACCTATTAATAACATAATTATAAATATTATTATCCAAATCTGAACAAATTTTGAGAGTGAAATGGAGCACTATTAATAATTATATCAGGAAACAAGCACAAACTGGAATGATACAGGGTAAATCTGGACATGTAGTCATCCTACCTATGATGTCATTAGGAAGTGGATAGAAGTGTGGAAATTCCCACAACTACTGTTATATGGATCAAAGTTCAGGAAACAGTGATTGGCCTTAATCCTTCATTTTATTCATAAGAAACATGAGGTCACAAAGAAGTTAAACCACTTCCCATTGGCAAGTCCTTTGGAACCCAGTTAAGAGGTAGAACCACGAATAAAGTCCAGCTCATTAGAAAGCATTTTCCAAATCAGTTCTCATTTATTCAATTCTGATATTAAAACAATTAATTATTTGGCTGTACCTTCACAAAGAAGAAAAGAAAATCTAGACTTACATGCTCCTCTTAGAATATCATTTTGTCATGCAGGTAGTACTGATTTTGTGTACATGCAAATGTAAATCGAATGTCAGCTGAGGACCTTTTTATCTTTGAAGAGCTAGGAATAAGATCTAGGTCTTGTATTCTCAATAATTCCAATCCCTAATAGAAGACCAAAGTTCTTCTCCAAAGTTTCTGCAAATTCCCATGTGCCTATTTCTCATGGCCTCCTCTGCCTTCTGGGCTCATGGTTTCTCTGTGACATACAACATTAACTTAATCATAAAACTAAGTTCAGTTGTCCCAAAAGAAGTACACTTTCACTTGTTCTCAAAGTATTTTGAAAATTTTTATGAGGAAAAAGGAAGGATTAACTTCACAGCAAAGCAGATGACAGTCACAATCAAGCTACAGCATAAAATATTTGTTGGCTCTCCATCCTATGAATTTTCACTGGATCCCATCTCCTTACCATCTTCTGGTTCTTCACCCTTACCCATCCTCCCTCCTCTTTCCTCTTTCTAGCTTCTCTCCTGCTCTCCTCTGGGTATTTGACCACAGAATTGTTTCCCTTATGCTTTTAGGAAAAATAACTTTCCCTTGCCATAACATTTTAGGATCACTTAATATCCTTAACTGTATATGATGCAAGTGTGGGGAGTATGTTGGGGTGGGGGAGGGGTCCTCTAACCCGATCATTCTTCCAATAAAGATAGAACATGTTTTGAAAGGAATCTAGGTGAAAATAATATTTTGTGCCTCATTAAGCAATTATATAGCTCAATTAGAAGGTAACTGCATTTACTCAAAAAGAAAACGATGGCAACTTGGATAAGAGTGGTGGCAGCAAAAGCAGAAGAAAATGGACAAATACAAGAGAGCCTTAGGAGTCAGAGGTCACAGGTATTGGTGGCTGACTGAGTAGGGGAAGATAAAGAGGAAAAATCAAGTACAACCCCTAGTTCTCTGGGCTGGGCAGCTGGAGAGTTGGTGGCCCCATTTATAAAGACTGTGAGCCTTAGGAGGGAGCAGGTTCAGAAGGGAATAGGATGAGATTGGCTTTGAAAATGTTGAATATGAAATGCCCATGAACAATTTCTGGGAGATGCCTCCTAGACAGCTGGATATGTGAATTAGGATCTCAGGAGAGTGATAATGACTAAGGGTACAGGCTTTGGATTCAGAAATACCTGGCTTCAGGACATGGAAGCAACCCAAATGTCCATCAACAGTGGATTGGATAAAGAAGATGTGGTATCTATATACAATGGAATACTACTCAGCCATGAAAAAGAACAAAATAATGTCATTTGCAGCAACATGGATGGACCTAGAGATTATCAGACTGAGTGAAGTAAGTCAGAGAAAGACAAATATCATATGATAACACTTATATGTGTAATCTAAAAAAAGGGTACAAATGACACTGCTATATTTAAAATGGATAACTAACAAGGACCTACTGTATAACACAGGGAACTCTGCTCAATGTTTTGCGGCAGCCTGGTTGGGGAGGGAGTTTGTGGGAGAATGGATACATGTATATGTATGGCTGAGTCACTTTGCTGTGCACATGAAACTATCACAACATTGTTAATTGGTTATACTCCAATATAAAATAAAAAGTTTTTTTAAAAAGGGTACAAATGAAGTTATCTACAAATAGAAATAGAGTTACAGATGCAGAAAACAAACTTATGGTTACCAGGGTGTAAGGGGGAGGAGGGATAAATTGCGAGATTGGTATGGACATATACACACTACTACATATAAAAAAGATAAGTAGGGGGCTTCCCTGGTGGCGCAGTGGTTGAGAGTCCGCCTGCCGATGCAGGGGACACGGGTTCGTGCCCCAATCCGGGAAGATCCCACATACCGCGGAGCGGCTGGGCCCGTGAGCCATGGCCGCTGAGCATGCACGTCCGGAGCCTGTGCTCCGCAACGGGAGAGGCCACAACAGTGAGAGGCCCACGTACTGCAAAAAAAAAAAAAAAAAAAGATAACTAATAAAGACCTACTGTATAGCACAAAGAACTCTACTCAATACTCTGTAATGGCCTATATGGGAAAAGAATCTATAAAAGAGTGGATACATCTATATGTACAACTGAGTCACTTTGCTGTACAGCAGAAACTAACACAACATTGTAAATCAACTATACTCCAATAAAATTTTTTTTAAATTTTAAAAAGAGAAATACCTGGCTCCAAGACCTAGTCTTCCCTCTTAATAGGTGTGTAACCCGGGCAAGCTAGTGAAACTCTCCAAGCCTCATTCTCTTCATCTGTACAATAAGAATTACTATTATATTCCTACATTGTGAAGCTATCTCAGGATACCAGAGATAACACATATGAAGCTCTTAGCTCAATAAAAATAAGTAATTCAAAAAATAAACATTCAGCACTTCCTACGTACCAGACACTGCTCTGGGCACCTGATTTACACTTACTCATTTAATCCTCACACCATCCCTACATCCTAGATACTATTATTATCTCCATTTAAAACATGAGGGAACAAATGCAGAGAAGGTACATAGCTTGTAATACTTATAAAGCAGGATGTGATAGGTCTGAACCCAAGGAGTCTGGACCCAGAGTCTACTTATTCAGCCACTGCCCTGAATGTTCTCTTAATGACATTAGCTAAGATTACTACAATTATAGGTTTGGAAGTCACCAGAACATGATGTGAGAGCATGTGGGCTACTAAATAATGATACTAATAATCGCTAACTTTTACTAAGTGCTTATCCTCTGTAAGGTAATATGTTAAACGTTTTATACGGATATCTCATTTAATTTCAACAGTTCTATGAAGTAGGTACTATTATTTCTCTCATTTTGAAGATGAAGAAACTGGGCCATGAAGAAGTTAAGGAGCCTGTCCCATGCCACAGAGATAAAGTAATGGGGTCAGATTCAAAACCAGACAACTTGACGTCCACTTTCTAAAATGAAATATTAGCTTGGCTAAGAAGGATACGTAAAGATGAGAAGGAAACGTAAGATAAAGTTATGAGGAACACATGGTTCCAGTATCCTTTTAAGAAATCTTTTAAAATATAAGCAATCACCTTTCACTCCCTTTTTGCCAAAGCAGACTGGCAAACACGTCTTCCTCTAACCCTTTCCCAGCGCATTACCTAGACCCGACTTAAAGCACCTGGTCATGCTGTCATCACCACACATTCATTTGTCCCACAGTGATGTAAACCCTGCTATGTATGCAGGAACCCCTCACTCACCACTAAATCCTTTCAAGCATCCAGCGCCATCAACAGCCCCTCTTTAAATGTTCACTGAACTAAATTGACAAGGAAGAATTAGGATGATGAAAGGCAGAGAAGAGAACCAGACACAAAGGGGCAGGAGAAGGAGCAAGAAAGAAGGAACACTGAGAAGCAGCAAAAGAAACTTCTTGCCCTGTCTTCCCAGCCTGAGCAGGGAAACGTTAGTTGAAGTTAAATTCCTTTCCAGATCATTCTGCCACCAGGCAAGCTCAAGAAATCAGGAAGGTCTTCATACAGGTGACCATGCAGCCGAGTCTGGGAAGAAGGAAAAAGAGCTTCCCCCAGACATGAGAGTGATAAGGCATGAAAAGGAGAACATTTCAAGGCACATCTCTATTTCTTGATAAATGGAAGAATAAGGCTAAAGAACTCAGCAAGGGGCTTCCCTGGTGGCGCAGTGTTTGAGAGTCTGCCTGCCGATGCAGGAGACGCAGGTTTGTGCCCCGGTCCGGGAAGATCCCACATGCCGCGGAGCGGCTGGGCCCGTGAGCCATGGCCGCTGAGCCTGCGCGTCCGGAGCCTGTGCTCCGCAACGGGAGAGGCCACAACAGTGAGAGGCCCGCGTACCTCAAAAAAAAAAAAAAAAAAAAAAAAAGAACTCAGCAAGAATAAACTTGAGTGTCATTCAACAGAGTTTAGGCTTTAGCCTGTACAGTCTCAAACTCAAAAGTATAGGATCCAGGGAGCTAAGATCAATAAAACAGATGTAGGGGACCTCGGTGTCAGATTGGAAAGCACTTGCCTTGTCTATAAGAAAGAGGCTCTATTCAGCTTCAGCTTTCTGGTGCTAGGCTGGAATGCAGACCCACTGTGGCCGATCTTCAATTCCCCAAGAGAAACCAAAATCTACATTTTTGTGTAAAATAACCTTAGTGGTAAGCAATGACAACCTCCTCACAGACAAAGGAGAATCACTGAATGTTTTTAAGCAGAGAAGGAATAGCATCAGATTTTCATTTTAGAAAGACTACATGTGCATCCATAGGGAGGATTAACTGTAAAGACCTACTACTAGCCACCTACTAGTAGTAGCCAGTACTAGCCTACTGCATGCAGTTGGACTAGTGAGCCTCAAGAAGCCTAAGCCAGTAATGAAGCTGGAAAAAAGAGTTTACAAATAAGAAATATTTAGGCAGTAGAAGGACTCAACTTGTAAACTGAATGGAAGTAGGGAATCAGTGAGAGTTTTATCATTGTTTTCTATCTAAAATTGCATAGTAGTGAATGGAAAAGCTAAGTTCACACTTAGACATGTTAATTGTAAAATTCTTGTGAAATATCCAAGAGGTAGTGAGTAACACGACTCAAAATAAAATTGTGAAAATCATGTAGCAACTTGCAAAAGTGATCATGCATTGATGTCAAGTGGGGAAATGACTACAAATATTTATCTGCACCAAGATGACAAAAATATCCAATGATATACACATTATATGAGCATGCAAAGACCGAATGTAATTTTTTAAAATCACAATGGTTTAATTTGTTGAAATGACAGGATTTTACAAGATTTTTCCTTCTTATTTATTTTACTGTGATCTTGTAAAAACTGTTTTGCAGTGAAAATAATAATAATAAAAAAAAGGTGGCCAATAGTTTCTGTGGGAGTTAAGAGGAGACAAGCTTGCTATAAACTAAAGAATTTAGGGAAGACTTGCTTCCCTAAAACTAAAGAATTTAGGGAAGAGTTTAGGGAGAAGGTGAGGCTTGAACAAGGCCTGGAAGGACTGGAAAGTAATTATCACCTAAAGATGAATGTTTCCCCTGATTTTCTATGAAAAATTGCATTAATTCCAGGAAAAAAACCCCACAATTCTACTATATATCGTGGCAAAGGATGAATGAAGCCAATTGCAACCTTGAAACTTATCTGGTTTGCATTTCAAAATCCACTCTGAATTTTCAAAAGATAAATCCATGTTTTTTGTTCAAGAGATGACTTGATACAATGGAATTTTCAGGAACCTAGAAATCAGAAAACCTGGATTTGGCAAAGATTCACCCATTAACTTGTTGTTACCCCTAAGAATTCATTCTTTATTCTGGGCTTCCATTTTTCTTTTTTAAAATGGAGGTGTTGAATTAGTTGATCCCTTAAGTTTCTATCCAATAATAAACTATTATTTTTTTTCTGCTAAGAGTACAGGATTCGGATTCTTCACATACAGTTTAAGGCTTATGAAATTATTGACACACTGTGTTTTGTGTTTTCATTTTGTTGTTGATTAAAGAAGTATATTTTTAAGATCATCCATGCCTTCCTAACAAATGAGCTCATCACTCAGAAGCAGCCAACCAAAAGAACAGTAGAATGATCTAGTAAAGGCTCAGCCATGGTGTCAGCTCAGGGACAACACAGTGAGGATTTGAGGCTCTGACCCCCAGAAGGCAGTGTACGTGCTACACCAATACTTGACGCATGCTTCTATGCCTCCAATAACTCGAAAAGTCCAAGAACAAAGAGGTAGAAATAGAAGTGTCCCCTCTCATCGCCATACTCAATAACCCACTTGTGGGATTTGTGCTTCCAGTTACACAACCCTAGGCTCTGTTGGGTTGCAGGTTCCAATTCCCAAAGAAGGAACACTTTTGCCAGGAGACACAATGGTGGTTCCAACTGAACTAGAAGCTATTTGAACTCTTCATGACAGTGACGGTCAAAGAAATCAGTTACTGCTGAGATAATCAACCTCGAGGACCATGAGAAGTTAGGGTTGCTTCTACACGATGTCTATGAATACAGGATATTCATTAAGGCATCTCTTAGCATTTCCATACCCAGTAATAACTGTCATTGGCCAACTGAAACAACCATAATCCAATAACATTAAGGCAACAAAGGGCATAGGATCCTCAGAATGAAGGTCCAGGTCACCCCACTAGGCAAGCATACCAGTGGAAGTATTTGCAGAGGTTGGGGGAAATCTATAATTGATGGTGGAGGAGAGATGATAAATATCAATTACAGCCTCAGGACCAGCAGCAGAAGCAGGGACTGTAGGTGCTTTTCACTGACCCTCTTGCCTTACCTCTTACTTCTTCTAGGAAAATGTACCTTGAAGGCGACTCTGTGAGTAATTGGACTTGTACCTCCACTTGCCAGGAGATATGATGTCCTCTTATTCTATCATATTGTTCCCATGGTTTACTTTGTGAACCAGATATAATTAGAGGGTGTAAATGAATCGCAATGGTGCAAGGGGCAGACTATAAGACACATCTTTTTACAACTTTTCAGACTGGATTGGCTTCACTGATCCTCCAAACAGCTGCCACCACAACCAACCTACTCAGTGCAGACCCATGAATTTTGCTACCTGAGGCCAACTAGCCACACATAAGCCTTTGTCTTCTCTGTCCCTTTCTGACTCAGCTTTAGATGAAATGCCACACAAAAGAGCATTTATTTTGGCATCTGAGAAGCCACTGAAGGTGTTGAATGGTGCAAACCAGTTGTGCTGAGGGGCAAAGCAGTGGGACCAACTCTGGCCAGTAGAGGCAAGAGATGGGAGAGAGGCAGAAAGATAAATTATCTTTCCTTCCTCATTCCCATGGAATGTTCTGGATCATGATTTCACCATGCAGCCTGCCCAAATGGGTTGACCTTCTCAGTGATCTGCCATCTCCTTCAGTTCCTTGTGAAGTAATAGACAGCATGTGACCTCACATTGCCTCACTCCCTTGCTCTCACCCCAGCTGCCCTGGACTTTTATCTCTCAAATAAAATAGAACTTAGTCCTCGGCTCAGATTCTATTTTCTAGGAACCTAAATTAAATAACTACACTATCCAAACCCCTTTGAAGTTAGATATGACCACGCAACTGAATTCTAGCCACTTAGCCACTGGAATATAAGAAGAAACCACATATGCTCATTTCTAAACTTGGCACATAAAAATTTGCTCTCTTTCCCTACCGACTAACTAGAAAGGAAAAATCAGAAGGAAAGCCAGGGCCACTTGGAAGCCTGTATAAGACAGAGCCTATGTGAGCCTGAGTTCTCTGAGTGACAGTGGAAGAGCACGATCTGCTGACTTGTTCACCATCCCATGACCATTCCATGAACTGGAAATAAGCTCCTGTTTGAAGCATATATATTTGAGGTCTATTGCTCATGGCAATCAGCATAGCCTAGTTAATTGACTTATGTTGTCATTAAACCGGTAACTACAATTAGTAAAGTTTAAGGTACTAAAAAAGGATATATCACTAAGGCTGTAAGTCACATTTTCCTTTTTTTCTTTTTTTTTTCACCTGCTTACCTGAAACCACATTTTATTTGGAAATTTGTGTAAATGAAGTAAAACAACAAAGTTATGACACATGTCTCCAAAATTCACAGTTAATAGGTTAAAAGTCTCTCCCATCCAGCTACTTTTCAACGCCTCTCTTCACGTGTCCAGAAAAAAAGTCAAATGATCTGAGCCGGCAGATGCCAATCTGCTTGGATATCTTTGTGCTGATTTTATTAACAACAGCTAGGAAAGGAAGAGAAACTAAGCTAGATGCAATCACTGAAACTAAGAGATAAACTAATTGAACTAATGAACTAAGAGATGAAACTAAGAATTGAACTAATTCTTCATTTCTACTGTCCATGTTACCCACAAATGAGAACAATTTTTCTCTAAAAAGTAGAAAAGTCCCCATGGGAGGAGCACTTTATTTTTTGATATTACAGTAGATGGTGACCTCTGACCTTAAGAACTCGGGAGGACACTTTGACATATCACCATCCCTCCCCTCCCCCAGATCACTGCTCCAGCTCTTCCACAGACAACCCAAATACCCCTGCTCAATTCACTCTCTTTCTCCCTCCTACTACCCACACAATCAGTCCCTAAATGTAAGCCTGTGGGGTAGTGGAAAGAGCACAGTTCCTGCCTTTCTCTCCCAGTGCTGTATTCAGTAAGAAAAGAACAGATGCTGGGTCAGTCATGTGCTGCAGATGAATGGGAGCAGCTTAGCAGAGATGCTGCTAAAGGAGAGACCCAAACCAACCCAAAGACCAGGGAGGGGGTGGATCAGGAATACCAGAGGAAGTCGACATCTGAGGCTTCTTGCTGGGGGCAAAGAAGCAGGTCATAGATCTTGCTAGATCTCAGCCACACTAATGGGACATCTTTTTTTTTTAATTGAAGTATAGTTGATTTGCAATGTTGTGTTAGCTTCTGTTGTACAGAAAAGGGGTTTAGTTATACATATTCTTTTTCATATTCTTTTCCATTGTGGTTAATGACAGAATATTGACTATAGCTCCCTGTGATTTACAATAGGACCTTGCTATTTATCCATTCTCTACATAATAGTTTGCATCTGATGGAATGAGATATTTGAAATGAAGGGAAAATTTCATATTACCTTTATTTGTTCACTCAGCATAGACTCACGGAGGGCTTACTCTATACCAGGTGCTGTCACTGGAAATATTACGGTGGGCAAGATAATTTGATATCTGCTCTAATTGAGCCTGTGGTCTAGTCTAGAAACTCCATACCATACTTTCAACAAGTCAAATGTGTTGAGGGATTCATTCCCACCTGCTTTCTGCAGAAAATGAATTTCAAAAGAAGTGAATTTCATTACCTTAAACATCACTTATAAAACCCCTAGAAGGGTCCTCTCATGGCTTAAGCTATAAATCTCGAGACGTTGAGCTCAAGACCCTGAACTAAAAATCAGGGCGCAAGTTCTGAAAAATAGTAATTTCTACCATCTACTTAGGTTCTTTCCTCTCTTAAGGTTTGCTCCCATGAGTTAGGTATCGGATCCCCCTTTTCAGCTGAAAAAAATAGAGCCTGAGAGAGGTTAAATCAAGTCACATACCTCTTCTTTCATTTTTGTTTACTCATTTGTTAGACGTCCATATTTGCACATATTTGTTTGGCATTCAGTAAATACTTGGGGGCACATTTATTGACTATCCACATATTTATCAGACATCCAGTAAATTTATTGTTCATCCACTATCCATCAGTGTGTGTGTATGTTTGTGTGTGTGTGTGTGTGTATATGTACTTTTCTAGGCTGGAAAGAACAATGAACAAAAGAGACCCTCCCCACAAAACTCAAAAAAAAGCACTTGCCCTCATGGGGCTTGCCTCCTAGAATGGAAAAAAAGGTTAGAAATTCTTAAATGAGTAAAATCAATACTTATTAAATAGTGAAAAGTACAAAGGGAAAAATAAAGCGGGAAGAGGAAAGGAAGTGTGAAGTGGGGGATGTAATTTCAGATAGGGAAGGACTGTTGAGAAAATGACAGGGGAGCAGACAGCTGAGGAGTTGGGGTGTGAGCCATGCAGGTTTCCAGGGGGAAAGCTCTCCATGAGAGGTCGCATAAGTGCAAAGACTCTTAGTGGGAAGCATGCTGGCCTGTCTGAGTGGCAGCAATGAGGCCAGGGAGTTGAAATCAAATAAGTGGGTGAATAACAAGAAAAAAGGTCAGAGAAGCACAAAGATGAAAGATCATGTAAAAACTGGCTTTACTCAGTCATTGTAAGAACAATGGCTTTTACTCAAATTAGGATGAGAAACCATGAAAGGGTGCTGAGGATTGGGAAGACATCATCTCACCTATATCTTAACAGAATCACTCTGGCTGTCTTACTGAGAATAGATTTTAGAGAGGTAAGGGTAGAGCAGTGAGACCAGGATGATCTTGGAAAAATCCAAGTGAGAGAGAGCTCGCGGCTTAACCCAGAACAGTAATAACGAAGGTGCTAAGAATGGCCAGCTTCTGCATATATCGAGAAGGCAGAGCCAACAGATTTTCTGACAGATAGATGTGGGTTGTGAGAAAAAAAAAAAAAGAGGAAAGTCTGAGATGCCCTGAACACCTGTAGCCAGAACAGTAGGAAGAATGGATTGTCATTTACTGAAATAAGGAGAGACATTGGGACAGAATCCTCAAACTCAGATCCTTGATGACTATAGACTGTAAGCCATGCCTAGTTCCATGTAAATTGTAATCTAAACATATGATTTACAGTTTCACTTTTTTGAAATAACAGTGAGGACAAAGCAAGTGGAAAGCAAATAGGGAAGGAGCGATAATTCTTTTTAATTAGTAAGAAATTATAACAAGCCTTCATCCACCTACCATTCTGGATTTATTTCTCACTATTTCCCTGGGATAGTGCCTTGTTTCTAGGAATCTGGTTGTCTGAGTTTGGGATCCTCCAGAAGCAGAGTCTTCAACAAGAATTTTGGTGCAGGGAGTTTGTAGTGGAGCAATTCTCAGGGAGCAGGAGAAAGGGGTGGTAGAAGAAGGGAACACCAATGCAGAGATGCATCGCTGAGCTGGTTACCACCCTGGGCCACTGAGGCTCAGTACGACTGGTGGGGGGGATCTCTGAGAAACCACATAGAATGCATCTCAGAATTGTCCCTGTGACAATTCTGGGATATTCCCACTGACTCTCAGCTTCCCTTAGCTGTGGGATACCTCCACAGACATTGACTCCCTAACACTTGTGGACCATCTTTGCTGTACTGAACAGGCTTTCTAGGCATCAAAGAAAGCCTGAGGCCAACAAAGCAGAGACACATCCTTGTAGACACTTGGGATGGGACCCTGTCACTGTGTGGAACTGTCTAGCCCCCTTGATCTTACACCAGGTGGGAGCATGGTGACATGTGGTGCAGGTCATCACAAATGACCACTACACATGTTTCCCATCACCTGGCCTGTTCTTTCACCTGCTCACACTTCAGTCATCCTGTTTTCCTTCCACCACCATTGCACTCACACACACCCTCTCCTTCCTCTCTACCTACAATTGTGAATAACAGTCAAATTCCAGCTGGAATGTCACTTTCTCCAAAAAGCCTTGGACTCCTTCCAGTTAAATGAGCCTCTCACTCTTCTTAATGCCTACAGCATGAACACACCTAAATTTGGACCCTTAACTCCAATCAATGCTTTATGGATAGCTAGAGATTTATGAATGTTGGCAATTTACCTTCCCAAGTAGATCATAAATACTTCAGGGACTTCCCTGGTGGTCCAGTGGTTAAGATTATGCACTTCCTACAGACTGAAAGTGAGGGGATGGAAAAAGATATTCCATGCAAATGGAAATCAAAAGAACACTGGAGTAGCAATTCTCATATCAGACAAAGTAGACTTTAAAATAAAGACTATTACAAGAGACAAAGAAGGACACTACAAAATGATCAAAGGATCAAACCAGTGAGAAAATATAATAATTGTAAATATTTATGCACCCAACATAGGAGCACCTCAATACAGAAGGCAAATGCTGACAGCCATAAAAGGGGAAATCAACAGTAACACAATCATAGTAGGGGACTTTAACACCCCACTTTCACAAATGGACAGATCAACCAAAATGAAAATAAATAAGGAAACACAAGCTTTAAATGATACATTAAACAAGATGGACTTAATTGATATTTATAGGACATTCCATCCGAAAACAACAGAATACACATTTTTCTCAAGTGCTCATGGAACATTCTCCAGGATAGATCATATCTTGGGTCACAAATCAAGCTTTGGTAAACTTAAGAAAATTAAAATCATATCAAGTATATTTTCTGACCACAACGTTATGAGACTACATATCAATTACAGGAAAAATCTGTAAGAAACACAAACACATGGAGGCTAAACAACATACTACTTAATAACCAAGAGATCACTGAAGAAATCAAAGAGGAAATAAAAAAATACCTAGAAACAAATGACAATGAAAATATGACAACCCAAAACCTATGGGATGCAGCAAAAGCAGTTCTAAGAGGGAAGTTTGTAGCAATACAATCCTACCTTAAGAAACAAGAAACATCTCAAATAAACAACTTAACACTACACCTAAAGCAATTAGAGAAAGAAGAATAAAAAACTGTAAAGTTAGCAGAAGGAAAGAAATCATAAAGATCAGATCAGAAATAAATGAAAAAAAAAGAAGGAATTAATAGCAAAGATCAATAAAACTAAAAGCTGGTTCTTTGAGAAGATAAACAAAATTTATAAACCATTAGTCAGGCTTATCAAGAAAAAAAGGGAGAAGACTCAAATCAATAGAATTAGAAATGAGAAAAGAGAAGTAACAACTGACACTGCAGAAATACAAAGGATCATGAGAGATTACTACAAGCAACTCTATGCCAATAAAATGGACATACTGGAAGAAATAGACAAATTCTTAGAAATGCACAACCTTCTGAGACTGAAGCAGGAAGAAATAGAAAATATGAACAGACCAATCATAAGCACTGAAATTGAAACTGTGATTAAAAATCTTCCAACAAACAAAAGCCCAGGGCCAGATGGCTTCACAGGTGAATTCTATCAAACATTTAGAGAAGAGTTATCACCTATCCTCAAACTCTTCCAAAATACGGCAGAGAGAGGAATGCTCCCAAACTCATTCTACGAGGCCACCATCACTCTGATACCAAAACCAGACAAAGATGTCACAAAGAAAGAAATCTACAGGCCAATATCACTGATGAACATAGATGCAAAGATCCTCAACAAAATACTAGCAAACAGAATCCAACAGCACATTAAAAGGATCATACACTATGATCAAGTTAGGTTTATCCCAGGAATGCAAGGATTCTTCAATATACACAAATCAATCAACGTGATACACCATATTAACAAATTGAAGGAGAAAAACCATATGATCATCTCAATAGATGCAGGGAAAGCTATCGACAAAATTCAATACCCATTTATGATAAAAACCCTCCAGAAAATAGGCATAGAGGGAAATTTCCTCAACATAATAAAGGCCATATATGACAAACCCACAGCCAACATTGTCCTCAATGGTGAAAAACTGAAACCATTTCACTAAGATCAGGAACAAAACAAGGTTGCCCACTCCCACCACATTATTCAACATAGTTTTGGAAGTTTTAACCACAGCCATCAGATAAGAACAAGAAATAAAAGGAATCCAAATTGGAAAAGAAGTAGTAAAGCTGTCACTGTTTGCAGATGACATGATACTATACATAGAGAATCCTAAAGATGCTACCAGAAAACTACTAAACCTAAACAATGAATTTCATAAATTAGCAGGATACAAAATTAATGCACAGAAATCTCTTGCATTCTTATACACTAATGATGAAAAATCTGAAAGTGAAATCAAGAAAACACTCCCATTTACCATTGCAACAAAAAGAATAAAATACCTAGGAATAAACCTACCTAAGAAGACAAAAGACCTCTATACAGAAAATTATAGGACACTGATGAAAGAAATTAAAGATGATACAAATAGATGGAGAGATATACCATGTTCTTGGATTGGAAGAATCAACATTGTAAAAATGACTCTACTACCCAAAGCAATCTACAGATTCAATGAAATCCCTATCAAACTACCACTGGCATTTTTCACAGAAATAGAACAAAAAATTTCACAATTTGTATGGAAACACAAAAGAACCCAAATAGGTAAAGCAATCTTGAGAAAGAAAAATGGAGCTGGAGGAATCAGGCTCCCTGACTTCATACTATACTACAAAGCTACAGTAATCAAGACAGTATGGTACTGGCACAAAAACAGAAATATAGATCAATGGTACAGGATAGAAAGCCCAGAGATAAACCCACAAACATATGGTCACCTTATATTTGATAAACGAGGCAAGAATATACAGTGGAGAAAAGACAGCCTCTTCAATAAGTGGTGCTGGGAAAACTGGACAGCTACATGGAAAAGAATGAAATTAGAACACTCCCTAACAGCAGCCACAAAAATAAACTCAAAATGGATTAAAGACCTAAAGGCCAGACACCATCAAACTCTTAGAGGAAAACATAGGCAGAACACTCTATGACATAAATCACAGCAAGATCCTTTTTGACTCACAATCCTAAAGAAATGGAAATAAAAATAATAATAAACAAATGGGACCTAATGAAACTTAAAAGCTTTTGCACAGCAAAGGAAACCATAAACGAGACGAAAAGAAAACCCTCAGAATGGGAGAAAATATTTGCAAATGAAGCAACTGATAAAGGATTAACCTTCAAAATTTACAAGCAGCTCATGCAGCTCAACATTAAAAAAACAAACAGCCCAATCCAAAAATGGGCAGATGACCTAAATAGACATTTCTCCAAAGAAGATATATACAGATTGCCAACAGACACATGGAAGAATGCTCAACCTCATTAATCATTAGAGAAGTGCAAATCAAAAGTACCATGAGATATCACCTCACACCAGTCAGAATGGCCATCATCAAAAAATCTATAAACAATAAGTGCTGGAGAGGGTGTGGAGAAAATGACACCCTCTTGCACTGTTGGTGGGAATGTAAATTGATACAGCCACTATGGAGAACAGTATGGAGGCTCCTTAAAAACCTAAAAATAGAACTACCATACAACCCAGCTATCCCACTACTGGGCATATACCCTGAGAAAACCATAATTCAAAAAGAGTCATGTACCAAAATATTCATTGCAACCCTATTTACAATAGCCATGACATGGAAGCAACCTAAGTGTCCATCAACAGATGAATGGATAAAGAAGATGTGGCACATGTATACAGTGGAATATTTCTCAGCCATAAAAAGGAATGAAACTCAGTTATTTGTAGTGAGGTGGATGGACCTAGAGTCTGTCCTACAGAGTGAAGTAAGTCAGAAAGAGAAAAACAAATACCGTATGTTAACACATATGTATGGAATCAAAAATAATAATAATAATGCTCATGAAGAACCTAGGGGCAAGGTGGGAATAAAGATGCAGCCTTACTAGAGAATGGACTTGAGGATACAGGAAGGGGGAAGGGTAAGCTGGGACAAAGTGAGAGATTGGCATGGACATATATACACTACCAAACTTAAAATAGATAGCTAGTGGGAAGCAGCCGCATAGCACAGGGAGATCAGCTCGGTGCTTTGTGACCACCTAGAGGGGTGGGATAGGGAGGGTGGGAGGGAGGGAGATGCAGGAGGGAGGAGATATGGGAACATATGTATATGTATAACTGATTCACTTTGTTATAAAGCTAAAACTAACACACCATTGTAAAGCAATTATACTCCAATAAAGATGTTAAAAAAAATAAAAACTATTACAAGAGACAAAGAAGGACACTACATAATGATCAAGGAATCAATCCAAGAAGAAGATATAACAATTGTAAATATTTATGCACTCAACATAAGAGCACCTCAATACATAAGGCAAATGCTAACAGCCATAAAAGGGGAAATCGACAGTAACACAATCATAACACCAATGGACAGATCATCCAAAATGAAACTAAATGAGGAAACACAAGCTTTAAATGACACATTAAACAAGGTGGACTTAATTGATATTTATAGGACATTCCATCCAAAAACACCAGAATACACTTTCTTCTCAAGTGCTCATGGAACATTCTCCAGGATACACCATATCTTGGGTCACAAATCAAGCCTTGGTAATTTTAAGAAAATTGAAATTGTATCGAGTATCTTTTCTGACCACAACGCTATGAGACTAGATATCAATTACAGGAAAAAAAAAACCTGTAAAAAATGCAAACACATGGAGGCTATACAATACACCACTAAATAACCAAGAGATCACTGAAGAAATCATAGAGGAAATCAAAAAATACCTAGAAACAACTGACAGTGAAAAGAGTACATGCTTCCACTGTAGGGGGCACAGGTTCAATCCCTGGTCGGGGAACTAAGATCTCACGTGCTTCACGGCGCAAGTAAAAAAGAAAAAAGGTGCTTGAGGGCCAGAATTCCTTGTATCCACTCTGTTGATTAATCCTACTCCATACAGGTGGTTTTGACCTCCTCTGGCAGCAAAGAAGGACAAAGAGAGCAACCAGGTAGCTGGTTGCCATCAACGCTACCATCTCAAATTACCTTGGAAAGTCACTAGGTGAATGAGCTTCTTCTTTTTTTTTTTTTTTTTTTAAGAGGATGGTTAGCATTTTTCAGCAATAAAGCTTTTTTTTCATTTTTATTGGAGTATAGTTGGCTTACAATACTGTGTTAATTTCAGGTGTACAGCAGAGTGATTCAGTTACACATATACATATATCCACTGTTTTTTAGATTCTTTTCCTGTAAAGGCCATTACAGAGTACTGAGTGGAGTCCCTGTGCTATGCAGTAGGTCCTTATTAGTTACCTATTTTATATATAGTAGTGTGTATATGTGAATGGGTGTCTTTTATTCTCCAAATGAAAGGCAGAACGGGCAGTTCCATGGGTATCTATAAACACTTGGCGCATTTACACTGCTTGAATATAAGAACTCTCAAGCTCAGGTTTTTTTTTTATGAACACTTTGAACATAGCAGGGACGAGTGAGACTTGAAATAGTGCTAGATTGTTTTCAGATTGAATACATCTCTCTCCTATTTAAAATATCAGGTGTGGGCTGGATGAAGGCAAGGGCCAGGAAACTTCATTCTTTGTAGATGGTATTTTGCAAATGGAAGACTCTCTTGCACAGAGAGAATGGGTAAAAATGGCTGGTACTTCTCCCAGAAAGAACACGGCTTCAGGCATAACTGGGAATAATAGTATGTACCTCTGATAGAGGAGTGGGATGAGGTGGAAGGGAGGGAGCTTGTCCCTTGAGCATATTAAAAGCAACCCTGGATGTGATTATAGCTTGGTGCTTATATTATTTTTAATATCCTTATCCATTTGAGATGCATACTGATGTACTGATGTGTGAAGCAGTATAAGTCTAGAATTTGCTCTAAAATATGTCAATAAAAAAGGACCCCCAAAACATTGATTTTGTTAAAACTAGGTACGTGGGTAAAAATGTCTCTATTTTGTGTGTTTGGAAATTTTCATCATGAAATCTTTTTTAAAAGAGCCACATGCTGGGTCAGAAAGTTGCATACAGCTGAGGTACCAAGCTGTGAGCCTCTGACTGTAGCAGCTGCTACAGCAGCAATAAATAGAAAATTCATGAACCTTTATGGCTCATCATCAGTGAGGCATTGCTGCATGGAGTGGGAAGATTCTTCATGTTGCGGGAGGAGGGTCCTGGCCTGGTGAAAACTAGGATTGCAGCCTTTGTTCTCTGCACAAACTTCCCCCAGATGCCACCCCTTGCCTCCCTCTCGATATAGTTGACAGAGTATCAGAGTCATTGAACCTCTTGCCATCACCATCCCTACAGCTTCAATACCCTACTGACCACAACATGAATTCTCTCGCTGCCCGATTCATGTTCATCCAATTCTACTATTTCAGTACATTTCATTTCTATCCCAAAACACGTGCACATCTAATACGGTACATTTTGCATCCATATCGCTTAACAGTGTTTTCCCATAGTATCATGTATATCTCCCCTATCCAGTAATCACTCCCCTCCCACCAGCTGTTGTTTGTCTTTCTACATTTACTTTCCCCTACAAAATGAACCCACATCTGCACTGGCCCAAAGCCTTCTCTCCAACCAGTGTCTTCCTCAACTTTCCACCCTGACAGAAAACCTAGCCCAGTGCTAGGCTGACTCCTAGTAAACAGTCCTCAGTTTTACTTATTGAGCTGCTAATTAAATACGGGGATATAAGCATGAAAACTTCATTCATCCAACAGACAATTGTTAAGCACTTATTATGTGCCATAACTTAGATCTACAAAAATAAATAAATTAGGTACCAACCTTAAAGAAGGTCAAAATCTTGTAGGGGAGATAAGTGCATACACAACTACAACATGTTGTAAAAAATTGTAGATAGGTGTGTATTATTAGATAAAGTGGCAACATCAATGAATATACTTGATTTGACCTTTTGGAGTTAGGAGGTGGGGCTATGAGGAGGGGGCTTCCAAAGATGAGAAAACACTTGATTTTGCCTCTGCATGTGGTGGAGTAGCAGTTTGTCAAGTACGTATAAAAACTGGAGATAGAGGGCTTCCCTGGTGGCGCAGTGGTTGGGAGTCCGCCTATCGATGCAGGGGACGCGGTTTCGTGCCGTGGTCCGGGAAGATCCCACATGCCGCGGAGCGGCTGGGCCCGTGAGCCATGGCCGCTGAGCCTGCGCGTCCGGAGCCTGTGCTCCGCAACGGGAGAGGCCACAACAGTGAGAGGCCCACGTATCACAAAAAAAAAAAAAAAACTGGAGATAGAAATTATAAAGACTCTGCATGAAGCTAATAAACTAATAAAGGGAAGTCATGAGAGAGAAGGTTGGAGGAATAGAATATGAAGGTTCTTCATGCTACAAACTTTGAGGTTTATTCCACAGAAATCAGAAAGTCACAGAAAGCTTTTAATCAGGGCTGTCAAATAATATTTGCAGTTTGAAAATTTTTCCGTGTAGTAAGGGATGTCTTTGAAGGCTTGGGGTGAGGTAACAAATACAGAGCAATGCAGGTAACGTCAGCAGTTACAGGATGATTGTAATTGTGCCCAAGAGAGATGATATGAACCTGAATACAGGCAGTGGCAGCAAAGGTAGATTGAACTAGCCCATTAATGTATCATCCGCCTGATTTAAACTTTTATTCCCCACCCCCAAAAAGAGTATATTTCCTCTAAGAAGCTATCCTGAGAGTTTGTGAGGGAAAATCTGAGAACAGATGACAAACAGCTAGGAAATCTGCAACAATGTGTGCCCTGCTGTGACCTTGGTTTTATGTCCAGAATGATGGGCCAGTGGTCCAGACACATCTGCCTGAGTGAACAAGAATTGACATTGACACACAGCCATGGTGATATACAAAAGTCAAGACTGATTTTTGACAAGAATGAAAGCTTTCTGCCTGCTGCCCCTGTCTTCTGGGAATTTTAGGGTTTGGAGAAATCGCCGTGGTCTGTTGTAAAATTCTTGAATGCCCACGTGAGATTGAATGCCATTTAGATAAATGATCCGTTTAGAGCGATGGTTCACATAGCAGAATTATTCAGCTGGTTGCTCTGGAATGTGTTCGTTTTAAAGTTCAGTCGAGGTTCGTTTTGGCCAAGGACTTTGCAAACTTTGTTAGAAATTAAGTTCCAGGTGGTAAGGTCCTGGACAAGTAACAGAAGGTATGGCAAAGGCATCAAGAGCTCTATAGGTTTAATTGGCTAAGCGTTTATTGAGCACTAACATAGGGATACTCCATTCTAAGAAAATCGTTGATGTAGAAGACAGTTCATTCTTCAGGAGGAAACGGGCCAAGTAATTCTTCAAGGCAGACAACTGCAGAGCCACAACCTGTGTATTTTTATTTTAAGATTTTTTTTTGATGTGGACCATTTTTAAAGTCTTTATTGGATGTGTTACAATACTGCTTCTGTTTTATATTTTGGGTTTTTGGCTGCAAGGTATGCAGAATCTTAGCTCCCCAACCAGGGGTTGAACCCATGCCTCCTGCACTGGAAGGCGAAGTTTTAACCACTGGACCACCAGAGAAGTCCCATGACTTGCGTGTCGTTTGGCGGGATGCAGGCAGGATTCTTGCCATCACTGCGTCTGTTTTGGCTACTTCATCCTTCTCTCTTTGGAGCCTTGACCACGTCTGCTCCTCTCCCTGCCTCTGTCCCCCAAGAACCAGGACACCATATGCAGCTGTTCCAAGCATCCCACTTCAGCACTTTCCTCCTGGTCAGCACCTTTTCCAAATTACCTCATGCTCTAAACTGACCCTTTTCTGCTCCTGCTCCAATTCCCTCCAAACAAGACCACTAACTATTCCATCTTCTCTGCTAGGTGTTAGAGGAAAGGTTATCAAATGCCTGATTAAATCAATCCGCTCTAAAGTACAGGTGGTAGGAGGCTTAACCCTCCTAGCCGCTTTCAGAAGAACCTATTATTCTGAATGTATCTTTGATGTGTAGGATGTGTGAGGGAGTTATTTTTGAGGTATAGGGAGTTACACTTTTTCCTCCTCTATTCATACTGACCAGAGCCTCTACATCCAATTTTTCTTCTTCACAGAGATTCCCTTCTGAACTAAAGACAATACATGCTATGGCTCCAATGCACCAGGTTATAAATAAAGAACCTCAGTAGGAAGCCTGGCTAGGTTTGTTGCTTCTTACCATCTGTAGCTGAGTTCCTTCCCTAGAGTTGTGTCACACACTTGAACTTTTTCTCGATAGGCTTGTATGGCTTCTAGTAAAGATAAAAGTTATATTGATTCCCTGTTGCATTGTTACCTTGGTCAAATGGCAAGATATCTAGCTCAGAAGTTCGTATTAGATAAAAATAGTGTGAAGTAGTGACCACAGTGCACACCCTCCAATGAGAGTAAATTAACATGGAGAGAACAAAGAAGTGAGCTGCATCTTTATGATATTACATTCCAACATCAGCTCATTGCATACAGACAAACCTGAGCTTAACAAAATCCCAACAATACCATAAAAAAGGAAACAAGTAGGAAATACACACACACACACACACACAAATTTCTTACTAATGCTCTTACAGTCAGTTCTGCCTCGAACTTCAGATCAGATCGTTGTTTCCTAAGTTTCACACCAGATGAATTCATGGTTTGCTTTCAGAGGCTTTGCTGTAACAAGTATATGTTTCTTTTAATACTAAACACTTAACATTGAGCATATATTCCCTTGAATGAAATGCCTAGACAGAGTCCATGCCTGGGCTCACAGTTTAATGACATAAATGGGTGGTCACAGCACAGTGTAAAGGGAGCTATGACAGAGACACAGGCTGCAAGTCAAGGGCACACAGGGCAGGAGCCCCTCCCCCACTTAAGAGTACGGGCAGGGGAACATCAGGGAAAATTTCTTGGAGAAGGAGGATCTGAGATGAAAGATTTTATTTTTTATCTATGCTTTTTATTCTTTTAACTTTGCATTTTGAAATAATGTCAGTCTTAACAAAAACGTTGTATGAATAATACAAAGAATTCTCATGTATCCTTCATCCAAAGGTACTAAATGTTATATTAAAGTATGCTCTCTCTCATATATATGTGATACATATATTTATAGACAGATACACATTTTTTTAAACCATTTGAGTGTAACTTGCAGAGTACGTCGCCTTTACTCTTAAATACTCGAGTGTGTGTTTCCTAAATGCAAAGACATTCTCTTCCGTAGCCTACAATTAGCAAAATATAAAATTAATACTGATCTAATGCTACTATCTTATACGGAACCTTACTCAAATTTCACCAATTGTCCCAACATGTACTTTATAGCAAAAGAATGTCCCAGCTCATGTGCTGCACTCAGTTGTGGTATGTGTTTAGTTTCCTCCAGTCTAAACTGGTTTCTTTGTCTTTCCTGACCTTGTCATTTTTGAAGTGCATAGTCTAGTTACTTAGGAGAATGTTGCTCAAGTTGGTTTTGTCTGATGCTTTTTCATTATTAGATTTAGCGTAAGCAATTTTGGCAGAAATGCCAGAGGTGAGATTGTGTTTTTGAGATGAGTTTTAAAGAACGAGGAGAAGCCAGCTTGCAGAACCTATGGCCAGATTAATTTATCTTTGCATTCAAGACTTGGGAGGATGGAAGGTGAAGAGCAAAGGGAACGGCTAACCTATAGTAGCTAGTATTTATCAAGTACTTACTATGTGCCAGGCGCTGTTCTAAATGCATTACATAAGTTAACTCAATCATCCTCACAACATCCTCATAATTGTTCTTTTCCCATTTCTCAGATCAGAGAGATTGAGACACAAAGAGATGACAAAGCTAGCAAGTGGGCCAGCCAGGATTCAAATCCAGGCAGACCGACTCGACCGCATATACTGTCAGCAGACGAGACAGCGAAAGCAAAAAATCTTAGAAAAAGAATGGCTTGCGGTGAGTTCAGAACCAGCTGGCTTGGAGAACAGCGTGCATGGGCCGGTCCAAGCAACTGCAGTAAAGAGACTGTAGTTTATGGCCGTGGCGCTCCCGCCCCCTGCTGGCTGCACGCGCTTATTGCATACTTTTGACATGCATGGAGGGGGCACCTCTTGTGCAGAGCAATGATCACCGAAATTTCTGCAAAGTTCCTGAAATTATGCCTGATCCATGAGCATGCATCAGGAATAAGCTGGCATTCCTTCCATTCTTCTCCTTGCCTCTCAGCTCTCTGGAACGTTCTAAAGGTTGCTCAGCAGAATCAATCCTAAGTCCTGTTCTCACCAACTTCTGTGAAACTTCCTAGGAGATTTTTTTTTTTAAACCATGACAAATTTGGAATCCACTGAAGCCGTAAGGAAGCTACAGTTAAATTAATCAGAATACAGTCTCCAGACAAGACAATCACTGCCGCTGAGGGAGCATGTTTGTCCTTGGACAATATTTGAAAAAGATCTGTGCAGCTGAAGCAAGTCATCTCACCGTGGGCTCTGAAGAGCCGAGGAGGATACCATCACTAGGCAAATAAAATGATGGAGAGGAAAAATTCCTCTGAAAGAATCAGAAGTAGCCTCTGTTTTCAATCAAATTCCCCTTCTCTTCAGAGATAAAAGGCTGTCCTTCTCAGATTCAAAACCCCTGAGGCTTCCACAAAATTCCACTGTTTTCTCTAGTAAGGAAAAGTAGAAGGAAAATAAAGCCAGAAAACAATGGAAAGGCAGTCTTAACAGGACGGCACACTGATTCATTCATATATACCAGAAATAGGCCTCGCAAAAAAAAAGATTTAAGTCTTTGTTTAAATTCTCAAAATATATTCTATAGGGAAATATGCTCATTCTGCTTTTATGGCAGACTCAAACAAGACAGTGGTCATTATTAAGCCACTTCTAATCTTTAAGGTAAGCAAGCTCTTTGCTGAAATTTTTAGGCTTCCGATGCAAGGATGTCCTGTGTGAGTATTAACTTGATAACTTCTGGACACCTGTCTATCTGTCAGGTTTGGAAAGACATAAATACATTTGCATACTGCTGCCACCAAGCAGAGGGCTGAAACCTTTGCTCCCAGGTCAGATCAACTCAGTAGATAAATCCCTCATGGGGCGGTGCTTGGGCTAAGCAAGGCTGTCACCTCAAGGGCTTCTTGTTTCTTTCCATAGAGCATCAAGGGCTCCATGAAGAATTTCTTTTCTAACATCTTTATTGGAGTATAATTGCTTTACAATGGTGTGTTAGTTTCTGCTTTATAACAAAGTGAATCAGTTATACATATACATATATCCCCATATCTTTTCCCTCTTGCGTCTCCTTCCCACCTTCCCTATCCCACCCTTCTAGGTGGTCACACAGCACCGAGCTGATATCGCTGTGCTATGCGGCTGCTTCCCACTAGCTATTAGTTTTACATTTGGTAGTGTATATATGTCCATGAAGAATGAATCAGAACTCCATACCTTCAGTCAGTCTGGAAACTACTGTCCTGCATCAGTCATCTATTGACACAACATTACTGGGTAGCCACCATGAAACATCTGTGCAAAACAGAAATAGACTCATAGACATAGAAAACAAACTTACGGTTACCAAAGGGGAAAAGGAATAAATTAGGAGTTTGGGATTAACAGATACACACTACTATATGTCAAATAGATAACCAACAAGGACCTACTGTATAGAACAGGGAACTTTATTCAATATCTTGTAATAACTTATAATGGAAAAGAATCTGAAAAAGAATGGATATATATATATATGTATAACTGACTCACTTTGCTGTACACCCGAAACTAACACAACAATTTTAAATCAACTATACTTCAATTTGAAAAAAAGAAAAAGAAAAGGAAAAAAACCCATCAGTGGCATGTATCATTAAGCATTCACTGCTCTCAGGAATTCCCTGGCAGTGCAGTGGTTAGGACTCCACATTCTCACTGCCAAGAGCCCGGGTTCGAGCCCTGGTCCCTGGTCTGGGAACTGAAAATCTCACAAGCTGCATTACGTGGCCAAACAATAAATAAAAATAAAATAATTAAAATATTGTTTTTTTTAAAACAAAAACACTCACTGCTCTCATGTCTGGGGTCAACTGGATGGCTCTGTTGGTACTGCCTGAGCTCACACTTGTCTCATGCGTCTGAGACCATGTCTCTCATTGCCCAGCAGGCCAGGCCAGAGATGTTCCCGGTGTAGGGTTCTCAGCACGTGCACAAATGGAAAACACAATGCCTTCTTAGACCCAGACTCAGAAATGGCACTGTCACTTCTGCTGCATGCTATGGGGCAAAACAATTCATGAAACGAGTCCAGATTCCAGGGAATGAGACTGTCTTTTCTTCAAGAGGAAATGTAGTCTCAAGGCAAAGGGCGTGGGTACAAGGATGGGTTAAAGAATCGGGGCCATGGCTGGAATCTACTACAGGCTCAGAAAATCAGTAAAATCTGCAGAGTGACTCTCCACTTTCCCACGTATACGCTCTTCACTTCTCTCAGTGGATGATCCACAAACAGTGCTCTCGAGATTCTCCTGGTGAGATTCAATAAGATGAAATGCTTAAAGCTTAAGGACAGCTTTTCTCCCTGTGAGATCTGGAGCAGATCACTGGAAAGATCATCCCAGAGCCTTTGGATCTGATATGAGTTGCCACTTACTGCTATCAATTCCTCATTACTACCTGGTCCAAACTTCATTAGAGAACAGTCTAAAGTTTAAGAAAAAGCAGGAAAATGTCCCTAATTTTGTCTCCTACTATTTCACAATCTTTGGTCAAAAAATCTACATTCATTTATATTTTGTTTTAATTTTTAGAAACGTGTGACAAAATAAGATTTTAAAAGTGAAGGTATCACAGGTTAATTTCTTGTAATTGCAGTTGGAGTCTTTCTGGGAAAAATTGGGCTAAAACAATTTTAGCCCACATGTACTATTTGGAAACTATTTTATTTGTGAGAAGAAACTAAAGGAACTTTTTTTTTCCTTTGCTTTTGGCTTTTGAATGACCATGCTGAAATTTCTTACTTGAATAAGTTCATATAGTGACTATTTTGTTCTCAAATGACTTGGTTTTACCCAAGTCATTATTTCCTTCCTTCTCAGTCTTTCATTCCTCTTTCTTTTCCCATAACTGTTCTGCTGCCTCACTAGAAATAACATGTAGGTGGAAAATACAAGACCCTTCTTCCCTCAGTTTGCAAATTTATAAACAGCATTTAATGGGTGGATCTAACATTTTACTAATTATCTTTCTCCTGCTGTAGTCCCAGTAAATTTGCAAAGAACGAGTGCAAAATGTACTCTTGTTTCTGTTTTATTTTTTCTCCTAGTTCGTCAAGATTAAAGTAACAACAGGATGAACCATAATATGCTTCTCCTGGTATTTCCATCTTGCTGGGTTCATGATATACCTGGTAGCCCAATTTTCCCCAGAAGGATAAGCGCACATTCGAAATGTTAAACCCTAAACAGAGACAAATGTGGAAGCAATTTGAGATCCCCCCATTGCTTCCCAAGTCCACCGAATCTCTTAATTTAGCCCCTTGACCAAAGATCTGCTTATTTTACTGCCATACAAGTTCTTTTTTACTCCACCTAACAGTCTGCCTATACCTGTTTGTATGTTGGAAAGTAAAAAACAATTTCAAGGAATAAAACCGACTCCCATAACCTATCTCTGCTAATGCCAAATATATTGATTGCTTGACCTTTTCTAAGTCTACTGACTAGATGGCGTATAATGTTTGCAGTTTAAAGATGCTGACTTATCTCTTTTCTAAGTCAAATTTAAACTCTGACTACCCAAAATCAAACCCCACACCCTGTCTCAACCTGCCCCGCTTTCCACGACTCTCTGACATTTGGACACTGTTTATTGATTGAATTTTTAGCAGCTGTTATTCAAGGACACCCAGATTTAGCTGGACCAGCATTGGAATGGCAGTCTCCTAAGTGCCTGAAAATGATCCAGTTTGACAAAAATGTGTATAATCTTTCTGCAGAAGTAAATGGACTCAACAAGGCCATCAGTTTAACTGATAATTCTCATCCAATTACGATTATCACAATAAACAGTTTTAGAAACAAAGGCATTCAGAGTATGGATTTTCCTTTTCAAGAGAGGAAATAGCACGAAAGCCATTTAGTTTTCTCATTTTCAATTTTTTTGAGGTGTGAAATCCATAGTCTAAAATCTACTTCTACATGATACTTTAAAACTAGCATATCAGTTGGGTTTTGTTTAGGTTGCAATGAAAGAATAATTTTCCATCTCTCAAAAAGGATTTTTAAGCACTTTAAAAATGGCAAAAGTTTTTAAAGTTAAGTACATGGCTTCCCTTTGACAGAATCTTTGCAAGCTGTTCATGACCTCAAAGATCAAAGACAACACTTCCAGGCTTCCTTGGTGGTACAGTGGTTGAGAGTCCGCCTGCCGATGCAGGAGACGCGGGTTCGTGCCCCGGTCCGGGAAGATCCCACATGCCGCGGAGCGGCTGGGCCCGTGAGCCATGGCTGCTGAGCCTGCGCGTCCGGAGCCTGTGCTCTGCAACGGGAGAGGCCACAACAGCGAGAGGCCCGCGTACCGCAAAAAAAAAATAAATAAAATAAGACAACACTTCCATTTTCATTTAGTGAGCAAGTCATTCCTAGCAGCTTAATATCCACAACAGAAATGACTATAAACACCTCCACTTAAGAGAAATAATCAGTGGAGCACCACTGTTGACTCGATATAAAATTCAGACTGGAACACAGGCATCTTAACATCTTGTACGGTTTAGCTCTAGGTGCATAAGACTGGTCCCAAGACACTTTGAGCAGTTTTCCCATTGATATGAAAACGAGTCTTTACGTTAACTTGCATATTAGATACTCTCACCTTCTACTTAAAATAGAATTAAGGTGATCAAGTTATTGGACACTCTTAGTATGCTATTAACTTTGTGTTCTTGGAAATCCAGTCTTGTTGTAAAATGAAATTCGAACGTGAAGGACAGAATCATCACTTCCTGCCATCAAGGCAGAATTCCTCCCATAAAACCAGTGGTGACCTGGAACCAAACCAATTCATATTGGTTCTCATGGGGTGATTGCGTGCATCTGTTTTTTTGGCTGTGCTGGGTCTCTGTTGCTGCACGTGGGCTTTCTCTAGTTGCAGTGAGCAGGGGGTCACTCTGTTGCGGTGCGTGGGCTTCTCATTGCGGTGACTTCTCTTGTTGCAGAGCGCAGGCTCTAGGCACATGGGCTTCAGAAGTTGTGGCACACGTGCTTAGTTGCTCCACGGCATGTGGAATTTTCTCAGACCGGGGCTTGAACCCGTGTCCCCTGCATTGGCAGGCGGATTCTTAACCACCGGACCACCAGGGAAGTCCTGTGTGTATCTCTTTTTGTATCTGTGTTTAGTGATATGTGTTGGTCGTTTGAAATTGATTGTGGTGGGAACATTTATACCACAGAAATTGGCAAGCTACTTGTAGGTTTACAAGTTAGTATCAGGGAGATGAAGGTGTTCTATATCTGTATTGTCAAATAGAGTAGCTGCTAGCTGCACGCGACTACTGAACAGTAGAAATATGCCTGGTGTGACTGAGGAACTAAATTTTTTACTTTATTTAATTTTAATTTAAATAGCCATATGTGGGTAGTGGCTACCATTTGGGGCTGCTCGGTTCCACTGTGAAATAACAACGTATGGCATCTGCCAAGGTTCATGGGGCCTGAGGTAGCTGAGACTTGAGAAGAAAGAGCAGCACCTAAGATAGGGGTCACTTCAGGTGGATAACGAAATGGAAGAGCAAAGCCCTTCTGGGTTCTGTCATCGCTTTTTGAATCTGCTATCCATGCATTCAGTTGTTCACACACCAGGAGCAGTCAGTTGTGGGGCAGGCAGAGGAAGGCTACCTCCTCATTAAGGTAGCTCAATAAAGAAAAGTGGCCCCAATGACCTAAAATAGTGGTTACTAAATTTTAGCATGCATCAGAAACACCTGGAGGTTTGCAGCAACATGAATGGACTTAGAGATGATCATATTAAGTAAGTCAGAAAGAGAAAGACAAATACCATATGATATCACTTATATGTGGAATCTAAAATATGACTCGGGCTTCCCTGGTGGCGCAGTGGTTGAGAGTCCGCCTGCCGATGCAGAGGACGCGGGTTCGTGCCCCGGTCCGGGAAGATCCCACATGATGTGGAGCGGCTGGGCCCGTGAGCCATGGCCACTGAGCCTACGCTTCCGCAGCCTGTGCTCCGCAATGGGAGAGGCCACAACAGTGAGAGGCCCGCGTACCATAAAATATATATATATATATATATATATATATATATATATATATATGACTCAAATGAACTTATCTATGAAACAGAAACAGACTCACAGACAGAGAACAGACTTATGGTTGCCAAGGGGGAAGGGGGTGAGAGAGGGATGGATTGGGAGTTTGGGGTTAGCAGATGCAAACTATTATATATAGAATAGATACACAACAAGGTCCTACTGTACAGCACAGGGATCTATATCCAATATCCTGTGATAAACCATAGTGAAAAAGAATATGAAAAATGTATATGTATATGTGAATGTATATGTGCATGTATAATTGAATCACTTTGCTGTACAGCAGAAATTAACACATTTGTAAATCAACTACATTACAATTTTTAAAAAATGAGGAAAGTAGATTGAAAAATCTTATCCTGTAAGTAGTGAAGAAATATTTTATAGGCTTTTTGGGAGGTGAGGGGAATGTTCAGATAGGGGATGGGAAACTGAGGTAAAAAAATGGAGTAAAAATTTTTACAGTAAAAGAAAAAAAAGAAAGAAAGAAAACCTAGAGGATTTGTTGAACCATAGATTCCTGGGTTCTACTCTGATTCAATCTGTCTGGGTTGGGGACCAAGAATCTGCATTTCTAACACATTGTAAGTAATGCCGATATCGATGGTCCAGGGACCAAACTTTGAGAACCACTACTTTTAAGTTAATTTATGTCAATCTCCAGCTCCTGCTTCTTCAATCACAGTCTGCATGCTTTTCACTCAGACTGAAATCCCATTGACTGTGTTTCCTGAGATGCTACAGCAAATCTCATTACTCTTTGTTGGTTAATTCTGCTCTTAAGATCTGGAGTTAAAACTGCAAGAAACCTAACAAGCTCTCCTACTTTGTCTCTTGCGGGATCCCTGGAGCTCTGTTGTTCCCACTGTGCCAGATGCTACTTTTGGATGTGAAATTTAAAGAGTTTCTGCTCATAGACGTAGCTGTTTATGAAAACTGCAGACACGAACTAATCCCTTTCTCTCTTTCACGCTCCCTCTCCCCAGTCCTCATAATACCTTCCAGTAGAACACACTTAACACAAGCACAAAAAGCAAAAATAACCTCCAGTATATAACTACACTTTGCAAACTCCTTGACGATATAATAGATTCAGCTGTAACTAAATTGTTTTCTTTCCCAGAAGGAAGATGGTATAATGGGCTCTTCCCCAAATGGAAATACATCTATCTGAGTAGTTTGGAGACCCAGGAATTTGGATCATGAGAGTAAATGGCTTCTCAGAGACTTTTTTAAGACTTTTAATTCTAGTTTAGCAAATCAAGAATGAAAGGCTTTGTGCTTTCTCCTGTTCTCGTTCCATCCCTCCTCAGCCAGAGGATGTTCAGCAAGACATTTTTTTATATATATAAGCACTTATAAAAAGACTTTTAAAGAGTAGTTTTAGGTTCACAGCAGAATTGAGGGGGACAGTACATAGGTTTCCTATATACCCTCTGCTCCCCACAAATGCACAACCTCTCTCACTATCAACATCCCCACCAGATGGGACATTCATTACAAGTGATGAACCTAAGTCGGTAAGTCATAATCACTCAGAATTCATGTTTTACATCAGGGTTCACTCTTGGCGTTGTCCATTCTGTGGGTTTGGACAAATGTATAATGTCACGTATCCACCATTACAGTATCATAGAGAGTAGTTTCACTGCCCTAAAAATCCTCCGTGCTCTGTCTGTTCACCCCTCCCTCCCTCCCCTCAACCCCTGGCACCCACTGATCTTTTTACCATCCCCAAAGTTTTGCCTTTCAGGAAGCCATTTTTGAAACTAGTCCTGGGAGAACTAGGATAAAGAAAGATTAATAAATACAAGCTTAGTCATCAAGACAGAAATGTTAGCTAAAAGCACATGTTGGTGATATAAAGAGAAATTATACAGCAGGAGAAATACAAAAGGGTAAACTTCTGAGGCACCAACTATTGCCTTGACTGCTGGGAGTTTTATTTCTGATCTGGACGTTTCCTCATTTTATGAGACAGTCTTCTGTTATGTCTAATCAGCACATTGTTAGGAAATTAAGGAACATTTTTAAAGCAAGAGCAGAGGTACCAAACTCTGTTCTTTCATGTGGCTATTTTTATCTCTAGGCTAAACCACTTCTAGACTAGGAAAAAATTCCTTAGCTTTCCACTGTAAACAAGAGATTAGATCTAAACTCAGAGCAGAGTATTGAATAAATAAAGATGAGAATTCACTATTAGTTCTCTTTACATACAGATTATTCACAGTATGGTTACTTGCATACTTTTAAATCCAACTAGATTGGCTTTAAATAGTCTACTTAGTGGCAAAAACAATTGATATATGTTCAAAAGCAAATTAATTTTAAGGTTAGCCTGAACAAAATATTTTGAGATGGTAAACCAAATGGTTCCCCTCACACACACGCTACAAAAATTTCAAATACATACGTAAGTCAGTTTTTTCCAAACTCCACTATCTCCTCTGCACAGAAAATCAAAAGTTGACTTATTTGTCTAAGAATATTATTCATATTCTCCAGCCTCAAAAAAGGGTAAAAATTGAGGTTAATGACATGCCTACGAAATAGCAATGATATATATGATTTCACACCATATTTATGTACTCCATATCAAGAAGCTACAAATCATTATCTCTCTCCTTCTTTCCCATTTTCATGTATTTCTTACATCATCTACATTCACCAGGTCCTGCAGTCATTTCTTTTTCCATTTTATACTTTCTTCACCTTTAAATGATACATACTTTAAAACACCAAGAGGAAGGTTTGAGTTGACATTCATAGCAACTAATTTTAATTCTTCACTGGGACTAAAGTGCTGTCATTCAAAAAGTACTCTACACTCTGACCCCTAAGATAAGACGGCCTTTAAAAGAAGAATTCTGAATGGATAGTACATACAACACAGAAGTAGTTTGGTGCCAGAACTTGAAAAGATAAGATGTCTGTTTCTAGTATTTTCTTGATAATAGAGCAGGTCTCTGTTACTCATTGGCTAAATTTTCTAGCAATTGATAAATTAATTATAAAGAGGAAGTTATTCTGGCACCCCCCCCTTCATCCAATCAGCTTTTCCATTTCAGAGCTTCTATTAGTAATGAGCCATACTTGTTAATGTGTGCTCACCATTTGCTGAACACCAGTAAGCACTTTACACCTGTAATCTTAGCACTTTATGTTAGCTCGTTTAATTATCAAAACAATTCATAGCAACAATCATTTTACAACTGCAAAAGCTGAGTTTTGAAAAAAAATTAAGAATTGTCCTGGTTCACACAGCTGGTGAGGGCAGTGCTGGATTCCAAACTCTGAAGCTTCAAAGCTCATGCATTAAACTCCATTCACTGCAGCTTACCTTGAAAACTGTATCCCAGTGAAAGAGCTCAAAAAGAATGAGATGGTAGGAGTTTTTCAAAGTCTAATGAGATCCAAATGTCAACTAAAGCTTCCCATGAGAACTATTCATTACAACTAGCTTACAAATAGGTTAAAGAGGAAATTAGCTAAAGTAGATTTTAATCACTTAAATGGCTTTTTTCCCCTTCAACAGGTGATTTGTTTCACCAAAGCAAATTCTGCCGAGGGAGTTAGATAAATAAGCAACGTGTAATTGAACGGTCCTTATCTAGTCTTCCTTGGAAGTTAGAGGAATTAGATTCATGGTTTCTGTCGCTTTAGCTGTAAAAAGAAAGTTAATATTTCAACTAATACCTTATAGCAAAGAAAAGGAACTGTGACATTTTTCTTTTCTTCTATCTTTACAATGTTTAGCTATTTGCAACTGAACCAGTAGTACCAAAATCATGTAGCCTGCTCAAAACCATGAACCTTGACTCTGCAAGTTATTTAATTATTTTTAAAAATCAATGTGACATACTTCTTTGGGTATTTATATACTACTCATTTCTTTACCCATGACACCCAGAGATTTCATCAACCCAACGTTTGTTCAACAGTTACCAATGAAACAACTTTCTTAGAGAAAATCAGGTGATGGGTTTCATTTAAACTTAGAGGAAAGAAAGGGTTAAATAAAGAATTGGGTGAGGCACAAAATTTCCAGTGAGCTTAATTTAGAAAAACCCTGGAGTTTTGGCAAAGATGGCAGAGTAGGAAGATCCAGAGCTCACTTCCTCCTATGGACACACCAAAATTACAACTATTTACAGAGCAATTGTGTACTGGAATGACCTGAAGACTAGCAGAAAAGATTTTCCACACTTGAAGATATAAAGAAGGAACAACAACAAGACGGGTAGGAGGGGTAGAGACATGGTATAGTCAAAACCCACACATCAGGGTAGGTGACCTACAAAGAGGAGGGCATTCACAACTTCAGAGGTTCTCCCCAAGGAGCGAGGGGTCAGAGCCCCACATTGGGCTCCCCAGCCCAGGACATTGCACTGGGAAGATGAGCTCCCAGAATATCTTGCTTTGAAGGCCAGCAGGCTTTGTGTATGGGAGAGCCGGAGGGCTGTAGGAAACAGACTCCACTCTTAGAGGGTCCGTGCAAAATCTCACACATTCCACGTCCCAGCACAGAGGTAATAATTTGAAAGAAGGCTTAGTCAGACCAATTTTCTGAACTTGGAGACCACCCAGAGATGCAGGAGGCAACTGGAGCTCACCCTGGGGACATTAACACATCAACACAGGTGGCAGCTATGTTGGGGAGCTCATTCTACCATATGGACTCTGGTGCTAACAAGCACCATTTTGGAGTCCTCCTTCTGGCTTACTAATGATGGAGGCTTACCTGCTCACCAGCAGGCCAGCACCAGTCCTGGGACACCCTGGGCCATAAAGCCAGCATTGTGAGGACCCAGCCCCACTCACCAGTGGGCTGGCACCAGCCCTGCCCTCCCCCAGACCCCATAGCCACCTGCACCAGGACTTAGCCTTTCCCACCAGTAGGACAGCACCAAGTTCACCCTCCCCCCACCAACAAGCCCCACTGCCAGCTACTCTGGAACCTAGTCCAGCTCAGCACCAAGCTGGCACCAGGCATGGGACCCGTAGCCAACTGCTCCAGGACCTGGCCCCAACCACAAGCAGGCCAGCAGCCATCGCATGAGGCAGGACCTGGCAGCCAACTGGACCATAGGCCAGCCCTGCCTACCTACACTCACAGTTAGTTGGCCCCACCAAAACAAGAGGGTTCATGCAACCTACATGGGACACCCCTAGAGCGTATAGCTTCAGGTGACTATAATGGAGTATGCTGGCGGACCCCAGAAGATGTCTCCTACAAAAGGCAAAAGGCCACTTCTCCAGGACTGGAAAATGTAACTGACCTATCTAATGCATAGAAATAAACACAGAGAATCAGGCAAAATGAGGAGACAGAGGAATATGTTCCAAACAAAGGAACAAGACCAAAACCTCAGAAAAAGAACTAAACAAAGTGGAGATAAGCAATCTTCCCAATAAAAAGTTCAAGGTAATTGTCATAAAGATGCTCTGCGAACTTGGGAAAAGAATGGATGAACACTGTGAGAATTACAACAAAGAGTTAGAAACTATAAAGAAGACCTCAACAGAGCTGAAAAATACAATAATTGAAATTAAAAATACACTAGAAGAAATCAATAGTAGATTAGATGATACAGAGGAACAGAGCAGTGAACTAGAAGACAGAGTAGTGGAAATCACCCAAACTAAAGAGAAAAGAGCAAAAAGAATTTTAGAAAATTAAGACAGTTTAACACAACACTGTAAATCAACTATACATACATACACACATACATACATACATACATACATACATACATAAATACATAAAAATGAGGACAGTTTAAGAGACCTCTGGGACAATGTCAAACCTACTAACATTTGCATTATAGGGGTCACATAAAGAGAAGAGAAAGAAAGAGACAGAGAACTTATTTGAAGACATAATAGTTGAAAACTTCCCTAATCTGGAAAAGGGAACAGACATCCAGGTCCAGGAAGCACAGAGAGTCCCAAACAAAATGAATATAAATAGGGTGACACCAAGACACATTATAATTAAAATGACAAAAAAATGAGTAAAAAGAGAGAATCAAAGCAGCAAAAGAAAAGCAGCTAGTTACATGCAAGGGAACTCCTATAAGACAATCAGCTGACTTTTCAGCAGAAACATTGCAGGCCATAAGGGAGTGTCACAGTGTATTCAGAATGACAATACGAAAAAACCTACACCAAGAATGCTCTACCAGCAATACTATCATTCATATTTGAAGGACAGATAAAGAGTTTTACAGACAAGCAAAAGCTAAAAGAGTTTAGAACCACAAAACTGGCTTTGTAAGAAATGTTAAAGGGACTTCTCTAAGCAGCCAAAAAAAAAAAAAAGAAAGAAAGAAAAAAGACCACGACTAGAAACAGGAAAATTACAAAAAGAAAACTCTCAAAGGCAAAAATACAGCAAGGTAGTATATCAACCACTTATAAAACTAATAGAATGATTAAAAGACAAAGGTAGCAAAATCATATATAAACACAATAACTAGTTAAGGGATAAGACATATGTAAAGATGTAAAATATTATGTCAAAAACATTAAATGTGAGGGGAGGAATAAAAATGCAGGGTTTTTAGAATGCATTCGACCTTAAGAGATCATCAACTTAAAATAATTATGTATATACATATATAGGTTGTTGTATATGAAGCCACACCCTAACCACAAACCTAAAACCTATAGATACACAAAAAAGAGAAAGGGATCCAAACATAACACTAAAGACAGTCATCAAATCACAAGGGAAGAGAGCAAAAGAGGAAACAAGAACAAGAATTAACAACAACAGCAAAAAAAAAAAACAAAAAAAAAACAGAAACCATTAACAAAATGGCAATAAGTACCTATAAATAACCACTTTAAATGGAAATGAACTAAATGCTCCAATCAAAAGACAAAGATTGGTTGAATTGATTAAAAAACAAGACTCACATATATGCTGTCTATAGAAGAGAAGAGAAGCAGGGCTTCTCTTTTATGGGGGGGGAGTAAATAATGCCAGAAAGAACTGACTGTGGGAAAGTGGGATGAGTGGGTACCCTGACTGGACAGTTGAGAGGTTGCTCCATGTTCTAATACTCAAGGATGGGCCAAAGTTCAGGAGCCTGGAGGAAGGAAAGAACCCTTGACTAAAGTTTGGTCAAGTCAAGTTAATGGATATTTTTTCGGTTTGGTCAGTGAGGACAAATTTTTCAACTAATTTATTTACAAGATAAAGGATGCGAATTAGAAGGGTCTGTGTCTAGGTAAATAAGGAGTTCATCTTTGAGTCTCATCTAAGCCATATGGGGAAGGGTAAGCCATTTCCCATAACACAAAAGAATAAAGGGATTTCTTAGCCTCGCTATTTTCTAGGAGCACAGGGCTCAGGTTAAGTTCAACATTGTTAATCTGTCCTTTTATTCGAGACAAATGAATATCATTCATCACTGAACAACACAGAGGGGATAAGGAGTTAATCAGGATCTAAGCAACAGCTTCCTGAGGACTCTTGCTCACATTGTTCCTGCAAAAACAATTCAACCATCTATTGAGGAGTGGTGACAAAGATCAGTTGTTATAGGGTTCTATAGAGTAAGATCTTAAGAGAGATGCCTAGAAAGAAAAAATAAATACTAGTATAAAATTCTGTATTGTAGAAAGGAGTTGAACCCTGAGGGTATCTAGCCCGGTGGATTCTAAGATGTTGATGGATAGAAACATTTCAATTTTCCAGAGCTGCTCACTGAGTTTCTTGAAGCTACAATTTCAATGCTCTTGATAATGGTGACACAGTCTGGGTTATTTCACATATAAGAGCGTTCATTTGTCCAGAGCTCCTTAGTGGCCCAGACCATGGCTTGTCCATGGAGAAATCAAAACCAGGCATGGTTCACTGCAGTGAGAAGTCCTTCAAGATATATATCAAGTCATCAGACTTTAGCTCACAGATATTCTTCAAATCCTGAGAAAGGCCAGCTACATGGCTGATGAGAATCTGAGTGGTCAGGTTTTAGGTCTTGATGATACCAGGTCAGAAGGGGGAGAGAAAAAATTGGAAACGTTACCAGACTCAAGTTTGGCTGCTGGCCACTCAAAAGCCAATAATCAAGAGGCAAGTGTTAGTAGAAAGGAAAGATGCTGTATTCAGAAAAGCCGACAATCTGGGGAGAAGGTGGACCTGTATCCAGAGACCAACTCTGAAGATTCTGCTGAGACATGACAATTTTTAAAGCGAAACGATCTCAGTTAATCATGAGGTGAAAGGTCAGATTTTTCAACATTTTTCCATTGCATGCAGATTGCTGACTTCTCTTGATCTCCCTTTGGATGCTATCTTGTCCACGTGGAGCGTGTCGTTCTTTAACTACTTAATTCTTTATTTTTACTCCTTTTAATCCAGGAAAGGAATCAATAGGTTAGGCAAGGCATTGTGTACATTCTGTAAAGTGAAAATCAGGAGTTAGGTTAAATGTTGCCTAGTGATCTCATTTTTATGATTAAGGTTTAAGGGGAACAGAAATAGACAAAACAGGAAAGGGGCAAAAGAGCTTTTTACAAATCCCCACTTGTTGACATCATTCCATTTCTGTGGGATTATGGGCGAAGGTCCATCTTCTGTAACTTCATGCTGACGTAGGGTGCCATATTCTTAGAGTGGAAGATGTCGACATGGGTCTGTAGCATCTCTTTGCTGACAATTTTAGTTGCTCGCTAACATGTGGGCAGAGCAAGCTACAACTATTTTGATGCCCACAAAGATATAGATTATTATGAGCAATAGTGTTACTCCTTTTTTTTTTTTTTTTTTTTTTTTTTTTTTTTTTTTTTTTTTTTTGCGGTACGCGGGCCTCTCACTGTTGTGGCCTCTCCCGTTGCGGAGCACAGGCTCCAGACGCGCAGGCTCAGCGGCCATGGTTCACGGGCCCAGCTGCTCCGCGGCATGTGGGATCTTCCCGGACCGGGGCACGAACCCATGTCCCTGCAACAGCAGGCGGACTCTTAACCACTGCACCACCAGGGAAGCCCGTTAATCCCATTCTTGCATCAAACACTGAGTCTGTGACTCTACTGTCCTAATCATTAACTGCTCAAGCCCGCTCCTTTGTGACTCTGGGAGGCCTGGGAGACTTCAGCTTTTCTACAAACAAGAGACAGGGGACATAGAGGGGCCTTTGTACTTGGGGGAGTCCCACAGGGTTCTGCTCTGTTCCAGAAATATTCGTTTGAAAGGTTGAAGCCAGATATTGATGTAAACTAGAAGAACTGAAAATTAAGTAAGTGTTGAAAATTTATGCAAGGTGATGAGACAGTCCAATTTACAGGCAGGTAACAGTGAGAGAAGAAGTTAATTAAATCTCTGCCAGTCAAGTCAGAGTTTGCATCCGGTGTGCTATAGTTTTCTATTGAAACACAAAATCTCTCTTTACGTGTCAAAGAGGGTTGATAACAGTATAGACTTCATAGTGTGGCCTTTGGAGAACTAAGCAGCCCAAAACAAAAAGCATACCAGACTCATGCTAGGTACAATAATGCTGAATAGATGTGAATTATTACTGCTGTTATTATTATTTTTGCTACAGTAGCCAAAATATCTTTCTTACACCTGGCTTGGGTGTTCTTTTCTTTTTTCTTACTTTTTTTTTTAATATAAAGATCATCTTTGCCCATTTCCCACTATTCAAGATAAACTCTATTAGTTTATTTATTTTATCACTGCACTTAAATGGATAAAAATATACAAACCCAAATGTCTAATAATTAGAGAATAAAAACCAAATGGTTTATCCACCACCAATGGTGCCATTTATAGCCAAGAGAGCCTAAAATTGGTTCTAATGATGTAAAAATACATCATAATACATTAGCTTTAAAAAAACATAAAATTGCATAGCCAAATAAATAGGATGGATAGGTGATAGATAGATGATAGATGATAGATAGATAGATAGTAGATAGATAAGATAGATATGTATGAAAAATAGCAGAAAGAACACTTGTTATATCTTTGGACATTCTGCATCCTCTCTCTCTTAATAACATTTTCTGAGCATCTCCCTGTTTCCACAAATAGTCCTTTAGAATATATACTCTTAAAGTTATAGCATTAAGACATATTTCCTCTATGTAATTTTTCTGTTAACCTCTGACTCTCTCATTGAGAATTATGTGGTAGTAGATGGAACATTAAATTGGCAAGCTCATACAGCAAAGACCCAAATAAATCTTCATTTGAGACAAAGATAAATCCAAACCACAAATGCCATGATCAACAGAGGACAAGATGAGAGAAATAATAAAGAGAAAATTGGCTCCCAGAAATATGAGGGAAACATATATATCACAGTCTGGGGTTTGGAATGAGCCAATCTGAAGTTATTGAGGTTCTCTCACCCCAAAGGTGAACTAGAAAATCAGAGTGGTCCTTCTTCCATTCCTACTCTTTAAGCATTAACACTACTGTCTAGTTTGCTAATACCCATATTTCTTCATGTCTCTTTGGTTTTGTATAAGCTGTTCTTCTCTCTGGAACACCCTCCCCTACTCATCCATCTGGCAAACTCCTCTTCACCAAGTATCAGTTCCAAGCCACCTTCTGCATGAAGCTTTCCCTGATTCCCCCAGGGAGAGTTAGGGTTTCTTGTCCTGATGTGCCTCTTTGGCTTTGTAGGGACCTTTATTATAGCCATCCTTGTAGCGATTTTAACATAACCCTTTGCAAGTTGGTCGTCCATAGTATACAGTGAATTCCTTGAAGACAAGGTTTTCACCTCTTCATTCCCAGCACTTATTATAGTAGGTGCTGAATAATTATTTCATGAATAAATAAATGGACAAATGAATGAAACTTTGTGATACAAGAAAGTGAAATTTAATTGATTATTTAGAATCAAAGATAAAGTTTGGGGTGATAGCAATTTGCACTGTCTAATTCCTAAGAATTATTAATAGTCCCATCTTACACATAAATTGAGACCTAGAATGATTAGGTAACTTACTCAAAAAATAAATTTCAGAAAAGAAATACAAATGGCTCTTGATTATATGAAAAGATAAATGTAAATTAAACTATTTTTCACCTATCAGACTGTCCAAAAAAGGTATTATAATAGACTCTTCTGGCGTGGTGTAAAAGGCATTTTCATATATTACTAGTAGAAGTATAAGTTGGAACCACCACCAATTTGTCACTGCATATCAAAATTACATATTTATATAATGTTCAACCCAGAAAATCTACTTTTAGAAATCCATCTTACGGAAATACCTATACCTATATGAAATGGCATATGAACAAGAATACCCATTGCTGTATAGTTTGTATAGCAAGACGTTAAAAGAATCCCTTTTGTCTGTCCACAGGCTAAATATATTATGATACATCTAGGACAGTGGTTCTTAAAGTATGGTCCCCAGACAACAGCATCAGTATCAACTGGAAACTTATCAGAAATGTAAATTCTCAGGCCCCACCCCAGACCTCTTGAATCAGAGATTTGGGGGTAGAGTTAATGTGTTCCTCTGTAGTTTTATATTGTGATAAATATAAAATTTTGAAAAATACTGATCTCAGCCATGGAGTACCACACTGCTGGGGAAAATAGGAGGGCGCTCTCTATACCCCGCTAAAGCAAGATCTCCAAGATCCTCTGTTAGGTGATGGAAGCAAGCTGCAGAAGAGTGTCTGTAACATGTTACCTATTGTGTTAAAGGGAGGAGGAAAGAAATCATATTTTAATTGGCTTTCCTATAATTTTTTTAAAACTCTGAAAATCTGGATATGTAAGAAATTAAGAAGACTAATTACCTATGGCTGAGGGGTCGTGGCAGATGAGGGGAGGGGAGAAAGGAGTAGGAGGGAGAATTTAACTATGAACTTCTTTACGTTTTGTGATTTTTTTTTAACCGTGTGAATGTATTAACTCTAAGAGAGAGAGAGAGAGTTTTTTCTAAGAATTCATATCTCCCAAGTAATAACTAGAAAGCCTAATTGCTTCCTACTCCATCTTTCTTTCTCATCAAGACCCTGGAAAATTGTGAAGTTTCACTTTTTTTTCTTGAGTTGCTGATGACCTATAATAAAATCTGGTAGATAACACACAAAAAGACACACATACACTCCCATGGGTGCACATGTGCACACACACACACGTGTAAAGAAGGACTGGCTGGTTTTATTGCTTTATTATCAAGACAATTAATTTTCTAATTGCTATTTCTAAGTTTAAAGACATTTCCTGCCCATATCCTGCCATGGAGTTTGCCCAATTGCAGGAATGTGCATCTATCCACAAACTGCCTGCCTAAATGAGGGCAATCATTTAGACAGATCTAAACTTAAGGGTCACTAACAATGCAAATATCAGGTCACATTGATCAATGATAAGTAAATTAGATAAAACAGTGCACCTACTATATGGTTTGTAATCCTAGAATCGAAGCAAAGTCCAAACAGCTTAAATAGCTTCAAATGTACACTACCTGCTAAGAACAAGAAATGTCTTATGGTGTTGTAATAGCTGTCTGTGGGATTATATTGTTGTTGTTAATTTGATGTGTGACCCTCAATAATTACTAAGAGATTCAGTTGTCCTTCCTACTTAAAAAAAAAAATGAGCATGCTCATCTGTCTCACTGAAATGTGATAGGAATTAAGGATTTTTTTAAATTGAGTAATATTTTTAGGTCTTCAATTCCAGACATTATGCAAAAAGCAAGTAACCTTGTCATAAATGTCTTACTATTTTGTTCTCTTTTCAATGTAGTGACATTCGGACAGAGTTAAATCCCAAGATCCCTGCTTGCTGCCAAACTCTAAGATGGAATCAATAGCAATGACCTCACCTTAATCTCCAGAAGGACTGGAAAATTACAGCTCCAGGTGACTCTTTCTGGCTTGTGTCCTCAGGAGACCTTTCTGGCCCTGTGCTGTGGAACAAGAGGCCTAAACTTGGTGTATTTACTGTGCTGTTTGCTTTGATCTGAATTTGCCTCCAGTAAGTACCTTTGAAGTCCACATATTTCTTGAGACTGTTGCCCTGAAGATACCCAAAATGAGCCATGAGATACCCAAAATGAGCCAAAATGAGCCATGTGTCTTGACCTGTTGTGGAAGCTCAAATGAACCATCAGTAATAGGAAAGAAGAGAACCGAGAGAGACCATAGCCAGTGATGGATACAATTGCTATCAGGGTACTTCTTATCTATTTCGGAGACAGACTGTAAAGAGCTTGGAAAATGTTTGCCAAGTGCTTTGAGTCCTAGAGAAAAAATATTAGTGGAATCCTTTGAGACAAAGAAGAGGAAAGGGTTTTTTTTTTAAAAAAAAAAAAAAAAAAAGGACAGAAAGCACAAAGGGGATAATAGAAATTCAATTCACCAAATATTTATCGAGTGCCTACCTAGTCCTAGGCCCTGGGCTCAGTACCAAGATATATAAGGTGCTTTCAGGACAGCACTCTGGAGAAGTGGAAAGACCAGTTTAATAACAACAAGGTGGATTAAAATAAATTTCATGAGGGAGATGTTCCTGTTTTATTTGTTTTCGTTCCCAGCAACTAGCACTGTGCTCACACAGAGGAGGTTCTCAATAACACCAAAGACATGAATGAACAAATAACTGGATACATATACTGGGAAGAAACTTGTTTATATCTCAGTCTACCTCACTTCTTGCACGATTCCCTGCCCGTGACTTTAAAGCTGTATCGTCACTGAGATGATGCCTTTCAGAAGCACTATCCATAGGGGGCTTCATTTGAAGTGTATTAGTGGCAACTCTTCCCATCACTTTGCTGCTGTCAACTACAGGGGGCAGCTTGGGGCCTTGGCTGAAATAATACTGCTGTGGGCAATGTTTTTGCCTCCTCAACATTCATAGGTTGACATCTATTCCCCAATATGAGGGTATTGATTAGGAGGTGAGGCCTTTGGGAGGTGATTAGGTCATGACGGTACAGCCCTCATGAATAGGACTAGTGCCCTCATAAAGAAACCTCAGAAGACTCCCTTGCCCCTTCCACCATGTGAGGACACAGTGAGAAGACAGCCACCTATGAGCGAGAAAGCAGGTCCTCACCAGACTCCGAATCTGTAGGCACCTTAATCTTGGACTTCCCAGCCTCCAGAACTGTGAGAAATAAATGTCCACTGTTTAATGCATCCAGTCTACAGTATTTTTGTTATAGCAGAACAGACGAAGACAAATACTAATACTGTATATTAGGAGTAAGGAGACCAACCCGTCCTGTTTTGCCCAGGACTTTACTCTGTTTAATAGTGAAAGCCCTGCTTTCTGGAAAACAGTTCCAGACAAATTGGGGTGATGGTTCACCATTATTAAGGACTTCCTGTGGACTTTTTCTCCAGTATTTTCCTTCCATTTTAGTGTCAGAAAATTGAAAATGTTAGACTATAACTTCCTGAGTACAGATTAGTGATTTCCCTTCTACAAAAATGAAGCTCTTCTCATCTCTCATTTCTCTCCAAGATATTCACCCTTTTAAAAGTTATCTGACTCTTACTGCTCTACCCCCAAGAATCCCTACTTACTTGTATCAAAAAAAGTTTTAGAGCTGAAATAAAAAGCAGAATTAACTAATCTAGTTCTCTTTTTACAGTTGAAGAAACTTGAATCCCAGAGAAGGAATTGGCCAAAGTCACACAAGTCTCCTGATTTCCAGATTAGTGATATTTCTTTTAAATGTAGCTTTTAAAAATATATATATTTTATGGTCAACAAGCCCAAATTTATAAATATTTTGTTCCCCCTTTACTAGACCTGACAATTCCTAATAAAACCCCTCACAATGTTTTTAAGATCAATTTATAATTTGATCAACAGTAATCTAGCTTCAAGCACAGAATTTGGCTAATGAAAAATTAAAATCACATAAGCCTTTCTTTCATGATTTCAAAAGTCCTTTAACTCCTCAACAAAATAGGAATTTTAAAAAGTACTCTTCTATTTAATTGATTATCAAACTCTTTCCTCTACTTGTGAGAGCCCATTACTGCCTACTGGATTCCATGATTTAATAATGTGAAGGGTAACACACACAATGTTTATCAGTTTAACAATGTCATTAAACTCTGCAGTAACCCCGTCAGGCAGTGTAAAGGATGAATTGCTCGCTGAAGAGTGTGGTTAAAAAAAAAAAAAAAAAAAGTTGCCCTCCCAGAGTTGCACTGCAAAATCAATACAATGCATAGTGATAGAGATATGTACGCAAAGTTGATTTATGAAGGTCGATTGAATCCCAGACATGCATAAGGCGAGTTTGAAAAAAAGATATTTGCCAATGACTGTACCATTCATAAAGAAGGTCACTGTACAAGTCAGAGAAGGTGATGTCCCTGTTGCAGAAAAGGATACATCAGGCGACCCTTACCCTGGGGCTCCAAAATGCAAACCATGTAACCAGCTACCTTTATTTGAATCCTATCCCCACCTGAAGACACTCTGACTTTGACTGAACTTCCAAAATAGCTTGCCTACACGGACAGTTATGTCCTAGCCAAAGAATGCCACTGTCCATTCCCAGGAACCCCAATCTTTCTCATTCTGAATTAATAAATGTCCATGATGGTTACTCATCAGTCTTCATGAATATGGTTAAAAACGTGTGCCTTAGAAAAAGAGACCACTGTCGGGACAGGGGAAGCCCTAGTCCCCGTGGATTACGGAGAATTCCTCTAGAGGCCCCCAGGCAGACAGCCAGTTCACTTCTCCTAGTGACACACAGCCCTTAACTCCGTATCTTCCACACAAATGTCGCCTGATAATACTATCCTCATTTTACATGTGAGAAAACAAAACCTCAGAGGTTAATGCCCTTTCCAAGGTCACACAGTGAGTGCTATAATTACGAGCTGGAATTGTGGCCTTTGACCCCAACTGCGATATCCTTTCCTATTCTGATTTCATGGTAATACCTCTGGTGTCCCATAGCACACCATCTTGGACAGGCTGAATTCCAGTCTCAGCTGAAATTCACGTGAGGTGGGACCATCGTTAGGATGACAGTGTCCTATATGTGCCAAAGGCCTTTTCTGATGCCCTGGAAGCCCACTCAGCCCATGTGCAAGCACAGTGCAGAGGCTGCTCTCATGGGCAGCCCTGAACCCAAGGGGAAATGAAATGGGTTGGATAATCTCTCTGACTCCTATCCTAGGAGAGGATACTTCTGAGAGGTATGTTTCTCAGAAGGTCCCAGAAAAATTAAGTCCTTGTTTCCTACAACACCCCCCGATATTGAGTTTTCTTCCTCTCTAACTCCCCCACTCCTTCATGCTTAGTTCCTGGGATCATTACCAAATAAAGCACCCAAATTCTCTTCTCAAGCTTGACATTGAGGGGAACCCAAACTGAGACAGATACCTTCATACCCAGAGTAAACCAAGATAACCGTCTTTCCTCCTGACACCCAGAAATTCTCTCTCTCACTGCTGCTTTGGGAAGACCTGTAGGAAAAGCACACCCTCAGGTGAACCAGTTACAGTACCTATTCCCCCATTTCAAATCTTTATCATTTAAGAGTAGTTGACCTTGTTCATGATGATTCTAAGTGTTCTAAATTTGAAATTATCAAATACATTTATATTAATAAAACTATTTTGTACATTCAAAAAATAAAAGACAGCCACACAAATAGTTTGGGGCCAGATTTGATGACACATGTTCTGACCCAGTAAATCAGAAAGTCAGAACTCTAGATCAGAGAGACCCTTCTGGGTCTCTAGAAGCCAAGAGAAGATGTTACACTCTCCCTGAATCCAAAGAACTCCACAGACTCACCATCTTGTAGGCTTCTGCAGTTACCAATAGTCAAAGAAGTCCAAATATCTTTTACAATATAATAAACTACCCAAAGCTAAGTGGCTTCAAACAATGTCAAATTTATTTTGCTCAGAGTAACATAGTTTTATCATGCTGCCTTGATCCAGTTTTAAGGTCCTGGCTGGAGGCTGGTCAGTTCCCCTTCTTGAACAGCTGATGGAGTCCACGCCCCCAAGCACCTCCCTTATCTGGCTCTCACACTCCAGGCCACCATAAACCCACCTTAACGGTCGCAGGGCCAGGCACCAGACAAGCAGGGACGGCCCTTATGCACCAGAACCTGCTGATGTTCAAATCAGCCAATCCTAAGCCTGCTCGTCCTTCCTTGCCCTTTCCTTCCCACTGAAACCACAATAAAGGCACTTTCCCACACTCACCCTCCCACCCCCTTGCGTTTTGTGCTGGACCCCGGGGCTTCCCCTGAGTGACTGCGCATGGTGTGCCATGTTCTCCCCCAGCGAACTGTGAGATTCACAAAACTGCAAAATTCTTTCCAGTTTCTCTCTCGATCTGCATCTGGCCTCACCAGACCTCACTGAAAGCAACATGGTTAAACTAACTCAACAATCCTGCAATTCTGGCAGGGTTCAATGGGGACATCTCAACTCAGCTCCATGTAGCACCGCGGCGGGGTGGGGAGTGCTCAAAGGCTAGGTGATACTACCACCCGAAGGCTTGCTTACCCACAGGTCCGGCACGTGGTGCTGGCTTTCAGCTGAGATGTGGCTGGAATACCTCAACGTGGCCTCGTCATGTGACTGCTAAACCTGAGAAAGTTCGACGCCTTAGGCAAGCCACTCAGTAGGTATAATTCTGGACTTCAGTACAGACTGGGTCCGCAGGGCAAGCATCCCAAGAGAACGTTAGGTGGAGACTGTAACGTCTTTCCTAACCTGGCCTCACAAATCACACAGAGTCACTACCACTGTGTTCCACCCATTAGAAGTGAGTCACTAAGGCTGCCTCTGTTTTGATGACAGACATGTCATCATGTGTGTGGCTAGAATGTGTGTCCTTTGCCGAATCTGCCATCATTGACCTTGCCCTATGATCTTGTCCTAAGGACACGGTCCTTGGATTTTCTAAGCAACTAGAAACTGGTCCCTAGATTTTCTAAACTATGAGAGCTCTGAGATCTGTAAAGGTCTTTAAAAAGCACTCAGTTCACCTTTCCATCAATCTACCTAGCAGATGGTCACCTAGATCAGGCTTATTTTTTTTAATTTAAGTATAGTTGATTTATAATATTAGATTGATTTCAGGTGTCCAGCATAGTGATTCAGTATCTTTGCAGATTATACTCCATTACAAGTTATTACAAGTTAATGACTATAATTTCCTGTGCTATACAGTATATCCTTGTTGCTTATCTATTTTATACATAATAGTTTGTACTAGATCAGGTTTAAATGCTTTACATAGCAACAAGGTAGGTCAGTACTTCTCAAGCTGCCCATTTTCATTGTGAACTCTGCTAGAGTATTCTTCCTCACCCAAATCTACCTTTACTCAAAAGTTCCAAGTCCTAGTTTCATTTGTGGCTATAGGATTATACAAAATAAATCGAATCTCTGCTGCACAAGATAGCCTTTAAATACTGAAAGATAAATTATTACAACTCCCTAAATCTTCTCTTCTTCAAATTTAACATCTCCAGTTTCCTTAGCTGTTTCTTACAGAATAGGTGTTTATAAGATCTTTCCTCAACCTTATTTTTTTAACTGAGTGCAATAATTTAAATTTATCCTAATTCAATCTCATGTTTAACAGTCTCAGCTCAATTTTCCTACCTGTTCTGATATTTTCAAATTTTAATTGAATCCCAAGTTTTGTCTTATCTGAAAATCATATCTTCTGTCATTTCATTGATTAATATGCTAAAGAAAATATTAATGTACACTACCAAGTGACAATAGATTCATTCCTTAACTGTCTACTGGCTATGCTTGGATACAAGGATAACGAGAGATGATTTGTTAAATATCTTTCAATATAAAATATACTATGGGGCCTCCCTGGTAGCGCAGTGGTTGAGAGTCCACCTGCCGATGCAGGGGACACGGGTTCGTGCCCCGGTCCGGGAGGATCCCACATGCCGCGGAACAGCTGGGCCCGTGAGCCATGGCCGCTGAGCCTGCACGTCCGGAGCCTGTGCTCCACAGTGGGAGAGGCCACAGTGGTAAGAAGCCCGTGTACCGCAAAAAAAAAAAAAAAAAAATACGATGGCTTATAATAGTTTCCTGATCGGCCAGCTTACTTATTCTATTTTTTTTAAAGAAAATAAATTTCATGACTTTAATTATTAAGTATTAAATGAATGCCCAATATACACCAGTTGCTGTCCTAGACACTTGGACACAGCAATGACAAAATAGACAAGGTTTTGGCCTCCTATGGGGCAAGACAGATCATAAACAAGTAGTCAAATAAATGAATAAGATCATATCAAAAAGTGATGATTGCCTGGGGCAGTGGGTAAATGAAACTACTTTAGTGTGGGTGATCGGGGAAGGCCTCTTGGAAGAGATAACATATTTAATGGAGATCCTAATAAAATAAACAACTCTGGGAGCATTTGGAGCCAGAGTGATACAATAGAAGAAACAGTGCATGCAAAGATGTTGTGATCATATTTGAAAAACAAATAAAGGAACAACGTGGTTGTACATCACAAGTGAAGCAGGAGGTGGTGCAAGATAAAGTTGGACAGGGAGGACCCCCAAGGCCATTATAAGATGCTCAAGTTCTGTTCCAAGTGCAACTGGGTCACCAGCTGCTGGATTTAGAGAAGTCCCCAAGATTGCGCTGACTTATGACACCAACTGCCAGTTCAGGGCTCCCCAAGACCACCATCAGTTTCAATAATTCACTAGAAGGACCCAGCAAGCTCGCTGAAAGTATAACAATACTCAGGTTACAGTTGATTACAGTGAATGGATACATGTTACAATCAGCCCAGGGACAACAGGCCTGGGGAAGAAGCCAGGAGAGTCCCACTCATGGACTTTCCAGTTGTCCTTTTGCCTTAGCGCCATGCACAGCACTAAATTCTCTTGGCAATCATGTGTGACAACACACATGGAATATTAGCAATGAGGGAAACTCACCTGAGCATTGGTGCCCAGAGGTTTTTATCAGGGTGCTGTCATCTAGACATGGTTGACTGCTTACGTGGCTGACCTTTAGTCTCAGGCCCCTCTGAAGGTCAAGCTGATACCACGGTCCTAAGTCCCCACCATAAATCACATTGCTAGACTATGGCAAGAGACAAAGAAGAGAGAAATACAAAAAGTTGGGGCAGATTTTTCAGATTCTTTTCCCTTATGGGTTATTACAAAATACTGAGTAGAGTTCCCTGTGCTATACAGTAGGTCCTTGTTGTTTATCTATTTTATATATAGTAGTGTGTGTCTGTTAATCCCAAACTCCTAATTTATCTCTCCCCACCCTTTCCACTTTGGTGACCATAAGTTTGTTTTCCATGTCTGTGAGTCTATTTCTGTTTTTTTTTTTTTTTTTGTGGTACGCGGGCCTCTCACTGTTGTGGCCTCTCCCGTTGCGGAGCACGGGCTCCGGACGCGCAGGCTCAGCGGCCATAGCTCACGGGCCCAGCCGCTCCGCGGCATGTGGGATCTTCCCGGACCGGGGCACGAACCTGCGTCCCCTGCATCGGCAGGCGGACTCTCAACCACTGCACCACCAGGGAAGCCCTATTTCTGTTTTGTGAATAAGTTCATTTGTACCTTTTTTTTCAGATTCCACATATAAGGGATATCATATAATATTTGTCTTTCTCTGTCTGGCTTACTTTACTTAACATGATAATCTCCAGGTCCATCCATGTTGCTGCAAATGACATTATTTCATTCTTTTTTGTGGCTGAGTAATATTCCATTGTATAAATACAACACGTCCTCTTTATTCATTCATCTGTCAATGGACATTTAGGTTGCTTCCAGGTCTTGACTATTGTAAATAGTGCTGTTATGAATAGGGAGTGCATGTATCTTTTCAAATTATGGTTTTTTCCAGATATATGCCCAGGAGTGGGATTTCAGGATCATATGGTAGCTCTATTTTTAGTTTTTCAAAGAACCTCCATAATGTTCTCCATATGACTGCAACCTCATGAGAGACGCTGAGTCAGAACCACCCAGCTAAGCCACTCCCCATGTAGGATAAGAAATGTCTACCATTTTAAGCTGCTAACTTTCAGGATAATTTCTTATGCAGCAATAGATAACTAATACATATGTAACAAGCCACTTGAATAGCCAAAAACAGAAAATCAAGTGTTTTCAGAGGCTCAAAGATGATGCAAAGACGTGTCTCTTTTGTTTTCCAACACACTTCAAGGGTTTATTTTGCATGTAGTTTTGCTGTTGTTGTTGTTGTTGTTTTGTTTTTCACTTTTTGGCTTATGTGTTTCTGACATAAAAGTATTGGTATAATAAAAGGTGGGCACACTGATCATGAAAAAACAGGACTTAAAAATGTTAGAAGTGTTTCAAAAGCACTAGCCCTAACCTTGTAAATGTAATTTGTTATCTCACCAGCAAAGAGGGCAGAAATACAGTTCTTGGCTTTAGGGAGCTCAGTAGAATGCACTGTAGACTCTGGAAGTATGGATATAAAACAGGTCACCAACAAACACTGCCTCCTTCCTGCAGGCCTAGCTCTATGCATCTGGCTGCTGAGTCATTTCGTATGCCATAATATTATCCGACTAACGTATGGGTACAAAAATTAAGCAAGGCACAGAGTTTATCCTTAAGAAAGGCAGATATTAAAAGTTGAAATTAAAGAACCTAAGGACTGGGGTGGAACTGTGTGAAATAAATTAACACAATTTTCCATAAAAATGTATCTCCTCAGCTAAATTTAATTTATATTAAATTCTAAGCAATTAGTCATAATTCTCAAATTCCTCTATTATTCTCTTCTTGTCCACACTTTCCTTTCAAACCCTCTACCCTGCAGATTCCACATACACACGACCACACACTTCCCCACAAACACACTTCTTTCTTCCTTACAAGAACTATAAATTTCCATAACTTAACAAAGGAAGGGTGAAAAATCTAAATCATTTGGTCACAGTCAGCATGCTGAAGGAAAAGTAAGCCTAAAGTTAAATTTAAGCAAAAACCTGCATCCCCAAATGCAAAGATGGTAAGTAGACCTTCTTTTAGCTCCAGTAAAAGAATTTACCTCCCTTTGGTTCCTTTTAAACTGTTTTCCACATTTACAGAACTAGGCTGCTTAGTTCTGCACATCCCAGGAGGGTTAGCTAATCCTGTACCTGCTATTTACACGATGGCATTCCCATCACTGTGCCAGAGCCTCGGGTCACCGGAGGGACCATTCCTGCAGACGCTCCAAAAGTTGCAGCTGGCACAGCAAATCCTTAAAGCCTCACTCCCAGATAAGGTATTCTGAAGTTGCTACAAAGTACTGATTATTTCTAAGAAAATTACAGCCCACAGTTTCTTTGTGAAAGCTTCCCTTTGGTACACAAAAAAAGAAATAGAATAAAAACTTTCACCACCAAAGTCTTTCATTCTGACTTATAGGCTTCATCCCTAAATTCAATTCTACCACTAATCGAAGAGTTTTTCAAATGTTCATCTCCATTTCTTAATCTCAGCTTCCATCCAAAACCAAGAATTATTTTAACAAAGTAATCTAATTGCTAATTAGTATCTGTTATTTACATAAAGGTAATATTCAGATTCAACTATTTGCAACATGGGAATTTAAATTTCATATTCTAACCTGTCAGAATCTTTATTTTTTTTTAATGTTTCATTGTAACAGTTCAAAATCTTAATCTCCTTTTATTCACCAGCTCATTCACTGAAGTCTTTTATTCAAATCCTCTATTCCCAAGTTACTGTTACTAATCCACAAACAACTGGATAGGATTGAGATGAAATGCAAAAAAAAGAAAGAAAAAAAGAAATTGTATTATGTCAATTCACACATCAACTCTAAATGTATAAGTGGCATGCATACTTAGCAAGGTGGCTAGGGCTGCATCTAAGAAATGTTTTACTGTTCCATTCTATTTTATATATATATATATATATATATATATATATATATATATATATATATATATATTTTGGCGATACGCGGGCCTCTCACTGTTGTGGCCTCTCCCGTTGCGGAGCACAGGCTCTGGACGTGCAGGCTCAGTGGCCATGGCTCATGGGCCCAGCCGCTCTGCGGCATGTGGGATATTCCCGGACCGGGGCACAAACCCGTGTCCCCTGCATCAGCAGGCGGACTCTCAACCACTGCGCCACCAGGGAAGTCCCTAATTATATATTTTAAACATAAAAATATTTGGGTGAAGAGAAAGAGGTGAAGTGTGACTCTTTTTTAGAATCTGCAGATCTTCCTTTGTCAGAGGAAGGGATGAAGAGTCATACAGCTTTGAAGATAATTAAATTTTTGATCTTCAATTAGAGTTTCATTTGTTAAGAATCTTCAGTCAGTCTTACTTTTTATGCTTATTTCTAACAAAACATAAGATAGGCCCACATTAAGGTCATTGGTTTCCACCACCACCCCAGACCTTAGACTTTAAATGATTGGATTCATGACCCATCCTGCCCACACATATTGATAGAATAAAACTCCTTCATAGAGTACTGTTTTCTAACATACGCATATTTAGGTCTTTCGAAGTGAGGAGAAAATGCAGTTGGGACAAATGGTCTTTTTAAACTTTTTATGAAATCTTGTTACAATAAAATCTAAAACTGAAGCAATGTTAAAATAGAGTAGTACATTGTGAGGAAGAATCACTGAAGTCTCCGCACTTTCTATTATAAATGTGGTTCTCTTTCAAGATGAGCGTTGCCTTTTTTTTTCTTTACTTTAAATCAAAACAAGTCCAACAAAGGAAGACCTGCAGATTCTAAAACAGAATCACAGAAGACTAGGCCACATTAACAGCAGAGCAGGGTAACTGGGTGAATCCAAAATATAGTACTGTTCCTATTTCCCAGAGTTGATTAAAATAACTCTGTGTGAATGGGGTGGCCGTTCTTAGAGCCACAGGCCATGCATGATGCCACTTGGACATAGTAGCAGTCAAATCTATCAAAGTCAGGTCTCTCTGCCCCGAGGTCCAGATGCTAGAATGTCCAAACCTACAGAAGCTTCCTGCAGGTTTTAGCAGTGAGAGAGTCCAGCTCGACCATCAGTAACTGAGGAATGGCCACCGAGACTCCCTGAGCAGTGCTTAACAAACTGTATTATGTATCACAGTCATCTGAAGGGCTTGAAACATACAGATGGCTGAATCCTACCCTCTGAGTTTCACATTCAGTAAGTCTGGGGTAGGTTTTTCTGTTTGTTTGTTTTGTTTTGTTTGTTTTTTTGCGGTACGCGGGCCTCTCACTGCTGTGGCCTCTCCCGTTGCGGAGCACAGGTTCCAGATGCGCAGGTTCAGCGGCCATGGCCCATGGGCCCAGCCGCCCCACGGCATGTGGGATCCCCCTGGACTGGGGCATGAACCCGTGTCCCCTGCATCAGCAGGCAGACTCTCAACCCCTGCGCCACCAGGGAAGCCCTGGGGTAGGTTTTGAGAACACATTTCCAGGTAATACTGATGCTGTTGGTCTGGGGACCACACTTTGAGAACAGCAGCCCTAGAGAAATGGCAGGGGAGTAGCAAGCTCTACACAGCTTTTGAGGGTGTACAATACAAAGCAGGGTTTCTCAGCTTTGATGTCATGATAGAATCGCCTGGGGAACTTTTAATACTCCTAATGCTCAGGACATAACCCAGACCACTTAACTCCTAATTAGAGGACGGGCAGCCCAGACAGCAGTCTCTTTTAAAGACCCCCCCAAGTGATTCCACTTGCAGCCAAGGCTGAGACCCAGTGAAGACCCTGTGTCACTGCTTCTCAAACTTGCCTGAACACTGGATTCACTTGGGAAATTTTTTAAAATACTGGTGCCTGGCTCCCACCCCTAGACATTCTGGGTGTCACAGTTTTAAAAGTTCCCAGGTGATTCTAATGTGCAACAAAGTCTGGGAACCACTGGGCCTTCCCTAACTGAAATTTTCACACTGTAAAGAGACAGAAATTGGGAGTTCCCTGCTAGCCTAGTGGTTAGGATTCTGGGCTTTCACTGCCATGGCCTGGGCTCAATCCCTGATCGGGGAACTGAGATCCCACAAGCCGCATGGCACGGCCAAAGATATAAATAAATAAAAAGACAGCAATTGACCTAAGTCATAAAGTTACCATAATCACATTAGAGCTTTTCCTAAATTCAAGTATTTTAATAATAATTTTTTTATTAAGCAACCACAAATAATTGGAACATGTAGATTATTGGGGATGCATTTCTAAAAGTAAGTTAGGACTATGATTTTCTTTAGGTATAATTCATATACGGAAAATTCATCTTTTTAAATGTACCGTTCTATGAGTGTTGACAAATGCAGCCACCACCACAATCAAGGTCTAGAACAGTTCCATCCCCCTAAAATGTTGTCTTGTGCTCCTTTGAAAGCAGCTTTGATTTGCCAATAAATCAGGATATTCTGCTTAACAGCCTCCTCTACCCCATCCTCCGTGTGTTGCATAATTCTTTCTCTGTCCTGTAAAAAGAGGCTCATGAGAGCATGATGGGAGAGGGGAAAGGGGCCAGGGAGTGTATGGGTGCCCATCTGAGTTGTGATAGGCAAGCTCAGCTACTCAGAGAACATTGAACTAGATATGGGGTCATAATATAAATTATTATCGATGTATCTAGTATTAAAATGGAACTGTGGGAATTCCCTGGCTGGTCCAGTGGTTAGGACTCCATGCTTTCACTGCCAAGGGCATGGGTTCAGTCCCTGGTCGGGGAACTAAGATCCCACAAGCCACAAGGTTAGAAAAAAAAAAAAAAAAAAGGAACTGTATCAAATGTGACTAAATTTTAATCTGTAATGTTATGTTTTAAAAAATATGAATAAAAGGGATGATCACCTTTGGAGGATGCTAGGGAACCAGTTCACTATCCTGAAAACTGGAAAGTAAAGGGAAAGAATGAAGCATCCATCCCTGCTTTCCTTTATGAACTGTACCACTGGGTAACCAAATACTACATGGGGGGACTCTCTCTCAACTGAAGTAGAAGACGCTATGGAGCATTGGAATATCGTCATGTTGCAACTCCTAATGAATTGAGGATAATGAGGTTCAAAGGAAGCGGATGTCTAAAAAATGAGAGAAAACCATGCATTGTGCACCTTTGGAAGGAAAAACAACACCCCCTATGAAATATTTCTGTAAAAAACATAAAGAAATGAAATTTGATTCTGGCCAAGCCTCTGCATCCAACTACCAGTTTATAGGTAAAACGGGGAACACAGAAACATGTTAAACTGCACCATGTGGATGCAGTCAGCAAAAGTCGGCCTATAGGAAAGTCCACAGGAGAAATGACCCAGTTCCTTCAACAAATGAATTCTGAGAGACCAAGACACAGATGGATCGGGAATCTATAGTTTAAAAAAGACAGAATATTTACTCTAATCAAGTACAGTATGTGGGTCTTATTTGGATACTAATTCAAACAAACTTTAAAATGTATGATATTTACACAAAAATTGTAAAGGTGAAAACTGAGGATATCTCATTTGAATTTAGATATAGGAACTTAAGGAATCAATGCTATTTCTATAGCATGCTAATGGCATTTTGGTTACATTTTTTAAAAGAGGGACATCTTTTAGAGATATTTACTGAAATATTGATGGATGGAGGGATATGACATCAGAGATTTGCTTCAACATAATACAGTCATGGGGAAAGTGATTGGGGTAGAGGAGAACCAAGACTAGCCATAAGTAAATAATTGTTAAACCTGGATGGTAGACACATAAGGATTCATTATGCTGTTTTGTCTACTTTTTATGTGGTTGAAATTTGCCATGATAAAAAGTTCACAATGAAAAGAAAAGGCAAGAAAAATTTGTATGCAAATGTCCATAATAGCATTATTGATAAGAGCCTAAAACTGGAAAAAAAAATCCATCAGTTGGTGAATGGGTTAAAAAAAAAACTGGTATATCTTCTTTCTATGCCTAGAGTAGCCTGATCAACATGGTTTAACTACGCAGAATAGCACCATTCATGAACTTCCGTGCAAAGACTGAAATGTGAAGATTCTAGGCAGAGCTACCTGCCCCAAAAACGATTCCCACTCTACTCAACATAGTATCCACCAACATTTCATTCTCTGAATGAAAGAGTAGTTCTGGAACTCTGATATATGGACAGTCTTAGGTCCTCCAGCACTCTACATTTAAAGATATTTTGTATGATGTTGCTTTATAACCTCTTCTTTTGCACTGAAAGTTGATGTTTCAAATCCTGTTTCCTTAAATCCCTGGGTAATCCTGGATTACTCAGATGAACTGAAAACACTTGGGCATTACCTGGATGTCTAAACAACTTAATCAGTGACAAAATAAAAGACCCTTAAAGGAGAAGTTATTTGGGGGGATTTCAGAGAGCATTAAGGGAAACATATTTTATTGTGAAGATGGGAGTTCTCAGGACCTCTCAAAAAAGAAAAGATAGCATCAGACACATTAATACACAAGGTTCCCAGAAAAAAACATGGTTAATAAATACACATTTTTGGAACTTCCCTGGTGGCGCAGTGGTTAAGTATCTGCCTACCAATGTAGGCGACACGGGTTCGAGCCCAAGTCTGGGAAGATCCCACATGCTGCAGAGCAAATAAACCCGTGCGCCACAACTACTGAGCCTGCGCTTTAGAGCCCTTGAGCCACAACTCTTGAGGCCACACACCACAACTACTGAAGGCTGTGCACCTAGAGTCCGTGCTCCGCAGCAAGAGAAGCCACTGCAATGAGAAGCCCACACACCACAAAAAAGAGTAGTCCCGTCTCTACACAACTAGAGAAAGCTCGCGTGCAGCAATGCAGCCAAAAATAAGTAAATAAATAAATTTATTAAATAAATAATGTTTCCATTCGCCATATTGTTTGGAATTATCTTCTCTCTAAATACCATCAACAATGCCATCAGAAAGATACAAAATCAATCAGCAGGGCCATATCTGCTTATATTCATGACTAAATGAGTTCATAAATATGGTGGAGGGTAAGTTTTAATATATATAACACAGTAATAAATATATTGTAAAAACTCAAATCCCTACATCAATACCTATTTATAAAACTGTAAGATGCATTTAATATTATATCTCAACAAGCATGCTTGCTTGTGAATGCAAAGGCAAGTTCAACTTGATTTCCATTGGGCAATCGCCCACTTTCCAGCCATGGCAGTTCAAGGACATTCCAGTGTTATTTCCATTGCAGAATTCAATCAATCAGCATTATATCTAATCCATATAGCAACATTAAACAAAGCTATTAAACAAAGCTTCTTGCTCTGATATTAACAGTGGAAATATAGAACTGCTCCTCATTTCCCAGTTAATTTAAGACAGGATAGGTTAGCATCTTCCGGAAAAGTGCAAAAAAAAAAAAAAAAAAAGGCAGATCAGAGACCAAGGCAGCCAAGGCCTGGAAATCTAAACACTTTCAGAGTCTACCTGTCCCCTTCCTTCCCAGGCCTGGATTCCCAACTTTAGGAGTTGACTAGCTATTCTGTCTTCAATTTCTAAACAACTACTTTTTCTACATCCTCTTTCTCTGAAATTAATTATTGGCTCTGCATATTTTAATAAGATGAATTAAGGTAGATTCTTGTTTTAGGGACTAGATTGAGATTTTGCCGTCTACCTGCAGAGGTGCCCCAGAGGGTTAGAACTTACTGCTTGAGGAATGTTCTCAGTCAGCAATAAACATATGGTATAGGGTGCGGTTTCTTAGCAGGAAGCTGCTGTCAAAAACTCATAGGGACCTGTCAGCAGGGCTCAGCACAGGAGGTGAAACCATGGGTAACACTGGCTAGCTACATTCCCCCGGGAACAAGTAGAGGGTAATGTTTCTGCCCACTGCTTGCAGTAGCTCTGCATGTTAAACAAATGCAACTTCTCTCCACAAAGGGACTTTGCCTGTGAGTTAACATGAAGGCATCAAAAGTGAAACTGCACAAGTTCTGTACACAAGGGTCAGCAGGAGCTTGTTAACACGCAAACGTCAACATTTAAGCAAAGTGGAAGCTCCTTAGGCAAAATCCAGAAATAAATACCTAAATCCAAGTATGTTCATTTATTATGTTACAGGAAACTATATTACAAGTTTTACAAGTTATATGGCAGCAGTAGTTTCAATATGAAATTAAAAAGATAAATCACTGGGTCTGAATAGATTTTCTGGGACTTTAGTGTACAAAGGAGGGTGAGTGTAGCTGAAAACTGCCAGTGCAAAAAATAATAATAATAAATTTAAATGTAATGTAAATAAACTTGTCACTTCTGTAAAGAGGGCCCGCCTGCTCCCATGCACTGATATGTATAAGCACAATGTGGACACTGCTTTCTATGGGAACAAGAATACAAATCGAACCTATAACTGTGTCAACCCATAATGGTCATGCAGTGGGTCGTAATTTAAAATAGCAACCTGGGGCTCCCCTGGTGGTGCAGTGGTTGAGAGTCCGCCTGCCGATGCAGGGGACACGGGTTCGTGCCCCGGTCCGGGAGGATCCCACATGCCGCGGAGCAGCTGGGCCCGTGAGCCATGGCCGCTGAGCCTGCGCGTCCGGAGCCTGTGCTCTGCAGTGGGAAAGGCCACAGCAGTGAGAGGCCCGCGTACCACCAAAAAAAAAAAAAAATAGCAACCTGTATTCTTTGCTCAAATAGGAATTAATTTAAAAAGGTACATGAGCACAGTTTTGATATAACTATGTTAATAAAATAACTGGTAAGGATGAGTGAATGTCAATCATACATGTGGTGGATTTAAAACATGTTAGTAATTTCATTGAAACTCCTCCCTTGAAAATTTAGAGCCTAATTCTCCACCACTTGTATGTAGTGACTTGCTTTGAATAAATAGAATGTTGTAGGCACTTCCCTGGTGGTCCAGTGGTTGAGACTCCACACCTCCACTGCAAGGGGCACAGTTTCAATCCCTGGTCTGGTAACAAAGATCCCTCATGCCACGCGGTGCAGCCAAAAAACATAAAAAAGAATGTTGTGTAAATAATGCCATGTTAATTCTGTGGTTAAGTCGTGAAAAGGGTGGCTTCTACCTGGGTCTCTTTCTGTCTTGGATTACTCCCTCTGGGGGAAGTCAGCAACCACGTAATAAGGACACTCAAGCAGCTTTGTGGAAAAGCCCACACGGGGAGAAACTGAGGCCTCCCACCAACCATCAACTTGCCAGCCTCATGAGTAAACCACCTCGGAACTGTATCATACAGCCCCAGCCAACATTCAACTACAGGCTCACGAGAGACCAAGCCAAAACAGCCAAGCTAAGTTACTCCTGAATTCCGGACCCACAGAAAGAGTGAGATGATAAATACTTATTGCTGTTTTAAACACATCCAAGGCTGTGACTGCAGCGTTCAGAAGAACGCTGAACACTGGCCTCTTGGGACCAGGGGTCTTTTATATAAGAACCGCCATCCAGAAGCTTAACAACAGAGACCTTGGGGGCATTTTAGTGATTCTCAGGGAAGTCATCAACAGCGGCCTTCCTCAGGCTCGAACTGCAGGCACAGCCGAACATTTTCACCAGCAATCACCCCAAAAGTATTAGTTTCAGACTCACTTTAAACCTGGCTGCAATGTTAAGAACCAAGTGTTTGCTAAGCTAAGGTTTGTACAGAGACCACAGAACACCGAAGTTAGGAATGCCCTACAAAATCAAACTATATTTTCCAACAATATTGTTATAGCACTTTAAATAATTTACAACAAAACTACAAAAATCATATTCACCAGGACACATCTGTTAAACAGAAGCATCACTTCGGGTTAGCACACAGTATAGTGAATTCTAGCTTTCTCCTTTAGTCGCAAGCACCATCCACACACACACACACACATACAACACACACACACATATACAACACATACACACACACACACACACACACACACACACACACACACTGCTGTCCACAAATACGCTGAAAACCAGGAAGCATACCCACAACTTGAGGATTTGCCCTTTGCTAAGGGGCTGCCTCCACACAGGTGTCACTGCCCGAGGTCTCCTGGTCTTTGTGTATCTATCCCTGACCCTCTGTCTACAGCTCAGGTCTAAAATATTTTCTTCTGACCCCGAGTTCCACATGTCGTGCAAGCTGAGCTCTGCCTTGACTTCATATGCGGCCATGTACCCCTCCTTCTTCATGAGCAAATGTGAGCTTCCAAGCACTGGCTGGCCTGGATCTCGCTGAAGGCTGCTGGGCTGGAGGGGAGGATGGAGGGCGGGTTGTACTAAAGAGGCTGGCTTACTGTTCCCCCCTACCACCCCAGGAAACACTGTTCCCTTCCAAAGTGAAAGAACTGCATGGGGAGCAGCAGGGAAATTAATTATTGGCCTTTTCTTGGGGCCCCTCAGGAGGCTGGGTGAGCCTCAGGCCTGGCCCTGCGTCCCCACACCCCCCTCCTCTCTCCCTCTAGAAGCCCCTTTGCAAGCTGCGTCTCAGAGGCTCTGTGGCTGACGCTGGGGCGAGGTCATCCCAGGGGAGGGCACTGGGTCTGGAGTCTACCCTCCCTCTCCACTTCCACCTCTGGTTCCGGTTCCGGTAGGAAGCGCCAGCTCAGAGAGTTCTCAGGAAGGGTATCGCCAGGCCTTCAGCCTGGGTGCCGGCTTCCCCACAACTAGGCAGCTCACTAAAAGCACTCTCTCCACCCTTCTGCCCATGTTTTTAATCAGATTGTTTGGGTTTTTTCTACTTAGTTGTGAGTTCTTTATATATTGGGTGGGCCAAGATTCATGTGCTTTTTTCCATAAGATTGCTCTAGTAGCACTTATTTGCCTTTAACTTCATTCGAAACAATTACGTTAGATTGTATGTGACAGCTGTCATATCAGCGTGCATTCAAAAAGAGACTTATCAACATTGGTGAATTTTTGGGCTTCCCTGGTGGCGCAGTGGTTGAGAGTCCGCCTGCCGATGCAGGGGACACAGGTTCGTGCCCCGGTCCGGGAGGATCCCACATGCCGCGGAGCGGCTGGGCCCGTGAGCCATGGCCGCTGAGCCTGCGCGTCAGGAGCCTGTGCTCCGCAATGGGAGAGGCCACAGCAGTGAGAGGCCCGCATACTGCAAAAAAAAAAAAAAAAAAAAAAAAATTGGTGAATTTGTGTGTAGCCATTTTAGTATTGAAGATGGAAGAAAAAAAGCAAAGTTTTTGGCATATTATGCTTTATTATTTCAAGAAAGGTAAAAATGCAACCAAAACGGAAAAAAAAATTAAGATTTGCGCAGTGTATGGAGAAAGTGCTGTGACTAATCGAACATGTCAAAAGTGGTTTGCAAAACTTCCTGCTGGAGATTTCTTGCCGGTTGAAGTTGATAGCAATCAAATCGAAAACAATAATTGAGGACAATCAACGTTATACCATGCGGGAGATAGCCGACATACTCAAAATATCCAAATCAAGCATTGAAAATCATTTGCACCCACTTGCTTATGTGAATCACTTTGGTGCTTGGGTTCCACATAAGGTAGTGAAAAAAACCTTCTTGACTGTATTTCCGCCTGTGATTCTCTACTGAAACATAATGAAAATGTTCCGTTTTTAAAACAAATTGTGATGAGCGATGAAAAGTGGATACTGTACAATAATGTGGAATGGAAGAGGTCGTGGGGCAAGTGAAAGGAACCACCACCAACCACACCAAAGGCCAGTCTTCATCCCAAGAAAGTGATGCTGTGTATATGGTGGGATTGGAAGGGAGTCCTCTATGATGAGTTCCTTCCGGAAAACCAAAAAATTAATTCCAAAAAGTACTGATCCCAATTAGACCAGCTGAAAGCAGCACTCTGAAAAGTGTCCAGAATTAGTCAACAGAAAATGCATGATCTTCCATCAGGATAATGCAACACCGCGTCTTTCTTTGATGACCAGGCAAAAACTGTTACAGCTTGGTTGGGAAGTCCTGATTCATCCGCCATATTCACCAGACATTGCACCTTCGGATTTCCATTGATTTCAGTCTTTACAAAATTCTCTTAATGGAAAAAATTTCAATTCCCTGGAAGACTGTAAAAGGCACCTGGAAGAGTTCTTTGCTCAAAAAGAAAAAAGGTTTTGGGAAGATGGAATTATGAAGTTGCCTGAAAAATGGCAGAAGGTAGTGGGACAAAAGTGTGAATATATTGTTCAGTAAAGTTCTTGGTGAAAATGAAAAATGTGTCTTTTATTTTTATTTAAAAAAACGAAGGCACTTTTTGGCTCATCCAATATTTTAGCTATTAACCCCTTATCAGGTATATGAATTGCGAATATTTTCTCCCATTTCATAAGTTGCCATTTCACTATGTAGATGATTTCCTTAGCTGCACAGAGCTTTTTGGTTGGTAGTCCCACTTTTTTATTTTTGCTTTTGTTGCCTTTCCTTTTTGGCACCAAACCCAGAAAAATCCTTCTCAAGATTAATATCAAGGAGTTTACTGCCCATGTTTTCTTCTAGGAGTTTTATGGTTTCAGGTCTTATGTTCAAGTCTTTAATCCATTTGGAGTTAATTTTTGTGTATGGTGTAAGATAGAGGTTCAATTTCACTATTTTGCATGTAGCTGTCCAATTTTCCCAACACCGTTTATTGAAGACTATCCTTTCCCCATTGTATATTCTTTTTTGTGTGTGTGTGTGGTACGCAGGCCTCTCACTGTTGTGGCCTCTCCCGTTGTGGAGCACAGGCTCCAGACACACAGGCTCAGTGGCCATGGCTCATGGGCCCAGCCACTCCATGGCATGTGGGATCTTCCCGGACCGGGCACGAACCCATGTCCCCTGCATCAGCAGGCAGATTCCCAACCACTGTGCCACCAGGGAAGCCCAGCCCATTGTATATTCTTGGCTCTTTTGTCATAAATTAATTGACCATATGTGTATGGATTTATTTCTGGGCTCTCTATTCTGTTCCATGGATCTATGTGTCTGTTTTTATGCCAATGCTGTACTGTTTTGATTACTATAGCTTTGTAATATAATTTTAAATCAGGGAGCATGATGCCTCCAGCTGTGTTCCTCTTTCTCAAGATTGCTTTGGCTATTCAGGGTCTTTTGTGGATCCATACAAATTTTAGGATTATTTGTTCTATTTCTGTAGAAAATGCCATTGGAATTTTGATAGGGATTGCATCAATTCTGTGTAGTACAGACATTCTAACAATGTATCAATACTTTATACTTCCAATCCATGAGCACAAAATATCTTTCCATTTTTTATATTTTTCAATGTCTTTCATCAATGTCTTACAGTTTTCAGTACACAGAACTTTCATCTCCTTGGTTAAATTTATTCCTAAATATTTTATTCTTTTTGATTTAAATAGGATTATTTTCTTAATTCTCTTTCTGATAGTCCATTATTAGTGTATAGAAACACAACTAATTTTTGTATATTGATTTTTTTATCTTGCAATTTTACTGAATTCTTCTATTAGTTCTAGCAGTTTTTAAGTGGAATCTTTAGGGTATTCTATAAATTGCCCTGAAAAGTTAATTTTGAGTTTGTATTTATGATGTCATCTGCAAGTAGATACAGTTTTACTTCTTCCTTTTCAATTTGGATGCCTTTTATTTCTTTTTCTGGCCTAACTGCTCTAGCTAGAATTTCTAGTACTGTGTTAAATAAAAGTAGTGAGAGAGGGCATTCTTGTCTTCTTTTTTTTTTTTTTGCGGTACGTGGGCCTCTCACTGTTGTGGCCTCTCTGGAGCACAGCCTCCAGACGCGCAGGCTCAGTGGCCATGGCTCACGGACCCAGCCGCTCCGCGGTATGTGGGATCTTCCCAGACCAGGGCACGAACCCGTGTTCCCTGCATCGGCAGGTGGACTCACAACCACTGTGCCATGAGGGAAGCCCCTTGTCTTGTTCTTGATCTTAGAGGAAAAGCTTTCAAATTTTCCCTGTTGAGTATAATGTTTGCTATGGACTTTTCATATATGGTCATTATTATGTTGAGGTATGTTCCCACTATACCAAGTTTGTTGAGTTTTTATCATGAATTGATGCTGAACTTTGTCAAGTGCTTTTTCTGCATCTATTGAGATGGCCATATAATTTTTGTCCTTCATTTTGTTAATGTGGTATATCACATTGATTGATTTGCAGGTGTTGAACCATTCTCGCATCATCCCTGGAATAAATTCCACTTGATTATGGCATATGATCCTTTCAACATATGAATTTACCTTTTAAAAAAATGTTTTTAACACATGCTGATTTAGTCTCCTGAACTTTCGTATATGCTATAACCTGTGGCTAGAATGGTTCCTCCATAACCTTCAGGATAAAAATCCAAGATATTTAGCATAACATAAAAATTCATCCATGACCAAGCCCTACCTGGTTATACGGTGGCTCCACTTCTCCCACATTCAGGTGATTGTCCGTCACACATCCTTAATTTTCCTGCTCAGATATCATCTCCTCTTCAAGACTTCTGTAATCACCTAGGGATTTATAGGCAAAGAGATGTGACATTTTAGGTAAATGAACAGCATTTGGTAAGCCTCTATTTCTGGAAAGAGCCAGGCATGTCTGCAGTACTCAAGAAGTCTGGTGTGGCTGAAAACAAAGTGAGAGAGTTTTGAGAGATGATTGTCTCAATCCATGCCTGGTCTAAAGCCAAGGGGAAGCCATCAATGTGATTTATTGCTGAATGGAGAATGGAGGAAATAGATTATAGGTAGATCACAGGAGATATATAGGGAGACTATGATAGGAGTCTGTTGCAATTGTTCAGATGAAAGACGATGATGAAACCTTGGACCAGGTTGTTTGCAGTAAAGATCTTTAAAATAGCAAATAAAGTGGATGTAGTAAAAGACATTTGGAAGGTCAAATAAACAGCCTTAGATGATAAGTTGAATAAACAGAAGAAGAGGTGGAGACATCTAGGAGGATGCCTGAGTTTCTCCCCTAGAGAGCAGGACAGCTTATGGTGTCACTCATAGAGAGAATACAGGAAGAGAAGCAGGACTTCTGAACCTCAGCATCATACCCTTTGAAAATATAACCTTGAAAATAAAAGAAATGATAACTCATTTTCTAGAGCAAGAACAATTCTGGAACATAGCTAATTACACACACAAAAGCTAAATTTTCTGGGTGGGATATTTTAGTCCAGTGGTGAGCAATCCATTAAAATCAAACGACTGCCTCATGAAATCTGCAGACAATGAACTCTAGAGAAAGGAGAATAGCTAAGCAGACTGAACAATACCAATGATAAGGGCTCATCCTAGCTCAGATGATAGCACCATGTGGGCTTTTCAAATGACTTTATTCCTGTTCCTGTATGTGAAAAGAGCATGTGAAAAAGGAATCATGAATAGGAGTCTTAGGAAAGATATATTTAATCCTTCTAACCTGATATTTCATCTTTGATATTATTCATCCCAGTATGGATTTTTATTTTCTTGAACTATCCAATTTGGCTATCTACCTTCATTATATCACCCAAATAATTACAAAGTGTCCTCATCAGTTTGCTATGTTTTTATGACTTTATGACTGAAAGTTCCTTTTCTATCAGACATTCTTTCCATTTTTAATTCTAATTCCTATATATTTAAGTTGCAGGCCTCCCCAGTTTTTTGCAACTAAGAACATCTTGTTGGGCAATTGCCTTGAAAAGGTAATTTTATTTTATTTTATTTATTTATTTACTTATTTATTAATTTAGGGCTGCATTGGGTCTTCGTTGCTGCGTGCGGACTTTCTCTAGTTGTGGCGAGCAGGGGCTACTCTTCGTAGCAGTGTGTGGGCTTCTCATTGTGGTGGCTTCTGTTGTTGTGGAGCACAGGCTCTAGGCACGTGGGTCTCAGTAGTTGTGGCATGTGGGCTCAGTAGTTGTGGCTCGTGGGCTCTAGAGCACAGGCTTAGTAGTTGTAGTGCACAGGCTTAGTTGCTCTGCAGCATGAGGGATCTTCCTGGACCAGGGCTCAAACCCATGTCCCCTGCAATGGCAGGCAGATTCTTAACCACTGTGCTGCCAGGGAAGCCCTGAAAAGGTAGCTTTAAATTGATATTTATGATGAATATTATTTGAGTGTTTTGTGTCACTGTTAGGCTAGTAATAACTCAAAATTAATTATAAAAATAGTAGCTCAAAAAAATTAGAATAGACTAAAAAGAGAAAAATAATGAGCACAATTGAGAATGGATTAACATTCAAGGACCAAGTTGTTCTCTGGGGTGAGAATGCAAAAAAAGCCATAGAGCTTTTTCATGGTTTCCTTGTATACTGACTCCTAACATTATTTGTATGTAGCCTTCTTAGGGGACTTCTGACTTTAGGACCCAAAGCTAGTCTTTTGGGATTAACATATAAATACTACTATACATGAAATAGATAACTAATAAGAAAATGCTGTATAGCACAAGGAACTCTACTCAATATTGTGTAATGGCCTGTATGGGAAAAGAATCTAAAGAAAAAAAGGGGGGGAGTGAATATATGTATAACTGATTCACTTTGCTGTACACCTGAAACTAATGCACTATTGTAAATCAACTATACTCCAATAAAAATTTTAAAAATAAATAAATAAATAATAAAAATTAGAAAAAAGAAAAAGCATACAGCAGATCGATGAGCATTTTCTTATTCAAAAATAAATTTTAGCATTTTAATTAACAATAAGCCAGATGCTTTGATCTTTTCCCTCAGAACGAGAAATGTACATTTTTAACCTAGTTTTTTTGTATTAGCTGAATGCTTGGTCATAGTAATAACAATAACTAACATTTGTTGAGATCTCACTCCATACATGCTTCGATGGCTACATGCTTCTATTAGATACTCATTTTATTTTCACAAGATTATGAGGTAGCTATAATTATACTCATTATAGAGATGAATGAATGGAGACAAAGAGCATTTGAATGACTGTCCCAATGTCACCCATGCTAGGTAGGAAATAGGAGACCAGTATTCAAAGCCAGTTCTATTTGTGTCCAAAGTTCATGCTCTTACTATCCACTATAGTATGCTGTTTTAGTTGCCTTGGATTTCACAAACAATCTGTATAGCTACTCTTTCTGAGGCTTTTAATCATATAATACAAGTTAGTCAATATTTTATAGATCTGCCAATATTTCCCTTCCCTTTATTTTCAGTTTTCAAGTCACATTCTGCTCTACATTTTATCTGTTAAGGTTAGCACATCATTCTTATACTTCTGCCTTTTGTGTTTTCAGGAAGATAGATATCTTGTCATAAAGATATCATTGAAATTGAAACAGTTTGATAGAAACTGAATGTATAAGTTGAAATTTATGATCCCTCTGTTGCTTGTATATATTCAACTTTATACTATTATGTAGACTACAACTTGTTTTGTTGTGACTTACTTTGCACTCTATTTTTTTTAATTGCGGTATAGTTGTTTTACAAAGTTGTGTTAGCTTCTGCTGTACAGTGAAGTGAATCAACTATAAGTATATATATATATATCTTTTTTTTTGCATTTCCTTCCCATTTAGGTCACCACAGAGCATTGAGTAGAGTTCCCCGTCCTATACAGCAGGTTCTAATTAGTCATCTGTTTTATACATATTAGTGTATGCATGTCAATCCCAATCTCCCAATTCATCCCACCCCCTATTTCCCCCCTTGGTGTCCATACTTTTGTTCTCTGCATCTGTGTCTCTATTTTGGCCTAGCAAAAAGGTTCATCTATACTATTTTCTAGATTCCACATACATGCATTAATATACAATATTTGTTTTTCTCTTTCTGACTTACTTCACTCTGTATGACAGTCTCTAGGTCCATCCACATTACTACGAATGACCCAAAATTGTTCCTTTTTATGGCTGAGTGATATTTCACTGTATATATGTACCACATCTTCTTTATACATTCATCTGTCCATGGGCATTTAAGTTGCATCCATGACCTGGCTATTGTAAACAGTGCTGTAATGAACATTGGGGTGCACTGCCTTTTTTTTTTTTAACATCTTTAATGGAGTATAATTGCTTTACAATTTTTTATTTGTTTCAGCTGTAAAACAAAGTGAATCAGCTATATGTATACATATATCACTATATCCTCTCCCTCTTGCGTCTCCCTCCCACCCTCCCTATCCCACACCTCTAGGTGGTCACAAAACACAGAGCTGATTTCCCTGTGCTATGCAGCTTCTTCCCAATAGCTATTTTACATTTGGTAGTGTATATATGTCAATGCTACTCCCTCAATTTGTCCCAGCTTACCCTTCAGCATCCCTGTGTCCTCAAATCCATTCTCTACCTCTGTGTCTTTATTCCTATCCTGCCCCTAGGTTCATCAAAACCTTTTTTTTTTTTTTAGATTCCATATATATGTGTTAGCATAGGGTATTTGTTTTTCTCTTTCTGACTTACTTCACTCTGTAGGACAGACTCCAGGTCCATCCATCTCACTACAAATAACTCAATTTTGTTTCTTTTTATGGCTGAGTAATATTCCATTGTATATATGTGCCACATCTACTTTATCCACTCATCTGTCAATGGGCACTTAAGTTGCTTCCATGTCCTGGCTATCGTAGATAGGGCACAATGAACATTGTGGTACATGACTCTTTTTGAATTATGGTTTTCTCAGGGTATAGGTCTAGTAGCGGGGTTGCTGGGACGTATGGTAGTTCTATTTTTAGTTTATTGAGGAACCTCCATACTGTTCTCCATAGTGGCTGTATCAATTTACATTCCCACCAATGTAAGAGGGTTCCCTTTTCTCCACACCCTCTCCAGCATTTATTCTTTGTCGATTTTTTGATCATGTCCATTCTGACTGGTGTGAGGTGATATCTCATTGTAGTTTTGATTTGCATTTCTCTAATGATTAATGATGTTGAGCATTTTTTCATGTGTTTGTTGGCAAGATGTATATCTTCTTTGGAGAAATGTCTATTTAGGTCTTCTGCCCATTTTTGAATTGGGTTTTTTGGTTTTTTTGTTATTAAGCTGCATGAGCTGCTTGTAAATTTTGGAGACTAATCCTTTGTCAGTTGCTTCATTTGCAAATATTTTCTCCCATTCTTTGAGTTTTCTTTTCATCTTGTTTATGGTGGTCTTTTCATTTTGCTTATGGTTTCCTTTGTGGTGCAAAAGCTTTGAAGTCTCATTATATCCCATTTGTTTATTTTTGTTTTTATTTCCATTTCTCTAGGAGGTGGGTCAAAAAGGATCTTGCTGTGATTTATGTCATAGAGTGTTCTGTCTACGTTTTCCTTTAAGAGTTTTATAGTGTCTGGCCTTATATTTCGGTCTTTAATCCATTTTGAGTTAATTTTTGTGTGTGGTGTTAGGGAGCGTTCTAATTTCATTCTTTTATATGTAGCTGTCCAGTTTTCCCAGCACCACTTATTGAAGAGGCTGTCTTTTCTCCATTGTATATTCTTACTTCCTTTATCAAAGATAAGGTGACCATATGTGTGTGGGTTTATCTCTGGGCTTTCTATCCTGTTCCATTGATCTATATTTCTGGTTTTGTGCCAGTAACATACTCTCTTGATTACTGTAGCTTTGTAGTATAGTCTGAAATCTGGGAGCCTGATTATTCCAGCTACATTTTTCTTTCCCAAGATTGCTTTGGCTATTCGGGGTCTTTTGGGTTTCCATACAAATTGCAAAATTTTTTGTTCTACTTCTGGGGAAAATGCCACTGGTAGTTTGATAGGGATTGCATTGTATCTGTAGATTGCTTTGGGTAGTATAGCCATTTTCACAATTTTGATTCTTCCAATCCAAGAACATGGTATATCTCCCCATCTGTTTGTATCAACTTCGATTTCTTGCATCAGTGTCTTATAGTTTTCTGCATAAGGTCTTTTGTCTCCTTAGGTAGGTTCATTCCTAGGTATTTTATTCTTTTTGTTGCAATGGAAAATGGGATTGTTTCCTTAATTTCTCTTTCAGATTTTTCATCGTTAGTGTATAGGAATGCAAGAGACTTCTGTGCATTATTTTTGTATCCTGCTACTTTACCAAATTCATTGATTAGCTCTAGTAGTTTTCTGGTAACACCTTTAGGATTCTCAATGTATAGTATCAAGTCATCTGCAAACAGTGACAGTTTTACTTCTTTTCCAGTATGGATTCCTTTTATTTCTTTTTCTTCTCTGATTGCCATGGCTAAAACTTCCAAAACACTGTTGAATAATAGTGGTGAGAGTGGGCAACCTTGTCTTGCTCCTGATCTCAGTGGAAATGGTTTCAGTTTTTCACCATTGAGGACGATGTTGGCTCTGGGTTTGTCATATATGGCCATTATTATGTTGAGGTAAGTTCCCTCTATGCCTGCTTTCTGGAGGATTTTTATCATAAATTGGTGTTGAATTTTGTTGAAAGCTTTTTCTGCATCTATTGAGATGATCATATGGTTTTTATCCTTCAATTTGTTAATATGGTGTATCACATTGATTGATTCGCAGATGTTGAAGAATCCTTACATTCCTGGGATAAACCCCATTTGATCATGCTGTATGATCCGTTTAATGTGCTTTTGGATTCTGTTTGGTAGTATTTTGTTGAGGATTTTTGCATCTATGTCCCTCAGTGATATTGGCCTGTAGTTTTCTTTTTTTGTGACATCTTTGTCTGGTTTTGGTGTCATGGTGATGGTGGTCTCAAAGAATGAGTTTGGGAGTGTTCCTCCAGTGCTATATTTTGGAAGAGTTTGAGAAGGATAGGTGTTAGCTCTTCGCTAAATGTTTGATAGAATTCACCTGTGAAGCCACTGATCCTGGGTTTTGTATGTTGAAAGATTTTTTTTTATTCTCTTATTTTTGGCTGTGGTGGGTCTTCATTGCAGCATGCAGGCTTTCTCTAGATGTGGCAAGTAGGGGCTACTCTTCATTGTGGTGTGCAGGCTCCTCATTGCAGTAACTTCTTTTGTTGTGGAGCACAGGCTCTAGGCATGTGGGCTTCAGTAGTTGTGGCATATAGGCTCAGTAGCTGTGGCTCCTGGGCTCTACAGCACAGGTTCAGTAGTTGTGGCACATGGACTTAGTTGCTCCTTGGCATGTGGGATCTTCCTGGACCAGGGCTCGAACCCATGTTCCCTGCATTGGCAGGTGGATTCTCAACCACCACACCACCAGGGAAGTGCAGTTGGAAGATTTTAATCACAGTTTCAATTTCAGTGCTTGTGATTGGTCTGTTTATATTTTCTATTTCTTCCTTGTTCAATCTTGGAAGATTGTGCTTTTCTAAGAATTTGTCCATTTCTTCCAGGTTGTTCATTTTATTGGCATACAGTTGCTCGTAGTAATCTCTCATGATCCTTTGTTTTTCTGTAGTGTCAGTTGTTACTTCTCCTTTTTCATTTGTGTTTTGAGTTCTCCATTTTTTTCTTGATGAGTCTTTCTAATGGTTTATCAATTTTGTTTATCTTCTGAAAGAACAAGCTTTTAGTCTGTTGGGGTTTTTTGGATTTTTTTGTTGTTCTTTTTCTAATTGCTTTAGGTGTTAGGTTAGGTTGGTTATATGAGATTTTTCTTGTTTCTTGAGGTAGGATTGTATGGCTATAAATTTTCCTGTTAGAACTGCTTTTGCTGCATCCCATAGGTTTTGGGTCATTGTGTTTTCATTTTCATTTTTTTCTAGGTATTTTTTGATTTCCTCTTTGATTTCTTCAGTGATCTCTTGGTTATTTAGTTCCGTATTGTTTGGCCTCTATGAGTTTGTATTTTTTACAGATTTTTTCCTGTAATTGATGTCCAGTCCCATAGTGTTGTGGTCAGAAAATATACTTGATATGATTTCAATTTTCTTAAATTCCCGAGGCTTGATCTGTGATGCAAGATATGATCTATCCTGGAGAATGTTTCATAAGCACTTGAGAAGAAAATGTATTCTGTTGTTTTTGAGTGGAATGTCCTATGAATATCAATTAAGTCCATGTGGTCTAATGTGTCATGTAAAGCTTGTGTTTCCTTATTTATTTTCATTTTGGATGATCTGTCCATTGGTGAAAGTGGGGTGTTAAAGTCCCCTACTATTATCATGTTGCTGCCAATTTCCCCTTTTATGGCTGTTAGCTTTTGCCTTATGTATTGTGGTGCTCCTACACTAGGTGCATAAATATTTACAATTGTTATATCTTCTTCTTGGATTGATCCCTTGATCATTATGTAGTGACCTTCTTCGTCTCTTGTAACAGTCTTTATTTTAAAGTCTATTTTGACTGATATGAGTATTGCTAGTCCAGCTCTCTTTTGATTTCCATTTGCATGGAATAGCTCTTTCTATTCCCTCACTTTCAGTCTCTATGTGTTCCTAGGTCTGAATTGGGTCTCTTGTAGACAGCATACATACAGGTCTTGCATTTGTACCCATTCAGCCAGTCCTTGTCTTTCGGTTTGAGCATTTAATCCATTTACATTTAAGGTAATGATCGATATGTATGTTCCTATTACCATTTTCTTAATTGTTTTGGGTTTGCTATTGTAGGACTTTTCCTTCTCTTGTGTTTTCTGCCTATAGAAATTCCTCTAGCATTTGTTGTAAGGCTGGTTTTGTGGTGCTGAATTCTCTTAACTTTTGTATGTCTGTAAAGGTTTTAATTTCTCCATCAAATCTGAATGAGATCCTTGCTGGGTAGAGTAATCTTGGTTGTAGGTTTTTCCCTTTCATCACTTTAAATGTGTCCTGCCACTCCCTTCTGGCTTGCAGAGTTTCTGCTGAAAGATCAGCTGTTAACCTTATGGAGATTCCCTTGTATGTTACTTATTGCTTTTCCCTTGCTGCTTTTAATATTTTTTCTTTGTACTTAATTATTTTTTGTGTGTATGGTACACGGGCCTCTCACTGTTGTGGCCTCTCCCATTGCAGAGCACAGGTTCTGGACGCACAGGCTCAGCGGAATGGCTCACAGGTCCTGCCATTCCATGGCATGTGGGATCTTCCCAGACCGGGGCATGAACCCGTGTCCCCTTACATCGGCAGGCAGACTCTCAACCACTGTGCCACTAGGGGAGCCCTGTACTTAATTTTTGATAGTTTGATTAACATGTGTCTTGGTGTGTTTCTCCTTGGATTTATTCTGTATGGGACTTTCTGCACTTCCTGGACTTGATTGACATTATCCTTCCCAATATTAGGGAAGTTTTCCATTATATCTCTTCAAATATTTCTCAGATCCTTTCTTTTTCTCTTCTTCTTCTTCTGGGACCCCTGTAATTTGAATGTTGGTGTGTTTAATGTTTTCCCAGGGGTCTCTGAGACTGTCCTCAATTCTTTTTATTATTTTCTCTTTATTCTGCTCTGCGGCAGTTATTTCCACTATTTCATCTCCATGTCACATATCTGTTCTTTTGCCTCAGTTATTCTGCTATTGATTCCTTCTAGAGAATCATTAATAATCATTCATTCTGTTGTTCAGCATTGTTTGATTGCTCTTGAGTTCTTCTAGGTCCTTGTTAAATGTTTCTTGTATTTTCTCCATTCTATTTCCAAGATTTTGGATCATCTTTACTACCACTACTCTGAATTCTTTTTCAGGTAGACTGCCTATTTCCTCTTCATTTGTTTGGTCTGGTGGGTTTTTACCTTGCTCCTTCATCTGCTGCATATTTCTGTGTCTTCTCATTTTGTTTAATTTACTGTGTTTGAGGTCTCCTTTTTGCAGGCTGCAGGTTCATATTTCCTGTTGTTTTTGGTGTCTGCCCCAGTGGGTGAGATTGTTTCAGTGGCTTGTGTAGGCTTCCTGGTCGGGGGAACTGGTGCCTGTGTTCTGCAGGTTGGGGCTGGATAATGTCCTTCTCATGGGCAGGGTCACATCCAGTGGTGTGTTTTGGGGTGTCTGTGAACTTAATATGACTTTAGGTAGCCTCTCTGTTAATGGGTGGGCTTGTGTTCCTGTCTTGCTAGTTGTTTGGCATGGGTCGTCCAGCACTAGTTCTTGCTGGCTGTTGGGTGGCACTTAGTGTTGAGACGGAGATCTCTGGGAGAGCTCTCACCAGATGATATTACATGGGGCTGGGACATCTCTAATGGTCCAATCCTGAATTCGGCTCTCCCACCTCAGAGTCTGAGGCCTGACACCTGGCCGGAGCACCAAGACCCTGCCAGCCACATGGCTAAGAAGAAAAGGAAGAAAAAAAAGGGGGGGGAAGGAAGAGATAGAACCCCAAGCCAAATGATAAAAGCAAAACTAAACAGACAAAATCACACAAAGAAACATACACTCATAAAAAGAAAACAAACAAAAACATCAACAACCAAAAAAAAAAAAAAACAACAAAAAACAGTCAGAACCCTAGGACAAATGGTAAAAGCAAACTTAAACAGACAAAATCACACAAAGAAACATACACACTAAAAAATAGAGAAAAAATTTAATTTTAAAAATAATAAAATTTTAAAAATAAAAAAAGAAGAGAGCAACGAAACCAATAAACAAATCCACAAATGATAACAAGCACTAAAAACTGAACTAAGATAAACATAAAAACCAGAAACAAATCAGATGCAGAAAGCAAACCCCAAGTCTCCAGTTGCTCCCAAATTCTACTGTCTCAATTTGAGGAACATTTGTTGTCTGTTCAGGTATTCCACAGATGCAGGGGTCGTCAGGTCAATTTGGGGTATTTAATCCACTGCTCCTGAGGCTGCTGGGAGAGATTTCCCTTTCTCTTCTTTGTTTGCACAGCTCCTGGGGTTCAGCTTTGCTTTTGGCCCCACCTCTGAATGTAGGCCACCCTCAGGAGTCTCTTCTTTGCCCAGACAGGAGGGGGTTAAAGCAGCGGCTGATTAGGGCTCTCTTGCTCAGTCAGGCCTGGGGGAGGGAGGGGTACGGTAGTCATAATTGGGATGAGGAGGAAGGCTGTGGCTGCAGATGCTGGCATGACATTGAAACAGCCTGAGGCACACCGTGTGTTCTCCCAGGGAAGCTGTCCCTGGACCTCAGGACCCTGGCAGTGGTGAGCTGTACAGGCTCTGCAGGTGGGTGTGGATAGTGACCTGTGCTGCCACACAGGCTTCTTGGTTGCTGCAGCAGCAGTGTTAACATTTCATGCCTGTCTCTGGGGTCCGAGCTGATAGATGTGGCTCGCGCCTGTCTCTGGAGCTTGCTTAGGCAGTGCTCTGCCTTCCGTGGGCACATGGAGCAGAAATCCTCCCTCCTCATCCACCCCAAAACAATGGTCTCTTGCCTCTTAGGCAGGTCCAAATGTTTTCCCAGACTCCCTCCCAGCTAGCTGTGGTGCACTAGCCCCCTTCAGGCTGCATTCCTGCAGTCAACCTCAGTCCTCTCCCTGGGATCTCACCTCAAAAGCCAAAGCCTCAGCTCCCAGCCCCCACCTGCCCCACTGGGTGAGCAGACAAGAGTCTCAGGTTGGTGGGTGCTGGTCGGCACTGATCCTCTGTGCGGGAATCTCTCCATTTTGCCCTTTTCCTCCCTGTTGCTGTGCTCTCCTCCGTGGCTCTGAAGCTTCCCCCCTTCCCACCCCCCATCCCCACCAGTGAAGGGGCTTCCTAGTGTGTGGAAACTTTTCCTCCTTCACAGCTCCCTCCCAGAGGTGCAGGTCCCATCGTATTCATTTGCCTCTGTTTTTTCTTTTTTCTTTTGCCTACCCAGGTATGTGGGGAGTTTCTTGTCTTTTGGGAGGTCCGAGGTCTTCTGCTAGCATTCAGTAGGTGTTCTGTAGGAGTTTTCCACATGTAGATGTATTTTTTATGATTGGTGGAGAGGAAGGTGATCTCCACATCTTACTCCTCTGCCATCTTGAAGGTCTCCCTGTCACTCTATTTTATTGTGACTTACTTTGTCACTCTACTTCAAACAAAAAGCCTCAGAGTCCAACTATGTAAGTTTATGTGACTTCAGAATAACCCCATCTAAAAGCAATGGTATCCAATGATGCTTAGCTTAGCTTTTTATAAAATACCCCCTGTTCCTGTCTACTGAGCTGTCCCATAGTTGAAGTGGTTTTAAAATAACAGGCTACCATTACCAAATTCTGACATTTTAACATGTCAGAAATGTCCCTTTCTCTGCTATCAGAAAACTTCAGCACATAATCCCTGAATCTCTGTTTGAAACTCTCAGGACTCTCCCAATATTTACTCTGTACTTGTCACTGTCTGTCCTCTTCTGCTGAGTTATTTTTCAGTTCTCTTCCCACTATTTTTTCAACTTTTATATAGAATAAATAGAGCAATTTTTTATTTTCAGATATGACATGATTCCAGATGCTTGAGATTTCAGATTTTCTATTCACTATATAACAATGTATTTCTATAAAAATTTTCATTTGCACTTTTATTTATAACTTATTCGCTACCTATTTCAAAACAGAATTTGCTTGAATTCATCTGTCACAATATACATTTGGTCTGGGTTAAAAGTGCTATGATAATTTATGTACTTTGACTTCACTATTCCATTACAGAGTCAAGAAAGAAGATGGGGTCCAAGGAAACAAAACACTTTTGCTGAAACCATTAAATTGGAATATTATATCAAATCATAGTATGTGAATTTCCTTCTGGTATAATCAAAAGAACATACATATATTTTTATTTGTGGGCCTACCTAAATATCCTAACTTTCCACTAAATATTAGGAAATATTTTATGTTTTTAGTATCTACCTTTGATTCATTTGAAGTTATGACACACTAGGAATTTAAATTACAGTGGTTTACATAATTAGAAAAGACACATGCACCCCAATGTTCATTGCAGCACTATTTATAATAACCAAGACATGGAAGCAACCTAATGTCCATCAATCGCAGAATGGATAAAGAAGATGTGATACATATATACAATAGAATATTACTCAGCCTTAAAAAAGGAAGAAATAATGCTATTTGCAGCAAAATGGATGCACCTAGAGATTATCATACTAAGTGAAGTAAGTCAGACAGAGAAAGACAAATATCATATGATATCACTCATATAGGGAATCTAATTTTTAAAAAATGATACAAGTGAACTTATTTACAAAATAGAAACAGACTTACAGATATCAAAAATAAACTTATGGTTACCTAAGGGGAAATGTGATAGGGAGGGATAAATCAGGAGTTTGGGTTGAACATACACACACTACTAAATATAAGACAGATAACCAACAAGGACCCACTGTATAGCACAGGGAACTCTACTCAATATTCTGTGATAACCTATATGAGAAAAGAATCTTAAAAAGACTGAATACATGTATGTGTATACCTGAATCACTTTGTTGTACACCTGAAAGTAACACAACGTTGTAAATCAACTATACTCCAATAAATTTTTTTTAAAAAATATAGTGGTTTAGTTGGATACCCACACACACACCCTGCTGCAAGTTTATGAAAAGAGTTGACAGCCATTTTGCACTATGGACTCTGGTATGAAGAGCCAGGTGTGAGACCTCTGACCCCAGCACCAAATGAACAAGTGAAACTAGGAAGCACAAAGATGAAAGAAAGGGAGAATTCTTTGTAAAATAAGAAGAAGGAAAACTCCTTGATCCAACAAACTGGAAAACTAACTCAAAGAACACATTGAAGAAGATTTGAAGCTGTGGGGATGAAAGGCTCTTGGTGCTCCAGCCAGGAGTCAGGGCTCTGCCTCTGAGGTGGGAGAGCCAACTTCAGGACACTGGCCAACAAGAGACCTCCCAGCTCCACATAACATCAAACGGCAAAAAACTCCAAGAAACCTCCACCTTAACACCAGCACCCAGCTTCACTCAACGACCAGCAAGCTACAGTGCTGGACAACCTATGCCAAACAACTAGCAAAACAGGAACAGAACCCCACCCATTAGCAGAGAGGCTGCCTAAAATAATAATAAGTCCACGGACACCCCAAAACACACCACCAGACATGGACCTGCTCACTAGAGAGACAAGATCCAGCCTCACCCACCACAACACAGGCACTAGTCCCCTGCACCAGAAAGCCTACACAACCCACTGAACCAACCTTAGCCACTGGAGACAGACATCAAAAACAACGGGAACTACGAACCTGCAGCCTGCAAAAAGGAGACACCAAACACAGTAAGACAAGCAAAATGAGAAGACAGAAAAACACACAGCAGATGAAGGAGCAAGATAAAAATGCACCAGACCTAACAAATGAAGAGAAAATAGACAGTCTACCTGAAAAAGAATTCAGAATAATGAGAGTAAAGATGATCCAAAATCTTGGAAAGAGAATGGACAAAATGCAAGAAACATTTAACAAGGACCTAGAAGAAATAAAGATGGAACAAGCAACGATGAACAACACAATAAATGAAATTAAAAATACTCTAGATGGGATCAACAGTAGAATAACTGAGGCAGAAGAACGGATAAGTGACCTGGAATATAAAATAGTGGAAATTACTACAGAGCAGAATAAAGAAAAAAGAATGAAAAGAAGTGAGGACAGTCTCAGAGACTTCTGGGACAACATTAAACGCACAAACATTCGAATTATAGGGGTTCCAGAAGAAGAAGAGAAAAAGAAAGGGACTGAGAAAATATTTGAAGAGATTATAGTTGAAAACTTCCCTAATATGGGAAAGGAAATAGTTAATCAAGTCCAGGAAGCACACAGAGTCCCATACAGGATAAATCCAAGAATACACCAAGACACATATTAATCAAACTGCCAAAAATTAAATACAAAGAAAGCATATTAAAAGCAGCAAGGGAAAAACAACAAATAACACACAAGGGAATCCCCATAAGGTGAACAGCTGATCTCTCAGCAGAAACTCTGCAAGCCAGAAGGGAGTGGCAGGACATACTGAAAGTGTTGAAGGAGAAAAACCTGCAACCAAGATTACTCTACCCAGCAAGGATCTCATTCAGATTTGATGGAGAAATTAAAACCTTTACAGACAAGCAAAAGCTGAGAGAGATCAGCACCACCAAACCAGCTTTACAACAAATGTCACAGGAACTTCTCTAGACAAGAAACACAAGAGAAGGAAAAGACCTATAAAAACGAACCCAAAACAATTTAGAAAATGGGAATAGTCACATACATATCGATAATTACCTTAAATGTAAATGAACTAAATGCTCCCACCAAAAGACACAGATTAGCTGAATGGATACAAAAACAAGACCCATATATTTGCTGTCTACAAGAGACCCACTTCAGACCTAGAGACACATACAGACTGAAAGTAAGGGGATGTAAAAAGATATTCCATGCAAATGGAAACCAAAAGAAAGCTGGAGTAGCAATTCTCATATCAGACAAAATAGACTTTAAAATAAAGACTATTAGAAGAGACAAAGAAGGACACTACAGAATGATCAAGGGATCGATCCAAGAAGAAGATATAACAATTGTAAATATTTATGCACCCAACATAGGAGCACCTCAATACATAAGGCAAAATCTAACATCCATAAAAGGGGAAATCGACAATAACACATTCCTAGTAGGGGACTTTAACACCCCACTTTCACCAATGGACAGATCATCCAAAATGAAAATAAATAAGGAAACACAAGCTTTAAATGATACATTAAACAAGATGGACTTAATTGATATTTATAGGACACTCCATCCATAAACAACAGAATACACATTTTTCTCAAGTGCTCATGGAATATTCTCCAGCATAGATCATATCTTGGGTCACAAATCAAGCCTTGATAAATTTAAGAAAATTGAAATTATATCAAGTATCTTTTCCAATCACAACGCCATGAGACTAGATATCAATTACAGGAAAAGATCTGTAAAAAATACAAACACATGGAGGCTAAACAGTACACTACTTAATAACGAAGTGATCACTGAAGAAATCAAAGAGGAAATAAAAAAATACCTAGAAACAAATGACAATGGAGACACAACGACCCAAAACCTATGGGATGCAGCAAAAGTAGTTCTAAGAGGGAAGTTTATAGAATACAAGCCCACCTTAAGAAGCAGGAAACATCTCGAATAAACAACCTAACCTTGCACCTCAAGCAATTAGAGAAAGAAGAACAAAAAACCCCCAAAGTTAGCAGAAGGAAAGAAATCATAAAAATCAGAACAGAAATAAATGAAAAAGAAATGAAGGAAACAATAGCAAAGATCAATAAAACTAAAAGCTGGTTCTTTGAGAAGATAAACAAAATTGATAAAACATTAGCCAGACTCATCAAGAGAAAAAGGGAGAAGACTCAAATCAATAGAATTAGAAATGAAAAAGGAGAAGTAACAACTGACACTTCAGAAATACAAAAGATCATGAGAGAATACTACAAGCAACTCTATGCCAATAAAATGCACAATCTGGCAGAAATGGACAAATTCTTAGAAATGCACAACCTGCCAAGACTGAATCAGGAAGAAATAGAAAATATGAACAGACCAATCACAAGCACTGAAATTTAAACTGTGATTAAAAATCTTCCAACAAACAAAAGCCCAGGACCAGATGGCTTCACAGGTGAATTACATGAAACATTTAGAGAAGAGCTAACACCTATCCATCTCAAACTCTTCCAAAATATAGCAGAGGGAGGAACACTCCCAAATTCCTTCTATGAGGCCACTATCACCTTGATACCAAAACCAGGCAAGGATGTCACAAAGGAAGAATACTACAGGCCAATATCACTGATGAACATAGATGCAAATATCCTCAACAAAATACTAGCAAAGAGAATACAACAGCACATTAAAAGGATCATACACCATAAACAAGTGGGGTTTATTCCAGGAATGCAAGGATTCTTCAATATACGCCAATCTATCAATGTGATGCACCATCTCAACAAATTGAAGGAGATAAACCATGTGATCATCTCAATAGATGCAGAGAAAGCTTTTGACAAATTTCAACACCCATTTATGATAAACACCCTATAGAAAGTAGGCATAGAGGGAACCTTCCTCAACATAATAAAGGCCATATATTACAAGCCCACAGCCAACATCATCCTCAATGGTGAAAAACTGAAAGTATTTCCACTAAGATCAGGAACAAGACAAGGTTGCCCACTCTCACCACTCTTATTCAACATAGTTTTGGAAGTTTTAGCCACAGCAATCAGAGAAGAAAAGGAAATAAAAGGAATCCAAATTGGAAAAGAAGAAGTAAAGCTGTCACTCTTTGGAGATGACATGATACTATACAGAGAGAATCCTAAAATGCTACCAGAAAACTACTAGAACTAATCAATGAATTTGGTAAAGGAGCAGGATACAAAATTAACGCACAGAAATCTCTGGCATTCCTATACACTAATGATGAAAAATCTGAAGGTGAAATCAGGAAAACACTCCCATTTACCATTGCAACAAAAAGAATAAAATATCTAGGAACAAACCTACCTAAGGAGACAAAAGACCTCTGTACAGAAAATTATAGGACACTGATGAAAGAAATTAAAGATGATACAAATAGATGGAGAGATATACCGTGTTCTTGGATTAGAAGAATCGACATTGTGAAAATGACTCTACTACCCAAAGCAATCTATAGATTCAATGCGATCCCTATCAAACTACCACTGGCATTTTTCACAGAACTAGAACAAAAAATTTCGCAATTTGTATGGAAACACAAAAGACCCCGAATAGCCAAAGCAATCTTGAGAACGAAAAAAGGAGCTGGAGGAATCAGGCTCCCTGACTTCAGACTATACTACAAAGCTACAGTAATCAAGACAGTATGGTACTGGCACAAAAACAGAAAGATAGATCAATGGAACAGGATAGAAAGCCCAGAGATAAACCCACGCACATATGGACACCTTATCTTTGATAAAGGTGGCAGGAATGTACAGTTGAGAAAGGACAGCCTCTTCAATAAGTGGTGCTGGGAAAACTGGACAGGTACATGTAGAAGTATGAGATTAGATCACTCCCTAACACCATACATAAAAATAAGCTCAAAATGGATTAAAGACCTAAATGTAAGGCCAGAAACTATCAAACTCTTAGAGGAAAACATAGGCAGAACACTCTATGACATAAATCACAGCAAGATCCTTTTTGACCCACCTCCTAGAGAAATGGAAATAAAAACAAAAATAAAGAAATGGGACGTAATGAGACTTCAAAGCTTTTGCACAGCAAAGGAAACCATAAACAAGACCAAAAGACAACCCTCAGAATGGGAGAAAATATTTGCAAATGAAGCAACTGACAAAGGATTAATTTCCAAAATTTACAAGCAACTCATGTAGCTCAATAACAAAAAAACAAACAACCCAATCCAAAAATGGGCAGAAGACCTAAATAGACATTTCTCCAAAGAAGATATACAGACTGCCAACAAACACATGAAAGAATGCTCAACATCACTAATCATTAGAGAAATGCAAATCAAAACTACAATGAGATATCATCTCACACCAGTCAGAATGGCCATCATCAAAAATTCTAGAAACAATAAGTGCTGGAGAGGGTGTGGAGAAAAGGGAACCCTCTTGCACTGCTGGTGGGAATGTGAATTGGTACAGCCACTATGGAGAACAGTATGGACGTTCCTTTAAAAACTACAAATAGAACTACCATATGACCCAGCAATACCACCACTGGGCATATACCCTGAGAAAACCAAAATTCAAAAAGAGTCATGTACCAAAATATTCATTGCAGCTCTATTTACAATAGCCCGGAGATGGAAACAACCTAAGTGCCCATCATCGGATGAATGGATAAAGAAGATGTGGCACATATATACAATGGAATATTACTCAGCCATAAAAAGAAACAAAATTGAGCTATTTGTAATGAGGTGGATAGAACTAGAGTCTGTCATACAGAGTGAAGTAAGTCAGAAAGAGAAAGACAAATACCGTATGCTAACACATATATATGGAATTTAAGGGAAAAAATGTCATGAAGAACCTAGGGGTAAGACAGGAATAAAGACACAGACCTACTGGAGAACGGACTTGAGGATATGGGGAGGGGGAAGGGTGAGCTGTGACAGGGTGAGAGAGGCATGGACATATATACACTAACAACGTAAGGTAGATAGCTAGTGGGAAGCAGCCGCATGGCACAGGGATATCGGCTCTGTGTTTTGTGACCGCCTGGAGGGGTGGGATAAGGAGGGTGGGAGGGAGACGCAAGAGGAAAGAGATATGGGAACATATGTATATGTATAACTGATTCACTTTGTTATAAAGCAGAAACTAACACACCGTTGTAAAGCAATTATACCCCAATAAAGATGTTAAAAAAAAAAAAAAAGAACCTAGGGGCAGGACAAGAATAAAGACGCAGACGTAGAGAATGGAGTTGAGGACACAGGGAGGTGGAAGGGTAAGCTGAGACGAAGTGAGAAGTTGCCACTGACATATATACACTACCTAATATAAAATAGATAGCTAGCGGGAAGCAGCTGCATAGCATAGGGAGACCAGGTAGGTGATTTGTGACCACCTAGAGGGGTGGATTAGGGAGGGTGGGAGTGAGACGCAAGAGCGAGGGGATATGGGGATATATGTATTCATATAGCTGATTCACCTTGTTATATAACAGCAACTAACACATTGTAAAGCAATTATACTCCAATAAAGATGTTTAAAAAAGAAAAAAAGGAAAGAGTTGACAGCCATAGCAACTTTTTATTTACTTTTATCTTCATCATGGCTTGATTCATTGTGCTTAAGATTAACTATAATATTATCTTAATGGAATTGATGTTATGGTAAATCTCAACCCCAGCCCCAATTCTTCACCCCTCCCTGTAACTATGGTCTTTGCTGTGTGATTTTGCAGTTTGTCTCATCCACATATTGAAGTATACTGTCCCACCCTTTGACTTTGGCCATATGACTTTGACCAATGTGCCAGTTCTGAGCTGAGACTTTAAGAGGCCTCATATGTTTTCCCTTGTTCTGTTGTGTTTCTACCATTGCTGACAGAGGAATATGCCTAAAAAACCCTGCTGATTCCAGGAGGAGGATAAAAAATTTATGGAGCTGACTCATCCAGCCAGCTACCCCAGCCAAGAACAACCAATCCCATCTACCCCGAGGCACATGAGCTAAATAAATGCTCATTGTCGTATGCCACAACATTTTGTTATCATTGGCTCTGTGCTACTTTTGTAACAATAGCTAACTAATATATATATTCATAGGAGTGAAATATTCTAATATCAGCCCTTAGTCATAATGGATGTATGTGTATATTCACCATAAACCAGTCATTTACCAGTCACAACTGAGATTTCTCCATTCCTTCTTAAATGTACAATTTTAAGCAAAATGAGGGTTCAAAACACAGATACAGTAAGTACAGATACAATTAATCCAATTACTTAATTTACATAAACAAGAATTATAAATAACAAGTGGTCCTTATTATATATAGGATTTGATTTTCTTTACCAAAAGAAGACTTAAAAATCATATTTTAGCACTGTGGCTGCATAAAAAAAAAAGTACATCTGAATGCTACCTTTGAAGGGGATGACAACTTATTTCAAACACAGTCATGACATGACTAGCATTATCGCTTGTCAGTTAATTTTGGATGATTTCTTTGATTTTCTTTTGTCACTACAAGTTGTTTTTTTAATTCACTTGGGCCATCCCAAAATTTAACCAATATAATAGCATGCTTAATTTTATTTTTGCATTCCACAGCCGTTGATAATAGCAAACTAATTTCCGTAGCTGCATTTGATGAAAGTATGCTGATGGAACTCATATTTCACATCATTGACTATAATGAGCTATTTTATCAAACTGTCCTTATGACAGTATTATAGAGAAAATGATAAATTTACTAATTTATTCACTTGAGATTCCATTTGAAAATTTGAAAAGAAAGGAAAAGATCAATGAAGTCAGGTAAATTAGGTTTTCACCAAATGATACATCTGGGTCTATTTGAAACAATAGCACTAACCATCCCTGCTCTTAATGAAATGCTAACACTAAATAAGGGTTGATTAATTATTACTTTTAATAAAATGCTACAGAACAAAAAAGTAGTTGTGAAATGCCCTATTGTGAACACATATGCACAATGTTTACTCATAATCAGTATAATTACTGCCATGGTTTTATATAAAATTGGTGGGGGGGTTTCACTTTGTTGAATTTTTTTTTATTTTTACTAGGGTTTTAATTTAGAAATTATCAGTAAGTAGCAATATCAATTCATGAGAGTTATAATTATTTTGTGGGATATTTCAGAAAACTTTGAAGTAACTAGAAACTTGTAGCATAGTATCTCTTTCTGGGATGCTGAAGTGTCACTTGGCATAGATCGGGCTGACATTGGTGCAAAAACAATCACATGTGCAATATGCCACAATGTCTTTTGTCAATCATTGTGCTCTATGGAATTTATACTCTCTGAACTCCAGAAACAGTACTAACCTAGAGCAGGTCAGGGTCTGGATAAACAATCTTCAAGCATTATATGACCATGATCATTTTGCTTTGGAAGCTTTTCCGAAGATAAAATGAACTCATTGGGATTTTTCCCCCATTTACAAGCTATCAACAAGTGAAAATAATTGCTCTAATAAATTATTCAATTTGATATCTTCTTGAGGGCTTTACTGAATCACTAATGACTCTCTTTATCTATAATAAAACACATAAGTAGAAAAGTTTTTTTAATTTTTTATTGTAGTATAGTTGATTTACAATGTTGTGTTAGTTTCATGTGTACAGCAAAGTGAATCAGTTATCATTTGTTATTGTTTTTAGATTCTTTTCCCATATAGCCCATTACAGGGTATTGAGTAGAGTTCCTTGTGCTATACAGCAGGTTCTTATTAGCTAACTATTTTATATATAGTAGTGTGTATATGTCAGTCCCAACCTCCCAGTTTATCTGCACCACCCCCCCATGCCCTGGTAACCATAGCATTGTTTTCTACATCCCTGACTCTACCTCTATTTTGTAAATAAGTTCATTTGTACCCTTTTTTCCTTTTTTAGATTCCACCTATTACAGCAAGGTTATTTTAAGTGACAACTCTGTTCTTGATAAATGTTCACAGAAAAATGCATTGGTGCCATAACAGACAATGCTTCCTCCCTTTTTCATTGTTCCATCTATTTCTAACATTTCTCACCTACTACATTAAAACTGCCACCCATCCTTGAATCCAATTAATAAATCCTAAAATGATGTTGAATTCTAAAAGCAGCTGTAAAGATTAGGAGAACATGACATTCCTAATCGAAGTTGACACAGAAACAACAAAACTATAACTTCTGAAAAACTCCAAATTTTCATTAAATAAATAGTGCAAACACAGTTTGAATTTCAGAATGTTAGTGCCGAATGTCAATATCCTCTGGGGCTGTCAAGTTTGAGGAAAGAGATTCTTTTGAAAATAATCGGTTTGAATATAGGTCAATCTCTGTCATTTCACAATAATGAAATGTCCAAAAATAAAAAAATAGATAATAATAAAAAGAAGAGGGGATTTGATATTATCTTTCCTCATTTGGCTACATATGAATGGTCTGCTGTTTATACAATTTTGAAAACAGTGCTACAGTAGTCAATGAGACTATGTTTCATTATAAAATACCTGATCATCATCATAATAATCCTGAAAAATTATTGAGTGATTTTGATGTGCTAGTCTCCAATAATTTGTTTGTTAGTCTTATGTATTCCTCACCAAAACTTCATAAGGTGTGTACTTAATATTTTCCCATTATAAAAATAAGGAAACTGAGGTTCTGAGAGATTCAGGCAATTGCCTAAGTTCACACAACTATTAAAAGTAGATGGTATGATATTATTCAACACAGTTTTCTTGGAAGTTTTAGCCACAGGTATCAGAGAAGAAAAATAAATAAAAGGAATCCAAATTAGAAAAGAAGTACAACTGTCACTTTTGCAGATGACATGATACTATACATAGAGAGTCCTAAAGATGTTACCAGAAAACTACTAGAGCTAATCAATGAATTTGGTAAAGTAGCAGGATACAAAATTAATTCACACAAATCTCTTGCATTCCTATACACTAATGATGAAAAATCTGAAAGAGAAATTAAGGAAACACTCTCATTTACCATTGCAACAAAAAATAAAATTCCTAGGAATAAACCTACCTAAGGAGACAAAAGACCTGTATGCAGAAAACTATAAGACACTGATGAAAGAAATTAAAGACGATACAAATAGATGGTGAAATATACCATGCTCTTGGATTGGAAGAATCAACATTGTGAAAATGGCTATACTATCCAAAGCAATCTACAGATACAGTACAATCCCTATCAGACTACCAGTGGCATTTTTCACAGAACTAGAACAAAAAAATTCACAATTTGTATGGAAACACAAAAGACCCCGAATAGCTAAAGCAATCTTGAGAGAGAAAAACGGAGCTGGAGGAATCAGGCTCCCAGACTTCAGACTATAGTACAAAGCTACAGTAATCAAGACAGGATGGTACTGGCACAAAAACAGAAAGATAGATCAATGGTACAGGATAGAAAGCCTAGAGATAAACCCACACACATATGGTCCCCTCATCTTTGATAAAGGAGGCAAGAATATACAGCAGAGAAAAGACATCCTCTTCAATAAGTGGTGCTGGGAAAACTGGACAGCTACATGTAAAAGAATGAAATTAGAACATTCCCTAACACCATACACAAAAATAAGCTCAAAATGGATTAAAGACCTAAATGTAAGGCCAGACACCATCAGACTCTTAAAGGAAAACATAGGCAGAAAACTCTATGACATAAATCACAGCAAGATCCTTTTTGACCCACCTCCTAGAGAAATGGAAATAAAAACAAAAGTAAACAAATGGGACCTAATGAAACTTCAAAGCTTTTGCACAGCAAAGAAAACCATAAACAAGACAAAAAGACAACCCTCAGAATGGGAGAAAATATTTGCAAATGAAGCAACTTACAAAGGATTAATCTCCAAAATTTACAAGCAGCTCATGCAGTTCAATATCAAAAAAATAAACAACCTAATCCAAAAATGGGCAGAAGACCTAAATAGACATTTCTCCAAAGAAGATATACAAATGGCCAACAAACACATGAAAGGATGCTCAACATCATTAATCATTAGAGAAATGAAAATCAAACCTACAATGAGGTATCATCTCACACCATACAGAATGGCCGTCATCAAAAAACCTACAAACAATAAATGCTGGAGAGGGTGTGGAGAAAAGGGAACCCTCTTGCACTGTTGGTGGGAATGTAAATTGATACAGCCACTATGGAGAACAGTATGGAGGTTCCTTAAAAAACTAAAAACAGAACTACCATATGACCCAGTTATCCCACTGCTGGGCATACACCCTGAGAAAACCATAATTCAAAAAGAGTCATGTACCACAATGTTCATTGCAGCACTATTTACAAGAGCCAGGACATGGAAGCAACCTAAGTGTCTATTGACAGATGAATGGATAAAGAATATTACTCAGCCATAAAAAGAAACAAAATTGAGTTATCTGTAGTGAAGTGGATTGGCCTAGAGTCTGTTATACAGAGTGAAGCAAGTCAGAAAGAGAAAAAAAAACACCATATGCTAACGCATATGTATGGAATTTTAAAAAAGCAGTACTGATGAACCTAGTGGTAGGGCATGAATAAAGACACAGATGTAGAGAACAGACTTGAGGGCACAAGGGTGGGGGTGAAGGGGAAGCTGGGATGAAGTAAGAGAGTAGCACTGACGTATATACACTACCAAATGTAAAATGGATGGCTAGTGGGAAGCTGCTGCATAGCACAGGCAGATCAACTTGGTGCTTTGTGACCACTTACAAGGGTGGGATAGGGAGGGTGGAAGGCAGACACAAGAGGGAGGGGATATGGGGATCTATGTATACATATAGCTGATTCACTTTGTTGTACAGCAGAAACTAACACAACATTGTAAACAGTTATACTCCAATAAAGATGTTTAAAAAAATGTAAGATGGAAAAAAAAAGTAGATGGTGTAGCTGGGGTCAGATCCATCAAAATCGAATATTTCTTAATCTTGAAAATGTACTATAACTTCTAAGGCTTTCATTTGAGCCTCTATGCTATAATTCATAAAGAATGATAAATTATTTTCATGGCATAAAGAAATATAGCATATAATTATCCTTCCACAATATCATAAATAAACTACTGATCTAGTGATCATGTCCTATGTCTGTTCACAAAAAATAAGGTCGGTTAACCTGGTCAAGTTTCATAAAGCAAACTTTTTTTTTTTTTTTTTTTTTGCGGTACGCGGGCCTCTCATTGCTGCGGCCTCTCCCGTCATGGAACACAGGATCCAGACGCGCAGGCCCAGCGGCCATGGCCCACGAGCCCAGCCGCTCCGCGGCACGTGGGATCCTCGCGGACCGGGACACGAACCTGCGTCCTCTGCATCGGCAGGCGTACTCTCAACCACTGCGCCACCAGGGAAGCCCAAGCAAGCGTTCTTTTAAAACTTCCTTTTCCATGAGAAAGTGGTCTAACCTCCAGATCCTAGACAACTGAAAAATTGCATCAACTTAGTGATTGGGTCAACCGTTTCATTTTAGGATTATTTTATGGACGAAACAGATAATGTAGAAACTGCATGTGAAAAAATAACCCACCCTAACTATCAAAAGTTTAAATGATGCCTTAAAAGATATATACAATATCCCCTTAAATAGATGAATAAATAGATAAATAGAAGATGGATGAATGGATGAATGGATGGATGATAATATTTAGGTAGATAATGTTTTTTTCTGATTCAGATGAGTTTATTTTCGAATTGAACCCTAAGTAGGGGAGGTGGTGTGTGGTTATATAAAATTGTCCAGCAACTTCTCTGTATCTTTCCGACGTTCAGACTCTGCCTCTGTCCTGTCTGCTTCTCCACACTTGAGCTGGCTTCACTACATCTCACCTCTGATAACTGATGAAACTGCCTGACTACAGGACCACTGGTTCTGGCAAAACCTATCCGCTTTTTCTCCTATCAGCTATTCAAAGGTTGACATTAGAAAAGCTACAAAAAGAGCCCCAGAGACCTCATGTGATCCAACTGAAACACATTTGTCATAATCCAGTCACAGTGTGTCTGCCCCCAGGGAAATTATATATTCTTTTTTCTTCCAGTACAGTGGGAATTATGTAGTAAACCATCTTTCTCTTTTGTTTTGACCTCCAGGGAGGTCAGAAGTAGATTCACAGCTTAATCACATGAGACTGTATAGTGGGTTTGTTTTTTTTTTTCCTTTCTGGTATAATTTACTCTATTTTGGCTTTTCCTGCTGTTGATTTTATTTATATTTAACTAATTAAGCATATCTCCAACTGGGTTTCCTAGAACATTCATTCTTATATATATTAATAGATGTTTTATTAGGAAAAAAACAGATTGCTTTAAAAATGTGTTTGGGAAATGTTGCATCATAACTATAGTCCTGTGCCATTCCCAAGAGTCACTTGGTACTGAATTTTAAGGAAACCCATTGAAGTTTATTTAAACAAAATTCCAAACAAATTTAAACATAGAGAAGTTTTGTCATGACATCTATCAATATCTCAGAATATGGCTTGGAAAACACTATGGTACTTCATTATGTATATTTCCTGAAAGCCACTTTATATCTGTGAGGAAGTAAGAAGTATGAATGAATGGATGAATGCATGAATGAATGGTAAAATAGACAAATTAGAATTGAACATTTTTTCTGAAATTGCACAGTACATTATTATAATTTCCAAGCTGTATTCTAAATTACAATCTGATGTGTAAAAATCGCTGTACCCATTACAACAAGCCTGTTTGTAGAAAGAATTTGAAGCAGCTTAAAGAGACACATTTAAGAGATTTTCTGAAGAAGAGTAAAAGATAAGAATCAAGGAAGGTGAGATAGCAAAAAGGTTAAATCTAGAAAAATAAAATCAGTGAAAAAGAAGATACTGCAGAAGATCACAAAACTTAGCTCTGAAATTCTTACATCCAAGATAAGAAAAGGAAAAATAGAAAGAAAACACTCAAGTGGTTTTAAAATTAGTGCTCTCTAATAAAAGAAAGCAGACCATTATAAAAGGTTTTAAGAAAACTTTAGTCATTCTGAATTATAAGAAGGGTTTATCATATAGAAACATATTTGAGTTAATAATAGTCTTCTTACAAATACCATATGATATCACTTACATGTGGAATCTAAAATATGACACAAGTGAACCTATCTATGAAACAGAAACAGAATCATGGACATAGAGAACAGACTGGTGGTTGCCAAGGGGGAAGGGGTTGGGGGAGGGACGGAGTGGGAGGTTGGTGTTAGCAAATGTAAGCTATTATAGATAGAATATATAAACAACAAGGTCCTACTGTATACCACAGAGAACTATATTCAATATCCTATGATAAACCATAATTGAAAAGAATATTAAAAAAGAATGTATATATATGTGTAACTGAATCAATTTGCTGAATAGCAGAAAATAAAACAACACTGTAAATCAACTCTACTTCAATAAAAAATGCAAAAAAGTAATAGCCTTATTATAGACATCACTAAGCAATGTAATTCTAAATGTATTTAATTATAGATTTGTTAAGTATATTTGGGGAAGTCTTTTTGGACATATAACATTATATTACTTTCAGGTGTATGACATAATGGTTCAATATTTGTATATATTGTGAAATGATCACCACAATAAGTCTAGTTAACTTCTATCACTACACGTAGTTACAAAAGGGAGATTTTTAGTAAATATCTTATAAATTGTAAGTGTGATACATTCAGTAAATAAAGCTAGAATGAGACTTTCGGTCTCATTCCGAAATGAATGAGACAAACTCACCCTCATACACAGACTTTATGAGAGAACTAAGAAAGCCTGTTTGATAATCCATAGATCCCTAAGGAAGATCTAGGCTATAAAAAGAAGCTAGATAGATTTTTCAGAGATTGGTGAAGAGATATCTCTCAAGAGAGCCAGCATGGGATGACTTGGGTCTTGTCAGTAGGGCTCTCAAGCAGAGGAGACTCGGCAGAAAGGCACCAGAAGCCTCTAGGCTGGCCCCCTGGACTGTGAGCCCCATGAGGGCAGGAACCACAAATGCCATAGTGACCATTGGGTCTTCTGTGCCCTGCACAGTGTGCAGCATTATTATTATCTTACTTTTAGCTTGCCTCTTGCATCCAAGTATTATTCCCCACTGTCATCCCTATGCTTTATAATTGTCCAAAGTCCTTCACTCAATATTCTGTAACAATCTATATGGGAAAAGAATCCGAAAAAGAGTGGATATATGTATATATATAACTGAATCACTTTGCTGTACACCTGAAACTAACACAACATTGTAAATCCACTATACTCCAATAAAATTAATTTAAAAAACTCACACACACACACACACACACACACACACACACACACACACAAAGTCCTTAACGCCAGTCTCCTTCCACAAGATCTCATTTCATCCAAAAGAGCTCCTGTTTCAAATTTCTTCTCTGCTTTTTCTCCCTATTCTCCAAATCTCCCTTCAAACCTCTCACTTAATCAAAAGAATAATTTTAACTATTATAATTAAGGAAAAAATTGTGTTTAAATTTCCATATTTCCTCATTCTGAGGTATAGTTATTGCATTTAATATTTTTGAAATATGGATTTATCTAAAAATAGATCCATAGGTTTAATACAGTAGCATTTTTTGTCCCCCTTAATTATTATTAAATAAACAATATATATTGCAATCATTGGTGTCTTAGAATGGAAGAAACATAGTAATTAATGTTGATAAATAAATGGCTGACATTCCATGTTACTTTCTTTTTTAATAATACCTCTTTGGGGAGCAAATGTCAGAAAACAATTCAATCTAGCTAATGCTGAGAAGGAAATTTATTTGCCACATAACTGAAAATTTAGGAGTTCAGGCATGGCTTGATCCAGGGATTGACTAATGTCTTTAAGACTCTGCTCATCTCCTCTAGTTTAGCCGTATTTTTTTTTTCTGGCAGACTATCTCCAAGTGGCAGGTAAACTGACCATTCACTTGTAGTTCAAAGATTACTTGGTCCTAACAGTTTTTATCCCAAGGACTAGAGGATATCTTTCCTGATACGTCTAGCAAAAGCCTTAGATTGTGATGGAATGGGGGACCAGGGGAAGTATCTGAAAGAGGATTAGGATTTCCACTGCACCATCTTAGGTGACACTGTGACCCCAGATGGTCTGGATTTTCCCACTGTTTAGATTTCACACTCTTGTTAAATGAGATCTGGGCCTCAGTAAAATGGCTTGTGCTCTGAAGAATGTTCAGGATATCCCTAGCATCCCACAGTAAAAGCAGATGTTCCGAATTGATTATGGGTGGCAAAAAAAAAAAAGAGTTAACAGCTTTAAATATCTCCAATCAATTCATCCAAAGATATTCTAATAACATTCTCTTAGTTTTGTTTTGTTTTCTCATGATAATCTTAGTGCCCTGGGTGTTAAAGTTTATCTTCTATGATTTTGCTTATTCTACATTTCTTATAAAAGAACAAGAGATCATTAGGTCTAGAAGAAAATGCCACTGTCATTTAGTCTGCCATCCCCACTACGATTTACCTCATAGTGGAAACCAAATTCAGAGGGACTGAGACTTAACCAAGGTCACAAAGAACAGAAGTAACATCCAGCGTTCTCTCCACCATACATGTTTGTACGCTGAAAGTGTAGATCTGCCTGTAAAATCATTTAAAACACTTGTCTTAAATTTCCCATGATTTCAAGGACACATAACTTATCTCTCAGAGATGACAACATTGCTCAAGAAAATGAAAGTTGCCACTGAGTTTTTTAAAAATTTTTATTGAAGCATAGTTGATTTACAATGTTGTGCTGTTTCAGGCGTATAGCAAAGTGATTCAGTTATTTACATATATATATAAATATACACATATTTTATATGTATATAAATCTATTCTTTTTCAGATTCTTTTCCCATATAGGTTATTATAAGATATTGAGCATAGTTCATTGTACTACACAGTAGGTACTTGTTGGTTATCTATTTTATATATAATAGTGTGTATCTGTTTATCCCAAACTCCTCATTTATCGCTCCCTCCCCCTTTCCCCTTTGGTAACCATAAGTTTGTTTTCTATGTTTATGAGTCTATTTCTGTTTCGTAAATAAGTACATTTGTATCATTTTTTAGATTCCACATATAAGTGCTATCATATGATATTTGTCTTTCTCCATCTGACTTACTTCACTTCGTATGAAAATCTCTCTGTCCATCCATGTTGCTGCAAATGGCACTATTTCATTCTTTTTTATGGCTGAGTAATATCCCATTGTATATATGTACCACAATTTCTTTATCCATTCATCTGTTCATGGACACTTAGGTTGCTTCCATGTCTTGGATATTGCAAATAATGCTGCAATGAACATTGGGGTGCATGTATCTTTTTGAATTAGAGTTTTCTCCAGATATATGCCCAGGAGGGGGATTGCTGGATCACATGTTAATTATATTTTTGGCAACTGAGTTTTAACCCAGGAAAATCTTCCAGGCTGGCCCATTGATGTCTCTCACTTTAAACTGAATTGTTTAAAATTAAGAAGCTTCTTCTATTTCATATTTAAATTTTTTTTAAAGAATAACAAATTTTAAAGAGTGACTATTTCAAAATATGAAAATAACTCCTCCAAAACTTTCTGAAAGTTTTTAAGCTGCAAGGGCACTTCCTTTATGCCCTATACACTTGACCTTAACACTCTAAGAGCATTACTGCCTTCAGTTGACTCGGGGGTATGAAGAGCAATTCCTCACATTTTATCAACTTTTGACAATGGGCACATATGGGCCTGAGTGATCTAAAATAGATTAATGAGGCCCTAAAGTACTTTAATGAATAATGGAGCATTTTAAAATTTATTTTGTTTTTTAATTCATTTAACTGTAATCCCTTTAACAGGTAAAACACTCCCTCCTGAACATATTAAAAGGCATACTATATTGAGGTTTTATTAATTTATATGTTTCAATTCATTTATTATTTCTTCATTTTATTAATTTATTCACTGAATTGAACTTCACCTTACAAACATTGTAGAAATCAATAACTTTATTGGACTATATGTGCAACACAATAACTTTTCAGCAGGTTATCCAGGGAATTTGAAATCTATGTGCAAGAACACGATTAACATAATGCAAAAATACAGTTCGCATTTCAAAGAGCATAAGATGACAGGGATGCACTCAAGAATTTTGATTCTGTCCTCCTTGGAAGGTAGAGTTTTTAAAATAATCAAAGATGGTTTGGGAGCATTCTGTACTCTTCCCCTTTTGTTATCTTAGTTGTCCATTAGTAAAATTTCCCCTCCCTCTCTCAGAGATTCAGTCTTGTAAAGCACCTTCCCTACCCTCTCCTTACTGATCAAAATAATAAAGATCTTAATGAACTGATTCATACCCGAGTTCCATATGTTCCCAGCTTGACTAATGAGGAGTCATGGTGGAATTTTGAGCATTTACACCCATCATAAAGAAATTTGTAAATAATATTTGGCAGACTAGGTTGAGGAAGATCTTCCTCTTCCCATGAAATGACAAGGTTTTGGCAGTCATCTATATGGAAGTCTGCTCTGGCCCCTTAGAGTGACTTAAGTCTTTTCTAAAAATAATTTCTTTCTGGAGCCTTCCTACACTCTTGATGGGTGTGTCAATTGGTACACCCACTATGGAAAACAGTATGGAAGTTCCTCAAAAAATTAAAAATAGAATTACCATATGAACTCCTGGGCATATATCCAAAAAAACAAAACCACTAATTTGAAAAGATACATGCACCCCAATGTTCACAGCAGCATTATTTAATATGGCCAAAGTATGGAAGCAACCTAGGTGTCCATCAACAGATGAATGGGATAAAGAAGATGTGGTACATATACACTGTACAATGGGATACTACTCAGCCATAAAAAAAAAGAATGAAATAATGCCATTTGCAGCAACATAGATGGACTTGGAGGGCATTATGCTAAGTGAAATAAGTCAGACAGAGAAAGACAAATACTGTATGATATCACTTACATGTGGAATCTAAAATATACAACAAACTAGTGAATAAAACAAAAAAGAAGCAGACTCATAGATTTAGAGAGCAAACTAGTGGTTACCAGAGGAGTGAGAGAAGGGGGAGGGGCAACATAGGGGTAGGAGATTTTTTTTAAAAGGGTTATTATGGGATTATATGAAATCATGTGTGTGAAACTTTTGAAAATTGTAAAGCATCATAAAATTTAAAGAATCTTTCATTCAATAAAAATGTTAAAATAATAATAACAATAATTCCCTTCTTACCAGGTTAGAAATCTGTTTATCTGTGAGATTTAACCAAAAAGTACTTTGTCTTTGGGTCCACAGAACCAAGGCTCTTTGAGAAAGTTGTTTCCTTGATCTACTCAATACACATGACCACCTTAAACCACCATCCTCTGATGCAGTTGAAAAGAAATGACTCTCTACTGCCTTGCTTAGCACTCTATAACTTCAGCAACTGAGCTGACAAATGTAAATCCTGCCTGTAGGGTCATCCCACCCCAGACAGTGGATAAATTCGAGATCATTTTTGCTGCTGAACAACTTCTATCAACTTCACACTCCAATTCGTCTATCACTGTGTTGTGGTCTTACTCCCAATTGCCTATCTTCCTCCTTTTCCCTACAGAGTATCTAACACATTTTTCAATAAATATTTGTCACACGAATGGATGAATAAAAAATAATCCAAATTCCTAGATGCCCCACACTTATCTGGTGTCCTTGCTTAATGCCCCAATCCCTCAGAAACTGGATTTTGCCCACATCTGAGTTTCTGATATCTGGTGTGTGACTGTCCTGAGGTACCATGTGGACCACCCCCATTACTTGAAGCTCAGAGAATTTCTATCCTGCCCTGAATTGATAGCACTCATCCTGGAATTCTGTTTAGATTTTACAGAATCCTTTTCATGTTTTTCAAGATCCCTCTTCCAAAGTTCAATCTCACAATTTGGAATGTAACTTTGGGTCCATTTTTCATGAGACCACTCCCTAGAATGACTGACCTGAGCCATAATTTCATGTTCAAACATTTAGATTCTGCTAAAGGTCTCTTTACTTCATCCTTGCCTGCCCTCTCCCCATGTATACTGTCACTGTCCAAAGTCTGATTCAAACAGGTAGTTCTTTTCTCTTTTTATGTAGAGGGATCAAACAGAGATTCCAAATACATTGGTTTCTATAACCACCTTAAGAAATACATTCTAGTGCATCCAGTAATATAAAGTACGCAGGGCTTCCCTGGTGGCGCAGTGGTTGAGAGTCCGCCTGCCGATGCAGGGGACACGGGTTCGTGCCCCGGTCCAGGAAGATCTCACATGCTGCAGAGCGGCTGGGCCTGTGAGCCATGGCCACTGAGCCTGCACGTCCGGAGCCTGTGCTCCGCAACGGGAGAGGCCACAACAGTGAGAGGCCCGCGTACCCTACCCCCACCCCAAAAAAATAAATAAAGTACGCAGATTTTAGGGGAAAAAAAACCCCTCTAGATCATGCTAATATCCTGCTATCTCATCTCATCTCCTGTATCAGGTTGTTGAGTATCTTCAGAGAAAATTACAAAATATTTTAGAGTACCTACTATGTGCCAGATTCTCTGATAGATTTGGAAGGTATAGTGGTGAACAAGACAGTCAAGGTTCCAGCCCTCACAGCTTGCTTAGTTGGCTCATTTTTCATAGTTTGGTGTCACTACAAATTCACAGTTCCCAGGAGAAGGGTTTTCAGCTCTATCCAAAAATCCTGTTTTTTCCTAGACAATTCTCTCCCCTATTCCCCAGTATGTCTCTTTCAAAACACTCCACTCACTGCAAGCTCCTCGCCCTCCACCTCCTTCCTTAATCAAGATTAACCCTAACCCTAACACTAACCCTAAGCCTAACCCTAACCCAAGTGTCATGAGATCATCTCCTACATCACAGAAAAAAGAGGAGTCATCACTTGAGAACACACTCAAATGTTATCTCCTTCCTCAATTCAAAATATCCAGCCAACTTGGCTTCTTTCCCCCTCTCAAAGCAGGAGAGGTATCTTTCCCTGTCTCTGAGATAAATCTAATACCACTCCTGGCTTTCTCAGATATCTCCATTCATCAATTGTCTTCATCCCTCTTTCCGATGTCCTCATCTGTTCTCTCTGGAATTTCTTTCCTTTTCCCTTCCTTTCAAAGCCAAGCCTTTTGAGAGAGGTTTTTCCACCTCTGGTTTCCACATGCGCATCTCCCACCCAGTCCCCCCTCTGCCATTCATCTTGCCCAGTTGTGCCCAACACATCCCTACTGACCATAGTCTCACAAAAGTAATAGAACCGCTGTGTTGATGAACATTGTAGTTTTCCATTCTTATCTTGCTGGACCTCATTGATGCACTTGACACCCGTGATTTCTCCATCACAATGCAAAAGTTCTCTTTTCCTGGAATTCATGATCCTCCACCCACTCGTTTTTTCTTTCAGTACTTTGAATATAACATACACTCTTATCTGGCCTGTGGAGATTCTGCTGAAAAAACTACTGAAACCTCTTATGAGGATTCCCTTGTATGTAATAAGTTGTTTTTCTTTTGCTTTTAATATTCTCTTCTTATCTTTAACTTTTGACATTTTAATTACAACGTGATTCCAAAGATTCTTTCCCACTATATAAAAGGTTATCACTTTTCAACATTTTTCTGATAAACTTTTACTACTTTTATAATCAGAGGAAAAGTTATACTAAAAAAAAAAAAAAAGTCTACCCTCAGAATAAATATTTGCCTGAATCTACACTGAAACTTCTCAAAAGATAATTACACACACATATGCATACATGCAATTCTAAAAATAATTTGAGCAACACAAACATGAACATAGAAACTTCCAAGGTAATTTATCCTGAAAATGACCTTTGGTGTAAAACTCTGGAATTTCTTTGGGATGTATAATGATGACTGACTTAATAAATATTTGAGAGATTATTTAAACAAAACCAGCCTAGATGAGCCTAGATTTTGGAAATTTTCCACTGAAATCAGAGCCATATAAGTCGTGGCAACATTTGAACAATCATAAACCATTATACCTAGCTTGAGGAAGCCCCAAATTCCCAGGTTTTGCCCTAGTCAAATTTAGCATCATTCAACATAGAAAATGAGGGGATTCAATTTCCATTTATTTTAGACAATATTATAACAGTATCTAGTTTAAAAGGCATTCTTATAGCATTTATGTGTCATTCTAATGATTTTATGAATTTAAGAGAGGGGAATAAACAGAAATAAAAGTGTACTATGAGGGCTTCCCTGGTGGCACAGTGGTTAAGAATCTGCCTGCCAATGAAGAGGACACGAGTTCGATCCCTGGCCCGGGAAGATCCCACATGCCGTGAAGCAACTAAGCCTGTGCACCACAACTACTGAGCCTGCACTCTAGAGCCCACGAGCCACAACTACAGAGCCCGAGTGCCTAGAGCACGTGCTCCACAACAAGAGAAGGCACGACAATGAGAAGTCCACGCACCACAATGAAGAGTAGCCCCCACTCGCCGCAACTAGAGAAAGCCCATGCACAGCAATGAAGACCCAACACAGCCCAAAATAAAAATAATTAATTAACTTTTAAAAAAAGTATACTAGGAAATGTATTTGACTCAGCAATACTTGGCAATGTGATTGCCCAGGAACATCTGCTGCATTTTTTAATTCTTCCCAAAACTTCCCTGCTCACATGTTTCTCCTGGAACTGTGTGACAATAATTTATCTATTGTCATGTTTCTAGAAGTGTATTTGTTGTTACTGCAGTGTCATACACTTGAGTTATATTTTTCTTCTTGTGTTGAAGACAGTTGAATAAGACTTCAAGTAAGCATATTATAAAACCCTTCAGGGAGGGGACTTTTTTTTTTAATAACATTTGGCCTTTACCTAAAATTGCAATCACACCTAGAAAAATGCATCTATATTTTAAGTATAATTTTTCATTATTCAGGTGTAATTTTTTATTATTTTAGCCTGATGTACTTTTCCGAATCTAAAACATGGAAGATGTACAAGTTTCCCTGGAAAAATATGCCATCCATTTTGTTTTATACATCAATTTTCCCCTTAAAATGTTTAAGCATGTATAGATAATTGAGGGTTATTTTTTAATAATTTTCCACTTAAAATTACACAAAAAAACTACGTTAAGCAAAAAAAGTTCAATATAAAAGCCATAAAATAGCCTACAGTGTGCTAGTTAGATTCCATATACAATACCAAAAAATTCACAGGTCAAGATTTAAAGACAGAAATAACTAGCAGCATGTTTTGCATGTGTTCTAGAAAGTTCAACAGAATACAAATACTAAGGAAAACAGGGGTTGGGGGGTATTCCTTGGAAGTAATTACAATTAGATAACTTTTCTATTATTCAGTGGAGCCAGTGACATTCAAAATTAAACTATTTTACAATAATTATTGATCATGTCTGTGTGTGTTTTACAAAACATAAACGCTTAGAATAAACAGGCATTACTTTAAAAGAAAGGACTGATTACACTGAGCTAAACATATAGATTGATATTTTTAACAGAAGCTGTCTAAAAATTATGCCTGGGATGTCTGGATCTAAATTAAAATTCCAGGAAACCTGGCAAAGCTAGGAAGCTAAAGAAAAAAGATAAAATTCCATCCGCAGGCTAGCTTCCAAATGCCTACTCTCTTTTTGCGAGACAATGAGAGATACACACAATATATTGGGTAACACCCTGCTGAAACTTGTCACCCTTTTTCACTTTGTTACCTCCATTCCTGCCAGGGGTAAATCTAGTTCAGTAACAAGGTAGCCTTCCCAATTTCTTAAGTTTCCCTGTAAGATGCATTTTCTGCCCACTCTGCCCTGGCTGATCCTTTTACCTCCCCAGCACATACCCTTGGTCAATCTCTTTTTACATAAAACAAGGAGATAAAGATCCAAATACAAATATATGTGATATTCTTACCTCTGTTTCTTATTTTCCACAGTCTGATCTTTCTTTTCTCTCTAATTTTCTACACTTCTTTCTGTTTCTGACTCTCCGCATTCAAAATCTCACTTTTATCTTGGACAGCTGAAATGTCTGCACAATTTGTTATCAAGTCTGAAAACTGTTTCTTAATAAATTATCCTGAAACCTTTTTAAGAGTTTATCATTGAAGGATGAACGTCTAGATTTATTTCTTTTATGAGTTATTAATTCTACAGGTTGGGATGTTAAAACTGGGGACTACCTTGCCTGAGCCTGGTTTATGGATCCAAGTTCTGATCAAACAGAGAACTGGACAGAGGTCCTTTACTGTGTGACTGATATTTTCTCTAAGCAGTGGCCTGAGAACTGTGTTTGCCCTCATATTTCAACATATATTGCAAACAGAACAAAAATCAAAGATGTAGTTGATCAGTTGATCAACTGAGAATCTTCATCATTCCTTTTCACTCTCAATACTTACATCTCCCCTTACTTATCTTAAATTACAATGTCAATCGCTATAACCACTCCTTTGTCCTTTTATTTTACTGCCTGCCATATTCCCAATCTTGATTAAATGCACAGATGTTGCTACTGTCTTATGCAACTGAAAGTTGATGGAGAAAATCAGTCAACCAGACTGACCAGGCTCAACTTAAATTCCTTCCACTAACACCCTTAATGAAGTCCACTAATAATGACTCATGCCCATAGTTCATCCACTCTCCTACTTTCCCAATCAACTACTTCATGCCTTCTGTCCTCTCTTCAATTTGTACCATCTCCTGCCCCATCCTCATTCTTAGCTGAATGAAAAAATAGAAGGAATCAGAAGAGAACTTCCACCACACTTCCATGAACTGCTTCCACCACATTTATCCACCTGCCGCATCTGCGTTCATAAACCCTGCCCTTCCCAGACGAATTGTCCAAATTCTATCAGTGGCCAACCCCTACACTTGTATACTACATTCACTCCCCCTAAAATGATACTTCTCTAGCAATCCTTCCCCCTCTTTCCTGCATCTACTTTTCTCTCTACTTGGTTATTTCTATCAGCATACATACTTGCTATGATAACTCCCATTTTCATATTTTTCTCCCATCCTAAAAATATAATCTATTTGTCCTCATATTCTTCTCCAGCTACAACCCAATTTCTCTTGTCCCTTTAAGCAAAATTCCTGAAAATGCTTGTTCCCCAGTTGGTGTCCCCCAGTTCTCTCATTTTCTTTTAGAGCACTCCTATCAGACCATCATTTCAATCACGCCAACAAAATTTATTTTTGACCTCCACATTGATAAATCCAAAGACTAATTTGTTCTTATCTTCTTATTTGAACTATAAGCAGCATTGCACACTGTCTATCCCTCCTTTCTTCTAGAAACTCTTCCTTCACTTGACCTAAAAATAAAATCATATTTTCTGGTTCTCCTCTTATATCCCAGGAGTGAAAGTGTAGTTCAATAAGGGCATTATAAGATCACTACTTTCTATTATTTATTATTTCTGTTATTTTCTATTATCTCAAACCTTCTAGGCAAGACAATAAAACGTAATAAAGAAATAAGAGGTTAAAACACCTAAATGAAGAAAACAAAATTATTATAACAAATAGAGGATTATCTGCCTAAAATTTTAATTACCCATAAATAACTTTAACACAAAACATGTAGTTCCTAAGTGAAGAGAACCACAAACAGCTAGTGAGAAATATGAAAGATGACAAAATCAGAAGACATAATTGCAGAAGCTTAAATAGGAAGTGACTAGCTTACGGAAAGGTTGGAGATGGCTTCTGAAGCCTTTAGTTACAGACCTAGATACTGTGGTCCTGGATTAGAAACCTAAGTATCATAGAAATGTCAGTTTTAACAGATTCATTTACATGCTTAATAAAATTCCATCCAAAATCTCAGTAAGACATTTTCTACAAAGTGTTAACACCATTCTCAAGTTTACCAAAAAGCTGTGACAAGCAAGACAAGAGAGGATCAAAGGAAGAACTGACGAAATTTAAATAAAGTCTGAAGTTCAGTTAATAATGTATCAGTGTTAATTTCTTAGTTCCAATAATTGTCCTATGGTTATGAAAGATGTTAATATCGAGGGAAGTTGAGTGAAGAACATCAGGGAACTCTCTGTATTTTCTCTGTAAATCTTCTGTAAATCTAAACTTATTTCAAAATAAAAAGTATAATAAATAATTAAAATAAAGAGTAGGGAACTTTCCAAACAGATATCAAACATACAGTAAAGGGACTTCCCTGGTGGCACAGTGGTTAAGAATCCTCCTGCCAATGCAGGGGATGTGGGTTCAAGCCCTGGGACAGGAAGGTCCCACATGCTGCAGAGCAACTAAGCCTATGTGCCACAACTACTGAGCCTGCACTCTAGAGCCTGGGAGCCACAGCTACTGAAGCCCATGGGCCTAGAGCCCATGCTCTGCAACAAGAGAAGCCACCACAATGAGAAGCCCATGCACCGCAATGAAGAGTAGCCCCTGCTCGCCACAACTAGAGCGAGCCTGCATGCAACAATGAAGACCCAATGCTGCCAAAAATAAATAAATAAATTTATTTTTTTAAAAAACATATAGTAAAGCTACAATCATCCAAAGAGTAGGGACAAAACACTAGTAGATGAAGAAATTAAACAGAATGAAAGAGATGAATTTGGTATCACAATCACTGAAGAAGAATTATTCACCAACTGGAGTTAATCAGTAAGTTAATTATGTGGGTGATGAGAAATCAAGTTTAGATTCTTATCTAAAGCAACAAAGCAAAATAAATTCTAACTGGAGTATACAATTAAATATTTAAAATAAACCATTTTGGGGAATTCCCTGGCAGTCCAGTGGTTAAGACTCCGAGGGCCCTTTCACTGCCGAGGGCCCTAATTCGATCCCTGGTCAGGGAACTAAGATGCCACATGTTGCGTGGCACAGCCAATAAATAAATAAATAAACAAACAAACAACTCTAAAGAAAAAAATTTTTTTAATAAAATAAACCATTTTCTTCCAAAACCAAACAAGAATATAAGTAAATACTTTTCTGATCACAGGATAGAAGAGGAACTTCTAAACATAAAAACCATGGAACAAACTATAAAGAACTATTTTAAAAAAACTTTGGAGAAAATTTTGGAAATTCTTTCTAAAAACTCCAAAATAATTGAAAGGTTAAAAGAACATCAGGAAAGTTATTTGCCACAAATAAAAGAGATAAGAGGTTAAGGCCTTTCTTCATTGATTTAATCAGGATAGAAAAATTAATAAGAAATCATTAATACTCTAACAGGAACCAGGGCAAAGAACATGAACCAACAATCCCAAGAGAAATAAGATTGGCTAATGAATACACTTTGAAATTCAACCTTTCTAGTGGCCAAAAAGTAAAAGATTAATAACATAAGTTTTTTGACGTTATATTAGCAAATATTCAAACAGGTAGTAATAACCAGTACTGACAAGAATCTGTTGGAACAGACTCCACTGTTGGCACCATTGATGACCATGTAAATTATGCAAGCTTCCTGGAAAGAGATTTGGCAATGTAATAAACAAGGCTGTAGAATGGTCATTTCCTTTTGTCAAATATATTGGTGAATACTTACATACCTGTCAAATTGTTGTTAATAATAGCAAAAAGAATGGAACTAGAAGGAAATACATGAAAAATGAACAGTATTTATTGCTCAGTGGTGACATTATGTGTAAATTTTACTTTTCTTTTAGTTCTTTAAATTTCCTAATCTCTCTGGTAGCATCTATTATATAATATTTTATTTTCTTTGTATTTTTCTCTGTTCTCTAAAGTTTCTATAATTTTTCTTATAATTAGGAGAGAAATGCAAGTTTTTACACAGAGGAAACTGAATCTAAAACACAGAGGAATATAAGAAATGCTTAAATACATCTAGATTTTTAAGCATTCAAAATATATAAGAAATTCTGATGCTGACTGATATTCTGATATTCCACAAAAGACAATAAAATAGACCTGCCGTATTAAACCTGAAAACATATTAAAATAAGAAAATGTGCTGGGCTGTCTGGCACATCCTCATTTCAAAAGGAAACCCATCAATTGTGTATCGTCTCTAGGTCTTTAGTTTCCTATTTCCCAGTCATAGACCCAAATCTCTGGTTGATAAATTCTGATCCCCCTTCTGGTTCCTCCATTATTTCCTGAGGCTGCTGAGGCACATGGTCTAGAGATTATTCTGGGCCTTAGATGGCTGTGTCAGTTCCAGGATTACTGGAGATTCCAACTTGCTCCAGAGAATACCTAGTTCAGTGTGACTTTCTCCTCAAACACACATTAGAGTCCTGCACCATCATTCTCTGAAGGCTGGGGAATTGCTACTGGTTTTTCAGAAATATTTGACAGTTTTCAGACTTTTTTTTTTTTTTTTTTTTTGGTAGAGTAGGAAGAGGCAAAGTTTCATGAAACAATACTTAGCTTTACTGTGGTAAATAGGAGCCCCGCTGTGGATACCGAAATCCACGGATGCTCAAGTCCCTTATATAAAATGCCAGAGTACAATCAACACAGTCCTACGATGAATACAGTCCTACAATGAATACAGTCATACAATGAGCACAGTCCTACAATGAATACAGCCGGCTCTTGGTTTCAAGTGTTTGGCATCCTGTGCAGGGCTGACTGTACTTCATTCCTTCCGATTATCACGTATAGAAAGCTACAGTTGTCAATTCTTGCCAGTAAAAGCTCTTTTTAAAAAGTATTTGTTTAGGGGAAAGGAGGGGGAGGATAAATTTGGAATTTGGGATTAACAGATACAGACTACTATGTATAAAATAGATAAACAACAAGGACCTACTATATAGCACAGGGAACTATATTCAATATCCTATAATAAACCATAGTAGAAAGGAATATGGAAAAGACTATATATATATAACTGAATCACTTTGCTGTACACTTGAAACATTGTATATCAACTATACTTCAATAAAAAAATTTTAAAAAGTATTTGTTTTTTCAATTGATCAAATAAGCACGTGGAACAATGATGAAAATAATTGCAAATATTTATATAGCTTTTCTATGTGCCAGGCACGGTTCTAAATACTTTTCACATGCTTTATTTCACCTGTATTACAATTCTATGAGGTAAATACAATTCATATCTCCATTCTACAGGTTAGAGAACTAAGACAGAAAGAAATTAACTTGCTCAAGGTCACACACCTGGTAACTGGCACAGCAAGAATTAGAACCCAGACAAGCTAACCTGTGCTGTTAACTGCTATTCTATGATTGAAAGGCTCCAAAAGGACACACAGTGAAAAGTAAGTATCCCTTCTGCTCTGCTCCAGCCATCTCCCCCCCCAACAAGATACAACTACTGTCATTATATTTTTGTAAACCCTTCCAGAGATTTCTATACATGTAATAAACTAATATATAAGAACGGGACTTCCCTGGTGGCGCAGCAGTTAAGAATTTGCCTGTCAATGCAGGGGACATGGGTTCGATCCCTGGTCCGGGAAGATCCCATATGCTGCGGAGCAACGAAGCCCGCAAGTCGCAACTACTGAGCCCACGCGCTGCAACTACTGAACCCGGCACTTCTAGAGGTCATGCTCCACAACAAGAGAAGCCACCGCAATGAGAAGCCCCCGCACCACAACTAGAGAAAGTCTGCACCCAGCAACGAAGACCCAATGCAGTCAAAAAAAAAAAAAAAAATCAACTGTGAAAAAGTTGTAACATTTAAACATGCATTCCAAGTTTGGGTAGGGGAGGAAGGAGAAGCAGGAACAGATAAATGAAGACGGCATGGAATGAGTGTAAAATATTGTGGTTATAAAAAATAATAATAATAAATATATATATATATGAACCAATGTGTATGGGTGTAAATTACCAATTAATCTTTTTTCACATCATAATCTACTTTACACAGAAATCTTTCACAGCATTTTAATAGCTGCATTATATTCTATTGTAGGATGCACCATAACTTTTCATTAATCACTATCAATGAGCATTTATTTTATTCTAATCTTTTGCTAGGTCAAACAATGCTTCAGTAAGTAACCTGGAACATAAGTCATTGGCTCAGCATAAACAGATTTCTAATATAGACCCACAGAAGTACATATATTTGCTAGGCAAAGGGATACAGCATTTTTTTACACTTATATTAACAGAGAATATGCCTGAGAATGAGAGCTTTCAACAAGCCACCGAAGTTAGCTAGACTTTAAGGACATTTCTTTTGTTTCCATTGTTTTTACTTTTAAGTAAAGTTAACACCTATTTAGGACGAGTGACACTAGCTTTCCATTTATGAAAATGACATAAGCTTTCTTTAGTGAAAAATGAGTCAATTTTGAAAAGATTTATTGTATAAATATTGTGTGGTACATGGAGGTGGTCCTTGGACCACGTATAACACGGACCAAAAAGGGCCAAAAAAAAAAAGGTGTTCATTTTTAAACACATACAGATTCACTTCTATAGTTTTAATATTTTTTAACATTTCCATGACAGTAAGAACAGTGTCTTCAGTCTGAATGGGTACCTCACCTGGTTCACAGTCATTCTTTACAACTAGTTTGGCAACTTCAGCCTTATTCCAACTGACAGCCCCTCGGATGCCCGTGTGTGGTGATTTCACTCCCACCCATGGATTATACTGACCTCTTTATTCCACCTCATGCCAACTCGTTTGTTTTCCTTCCCCTCAATACCTAGTAAAGGGTACTAAGTAAATATTGATGACCTGATGTTGTTTTTTCAAGTTTTCTGCAACTGGTTGCATGATTGAACTCTATCCATTTTGTTTCGTAGATTTTTACAGACTTTGCTGGGCCTATAATTTGTCTGTCACTTTAAGTTTGCCAAAATGCTCTTGAGTTCAACTATGTTGCCATATCTAACATATCTTTTGTGTGTTTAAGATGTCCTTAGTATCCAATGTCCTCCATTTCTCCCATAGCTATTCTGAATAATAATATATACACCATTTGCACAAAGCATGCCTAAAGTAGACTCTTTAGTGATTTCACAAATGTTCAGCTGTGAATTTCAAATTGCTTTGTACCTGGAATTTGTTTCCAAGTTATATTACAGATTCTGTGTTCTGTTACTACATATTTCTGTAGTAAATTGTTAGCCAGATCCACTTATAGAAACTTCTAATCTTTGTCCCAGAGGCTACTTTTTCAAACCCCAGGTTGAAAGCATTTAGTTATACAAACCACATGCTGTGAATTTATATCCTCACTACCACCAAGTGGCCTTTGTTTCCTTTTTATGTTCCCATAAAGACTAAAGTTTAAAAGTTTGTAGAAGGCCAGAACTGTTCACATTATTTGAAGTGAAAAGTGCCACTGCTAATTGTTAACTTCAATCTGCAAGTTATTTTTTAATAGCATCTCTATTCTTATTCGAATTTTATATTGAAAACATTACTTTTTCACCATTAGACAAAAATAAAATATTGGTGGAATTATTAACCTGATGTTAACAGTTCCAACCCTCAGGGTCTACAGCCTACCTAAGAGATATAAACTACAAAATCTCCAGAGAAAGAGATTCTCAAAATTATCACATAATTTCATTTCAGTGTGTCACATCAGGTCCCAGTTTCATTCCAGATATCTCCTAATGCAATCTAAGTGCATGTCAATTTTTTCTTTTCAATCACTGCAAATAAATAGAAGTGTCCTTTTAGTGATTCTTCAAATCCTCTTCAATATCATTTAAAAAACTAGGACACACATCAGGCTTTCTTTTCCTTGCTAAATAATAGATACCCCACCTAGAGTGTTTTCCAATGGTGTGTCCATTCTTTACCTTGCTTCTATTATTCTTTATTGAGTGCTTATTGAGGGAATTGGTTAAGATCAGATTCCTCCCATTGTACTTCTTAGAACAGATCTGGACTGTCAGGGTCACTCATTTTGTAACAGTAATTGCAGTCAGCACTTACTGAGCATTTGCTGTGTGTCTGGTGGTGTTGTATACATGGAAACATAGCCTCTTTTCTATAAACATTGCAATGACCCCATGATATAAATAACATTATTGCCTCCAGGTGTGGATAAGGAAACTGAGGGTTGGAAAAGTGAAGTATTTTCCCAACATACCTTGTATGAAGCAGAACTGAGATTCATGCCCAGAGCTGTCAGGCAAACGTTTAAAGGCCATGCTTATCTACTGCCAAGCTAATTAAGTTGGGTCTTGTGTTTAATTTATATTTAATCTCACAGGAGGTGAGAAAAAAACTTTATTCCATGGTCATATGTTGCAAAATTAATATTAATCTATCAGCAACCTCCAGGTAGACATTATTGATTTAAAAGGAGATCATTGCTTTTGATAAACAATTTATTCCTTAACGCTAGAAATAACTAGAATGTATCTTACTAACAATTGGCCAGTATCTTCCACTTTTATCCTGTCCATTTAGTCTTCATTTAATTCTATTGCTTGCTGATTCATTTTCAGTTTGTGCTTCACCGTGACCTCTATATTCTTTTCTTTTTGCACTCTTAAGTCTGCATCAGGCATTCATGGTGCAGTAATGCAGAATTTCATTCCAATAGAGATAGATTTTCACACGTATTATGACTATGTGTCTGCCTTTCTCTATAACGCATCAGTATTAGCTGTATATAAAATTCTTTTTATGAAACAAAGAATTGTTTCATCCAGAACTACATCATCTACAATTTAAAAACTTCGAGGTACCATTTTATATTTGCAGAGTATCTTAATTGTTTTGAGTGGCTTTTCAAACCCAAACACTATAGCACAGGATGATTTCCTTTGACAAGGGGCACCTGGAGTTAGAGGCACAACTGGCACTGAAACTCTGTGCTATTAAATCACAACTCCTCCATCTCTTCCTTAATCCACCCAGTAGCACAGATGCTCAAAGGTTTAAATAAACAGGAGAGGCAGATCGTCATCAATGGGGTAAATTTCTCACTTATCCTTCCTCTATGAATATGGCACCTTATCACTGCTGTACTGTACTGTTAGTCATATGCAGCTAAAATACAACTGCATTAATTTTAGAAAATACCTAGAAGTGAAATGCATAGCAGAATATGAGGCTGGAACAAGATATTGGTTTGGCTAGCTAGTCTGTAGTGTAGAGATTGACAGATTTTTTTTTTCAAACCCCTTACACAGATGTCATAAGAGGCTAGCAGGTATTGGCATAATTGGTTTCCTATGTTTTTCTTTTAATTCGTTGCTTACATTTAACTACCAGAGTTTACATAAAAAGACAGATTTGGAAAACAATCTAAAAAGAATATATAACTGAATCACTTTGCTGTGCACCTGAAACTAAAACAACTTTTAAGTCAACTATATTTCAATAAAAATTTTAAAAAAAGAGAGAAATCGAAGGCACCGTCAAAAAAACAACCAATCAACAAACAAACAGATTTGCAGCATCATTTCGATCATCAGGTCTGGTTACAGTGGGCACCACACCCCACATGGCTATCTGTTGTCCCCACTGGACAGAGGCTGTACCTCCTGTTTACCACCATCTCCCTCATCTGCTTCACTGATTTATATTGCCTGACTGATTTGTGTCGAAGATGAAATATATGGCTTCAGAAGAACTTAATGGGCTCTGAAAGGTATCACAGGAAATTTGACTCAACACAGTGAAATACGGTGAGTCTGATGACAGACGGACTCATTACAAAATCACAATAAGATCCATTATGCAAAATGTTTAGCCAGGGCCCACACTACGAGATGGATCTAAAAACATCATAATCCATGAAAGTCTTGTAAGGACCAGAGTTGCCCAACCCAAGATGCTTTTCCTCTTTAAAAGTGTCAAAAACAAGATAAATTAAGAAATCGTATAGAACTTAGTTACATTAAGAAATCATAGAGGGCTTCCCTGGTGGCGCAGTGGTTGAGAGTCCCCCTGCTGATGCAGGGGACACGGGTTCGTGCCCCGGTCTGGGAAGATCCCACATGCCACAGAGCGGCTGGGCCCGTGAGCCATGGTCGCTGAGCCTGCGCGTCCGGAGCCTGTGCTCCGCAACGGGACAGGCCACAACAGTGAGAGGCCCGCGTACCGGAAAAAAAAAAAAAAAATCATAGGGAACTTAGTTACTTAGCATGTCAATAAATATCACCTGTTTTTCCAGCAAGACCTGAAAATCCTTGACTAAACTTTTTAGCCTACGACTGAGCCATTTTAATACCTAAGGAAACTGCGAAATGCATCTATTCTTAACAGAGTCCCCTGGACCAAGGGTGACTGATGGAGTAAATACAGACCCCAATGCTGTGCCCAAGAAATTTTTTTAAAAATCTCGAAATCTCATTGCAAACCAGATTATGTCCAGAGAGTTTCTCCAAACAAATAAGAAGTACAATATACTAAAAAGAAATTTCCAAAAAAGAAAAATATTCTCATTTGTTTATTTTTATAGCATTTGTGAAATAAGAAATATTCATAAGAGGTAAGCTTCTGGAGTCCTCCATAAAAACAATCCTGTCTTAAACCTCAATGTGATGCAAAACTGTCAGGATGGAATCGAATTTGACCTAATTAGAAGAGTGGCTTTTCATCATGTTGGCACTGATTAAGGGCTTAGTTTACATTTAGATGGCATGTGCATTAATCCATCCTATGTTTCTGACAGGAAAGCTCAGTCGTAATGCATTGTCAGGTATTTTTATCTCAGGCAAGAGCTTGCTCTCATGAGCAATTATAACCTAATTAAAGTCATTAACGTTTACTCTTCTGGGAAATAGTTATTCATAGGTATCAGAATCTTTCATGCTTTTCTATCTACTATACAATTTATATTTTGTTTCTCATTTCTGAGACTCTTCAGGAGTTATTCTCCTGTCACCCTAAAATAGAAATGTACCCTGTGGCAATGTTTTCGATATAGCTATTTGCAGTTAAATTGAAGAAAAAATGAATAATGTGTTTATTAAAAGTATCAGGAGCAGAGATGCAACTTTTCTCATTATGTTGTATTACTGTTTCTGCTGAGATACAAGATATTAATAATTTTATAACATAAATAGTACATTAAGCTTTGAAAAGTCATAACATCTACTGGAACATACCTGGACTGGAAACTCTTTCACCCAGTGGCAATATCCTTTAAATCAAAGTAAAATATAAATAAGGTACAAACTTTTAAAATTTTATTTTCCCGGGAAGTGTTTTCATTTTTTTAAACTAGAATACACTTTTATACTGATATTATAATATTGCTATAAATATTATATAAATGCACTCTCCAATATACCTACAGGGTCCTTTACCAAATAATATACATATTGTAAAAGTAAGAAAGATAAAGAAATCATTTTATACTATTTGCTTAGCATTGCTCATGCTACATACTCTATTTCAAAAGACAAATAAGCTTAAATATTAATGGACAATAATGACTTATACAGCTTTTTTAAGGTGTACCATACCAGACACTGGTTTAAAATCTTTGCATTGCCTCATTAACTCCTCACACCTTATTCATATTATCCTCTTTTAACAGAAGGGGAAACTAGGGCCCAGAAAGGTTAAGTAATGTGCCAAGAGTCAACCAGCCAGTAAATGATGGGGCCAAGGTACAAACCCACACAGTTTGACTCTAGTGGTGGACTTCTACTGGCTTTTCCTTGCTATTCTCTCTCTTAAATTTAGGGCTTCTCCCTTTTCAAAGTTGTGGTCATTCACGTGCTATCTACAAGTTTCGAACGCCCCTGCTACTCCTTCCCTGCTTCTGGGACAATATTGCAAGGTAGATTTTTTTAAGTCTATATTCAAACACCAAGCCTGCCACTTACCGTTTTTATTTTTTTTTTTTTTTTCGGTATGCGGGCCTTTCACTGTTGTGGCCTGTCCCGTTGCGGAGCACAGGCTCCGGACGCACAGGCTCAGCAGCCATGGCTCACGGGCCAGGCCGCTCCGCGGCATGTGGGATCTTCCCGGACCGGGGCACGAACCCGTGTCCCCTGCATCGGCAGACGGACTCTCAACCACTGCGCCACCAGGGAAGCCCCTGCCACTTACATTTCATGGATCTAAGCTTGTCTTTTAAACTCTCTAAGCCTCAGTCTCCTTACCTGTAAAGTAGTAGCTATTTCATAGAACTGTCTGGAGGATAAAACATGGAACACATGTAAAGCACTTCACTAAGTGCCTGGCTGATAGCAAGCACCTGATAAACATTGACTGTTACGATTACCATGGCTTTATGTTCAACAAAGGGCGGTCATGCATAGGGTCCTCTGTTAAGGAGGTTAGAGATTTTCCTACATCATCAAACCAAACACAATTTCATATTTGACACAAAGCTGCATTGGCTTTGGTTTGGGTTTTTTTTTTTATTTGATCACTAAAAGGGAGGGTCTTTCAATAACGTGCATAAGCTCCGTGAAATATCCTATGATCTTCCTGTTGGAGTTGCAGATCTTTCTGATAGGTAAAGAATACAAATTAAACAATAGGAAAATATCTGTGCTTTTTAAGCCAAATTTTTTTTTCCATTTTTATTTATTTTTTAACATCTTTATTGGAGTATAATTGCTTTACAATGTTGTGTTAGTTTCTGCTGTATAACGAAGTGAATCAGCTATACATACACAAATATCCCCATATCTCCTCCCTCTTGCATCTCCCTCCCACCCTCCCTATCCCACCCCTCTAGGTGGTCACAAAGCACCGAGCTGATCTCCCTGTGCTATGCGGCTGCTTCCCACTAGCTATCTATTTTACATTTGGTAGTGTATATATGTCCATGTCACTCTCTCACTTCGTCTCAGCTTATCCTTCCCCATCCCATGTCCTCAAGTCCATTCTCTACGTCTGTGTCTTCATTCCTTTTCTGCCCCTAGGTTCTTCAGAACCATTTTTTTTCGTAGATTCCATATATATGCGTTAGCATACGGTATTTGTTTTTCTCTTTCTGACTTACTTCACTCTGTATGATAGACTCTAGGTCCATCCACTTCACTACAAATACCTCAATTTCGTTTCTCTTTAAATGAAATTTTCTAATGGTATATCGAAATAATGACAGTGAATCACAAAAATAAGTAACAATTAAAGTCCTACTGCCTTTATTTACTTCAGCACTCTTTATTAAAGCCAGCAAACAATTCTTAGAAAACAATATCTTGAAATTAACATCCTTATGTGTATGTTCTCATTTATACAATATTTTTAAGAATATTTTTACCCAAAATAAAACTTACTATCCCTTGATTTGTGAGTGTTGTTAGCAATAGTGGTTTCCAGATTTTTAATCACCCTAAAGACAATGACAATTTTAACCATGTGAGGTGCATTATGATAGGATGATATTTTAAAAGTAGAATTACTGTGGAGCTAATGAAGTTTACACTACAGGCTCCTTGTTTGTCTGGGGCCCTTACAGAACCTCTGGGGTGTTGAGCTGGAGATACATTTAGTTTGAGTTTAGTGGGAGTTATTTATGTGGTTTGCAGTCACCTCCCTGCATAGTTATAATTGGCGTTCCTGATGTATAAATGGATTCCAAAATACTCCTACGGCCCACTGTAGTGAATTATCCAGCATCATTTTGCTAAGATGAGAGACAGAAGTCATATAGTGATATGAACATGGCTATGGTACCCAGGACTGCACAGCAGAGAAAAAGCAAGATTGTAAATATTTGGAGCCAGAAGATCGTCTGTGGAAAATTATTATACAGATGTACTGGCAGTTAATTAGCAAAATTATTATGTCTCTAGATCTTGTGATGTTTTAGGGGTTTTTTTCAGCTTTTCTACATTTTCAATTTGTTACTTTTTCCGAATTTTAAATAAATGTGGACTTCTGTGCCCAATTTAGCATTTGTAATTGTGTGTCCTTTTATAAAAAAGAGCTCTAAACTGTATAGGGCTTCAAGGTCAAATCCCACAAAACCTGGACCTACCCTGAGAATAACAGAAGGCTAATTATCCTATTTCCACACTTCTCCCAGAGAGGGTCACCTACAGGGTCAAATGAAATCTTTCTCATGGCAAAAAAAAAAAAAAGAAAAAAGAAAACAAGTCTTCTATTAAAAAAAAGAAAAGAAAAAATACAGGTATGAGAGTAGCAGAACAAAGGCAAATTAAGAAATCTTCAAAAACCCTCAATTATTCTTTTTCACATGTCATTATAATCATCTACATTGATTTCATTAATTTCAATCATTATTCCATTCATACAAAGTATGCAATGATTTTATCTTAGCTAAGACATCTTAAGTATGAAAGATACTGATGTTATTTTAGAATCAATCTTTTGGAATACATCCACCACCTGAGAGGGAAGGTTGGCAAAATGTAACCTTGATAAAGGCAAAAAACTGACCTACCCACACAATACTATAAATATAAAAATCTGTCTTTGATTTTTCAATTTAAGGAAGATCAAAGTAAGAAAGGCTGTGATCCAGAATTTTCCAAAAGAGTTCAGCTCGTTCCTGGCAAGGAGCTCCCAAGTCTATAGTAGTCTTTATTTAGGGGCCACCTGAAAATGTTATCTTAAAGGTGTTGGTCAATATTTGAACTAGCCCTAAAATCTCCAACCTGCCCAGAGAATCCCCGAGGCTGGTATCTATCAACAAACACCTGTGTAACATCTACCAGACATTTCGTTCTTAGCATCATAAGCTACCTAAAATTCCATCTTGATCTTACAGTAATTGACATGGCAAGTGAAATAATCATGGACTTTTAGGTGCCATATGAAATGTGCTAAGATATCATCCAATCAGTAGATATTATACCCATTTATCAGACTCCTGGGGTGGGAGGAATTATAGTGTTGAATTCAGCTTGATAAAAAGACTATAGTGAGGGCTTCCCTGGTGGCGCAGTGGTTGAGAGTCTGCCTGCTAATGCGGGGGACACGGGCTCGAGCCCTGGTCTGGGGGGATCCCACATGCCGCTGAGCAAACTAGGCCCGTTAGCCACAACTACTGAGCCTGCGCATCTGGAGCCTCTGCTCCGCACCAAGAGAGGCCGCTATAGTGAGAGGCCCGCGCACCGCGATGAAGAGTGGCCTCCGCTTGCCACAACTAGAGAAAGCCCTCGCACAGAAACAAGGACCCAACACAGCCAAAAATAAATAAATTTTAAAAAGCAGACTTCTGTTTCAAAAAAAAATAGACTATAGTGAATATAGTTCCCTGTGCTATACAGTAGGTCCTTGTTGTTTATTTATCTGAAAAAGAATATATATATGTATGTATGCATGTATGTATCGGGTTGGCCAAAAAGTGTCTTCAGTTTTTAAGTAAAAATAAAAGACACATCTTTCATTTTCACCAAGAACTTTATTGAACAACACATTCACACGTTTGTTCCACTACCTTCTGCCATTTCTCAGGCAACTTCATAATTCCAACTTCCCAAAACGTTTTATCTTTTTGAGCAAAGAACTGTTCCAAGTGCATTTTACAGTCTTCCAGGGAATTGAATTTTTTTCCATTAAGAGAATTTTATAAAGACCTAAACAACTGGAAATCCAAAGGTGCAATGTCTGATGAATAGGGTGGATGAATCAGAACTTCCCAGCCAAGCTGTATCAGTTTTTGCCTGGTCATCAAAAAACATGAGGTCTTGAGGTATCCTGATGGAAGATTATGCATTTTCTGTTGACTAATTCTGGACACTTTTCGTCGAGTGCTGCCTTCAGTTGGTCTAACCGGGAGCAACACTTGTTGCAATTAATTGTTTCATTTTCCAGAAGGAGCTCATAATAGAGGACTCCCTTCCAATTCCACCATATACACAACATCACCTTCTTTGGATGAAGACCAGCCTTTGGTGTGGTTGGTTGTGGTTCATTTCACTTGCTCCACGATCTCTTCCGTTCCACATTATTGTGCAGTATCCACTTTTCATCACCCGTCACAATTTGTTTTAAAAATGGAACGTTTTCATTACGTTTGAGTAGAGAATCCCATGTGGAAATACAGTCAAGAAGGTTTTTTTCGCTTAACTTATGTGGAACTCAAATGTCAAAGCGATTCACGTAACCAAACTGGTGCAAATGATTTTCAGCACTCTATTTGGGTATTTTGAGTACGTCGGCTATCTCCCGCGTGGTATAACGTTGATTGTTCTCAATTATTCTTTCGATTTGATCGCTATCAACTTCAACGCATCTACCTGGCCGTGGAGCATGGTCCAGAGAGAAATCTCCAGCATGAAAGTTTGCAAAGTACTTTTGACATGTTCCGTCAGTCACAGCACCTTCTCCATACACTGTACAAATCTTATTTTGCATTTCAGTTGCATTTTTACCTTTCTTGAAATAATAAAGCATAATATGCCAAAAATGTTGCTTTTATTCTTCTATCTTCAATATTTAAATGGTTACACAAAAATTCACCAATTTTGATAAGCCTTTTTTGAAATGGACACTGATATGACAGCTGTCACATACAATCTAACAAAACTGTTTCCAATGAAGTTAAAGATGACTAAGTGCTACTAGAGCCATCTTATGGAAAACAAACAAACAAACCTTTTGGCCAACCCAATATAACTGAATCACTTTGCTGTACACCTGAAGCTAACACAACATTGTAAATTAACTATACGTCCATTTATTTTTTAATGGTTATTAAAAAAACAAAAGACTAATGTATTGACTGCAACAAGCAAAAGACTTTTCTGCCCAATAAAGTTGACGTTTACTTAAACTCTGGCACAATAATAAAGAACCATAAAAACAGGCTTCCCCAAAGGCTATGTATCCCAATATTTGGCAACTGGGGGCATTAGTCTTAAATTTTGCCATTAAGCCATTTTTCCCAAGAAATCGGCTGAAAGAGCATATTGGAATTTCATAGTATTCTAGCTCCACCAAGTGACAGTTTCATCTTGTTGCTGTGTTGCTGCTCATCTGATAACCTCTGAAGAGGATGCTAACAAAATAATACTTTCTACATAAAACATGCTCATCCAGCTGATCAAACTTTAGGGTATTTTTCTCTATTCATTCATGGTTTGAAAAAAATGTTGCATTTGAACTTCTGAAATTCTATCCTTCACTCTGCCTTTCTAAAATATCAATATATCAGCTTGAAATACATAATCATATAATAAAAGGATTTCTGAAATTCATTATTTCAGTTTCCATTGTGAGTTTATCATTACTTTTGTTTTTTGTTTTTTTTTTTTCTATAACACATAAAATTACAAAAGAAATTTATTATATTAGAATATTTGTGAACACATAAAAGCTGTAATATTATATATAACATAAATGTTTTGATTCCTACATTACATAACACTTTGATCAGTACCATATTGATAACCATAAATTATATATATGGACATCTAAAACAACTGTAATATTATTTGAAAATATCTCTGCCTGAAAAAAATTAACAGAATAATGCAAATAGTATTGTGTTTTGTTGTCTGCATTTGTATTGAAGTAAATCTTGCATTTTATTTAGAGGTTAAATGCCATTTTTATCTAATCCAAATTCATAGATCTACTGATTTCTCTTTGGAAGTATGTGAAGCCCAGATGAAAAACTTCTGATAGTCTGATTTTTTTAAGTATAGAAGCAGAACACAACACAATTTTAAAAAAATGCTAACATTGTCAAAGTTATGAATATCACAACTTTTAGTCTTGACCCTGACTCTCTAACTGTGACTTTGCTCAAGTTTCTTCATCTATCTGGTATATGCAGTCATTACTTGAAAATGAAAATTTTAAATCATCACGTTTTCAAAGTCAAACTTTGGAAATGTTTATGTGAGAAAGACTTTTCTATGTGTGTGTGTATGCTTTTACTCCACCCTTTACCTTGCTTTGTATGTTGCTCTTGCCAAGTCAGAAGCCAATCTAATCTTCCCTCCTTGATTAATTGGCTTGGTCTTTTGCCTCTAGACTCAAGATACTTTTTCTTTATCACTGAAGTCTATTAATTTTGTTTTTTTTTGTTTTCTTTTTTTTTTTTCTTTTAAACATCTTTATTGGAGCATAATTGCTTTACAATGGTATGTTAGTTTCAGCTTCATAACAAAATGAATCAGTTATATATATACATATGTTCCCATATCTCTTCCCGCTTGCGTCACCCTCCCTCCCACCCTCGCTATCCCACCCCTCCAGGCGGTCACACAGCACCGAGCTGATCTCCCTGTGCTATGCGGCTGCTTCCCACTAGCTATCTACCTTACGTTTGGTAGTGTATACATGTCCATGCCTCTTTATTGCTTTGTCACCGTTTACCCTTCCCCCTCCCCATAGCCTCAAGTCCATTCTCTAGTAAGTCTGTGTCTTTATTCCTGTTTCACCCCTAGGTTTTTCATGACATTTTTCTTTTTCTTAAATTCCATATATATGTGTTAGCATACGGTATTTGTCTCTCTCTTTCTGACTTACTTCACTCTGTATGACAGACTCTAGGTCTATCCACCTCATTACAAATAGCTCAATTTCGTCTCTTTTTATGGCTGAGTAATATTCCATTGTATATATGTGCCACATCTTCTTTATCCATTCATCTGATGATGGACACTTAGGTTGTTTCCATCTCTGGGCTATTGTAAATAGAGCTGCAATGAACATTTTGGTACATGACTCTTTTTGAATTATGGTTTTCTCAGGGTATATGCCCAGTAGTGGGATTGCTGGGTCATATGGTAGTTCTATTTGTAGCTTTTTAAGGAACCTCCATACTGTTCTCCACAGTGGCTGTATCAATTTACATTCCCACCAACAGTGTAAGAGGGTTCCCTTTTCTCCACACCCTCTCCAGCATTTATTGTTTCTAGATTTTTTGATGATGGCCACTCTGACTGGTGTGAGATGATATCTCATTGTAGTTTTGATTTGCATTTCTCTAATGATTAGTGATGTTGAGCATTCTTTCATGTGTTTGTTGGCACTCTGTATATCTTCTTTGGAGAAATGTCTATTTAGGTCTTCTGCCCATTTTTGGATTGGGTTGTTTGTTCTTTTGTTATTAAGCTGCATGAGCTGCTTATAAATTTTGGAGATTAATCCTTTGTCAGTTGCTTCATTTGCAAATATTTTCTCCCATTCTGAGGGTTGTCTTTTGGTCTTCTTTATGGTTTCCTTTGCTGCGCAAAAGCTTTTAAGTTTCATTAGGTCCCATTTTATCATTACTTTTGTTGAGGAAAAAAAATGAATGCAAGTTTCTTATTTCCCCCAGATATTTGTGTTTTAGAAATTAAAGTTTATATAACATAGAGTAGTCACCTTATTCTTAAAAAAACTATCCCCATGTAAGAAAGCATCATGGACATTTTTAAAATATAGTTTTGAAAAGCAAGTGTTTCTCTAGCTCAAAATTCCTGTTTCTCTAGCTCAAAAACTACAGAATAATGGGAGAGGACTTTTTTGTCAAATAAAAAGCTATATTGTATTTCTATTAATAAAAAGTAATATGTTCATTATTCAAAAGAAGTATTTAACTCCTGACATTGAAACATATTTTTAAAAGAGAAAAAAAATTAGAAACTATTTATAATTCCTCCAGCCAAAAGTAGCCAATATTACATTCTTGGTAGATAATATCAGGCTATTTGTTATACATACATTCACATATGTATCTGGGGGGTACAAAAATAGTATCAATACAGTACAAGTAATTTTCTAGTTTTCTTTTTTCTTTATGGAGTTTATAATGTACAACATTATTTTATATAAATGCACAGTCTTCCAAATATGAAATATATTATATTTTGTATATCAATGTCTTTGTATATCAATGTCTCATTAAACATTTTTGTTGCTGCCAATTTTTCCCTATAACAGACAGCTGTAAATATATGACTTTGCAGAGTAATATCAAAAATATCAAAATATCAAAAATAATATTTGATATTTTTAACATCAAAAATAATCTTTAAAGCAAAAAGCATTATTAGGAAAAAAGAATTACCACTTCATGAGTAAAAGGGTCATTTCACCAGGATGATATAAAGATTTTAAATGTATACACACCTAAAGCATAGTTTTAAAATAAAAGCAAAAATTACCAGAATTAAAATATGTTGACATTATATAAAGAGTTTTTATATTAGGAGTTTTACATTATATAAAATATATGTTATATATGGAAGTTTTACACACTTTTAGCTATTGTTATATTAGATTCTTATATACTTACCAAAAAGTAGTAAGAATATAGAAAATTGTAACAACATAATAAATAAGCATGTTTAAAAGACATGTAAAGAATACTAAACCCAAAACTGAAAGAATACCTAGCCTTTTTGAGAACATAATAATGTATATAAAATTGACCATGTGTTATTAATAAAGCAAAATTCAATAATTTTTAATAATTGTTTTCATGTGAATCATAATGCAATTTTAAAATATTACAAAGAATTTTTTAATGCATTTGGAAATTAAGAAATTTTCTAAATAATTCAGACTAAAAGAAAGAATCAATGTGAAAATTAGAGAATAGAATTGAAGTTTAAGTAAAATAGTATCTATTAAAATGTTATTATTTAGCTTGTTAGAAAAGAAGAAAAGCTTAAAATTAATTCATTGAGCTTTAACTTAAGATGCTAGAAAAAGAACAGAATAAAAAGGTTAAAAAGATAGAAATAAAATATACAGAAATTAATTTAATAGGTTAAAAAAATCTGAGAAAGAGGATCAATGAACTAAAAGTTAGCTCTTGGAAAATGCTGATAAAATTGACAAACTTCTAGCAAGATTGATCAAGAATAAAATAGATAACCCTTCTCTAAAAATGTTAAAAATAAAAAAGTGGAAATTACTACAGATGCATCATTATAGAGATTAAAAAGAGACTATTATGAATAACTTTATTCCAATAACTGTAAACACTTAGGTGAAGTGCACAAATTCCATACATACATATATATTTATATATGCATATACACACATACACACACACACACACACAATCACACACTTTACCCAAACTGAGTCAAGGAGGAATTTTTTTTTAACTAATCAAACTAGTTAATTAAAGAAATGGAGTCAATAATCCAAAATATTTACACACACACACACAACACACACACACACACACACACACACACATGCCTATACATTTTAACAGGTGAGTTTTAACCAAAAATTTAAGAATTTTCTGGTCCAATCTCACATAAATTCTTACAGAGACTAGAAAAACAAGGTATACTCTCATTTTATGAGGCTAGTACAACTTTGATACCAAAGATAGTATAGAAGAAAAGGCAATATCACTAGTGAACATAAATAAAAATATCCTAAATAAAACATTAGCAACCTGAATCCCGCAACTAACTAATTTAAAAGATAACACAGGGCTTCCCTGGTGGCGCAGTGGTTGAGAATCTGCCTGCTAATGCAAGGGACATGGGTTCGAGCCCTGGTCTGGGAAGATCCCACATGCCGCAGAGCAACTGGGCCCGTGAGCCACAACTGCTGAGCCTGCGCGTCTGGAGCCTATGCTCCACAACAACAGAAGTCGCAATAGTGGGAGGTCAGCGCACCGCAATGAAGAGTGGCCCCCGCTTGCCACAACTAGAGAAAGCCCTCACACAGAAACGAAGACCCAACACAGCAAAAATAAATAAATTAATTAATAAACTCCTACCCCAACATCTTCTTAAAAAAAAAAAGAAAACATTAAAAAAAAAAAAAGATAACACAACATGACTAGGCTGTGTTTCCTCCCAAGAAATAAGGTTGGTTTCACATTAGAAAACCTATTAATACAATTCACTATATTGACATTGAAGGAGGAAAGGGCATATGATTATCTCAATAGAATCACAAAAGGTATTTCATTCATTCACTCACTTAAGTATTTATTAGTGCTTACTATGTACCAGGCACTATTCCAGTGGCTGGAAAAAAATCCCTGCCTCCATGAAATTTGTATATCAATGAAAATACAATGAGATACAGCAGATGGAGAAAAATTAAGCAAGGGAGAGCATTGTAGGATGCCCAAAAGGAGCAAGATCTTGAATTTTTATATAAGATTGTCAAGTAAAGCCTCACTGAAAAGGTTACATCTGAGAAAACCTGAAGGAGGTGAGAGACTATGCCCCAGAGATACGTGGGGGTCTGAGAATTCTGACAGAAGGCCCAGCCAGGGCAATGGCTCTGGACAGGAGGGTGCCTGAAGGACCTGAAGAACTTCGTGTCTGGGCAGAGTGAGGGACATTTGAAGGAGTTGATAGCGCATACATCAGAGAGTCGGAAATGAGATCAGATTGCATAGAGCCTTGTAAGGACTTTGGCTTTTACTGCCACGGAGATAGGATGCCACTGAAGGAGTTTAAGCAAAAAAAAAAAAAAAAAAAGGTGGGGGGCTTCCCTGGTGGCGCAGTGGTTGAGAGTCCGCCTGCCAATGCAGGGGACACGGGTTCGTGCCCCGGTCCGGGGGGATCCCACATGCCGCGGAGCGGCTGGGCCCGTGAGCCGAGGCAGCTGAGCCTGCGCGTCCGGAGCCTGTGCTCCGCGGCGGGAGAGGCCACAACAGTGAGAGGCCCGCGTACTGCAAAAAAAAAAAAAAAAAAAAGGGACAAGATGTTATTATACTTTAACTGGATCACTCAAACGACCAGGATCACTCAAATAACCATATCAGAATAGATTGTAGGTGGGAAGGATGAATCAGGGTGACTAGTGAAGATGCTACTGCAATAATCCTGGCAAGAGATGATAGTGGCTTAAACCAGGATGAGAACACTGAGAAGTCAGTGAGTTCTGAATATATTTTGAATGTAGAGACAACATTCTTTGCTGACAGATTGTTTATGGGGTCTAAGAGAAAGAAGAGTCAAGGGGAATTCCAAAAGTTTGATCTGTGCAACTAAGAAAATGCAGCATTTATTCATTATTTAATCATTTACATTAAAAAAAAAAAACCTTTCACCAAACTACAAAAATAAAATATCATTGCATTCAAAAAAAAAGTTTTAGGGCAACCACAGACGGGGGATAAATGGAAAATAAACTTTTTCACCTGAATAGAGAATTGCATACATTCAAACTCCTAAAGCAAGCAGAGAAATGGGGAGCTATCAAGACACTTAGAGCAACAAGACTGAAATTTGCAAGCAAAGTGAATGCCAACTGGGACCACATTTCCTCAACTCTCCATTATGGCTGTCTCACATCAGTCCCCCAGTGAGAAATGGTCTGCCTTCCAAACATTTTTAAGTCCGTTTTTTTTTTTGGAACTCAGGATATATTATTCTCATAAAAACAATGTTACAGACAGGGTAGAACAGCCCACAGAAGTCCACTTAACTCATAACACGGATTATATCATTACTAATAGGCCTAAAGAACACAACCATCATTGACAGTATTGTTCCTCAAGGAAAACCAAGGCCAACTTCTACCCCAAACACCATAGTGCTAGTTTCCTCTTGATGTATACCCAGGAGTGGGAAGGTAAATTGTCCCCACCTGCTATCCAAAGCCACAGAGGGGGAGATTCCAGCAGTTCCATAAGCATCAGGAAGAAAAATTAGGAAATAAAAAAGCATCCCCCAACCCTAGACCTCCCCACCGTCTTACCCCAACAAAATCTCCAGCTAGACAGTCTCACCGTAACCAGTGGCAGCCAAGAAGAGTCCCAAGCACACCCGGATGCCTCCAGGATCAGAACTTTTGGTCCAGTCCCAGTGAAATGGAGCAGGACCCTATGGTCCTTCCCTACCATGTCCTCTGCCTGCCTTTTGTCTGTGGAAAAACTCGCCAAACAATAAGTTTAATCAGAGAAATGAGAAAATGCAGAAACAAAGGAAAACAGGCAAACAAGACCAAATAATAATAGTTTAGTCATTAAGCAAAGTCAAGGACCTTTAGTTCCTCCTCAAGGACTATAGATAATATTCTGAGCCCTGTTCTGTGAGCTGTCTTATAGATACTGAAACCCCCATCAGGTGGAAGAAGTTAACTACACGGTGATCAGGCTGTAGCCATGACATAAGCTGCCACAATTCTGAGAGCTGGCTCAAAAAATGGGAACAAACCAACCCTGGAACTAAAGACTAACTGTACTTAAAACACTCAAGATGACACTAATCAGATCACCGATGACCAATTTCAAGATGACCGTCAGAGCTGCCCGTGCTGTTTCTGCATGTAGCCCCCTCCCTCTGCCTATAAAAGCTCTTGCCCCCTGATTATCAGCGGGGAGAGTGAGTCTTTGGACAGGAGTCTGCCACCCTCACCCCCAAGTTGTGGCCTCTGAAATAAAGCAAACTTTCCTTTCCACCAACCTTGCCTCTTTATTGGTTTTTGAGTGGCGAGCAGCTGGACCCCCCTTTCTGTTACACCAGCTTGCTTTGTGAAGAGGACTTCTGGCAACCAGGCCTGGAGATGAGTCGTCAGGTCAAGGTTCATGTCTAAGATAAGTTTTGAGTTCTGTATTCAATCAAGAGCTATCTGAACTGTAGCAAATAAATATTATCAATAGGAGGTTAGAGGATAATAAGGTATTCCCTTCGCTGATGCAGAAGAAACCAAGAACACATTATTGGGCCAGAGAGTCCCACTGGCCTGTCATTCACAGCACAGGACAGTGGGTAAATGGGCTTCCTGCAGACGCTCTACAGCGCCCTTGGGAGACAAATGGGTAACAGTCACAGTTCCCCCATTTTTCATGAAGAGGAAATAAAGCCCAGAAAGTATAAGTGGCGGACTTCCAGAAAGGTTTTCAAAAAATAAGAAGCGAACCTTCCAAAATCAGACTCTCCTCTCTCTAGGTAAAAAGTCCTGCATCAACTGCAAGTATTTCCTGTTGAGACTTGCTGAAAATTCTTTGGGATTTGTTGATGAGAGCTAAGCATTGCTCAGGTCTCATGGGTTGGAGGGGAAATGATCATTTATAACTGTGACATTTTGCAAATGTTTCAACCTCTGCAGAGCTAATTATGTTTCCTAGGGCTTTTCCTAGATTTTTCTTGACTGTTTGAATTAGTGATGAATTACTTGGCATAGCTCTTCTGATTACATATGAAATTAAATCTTCTCACTTCTAGTGGGTTTTACCCCCTTTACTTCTTTTCTCATTATCTGGACTACTCAGAAAGAATACTGATATCTACTCTCATTTCACACAAATGTGTTAGATAATTTTTATGCATACATGTCAGACTTACCAAATTCATCTTCCAACTCTAGAAAAGATAAACTTGTAGTCTATTTTATGCTCAAGTTATCTTTATATATCTTTATATATATAGATATAAAATATCTTTACATTTTATTAGGTAACTCCACCCTTCCGTCACAAACAGGACTTCTCAGAAATCTTTTTGGGGCTGAAAGACGCAATACAGTTTTCAAAAGAACTACGACAAATACACAATATAGAAAAGATAAAGAGAAAAATGGACATGATCGTGACAATAGATGCCTCTTATTCTTCAGTTATTTAATCTGTAAGAAATTCTTGTTACACTTTCATCCGGCATCTCAATTGAAGTTCTTCTTTAAGGCATTCAGCAGGCGTGCCTTCTAGAAACTTTTCCTCATTCTAGTAAAAAGAGTAATGTACACTTTAGAAGGGTTCTTTTTTTTTTTTAAATTCACTTCTGAAAAGAGAAGATGCCAGCCTTCTTTGACTTCATATGTAGTCGGATGGAAGGCCCTTAATATTCGCTGTCTTCCAGTGTTAAAGCAGGCAGCTAGGCAGGAGCAGAGAAGGGGGTGGGGACACAGGCCAAATGGCCGGAAACCACCACGCATCTTGTAAACAGTGGGGGTACCTGGGCAGACAAAGAAAAGCGGGAACCTCCAGACTGACAGGAAACCACATATTCTGGGGTGAGAGCTGTCCTGCAGGCAGACAAAGAAAGGAGAGAAAAGGCAGGAATCTCTGGCGTTCCAACGAACGTACCTTTTTGCTCACTATGACTTCATTACAATAAAATTAGCCTCGCAGATAAGAAGTTCCCATCATGCACCACTGCAATGACACTTCCCTTCAAGGCTAAATAAGGACACAAATCCCTCCTCCCCTCGGGAAGGTGGAGCTGGGCTGAAAATCAGGGAATATGGCCTCCCACACTACCTGTGCTCCACATAACCGGCTTGCCAAAGACACGCTGGGCAGCTACTCACCTGAGCCTGCCCACTCTCCCCTTGAAAGCGTATTATGGCTTAAATAAACCCTCACTTTGCTTTCTTGACCTCCTCCTGTCTCATCTCCAGATACTTTCTCCAACGAGACAGGAACTTTTCACCAGGAACATCTTGGCAGGGGCAGCCAGGAGACTCCATGAACCTCAGCCTCTCGCCTCCCTTGTGCTTGAGGCACTGCCTGACTTCCCACTTCTCTCTCTCTCTCCCCTCCTATTCTCTGTCGCATTTTGGGACCTACTGCAACTACGTGGCCACAGGTAAGGCCATAAAATCCACTAGGGCGCTTGTCGCAAGAAATCTCCCACCAGATGAGTGGGGTCATGGAAGGGACTAGAGAGAGGATAAGTCTGTCTGCCTACCTCAAGGCAAGTTCCACGCGACGTTTTAGGCACACAGTTAAAAGCATAACACCGCCTCCTCCCCAGGGCTACCCTTATAGGCTTATTATTGGTCTACCTATGCCTATCCTTCTCTCCTCACTGCACCCCTACCTCACTCTTACTTTCGTGCCTAACTCTGCTGGAAACGGGAGAAAAGAAATCTGCCAGGCATTTTCCAACCTCGCCCTAGGTTTTGCACGTCTCACTGTACAGGGCACGTCAGGAAAAGTTTCCAGCCATCTTCACAGGCAGCTAGGGACCTGAATCATAGGAGCTTTGACCTCTGGGTCTGCCTTATCCACCATTAATTAACTGTCATCAGGTCCAAATGTGTGGGAATATAAAATGCAACCTTACTTAGAGTTTGTCCCGTGGTTGCGCCACTTCAGTCCCTTCAGGAGCTCCCTGGCGCTGCGGGAGATCTGTGCGTGTACCTCCAGGCATTGGGAAGGGGGACAGTCCCCTGCCGCACAGTTGGGACCCATGGTGGTGGGACCGTGAGGGTGCCACTCTTCATCCTCCAGCACTGGGCCGCAGTCCGTGGACCACCAGGCAGTGGGCATCTGTCCCCGCCCTCATCTCCACCCCCGCCTCGCCCAGCGGAGTGGGGCAACTCACCACAGGGAGAGGGGTGCACATGGCCACTCTCTGGGGATACATGCCCAAGGGGTGACCATGCCCAAGGGGTGACCTGCCTCAACTATAACACCATCCTACAGGGACTCCCCTGGTGGTCCAGTGGTTAAGACTCTGCGTTTCCACTGCAGGGGGCTGGAGTGGGTTGGATCTCTGGTCAGAGGACTAAGATCCCACATGCTGTGCAGCATGGTCACAAAAAGAAAAAAGAAAAAAAATACCATCCTACAGTTATAAAATACCATCCTCTTTTGCAAAAGGCAGGGAAAATAAGGAAAACATAAGGACAGAAGTTCCTTATGTTCAGGCTCTTATGGCCCTAAGAAAGAACCAGAGCTTTGCAAGTCCTATATTAGGGAAACTTGCTGGCTGGGACCCATTCAGGCTCCACAAATGCCCTCTCTAGTGGCATCCCTGGAGGAACCCAAGCCCCATCTTTAGCCTCTCCCTCTTTGGTACCAGAAGTGCAGCCAGAGCTTCGTTGCCCACTTCAGGAAGTAGTAGGTGGGCCTCAGGCCAAAGTCCACACCCCTTTTTCTTTGTCTAACCTCAACCACTGCTGCATTTGCTTAGGCAGTTTCTCAGAGGACCCTAGCTGGTTCCCCGAAGAATTCCAGGCACTGACTCTCTCCTTTGACCTTACCTGGAAGGACCTAAGTATTGTTCTTTCCCACTGCTGCACCACTGAGGAAAAGACCCTTATTTGGGCTCAAACATATGCTGATGGATTATACATTGCCCAACCTCATCAATACCCTGTGGACCTTACCCCAGTGCCTCTAATGGATCCCAATTGGGACTCACAGCCAGGCCAACCAGATATCACTAGTAGGGATCACATGATCCTTTGCCTCATTGAAGGGATGAAATGATGCATAATTAAAACTGTTAACGATAATAAGGTTAAAGAGATCACCCAAGGCCAAAATGAAAATCCAGCCCTATTCAGGCTCATGGTAGATGCCCTCAGAAAGTATATGAATGAAGACCTAAACATTTTAGAGGGACACACTGTATTTGTAACTCACTTCATTAACCAGTCTGCCCCTGACATCACCGGAAGCTTCAAATCTTGTCATGGGGCCGCAAGACCCCCTCAACCTTCTTACTGATACAGTCTTGAACAATAGAGACCAGGCTGAAGAGGAGAGGAAGGAACAGCGTGACTTAAGAAAGCAAAGACAGAAAGCCAGGCTTCTGGCAGCCATCATGACAAGACCTAAAACAGCTCCTGGGAGGAGCTTCAAGACAGCGGAAGAGTAAGACGCTGAGCTCACCTTCCTCCCCACAGATACACCAGAAATACAGCTACACGTGGAACAACTCCTACAGGACACCTACTGAAGGCTGGCAGAAGACCTCAGACCTCCCAAAAGGCAAGAAACTCCCCACGTACCTGGGTAGGGCAAAAGAAAAAAGAATAAACAGAAACAAAAGAATAGGGACGGGACCTGCACCAGTGGGAGGGACCTGTGAAGGAGGAAAGGTTTCCACACACTAGGAAGCCCCTTCGCGGGCGGAGACTGCGGGTGGTGGAGGGGGGAAGCTTTGGAGCCGTGGAGGAGAGCGCAGCCACAGGGGTGCGGAGGGCAAAGCAGAGAGATTCCCGCACAGAAGTTCAGGGCTGACTGGCACTCACCAGTCCGAGAGGCTTGTCTGCTCACCGCCAGGTCGGGCGGGGCTGGGAGCTGAGGCTCGGGCTTCGGTCGGAGCGCAGGGAAAGGACTGGGGTTGGCAGCGTGAACACAGCCTGCAGGGGGTTAATGCACCACGGCTGGCCTGGAGGGAGTCCGGGAAAAAGTCTGGAGCTGCCGAAGAGGCAAGAGACTTTTTCTTCCCTCTTTGTTTCCTAGTGCGCGAGGAGAAGGGATTAAGAGCGCTGCTTAAAAGAGCTCGAGAGACAGGCGCGCACCGCGGCTAACAGCGCGGATCCCAGAGACGGGCATGGGACGCTAAGGCTGCTGCTGCCTCCACCAAGAAGCCTGTATGCAAGCACAGGTCACTTTCCACACCTCCCCTCCCAGGAGACTGTGCAGCCTGCCACTGCCAGGATCCCGGGATCCAGGGACAACTTCCCCAGGAGAACACACGTCGAGCCTCAGGCTGGTGCAATGTCACGCCAGCCTCTGCCGCCACAGGCTCACCCCCCATCTGTACTCCTCACTCCCCCCAGCCTGAGTGAGCAGAGCCCCCGAATCAGCAGCTCCTTTAACCCCATCCTGTCTGAGCGAAGAACAGACACCCTCCGGCGGTCTACACACAGAGGCAGAGCCAAATCCAAAGCTGAACCCCGGGAGCTGTGTGAACAAAGAAGAGAAAGGGAAATTTCTCCCAGCAGCCTCAGGAGCAGCGGATTAAATCTCCACAATCAACTTGATGTACCCTGCATCTGTGGAATACATGATAGACAATGAATCATCCCAAATTGAGGAGGTGGACTTTGGGAACAACGATATACATATATTTTTCCCTTTTTCTCTTTTTGTGAATGTGTATGCGTATGCTTCTGTGTGTAATTTTGTCTGTATAGCTTTGCTGATACCATTTGTCCTAGGGCTCTGTCTGTCCGTTTGTTTTGTTGTTTGTTCAGTATGCTTTATAGTGCTTCTTATCATTGGTGGATTTCTTATTTGGTTTGGTTGCTGTCTTCTATCTTTATTTCTTTTTTTATTACTTTAGAAAAACTTTTTATAATAATTATTTTTAACTTTTATTTTAATAACTATTTAATTTAATTTTACTTTATTTTATCTTCTTCTTTCTTTCCTTTTGTTCCTCCCTTTTATTCAGAGCTGTGTGGAAGACAGACTCTTGGTGCTCCAGCCAGGCGTCAGGGCTGTGCCTCTGAGGTGGGAGAGACAAGTTCAGGACATTGGTCCACAAGAGAAATCCCAGCTGCACATAATATCAAATGGTGAAAATCTCCCAGAGATCTCCATCTCAACACCAACACCCAGCTCCACTCAACGACCAGCAAACTACAGTGCTGGACACCCTATGCCAAACAACTAGCAAGACAGGAACACAACCCCACCCATTAGCAGAGAGGCTGCCTAAGATCATAATAAGGCAACTGACACCCCAAAACGCACCACCAGACATGGACCTGCCCACCACAAAGACAACATCCAGCCTCATTCACCAGAACACAGGCACTAGTCCGCTCCACTAGGCAGCCTACACAACACACTGAACCAAACTTAGCCACTGGGGGCAGACACCAAAAACAATGGGACCTACGAACCTGCAGCCTGAGAAAAGGAGACCCCAAACACAGTAAGTTAACCAAAATGAGAAGACAGAGAAACACACAGCACATGAAGGAGCAAGATAAAAACCCACCAGACCTAACAAATTAGGAGGAAATAGGCAGTCTACCTGAAAAAGAATTCAGAATAATGATAGTAAAGATGAACAAAAATCTTGGAAATAGAACGGAGAAGATAGAAGAAATGTTTAACAAGGACCTAGAAGAACTAAAGAGCAAACAAACAGTGATGAACACACAATAAATGAAATTAAAAATTCTCTAGAAGGGATCAATAGCAGAATAACTGAGGCAGAAGAACAGATAAGTGACCTCGCAGATAAAATAGTGGAAATGACTACTGAAGAGCAGAATAAAGAAAAAAGAATGAAAGAATTGAGGACAGGCTCAGAGACCTCTGGGACAACATTAAACACACCAACATTTGAATTATAGGGATTCCAGAAGAAGAAGAGAAAAAGAAAGGGACTGAGAAAATATTTGAAGAGATTATAGTTGAAAACTTCCCTAATATGGGAAAGGAAATAGTTAATCAAGTCCAGGAAGCACAGAGAGTCCCATACAGGATAAATCCAAGGAGAAACACGCCAAGACACATATTAATCAAACTATCAAAAATTAATTACAAAGCTTCCCTGGTGGCGCAGTGGTTAAGAATCTGCCTGCCAATGCAGGGGACATGGGTTCAATCCCTGGTCTGGGAAGATCCCACATGCCACAGAGCAACTAAGCCAATGAGCCACAACTACTGAACCTGCGCCTCTGGAGCCTGTGCTCCACAATGGGAGAGACTGCAACAGTGAGAGGCACGTGCACCGCGATGAAGAGTGGCTCCCACTTGCCACAACTGGAGAAAGCCCTCGCACAGAAATACAGACCCAACACAGCCAATAATTAATTAATTACTTAATGTTTTAAAAAGTAATAATTACAAAGAAAAAATATTAAAAGCAGCATGGGACAAACAACAAATAATATACAAGGGAATCCCCATAAGGTTAACAGCTGATCTTTCAGCAGAAACTCTGCAAGCCACAAGGGAGTGCCAGGACACATTTAACGTGAAGAAGGGGGAAAACTTATAACCAAGGTTACCCTGCCCAGCAAAGATCTCATTCAGATTTGGGAGGGAAAGTAAAATCTTTACAGACAAGCAAAAGCTAAGAGAATTCAGCACCACAAAACCAGCTTTACAACAAATGTCACAGGAACTTCTCTAGACACGAAACACAAGAGAAGGAAAAGACCTACTATAACAAACCCAAAGCAGTTAAGAAAATGGGAATAGGAACATACATATCGATAATTAACTTAAATGTAAATGGATTAAATGCTCAAACCAAAAGACATAGACTGGCTGAATGGATACAGAAACAAGACCTGTATATATGCTGTCTACAAGACACCCACCTCAGACCTAGGGACACATACAGACTGAAAGTGAGCGGATGGAAAAAGATATTCCATGAAAATGGAAATCAAAGGAAAGCTGGAGTAGCAATTCTCATATCATACAAAATAGACTTTAAAACAAAGACTATTAGAAGAGACAAAGAAGGTCACTACATAATGATCAAGGGATCGATCCAAGAAGAAGATATAACAATTGTAAATATTTATGCACCCAACATAGGAGCACCTCAATACATAAGGCAAATAATAACAGCCATAAAAGGGGAAATCGACAGTAACACAATCATAGTAGGGGACTTTAACACCCCACTTTCACCAATGGACAGATCATCCAAAATGAAAATAAATAAGGAAACACAAGCTTTAAATTATAAATTAAACAAGATGGACTTAATTGATATTTATAGGACATTCCATCCAAAAACAATACAATACACTTTCTTTGCAAGTGCTCATGGAACATTCTCCAGGATAGATCATATCATGGGTCACAAATCAAGCCTTGGTAAATTTAAGAAAATTGAAATTGTATCAAGTATATTTTCCGACAACAACACTATGAGACTAGATATCAATTACAGGAAAAAATCTGTAAAAAATACAAACACATGGAGGCTAAACAACACACTACTTAATAAGCAAGAGATCACTGAAGAAATCAAAGAGGAAATCAAAAAATACCTAGAAAAAAATGGCAATGAAAACATGACGACCCACAACTTATGGGATGCAGCAAAAGCAGTTCTAAGGGGGAAGTTTATAGCAATACAATCCTACCTTAAGAAACAAGAAACATCTCAAATAAACAACCTAACCTTACACTGAAAGCAGTTAGAGAATGAAGAACAAAAAACTCCAAAGTTAGCAGAAGGAAAGAAATCATATAGATCAGATCAGAAATAAATGAAAAAGAAATGAAGGGAATGATAGCGGAGATCAATAAAACTAAAACCTGGTTCTTTGAGAAGATAAACAAAATTGATAAACCATCTGCCAGACTCACCAAGAAAAAAAGGGAGAAGACTCAAATCAATAGAATTAGAAATGAAAAAGGAGAAGTAACAACTGACACTGCAGAAATACAAAGGATCATGAGAGATTACTACAAGCAACTATATGCGAGTAAAATTGACAATCTGGAAGAAATGGACAAATTCGTAGAAATGCACAACCTGCCAAGACTGAACCAGGAAGAAATAGAAAATATGAACAGACCAATCACAAGCACTTAAACTGAAACTGATTTAAAATGTTCCAACAAACAAAAGCCCAGGACCAGATGGCTTCAAAGGCAAATTCTATCAAACATTTAGAGAAGAGCTAGCACCTACCCTTCTCAGACTCCTCCAAAATATACCAGAGGGAGGAACACTCCCAAACACAATGTACGAGGTCACCATCACCCTGATACCAAAACCAGACAAGGATATCACAAAGAAAGAAAACTACAGGCCAATATCACTGACGAACATAGATGCAAAAATCTTCAACAAAATACTAGCAAACAGAATACAACAGCACATTAAAAGGATCATACACCATGATCAAGTGGGGTTTATTCCAGGAATGAAAGGATTCTTCAATATATGCAAATCAATCAATGTGATAGACCATATTAACAAATTGAAGGAGGAAAACCATATGATCATCTCAATAGATGCAGAGAAAGCTTTTGACAAAATTCAACACCCATTTATGATAAAAACCCTCCAGAATGCAGGCATAGAGGGAACTTACCTCAACATAATAAAGGCCATATATGACAAACCCACAGCCAACATCGTCAATGGTGAAAAACTGAAATCATTTCCACTAAGCTCATGAACAAGACAAAGTTGCCCACTCTCACCACTCTTATTCAATATAGTTTTGGAAGTTTTAGCCACAGCAATCAGAGAAGAAAAAGAATTAAAAGGAATTCAAATTGGAAAAGAAGGAGGAAAGCTGTCACTGTTTGCAAATGACATGATACTATACACAGAGAATCCTAAAAATGCTACCAGAAAACTACTAGAGCTAATCAATGAATTTGGTAAAGTAGCAGGATACAAAATTAATGCACAGAAATCTCTTGCATTCCTATACACTAATGATGAAAAATCTGAAAGTGAAATTAAGAAAACACTCCCATTTACTATTGCAATGAAAAGAAAAAAATATCTAGGAATAAACCTACCTAAGGCAACAAAAGACCTCTATACAGAAAATTATAAGACACTGATGAAAGAAATTAAAGATGATACAAATAGATGGAGAGATATACCGTGTTCTTGGATTGGAAGAATCAACATTGTGAAAATGGCTATAGTACCCAAAGCAATCTACAGATTCAATGAAATCCCTATCAAACTACCACTGGCATTTTTCACAGAACTAGAACAAAAAATTTCACAATTTGTATGGAAACAAAAAAGACCCCGAAGAGCCAAAGCAATCTTGAGAACGAAAAACGGAGCTGGAGGAATCAGGCTCCCTGACTTCAGACTATACTACAAAGCTACAGTAATCAAGAGAGTATGGTACTGGCAGAAAAACAGAAATATAGATCAATGGAACAGGATAGAAAGCCCAGAGGTAAATCCACACATGTCTGGTCTCCTTATCTTTGATAAAGGAGGCAAGAATATACAGTGGAGAAAAGACAGCCTTTGCAGTAAGTGGTGCTGGGAAAACTGAACAGCTACATGTAAAGAATGAAATTAGAACACTCCCTAACACCATACACAAAAATAAAATCAAAATGCATTAAAGACCTAAATGTAAGGCCAGACACTATCAAATTCTTAGAGAAAAACATAGGCAGGAGAGTCTATGACATAAATCACAGCAAGATCCTTTTTGACCCACCTCCTAGAGGAATGGAAATAAAAACAAAAATAAACACATGGGACCTAGTGAAACTTAAAAGCTTTTGCACAGCAAAGGAAACCATAAATAAGACAAAAAGGCAGCCCTAAGAATGGGAGAAAATATTTGCAAATGAAGCAACTGACAAAGGATTAATGTCCAAAATTTACAAGCAGCTCATGCAGCTCAATATCAAAAGAACAAACAACCCAATCCAAAATTGGGCAGAAGACCTAAATAGACATTTCTCCAAAGAAGATATACAGCTTGCCAACAAACACATGAAAGAATGTTCAACGTCATTAATCATTAGAGAAATGCAAATCAAAACTACAATGAGATAGCATCTCACATCACTCAGAATGGCCATCATCAAAAAATCTACAAACAGTAAATGCTGGAGAGGGTGTGGAGAAAAGGGAACCCTCTTACACTTGGTGGGAATGTAAATTGATACAGCCACTATGGAGAACAGTATGAAGGTGCCTTAAAAAACTAAAAATAAAACTACCATGTGACCCAGCAATCCCACTACTGGGCATATACCCTGAGAAAACCATAATTCAAAAACAGTCATGGGCTTCCCTTGTGGAGCAGTGGTTGAGAGTCCACCTGCCGATTCATGGGACACGGGTTTGTGCCCCGGTCCAGGAAGATCTCACATGCTGTGGAGCTTCTGGGCCCATGAGCCATGGCCTCTGAGCCTGTGCGTCTGGAGCCTGTACTCTGCAATGGGAGAGGCCACAACAGTGAGAGGCCCACGTACCACACACACACACACACAAAAAAAGTCATTTACCACAATGTTCATTGCAGTACTATTTACAATAGCCAGGACATGGAAGCAACCTAAGTGTCCATCAACAGATGAATGGATAAAGAAGATGTGGCATATATATATAATGGAATATTACTCAGGCATAAAAAGAAACGAAATTGAGTTATTTGTAGTGAGGTGGATGGGCCTAGTGTCTGTCATACAGAGTGAAGTAAGTCAGAAAGAGAAAAACAAATATTGTATGCTAACACTTATATATGGAATCTTAAAAAAAGAAGAAAATTGTCATGAAGAACTTGGGCAAAATGGGAATAAAGATGCAGACCTACTAGAGAATGGACTTGAGGATAAGAGGAGGGGGAAGGGTAAGCTGGGACAAAGTGAGTGAGTGGCATGGACATATATACACTTCCATATGTAAAATAGAGAGCTAGTGGGAAGCAGCCACATAGCACAGGGAGATCAGCTCGGTGCTTTGTGACCACCTAGAGGGGTGGTATAGGGAGGGAGACGCAAGAGGGAAGAGATATGCAGATATATGTATATGTATAACTGATTCACTTTGTTATAAAGCAGAAACTAACATACCATTGTAAAGTAATTATACTCCAATAAAGATGTTTTTTAAAAAAAAAAATTCACCTCCTGGTCACCCCAAAAGTACTCTCTGAAGACCCCCGCCAGGAAAGGGAGCCTGTTTTAGCTGTGGGAGCCCCAAACACTGGAGCAAGGAATGCTCAGGACGCAGGTCCCAGCCTGTTAGGGAAACCACTGACTGAAACCGTCCACCCTGGCCAGGCACCACAGTAATCATCCGCATGAGTTATTTTACGACAGGAAATCCTGGTAAGGAACACGGAACTAACAAACCACCACCAACCGGAAGAATTCGGCAAAGGTAAAAAGGAGAGAGGAGACACCAGTCCATAAGTCCATATGTCCTACCAACCTCCCAGAATCCTCCTTGCTGGAATCCATCTTGGCTGAGCAATGCACACGTCACCAGGAAGGACCCTGAGTCTGAATGATTGGCCAGAGACAACCCAGAAACTAACCCCATCACCATAAAACCCGAGACTGTGAGCCACGTGGCAGAGCAGTTCTCCTGCGTTCCCTTACCCTACTGCTCTCTGCTTGGGTCCCCCTTCCCAATAACATCTCCTGCTTTGTCAGCACATGTGTCTCCTCAGACAATTCATTTCCGAGTGTTAGAGAAGAGCCCGCTGTCGGGCCCTGGAAGGGTCCCCCTTCCTGCAACAAGCCTACACCCAAGAAGCCATGCCCACTCTGCAAGAAGATGGGCCACTGAAGGAGGGAATGCCCCCAGCTCCGAAGGGAGTGAGGAAGGTCCCCGATGCCAGTCATGGCAATGGTTGACTGGGGGACCTGAGACCTCCCAAGGCTCCCGAGAAGACAGTCATCATCACACAGGAGGAACCATGGGTGACCATTGACGTGGCAGGTAAACTTGTCCAGTTTCTAGTGGACATGGGAGCCACTTACTCTGTCCTGCCTTCTCATGCTGGGCCCCTTGCCCCTGAAATCGGCTCTATTGTTGGGGTAGAAGGAAAACCAAAGGTAAAACATTTCACCACCCCTCTAACCTGCACCTGGGGAAAGACACTTATAACTCACGAGTTTCTTGTCATGCCTAATGCCCCAGCCCATTATTGGAAAGAGATTTTCTCCCAGTCTTGGGGGGCAACTCTTACTCTCCCCGAAAACCAAAACCAGGGAATATTTTTGTCTGCTCTATGTATTATACAGGACACAAAATATTCCCCCAGAAATTAAAAAACAGATCCACAGGTCTGGGGTCAGGGAATCCCAGGAAAACAAAATTTGTCACCCCTATAAAAATCACTTAAAGGAGGCTAATAATCTCCCTTCCAGGCATCAATACCCTCTATTTCCAGTAAACTCTCCATTTCTCTGCTCTTCTGCTTCTCATGAAGTCACGTCTCCTTTAACCACACCCACACTAAGGGTCCTCCTTGTTGTTCACATCAGCACAGCTCCAGTTGACAAACATCCACTATGCCAGGGGTCCCCAACAGCAGGAGGTGAGCGGCGGGTGAGCGAGTGAAGCTTCATCTGTATTTACAGCCGCTCCCCATCGCTCGCAGTACCGCCTGAGCTTCACATCCTGTCAGCATGATGGTGAGTTGTATAATTATTTCATTATATTTTACAATGTAATAATAATAGAAATAAAGTGCACAATAAATGTAATGCACTTGAATCATCCCGAAACCATCCCCCCACCTCCCAGTCCGTGAAAAAACTGTCTTCCACGAAGCCGGCCCCTGGTGTCAAAAGGGTTGGGGACCGCTGCTCTGTCCAACTCCATGAATGCCATTGCTAAAGTTACTAACTCATCTGACTGTTGGATCTGCCCTGGCAACCGCACCTCCCCAGAGGACCTACATCTTTTAGGACTCCCGCTTCCTTGGGCGACCTGATGGGGTAACAGCAAAATATGCTGGGTTCTCATTTACCACCCAGTAAGGAAGGAAGAACTGGGGCAGGAACCAACTGGGGGCCAAATTCTCTGGAACAGACACCCGCCTCCAAATTAGAGGAAAGGGTATTTCAGCTTTTAGGCAAAGCTAGCCTCGGTTTTTCTGATATTAGCATCCAGGGACAAAAATTAAGATGGCTTAATGAAACATACTACAATCACAGTCTAATTTTTAGTAATCACAGGTGGGTGACAGACACCAACCAGACTGCCAATATCCAACAGCGGGGAATGTCACTATCTGGTGGAAGAATCTAGTGACTGGAATAAACAAAACTAAAACTCACAATAAAAACATGATAATGGTTAACAATACACAAGAGAAAGCCGATGCAGGGAGTAGACAATATTCCAAACTAATGTTTAATATAACTAATAACTATATTCAGATGTACTCCAGTTCCTCCCTGTTACAGCTGCTGTATCAAAACTTGAGGTGCCAAGGGAGAAGAAAAAACACCACGGCTTCAAAAATCTCCATCTTTAAATGACGATGCATCAGGATTTCAACACATCCCACCTGAGGATGGGGACCATCAGCACCCACTGGACAAGGTTGCTGCTTCCTTCTACTCCCCACTAACCACCTCTGCCACTATAAACAACCCCGAGACCCCTCTCTCTGACAGAAAAGCAAAGAGATCTGGACCCTCAGGTAAGGACAATGCCCATGCTCAGCTGGAAGCACTTACAGAAGAGGGACTATTGACCCTTGACCCTTAAAATATTTTTTTAACATCTTTATTAGAGTATAATTGCTTTACAATGGTGTGTTAGTGTCTGCTGTGTAACAAAGTGAATCAGCTATACATATACATATATCCCCATATTTCCTCCCTCTTGCATCTTCCTCCCACCCTCCCTATCCCACCCCTCTAGGTGGTCACAAAGCACTGAGCTGATCTCCCTGTGCTATGCGGCTGCTTCCCACTAGCTATCTATTTTACATTTGGTAGTGTATATATGTCCATGCCACTCTCTCACTTTGTCCCAGCTTACCCTTCCCCCTCCCCATATCCTCAAGTCCGTTCTCTAGTAGGTCTGTGTCTTTATTCCCGTCTCACCCGTGCCCTTAAAATATTTTAAGGGTCCAGACTCCTTGGCGGTGGGGGTGGGGAATGTTACAGCAGGCAGGTAGCTAGATACAAGCAGAGAAAGGGAGGAATGGGCCAGGTGTCAGGAAACCACATATCTTGTCAACAACAGGGGTCCTTGGGCAGACAGAGGAAAGCAGGAACCTCCAGACTGACAGGAAACCACACATTTGGGGGTGATAAGTGTCCTGGAGGCAAAGGAAGGTGGGAAAAGGCAGGAATCTCCAGCGTCTGAAAGTAACCTTTTGCTCACTATGCCCTCATTACAATAAAATTAGCCTTGCAGATAAGAGGTTCCCATCATGCACCACTGCTGTGACACTTCCCATCAAGGCTAAATGAGGACACAAATCCCTCCTCCCCTCGGGAAGGTGGAACTGGCATGAAAATCAGGGAATACGACCCCCAAACTCCTCCCTCCCCAATGAATGTTCTGTCCCTTCATTTCTGCCCCCCACATAACCAGCTTGCCAAAGAAACTCAGCGCAGCTACTCACTTGAGCCTGCCTGCTCTTCCTTTGAGAGCATACTATCACTGTCAATAAGAAGGTTGAGGGACTTCCCTGATAGTCCAGTGGTTAGGACTCTGTGCTTCCACTGCAGGAGGCACGGGTTTGATCCCTGGTCAGTGAGCTAAGATCCCACAAACCACACGGTGCGGCAAAAAAAACAAACAAAAAAAAAAACAGAAGCAGCAGAAGGTTGAGAGGGGTTTGGGGTCCCATGGCAAGTTTTTGTAGCTTCGGAGGAATGTCACCAGGATAATTAGCAAGAAAGAGTAATTAAAAACAACACAAATGCCAAAGAAGAACAATAAGAAAGGCTGGCCATTTTTCCAGTCTGAGTTACAGTTCCTTATGTCTCTGCTGTTGTTTGGAATGAGTGAACCACACTGGCAAACAGATGAAAAAGCCATAGGAGGTCACACAATCACAACAGTCAGCAGCAGAACAATGGAGAGGGGAGAATAAGCCTAACCCAGGAACAAAGGAAAGGACCAGAGGCAAAATGGAATTCCCTCCATTAATCACAAGAGTCTTTGCTTCTTTCTTCCCCGTGACACACCATTTCCCCCCAAATCTGAAAATGATATCTAAGAATAAAATGTGCATTTTAGTCTGGAGTCATTTTGTCTTCCACCAGAGGACCGGCCACCCATGGAAACGGGGGGCAGAGGCAGGGGGAAGGGAAGCTGCTGGCTTTGCTCTCCTACGGGAGAGGGGCAGCTGCTGTCACAGACACCTCCACTTCAGTGAGAAAGGGATAACCCCAATCAGAGCTGGAGAGAGCTTCTGCTATAGCCAATGACTGGTGAGAAAAAAGTTAAGTCCCATATGTCTCCTACCTGCAAGAATATTATTTCAATATATAATTCAATTCTTTATTCCCTCAGCTTCTCCACTACCAGTTTTTCATAAGATGTATATATACCAATATATATAATAATGAATAGGTATGGCCTATGATTTGAAGCATATAAAGTATAATATTTATTAAAATATTTCATATTTATACAATAAAATATATATTCATTTATTCAACAAATAAATATGAATACATGTAATGAATGGGTGTGGTCAGCTCTTCCCTAGCCTTGCTTCAAATCTTTACTGATGTTTGTACTTAACAAAGCAAACAGAAACAGTTTGAAATAAATCATGAAACCTTTCAGGGATATAGCCATGTCAAAGAATACTGATTTATGGGACGAGATGGACGCAATATATGACTAAGTTTAAAACTAAGTCTATCACTAAGGCTACAAAACAGCATGTCACAGTGTGTGACTTTTAGTTACAGTTATCTATTCATTCATCCCTTCAGCAAATGTGTATTGCCCATCTACCAGCTGCCAATCACTGTTATACTCACAAAGATCCTTTGGCCTTAAAGAGTTACATTCTAGAAGGGGGTCTGGGGGAAGCAACCTGGCAATAAACAATAGATGGAATTAAATAAGTATGTTCTCCAGTATGTTAGAAAATCCTGAATCCTGTGAAGGAAAGCAGAGTGGGGCAGACTAAGGAGGCCCAGAAGTGGTGGGTTTAAGGAAGTGTGGAGTGGGTTTTGGATCTAAATAGGACTGTCAGGCTGGGCTATTTTGAGAATGTGAGATCTGAGCAAAGATCTCAGATGAGGGGTGAGGGTGAGGGGTATTTAGGGAGATGGTTCTAAGGCAGGAGATAGTTGGGCTCCAGGCTAGACGTTTACAACCAGCCCCCTGTTTACACTTCGAGATGGAAATAACAACAGGAACAAGGTAAATAGCTGGACTTTGTCTCCAGTGAACACTTTAAAATAACAATCATGGCAGGGGCAGAGAGAAGCTAAACCCTGCTTTGGTAAAAGATCAAGACGTCACGTATTTCTCATCCTTGGGGCCAGGGAGGCCTTGACTGCATAAGCACAGAAAGGCTCCTCGGGGGTCCAAAGGGGGGGCCCTGAGTCAAAGAACAAAGCAAGATGATTAGCCAGATGGAAACAAAGACCGGGAAGACTACCCCTCTATAAATGATTTAAACTTCCCAAAGGCGCGACTTTTCTCCGAGCTCACCTGTGCATCTGTCGGCAGGTACACTGCTTTTGTAATAAACACCTTTCGTTCCTCTCTACCTTCCGTCTCCTTGTCAGAATTAGTTTTTTCAAGGCAGACAAGGACAGGAGCTCAGACTAGCCACTGGCCCTCGTTGTCCCGTGGTTAGGATTCGGCACCCTCGCTGCCACGACCAGGGTTCAATCCCGCGTCAGGGAACTAAGGTCTTGCTTCCAGCTGCTGCTCACTGGTGTCTCTCGGAAATCAGTCGCACTTGGGAAAGAGCCAGGACAAGGGCCTGAAGATACAGTGTGCCTGGAGTGCATAAGTGACAGCAATGGGGCCAGGGGGCGCTCATGCTGGAAGAACAACGAGCAGAAAACATGTCAGAAATGGATGAGGAGGGCAGATCCTGGGCGTTTTATAAGACACTGTGTAGTATTATTATTTCCATATAAACACTAGAAAAGTGTAAGCCAAAAAGGTTGATTTTTTTTTCTGAGTGACAGGATAGCAAATACTTCATGCTTTCTACGTACTTTGCTTTCCAGCTGTATCGAAATATCATTGATATACATTACTGTATAAGTTTAAGGTGTACAGCATAATGGTTTGACTTACACATATTGTAAAATAATTACAACAAGTTTAGTTAGCATCCATCATCTCATACTGATACAATAAAAAGGGAAAGCAAATAAATTCATTTGTACTATTTTTTTTAGATTCCACAAATAAGCAGTATGATATTTGTCTTTGTCTGACTTACTCCACTTAGTGTGATAATCTCTAGGTTCATCCATGTTGCTGCAAATGGCATTATTTCATTCTTTTTTATGGCTGAGTAGTATTCCACAGTATATATGTACCACATCTTCTTTACCCATTCCTCTGTCAACAGACATTTAGGTTGCTTCCATGTCCTGGCTATTGTAAATAATGCTGCTATGACCATTGGGGTGCATGTATCTTTTTGAATTATGGTTTTCTCCAGAATATGCCCAGTGGTATTGACATATACATGCTACTGTATATAAGACAGATAACTAATAGATACCTACTGTATAGCACAGGGCACTCTACTCAATACTCTGTAATGACCTATATGGGAAAAGAATCTAAATAAGAGTGGATACATCTACATGTATAACTGATTCACTTTGCTGTACAGCAGAAATTAACAGAACATTGCAAACAAGCTATACTCCAATAAAAAACAAATTATTTTAAGGGAAAGCAAAAAAAGACAAGAAAGATTTTTTCCTTGTCATGAGAACTCTCAGGATCTACTCATTTAACTTCCCTGGACAGTTGACCTGTGAACGACATGGGTTTGAACTGTATGATCCACTTATAAGCAGATATTTTTTAATAAATATACAAAAATAAACATGTAGAATATCATGTGCAAGACTTGAAGTGAATAGCCTGTTTTACATAGGCACAAGGTGAGTGATATTTAATATAAAATGAATAATGTGTTAGTTTTCTTACTGTTTTATAACTTTGCTTTCAAAGAATTAGGGGGCTTCCCTGGTGGTGCAGTGGTTGAGAGTCCGCCTGCCAATGCAGGGGACACGGGTTCATGCCTGGGTCCGGGAAGATCCCACATGCCGCGGAGCAGCTAAGCCCGTGAGCCATGGCCGCTGAGCCTGCGCGTCTGGAGCCTGTGCTCTGCAACGGGAGAGGCCACAACAGTGAGAGGCCTGCATACCACAAAAAAAAAAAAAAAAAGAATTACATTACAGTACAGTATGTCTCTCTCTTGTAATTGGAGAAATTGCATTATCAGCCTATCATCACAGGTAAGTGGTTTTTTTAAATGTAACAATGTTTCCATTACTATATTATGAATATGACTATAATACTGTATGCCATAAAAATTTTACAATGATTCATTCATTAGTGTACAGGCGAGGCTACTGTGAAACAACTGATTACACTAGGCTACCATAAAGCAATCATGTTGCTACTGCTTCAATATCAATGCATGAATTGATATACCTCTAAATAAACATAAATTTATTTTTCACATTACCTTTTCACTCTGAAGTTTAGTGTTAGTCATAAGCATAACGTCTACAGTGTATTGCATCACATAAGACAATATTGCTGTAGGTACTGACAGACAGATGATCTTGTAGACAGACACAAACCTAAGAGTATCGATAAATACAGTGCAGTACTGTAAATGTATTTTCTCTACCTTATGATTTTCTTAATAACATTTTCTTTCCTCTAGCTTACCTTGTTACAAGAATACAGGATATAATACATAGAACATACAAAATATGTGTTAATCAACTGCTTATGGGACTGGTTAAGCTTCAGGTGAATAGTAGTCTATTAGTAGTTAATTTTTTAATTTATTTATTTATTTATTTTTGGCTGTGGTGGGTCTTCGTTGCTGCTCATGGGCTTTCTCTAGCAGTGGAGAGCGGGGGCTACTCTTCGTGTGGTGCACAGGCTTCTCATTGTGATGGCTTCTCCTGTTGTGGAGCACAGGCTCTAAGTGTGCGGCCTTCAGTAGTTGTGACATGCAGGCTCAGTAGTTGTGGTGTGCAGGCTCTAGAGCACAGGCTCTGCAGCTGTGGTGCACGAGCTTAGTTGCTCCGCAGCATGTGGGATCTTCCCAGACCAGGGATCGAACCCGTGTCCGCTGCATTGGCAGGCGGATTCTTAACCACTGCACCACCAGGGAAGTCCTGTAGTTAAGGTTTTAAGGAGTCAAAAGTTACATTTAGATTTTCCACTGTGTGGGGGGGTAGGTGTCCCTAACCCCTGCCTTGTTCAAGGGTTAACTGTATATTATGTAGCAGTGTTAACCATAGTCATCATGCTGTACATGACATCCTAGTGCTTATTTATCTTATAACTGGAAGTCTGTACCTTTTGACCACCTTCCTCCAATTATGTTTCTTTGTGTACTGGTTTCACAATTAGGAAAAGAAGGAAAAGGTATATATCTGATGAGGGGTCAATATCCAAAATATATAAAGAACTCATACAACTCAATAGTTTAAAAAAAAACAATTAAAAATGGGCAAAGAACCTAAACAGACATTTTTCCAAAGGTATATAAAAGGCCAACAGGTACATAAAAAGATGCTTAACATCACTAGTCATTTGGGAAATGCAAATTAAAACCACAATGAGATATCATCAAAAAGACAAGAAATAACAAATGCTGGTGTGGATGTGGAGAAAAGGGAACCCTTGTACACTGTTGGTGGGAATGTAAATTGGTGCAGCCACTGTGGAAAACAATATGGAGTTTCCTCAAAAAATTAAAAATTGGACTACCATATGATCTGGCAGTTTCACTTCTGGGAATATATCCAAAGGAAATGAAACCACTAAATCAAAAAGATATATGCACCCCCATATTCACAGCAGCATTATTTACAATAGCTAAAATACTTAGGAAGCAACCTAAGTGTCCATCAATGGATGAATGGATAAAGAAGTTGTGGTATATATGTAATGGAATGTTATTCAGCCATAAAAAAAATGAGGAAATCCTATCATTTGTAACAACATGTATGAAACTTGAAGTTGTTATGGTAGGTGAAGTAAGTCAGAGAAAGACAAATACTGTATGATCTCATTTATATGTGGAATCTAAAAACGAAAGAAAGAAAAACAGAACAAAACAAACAACAACAACAAAAAACTCATAGAAAAAAATCAGACATGTGGTTACATGAGGCAGAGGGAGGAGGGGGAAGGATTGGAGGAAGGTAGTCAAAATGTACAAATTTCCAGTTATAAGATAAATAAGTACTAGGATGCAATGTACCACATGATGACTCTGGTTAACACTGCTATACAATATACATGATATTTGTTGAGAGTAAATCCTAGGAATTCTCACCACAAGAATTTTTTTTCCCTTTTTCTTTTCTTTTTTCTTTTCTTTATAGTGTATCTATATGAGACGATGGATGTTAGATGAACGTATTGCAATAATCATTTTACAACATATGTAAATCAAGCCATCATGCTGTACACCTTAAACTTATGCAGTGATGTGTGTCAATTATTTCTCAATAAAACTGGAAAAAAAAACAAGTTTTTTTAAAGTATTGATGCCTGGCTCCACCCCCCAGACATGCTGATAAACATAATAGGATGCAACCCGGGCATCAGAATTTTTTAAATCTCCTCCAGGTAGTTTTATATGCAACAACAATTGAGAGTCCCTGGCATTCGAAGGGCCAAAAGAGGGCCCAATACCTGTGGGGAACTGGAAGAAAATGTAATGGGAGGAGTCAACAGATGCCAATTATATGCCAAATTTCCATACTAGGAAGTCTGGATATATATACATAGATAGATATAGAAAGAGTTAGAGATAACTGATAGGTAAATGGATGGATGGATAGATAGGTAAAGTGATAGATAGATAGATAGATAGATAGATAGATAGATAGATAGATCTAGCTGCCTGTAAAAGTCTCATTTCTTGAATAGCTAATAGATATCTCAAAACTATGATGTAAAAATCCAAACTCCTGATTTCTACCCCCACCCCTACCAAAAAAAATCTCCTTTCCTCCTTAAGTCTTTCCCATCTCAGTAAGTCTCAGCTCCATCCTTCCTAAAGCTCTGGGAGGCGTCCTTGAAGCTCACTATTTTAGGCATCCTTATTTAATCCTTACTCTTCAGTAGTTCTCTTACCTGAAGCTCTTGAGAGTACATTACTGCTGCTTATTGACCATGCTGACTCACAATGGTGGTACAGGGTTTCCTTATGTGCTTTGTAATTTTGTATTGTGAGCTCTTCAGGACTCTTTTGGACTCTCTTGGTGGGTATCTCATGCTATCTGGATGGAGGGTACTCCTCCTGAGAGGTTTTACATTTACTTTGCCAAAAGCCTACCTCTTTCACAGGCTCGGAGCTCTTTAACGTTAATTTATTGACTTGAAGTTTCCAGAACCATACAGCTAGAAAGATTTCAATCCCAACTCTGGGTGAGGATAGGGATATAGTTGTGAATTTTCAGGAAAGACTTTTTCTATCTAAAATCTAAATGAAGACATACAAATGTCCTTTAGACACCATTCTGCACCACTGGATAAGTTTTCTAGTGTGCATCTTCAAAGGCCCCAGCTTTCTGGGCTTCCCTGGTGGCACAGTGGTTGAGAATCTGCCTGCCAATGCAGGGGACACGGGTTCGAGCCCTGGTCTGGGAAGATCCCACATGACGCGGAGCAACTAGGCCCGTGAGCCACAACTACTGAGCCTGCGCGTCTGGAGCCTGTGCTCCGCAACAAGAGAGGCTGCGATAGTGAGAGGCCCGCACACCACGATGAAGAGTGACCCCCGCTTGCCACAATTAGAGAAAGCCCTCACACAGAAACGAAGACCCAACACAGCCAAAAAATAAATAAATAAATTTATTTTTTTAAAAAAAAGGCCCCAGCTTTCCATGGGGGTCTCAAATGCAACCTTTAAACTCATAGAATTCCCAAGTCATTATCACCTATGCTTGTGTAGGTCCTAAGATGAACCTCTATGTGACTGAGACAAGGATTCCATGTTACCGTCTCCTGATCCCATTCCCAGGCTTCCAGTGTGGTTTGGCTCTGGAGTTCAGTTTATACTTCATTTTTAGCCCATTGGAAATGTCCTTACACGTTTTCTGGCTCAGTTACACATTTTAAAATGATATCTTTTCATATTTCCTCTAACATGTGCAAGTGTTTTCTAGCAGGAAGCTTTCTGGGTAATCTGGTTTGCCATATTGCCAGAGATAGACATAGCAAGTGGTAGCATGATGCCATAAACATTAATAGACTGTGTTAAAATGATGCACCTCAAACCTGAAGAAAAGCCATTACGATTTTTCAGGGATTTATAAAATCATGCAACACTACATATGGAATTTTACAACCTGTCATGAAATGTGGTAATAAATATTCAGAAGTTTCTTTTGAGGTTTCTCATTTTAAAGCAAAGGTATTTTACAAATCAGAGCCACATTCATTGGGGAAACACTTGTTCTGTCACAGTTAAAGGCTGAAATAATACCAAAAAAAGCATATGGTGAAACCCAAAATGTATATCTTTGTCAGCCAAATATTGTTGGATGATACATGGAAAGCATTACAGAAGAGTAAAGAAACAAATGTTGGAACAAATTACATAGTGTTGAAGGTTTGCTATATATTTGGATGAAGCACTGATGTTTCTAACACATTTCAGCTTATGGTATTTTCTGGATTCTGTTTCCAATAACAAAATACACGAAGAACTGTTTCTTGTGGGACACAATAGAGGACGAAATAATATTTTCCCTCAGTTATTAATAACTTCTTTTAGAAAGATTACAATACATGGAAAAGAGCAGGAAACTACTTGAATTGGAATTTTAGAAATTCCCAAGCAAAGGTACAGATAAAGTACCCCACATGAAATGCATTCCCTCTATCATTCACAGGCAAGCTATTGGCAGCAAAGATGGTGAAGCCATAAGACAGCAAAGTGCTACAGGATGTCGTGGGTGAGGTTAGACTTATAAAAACAAGACATTTTAAAATGAAGGGACTCTTTGCATTCTTGTAGAGAGGGTAACTTTCTTAGATCAGGTTCCCTGAGAAGCAGATTCTGAGAAAGAATATCACATAGAAATTTTATTGGAGAATGCCCTTAGGACCAACTGTGGGGAAGTGAAGGAGGCAGGATTAGGCAGAAGGAGAAATTGAACTGAGATGAAGTTCCCACAAGGTCCTCAACCAATCCCCTGTGTAGCTCTGGAGCTGGGATGGCCCCTCAATGTGGTCCCATCTTGCCACAAGCTGGCTCAGTCCTTAATCCAGACCCGACCTGTTATTGAATGAGAGCTGCCCCTGGGAGGGGATGTGACCTTGGGTGAGGCGTCTTTCTTCCACTGAGAGCTGTACCTAGAGGATGACCTGCCAGCCATCAACATGACATGAAGGGCTGGGGGAAGTGCCCCACGGCGTCCACCAAAGCCACCATGCAGAGGATTGAAGGAGAGACTGTGGCAAAATGCCTGAAAGAACTGGCCAACTGAAAGACGAGTTCTTCATTTGCCTCTTACAAAGAAATCAAGAGATCCAAATGTGCTGACCTTGGCTATAGTGACAACTAGAAGACACAAGGATGTGACACACCACAAAAAATTCAGTCTAACAATAGACGAAAACATAGCTACTTTTTTTTAACATCTTTATTGGAGTATAATTGCTTTACAATTGTGTGTTAGTTTCTGCTGTATAACAAAGTGAATCAGCTATTCGTATCCATATATCCCCATATCCCCTCCCTCTTGTGTCTCCCTCCCACCCTCCCTATCCCACCCCTCTAGGTGGTCACAAAGCACTGAGCTGATCTCTCTATGCTATGCAGCTGCTTCCCACTAGCTATCTATTTTACATTTGGTAGTGTATATATGTCAATGCTACTCTCTCACTTCGTCCCAGCTTACCCTTCCCCCTCCCCGTGTCCTCAAGTCCATTCTCTACATGTGTCTTTATTCCTGTCCTCCCCTAGGTTCATCTGAACCATTTTTTTTTACATGTTGTTTCCAGAACTTATGTAGCCTAAAAAACTCTAATGCATGCACACTTAAGAAACCTGGAAAATTGTTTCAACTTGTGAAAAAGCTTCAATAGTTTCAGTGCATGTTAAACCTAGATGTTAAACTCTTTCAAAAAGATACATGCACTTCAGTGTTCAGAGCAGCATTATTTACAGTTGACAAGGTATGGAAGCAACCTAAATGTCCATCAACAGATGAATGGATAAAGATAATGTGATATATATATAGTGGAATACTACTCAGCCATAAAACAGAATGAATTTTTGCCATTTGCAGCAACATGGATGGACTTGGAGGGCATTATGCTAAGTGAAATAAGTCACACAGAGAAAGACAAATACTGTATGATATCACACATATGTGGAATCTAAAAAATACAACAAACTAGTAAATATAACAGAAAAGAAGCAGACTTACAGATATAGAGACCAAACCAGTGGTTATCAGTGGGGAGAGGGAAGGGGGAGGGGCAATATAAGGGTAGGAGATTAATAGGTGCAAACTATTAGGTATAAAATAAGCTACAAGGACATATTGTAAAACACAAAGAATATAGCCAATATTTTATAATAACTGTAAATAGAGTATAACCTTTAAAAATTGTGAATCACTATATTGTACACTTATAACATATAATATTGTACAGCAACTACACTTCAATTTTTTTAAAAAAGAAAAAAAGACCTAGATGTTAAAACTTTTAAAATCATAAACCTTCACTAGATAAAAATTTCCTAGTTATTTTTTAACAATAATATTTAAGTAATTTTGAATTAGCTTTAAACAATGACAATTACAATTTGGAAAGCATAGTCAAAGATATGCTTTTTCCATTTGGATTAACATATTGTTGGAAGAACTTTTTCAACCATGACAGCCAATAAAATCAAGTATCTAAATAAATTGAAAACATAGGCTTTTGAATTTCTACATCACAAAATGTTAAACCAGGTTTTTTAATTAAAGTATCTGATCACGCAATGATGCGAGGCTTAAATTGCATACTTATTCAGAACCAGGATAATTCAGCAGCTCAAAGCTCCTGGGCTCCCACAATTCCCCAGTTGAAATGCCCATTCTCTTCTTTCTAGGCTCCAGCTCCTAGACTGTGTCTGGTTATCCTCCTTAACACTTAGTAGAGCAGCCTCCAAGCCTTTATCTCCATGTATCACCATCAGTAAAAAAACGTTTAAGCATGTAGCTCCTTTTATTTGTTTATAAATTATACACATGTTCTACACTACTGACAAATTATCTATCTTACGTAACATATACAAAAATACAAATGTAAACAGATAAGACAATTCTTGCCCAAAATGCATAAATTATGAAGAAACATCAGGCAACTCCAAATGAAGAAAGAGTCTCTAATGTAACTGGTATTTACTCTTCAAAAATGTTATGGTCCAGCTACATGTAAAAGAATGAAATTAGAACACTTCCTAACACCATACACAAAAATAAACTCAAAATAGATTAAAGACCTAAATGTAAGGCCAGACCCTATAAAACTCTTAGAGGAAAACATAGGCAGAACACTCTATGACATAAATCACAGCAAGATCCTTTTTGACCCACCTCCCAGAGTAAGGGAAATAAAAACGAAAATAAACAAATGGGACCGAATGAAACTTAAAAGCTTTTGCACAGCAAAGGAAACCATAAACAAGACAAAAAGACAACCCTGAGAATAGAAGAAAATATTTGTAAATGAAGCAACTGGCAGAGGATTAATCTCTAAAATATACAAGCAGCTCATGCAGCTCAATATCACAAAAACAAACAACCCAGTCCAAAAATGGGCAGAAGACCTATATAGACATTTCTCCAAAGAAGACATACAGTTGGCCAACAAATGCATGAAAAGATGCTCAACATCACTAATCATCAGAGAAATGCAAATCAAAACCACAATGAGGTATTGCCTCACATGGGTCAGAATGGCTATCATCAAAAAATCTACAAACAATAAATGCTGGAGAAGGTGTGGAGAAAAAGGAACCCTCCTGCACTGTTGGAGGGAATGTAAATTGATACAGCCACTATGGAGAACAGTACGGAGGTTCCTTAAAAAAGTAAAAATAGAACTACCATACAACCCAGCAATCCCACTACTGGGCATATACCCTGAGAAAACCATAATTCAAAAAGAGCCATGTACCACGATGTTCATTGCAGCACTATTTACAGTAGCCAAGACATGGAAGCAACCTAAATGTCCATCAACAGATGATTGGATAAAGAAGATGTGCCACGTATATGCAATGGAATATTACTCAGCCATAAAAAGGAACAAAATTGAGTCATTTGTAGTGAGTTTGATGGACCTAGAGTCTGTCATACAGAGTGAAGTAAGTCAGAAAGAGAAAAACAAATACCATATGCTAATGTATATGTATGAAATTTTAAAAAGCAATACTGATGAACCTAGTGGCAGGGCAGGAATAAAGACACAGACGTAGAGAACAGACTTGAGGGCACGAGGGTGGGGGGAAAGGGGAAGCTGGGATGAAGTAAGAGAGTAGCATTGATGTATATATACTACCAAATGTAAAATGGATGGCTAGTGGGAAGCTGCTGCATAGCACAGGGAGATCAGCTCGGTGCTTTGTGACCACCTAGAGGAGTGGGATAGGGAGGGTGGGAGGGAGACACAGGAGCGAGGGGATATGGGGATATATGTATACATATAGCTGATTCACTTTGTTGTACAGCAGAAACTAACACAACATTGTAATGCATTTATACTCCAATAAAGATGTAAAAAAATATATATTTTGGAAAAACAATATAGGGAAAAGAACTTTTTTAAAAATTTTATTTATTTATTTATTTATTATTATTATTATTTTGGCTGCCGTTGGGTCCTTGTTGCTGTGCATGGGCTTTCTCTAGTTGCAGCAAGCAGGGGCTACTCTTTGTTGCGGTGCTCAGGCTTCTCATTGTGGTGGCTTCTCTTGTTGTGGAGCATGGGCTCTAGACGTGTGGACTTCATTAGTTGCAGCATGCAGGCTCAGTACTTGTGACTCACAGGCTCTAGAGTACAGGTTCAGTAGTTGTGGTGCACAGGCTTAGCTGCTCCGTGGCATGTGGGATCTTCCCAGACCAGGGCTGGAACCCGTGTCCCCTGCATTGGCAGGCAGGTTCTTAACCACTGTGCCACCAGGGAAGCCTGAAAAGTACTTTTTATAATAACAAAATAGAAAATTAAAATTTTTAAAATAATGTTATAGTCATGAAAGACAAAGATTTAGAAACTGTTCCAAGTTGGAGTGACAACTAAATGCAATGCATGATCCAGGGTTGGATCTTGAACTCATAAAGGAAATTTTGGAGAAAATAGGCAAACTTTGAGTGGGATGTGTGGATTATATCGTCATGTTAGATGAATGTCAATTTCATAATTTTGATTTTTGCATTGTAAATACACTCTAAATATTAAGGGTTACAGGGCATCATGTATGCAACTTATTTTCAAGTAGTTCAGGAAAAACTAAACCCACAGTCAATGTATGTGTATGTATTTGTGTGTGTGTATGTGTGTGTGTGTTTGTGTGCATGTAGAGAGACAGAGAGTAAAAGAATGCAAATATGAACAATATCAACATTTTGAAAATCTGGCTGAAGGATATACAGAGCTCTATAGATCTTTGCACTACTTTTGTGAATTTTCTGTAAATCTGAAATTGTTTCAAAGCAAGAAACGTTAAAAATTTAATACAAACCAAACAGAACAAAAAATCCTTTGAAAAGATGACACAAAAAATAGAAACTAGTTTTAAAGTTTCCAGTTATTATTAGTACAATACAATGTATTGATTTTATTAAATTACTAATAACTTTAACTAGTTTTAAAGTATTCTAGTTATTATTAGCACAAAACAATGTATCGATTTTATTAAAATACTAATAACTTTTTCAATATGAGACTATTAATAGTTGTAGATATTTGTCCTGTCCTCTTCTTTATGAAACTGTTCCAGAGGAAAACCTTCAGTGAACTTTGCATTCATAAAAAATTAAATTAAGTTTCCAGATCATAAAACCAACCCCTCTCTTAAAACATTAGATTTAAAACTTTTAAAAGTTTTAAAACTTAAAACTTTTTATGGGTTAACATTTAATATTTGAGAATTAATGAATCATAAGCAATTTAACAAATACATTTAACATCTATTTCCAACTGAAAGGTTTAAATTATTTTATTTAAGATAATGTTTACATTTTCTCAAGAAATAAAATAGAAATGCTTTCCTATAAGACACTTAAAGTCATGTTCTAATCCTTTTCCACATTTCTGGTTCTCCCTTCCCTGTTAGTTTCAAAATAGGGTGACATCCTCAGAGTAGTCAGGATTTGGAATATCATGTAGGAGGAAGTGGTAATAGTTTTAACTGCAAAAAGTTGTTCTTCCTGAGACCTTCCCTTCTACCCCCTCCTCTTTCGGATCCCCAAAGAATGGTAAACTGATACAGTCGAGGGCTTCCCTGGTGGCACAGTGGTTAAGAATCTGCCCGCCAATGCAGGGGACACTGGTTCAAGCCCTGGTCCGGGAAGATCCCACATGCTGCGGAGCAGCTAAGCCCGTGCGCCACAACTACTGAGCCTGCGCTCTAGAGCCCGCAAGCCACAACTACTGAGCCCGCGAGCAACAACTACTGAAGCCTGCTCACCTAGAGCTCGTGCTCCGCAACAAGAGAAGCCACCGCAATGAGAAGCCCGTGCACCGCAACGAAGAGTAGCCCCTGCTTGCCACAGCTAGAGAAAGCCCGCGCACAGCAACAAAGACCAAATGCAGCCAAAAATTAATAACTAAAAAATAAATTTAAAAAAAATGATACAGTCGAGTCATTAGTGTCATAGACTAATCCCTCGCTGTCTCCTTACTTCAGCTCTTCTGACCTTTCTTGACCAGCTGACTCATGAAAAGGAAAGCCTCCTGTCCCCAAATTCAGAGGGATGGGAACTGTGCACTGACTTCAGAAGAGCATGTGAAGGATTAATGCACAATCACTTTAATTACACACACAGACCACAAAATGCATATCAACATAGATTATGTTTTATTTGAGTATTTGTATTTCATTAGTGTGTAATACAAGTTATAGTGAGGGTTTATGTAATTCTGAAATAAGGTTCTTTTTTTTTTTTTTTGCGGTACACGGGCCTCTCACTGTTTTGGCCTCTCCCGTTGCGGAGCACAGGCTCCAGACGCACAGGCTCAGCGGCCATGGCTCACGGGCCCAGCTGCTCCGTGGCATGTGGGAGCCTCCCGGACTGGGGCACGAACCCGTGTCCCCTGCATCAGCAGGCGGACTCTCAACCACTGCACCACCAGGGAAGCCCCTGAAATAAGGTTCTTGAATAACATTGTGTCATGTCTCCCCAGAGCAACGGCCCTCAAACACTAAGAGCCATTTAATGAAGGTACCTACCAACAGCCCAAGTGCCCCCAAAACTCTGTCACAAATCTACTGTGTAGACAACATTACTGAGTACTCTGTTTTACACGTGGAATTTGACGAGGAAGAAAGCTATGTGCAAGAAATCACACTTCAGCAGTGTGCCCACGTATAGGTAATGAACCACAAGCATCCTCCGTGAACACTCCTCCACAGATGTACACAATCAAAGGTCCCAGACTCACAGACATAGAAAACAAACCTACGAAAAGGGGAAGGATCGGGGGAGGGATAAATTAGGAGTTTGGGATTAGTGAACAGAAGCCCTTTGAAGTGCAAAGGGAAAAACCAAGCAATTGTGCTGCTTCAACTGAGAAAAATCTTTATCCAGAAGGATCCAGAAATCCTCTGATAGCCACTCCCACATTTGTGGCAGACAAAGTAGGTCAAGACAAATAGGTCTTGATCCGGGATGCTTGTGAACTGGATGCAGCCTTTCATACATGAGGATGGTACCCTTCTCCTGACCACGGATTCCGAGGCTGAAACAAGCAGCTCTGGGCACACTGGCAAATGGAGTAACCGCCTTTGTCAACCTAAGTGAATCCCTTAACAGTGGTGATGCTTCAGAAATACGGTAGGAGGACCAATCTGCAAGTGAGATTACTCGGGCATGTAATACCTTCGCTAAAGCACTTAATACGACAGAAAGCTCCTTGCCTCCAAGCCTGGCAGGTGGGATAGACACCAGTGGAGGAGGGAACATCTATGTCATCAGTAGAGACCAGTCCACACTCATCATTCAGATCCAAGCCCTCCTCCTTTTAAACACTCACATCACATGACCAGCCCAATTCTAGAGTACCTCAACGTGTACTACCTCTGCAAGTCTACGTTCTGCCTGCTTTTCCTCTCCATGCACTGGGCCAGGTCAACCCCAGCCGTTCAGGTACTTGGGAAGGACTGCAAAACCAGCCTGTTGCAAGCCTGCTGAAATGAGCTCTTCACCCTTGGACTGGCCCAGATCATGAGTCTTTCCATTACCTTGTGGCCATAGTCAATCAGCTGCAGAAGATATCCAGGAAGATAAACTTTCTGGCAAGCAGATAAAGCAAGTCGTGGAGCACATCTGGAAGCTTCAGGAGTTGTGTAAAAGCTGTAGTTTTCTTTACCCCCCATCATCCAGGTTTGGCCAGCACAAGCCAGATTTTAAAATTCCAAGAAAGGCACAGATGGAGGATTATTTTCAGAAAACCTACTCAGAAGACACCTACTGATTGGTCCAGATTCTCAACCGCCTGCTGGCCCTCAGGCTGATGAGCTCTAACATAACCGAAGAACTTTTTTTTACTGATCTCATTGGCAATGTTTCCATAGACAGCATAATCCCCTACATCCTCAAGAAGAAGATGGCAGAGTATAATGGCCAGATAGATCACTGATGCCAATCTATAGAGCACACCACACACCTGCTGAGAAGCACAAGGATCCACCCAGGACCGCTCAGATACAAAGAAAATGAAGTCGTGGTATTTTGGTATGTGCAAATATTTCCAGTATGTTAGTCATTTCCTACCTGGTTTCTTCTTACCTGTTAATATCAGACACAAGCAACTAAAAGACTAATAGGCTCTTTTCCTGCCATAAGAAATGTTTTAATGCCTTTTGATGAAGCAGCAGATTTTGGAACAATCTTTTAACTCAATCTGTATTTAGAAATTGTCAAAACACAAAAAACAATGTTTTATAATGTCAGAGACTAGTATTAAAGAAAACTAAGAGAAAACTCTTGAAAAACAAAGAAGCCTTATATTCCATGGTAAATTCTAATTCATTTTAAAAAACCTTAAGCTAGACATTTGCAAATAATTTGCTATTAACATTCCATTGAATGCTCAACTTGTCACCTAAGAAGTTTTATGAATAGTGTTTTTAAGAACACAGTAAAGTAAGTAGATAGGATGACAGAATTCAAGCCAATATTCTCCTGACCGCTTCCAAAGAAGAATAAAGCCACAAAGGATTACTATGCCCTTTTGCCTTGTACTTATTATAGTAATTTGCGTTAATATGGTTTGTGAAGGTTTTCTCATTATATTCAAGAAAGCAGCTAATTGCCTATTAACAACAGTTGTCCTTTTAAAAGAAAAAAAAGATTAAAGCTTAGCAAAAATAAAATTGTTTAGACAAGATCTGATTTTAAAATTTCAAGAAGTGGTTAGATAACCTGTGCTTTTATTTACTTATTATGTGTTAAGTAGACTATATTCCAACGTGTAGATAGACACATTTTTTAAATTATTGCCCCCCTAAAATTATTCCTACTCACTGAATTTTCACTTACCTATGCCCTTATGATTAAGCATTTGGTGGAAATCAAAATCAATACTACGTATTGAAATAAGGAATGTATGTAAAATTACACTAGAACTCTTACATGCCTACTGCTTATTTTTAAAGACAAGAATTAACCACATAAATGCTGTTAATTCACCTGGCAATAATTGCTATTATGTTGCCCTTCTTTTAGATGCAAAAAGAAAAGAAAATTAAAAGTTGACTACCGTGGCTTCCCAGGTGGCGCAGTGGTTGAGAGTCCGCCTGCAGATGCAGGGGAGACGGGTTCGTGCCCCGGTCCGGGAAGATCCCACATGCCGCGGAGCGGCTGGTCCCGTGAGCCATGGCCGCTGAGCCTGCACGTCCGGAGCATGTTCTTCGCAACGGGAGAGGCCACAACAGTGAGAGGCCCACATACCACAAAAAAAAAAAAAAAAAGTTGACTACCATTAACTGGGCAAGAAATGAAAAAGTAGCAACTTCTATGATTTTTGTTTGTTTGTTTGTTTTTTTGTGTGGTACGCGCGCGGGCCTCTCACTGTTGTGGCCTCTCCCGTTGCGGAGCACAGGCTCCGGACGCGCAGGCTCAGTGGCCATGGCTCACGGGCCCAGCTGGTCTGCGGCATGTGGGATCTTCCCGGACAGGGGCACGAACCTGTGTCCCCTGCATCGGCAGGCGGGAAGCCCTATGATTATTCTTAATTGAAATTTTATTGAGATAATTTTAGATTCACATGTAGTCGTAAGAAATTATACGGAGATACCTTGTACACTTTGGCCAGTTTATCCCAATGATAACATTTTGCAAAACTGTAGTATAATATCACATCCAGGATATTGACATTGATACAATCCATCAATCTTAATAAGATTTCCTCATTTTTCTTGTACTACTCATCTGTTGAGTGTGTGTATGTATGAAGTTCTATATTATTACCTGTGTAGGTTTACACATCCACCACCACATTCAAGATAAATCATAAAAGCTAAAACTATAGAACTCTTAGAAGAAAACAAAGGTGTAAATCTTTGTGACCTGGGACTAGGCAATGGTTTCTTAGATATGACACCAAAAGTGCAAGCAATAGCAATAAATAAATAAGACTTTATAAAAATTAAAACCTTTGTGCTTCAGTGTACAGTGTTAAGAAAGTGAAAAGACAACTTACTGAATGGGAGAAAATTTTTACAACTCATATATCTGATAAGAGTTTTTTATTTTATTTTTTTATTTTTTATGGGTTTTTTTTAACATCTTTATTGGAGTATAATTGCTTTGCAATGGTATGTTAGTTTCTGCTGTATAACATAGTGAGTCAGCTATACGTATACATATATCCCCATATCCCCTCCCTCTTGCATCTCCCACCCGCCCTGCCTACCCCACCCCTCTAGGTGGTCACAAAGCACCGAGTTGATCTCCCTGTGCTATGCGGCTGCTTCCCACTAGCTATCTATTTTACATATGGTAGTGTATATATGTCCATGACACTCTCTCACTTCGTCCCAGCTTACCCTTCCCCCTCTCTTTGTCCTCGAGTCCATTTTCTACATCTGTGTCTTTATTCCTGTTCTGTCCCTACGTTCTTCAAACTATTTTTTTTTTTTTTAGATTCCACATATATGTGTTAGCATACAGTATTTGTTTTTCTCTTTCTGACTTAACTTCATTCTGTATGACAGACTCTAGGTCCATCCACCTCACTACAAATAACTCAGTTTCGTTTCTTTTTATGGCTGAGTAATATTCCGTTGTATATATGTGCCACATCTTCTTTATCCATTCATCTGTCAATGGACACTTAGGTTGCTTCCATGTCCTGGCTATTGTAAATAGTGCTGCAGTGAACATTGTGGTACATGACTCTTTTTGAATTATGGTTTTCTCAGGGTATATGTCCAGTAGTGGGATTGCTGGGTCATATGGTAGTTCTATTTTTAGTTTTTTAAGGAACCTCCATACTGTCCTCCATAGTGGCTGTATCAATTACATTCCCACCAACAGTGATAAGAATTGCTTGTCTAAAATATATAAAGACCTTAAAGAACTCTTATAAGTAAATAATAGAAAAAAACACATTTTTTTAAATGGGCAAATTATCTCAATAGACATTTTTCCAAGGAAGAGGTACAAATGGCCCAAAAACATGAAAAATTCCTCAGTATCATTAGCACATCAGAGAAATGCATATCAAAACTATAGTGAGACACAACTTTACACCCATAGGATGGCTAGAATCAAAAAGAAGGATAGTAAGTGTTGGTGAAAATGTAGAGACATTTGAACCCTCACATTCTGCTAATAGGAATGTAAAATCAGGCAGCTGCTTTGAAAAGCACTCTGGCAGTTCTCTAATGGTTATATGTGGAATTACCATATGACTTAGCAATTCTACTCTTAGGGATATATCCAAAAGAAATGAAAATATATGCTCACACACAAAAAAATGTTTATAGCAGAATTATTCATAATGGCCAAAAATCAGAAAGAACCTATATGTTTACCAACATATGAATGGATAAATAAAATGTGGCATAGCCATACAATGACATATTACTTGGCAATAAAAAGAAATAAGTTATGCATACATATGCTACATCATAGATGAACCTTGAAATTACTGTACTAAGTGGAAGAAGCTAGTCACAAAAAATCACATATTTCATGATTTCGTTTATATGAAATATACAAAATTGGCAAATCTGTAGAGACAGAAAATCGATTAGTGTTTGCCTAGGGCTGTGGGGGGGAGTTGGAGAGAAGTAGGGAATGACTTCTAGTAGTTATGGGGGTTCTTTTTAGAGTGATGAAAATGCTCTAAAACTGAGTGTGAGGATGGTTGCAAATATTTGTGAATATACTAAAAACCATTGATTTGTATGCACTTCAAATGGGTGAATTGTATGCTATGTGAATTATAACTCAATAAAGTTATTATTTATTTTTTAAATGTTAGCAAAAAGGCAAATCACGAGGGCCCTTCATGCTGTGCTTTTATAACTATATCCACCTTTTCCCACCCCTTCCTATCCTCATTTCTATTCAGTGGCAATTATTAATCTGCCCTCTATTTCTAATAGTTTGTTATTTAGAAAATGTTACATAAATGAAATCATACACAGTGTAACATTTTGGGATTGACTTTTTTTGCTCAACAAAATTTCTTGGAGATTCCTCCAAACTGTTGCATGTATCAATAGTTCGTTTCTTTCTATTTGTTACTTTTGGTTTGGATGCACCATAATTTCTTTAACCATTCACCTCTTGAAAGACATCTGGGATGGTTCCTGTTTGGGGCTGTTAGAAATAAAGCTCCTAGGAACATTCATGTACAAGTTTTTGCATCAAAATAAGTTTTTATTTCTCTGTGGAGCGGGACGGGGCGGTGGTGGGGGAATGCCCAATAGGGCAGTAGCTGGATTATATGGTAATCTGGTATACAGTTTTTTAAGAAACTGCCTGTTTTCCAGAGTAGCTGTATCATTTTACATTCCCACCAGCAATGTACGAGTGACCCAGTTTTTCCACATGCTCATCAGAATTTGGTGTTAGTATTTATTGTGTTAGTCATTCTGATAGGTGTGTAGTGAGATCTCATTGTGGTTTTAATTTGCATTTCCTTGATGGCTAGTCCTGTTAAACGTTTTTTCCTGTGCTTCTCTGCCACCTGTTTATCCTCATCAGTGAAATGTCTGTGCCTGCTTTTTGCTCATTTTCTAATTGGATTGTATGTTACTGTTGAGTTTGTGATGTTCTTTATTTGTTTAAAATACTAGTCCTTTTTGGATAGGTGTTGTATTAGTTTCCCAGCGCTGCTGGAACAAATTACCACAAACTGTGTGTCTTAAAACAATGGAAATTTATTCTCTCACCATTCTAGAGACTAGAAGTTCAAAATAAAGGTATCAGCAGGGTTCCACTTCCTCTGGAAGAAAAGCCGTCCTTTGCCTCTTGCAGCTTCTAGTGGCTGTCAGCATTCCTGGGCTTGTGGCCACTGCCCTCTCTCTTCTCTGTCTTCACATCACCTTCTCCTCTGTCTGCCTGGTGGCTGCATCACTCCAGTCTCTGCCTCCATCGCACTGACTTCTCTTCTCTGTGTACTTGTCCAATTTCCCTCTGCCTCTTCCTTACAAGGACACTTGTGATAGCATTTAGGGCCCACTTGGATAACCTCAAATAATCTTATCTCAAAATCTTTAGCTTAATTACATCTACAAAGACCCTTTTTCCAAATAAAATAACATTTACAAGTTCCAGAGGTCAGGACTTGATAGTTTTAAGCAGCCATTATTCACCCTATCATGAGTGGTTTGCAAACATTTTTCTCCCAGGCAGTAGCTTGTCTTTTTATCCTTTTAACAGGATCTTTCACGGGGCAAAAGCTTTTTATTTCGATGAGGTACACTTTATCAATATTTCCTTTTATGGATCATGCTTTTGGCATCTTTTTTTAAGATGGGCTATTAGAGAAGCAAATAAGTGAGACCCGTCTATTTCGGCACTGGCTGAAGAGTCATGTCTGCAACCCAAAACACTCATTACAGGAGGAAATGTGGGCTGCAATAGAAGTTAAAGAAAATTTATTTGTGCCCTCTGTAATGTGTGAAGGCCTTGATAGCAAGTGGACAGAATAACACAGATAAAGCTATATTTTAAAAGGCAAAAAAAAAAAGTTAACTTTGTCTTTTGCCACTTTGGGAAGTGAACTCAGCCATCCTGCCCTGGCATTATAGTAGCAAAGGATCAGAATCAAACTGAATCCTGAGGAACAAATTAACAGAGTACTTCTAGATTGGTTATGAACCTGAGAAAAAATATAGCTATAAAAAACATTATTGTACTAATCAAAATTTGAATATAAATTGTAGATGAAGTAATAGCATTGTATCAATGTAAAATTTTCTGATTTTGATCATTGTGCTGAGGCTGTGTAAGAGAATGTCTTTTTTTCCTAGGAGATACATGATAAGGTTTTTTTTTAATTTTATTAAAGTATAGTTGATTTACAATGTTGTTACATTGCAACATTTACAATGTTAATTTCTACTGTACAGCAAAGTGACAGTTATACATATATATACTCTTCTTCACATTCTTTTCCATTATGGTTTATCACAGGATACTGAATATAGTTCCCTGTGCTATACAGTAGGACCTTGTTTTTTATCCATTCTGTATATAATAGTTTGCATCTACTAATCCCAAACTCTCAGTACTTCCCTCCTCTACCACCCCCTTCCCCTTGGCAACAAGTCTGTGTCTGTGAGTCTGTTTCTGTTTCATAGATATGTTCATTTGTGTTGTATTTTAGATTCCACATATAAGTGATATCATATGGTATTTGTCTGTCTCTTTCTGACTTACTTCACTTAGTATGATAATCTCTAGGTCCATTCATGTTGCTGCAAATGGCATTATTTTGTCCTTTTTATGGCTGAGTAGTATTCCATTGCATATATGTACCACATCTTCTTTATCCATTCATCTATCAATGAACATTTAGGTTGTTTCCATGTCCTGCCTATTGTGAATAGTGCTGCTATGAACATAGGGGTGCATGTATCTTTTCGAATTATAGTTTTGTCTGGGTATATGCCCAGCAGTGGGATCATAATAAGGTTTTTTGTAGTAGCGGAACCATGTCTCCAACTTGGAATAGATCTGTTTCCTGATCTGATCTCCAACTTCAAATGGAATAGATCTGTTTCCAGGTGGAGACGGGAACATAGATCACTCTCCAAAAAGGGGTTTAGAACCTAAGTGTCAAGAGGGTGGGTAGCCAAAGACACCAGGTGCCCTAGAGTTTGTCGCTTACCACAGTGGTTCTCAGATTTGGTTGAATCCCAAGGAAGCTTTTAAGAACCCTTAGTGCCTTAGCATCTCTCCATCTCTCTAGTCACCAAATCAAGATATCTGGGGGTGGGCACTAGATGGTAATTTTTACTATCCCCAGGTGATTCCAATGCGGTGTTTGAGAATCACTGTCTTAGTTTTGCTCCTCAAAATGTGCTCCATAGACCAGAAGCATCAGCAACACCTGGGAACTTGTTAGAAATACAGACTCTCAGGCCCAACCTCAAGTCTACTGAATCAGAAGCCGCATTTTAACAAGATCCCCAAGTGATTTATGTGCACGTAAAAATCTGATGAATATATATCTGGAGAACTCATAAAGAAGAGAAAGGCCCAGAGTCCCGAAGGTAGAATAAGGCCCATGCCTCTGTGTTTTTACCAAGTTCCCCAGTGAAAGAGTTTCAATATGTGACTGTCCCAGTCTGTCTCTTAGATAAGGCAAAACTTACCTTCCCTCAGTGCATTGTCCCAATCTGACAGAATTCACTAACCACTGTTAAAAGGAATAATCCACTATTGAATGTCCTGCCACTGAGGCAATTTAATAGGATAATGTACAAGTGTCTCAAGTCAACCATATTTTATTTTTATTATAACTCTATCCTGAATCATGACCAAAGTCTGAGGCTATTAATAAACACTGCATTTCTATTTGAACAAAATAATATCTAAAACACAAAAATGCTGCAAAATAGTGTTAGCATTTTCTCCTATTGTTTCACATTGCACATGAAGCTGAGACATTTCACGTGTAGCTAGCCATGCTCATATAATAGCAGTGCCATAGGTAATCTAAGAAATAGTGTGGGGTTTTGCAAGTGTGTGGGCATCTCTTGCCTATTCTGGAAAACATATTCTGGGTGCCATATCATCTTTGCCGTTTGCCTCTTTCTCATTGTCAGCCCCTCCCTCACTGACACATGGTGCCGTCTTAGGTAAAACTGACCTTTTCTTGCTGGGGCGGGGGGGTTAAGTTAGGAGACTGGCATTAACATACACACTACTATATATAAAATATATAAACAACAAGGACCTGTTATATAGCACAGGGAACTCTATTCAATATTCTGCAATAACCTAAATGGGAAAAGAATCTGAAGAGGAATAGATATATGTATAACTGAATCACTTTGCTGTACACCTGAAACTAACACAACATTGTCAATCAACTATACTTCCATTAAAAAAAAAGAAAAAGAAAAAAACCTGAGCTTCTCTCAGCCCACACTTCCTTTCTAGTCTTTCGGCAGTTTGTAGGGCAAAGAAAGATCCTGTTTACTGGAAGAAAGGTCTTCCAAAAGAAATTATAAAATAACAGTAAATGGAATTAAGATTTCTAAGGATAAACCACAATGTAGATACTTTATAATATTTTGTATAACAACAATTAATGTTGAATAAACATGCTTCTCATCAAAAGTGGATAGAATTAAGGGTGTGTGATTCAGAAAGTTTTAAAAAACTGAAAAGAAAAACTGTATCAGAGTCTCCATCGTTGTGCACTTACTATTAATTTCACTTTACAAAAACTGGAGTGAGAGGGTATTGGAAAGAAGAGAGCAACAAAAATTTCAGAGTTTCAGTGTTTCAGGACTTTTCATGAAATTTCAAAATAATCTCTGACACTCTGTTTTCTCCGCTTCTCCTTGTGCTAGAATAGTTGCCATACCACTCTGTAATGGGTGGTTAAATTAGGGGAGATGAAGTGGTTAATAAGGTGAGGCAGGAACATGTGGGGGAAAAAATACAAGAAATCACTTCAGGAAACTGTGAGACTTTCCATAAAGCACTTAACTTGCAAAATCTATAACTTGAAGGAGATTGAACTAAACAAACTGGTTTCCCCACTTTAATGTTCTGATTATTCCTTTAATGTTTATTACATCAACACAAAATCAAACTTCCCAATAAAAGAGTATAAAGTTAGTGATTTGTGTTTATAACATAAAGCTGAAATGAAAATGACACTTCTCCAATATATGTGTGTCGCCTCCCCTATGGCATGCCTATGACAGTCATAAAAAATTGGCAATGGAATTATTTCCCCTGAGTAAAATAATAACTCAGAATCCTTCCCAACACAAAGTTCAGATGGCCATTGCTTCATTCATTCATTTATTCATGCAACAAATATTTATTCTGTGCCTCTTCTGAGGTCCACTGTACACAGCCCCTGTCCTCAGAGAGCTTACACATTTTAGGACAGACATTGAAACAAGTAATCACAGCATGATGATATATGGCATGAGAGATGAAACCTTTTTTGCTCTACCTGGTTTAGGATTTAGACTCTTCTTAAGATAGAAGCTTAAGAAAATAAATAGGTCACAGAATTTACATAGTTTCCCATATAAGGACTTCCATTCACACTAGGTATTTCTAGGGAATTTTGAAATGTTCTTTATAGCTGGTCACACTGCTGTTTCAACTATGTTGAGGTTCTACCATTAAGTGAGAAGACAAGAAAGAATATCAGGTAGGCAAGAGCACTCTCTGCCTTTGTGTTTAAAATTACATTAGTTCCGGGAATGAATGAAATCAATTAGAGTCATTACATTGCTTCCATTTCCTCAACTAATAACATTCATTTTCTAATTCTCACCTGGCAATATTCAGTTCTTTATCATCTTATAAGTTCATTAGCTTTCTTAGTTATGAAATAACTGTTACCTAATTTTCCACAGGATTCTGTATCTTTTTCCCAATTAGATTAAATCCTATATACACCTTTTCCTTTTTATTTATAGAATACTATCAGTGTACCATAAATTATTTCACTTAATAAGTGTGTTAGTCCAATCAAACTGCTATAACAAAATATCACATTCTTGGGCGCTTATAAACAACAGAAATGTATTTTTCATAGTTCTGGAGGCTGGGAAGTCCAGGATCATGGCAGATTCAGTGTTTAGTGAGAGCTTCCTGGTTCATAGACAGAGACTTCTCGCTGTGCCATCACATGGCAGAAAGGGCTAGGGATCTCTGTGGGGTCTCTTTTGGAAGCTCATTAATCTCATAAGGGCTCCGTCTTCTTGACCTAAGCACCTCCCAAAGACCCCCACCTCCTAATACCATCACATTGGGCACTGGGATTTCAACTATGAATTTGGGGGGAACACCATAGCAATAAGTAATTCCCAATATGTGAAGGAATAATATACTTTAGAAAAGAGATAAGGGTAATACCCACTTTCTAGTATGATGATTAATTACTGCATGACTCAAGTTGTTTTAAGGGTGCTCCTACTGTGGATTTTTTTCAGTATATCAGCATTGGAGAGGGTGTGGAGAAAAGGGAACGCTCTTACACTGTTGCTGGGAATGTAAATTGGTACAGTCACTATGGAGAACAGTATGGAGGTTCCTCAAAGAACTAAAAATAGAATTGCCATATGATCCAGAAATCCCACTCCTGGGCATATACTTAGACAAAACTCTAATTTGAAAAGATACGTGCACCCCCATGTTCATAGCAGCACTATTTACAATAGCCAAGACATGGAAACAACATAAATGTCCATCGAGAGGTGAATGGATAAAGAAAATGTGGTGTATATATACAATGGAACATTACTCAGCCATAAAAAATAATGAAATGATACCATTTGCAGCAACATGGATGGACCTAGAGATTGTCATACTGAGTGAAGTAAGTCAGACAGAGAAAGACAAATATCATATGATATCGCTTACATGTGGAATCTAAAAAAATGGTACAAATGAACTTATTTACAAAACAGAAATAGAGTCACAGATGTAGAAAACAAACTTATGGTTACCAAGGGGGGAAGGGGAGATAAATAAATTGGGAGATTGGGATTGACATACACACACCACTATATAAAAATTAGATAACTAATAAGAACGTACTGTATAGCACAGGGAACTCTACTCAATACTCTGTAATGTCCTATATGGGAAAAGAATCTAAAAAAGAGTGGGTATATGTATAACTGATTCACTTTGCTGTACAGCAGAAACTAACACAACATTGTAAATCAACAATACTCCAATAAAAATTAATTTAAAAAAATAAAAATGATGGGAAACAAGGACCTCTTGTATAGCTCAGGAAACTATATTCAATATCTTGTAATAACCTATAATGGAAAAGAATCTGCAAAAGAATAGATTATATATAATATAGATGTATAACTGAATCACTTTGCTGTACACCTGAAACTAACACAACATTGTAAATCAACTATACTTCAATTAAAATATGGTTTACAGAAAAAGAATGAAATAATACCTTTTGCAGCAACATAGATGGACCTAGAGATTATCATACTCAGTGAAGTAAGTCAGACAAAGACAAATATCATATGATATCATTCACATGTGGAATCTAAAATATGATACAAATCAACATATCTAGGAAAAAAAAACCAGATTCACAGGCATAGAGAATAGACTTGTGGTTGCCAAGAGGGCGGAGGGTAGGGGAGGGATGGATTGAGAGTTTGGTATTAGCAGATGCAAACTATTATATACAGAATGGATAAACAACAAGGTCATATTGTATAGCACAGGGAACTATATTCAGTATCCTGTGACAAACCATAATGGAAAAGAATATGAAAAAGAATATATATATATATGTATGTATAACTGAGTTACTTTGCTGTACAGAAGAAATTAACACAACATTATAAATCAACTATACTTCAATTAAAATTTTTTAAAATTAGCAATACATAGAAATGTTAAAAACCTAAAAAAAATAGTATATCAGCATTAGTGAAAAGAATCAGGAAGCTCTAGTTAAATCTAGCCAATCATAATTCCAATTAAACATATTTTAAGAGGGTGAAATTTGAATACATGACAAAGTAAAGGGATGGAAAAAGGTATTCCACACAAATGAAAGCCAAAAGAAAGTGGGGATAGCTATACTTATATCAGAAAAAATAAACTTTAAGCAAAAACTGTAACAAGAGACAAAGAGGACTTTTTCACACCATATACAAAAATAAACTCAAAATGGTTTAAAGACTTAAATGTTAGAACTGAAACCATAAAACTCCTAGAAGAAAACATAGGCAGTGCACTCTTTGACATCAGTCTTAGCAGTACTTTTTTAATATGTCCCCTCAGGCAAGGAAAACAAAAGCAAAAATAAACAAATGGGACTACATCAAACTAAAAAGCTTTTGCATAGCAAAGGAAACTAAACAAAATGAAAAGGCAGCCTACTAAATAGTAGAAGATATTTGCAAACAATATATCTCATAAGGACTAAATATCCAAAACATACAAAGAACTCAGACAACTCAATATCAAAAAAACAAACAACCCAATTTTAAAAATGGGCAGAAGACCTGAATAGACATTTTATCAAAGAAGACATACAGATGGTCAACAGACACATGAAAAGATGATCAACACCACTAATCATCAGGGAAATGCAAATCAAAACTGCAATGTGAATAGCACCTTATACCTGTCAGAATGGCTATCATCAAAAAGACAACAAATAACAAGTGTTAGTGAGGATGTCGAGAAAAGGGAACCTTAGTACACTGCTGGTGGGAATGCAAATTGGTGCAGCCACTATGGAAAACGGCATGGAGATTCCTCAAAAAATTAAAAATAAAACTACTGTATGATCCAGCAATTCCACTTCTGGGTAATTTTTTGAGGAAAAGCCACTAATTAAAAAAGATATATGAACCCCTAGGATCATTGTAGCATTATATATACATATATACACAACTTGCAAAAAGAAAATTATAGATTTTGCCTTTCTTCCATAGTATCTGTCTCAACTTGTCAATGTGTATTTTCATTTGACATTTAATGTCACTCTAAGTAAAGGAACATTTAAAATTTCAAGCATTAGCATGAATTTTACCATTCATCTTTATATTGGTCAATGCTAGTTTTAAATGCAAATATAAGAGCATTTAACTTGCATGTGCAGTATCACCAAAATCACATAATTCATATTTCATAGCTCTTACATGCATATATATTTCATTCTTACCAGAACAGTAGAAATGCTGCACAAGACTAACTGTACTGTTTGTATTTCTTTATATGTACACATTCTACCAACACTTTACCTTCAGCTTACTAATGAGGTGGACTGAAAAGGAATTATGAATTGTCCTATCATTCATTTTCCTTCTATGTCATCCTTTTTAGAGTGAGTGGTTAGAAAGTACTTAGAAAATAATAATGTTCCTCAGTTATTCATACTTCATAGAACACCATTGCCATTCTAGGTCCAAAGCAAGTTCTGGCTCAGAAGGAATCAGAAAGGCCTTTCAGCGCTGCCAGCACCCCTGAGTCCCCAGTTATAGAGGTACTGATATGGAACCTGCTCACAGAATTCCAGTGGACCCACAAAGCATTCTCAAAAGTAAATTCAGAAAGCATTACTTGATGTGAATATTTTATTAGGCAAATCAAACTGCGAGTCAGGAGACTTCAAACTAGAAGTGGTTAGAAGCTCAGCTTTCAGCAGTTACAGCTCAGTTCATAAAGCATGAATGAAGGAGTTAACATTTTTTAATGTGATTAATTACTAAAAACTTCCATTTTTTTAGAGTAGTAGAATTATTAAACTTACTTGTTTGAGCTGATGGGCTACAAACCAGTCACTAACATTAACATGTTAGTGGTAAGGTCACACTAACATGAAGAAAGCTTAAATTTTCTTTAAGGTCAGAGCCAGCATTTGGGGGAAATCACTATGACAGTATAACGGGATGGACTCTGCAGTCAGAGCAGGTACTAACGCACTTCGTAGAAAGGGATTAGGTAGGTGCCTGGATCAGAAGATGGAAATTAGTGGAGTCTGTACCTGAATAATACTTAGAAAGTAGAAGTGACCGGACTGGGTAACTGGACGTGGAGAAGCTAAGGGAGAATAAAAAATTAGTTAGATTCCCCAGTCTTCTGGGCAGGTAACTGGATGGATGCTGGTGTCACTGCCTGAGGGGAAAAGAGCCAGAGGTAGTCGGGCAAAGAGAAAGAACCTGGATCTGAATATTTCAGATATCTGCAACCTCCCTTACAAAAATCCCATTAATCCAAAAGCTGCTCCTTATTTTGGTTTGAATATCCCTTTAACCGCCTCCGTACGGCAGGTTGACTGCTTGGGCGGGCAAACAGCCGAGAAGATTCGTCTCACAAGAGGGAGCCCTTGCACATAACCTCGAAGACGGACAGCTGTAAGACTAGAGAAACAGAAATCCTTCGAACTCCCTAAAATACCCGCCCTGAAAGGTGTCGGAGAGGCTCCGCCCCTAAACACCAATAACTCCGAGCCGAAAAGCGCCGGACAACTGGCTCCGCCCCCGCGGGAGGGGGCGACGGATGCCCGGATGCGGATTCTCGGCGGGATTGCGTCACCTGAGGCCGCCCGGTGGGGCGGGGCTCTGCCTGCGCTTTGGGCTACGCCGCAGCGTCACGTGACCTTGTCCAACCAGCCAATGGGTGAGCGCGGCGGAGAATTTCGAATGTGGTTGCAGCGGTCAGCGGCGGTAAGAGAGGGTCCCTGAGGCTAAGGGGGCTCGGAGCTCGGGACGCGCACGGCCACACAGCCTCGCGGAGCCTTGGAATGTGAGGAGGAGGGCGACAGCTGTGGCAGAAGCCGTGGCCAAGGTACTGTGGTGGACGTCCCTGCTGGAGGCGGGTCTCCGGGCCTCTTCCGGGAGCCCCCGTCCCGTCCCGCTTTCTCAAGAGGAGGCTGCAGGTTTTTCGGGTGTGACACAGGGGCATCTTGACCCCTGTTCCCCTTCCCTCTGGGTCTCTTTGTTCTGAGTTCGGTGGCCAAAAACTCAGGCTGTGGCGTCGGCCTGACCAGGGGCCTCTCTCTGCTCAGCCCCCCGACCTGCGCTTTGCGATACTCTTATTTCCTCTTCTGTTCAGTGGGCCCGGAACCTCGCGCCTCGCGGAACTGTGTGGCTTAAGTGATGTGAAGGTAAAGCGTTTACAGTAGTTAAAAGCCAGGCTCAACGTGGGGGCACACAAACTGGCAGCTATTTTTTGTGTGGCGCGATGCCTTTGACGTCCTTTTCTTTTGCTGCTTCTCTTACCCTGGAAAAGCCGGCACTGGCCAGTGTTCTACAGCAAGAGTGATGAAAGAATTATGATGGAGATCAAATATTCTAGGTTGTTTTGAACCTAGGCCCCTTACCCGAATACTGTACAGATTGAGACTGCCCTCCGCGCTGTGACTGTTTTCATTCCTTCTCTCCACCACACCCCCTTTTAAGACCATCAGCCTAGACGGGAATGATAGGGCATATTTCTTTTGTAATTTTAAGTTGATTAAATGTAAGAACGAAAGTTTTTTATATAAGCTTTGCTTTTAAAATAACCAAACCAACTTGCTCAGTTACACAATCTGCCTGGCTCTCAAACATCTACAGGTTTGAACTCCAAAAACTCCATTGTGGTAGGGTATTTTATAAAACCTACTTAACATTAGTGTTTAAAAATAATAGTTGTGCTTGCTCTACTGGAAGCATCCCAGTATATATTGTATCTGTATTGGCAGAAAGAAAATATTTAATGAAATCTACAATGTCTATATTTAAGACCCCAGAGGAAAATAAGGAAGGCCTGGAGAAAACACTCAAGAAAATGTAAGATTCAGGAAAATATTTGACTAAGAAGAGATGAAGGTGTCCTTTTGCAGTGAAAATTGTATACGTAGATTGTGGTAGGAAACAAGAATTATTTTTTGCAATTTTAATATCTGCAAAGTACAGTCTAGGGCAAAAGAGGTTCATGAAAAGTAGTTTGACATGCTTAGTAGCAAAATACTGAAGCCATCTGATTTGCAGCATTGAAAGATTTACATATACTTATGTACTAATACACTCAATGGTATGGTCTCCTGGCAGTGCATATTTTGCTACTTTCAACTGTATGTAGAACAATAATTATATAATGTCTGCTGTATGCATGATCTAAGTTTTAAAAATAACTATGAGAAAATTGGCATGTTCCTCCGCCCCAGTTCCTGCTTTTTCTAGCTCTGTGATTGTTATAACAGCCTAGTAAAATTGTATATAGTGTTCCATAGTATAACTAAACCTCTCAAGATCACCTGACTTTCTTGAGCATGTGTGCATATCTTAAGTAACTGGAAAGCAAAGCCCAGATACGTGTTTGCCTCTGAACTAATGCTGTAAGCCTAATAAACATTAAAAGTTGGTCATAAATATTGTCATAGGAAACATAAATAATAATAACATCAAAATATATTAAGCATTTCCCTTAATGCCTAGTATTGGGTTGGCCAAAAAGTGCCTTCGGTTTTTTAAGTAAAAAGAAAAGACACGTTTTTCGTTTTCACCAAGAACTTTATTGAACAACGTATTCACCCTTTTGTTCCACTACCTTCTGCCATTTTTCAAGCAACTTCATAATTCCATCTTCCCAAAACTTCTTATCTTTTTGAGCAAAGATCTGTTCCAAGTGCATTTTACAGTCTTCCAGGGAAGTGAAATTTTTTCCATTAAGAGAATTTTGTAAAAACTGAAATAAATGGAAATCCGAAGTTGCAATGTCTGGTGAATTTAGCGGATGAATCAGAACTTCCCAGCCAAGCTGTAACAGTTTTTGCCTTGTCATCAAAGAAACATGAGATCTGGGGACTTCCCTGGTGGTGCAGTGGTTGAGAGTCCGCCTGCCAATGCAGGGGATGCGGGTTCGTGCCCGGGTCCGGGAAGATCCCACATGCCGCAGAGCGGCTGGGCCCATGAGCCATGGCCACTGAGCCTGCGTGTCCAGAGCCTGTGCTCCGCAACGGGAGAGGCCACGACAGTGAGAGGCCTGCGTACCCCCCCAAAAAAAAACAAAAACATGAGATCTTACGTTATTCTGATGGAAGATTATGCATTTTCTGTTCATTAATTCTGGACACTTTTCGTCGAGTGCTGCTTTCAGTTGGTCTAATTGGGAGCAGTACTTGTTGGAATTAATCATGGTTTTCCAGAAGGAGCTCATAATAGAGGACTCCCTTCCAATCCCACCATATATACAACATCACCTTCTTTGGATGAAGACTGGCCTTTGGTGTGGTTGGTGGTGGTTCATTTCACTTGCCCCACAGTCTTTTCTGTTCCACATTGTTGTACAGTATCCCGTTTTCATTGCCCATCACAGTTTGTTTTAAAAATGGAATGTTTTCGTGACGTTTACGTAGAGAATCTCATGTGGAAATACGGTCAAGAAGGTTTTTTTCACTTAACTTATGTGGAACCCAAGAATCAAAGTGATTCACATAACCAGGCCGGTGCAAATGATTTTCAACTTTTGATTTGGATATTTTGAATATGTCAGCTGTCTCCTGTGTGGTATAACGTTGATTGTTCTCAATTATTGTTTCTATTTGATCGCTATCAACTTCAACTGGTCTACCAGACCGTGAAGCATCGTCCAGTGAGAAATCTCCAGCAGAAAACTTTGCAAACCACTTTTGACACGTTCGATCAGTCACAGCACCTTCTCCATACACTGCACAAATCTTTTTTTGAGTTTCGGTTGCATTTTTACCTTTCTTGAAATAATAAAGCATAATATGCTGAAAATGTTGCTTTTTTTCTTCCATCTTCAGTATTAAAATAGCTACATAAAAATTCTCCAATTATGGGCTTCCCTGGTGGCGCAGTGGTTGAGAGTCCACCTGCCGATGTAGGGGACGCGGGTTCATGCCCCGGTCCGGGAAGATCCCACATGCCGCGGAGCGGCTGGGCCTGTGAGCCATGGCCGCTGAGCCCGCGCGTCCGGAGCCTGTGCTCTGCAACAGGAGAGGCCACAACAGTGAGAGTCCTGCATACTGAAAAAAAAAAAAAAAAAAAAAAAAAATCACCAATTTTGATGTTTTTTTAATGTATTTTTTTTAATGCATGCTGATATGACAGCTGTCACATAACGATCTAACAAAATTGTTTCCAAGGAAGTTAAAGACAACTAAGTGCTACTAGAGCCATCTTATGGAAAAAACTGAACGAACCTTTTGGCCAACCCAATGTATAGTAAGCCCCCAATGAGTATTTGTTAAAGAATAAATAAGTGGCATATTATAGAGCCTTTGTGTTGGAAATCCATATTTATTAAGCCTTCCGTATAAAGTACCCGAGGAGGATAAAATTATGCCACAAATATTAATGTAATTTAAAAGCTGCAAATGTAGGTTATTACCAGATTGGCTATCTACTTTGGGCTAATTCTAGTTACAAAGTCTCTAATCCGTTTTTTATGAATAACCTGTGTTTTCAGTTTTGTTTTAAATTTGATATCACCCCTTGAAAAATTAAATATTTTCCATTGTTTTAAAGTCCTAGGCAGAAGATGGCCAAGGAAAGATGCCTCAAAAAGTCCTTTCAAGATAGTCTTGAAGACATAAAAAAACGAATGAAAGAGAAAAGGAATAAAAACTTGGCAGAGATTGGCAAACGAAAGTCTTTGATAGCTGCACCATGCCAAATAATCAGTAAGAGATTTTCATGTTGTCCTTTACATCACTGTTTAAGATTAGATTTAATAACTGATAAAAAAATTTTTATTGTCTTTTAGCCAACACTTCCACACTGCTAAAAAACTACCAAGACAACAACAGAATGTTAGTCTTAGCTTTGGAAAATGAAAAGTCCAAAGTGAGAGAAGCCCAGGATATCATCTTACAGCTGAGGAAAGAATGTTACTACCTCATGTGTCAGCTGTACACACTGAAAGAAAAACTTACTTCAAAACAGACAGAAGAACCTGCTCAGGTATTTTGATCACAAAGGCTCAATTTCTTGGGAAAAATGTTAAAGCCATGAATTAGTAGTTTAGATCAATTTTGTTTTTTAAATTAATTACTGATAGCTCTGTTATTAGTGAAGTGATGAGAACATCTTTCTTCAGTGCTGCAGCCCAGTTGTATGTGGGCCAGTTAAGAAAGCTTCAAGCATATACCTGTAGCTGATTGAGGCTTATACTCGTATAACTTGCTTCTGAAAGCAGGTAGCAAGACAATGTATAAAAGAAATAGTTTAGCCTCTTGCACGGCCAGACCCTTTGAATGGCAGCGATGTGAGTCAAAGGTAGGGGCAACCAAGCCAAAGGTCTAAAAGTGGTTGTGGAAGCAGACTAGTCCAAAAGTTTTAATCAGTGCTATTAATCTTAGCTTTTTTATGTAGTTTTGCTACACCAGTGGGGTTTTGAAAGGACTACGTTGACTGGGGAGATGGGAAGTATTTAAGCGCTTTATGGAGAATCATTTTTACCTACTAGTTGGCTAAATAAGGACAACTATATATTAACTCCCAAACAAGAAATATCCTGAACATTTTGCTGTCTGTTTTTCAGTCTGATTCAGTTTGTGTCCAGGAATGTATAGAAAGGCCAGCCGAAACATAAGAGACGGGAGAAATTTTGATTTAGGGTCTTATCTGGGTCTCGTCACACATTAATCCCTAGAAGAGAGAGGACAAGCCAGTTTCTCTCCTTTTCCCAGAGGCCACTGCCAGGAAAACTGCATGGGGCAGAGAAAGAAAAGAGCAGTGGTGAGTGTCAGGTGTTAACACTTGGGTGTCCATCTGTTTGCCACGCCAGTGAAGACAGTTGTGTTGGCACCTAGGGCAGGAGAAGAAGCCAGAGCCTAGTGATTAGGGTAGGGGTCTGGACTCTAGAAAGGAATTAAGTCACCTCTCCATTGAGAGTCAGAGTCAGTGAAAGAGTTCTTGCTTCCCTACAACTAAGGTAATTCCATATTTTTTCTGTGTATGACATATATAGAACATGTGTGTGTATACACACACATATGTACACATATAGCAACATATACATACATAATATAATAGAAAATTGTCTATAAAGATTAGATACGATTTTTTTTTTTTTTTTACCTTCATGTAAAGGTTATTTGAAATATTTTTCCTTCAGAATATAATCTTTCCTAATTTTTTTTCTTTTCCTTGTTTGGTCAACTAGTGAGGAAAAAAATTTCTCCAAAGACATTTGAATCTTCCTTTTCCCTTTCCAAATTTTTGCTGAAATCACACAGAGTGGTGTCAAGTGAGTACTCAATGAGATAATCACAAAAACAGTGGTGAAAAAATTCTGTTATTGTAGGCCTTTTGACATTTATCAGTGATTTTTGAATATTTATTAAAAGATATCGTTAGTTGCTGGGTGAAAATATTCCTAGCATTTAAAACATCAGAGTTTGTTTTCTGCCACGTACTCGCTGTATGTATCACTCATTCTCAACCATCATTGTATACGTGTGCATCCTTGTTTATCAAGTCAATTTTGCAGTGCTGGAGAACTTAAAATGCTTTAATAAGAATGTTTTTCTTGGGCTTCCCTGGTGACGCAGTGGTTGAGAGTCCGCCTGCCAGTGCAGGGGACACAGGTTCGTGCCCCGGTCCGGGAAGATCCCACATGCCGTGGAGCGGCTGGGCCCGTGAGCCATGGCCGCTGAGCCTGCATGTCTGGAGCCTGTGCTCCGCAACGGGAGAGGCCACTACAGTGAGAGGCCCACGTACCACAAAAAAAAAAGAATGTTTTTCTTGCCTGCCAATAATTAACTTGCCTTGTAAGGATTAATCAGGAAGTAATTTCTAATAGCATTTTGTTCCCTAAGTTTTATCATGGCTCTTCTAAATAATTTTTATATCACTCTGTAGTTAAATATCCTCCTTTACTTATCTTCAGTAATAATACTAGCTTTAGAACATTAGCTATATTGATAATAAATTTAAAACTTTTAACAGGATTAAATTTCTAGTTGTTTCTGATGAACAGTTTTAACCTGTTCATTATAATGTCTTCATATTATATGTACATCAAATTTCATAAAACAACTGCACTGAATTGGAATGACTTTTAAGGAATCAGACTGGGCCACTCGTCTTCCTAACAGAGATCTACACACCTTCCTGTGTCTACACTGTGTTCTCTGTCTTCCTTCCTGTGCCATTGGCAGAAGTGTCTCTGCTCCTATCCAAGGCCAGTCCCTCCCCTTGTGCATCAGATTCCCTTCTTTTCATCTCCTCTAGGACTTTGCACCCTTCTCCAACATTTACCTCCCTCTACTGAATCGTTCTAGCTGCATACAAATGTGCTTCAATATCTCTCATCTTAAGAGGAAAAGAAAATAAATGGAACCTCTCCTGATCTCATTCCTCCATCTCATCTCTCTGCTTCCATTCACAGCAGAACTTTTCCAGAGAGAACAGAGCACTTACTGTCTTCCCTTCCTCAGCGTCCCCTAACATTTGAACTCACTCTTACCAGGCTTTCATCCCTACCATTCTGTTGTCACTGTGTGTCAAGGTCACCAAAACCTCCGTGTTACCAAATTCAGGGGTCACTTCTCTTTTTTGTTGGCCTTGAAGTAAAACATAGTACAGGGATAACTCTTTGCTGGAAATACTTTGATCTCTTAGCTTTCTTACCATCATACTCTTTCTGACTGTTCTATGTCCATCTCTTCTGCTGGCTTCTTTACTTTTAAACATCAGTTGTCCTAGGCCCATCTCATCCGCTCCCATAGCTTTAAATATTGTCTGCCTGCTGGTGGCTTCCAAATTTGTAGCTCAAGACCTACACAAACACACACACACACACACACACACACACACACACACACACACACACACACACACACACACACACAGTTACTACTTGATATATTCACTTAAATATTTATAAAGGATCTCAAATATATTACGTACAAAGCACAACTCTTTATTTCCCCCTTCCCAAGACATTGGACTTCTGCCTCCCTCTGTAAGTCTTACTCAGCTCAATAAGGCAACCCCCCCATTTGCTCAAGTCAGAAGCATAAGAAGCTTCCTTCTCACTCTGTGTCCCTACCTCCACCCCTATTCAATGTGAGTGCACTGTTATCGCAAAGCCTTCCCCTGGGCTTCACCTCCACAGCCATAGGAATCCTGTCCAAGCTGATATGTCTTGCTTGATTTACTATGATGACTTCCTAACAGCCTGTGCCCTTGGCCCTTTTCAATCCATGTTTCACACAGTGGCCAGACTGAGCTCTTTAAAACTCAGATCATTTTACTTCCCTGCTTAATATTCAAATGACTTCCCATCACACATAGACTAAAATCCAAACTCATGGTTCTCAAGGCCCTACATTATCTGGCCTCTGTGTGCCCACCTCTCACTGGTCTTTTCAGTGACTATGTTCCAGCCCCAGTGGCCTTTCTTTTCTGCACAGCAAGGTTTTCCTGTATCATGACTTTCGTATCTGCTGTTTCCACTTCTTCCTCCTTCAATGGCTGGCTCTTTGCGTTCTTCAGATTTCAGATGAAAGTCATCCATCTAAAAGAGGCCTCCAACATCAGTTACCCTCTGTCATTTCAACCTGAGTATTTCCTTCATTGCATTTATCACCGTCAGCTTTTTTACATTTCATCTCCCTACACTAGCATGTAAGCTTTAAAAGAGTAGTACTTAATCTATTTTGTAGCTGTAGATTCAGTTCCTAGAACAGTCCCTGACCATAGCAGACTGTCAATAAGTACTGTTGAATAAATGAATGCTTTGTTATGAATATTTCCATTGTACCAGTGTTTTCTTTGTTTTAATACATTGACAGGACCGGGAAGTATGTCCCTCTGGAATGGACTCCAGTAGCGACAGCAACTCCAGGAATTTACTCGTGGAGGATTTACCGTTAGTATCAAATTCATTATTATGATTATTAATGCCAAGAAGTATTTAATTCTGTGCTCCATTTATGAAAGGAAATTAACATTATATTGACTCTTATATTTGGGTCTGACGTTCTCTCTAAGAATGTATTTAAGAAATTTTATATGTTGAAATTCTGTGCTATGTAGCCAAGCCAAAGCTTTCTTCTATTTAGTTACTTTTTTGATGTCTAGGAATAAAAAGCTTCTCCTGAATTTTTAAACTATGCCCTTCAGTTATATTTTTCTTGTATCATGTTTTTATTCTAAGGATTGGTTATTCAAATGATGGTATTTTGCCAGTACTACAAATAGTCTGGTTTAGAAAAGAAATCTAATAAAATATCATAGTTAACACAGCTTTCACACTGTCTTGCTAATCCAATTCATTCTTAAATACCATCAGACCATATATACCTTCTTCTTCTCTTGGATTAAGTATACTTTATTTGTTTGCTTATGAATTACTGAGATATAATTAGACACAGTAAAATGCACAGATCTTAATTACACAGTTCAGTGAATTGGACTAACGTATACACCCGTGAACCAAAACCTGAGTTAAGATGCAGAGCATTGCTGTCACTCTGGCCCAGGGTTTCTCAGTCTAAGCACCTCCGACATTTTGGGCTACATCGTTCTTGCTTGTGGGGCTGTCCCAAGCATTGTGGGATGTTTAGCAGCATCCCTGGTCTCCACCCACTAGAGGCCAATAGCAGCCCCCCTCGAACAGTTTATAAGAATCAAAATGTCTCTCAACATTGCCAAATATCCTGGGGGCATTGTGGGGAGGGGGAGGTTAACTGTCCCCAGGTGAGAGCTACTGCCATAAGCCATTCCCTCATGTCCCTTTCGAGTCTGTGCCTCCTCCTTGCAGAAGTAATCACTAATATGATTCCTATCCCCATATTAATTTTAATCATGAATAGTTTTTAAACAGTTGAATGTTAAGATGTGACGAAATATTTATGTGGTGATCAAAAAGCAAGATGAGGTAATTGAGTTTTTATCAGGTTTCTAAAATTGTTATTAGTTGGTTGCCATAACTCTGTTACCTAAACTTGTACTTAAGTTTTGATGTCCATAGGGGGAAATTCTCTAGAGAAAATAGAGAATAAAATTATAATTAGAATGAAACAGCCATATTAAAGCATAAAGAATGGAAATTTCTTGTTCCATGAACCAAGGGGGAACAAAATTTTTAAAGAAAATGAACAGTATTAACTTCAGAGGAGTCAGTAGGTAAGCACCGTAGAAGTGTTCACTGCCCACAAATCACAGCTCGGCTAGTGATAATGCAGGCTCCTAAAGAAGGATCTAACTGAATTTCTTTGATGTATTTTATAAGTCGATCTGGTTGGCTGTTTCTCCAGTTAAATGAAATGGTGAGTTATGGAACGTTTTCAGGAGGAACTGTCCAATTTGATACATTAGTTCCTCCAGTGGCAGTTGAATGTCAGCCGTAACAAATCAGCCTCCACGTAATCAGCATACGTGTTTTTTGGTTTCCTTTGATATAGAACAGATGTACCGATTTAGAGCGGAATTATGAAATGATACTAAAGAAAAAAACTTACTTTGTAGAAAATCTTAAAATTTGTTTTTATTACATAATAAATAATTTTTTGTTTTTTATTGGTATTTTCTAAGGCAAGTTCCTCTTCAGGACGCTGACTTTCCAGGACAAGAAGAATTGTTCCAAATAGAAGGTAATACAAATGAAAATCTAAAAATACTGCTAAAGGCAAGATGAGATCTTTGGGAACAAGTAACGTAATTAAATTTCTCTAATTTTTATTTGTTTACCTTTTTAAATCTTCTCGTCTGATATTCTGCTCAAAGCAAATATCTGTTTATTTTACACGGAATAACAAGAGTTTTAAAACACATCCATTTATTTTTCCAAATCTATAGTCAGAAACCTTGCCTATAACTGTGGCTGCAGTTTACTGAGCCTACTATGTGTTACGCTCTGTGTTAGGCATTTAACATATGTTACCGCAGTTAACCCTCATAACGACCTTGGAATATATAGGTACAGACAGTCGGAAGGAAGTAAATATTATGCTCCCCAGATTTTTTTTTTTTTTTTTTTTTTGCTGTACACGGGCCTCTCTCTGTTGTGGCCTCTCCCATTGCGGAGCACAGGCTCCGGACGCGCAGGCTCAGCAGCCATGGCTCACAGGCCTAGCGGCCATGGCTCACAGGCCTAGCCACTCCGCGGCATGTGGGATCTTCCAGTACCGGGGCACGAACCCATGTCCCCTGCATCGGCAGGCGGACTCTCAAGCACTGCGCCACCAGGGAAGCCCTCTCCCCAGATTTTTATTTATTTATAGTAAATGTGGGAAAACTACAGGATGAATTTTCATTAGTTCCATTTTTAACTTTGAATTCTAAGATTCTTGAAATTTAAATTTCCATAAAGTAAAACTATCTTTCTCATTTGTTTTTTTAAATTCTCAGAGCCAGTACCTAATATTTCTCAAGACAGACTGGGATTCGATTTGGATTCAGGTGAAGATAAGTCAACTGATAATGTCTTACCTAGAACAGTATCTCTCCGTCGCAGTTTAAAGAAACATGTCAACAATCCATGTCAGTTCAATGCCTTGGATGATTTTGGAATCAGTCATTTGTCAGAGCAGTTTTTGGAACTGGAAAGAATTAGATTTGTAGGCCCACCAGTAAACACGCACATACCTGAAAATGTAGAACAAAATTTTTGTCAATGGAACAAGGATCAAATTTACTTATCACCAAGGCTAATTCACCCAGGAGGATCTACTAAGACAAAAGAAGACATTTTAGAGTATAAATTAGACCAAACTAAAAGTAAGCACAGAGCTGCCCAAGGAAGAAAAAGAGAAGAGAAAAGAAAAGCTAACAAAAGGAAAAAAACAAAATCTGTCTCAAAATATAAAGGGAGCAAAAAAAAACCTGTTTCCCAAAAAAAGTTGGATAAATCTGTTACCTCTAGGGATGCTTACAATTTTAATTTGCAAGAGGGTGTTCATCGCACTCCTTTCCGACAAAAAATGAGCGATGATTCTAAAAGAGAAGAAAACAACAATGAATCTGAAGTGAGCATCTGTGAAACAAGTGGTTCAGGAGATGATTCTGATGACCTCTATCTGCCCACGTGCAAGTACAGTCAAGATCTCACCAGTGAATCGGATAGGAGTCCAGTCACCAGGCCTCGATCTAAAAGAGCACTGAAACATAGGGGTGAAAAGGAGACAGAGGGTTCTGAGCCAACAAAAACTCCTCCTAGTAAGTGATTTACTTGTTTGCCTGCATTTTTAATGTTTATGATAAATGATCACTCCCGGTGCTTATATACTATACTTACCATCTGTTTCTCTGGAGGAGGTTACAGACTTACCATCTGTCTCTTTGGGGAAAGTTACAGTCAGATTAAATAGTGGGGGGCTGTGGGGTGGAAATCACAGTTGTGTTGCTTCGAAATGCTTTAAGCTAATTTAAATCCTCTTTAAGAACGAATACTACTGTTATGGAGAAAGCAATTTTACTTTCAGTAAATGAAAGCTTCCAAGGCGAGGAAAAAACTTTTGTGGAGTTTAAGTTGAATTTAAATGCCTATTACACACTCCCCTGAAACATCCCGTTGAAAATGAAATCAAACTTGAATCCAGTGACCTGTAATTTTAATGGCTTTGCTTTATATAGTCAACTTGACAGGAACCACAATTTAAAATAATTTTCTATTTAGTGAAGGTGGCCTAATTAGACCAAGAAAACCTTTTCCTCAATTGATGGGCTTAGTATTCTTTTGTAAGACATTTGTAAAACATCTAAAAACTGTGGCTTAGAAAAATCTTGCTTTTATTGGTTAGATCAAAAAGTAGGCATGGGGGCTTCCCTGGTGGCGCAGTGGTTGAGAGTCCGCCTGCCGATGCAGGAGACATGGGTTCGTGCCCCGGTCCGGGAGGATCCCACGTGCTGCGGAGCGACTGGGCCCGTGGGCCATGGCCGCTGAGCCTGCGCGTCCGCAGCCTGTGCTCTGCAACGGGAGAGGCCGCAACAGTGAGAGGCCCGCGTACCACAAAAAAAAAAAAAAAATGCTGTAATGATTTTAGAGTAAATCAAACAAGATTGGCAAAATATTGATAATTATTGAAGCTGGGTAACTGGGGGCTTATTATACTGGTGTCCCCGTCTTTGTGTATACTTGAAATATTTCATAATAAGTTTTTAAAAGAAAAAAAAATACACTCTAAGATTGTGTTACTCAGAATTTGGTCCCCAGACCATCAGTATCAGCATTACCTGGAAACTTCTTAGAAAAGCAGAATCTCAGGCCATACCCCACATCCTTGATTCAGAATCTGTATCTCTCTAACAAAATCCCCAGAAGATCTGTATATGCTTTGAAGTTTTAGAAGCTTTACTCCGGAATATAGCAACTGATCTGATGTTGTTGTTTAACCATATTTTCCAAACCAAAAGTTGGAATAATTAGTATGGTACAAGATGCTTATGTAGGGACAAGAAAGACAGAATATTTGAATCCCAAATAACCCTGGACAATGGTTAATAAGTATAAAGTCATTTTACAGTTACAATTTAGTTTTTCTTGGGAAATGATTTGCTTTTTAAAACTATTTTAAGAGCTTGTTTGTCTTATAGTGTTCTTACCTGTGTGCTGGGTAGCTGTCTCCCAATATAGATGTAGCCCCAAGTAGAATAACTTGGATGTTTATGACAGGAAAAACATTGGGTAGCTGTTTAGCTGACTAGCTTTACTAGAGGGAACACCTTTTCTCCTGGTTTACCCAGAGAATACGATTTAGAATTCTCATTTATTTAATAGAATGAGTTTGTGTGGCTTTATAAGACAATAAGAAGTCACTTGATGATAAACTTAGGAATTAAAAGAGATTGAGGCCTGGATGATTCTAAAGAGCAAGGTGTGACTAAATGAAATTGCATAGTTTAAACTAATTCATTGTGCCCAAGCTATCCTAGAAGAATTTTAATTTTTTCTTTAGTTTTTAAGAATTTTAAGTTTTAGTAAACTATTGTTTTAGTCAGTTCTTCACAGCTACAATAATTAATATTTCAGTGTTATCTGGGAGGAAAAAATGGTGAACAAGTTTTTAAAAATCTGTGTTATAAAATGCTGGATTTTGTATACTTTTAAGATGTGTAATTGCGTACAGTTTTAGTTCCTGTGTTTGCTTGTTTGTTTTTTGGAACCATATTCAATAAAACTTGTTTTCTGTAGGTGCACTACCTGAAACTCACCAGTCACCTCATTTTCACCTGAAAGATATCACAAATGTCCCCTTGTATCCTGTAGTGAAAACCAGAAAACTTTCTCTTTCTCCAAAAAAGAATGTAGAAAGCCCACCAGTGTCTTTGCATAAACGTAGGTGCACAGCCAGTGTGAACTATAAGGAACCCACGCTCGCTTCGTAAGTATTTGGCTTGTGGGAGCTAACTTTTAATGATACGCATGGGGGGATTAAGGTTATGGACCTTATTTGAAATACACCATTTTGATGAAAATCTGAACCGGGAATATTAACAATGGCATACTCTACAGTAAATTTATACTGAAGAGTAAGTTAGTATTGGGATGCTTATAATTATGCCTACGAGTTCTCTTTACTCTTACAGGAAACTGAGAAGAGGGGACCCTTTTACAGATTTGTGTTTCTTGAATTCGCCTATTTTTAAGCAGAAAAAGGATTCCAGACGCAGTTCTAAAAAAAAAAAAGCATGAAGCGAGTACAATGAAGCGTTTGTTGGATGTTGTTTAAATTCATCCTACACCCTCTTCTGTGGTGCCGAGAGAATCTGTAAGATACTGTTCAAGTGGGTTGAACTACTGCCATAGAATATTCTCTTGACAGGACTCTAGATCGTGAACATTTCTTCAAAACTATGCTTCAAATATGATGGCTTTTCTTAAACCTTTGATACATTTGGTTTATTTTTTCTTTTAGGTATAAATAATTGGACTTAAGCACTATAATAGTTTAGATTTTTTATACTGCCTAATTTTAGTCAAAATGTATCTTATACCAGCATTTGGAAATTAATGTTTCTTCAGATTAAGATGTTTTAATTATAAGGCATCTTTATTTTTCCCTTAAGTAGGTAATACTATGATTGAATGAATGATTTTTGAAGACAGGCTGAGGATCTTTTGAAACTCTTTGTACAATATTTGAACAAAATAAATCCTTGTCATTCACAGTAGCGTGTACCCTAAGCTGTTTGTGGATCCCTTATACTATTGTTGTATTTGGTTTTTCAGATAAAATGTGTATTAGATCATGATCAGAGAATTGATGGTTGCTTAGGCTCAGGGACCAGGTAAGTGATTGGCTCTGAACCCCCAGCTCCAGGCATACATTGTTCATAGGGATACCTCAGCAAAATCACAAATTATTGTGTCATGGCCTTTCAGTATAGTTACTTGTTTAGTCAAAAACGCCAGATGTTAAATGTGTGAATGCTAAGGGCTTTTTTGTATTTTTGATCAATTCCTAAGGCCATGGCCGGTGGCACCACCAACGACAGAAGGGAGGGATGCTCAAACTCGAGGAAGCCATGAATTCGCTCAAGCTAGGTCTTCAGAGAAGTGAAGCCAGTTTGCAACCAAACAAACCTGGGACCAGGCTGTAGAGAGCAGACTGTGGCCAGAGCTGGAGTGGGTCTGGCCTGGCTTAAACTGTGCTCCAGCCTAACAAGGAAAAACCAGCTGGTTTTGGGTCTCTGCCTTTGCCTTTAAATCATGATGTGACTTCTTTTCCCCAAGGTTCCTAATTGAAGAGTAAAATTTTAACCAGTTTAAAAAAAAATTAATTCAGTGAGAGGGAATTAGTTCAGTTCTGAGAGTTTGAAGACTACATTTGTATATACCTCTGTAAAATTTAAAGTTACTCATTTTTAAAGAGCAATAAAGTTTGTATAAGATTAGTGCTTGTGTTTTTCTTCCGTTCTTTAAATATCAGAGGTAGCATATCTCCCTGGTCATCTTTCTCTCCAGCCTTCACCACTCTCGCCCTTGTTGGACATTTCTCTCCCAAACCTTGGTTTTCTCTGTAGTCCTCGCCCCCATAGGTCTCCCATCCTCACACGTCTCTTCTCTTTCAGCTTCTCGTTGTGGAACGGCCCTGTCCATGATCAACAATTTCTGTTTTACTGGGTGACTCTTCTAACCCTGACCTCAAGTTTTCTCGACTGCGACTCCACATCTTTCTGCATTCCATGCCAGTCACACCCAAAATCCTTTCCATCAGCCCAAGTTTTTCTGTCCCTGAAGGAATCACTGGTTCATATGCCCTACTCTCCCATCACAGTCTCTTATTTTTCTAGTTTGTTTGTTCAGCCACTGCTCTTACAGCTGTTCTTTGAATTCATAGAAACTCTAGAATGGCTGTCTTAATTAAGATTGAATACAATGTAAACTTTAATTTCTCAGTCACAGTTGCTGCATTTCAAGTGCTCAGTAGCCACATGTGGCTCCAGTGGTTACCATACTGGGGACAATGCAGATGTACAACATTCCCGTCACCCCAGAAAGTTCTATTGCATGACGTTGCTCTAGGCCAGCACTGTGCAAACTGCAGACTACGGACCGAATTCAGCCCTCTGCCTGCTTTCATATGGTCTGAAAATGTTTTTTATGTCTTTAAATCAAAAACTTGCTCTCGGGGGCTTCCCTGGTGGCGGAGTGGTTGAGAGTCCGCCTGCCGATTCAGGGGACACGGGTTCGTGCCCCGGTCCGGGAAGATCTCACATGCCGCGGAGCGGCTGGGCCCGTGAGCCATGGCCACTGGGCCTGCGCGTCCGGAGCCTGTGCTCTGCAACCGGAGAGGCCACAACAGTGAGAGGCCCGCGTACCACCAAAAAAAAAAAAAAAAAAAACTTGCTATCGATTTTGATGACAGAAAACACTAACTTTGAACCCCTATTAGTACTTACATAATATCCTTCATTTTGCCTCTTGCAAAGGCTTGCAAAGTCTAAAATATTTACTCTTGAGCCCTTTACCCCAAAAGCTTGCCAACTCCTGCTACCTTTGACTGCCTTTCCTATGACTTTATAGATCTTTCTCTTCTGATGTTTTTTCATCTATCTTTGATCCTCACCTTCCCTTCATCTCCAAAATCAATTATTTTTCTAAATGTGGTGGTTTTATACTTTTACAGTTTTTGTATTTTAATATTCTTATTGTAGCGTTTATCCATAGACTATTAAGATTGTTTTGTGTTTTAACATTTTTACATGAATGTTATATTGTATATATCTTTTTGCAACTACTTTTAGCTCAACATTGAGTTTTTAGATTTGTCGACATTGGCAGATATAGATTATTTTCATCGGTGTACAGAATTTTATTATATAAATAAACCAGACTTATTCTTCTTTTGATAAACATTTTGCTTCCACTTTTTCATTATCATAAATTAGTGCTGCACTGAATATTCTATATTCTTGTATGTGTGTAAATAAGTTTCCGTGGAGTTAGTACCTAGAAGTGTAGGGTTGCTTTCTAAATGGTGGTACCAATTCTCCAGACACAAGGAGTATATCATTTTCCAAACAGCAAATTTTTTTAAATTTAAATATGTATTTACTTTTTTTTTTTTGCAGTATACTTGATTTACAATGTTGTGTTAGTTTCAGGTGTACAGCAAAGTGATTCAGTTATATATATAACCTGTAATGGAGGTTCTTCTTATAGGTTATTACGAGATATTGAACATAGTTCCCTGTGCTATACAATAGGTTCTTCTTGTTTATTTTATATATAGTGTGTATCTGTTAATCACAAACTCCTAATTGAACCCCCCCTCCCCCACCTTTCCCTTTTGGTAACCATAAGTTTGTTTTCTTTGACCATGAGTCTATTTCTATTTTGTAAATAAGTTCATTTGTATCACTTTTTAGATTCCACATGTAAGTGATATCATATGGTATTTGTGTTTCTCTGACTGACTTCACTCAGTATGATAATCTCTAGGTCCATCCATATTGCTGCAAATGGCATTATTTCGTTCTGTTTTATGGCTGAGTAATATTCCATTGTATATATGTACCACATCTTCTTTATCCATTCATCCGTCAATGCACATTTACGTTGCTTCCATATCTTGGCTGTTACAAAATAGTGCTGCTATGAATGTTGGGGTGCACGTCTTTTTGAGTTAGACTTTTGTCTGGATATATGCCCAAGAGTGGAATTGCTAGATCATATGGTAATTCTGTTTTTAGTTTTTTAAGGAATCTCCATACTGTTCTCTATATTGGCTGCACCAATTTACATTCCCACCAACAGTGTAGGAGGGTTCCTTTTTCTCCATAGCCTCCCCAGCATTTATTATTTGTAGACATTTTGATGATGACCATTCTGACTGGTGTGAGGTGATACCCCATTGTAGTTTTGATTTGCATTTCTCTTGTACTTAGCGATGTTGAGCATCTTTTCATGTGCCTTTTGGCCATCTGTATGTCTTCTTCGGAGAAATGTCTATTTAGGTTGTCTTCCCATTTTTTGATTGGGTTGTTTGTTTTTTTTCTTGATATTTAGCTGCATGAGCTGTTTCTATATTTTGGAAATTAAGACCTTGTCTGAGGCATCCTCTGCAAATATTTTCTCCCATTCCGTAGGTTGTCTTTTTGTTTATGGTTTCCTTTGCTGTACAAAAGGTTTTTAAGTTTAATTAGGGCCCATTTGTTTATTTTTGCATTTGTTTCCATTACTCTAGGACAGGGGTCCCCAACCCCCCAGGCTGCGCAGCAGGAGGTGAGCAGTGAGCGAGCAGAGCTTCATCTGCCGCTCCCCATCGCTCACATTACCGCCTGAACTATCTCCATGCACCCTGCCTCAGTCTGTGGAAAAATTGTCTTCCACGAAACTGGTCCCTGGTGCCAAAAAGGTTGGGGACCACTGCTCTAGGAGACTGATCCAAAAAAATATTGCTGCAGTTTATATCAGAGAGTGTTCTGCCTATGTTTTCGTCTAGGAGTTTTATAGTTTCCAGTCTTACATTTAGATCTTTAATCCACTTTGAGTTTATTTTTGTATATGGTGTTAGAGAATGTTCTAATTTCATTCTTGTACATGTAACTGTCCAGTTTTCCCAGCACCACTTATTGAAGAGCCTGTCTTTTCTCCATTGTATATTATTGCTTCCTTTGTCATAGATTAATTGACCATAAGTGCATGGGTTTATATGTGGGCTTTCTATCCTGTTTCATTGATCTATGTATATGTTTCTGTTCCAGTACCATACGGTTTTGATTACTGTAGCATTGTAGTTTGCTCTGAAGATAGGGAGCCTGATTCATCCTGCTTCATTTTTCTGTCTCAAGATTGTTTTGGCTATTTGGATTCTTTTTTGTTTCCACAAAAACTTTTAAATTTTTTGTTCTAGTTCTGTGAAAAATGCCATTGGTAATTTGATAGAGATTGCATTGAATCTGTATATTGCCTTAGGCAGTATGTCATTTTAGCAATATTGATTGTTCCAATCCAAGAACATGGTATATCATTCCATCTGTTGTGTCATCTTCAGTTGCTTTCATCAGCATCTTATAGTTTTCAAAGTATGGGTCTTTTGCCTCCCTAAGTAGGTTTATTCCTAGGCACTTTATTCTTTTTGATGCAATTCTAAATGGGATTGTTTCCTTAATTTCTCTTTCTGATAGTTCCTTCTTAGTTTATAGAAATGCAACAGATTTCTGTATATTAATTTTTGTATCCTGCAACTTTATCAAATTCATTGATGAGCTCTAGTAGTTTTCTGGTGGCATGTTAGGATTTTCTATGTATAGTATCATGTCATCTGCAAACAGTGACAGTTTTACCTCTTCCTTTCCCAGTTGGATTCGTTTTCTTTTTTTCTCTGATTGATGTGGCTAGGGCTTCCAAAATTATGTTGAATAAAAGTAACGAGAGGACTTCCCTGGTGGTCCAGTGGTTAAGACTCCATGCTTCCACTGTAGGGGGCACGGGTTTGACCTCTGGTTGGGGAAGTTCCGCATGCCACGTGGTGCAGCCAAAAAAAAACAAAAAATGGTGAGAGTGGGCATCCTTGTCTTGTTTCTGATCTTAGAGGGAATGCTTTAAGCTCTTCACCATTTGAGTTTGTTGTTAGGTGTGGCTTTGTCTTATCTGGCCTTTGTTATGTTGAGGTTGTTTCCCTCTATGCCCACTTTCTGGAGAGTTTTTATCATAAGTGGATATTGAATTTTGTCAAAAGCTCTTTCTGCATCTATTGAGATGATCGTATGGCTTTTCTTACTGTGGTGTATTGCATTGATTGATTTCCGGATATTGAAAAATCCTTGCATTCCTGGGATAAATCCCACTTGACCATGGTGTATGATTCTTTTAATGTATTGTTGGGTTCAGTTTGCTAATATTTTGTTGCGGATTTTTGCATCTGTGTTCGTGAGTGATATTGGCCTGTAGTTTTCTTTTCTTGTGATATCTTTGTCTGGTTTTGGTAGCCTCATAGAATGAGTTTGGAAATGTTCCTTCCTCTGCAACTTTTTGGAATAATTTCAGAACGATAGGCATTAACTCTAAATGTTTGGTAGGAGTCACCTGTGAAGCCATCTAGTCCTGGACTTTTCTTTCTTGGGAGTTTTTTTATTACTGACTCAATTTCAGTACTGGTAAATGGTCTGTTCAGATTTTTTATTTCTTCCCAGTGTAGTCTTGGGAGATTGTACCTTTCTAAGAATTTGTCCATTTTTTATAGGTTGTCCATTTTATTGGCTTATGGTTGCTTGTAGTACTCTCTTATGGTCCTTTGTATTTCTCTTGTGTTGGTTGTAACTCTGTTTTCATTTATGATTTTATTGATTTGGGCCCTCTCCCTTTTTTTCTTGATGATTCTGGCTAAAGGTTTATCAATTTTGTTTATCTTTTCAAAGAACCAGCTTTTAGTTTTATTGATTTTTTAATTGTTTTTTTAGTCTCTATTTCATTTATTTCTGCTCTGATATTGTGATGTCTTTCCTTCTACTAACTTTGGGTTTTGTTTGTTCTTTCTGTAGTTGCTTTAGGTGTAAGGTTAGGTTGTTTGTTTGAGATTGTATCTCTATAAATTTCCCTCTTACAACTGTTTTTGCTCTATCCCATAGGTTTTGTATTGTCATGTTTCCATTTTCATTTGTCTCTAGGTACTTTTTGATTTCCTTTTTAATTTCTTCAGTGATACATTGGTTGTTTAGTAGCATATTGTTTAGCCTATATGCTTTTGTGTTTTCTGCAATTTTTTTTCTTGTAGTTGATTTCTAGTCTCCTAGTGTTGCAGTCGGAAAAGATGCTTGATATGTTTTAAATTTTTCTAAGTTTACTGAAGACTGTTTTGTGGCCTAGCCTGTGATCTGTCCTGGAGAGTGTTCCATGTGCACTTGAAAAGAATGCATATTCTGCTGCTTTCAGGTGGAGTGCCCTATAAATAGCAATTAAATACATTTGATCTAATATGTCAGTAAAGGTCTATGTTCCCTTATTGACTTTCTGTCTGAATGATCTGTCCATTGATGTAAGTGGGGTGTTAAAGTCCCCTACTATTATTATGTTACTGTTGATTTCTCCTTTTATGTCCATTAATATCTACCTTATATATTAAGGTGCTCCTATGTTGGGTGCATATATATTTACAGTTGTTATATCTTCTTGAATTGATCTCTTGGTCATTATACAATGTCCTTCTTTGTCTCTTGTAACAGTCTTTATTTTAAAGTCTGTTTTGTCTGATATAAATATTTTTATATACTTTCTTTTGATTTCCATTTGCATCTAATATCTTTTTCCATCCCCTCAACTTTCAGTCTGTATGTATCTCTAGATCTGAATGAGTCTCTTGTAAGCAGCATATATATGGGTCTTATTTTTGTATCCGTTCTGGCAATCTATGTCTTTTGGTTGGAGCATTTAGTCCATTTACATTTAAGGTAATTATTGACATATATGTTCTTATGACAGTTTTTAATTGTTTTAGATTTCTTTTTGTAGGTTTTTTTTTCACCCTTTTATTCTCTTACGATTGGATAACTGTCTTTACTTTTGGATTCCTTTCCTTTTTTGTGTGTGTATATCTATTATAGATTTATGTTTTGTCCTTACTGTGAGGTTTTTGTTTTAAGTTGCTGTTCTCTTAATTTCAAATGTGTTTTAAAATCCTGCATTTGTACTCACCTCCCCTCACGATTACTGTTTTTGATATCATATTTTACATCTAATTGTTTTCTGTATCCCTTAACTGCTTATTGTGGATACAGATGATTTTTCTGCTTTTGTCTTTTAACCTCCCTACTAGCTTTGTATGTGGATGATTTCCTACCCTTATGTTGGCCTTTACCAGTGAGCGTTTTCATTGGGTAATTTTCCTGTTTCTATTTGTGGCCTTTTCTTTTTTCGAGAAGTTCCTTTAGCATTTTTATAAAGCTGGTTTGGTGCTGCTGAATTCTTTCAGCTTTTGCTTGTCTGTAAAGCTTTTGATTTCTCTATCAAATCTGAATTAGCGCCTTGCTGAGCGGAGTATTCTTGTTTATAGGTTTTTCTCCTTTATCACTGTAAATGTATCATGCCACCCACTTTCTGGCCTGCAGAGTTTCTGCTGGAAAATCAGCTGATAGCCTTATGAGGGTTCCCTTGTATGTTATTTGTTGCTTTTTCCTTGTTGCTTTTACTATTCTCCCTTTATCTTTAATTTTTGTCATTTTGATTACCATTTGTCTTGGTGTGCCCCTCTTTGGGTTAATCCAGTATGGGACTCTGTGCTTCCTGGACTTGGCTGACTTTCCATTCCCTGGTTAGGGAAGTTTTCAGCTTTATCTCTTCAAATATCTTCTCAACCCTTTCTCTCTTCTCTTTCTGGGACCCCTATAATGCAGATATTAGTGAGCTTGACGTTATGCCAGGAGTCTCTCAAACTGTCCTCATTTCTTTTCATTCTTTTCTCTTTTTTATGTACAGCAGCTTTGAATTCCACGATTCTGTCTTCCGACTCACTGATCTTTTCTTCTGTGTCATTTAGTCTACTATTGATTCCTTCTAGTGTATGTTTCATTTCAGTGATTTTATTCTTCATCTCTGGTTGTTTTTTATGATTTCTAACTCTTTGTTAAAAACTTCTAACTTCTCACTCTGTGCATCCATCCTCCTCCTGAGTTCTTTAATCATCTTTATGATCATTACTCTGAACACTTTCTCCAGTAAATTGCCTATCTCCACCTTGCTTAGTTCTTCTGGAGTTTTATCTCACTCCTTTATCTGGAACATATTCCTCACCCGCCTCATTTTGTTTAAGTTGCTATTTCTATTTTTATGTATGTGGTAGGTTGATTATGGTTCTCAGCCTTGGAGAAGTGGCCCTCTATAGGAGGCATCCTATGCGTCCCAGCAGGGCACCCCCCTCTCATCCCCCAAGCGATAAGCTCTAGGGGTCCCTCTAAGAGGGCTGCCTCGGTCCTTACGTTGTGGCGGGCTGACCATGTGGGTGGTCTGGTAGGCTTGGTTGGCCCCCACTCTGGTTGCCAGGCCTTGCCTTGTGAGGATGCTACTGGCTGCTGTTTAGGGGCCTGGTTACAGGGAGGCTGGTTGTGGAACACTAGGGTGCTCCAGGCCTAGTACTGGTTCACTGGTGGGCAGAGTCAGGATCCCAAAGACTCTGGGACTTTTGCCCACACACTGGCAGTTGAAGCCAGACCCTGGGGTTAGTGCTGGGACTACTGGCAGTCAAGGCTAGCTCCCGGAGTCTGGCTGCAGGGCCCTGGGGTCCCCAAACTCATTTCAGATCGTTAGGAGAGGGAACAGTTCCTGACACTTGGGTATGAAGTCCAGGGTATCCTGAAGGTTGCTTTGGCCTCCTAGTGGGCAGAGCCATGGCCCAGCTGGTCCCAGGGAAGGGTCTGGCCTGAATTGGCAGACTGGTTGCACAGGCTGTGGGGTCATACTTTTCTTTCTTCTGGTTCTACCCCCTCATGGTTGAGGCTGAAATAGAGGCTTGAGTAGGCTTCCTGGCAGGAAGAGCCAGTGCCTGCCCATTGGTGGGTGGAGCTGGGTCCTGGCCCTCTGGTGGGCCAGGCCATGTCTAGGGGCCTTTCTAGAGGAGGCTGTGTGCCTAGGAAGTCTTTATGCAGGCTTTCTGCTTATGGGTGCAGCTATGTTAGTAATGTGGCATGAGGCATCCTAGCACTGGCACCTACAGGCTGTTGGGTGGGGCCAGGTCTTGGCACTAGTAAGCCAAGACGTCAGCCACCAGGAGAGTTCATATGGTTGAATGTTCCTAAATGTATCTGCCACCAGTGTCTATGTCCCCGGGGTGAGTCGTGGCAGCCCCTGCCTTGCCAGGAGACTCTCCCGAGACCAGCAGGTAGATCTGTCCCAGGCTCTTATTAAGTCACTGCTTTTGCCCTGGGTCCTGGTGTGTGCGAGATCTTGTGTGCACCCTCCAAGAATGGAGTCTGTGTTTTCCCCAGTCTTTTGGAGTTCATGCTATCCAGTCCTGCTGGCCTTCAGAACCAAATGTTCTGGGGGTTTGTCTTCCTGGTGCCAGACCCCCAGGCTGGGGAGCCTGACATGGGGCTCAGAACTCTCAGTCCTGTGGGAAAACTTGTGATATAATTGTTCTCTAGTTTGTGGGTCACCCACCCAGGGGGTATTGCATTTGATTATATCGTGAGTGTGCCCCTCCTGCCTGTCTTGTGGTTCCTTCTTTATGTCTTTAGCTGTAGAAGATGTTTTCTTGTAGGTTCCAGTCTTTTTCATTGATGGTTGTTCTGCTGATACTTGTGATTTTGGCATGCTTGTGAGAGGAGATGAGATCATGGTCTTTCTACTCCACCATCTTGGCCACTGTCCCTAATAGCAATTTGTAAGTTCCAGTTTCCCCTAGGCACGATCACTTGGTATTATTGAACAATAAAATTAGCCAAGCCAGCGAGTGTGAAATGATTTCTCATTAATTACTTATGAGATTTTTATCTCATTGAGTTAATTATTTGTGACAACGCAAGTGTCAATGGTCATTCTCATTCCTTCTATGAATTGCTTATTATAACTCTTGCCTACTATTCTACTAGAATGTATTTTTCTTAATAAATTGTATGCTTTCTTTATATATTCTAGGTACTGTTCCTTGTCTTTGTTTACATGGGTTATAACTGTCTATCCTCAGTTTTTACCTTTTTTTTTTTTTTACCTTGTTTATAATGTTTTTTGACGTTCAGGAGTTTTATTTATTTTATTTTTGGCTGTGTTGGGTCTTCGTTGCTGCATGTGGGCTTTCAGTAGTTGCGGTGAGTGGGGGCTACCCTTCATTGCAGCGCTCGGGCTTCTCATTTTGGTGGCGTCTCTTGTTGCGGAGCAAAGGCTCTAGGCACACGGGCTTCAGTATTTTCAGCACATGGGCTCTAGGGCAGGCAGCCTTCAGTAGTTGTGGAGCGTGGGCTTAGTTGCTCTGCAGCATGTGGGATCTTCCCACACCAGGGATCGAACCCGTGTCCCCTGCATTGGCAGGCAGATTCTTAACCACTGCGCCACCAGGGAAGTCCCAGGAGTTTTAAATATTAATATCCTCTATCACCTCTTTCATTAAGGTTTTTGTCTAAAATTTGTATTGCTTTGCTTTTCACTTGGGTCTTTAAACCACATGGCATTTTGAGGAGTAGGGATCTAGTTTTTTTCTGCCCATGGGAATAGCCAATTGTCCCAGCCCTATCCATTGACTAATCTATCCTTTCCCCCCTGGTGAATATTGCCACCTTTGTCATATACCAAGTTTCTTTCCATTGGTTTGTTTACCTTTGGGTTGGGTACTGTATGGTGACAATTTTTTTTTTTTTTGGCAGTCATAGATAACTAACTTAAAATCTATTTTATTATTTGGATCCTGTTTAAGTGTACAGTTCAGTGACATTAAGTATACTCACTCACATTGTTGTGCAATCATCATTACCCATCTCTAAAACTTTTTCATCATCCCAAATTGAAACTCTGTACCCATTAAACAATAACTCCCCATTCACCCCTCTCTCCTTTCCGCATTCCCTGGTAACCACTATGCTACTTTCTGTTTCTATGCATTTGACTGTTTATTCCAGATGCCTCACATAAATGGAATTAGACAATGTTTGTCCTTTTGTGTCTGGCTTATTTTACTTAACATGGCGTCTTCAAGGTTCATCCATGTCATAGAATGTATCACAATTTCGTTACTTTTTAAGCCTGAATAATATTTCATTGTATGTATATATCACATTTTGTTTATTCATTCATCCATCAATGGGTATTTGTGTTGTTTCCCCAGTTTTGGTATTGGAAATAATGTTGCAATGAACATGGATGTACAAATATCTGAGTCCCTGCCTTCAATTCTTTTGGATATATACCTCGAAGTACAATTGCTATATCATATGTTAATTCTGTTTAATATTTGATGAACCACCATACTGTTTTTCAGAGCAACTGTACCATTTTGTATTTCCACCAGCAATGCACAAGTGTTCCAATTTCTCCACATTCTTCCTAATACTTATTGTTTTCTGTTTTTTTAATAATATTTATTCTAATGTGTGTGAAGTGGTGTCTCATTGTGGTTGACTTGCATTTCCCTAGTAATTAATGATGTTGAGCATCTTTTCCTGTGCTCATTGTCTATTTGTATACGTTCTTTGGAGAAATGTCTATTCAAGTCCTATGCCCATTTTTGAATTAGGTTGTTTATTTTTGTTCTTAAGTCTTAGGAGTTCCTTATATATTTTGGATATTAATCCCTTATCAGATGTATGATTTACAAATGTTTCCCCCACTATATGGGTTGCCTTTTTACTCTGTTTTCCTTTGATGCACAGTTTTTAATTTTAATTAACTGCAATTTACCTATTTTTCCTTTTGTCACCTGTGCTTTTGCTTGTTATACCCAAGAAATCATTGCCAAATCCAACATCATGGAGCTTTTCACCTATGTTTTCTTGTAAGTCACATTTTAAAAAAAAATACATAGATGGAGTTGGTTTGCTAGTATTTTGTTTAGAATTTTTTGTATGTATGATCATAAAATTTTCCCATATCCTTTCCCATATATGTCTTGTATTTCTGGTAGCAAGACTACTAGCCTCATAAAATTAGTTGAGAATCTTTTCTTTTTGCTTTATGGAACAAATGGGACTTATTGAAGATCTGGTAAAACCTACCACTCAAATTATTTTATCCTGTAGCTTTTGTGAGAAAATTTTTGCCTCATTTTTTTAATTATAAGTCTTACAGTTTCTCTAATTCTTTTTTTATTTTAAATTAATTTTATCAGGAATTATGTATTCCATCTGTTCTATTTAATGGTATAAGTTATTTATCATACTTAAATATTTTCTAATCTCTATACTCTCTGTAATTATGTCATTTTTTAAAATTGCCTATTTGTGCCTGCTTTCTCTTGTATTTGATCCATTTTTTTCATTGTTATTCATTCTTAATCTTTTCTATTTTCTTAATCTTTTCAAAGGACGAGCTTTTGTTGATCCTCAGTTTTTTCTTAATTTCCTACTTTATTACTTTCTGCTATTGTTAGTTTTCTTTGTTCACATTCTTTGTGCCTACATTGTTATTTATTATTATTTTTATTTATTTATTTTTGAGGTACGTGGGCCTCTTACTGCTGTGGCCTTTCCCACGGAGCACAGGCTCCAGATGCGCAGGCTCAGCGGCCACGGCTCACGGGCCCAGCCACTCCGCAGCATGTGGGATCTTCCCGGACCGGGGCACGAACCCGTGTCCCCTGCATCGGCAGGCAGACTGTCAACCACTGCGCCACCAGGGAAGCCCTACATTGTTATTTTTATAACTTATAACCTAGCCCATTGATGATGTCTAGCCTTCCTTACTAAAACTAGTTTTTGTTTTTTGGGGGGTTTTTTTGGCCTGCATTGTGTCTTCATTGCTGTGTGGGCTTTCTCTAGTTGCAGAGAGCAGGGGCTACTGTTTGTTACGGTGTGTGGGGTTCTAATTGCAGTGGCTTCTCTTGTTGCAGAGCACAGGCTCTAGGCACGCGGGCTTCAGTAGTTGTGGCGAGTGTTCTCCATAGTGGCTTCACCAATTTACATTCCCACCAACAGGGTAGGAGGGTTCCCTTTTCTCCACACCCACTCTGGACATTCTGACTGGTGTGAGGTGATACCTCCTTGTAGTTTTGCTTTCCATTTCTGTAACAACAATTTTGAGAATCTTATCCTGTGCCTTTTGGCCATCTGTCTTCTTTGGAGAAATGTCTATTTAGGTCTTCTCCCATTTTTTGATTGGGTTGTTCAGTTTTTTGTTTGTTTGTTTTTTCTATTGAGCTGTATGAGCTGTTTGTATATTTTGGAAATTAATCCCTTGTTCTCACATCATTTGCAAATATTTTCTCCAATTCTGTAGGTTGTCTTTTTGTTTTGTTTATGGTTCTCTTTGCTGTGAAAAAACTTAAATTTAATTTGGTCCTATTTGTTTAGTTTTACTTTTCTTTCCATTACTCTAGGAGACGGATCCAAGAAAATATTGCTGCGATTTATGTAAAAATATGTTCTGCCTGTACTTCCCTCTAGGAGTTTTATAATATCTGGTCTTACATTTAGATCTTTAATTCATTTTGAGTTTATTTTTGTATATGCTGTTAGAGAATATTCTAATTTCATTTTTTTACATGTCACTGTCCAGTTTTCCCAGCACCATTTATTGAAGAGACTATCTTTTCTCTTTTGTATATTCTTACCTCCTTTACTGTTGATTAATTGATCATAAGTTCATGGGTTTATTTCTGGGCTTTCTAGCCTGTTCCATTGATCTGTGTGTCTGTTTTTGTGCCAGTACCATACTGTTTTGATGACTATAGCTTTGTAGTATAGTCAGGGGGCATGATATCTCCTGCACTCTTCGTTCTCAAGACTGTTTTGCCTATTTGTGGTCTTTTGTGTTTCTATACAGCTTTTTAAAATTTTTGTTCCAGTTTTGTGAAAAATGCCATTTCTAATTTTTTAGGAATTGCAATGAATCTGTAGGTTGCCTTGGGAGTATGGTCATTTTAACAATATTTATTCTTCCCATGCAAGAACACGGTATATCTTTCCATCTGTTTGTGTTGTCTTTAGTTTCTTACATTAGTTTTCAGAGTACAGCTCTTTTGCCTCCTTAGGTAGGTTTATTCCTAGGTATTTTATTATTTTTGATGCAATCATAAATGGGATTGTTTTTTTAAATTTCTCTTTCTGTATTTTGTCGTTAGTGCGTAGGAATGCAACAGGTTTCTGTATAATTTTGTATCTTGCAAACTTACTACATTTATTGATGAGCTCTAGCAGTTTTCTGGTGGCATGTTTAGAATTTTCTATGTATATATAGTATTGTGTCATCTGTAAACAATGACAGTTTTACTTCTTTCCCATTTGGATTCCTTTTATTGCCTTTTCTTATCTGGTTGCTGTGGCTAGTACTTTCAAAACTATATTGAATAAAAGTGGTGAGAGTGCACATCCTTGTCTTTTTCCTAATCTTAGAGAAAATGCTTTCAGCTTTTCACCATTGAGTATGATGTTAGCTGTGGATTTGTCATATATGGCCTTTATTATGTTGGGATTGTTCCCTCTGTGCTCACATTGTGGAGAGTTTTTATCATAAATGGATATTGAATTTTATCAAAAGCTTTTCTACATCTATTGAGATGATCATATGGTTTTTATTTTTCAATTTGTTAGTGTGGTGTATCCCATTCATTGATTTGCGGATATGAAAAATCCTTGCATCCCTGGGATAAATCCCAGTTGATCATGGTATATGGTCCTTTTAATGTATTGTTGGAGTCAGTTTGCTAGTATTTTGTTGAGGATTTTTGCATCTATGTTCATCATTGAACATATTGGCCTATAATTTTCTTTTTTTGTGGTATCTTTGTTTGGTTTTGGTATCAGCATGATGGTAGCCTCATAAAATGAGTTCAGAAGTGTTCCTTCCTCTAATTTATTGGAATAATTTCAGAAGGGTAAGTGTTAACGCTTCTCTAAATGTTTTGTAGAATTCATTTGTGAAGCCATCTGGTCCTGGAGTTTTTTTGGTTATTTTGTTTGTTTGTTTTGGTTTTATTTTTGGCTGCACCACGCAGCTTGCAGGATCTCAGTTCCCAGACCAGGGATTGAACCCGGGCCATGGCAGTGAAAGCACCAAATCCTGACCACTAGACCACCAAGTAACTCCCTGGTTCTGGACTTTTGAAATTATTGACTCAATAGCAGTACTGGTAATTCGTCTGTTCATATTTTCTATTTCTTTATGGTTCAGTCTTGAAGATTGTACCTTTCTAAGAATTTGTCCATTTCTTCTAGGTTGTCCATTTAATTGGCATGTGGTTGTTCTAGGTAGTCTCTTAAGATTCTTTGTATTTCTGTGGTGTTGGTTGTAACTCCTGCTTTTCATTTCTCCTTTTATTGGTTTGGGCCCACTTCCCTTTTTTTCTTGATGAATCTAGCTAAAGGTTTATCAATTTCGTTTATCTTTAGAAGGCTCCAGCTTTTAGTTTCATTGATCCTTTTTATTGTTTTCTTCATCTCTATTTCAGTTATTTCTGCTCTGTTTTTATATATTTCCTTCTACTAACTTTGAGTTTTGATTGTTCTTCTTTCTGTAGTTGCTTTAGGTGTAAGTTCAGGTTGTTTATTTGAGGTTTTTCTTGTTGCTTAGGGTAAGCTTGTATCTCTAAATACTTCCCTCTGGGCACTGCTTTTGCTGCATCCCATAGGTTTTGGATCATCGTGTTTTCATTTTCAGTTGTCTCTAGGTATTTTTTTTAATTCTCTTTTTGATTTCTTCTGTGACCCATTGGTGGTTTATTAGCATGTTTTTTAGCCTACTTATGTTTATGGATTTTGCAGGGTTTTTTTGTAGTTGATTTCTAATCTCATAGTGTTTTCATCAGAAAAGATGCTTGATATGATTTCAGGTTTCCTAAATTTACTGAGGCTTGTTTTGTGGTCTAGCATGTGATCTATCCTGGACAATGTTCCATGTGCACTTGAGAAGAATGTGTATTCTGCTGCTTTCAAGTGGAATTCTCTATAAATATCAGTTAAGTCCATTTGTTCTGATGTGTTATTTAAGGCCTTTGTTTCTGTATTGATTTTCTGTCTGGATGATCTGGCCATTGATGTGAGTAGGGTTTTAAAGCCCTCAATGTTATCATGTTATTGTCAATTTCTTCTTTTATGTCTGTTAACATTTGCCTTATACATTGATGTGCGTCTGTGTTTACAATTATTATATCTTCTTGGATTTATCATTATGTAGTGTCCTGCTTTTTCTTCATCAGTATATAGGGTCTTTCTTTGTCTCTTGTAACAGTCTTTATTTTAAAGTCTGTTTTGTCTGATATAAGTATTGCTACTCCAATTTTCTTTTGATTTCGATTAGCATGGAATACCTTTTCCATCCCCTCACTTTTGGTCTGTTTGTGTCTCTAAATCTAAAATGAGTCTCTTGTAGGCAGCATATACATGAATCTAGTTTTTATATCCATTCACCCAGTCTGTGTCTTTTGTTTGGACCATTTAATCCATTTACATTTAAGGTAATTATCCATATTTGTGTTCTTATTTTCAGTTTGTTAATTGTTTTGGATTTGTTTTTGTAGGTCTTTTTTCGCCTTTCTTACTTTGGTCTCTTCTCGTGATTTGATGACTCTCTTTAGTGTTGTGTTTGGATTCCTTTTTCTTTTTTGTGTGTATATTTATTTTAGATATTTGGTTTTTGTTTACCTTGAGGTTTTTGTATAGAAGTCTCTCTCTGTATATATATGTTTTTGTTTTAAATTGCTGATCTCTTTATTTCAAATGCATTTACATACCTTGCATTTGAACTCTCCTCCACTCACAATTACTGTTTTCTATATCATATTTTACATCTAATTGTTTTCTGTATCCCTTAACTGCTTATTGTGGATACGGATGATTTTACTGCTTTTGTCTTTTAACCTGCATACTAGCTTTCTTTGTGGATGATTTCCTACTTTTACTGTATGTTTGCTTTACCAGTGAGTTTTTCATTCCATGATTTTCTTGTTTCTAGTCGTGGCCTTTTCTTTTTTGCCTAGAGAAGTTCTTTTAACATTTGTTATAAAGCTGGTTTGATGGTGCTGAATTCTTTCAGCTTTTGTTTTTCTATAAAGCTTTTGATTTCTCTGTCAAATCTCAATGAGAGCCTTATGGGTAGAGTATTCTTGGTTGTAGGTTTTTCCTTTCATCAAATATATTGTGCCATTCCCTTCTGGCCTGCTGAGTTTCACTGGAAAAATCAGCTGATAGTCTTCTGGGGATTCCTTTGTATGTTATTTGTTGCTTTTCCCTTGCTGCTTTTAGTATTCTACCTTTATCTTTAATTCTTATCATTTTTATTACAATGTGTCTTGGTGTGTTCCTCTTTAGTTTGATCCTGTATGGGACTCTGCACTTCCTAGATGTGGTTCACTCTTTCCTTTCCCATGTTAGGGAAGTTTTCACCTTTTTTCTCTTCAAATATTTTCTCGACCCTTTCTTCTCTTTCTGGGACCCCAGTTTCTGTTTCCCCCAGTCCTGTGGAGCTGCTGCACTCAATCCCCTCTGGCCTTCAAAGCTAAATGCTCTCCTCCTGTTGCTGGACCCCCAGGCTTGGGAGCCTGACGTGGGGCTCAGAACTCTCACTCCTGTGCAAGAACTTCTGTGATATAATTGTTCTCCAGTTTGTGGGTTGCCCATCTGGGGGTGGGGGCAGGGGGTATGGGATTTGATTATATCATGAGTATGCCCCTACTACAGTCTCATAGGTTTCTTGTTTATGTCTTGGATGTAGAATACCTTTTTTGGTAGGTTCCAGTCTTTTTCTTCAATCGTTGTTCTGCTGAGAGTTGTGATTTTGGTGTGCTTGTGAGAGGTGAGTTCAGGGTCTTTTTACTCCACCATCTTGGTCTCAGTTCTTTGCCCTCGGTCTTGATTGTTGAGTGTAGGTTGACCATTACCTCCCCCAGTATTTAATTTTCTTATGATCTTGATCTTCTGGTTGAGAAGTTTTTGTCAGTCTTATCTTTACTTAGATTTTTGTCAATTTATCCTAAGCATTTCATGTTCTTGACTTATTATAAAAGTATTTTTAAAATTTGCTTTCACTTGTTTGCTGCTAGTTTGTAGAAATGCAATTGACTTTTATTTATAGAACTTGCTAAATTTACTCACTTATTCTAGTACCTTTTTTTGTAGATTTCTTGTAATTGTTTTTATGTACCTGATTTTATAGTCTACAAATATAGTTCATTTCTGTATTTTTAAGTTCATGCCTTTTCTTGCCTTATTGTGTTGACTAGACCCTCTGCTATAATGTTGAATAGAAGTGATGAGAGTGGACATCTTTGTCTTGATCTACACCATGGAAGCATTTGGTCCTTCAGCATTACTATGATGTTGGCTGTTAAGTTTTTAGTGATAATCTTTATCATATTGAGGAAGTTTTCTTTTATTCGTTGTTTACCAGGAGAGTTTTTTTCTTCTTTCTTCTAAATCATGAATGGATTGAATTTTGTCGATGCTTATTATTTAATTAATTAATCTGCATCTATTGAGATGAACATGTTTATTTCTCCTTAATTCATTCATATAGTTAATTACATTAATGGATTTCCACTGGTAAACCAACCTTCATTTAATGCAATGAACCCCACTTGCTATTATCCTTTTTGTATATTGCTGAGTTCCATTTGCTAATATTTGTTAAAAGATCTTCTCACCTATGTTTGTGATGGTTATTGCTGTATTGTTTTCTTATAATTTCTTTTTTTCTGGCTTTGGTACCAGGGTGATAATACTGGCTTCATAAAATAAATTCAGAAGTCTTTCCACCTCTGTTTTCTGAAAGCTTTTGTGTAGGATTGATATTACTTTTTCCTTAACTGTTTGGCAGACTAGTGAAGTCATCTGTGCCTTAAGTTATCTTTGAAGAAAAGTTTTTCATTATGAATTCAGTTTCTTTAATTGTTATAGGGATTTTTAGGTTTTAATTTCTTCTTTAATCAGTTTTGCTAATTTGTGTCACACAAGGTATTTGTTCACTTCATCTAAGTTATCAAATAACACTTGCATGATGTTGTTGACACTATTTCCTTATCCTTTTAACATCTTGCATGAAGACCCTAGTAATATCCTCTTTCATTCCTGACATTGGTAATTTTGTGCTCTTTTTTCATCATCAGTCTAACTAGAAGTTTATCAGTTTTTCAAAGAACTAGTTATTAATTTCATTGATTAATCTCTTTTTTGTTCATTCATTTCCTATTTCATTGACTTGTACTCTTTCATTATTCTTCCTTCTTCTTTGGGTTTAATTTGCTTTTTTCCTACCTTAAGGTAGGCAGAATTAAGACCTCTCTTATTTTAGTGAGTATTTTAATTCTGTAATTTTTCTTTTAAGCACTATATTAGCTGCATCCCACAAAGTTGATATGTAGTGTTTTCACTTTCATTTAGTTCAAGATATTTTCTAATTTTGTTTATGACTTTTAGTCATTTTTCCCTCTATGCTTCATTTTGTATACCTTCTATTGCTGCATCTTCAAGTTTACCTGTATTTTCTGCTTTTTCAAATCTTCAATTGATCCCACCCAGTAAATTTTTTATGTTTGACACCATATTTTTTCACCTCTAGAAACTCCATATGGATCTTTATATATATTTTCTATTTTCCTCCTCATTATGTTCATGTTTTTCTTTATATCCTTGAGCATATTTATAATGTTTATAAAAGCTGTTTTAACATCCTTCTCTGCTAATTCAATTATCTCTCTCATTACTGGATCAGTTTTTATTGGCCATTGTCTCTTTTAGTTATGTATCACAGTTTCCTGCTTCTATCTTGTAATTTTTTTTATTGGATACTGTACATTGGGAATTAAACATCCTTACAAGCTGTATTTTATTATAGACCTTTAAAGAGTTTTGAACTTTGTTTTGTTAGGCAATTAAGTTACTTGAAGATCAGCCTGATCTTTGTAGGCTTGGTTTTAGGCTTTGGGGGGCAGGTCTAGGGTAGCTTTTACTCTAGGGTTCCTTTAGCCCCAGTACTAAGCTTTGAAGCATCTAAGGTCTCCACTGAATGTGCTATGTATCCAACAAGATCTGTCCCCTCTGTCTGCTGAATGCATGAATGACTCCCAGGCCTGTGTGAGCTCTTAGAGTGATTCAGCTTATGTAACTGTTCTTTACACCACAGCTGTTCTTTCTCTAGCTTCATGAAGTTTCATCCTACACATATGCAGACTAGTATTCAACTAAGACTCAAGGACCCCTGAGCAGAACACTGGAGCTCTGTCTCTGCATCGCTCCTTCCTCTCCAATACTTCGCTAGCAAATTCTAGCTTCCTTGAAACTTCAGTCTCTGTCTCCTCAACCCAGCGATAGTACTGGACTATTTGGACTCCCCCTCCTTTGCTATAATTTGGGAAACTGCTTTGGGAAGAAATTCATAGGGCTTGCCCTCCTTATTTGCCATCTCTCTAGGGTCATAATCCTGTAATACCTATTGCCCAATTTATGAAAACAATTGATTAATATACTAAGTCCAATTTCCTCATTTATAGTGGGTGAAGAAGTCCTATAGTCATTATGTCTTCATAATGACATAATGGATTCAACTGATTATAAATATTCATGCCTTTTATTGATTGTAAAAAAAATTCTTGGGCTTCCCTGGTGGCGCAGTGGTTGGGAGTCCTCCCGCCAATGCAGGGGACGCGGGTTCGTGCCCCGGTCCGGGAGGATCCCACATGCCGCGGAGCGGCTGGGCCCGTGAGCCATGGCCGCTGAGCCTGTGCGTCCGGAGCCTGTGCTCCGCAACGGGAGAGGCCACAACGGTGAGAGGCCCGCGTAACGAAAAAAAAAAAATTCTTAGTTCATTAAATAATTGCCTTTTCCCCATTCTTCCTTACCTCTAATAATTGCTGGACTTTGATTTAACTGATATTCAGCACCACCTATGCCAGACACTGTTCTAGGCATTCAGGATACTTAAGTGAGCAAAGCACATACTCTGCTCTAATGGAATTCACATTGTTTACAGCCTGTCCTGCCCCTTAACTCCTTTCTCCTATTTTCATCACTTTAGCTGTGTTCTTTCTGTAATATTTTATCAGCTCTGCATTCTAATTCACTCACTCTATTCTTGGCTGTATCACAGTCTATTTAACCAGTCCCTTAATATTTTCTTCTCGTTTTAACAATTATAAACACTTATTTTATTTCAGAGCATTGGTGTGTTTTCTCACTTTAGGTGTCTAAACCTGGTATTTGTTTGATCTCTGACTTTTGATTATGATTTCTTTGCACGTTTCCCAATTCTTTGTGAGCTCATCTTTCAAGGGACTTATTTTTTCGTTCTGAGGAAAATTTGTGGACTAGGTTGTGGAAACATCCCTGTAGACTGAGTTTGTGTTTGACCAGGAGCCCTTAGAGATATCATCTGCCCAAGAACCAATTTTTACTTTATGTTATGCTTGGGGATTTTTTAGGGATTCCTAGATCAGGTAGGAAAAGTAAACTTGAAGCCCAAGCCTGGCTGAGGTACAGTCTTAGGGCTTCAAATCCTTAGGAAACTTTTTAGCCCATGCTTTCACTAGTATGTGCAGACCTTTATAGATTCTGTCTTTATGTGTCTGGGGTGGTGTTGGTGGTAATAGCTTGTTTTGATCAATTCACAGACACATTAAAACCTAAGACCCTTAATTACAGAGATATCAACTTTCCCAGAGTGACCAAAGAATTAGTACCAGTGTTGATGCCCCTGTTTTTAATCTCCTATTAGTTATGTCACTTGATGATTGCCTTTTCTTCCTTGTAAACTCAGCTATGTCCTTAAATTTATTTCATTTTTATCCAGCATTTCCAGGTATTTTTAGGGGTCAAGGGCTTTCGTTTTTGAAGTATAGTTGATTTACAGTGTTGTGTTAGTTTCAGGTGTACAGCAAAGTGATTCAGTTATACATATACATGTAGTCACTCATTTATAGACTCTTTTCCCATATAGGTTATTACAGAATATTAAGTAGAGTTCCCTGTGCTATACAATAGGTCCTTGTTGATTACTTATTTTATACACAGTAGTGTGTATATGTTAATCCCAACTCCTAATTTATACCCCTCACTTTCCCCTTTGGTAACCATAAGTTTGTTTTCTATGTCTGTGGGTCTGTTTCAGTTTTGTATATAAGTTCATGTGTATCATTAATTTTTGGGGGGTGGGATTCCACATATAAGTGATATCATATTTCTCCTTATCTGTCTACCTTACTTCACTTTGTATGATAATCTCTGGGTCCATCCATGTTGCTGCAGATGGCATTATTTCATTCTTTTTAATGTATTTGTCATATTCCATTGTACATATATACTACATCTTCTTTATCCATTCATCTGTCAATGGACATTTAGGTTGCTTCCATGTCTTGGCTATTGTAAATATACTGATATGAATATTGGGGTACATGTGTCTTTCTGAGTTAGAGTTTTCCCCTTATATATGCCCAGGAGTAGGTTTGCTGGATCATATGGTGGCTCTGTTTTTAGTTTTTTAAGGAAACTCCATACTGTTCGCCATAGTGGCTGCACCAATTTACATTCCCACCAATAGTGTGGGAGGATTCCCTTTTCTCCACACCCTCTCCAGCATTTACTATTTATAGACTTTTTAATGATGGCCATTCTGACGAGTGTAAGGTGGTATCTCCTTGTAGTTTTGATTTCCATTTTTCTAACAATTAGCCAGTTGAGCACTTCTCATGTGCCTCTTGGCCATCTGTATGTCTTCTTTGAGAAATGTCTATTTAGGTCTTCTCCCATTTTTTGATTGGGTTGTTTGAGTTTGGTCTTTTTGTTTTTTGATATAGAGCTGTATGAGCTGTTTGTATATTTTGGAAATTAATCCCTTGTTGGTCACATCATTTGAAAATATTTTCTCCAATTCTGTGGGTTGTCTTTTCATTTTGTTTATGGTTTTCTTTGCTGTGCAAAAGCTTTTAAGTTTAATTGGGTCCCATTTGTTTATCTTTGTTTTTATTTCCATTACTCTAGGAGACAGATCTAAAAAGATACTGCTGTGGTTTATGTCAAAGAGTGTTCTGCCTATGTTTTCCTCTAGGAATTTAATTTTGATCTTTAATCCATTTTGAGTTTATTTTTTTGTGTGGTGTTAGAGAATATTCTAGTTTCATTCTTTTACGTGTAGTGGTCCAGTTTTCCCAGCACCACTTATTGAAGAGACTGCCTTTTCTCTATTGTATATTCTTACCTCCTTTACTGTCGATTAATTGACCATAAGTGAATGGGTTTATTTCTGGGCTTTCTATCCTGTTCCATTGATCTGTATTTCTGTTGTTGCGCCAGTACCATACTGCTTTGATTACTGTCGCTTTGTAGTATAGTCTGAAGACAGCCTGATTCCTCAAGTTCTGTTTTTCCTTCTCAAGATTACTTTCATTATTCAGGGTCTTTTGTGTTTCCATACAAATTTAAAAACATATTTGTTCTAGTTTTGTAAAGAATGCCATTGGTAATTTGATAGGGATTGCATTGAATTTGTAGATTGCCTTGGGTATTATAGTCATTTTGACAATATTGATTCCTCCAATCCAAGAACATGGTATATCTTTCCATCTGTTTGTGTCATCTTTGATTTCTTTCATCAGCATATTATAGTTTTCAGAATACCAGTTTTTGCCTCCTTAGGTAGGTTTATCCCTAGGTGTTTTGTTCTTTTTCATGCGATGGTAAATGAGATTGTTTCCTTAATTTCTCTTTCTGATAACTCATTGTTAGTTTACAGGAATGCAATACATTTCTGTATATTTTGTATCCTGTGACTCTACCGAGTTCACTGAAGAGCTCTAATAGTTTTCTGGTCACGTCTTTAGAATTTTCTATATACAGTATCTTGACATCTGCAAACAGTGACAGTTTTATTTCTTCCTTTCCAATTTGGATTCCTTTTATTTCCTTTTCTTCTTTGATTGATTTCTTCAGTAATCCATTGGTTGTTTAGTAAAATATCATTTAGCCTCCACACGTCTGTCCCAACTGGTCTCGCAGTAGGTTCTGATCTGTGTTGCGGACTCAGTTCTGCAGGCAACTGGAATGTAGTTTTCTTGCTTATGGTGTCTGGCCCATGGTGGGTGAGGCTGGTCTAGAGGCTTGTGCAAGGTTTACAGATGGAAGGGCTTGGTGCCTGTCCACTGGTGTAGCTGGTTCTTGGCCCTGTGGTGGCCAGGGCCATGCCTAGAATTGGCCGTGGGCTCAGGAAGTCTTTAGGCAGCCTGTCTACCGATGGATTGTGCTGTGTTCCCACCCTGTTCATTGTTTGGCCTGAGGCATGCCAGCACTTGAGCCTACAGGCTATTGGATGGGGCCAGGCCTTAGTGCCAAAATGGTGGCATCCAGGAGATCTGACACTGATGAATATTGCAAATTACCTCTGCCACTAACTGCACTGTCACCACAGGTCGTCACAGCTACCCCCACCTCCCCAGGAGACCCTCCAATACCAGCAGGTAAGTCTGGCCCAGGCTTCCATGAAATCACTGCTTTTGCCTTGGGTCCTGGTGCATACGAAACCTTCTGTGTGCCCTCCAAAAGTGGTGTTTCTGTTTCCCCCAGTCCTGTGGAGCTCCTGCACTCAATCCCCACTGGCCTTCAAAGCTAAATGCTCTAGGGCTCCTCCTCCTGTTGCTGGACCCCCAGGCTTGGGAGCCTGGCGTGTGGCTCAGAACTCTCACTCCTGTGCGAGACCTTCTGTGATATAATTGTTCTCCAGTTTGTGGGTTGCCCATCTGGGGGTGTATGGGATTTGATTATATCGTGAGTGTGCCCCTACTAGTCTCATAGGTTTCTTCTTTATGTCTTGGATGTAGAATATCTTTTTTGGTAGGTTCCAGTCTTTCTTTTGATGGTTGTTCAGAAGTCAGATGTAAGTTTGGTGTTTCTTGTGTGAGGAGGTGAGCTCAAGATCCTTCTACTCAACCATCTTGTCTGTGTAAGAGCAAGGGTTTTAAGTTATTCTTTGCTCTCTCGCAATCAGAAGTCTCTGATCCACTGTGAAGATTTTTTTTTTAATCACAAAATTTGATTTGTTAAAAATTTGATTTGTTAAAAAAAATTGATTTGTTAAAAACAGCCATTTCCTATTTCCTGTGAAATTAAATCCCATCTTCTTCCCATGGCCTATCATGGCCCTATACCATCCCACACCACTCCTCTTTGCTTCTCACATTCCTGTCCTGTTGGATTTTCTCAGTTGATTTTTGACTCCCTCGAGGATTTCTCACCCTGTATTGTTTCCACCTGCCTTCCTCCAGATTGTGCCTCATTCACTCCCCATTCACCTCACTAAACAACTTAAAAGACATATCCTCTGGGAAGCTCTCCCTTAATCCCCACTTAGCAGACTGTGCCTTCCTTTCCATAGCCTCATAGCACTATACTAGTGGAATCTCCAGAATTTCTCTGTATATGGGGCCCAGAGGAGATGGTTTTGTGAGGTTGGGGGTGAAGTCACATTTGCTTTACAGGTATCTTTTTAAATTGTATGTGTTTTTTTTTTTTTTTATTGTTGTGTTAGTTTTAGGTGTACAGCAAAGTGATTCCATTTTACGAATATGTATATATTCTCTTTCAGATTCTTTTCCATTAAGGTTTATCAAAAGATATTGAATATAGTTCCCTGTGCTATACAGTAGGTCCTTGTTGTTTATCTATTTTTTTGAATTATTTATTTTTTTTATACAGCAGGTTCTTATTAGTTATCCATTTAATACATATTAATGTATATATGAAAACCCCAATCTTCCAATTCATCCCACCACCAACCCCCACCACTTTCCCCCCTTGGTGTCCATACGTTTCTTCTCTACATCTGTGTCTCAATTTCTGCCCTGCAAACTGGTTCATCTGTATAATTTTTCTAACTTCCACATATATGCATTAATATACGATATTTGTTTTTCTCTTTCTGACTTACTTCACTATGTAATCTAGACAGTCTCTAGATCCATCCACGTCTCTACAAATGACCAATTTCGTCCCTTTTTATGGCTGAGTAATATTCCATTGTATATATGCACATCTTCTTTATCCATTCGTCTGTCAATGCGCATTTAGGTTGCTTCCATGTCCTGGATATTATAAATAGTGCTGCAGTGAACATTGGGGTGCATGTGTCTTTTTGAATTATGGTTTTCTCTGGGTATATGTCCAGTAGTGGGATTGCTGGGTCATATGGTAATTCTATTTTTACATTTTTAAGGAACCTCCATAATGTTCTCCATAGTGGCTGTATCAATTTACATTCCCACCAACAACAATGCAAGACAGTTCCCTTTTCTCCACATCCTTTCCAGCATTTGTTGTTTGTAGATTTTCTGATGATGCCCATTCTAACTGGTGTGAGGTGATACCTCATTGTAGTTTTGATTTGCATTTTTCTAATAATTAGCAATGTTCAGCAGTTTCTCACATGCTTCTTGGCCATCTGTATCTCTTCTTTGGAGAAATGTCTATTTAGGACTTCTGCCCATTTTTGGATTGGGTTGTTTGTTTTTTTAATATTGAGCTGCATGAGCTGTTTATATATTTTGGAGTTTAATCCTTTGTCCACTGATTCGTTTGCAAATATTTTCTCCCATTCTGAGGGTTGTCTTTTCATCTTCTTTACGGCTTCCTTTATTGTACAAAAGCTTTTAAGTTTCATTAGGTCCCATTTGTTTATTTTTGTTTTTACTTCCATTACTCTAGGAGGTGGATCAAAAAAGATATTGCTGTAATTTATGTCAAAGAGTGTTCTTCCTATGTTTTCCTCTAAAAGGTTTGTAGTGTCTGGTCTTACATTTAGGTCTCTAATCCATTTTGAGTTTGTTTTTGTGTATGATGTTAGGGAGTGTTCTAATTTCATTCTTTCACATGTAGCTGTCCAGTTTTCCCAGCATCACTGATTGAAGAGACTGTCTTTTCTCCATTGTATATCCTTGCCTCCTCTGTCATAGATTAGTTGACCATAGGTGCATGGGTTTATCTCTGGGCTTTCTATCCTGTTCCACTGATCTATATTTCTGTTTTGGGGCCAGTACCATATTGTCTTGATTACTGTAGCTTTGTAGTATAGCCTGAAGTCAGGGAGTCTGATTCCTCCAGCTCCGTTTTTTTTCCCTCAAGACCACTTTGGTGACTTCCCTGGTGGTGCAGTGGTTAAGAATCCGCCTGCCAATGCAGGGGACACAGGTTTGAGCCCTGCTCGGGGAAGATCCCACATGCCGCAGAGCAACTAAGCCCAAGCGCCACAACTTCTGAGCCTGCGGTCTACAGCCCGCAAGCCACAACTACTGAGCCCACATGCCACAACTACTGAAGCCCATGTGCCTAGGGCCCATGCTCTGCAACAAGAGAAGCCACCACAATGAGAAACCCGTGCACAACAAAGCAGCCCCCACTCGCCGCAACTAGAGAAAGCCTGCATGCAGCAAGGAAGACCCAATGCAGCCAAAAATAAATAAGATAAAATAAAATTTTAAAAAAAAAGACCACTTTGGCTATTTGGGGTCTTTTTTGTCTCCATACAAATTTTAAGATTTTTTGTTCTAGTTCTGTAAAAAATGCCAGTGGTAATTTGATAGGGATTGCATTGAATCTGTAGATTGCTTTGGGTAGTATAGTCATTTTCACAATGTTGATTCTTCCAATCCAAGAACATGGTATATATCGCTCCATCTGTTGGTATCATCTTTAATTTCTTTCATCAGTGTCTTATAGCTTTCTGCATACAGGTCTTTTGTCTCCCTAGGTAGGTTTATTCCTAGGTATTTTATTCTTTTTGTTGCAATGGTAATGGGAGTGTTTCCTTAATTTCCACATTAATCTCACCTCTGAATTCACAGATGGTATATCCTGTCACATGGCTAACATTTCTTGTGCAGTAATAGATTTTAGTCTTAAAAATCTGGCAACTCACCTTTGTATCCTTGTCATTTTATACACCGGAGATGTTTAATAAATGTGGAATATAGTAAGAATTCATAGTATAAAAGGAATTGGAACTACAGTTACTATCCATGCAACAAACTAGGATAATTACTCTTCAGCTGTAGATGTGGTTGGTGTTGCACAGAGTTTAAGAATACTGACTCGATCAAGAATCCCAGCATGCTACTTCTTAGCAAAATTGCTTCTCTGTATCTGTTTTTATTAAATTTTTGCCAGGATTTAGTGACTGAATATGCTTAAGTAAAATGCTAAGAAGAGTGCCTGACACCTAGTCAGTGCTTCATAAGTGGTACATGGTAAGGAAATTACTTGATTATATGAAGCCAAGTAGTAGTCACAGACTGACAATCTGCTAGTTCAAACCTACTTTGTACCAATGCAGATTTTTTTTTAAATTCGCATTATATTAACAATATTTTAAAACTGTTTTAGGTAAAAGGTCTTCCTAATTTGTAAATTTGTAGTATTAGTTTAAACATTATATGTTTGTGTCACATTTATTTCAAAACATCTTCACATACATTATTTAAACACATCCTCACTACAGCTTTGAACAAAAAGGTGTGTGTCTAGTAAGGCAATAGACACAGGAAGGTGAATTGGCTTCCCCAGAGCTATACATTGTGCTGCATATAGGAAGTGTGCTGAAAAGAAGTCCATTTATGTGACTCAAAGAACAGACAAAAGTGACCTATGGTAACTGGAGATGGGGTTGAGAATTGACTGGAAAGGGGCACAAGGAAACTTTCCTTCAGTGAATTGAAATGTTGTGTCTTCTTTAGAGTAGTGATTACAGTAGTGTATACAGCTGTTAAAAGTCATCAGACTGGGGCTTCCCTGGTGGCGCAGTGGTTGAGAGTCCGCCTGCCGATGCAGGGGACACGGGTTCGTGCCCCGGTCCGGGAAGATCCCACATGCCACGGAGCGGCTGGGTCCGTGAGCCATGGCCGCTGAGCCTGCGCGTCCGGAGCCTGTGCTCCGCAATGGGAAAGGCCACAACAGTGAGAGGCCCACGTATCGCAAAAAAAAAAAAAAAAAAAGTCATCAGACTGAACACCTAAAATCTATGTATAATATTGTATTGTTAATTATGCTTTGATTTTTTTTTAATGTTAAAAAGATATAGATGGGGGGATGATCAAGATGGCAGAGTAGAAGGATGTGGAGCTCACCTACTTCCACAAATACATCAGAAACACATCTACACATGGAACAATTCTCATAGAATACCTACTGAAAGCTGGCAGAGGACTTCAGAATTCTGAAAGGGCAAGAAAGATCTCCAGGGGCTTCCCTGGTGGTGCAGTGGTTGAGAGTCCGCCTGCTGATGCAGGGGACACAGGTTCCTGCTCTAGTCCGGGGGCATCCCACATGCCACGGAGTGGCTGGACCCGTGGGCCATGGCCGCTGAGCCTGCGCATCCGGAGCCTGTGCTCCGCAACGGGAGAGGCCACAACAGTGAGGGGCCCGCGTACCGCAAAAAAAAAAAAAAAGATCTCCACATAACTGGGTAGGAAAAAAGAAAACAACAAGAGAGAGAGAGGAATCAGGAGAGTACCTGCATCCCTGGGTGGGAGCTATGAAAGATTAAAAGTTCGTGTACCCTGGGAAGCCCCCTCACTGGCGGAGAGATCAGCCAGGACAGAGGGGGAGTTTCAAAGCCTCATAGGAGAGTGCAGCAACCAGTTTGTGGCAGGCAGAATGGAGAGAGACCTGCACAGAGGGTCTGTGCTGCTGCCTGGCACTCCCCAGCCTGAGACGTACATCTGCAAGGATGGGCAGGGTCTGGGTGCTGAAGCTCAGGCTTCAGAGGACAGACCTGGGGACAGGACTGGGGTTGGCTGTGTGGAGACAGCCTGAAGGGGCTGGAGTGTGATGCAACTGCAAACAGGAGGGTACACAGAGGGAGCTGGGACCCACCACAGAGGCAAGGCACCATCGTTGGGTGCACAAAGGGAGGGCCGGGGCCCACCACAGCAGCCTCTCTCTCCACACACACGCAGCCAACAGGGCACCACCCCCACGAGCTCAAGGAGGGCCCACCAGCTGTTGCCTCCTTGAACTCCAGGACCTGATGCCAGCCGCCACCACTGCCATGGGCTCCAAGAGCAGGCACCAACTGCTGCCACCACCACTGCTGTGGGCTCCAGGAGAGGGCACCAGCTCCCACCTCTGCACATCCCCATCAAGGGGATAACGGCCAGCACAGGCTGAGGAAACAGTGGCAGGTATCCACTGAACAGTCCTCACACCAAAAATATTAAACCCACACAAGCTACACAGGGACACTGCCACATAAAAATAGCCCTCCAAGACCACAGTAGGTAATTTTTTCTCCAACAGTCACAGAATAAGGGAAATAAAAGTAAAATTGAGAGGGACTTCCCTGGTGGTCCAGTGGTTAAGAATTCACCTTCCAATGAAGGGGACACAATTTCGATCCCTGGTTGGGGAACTAAGATCCCACATGCCATGGGGCAACTAAGCCTGTGTGCTCTATAGCCCGTGCACCACAACTAGAGAGCTCGTGTGCCACAACTACTGAGCCCATGCGCTCTGGAGCCCATGCACCACAACTAGAGAGCCCACACACTGCAACTACTGAGCCTGCACGCTCTAGAGCCCACACGCCACAACTAGAGAGAAGCCCGTGCACTGCAGCGAAAGATCCTGCATGCCGCAACAGAGATCCCACGTATCGCAACTAAGACCCAACACAGCAAAATAAATATTTAAAAAAAAAACAGCTTTTGCACAGCAAAGGAAACCATAAACAAAACGAAAAGACAACCCTCCCAATGGGAGAAAAATATAAAAACAAAATAAAATAAAACTGAGGAGCAGAGGAACACTCCCAGTTAAAAGACCAAGAGAATTCCCCTGAAAGAACAACAATGAAACAGACCTCTTCAGTCTAATAGACACAGATTTCAAAAGGAGATAATAAAAATAATGAAGGGATTAAGAAAGGCTATTGACAGAAATGCAGATTGTTGTAAAAAGGCGCTAGAAACTATAAAGAGGAGCCAAGAAAGATTAGAAAACTCATTCACCAAGACAAAAGCTGAGTTAAAGGCAATGAATAGCAAAAAAAAAAAAAAAAAAGCAAAATGAAAGCAATACAAGAGATCTATGGGATAATATAAAGCATGCCAACCTACAAATCATAGGGATTCCAGAAGGAGAAGAAAAAGAAAAGGTGATCAAAAATGTATTGAAAGAAATTATGGCTAAAAACTTCCCAAACCTAAAGAAGGAAACAGATATCCAGGTACAGGAATCACCAAAGTTCCAAAACAAGATGAACCCAAACAGACCTAAACTAAAACATATTCAAATGGCAAAAGTTAAAAAGAGGATTCTAAAGGCAGCAAGAGAAAAGCAAAGAATTAATTATAAGTGAACCCCCACAAGGCTATCAGCTGATTTCTCTACAGAAACTTTGCAGGCCAGAAGGAAGTGACAAGATATATTCAAAATCCTGAAAGGGGAAAAATCTGCAACCTTGGATTCTCCACCCAGCAAGACTATCATTTAGAATAAAAGCAGAGATAAATAATTTCTCAGACAAGAGAAAACTAAAAGAGTACAGCAATACTAAACCTATCCTAAAAGAAATATTGAAAGGTCTTCTCTAAATAGAAAAGAAATATTGAAAGGTCTTCTCTAAATAGAAAATAGAAAAGAAATATTGAAAGGTCTTCTCTAAATAGAAAATAGAAAAGAAATATTGAAAGGTCTTCTCTAAATAGAAAAGGTCTTCTTCTAAATAGATATAGGAAAGAGAAAAATCCCAACTGAAAAGCAAATCACTTAAATAAGCCAGTATACAGATTAAAAAGGAAAAAGAATTTTTTTTACTTTTTAAAAAGTGATAACCGTAATGAACAGCAAAAGGATGAACATGAAGATGTAAAAGAGGACATAAAAATCATAAAATGTAGAGGAGGAGAGTAAGAAAATGCTGATTTTTTTTTTTTTTAGAATGTGTTTGAGCCTATATGACCATCAGTCTAAAGCAAGTAGATATAGGAAGGGGTTAACATGCTTGAAAAACAGGGTAACCACAAATCAGAAACATACAGCAGATTCACAAAACCAAAAAGAAGAGAACAAAAGCATAAAATAAGAGGAAATCAAACCACAAAAGGCAAAAAAAAAAAAAAAAAAAAGAAACAAAATCAACTGGAAAACAAGGTTTAAAATGGCAATAAATACATATCTATCACTAATTACCTTAAATTTCAGTGGACTAGGGACTTCCCTGGTGGCGCAGTGGTTAAAAATCCACCTGTCAATGCAGGGGACACAGGTTCAATCCCTGGTCTGGGAAGATCCCACATGCCGCAGAGCAACTAAGCCCTTGCAACACAACTACTGAGCCTGCACTCTAGAGCCCGCAAGCCACAACTACTGAGCCTGTGTGCTACAACTACTGAATCCTGCGTGCCTAGAGCCCATGCTCCACAACAAGAGAAGCCACTGCAATAAGAAGCCCGCGCACCACAACGAAGAGTAGCCCCTACCCACCGCAACTAGAGAAAGCCCGTGCACAGCAACGAAGACCCAACGCAGCCAAAAAATAAAAAGTAAAATAAAAAGAATATTAAAAAAAAATGTCAATAGACTAAATGCTCCAATCAAAAGACACAGAGTGGCAGGTTGGATTAAAGAAATAAGAACCTACAATATGCTGCCTACAAGAGACCCACTTTAGGGCAAAGGACACACATAAATTGAAACTGAGGGGATGGAAAAAGATATTTCATGCAAAACAGAAATGACATGAAAGAGGGGGTCACAATACTCATATGAGACAAAATAGACTTAAAGGCCATAAAGACAAAGAAGAACACTATATAATGATAAAAGGATCAATACAAGAAGAGGATATTACACTCGTCAATGTATATGCACCTAATATAGGATCACCCAAATACATAAAACAAATACTACAGAAATAAAGGGAGAAACTGATGGGTATACAATAATGGTAGGAGATTTTAACACCCCACTCACATCAATGGACAGATCGTCGAGACAGAAAATCAATAAGGCAACAGAGATCCTAAAGGATGCAACAGAACGGTTAGACTAAATTGATATTTTCAGGACATTACACCCCAAAAAAACAGAATACACATTCTTTTCAAATGCACATGGAACACTCTCTAGGACTGATCACATACTAGGGCACAAAACAAGCCTCAACAAATCTAAGAGTATAGAAATTATTTCAAGCATCTTTTCTGACCACAACAGCATGAAACTAGAAATCAACCACAGAAAATGAAATGAGAAAGAAACAACATGCTAATAAAAAAACGAATGGGTCAGTGTTGAAATCAAGAGGAAATTATCAATTAAAAAATACCTTGAGACAAATGACAATGAAAAGACAACCATACAAAAGCTGTGGGATGCAGCAAAAGCAGTTTTTAGAGGGAAGTTCATAGTGACACAGGCCTTCTACACAAAACAAGAAAAATCTCAAATAAACAACCTAACCTACCATCTAAAAGAATTAGAAAAAGAAGAACAACAAAAACCTAAAGTCAGCAGAAGGAAGGAAATAATAAAGATTAGAGAGGAAATAAACAGAAATTAAAGTCAAGAGGTGATTTTTTTGAAAGGGTAAACAATATTGACAAATGTCTGGCCAGGCTCACCAAGAAGAAAAGAGAGAGAACCCAAATAAACAAAATAAGAAATGAAAAAGGTGAAATAACAAACAATACTCCAGAAATACAAAAAAACATAAAAGAATACTATGAACAGTTACATGCCAACGTATTTACCAACCTAGAAGAAATGGACAAGTTTCTAGAAACATACAGCCCACCAAAATTCAATCAAGAAAAAATAATTTGAACAGACCAGTCACTAGAAGTGAAATAGAATCTGTAATTTAAAAATGCTCCCTACAAACAAAAGTCCAGGACCAGATAGCCTCACAGGCGAATTCTTCCAAACATAAAAAGAAGAACTTATACCGATCCTTCTCAAACTCTTCCAAAAGACTGAAGAGGAGGGAACACTCCCAAAGACATTCTATGAAGCCACAACCACCCTGATACAAAACCAGACAAAGATACCACCAAAAAAGAAAATTACAGTCCAATATCTTTGATGAACATAGATGCAAAAATTCTAAACAAAATATTAGCAAACCGAATCCAACAAACACATAAAAAAGACCATACACTACAACCAAGTTGGATTCATCCCAAGTTCACAAGGATGGTTCAACATATGCAAAATCAATGTGATACACCACATTAACAAGAGAAAAAAACAAACAAACAAGTGATCATCTCAACAGATGCAGAAAAAGCATTTGATAAAATTCATCAACGATTCATGATAAAAACTATTACCAAAGGGGGTATAGAGGGAACATATCTCAACATAATAAAAGCTATTTATGACAAACCCACAGCCAATATAATACTCAACAGTGAAAAGCTGAAAGCCTTCCCACTAAAATCTGGAACAAGACAAGAATGCCCACTCTCACCACTTCTGTTCAACATAGGGTTGGAAGTCCTAGCCCCAGCAATCAGGCAAGAAAAAGACATAAAATTTATCCAGATTGGAAAGGAAGAGGTAAAACTGTCATTATATGCAGATAACATGATACTATATATAGACAACCCTATAAACTCCACACAAAAACTACTAGAACTGATAAATTAAGCAAGGTAGCAGGGTACACGATTAACATACAGAAATCAATTGCATTTCTTTACATTAACAATGAATTATCAGAAAGGGAATGTAAGAAAAAAATACCTTTTAAAATTGTACCCCAAAAAATAAAATACTAAGGAATAAACCTGACCGAGGAGGTGAAAGGCTTATATACTGAGAACTATAAGACATTAATAAAGAAAATTTAAAATGATTCAAAGAAATGGAAAGATATCTCATGCTCTTGGATTCGAAGAATTGTTATTGTTAAAACAGCCATACTACCCAAAGCAATCTGCAGATTTAACATGATCCCTATCAAATTACCCATGACATTTTTCACAGAACTGGAACAAAAAATCCTAAAATTTATATGGAACCATAAAAGATCCAGAATTGCCAAAGCAATCCTGAGGGAAAAGAACAAAGCAGGAGGCATAACCATCTCCGTCTTCAGACAATACTACAAATCTACAGTAATCAAACAGCATGGTATTGGCACAAAAACAGACATATGGATCAATGGAACAGAATACAGAGCCCAGAAATAAACCCACACACCTATGGTCAATTAATCTTTGACAAAGAAAGCAAGAATATATAATGGGAAAATGTCTCTTCAGCAAGTGGTGTTGGGAAAGTTGAAGAGCCACATATAATTCCATGAACTTAGAACACACCCTCACACCATACACAAAAATAAACTCAAAATGGCTTAAAGACTTAAAAGGAAGGCATGAAACCATAAAACTCCTAGAAGAGAACATAGACAAAACATTCTCTGACATAAATCGTACCAATGTTTTCTTAGGTCAGTCTCCCAAGTCGATAGAAATAATAGCAAAAATAAACAAATGGGACCTAATCAAACCTGCAAGCTTTTGCACAGCAAAGGAAACCATAAACAAAAGGAAAAGACAACCTATGGAACAGGAGAAAATATTTGCAAACAATTAGACCTACAAAGGCTTGATTTCCAAAACATACAAAGAGCTCATACAACACAACAAAAAAAACAACCCAATTGAAAAAATGGGCCAAAAACCTAAATAGACATTTCTCCAAAGAAGATGTACAGATGGCCAACAGGCACATGAAAAGATGCTCAACATTGCTAATTATTAGAGAAATGCAAATCAAAATAATAATGAAGTACCACTTCATACCAGTCAGAATGGCCATCATTAAAAAGTTGACAAATAACAAATGCTGGAGAGGGTGTGGAGAAAAGGGAACCCTCCTACACTGTTGGTGGGAATGCAAGTTGCTGCAGCCACTATGGAAAATGGCATGGAGGTCCCTCAAAAAACTAAAAATAGAGCTACCATATGATCCTGCAATCCCACTCCTGTGCATATATCCAGACAAAACTATTAATTCAAAAAGATACATGCATCCCTATGTTCATAGCAGCACTATTTCCAATAGCCAAGACATGGAAGCAACACAAAAGTCCATCGACAGATGAATGGATAAAGAAGATGTAGTTTATATATTGGGTTGGCCAAAATGTGCCTTCGGTTTTTAAGTAAAATAAAAGACACATTTTTCATTTTCGCCAAGAACTTTATTGAACAACATATTCACCCTTTTGTTCCACTACCTTCTGCCATTTCTCAGGCCACTTCATAATTCCATCTTTCCAAAACTTTTTACTTTTGAGCAAAGAACTGTTCAATGTGCCTTTTACAGTCTTCCAGAGAATTGAAATTTTTTTCATTAAGACAATTTTGTAAAGACCTAAATAAATGGAAATGCAAAGGTGCAATGTCCAGTGAATACGGCAGATGAATCAGAACTTCCCAGCCAGGCTGTAACAGTTTTTGCGTGGTCATCAAAGAAACATGCAGTCTTGTGTTATCCTGATGGAAGATTATACATTTTCTGTTGACTAATTCTGGATGCTTTTCATCAAGTGCTGCTTTCTGTTGGTCTAACTGGGAGCAGTAATTGGAATTAATCATTTGGTTTTCTGGAAGGAGCTAATCATAGAGGACTCCCTTCCAATATATACACATCACCTTCTTTGGATGAAGACTGGCCTTTGGTGTGGTTGGTGGTGGTTCATTTCACTTGCTCCACAATTTCTTCCATTCCACATTATTGTACAGTATCCACTTTTCATTGCCTGTCACAACTTGTTTTAAAAATGGAACATTTTCATTACGTTTACGTAGAGAATTGCATGTGGAAATAGTCAAAAAGGTTTTTTTCTCTTAACCTACGTGGAAACCAAACATCAAAGCGATGAATATAACCAAGCTGGTGCAAATGATTTTCAACACTTGATTTGGATATTTTGAGTATGTCGGCTATCTCCCGCATGGTATGACGTTGACTGTTCTCAATTAATGTCTTTATTTGATTGCTATCAACTTCAACTGATTTACCTGATGGTTGAGCATCGTCCAGCGAGAAATCTCCAGCACGAAACTTTGCAAACCACTTTTGACACATTCAGTCAGTCACAGCACCTTCTGCACAAATCTTTTTTTGTGTTTCGGTGTGTTTTTACCTTTCTTGAAATAATAAAGCATAATATGTGAAAAATGTTGTGTCTTTTCTTTGATCTTCAATATTAAAATGGCTACACAAAAATTCACCAATTTTGATTTTTTTTTTTAATTTTTTAATTTTTTTAAAAATTTATTTATTTATTTGGCTGTGTTGGGTCTTTTGTTGCTGTGTGTGGGTTTTTCTCTAGTTGCAGCAAGCAGGGCTTCTGTTGTTGCAGAGCATGGTCTCTAGGTGCGCAGGCTTCAGTAGTTGTGGCTCACAGGCTCTAGAGCACAGGCTCAGTAGTGGTGGCGCACGGGCTTAGTTGCTCTGTGGCATGTGGGATCTTCCTGGACCAGGGCTTGAACCCATGTCCCCTGCATTGGCAGGGGGATTCTTAACCACTATACCACCAGGGAAGTCCTGATGACTTTTTTTAATGCACACTGATATGATAGCTGTCACATACAATCTAACAAAACCATTTCAAATGAAGTTAAAGACAACTAAATGGGGCTTCCCTGGTGGCGCAGTGGTTAAGGATGCGCTTGCCAATGCAGGGGACACGGGTTCAAGCCCTGGTCCAGGAAGATCCCACATGCCACAGAGCAACTAAGCCCGTGCGCCACCACTACTGAGCCTGTGCTCTAGAGCCTGTGAGCCACAACTACTGAAGCCTGCGCACCTAGAGACCATGCTCTGCAACAAGAGAAGCCACCGCAATGAGAAGCCCATGCACCACAATGAAGAGTGGCCCCCGCTCGCCGCAACTAGAGAAAGTCCCTGCGCAGCAACAAAGATCCAACTCAGCCAAAAATTAATTAATTATTTTTTTAAAAAAGACAACTAAGTGCTACTACAGCCATCTTACAGAAAAAACTGAACGAACCTTTTGGCCAACCCAATACAATGAAATAATGCCATTTTTAGCAACATGGATGGAACCAGAGATTATCATACTAAGTGAAGTAAGTCAAAATGAGAGGACAAATGCCATATGATATCACTCATGTGGGGAATCTAAAATATGACACAAATGAACTTATCTGTGAAACAGAAAGACTCACAGATATAGAGAACAGACTTGTGGTTGCCAAGGGCAAGGGGGTGTGGGGGAGGGATGATGTGGGAGTTTGGAGTTAGCAGATGCAAACTATCATATACAGGATGGATAAACAACAAGGTCCTACTCTATAGCACAGGGAACTACATTCAATATCCTGTGATAACCATAATGGAAAAGAGTATGACAATGCAGGGGACATGAGTTCCATCCGTGGTCCAGGAAGATCCCACATGCCGCGGAGCAACTAAGCCCATGTGCCACAACTACTGAAGCCTGTGCACCCTAGAGCCCGTGCACTGCAACTATTGAGCCTGTGTGCTGCAACTACTGAAGCCCACGTGCCTAGAGCCTTGCTCCGCATCAAGAGAAGCCGCCGCAATGAGATGCCCACGCACTGCAACAATGAGTAGTCCCAGCTCGCTGCAATTAGAGAAAGCCCGTGCACAGCAACGAAGACCCAATGCAGCCAAAAAAAAAGCATCTATCTATATGTAGATATAACTGAATCACTTTGCTGTACAGCAGAAATTAACACAACATTGTAAATCAACTATACTTCAATTTAAAATATATATATATATATATATATATATATATATATATATATATATATGATGTTAAGTTGTGCACAGAGCTACAACCATACAAGTGTGTTTGGGTATGTTGAGAAGCAGTGCTGATGCACTGACTTACAGTATGAACCAAGAGTGTGTTCTACTCAACTCTAAAACAGCCAACATCAACCCAACCTAAGGACTTTATCACCTTTGCCTGTGTTTGTTGCTGGACTGCCCTATCGAACAAAAAGGCAGATTCTCTGTTCCTAGATATTTTTAGCATAAGTTAGATATCCACCCAATAACTGTCAAAAATGGGAAGTTAACAGAGCAAAGAACAGCGACCAGTGAATTTCAGGACAGGTCCAAGAACCAAGCGAGCCAGTATGCAGAAAGCTTATTTTGAGAAGGTCCTTTGGTGCAACAAATTTTCTAAGGGATTTCTTTAAAAGAACTTCAAACCTAGATAAACAAAAACTGATAAACCTTCGTTTCAGCTCAGAAAATTACACACACACAAATAACATTTTTTAAGCTCACTCTGCCAAGGTGGTGGTACTGGGCTTCCCAGTAACAAGAGGGAGGCAGGAAGATGGACTTGGGCTTTCCTGGCTTTTCTCTGCTTTGTTGAAATTATTGCTTTTAATAAACCCAAAGAAAATCTCCGCTTGTAATAAATCCAAAGAAAATCTCCAGCTTTGAAATTGTTAGCTTCCTTTTTCCCCCAAAATGCAAAGATGCCCACACACAGAAACCAAGGCATAAATATACATGAATTACATTTGAAAACTTTTCGTGATACCTACGGGTGTTGTCTCACCTCTGAAGTCCTCTGCTTACTTTGTCGAGAGTCTTCCTCCAAAATGCACCTGAAAACCTTCTTCCACTTGTTTTTGTTTTTCTAACTTCATGTTCATCTCTTTACCTAACGGGGACGTTACTGACACTACTTTCCCCTGTCAATCTCCATCCAATACTAATATTAATAGCACCGATGCACCCAAAGGAGAAAGTCCTACCAAGAGCCTGAAGACTCGAGTAAGAGCACCGATCTCCTTCCCTGCTGCCACCGTCCCCACCCACAGCCACCACCTCTACCTTCTTTTCTGCCAGGAAAAAAATGTTTGAATAGTCAATAAATCTAAACCTATGTTTCAAGACGATTTAAGAAAAAAAAATAAGTCATCTTAATTACTGCATCTTAAATAAGAACATGCAGCCGATATGACCTTTGATATTCCAGAGTAGTTGCCCTCTTCTCTTGGGGTTTTCTACTTTGCTAAGTAAAGGTAAGGGCCAGAGAAGAACTGCTCAGAACAATAGGGAAAAGGCCAAGGGCTGCCACCAATAACCCTTCCTTTGACATTGTTAGCTTCCTTTTTCCACAAAAAAAGCAAAGATGCCCCGCCCCCTGCTACAGAAACCAAGGCATAAATATACATGAATTACACTTGAAAATTTTTCGTGATACCTACGGGTGTTGTCTCACCTCTGAAGTCCTCTGCTTACTTTGTCGAGAGTCTTCCTCCAAAGCTCTTAGAAGCTTTTAAATAAACACCAAGGAGCTGGTCTGAAGAATGTCAGCTTAAAGGGGTGGTACATTATTAACCTGTCCACAGTACCTCAGTCTGATCCTGTTTCTACTCCTTAGGTTGCAAAATTATAAATTTTACTTCCAGGTAACATGAAAACCACAAAGTCGTCTTTTCCCTCTTTTCTTCTGATGAATACAACCAGAGTTGAGATTTTTGACCATGGATAGATGGGCTGGGATGGGAGGGCAACCTAGTCTTCGCTCTGGATGTTTACTTTTCCGTAGAAGGACATCCCTCAGCCCCGGCTTCCCTCTGCCCCTCATGCCTCCCTCCCCCGGGAGGAACCTGCCTCATTGATGAGTTAAGGGAAGGAAGTGGCCTAGCTCTGCTCCTTCCTCACCTGTACCTCTTTGGAGTTGACCTGCCTTCAGACAGCATCACTGTCCTGGGCCGTGCACTAAGCTTAAGGGTAAAAGGCCCTGCCTTGGTAGGGGGACGTCCGCAGTGGTGCAGAGCTGCTGGCAACTGGTGAGTCAACCACATCCTGGGGTTCCGTATCAGAAAGCCCATTTTCCATAGATACACAAGTCACAACCTCCAAAATGCATTTTATTATTTATAAAGATGTTTTGGCCATCATGTGCCTTAATCAGTTGACTGCTTAGCTGGTTCAAAATTCAGAAAGGAAGTGGTGTGCTCTTTGGTGGGTACTCATACCCCAACAGGATAAAGTTTACTTTCCTACACTCAGCACTTTGAGTAACAGTAGAAGCTCATATGGGAGATGTCTAAAAATCTGCTGTATTTTTTTCTGTCCCTCTCCTCATTCATCTATCTCACAGATGCAAAGTAGAAAAACTGGGGGCGAGTGCGGGACTGTTTCTAAAACCATAACACTCTTCTTTAGCTGGATGTTTTTCCTGAGTGTCAATGGGCAAGATGCAGTGGATCATTCCAGAGACACAGTAAGTGTCTCTCCTCTTGAAAATCTCTCACTGATGGGCTGTGAATTTTTTTGAAACTTCACACAAATGCAACAATTCTGAACACCTTCCTCGACATGCTTACGACCTAAGAACTAAGGATGTAATCAGTCATCAAACAGATCGTACATTCGCCCTGTAAACTCAATCTGCCAGAAGAAGAAAACACACCACCAGATTAAGAGCTTTTTAAAATATAATTTAAAACTATTTTGTACCAGTACAATATATTAATTTTACAAATGTAAAGTTTTATCCGCTGTTAAAGCATTTGCAAAAACCACACATCCTACTTCAGCTTTATTGCACAATATCTATAAGAAAATATTAATTTTTAAATTAGAAAACATAAAAATGCTTTCAATATAGAAGAGACAATCTGATTTTAAAGACAATACTCTATAAGAATGTCTACCCAGAAAATAACAAACCTTCACAGGATACCAAGCTGGCCAGATGCTTTGGCAGATCCAGTACAAAGCACTGTGGAAAACCAGTCCAAGTTACTTAATCCAAACTGTATCATCCTTCTTCATTAGAAATCCAGATGCCACACAAGGTGGTTTCTTATACTTTAAAAAGTTGAGGCATTTCTCAGTTGTGAGCATTCTGAATATATCTTACACATTAAAAACAATCCTTCCAACTTCACAGCCATCTGCAGGGTTTTTTCCTTCATGCAGATCATCTCTGGCAACTGTGTTTAATGTCTATCAAATAATCATTTCAATTCTTTTATGCTGATAGAAAACATCAAGTTAAATATACCTTTAAACCTAGTCCTTTACAAAAATCAGTTTATAAATTTGTATCATAAAAATTAGTGTCGAGACCATCAAGGTGGCCTTCGTTTGTTTTACATGAGTTGGTTCTCCCAGAGTTGGGAAGGCGGACGTCCCACTTTTCAATGTAGTGTTAATGAGGAAATAAATCCAAGCACTAAGCTGGAATCCCAAGACGGGTTAATAAGGTTGTATGATGGATTTTAGTGGGATAGTATTACCCTGGGTATATATATACCAACGTAGGTATTAAAATACTGACAGCAAATCTTGGTGGTAATTTAATTCATCTCCGACAATGAATATAATCTGGAGATGCAAAAGGAAAAATGTTCATAAATACAGTATCAGTGGGGTTGTGTGTATTGTAGAAAGGGCAAAAAATCCTTATTTAAGAGAACAAGGATTCACTAAATTTGATACATTAAATAGATTATACATCTTTTTTTGTTAAAGTATGTTGATTCCATCTCAAGTGTTTTCAAATGGATGCCTTTGTGGCCCATGAAATTGCCTTTTGGAACTTACGGCCTGCATAAGCAAAGTCAAATATAGTATTACACACTCGTGTAGAGAAAGAAATCATTAAAATAGTGGTTATGCACTCACAAGTTTGTTGTAGGTAGATAGAATTATCAAAAACCCAGATGCTTATAAAAGTTTGCACTATTTAGAATTTCTTCCTTAGGAATCAAAGCAGTCGCTTTCTGGAACTGCATTTTTTTCAGAACTGCTCAAAGCACCTCACCTAGATGAGTGTTTTTTAAAAATATATATAAAAAGTCTACCATGAGACTTCAAACCACATATTTCACCTTTTACGGGCTTTTTATCATGCATCCCTTCCTTTAAAGTCCTTCAGAATAAAATAAAAATAAACTCTCACATTCCATTAGAAAAAAAGGGAAACATTCATGGTCTGAAAATTTTCTGCATTCCCCCAAATCTTGGTACTATGTGCAATTTCCTCATATACAAATTTTGAGGAAACCCCTGATCATCTATTATTGAATAGTCAGCTAATGGACATGCCATAGAAAGTTGACATTAATTGTAGTGAATAGATTAAAATCTATTCCATAAAATAAAAATGTTCTATGACTTCAATTTAAATACATATCTGAAAAGCTAAGAGGAGGTTTTCTGTTTGTTTTTTAAAAGTGCTAATTATTATAAGTATCTTCAATACATTATGTCCAATTCTTTGTAAAACTAAACCATGCTTTAGGCACACTGCTTGATGAGTTTCTAAGAAGCAGAGGAAAAAAAATATCACTTGTCAATTAATCCAGCTTCCTTAATTTTACTGAAGAAGAATTTCTCCAGGATATTGGCACATTTGTAGTATTCACTCTCAGGGGGGTTGTACTCTTTGCAATTGGTAAAGACGCGCTGTAAGTCTGCCATGAATAATTTCTTAGACACGTAGTACCTATTCTTGAGGCGTTCGCTCATGGTTTTCAGATCTGCACAGGAAAAAAAAATATTAGCCATCTTTGACTCCTTTTAAACCAACCAGCTGACAAAAGTGAGACGGGGAAAGAAATCTATATCATCAGTTTGATCACATTTTCACCATCCCAATGTCTTTCTTTAAGAGAAATTCATATGATCAAGGAAAACAGTTCTTGAGTCTTATGTTCTTCCTTTTGTGAGAGTATCCTGTGCAAAATCACAGTGTTTTAACATTGAAGGGACCATTCTTAGTCATCTGGCCCAATCCCCTCTTCAGCACGAGGAAGCTAAGTAGATTAGCAGCAATAAGTACGATGAACTAAGTACTGTTAGCTCTTCATTCAGAATTATACAGAAGAGGCTTTGTCTATACATGGAGCACAGCAGGTGGAACATTTGTATCGAATCATTTCATTACTTAAATCAGAACAATCAGACTGAGTTTGTTTCTCTAAATTCACAGTTGTTCTTGTGCTGTAGAGATAGAACTAAAATGGAGAAACAGATCATAAATACATCTGCAAATATACCGGTGACCTTGCATGTAAAATGGTTCCAGTGAATTTAGTTTCATGCTCCATCAATGAAATAAGAATGACAAACTTTACTTAATAATCTATTTTCCAAAGCAAGTAAGCCTTGCGAGACAATTGTCAAAAAGAATATTTTCCCAATATATCTACTTGCTTTAAATTATTTTACAAAGGAAAATAATGCTTCATCTAAACTTGTAAGAATATAATGAGGCTTCTTTAATCTTCACTCTCAGAACCAATTTAAAGAATTCCACGAAGAATAGAAGATGCTAACATTTGTCTACTTATAGGTCCCTAGTTGTCTCTAAGTCTGGTTCTATCATTAAAAATTATATCAACTAGGGCCTCCCTGGTGGCGCAGTGGTTGAGAGTCCGCCTGCCGATGCAGGGGACACGGGTTCGTGCCCCGGTCTGGGAAGATCCCACGTGCCGCGGAGTGGCTGGGCCCATGAGCCATGGCCGCTGAGCCTGCGCGTCCTCCGCAATGCGAGAGGCCACAACAGTGAGAGGCCCTCATACCGCAAAAAAAAAATATATCAACTGTTAAATTGGATTAGCAGATACACACTACTATATATAAAATAAACAACAAGGTCCTATTGTATAGCACAGGGAACTGTAATAAACCAAAATGGAAAAGAATATGAAAAAAATTATATAAACTCTGCATGAAAAAATAAGTCAAAATCACTAAAGAAATACTTCTGACTACCAACAACCCAAATTCCCACTATATTATCAAATTTTCCAGAGGGAGAGAAACTGACAACCAAATACACTGGGATTATCATTTAATAAGATAAATAAACTTATGTGCAACATCCCAAAATGGGGAGAAATTCATTTGCAGCAAAATCCTAAATCTACCACAAAACTCCAAAGGAAAAATAGGAAATATCTGCTTTCACCTGTTTCCTTTGACTAAAGCCTTTTTTTAAAAAAAAAAAAAATAAAGCCTATCTTGGTTAGAAGTATGTCATCACATCTGTGAATTCAACTTTCCATTTTCTTTCTTCTCTAACTGAAATAGTTCGGAGGGAGAGAAAAACTGAAAAGTATTAAGCTACACAAAGGCTTGACAAATAGCCCAGTAAACGTGTCACCTGAGTGTAACTGAACAGCTGAAGAGGTGCTCTCGTTGAATAAAGAAAGAGCAGTGGAACCGGCCTCTCTGGGTAAAACTGGATGCTTACCCTCCTCCCACCTAAATGCCCACCACTTAGGATATGCTGCCTGATACCATGTTTACGATGTTTAGAAGGAAGAGACGTGTGACCAAAAGAGAAAAAAAAAAAAGTAAAGGGGGAAAAAATGAAACTTGACACAAAGAAGTTTATGCAAAAGCTCTCCCCACTAGTTTTTGGAAGGCGGGAGGAAAGGAGCGATGGGGAGAGCCTCAAATACAGCAGAAACAAATCATGAAAGTGTTTGGAGCTTTCTGAATAATTACAACCAACTCTGCATGTTTCCTTTCTCTATTTCCTTTCCATTCTAAAGTTATAGATAACAGCTTCCTTCCTCTGGCCTTCTTAGAAGCTTTTGGTTGACCAAATGACCTGGGTTACAAAAGAAGGTGACTGAACACTAGTGAAAACAAACATGGAGACACCACTAAATTACTCATTAAATCCCCAAAAGTTGGGAATTCTGGGTAAATAGGAAAGCCCTGCCTACCTGCCTAGCTACCCATGTGTGGGAAGCTTGGGCCACACCTCAGACGCTGTACTGAATGCCATTTCCTTAACGAAACAGGTTGGATCTCATCCATATGGAAGAAAAGAGGTTTTTTTAGGGCATGGGGGTGGGGGGGAAGAGAAGAAATGTTCTTTGAAAAAGCCATGAAGGCAATGGCAGAAAAAGTGAAATTACCGATTGTCAGTCTTGTCCTCAAAGACATGACCATCTTAGGGGCAAGGGCATCCCAAGAAAACAAAGCATGGCTCCAACCAAAGAGCACCATCTACTGTTTTCATTAACGCTGCTTACGCACACCTCAGCCCACCACTGGCCTTGCTCAGTGGGGTCAATTGTCCCCTCACGAGCGTTCAGCTGTGCGCACAAGTGGTGTCCGGCTGGCGAGGTTCCCACCCTCCTCTGGCTGGACCAAGCAGAAAGCTTCCAGAGGGCAGGCTGGGAGTCGGCTATGACAGACAGGACCCACTGGACCTGCCACTGCAGGGCTTCAGAGTGCACACGGACAGGGCCGAAAACTGTTCTCCCCAGGCTCACGCAACCTCCCGTGAGCATTTCACAAAAGAACTCGAGGCAGCCCAGGTGACGAGGATGCCAAGGTCAGGTAAGTTTGGAAATGGACTTAAAGGGTTTTAGCATATTTTTCACATCCTGGGAAATACTGATTCCCAAGTCAGCCTTCCATTCAGAATTCTACACTCCTTCAACCCTTACTCTGATTTTCATGTACTGAAATACACAGAGGCGAGGCAGATAGAAAAGGGAAAGAAGAGCGTACAGGTGTGCGTCCACTTTAAGGGCCAGAGACTACTGAAATCATTACCACCACTGTGTAGAACATTCGTGTGATGATGCCACAGAAAAATCTACAAATAACTCTGTTATCGGGGAGCTAATGGATCCCTTTCACTCTTCCTTTCACATCTTAATACCTTCTTAGCACCAGGTAGAAGAGGGACAGAAGATACAGGCCCTCTCCAGAAAAATGGCCACACAGCTGATTGGAAAAAAAAAAAAAAAAATTCAGCTCGTGGTCTGTCATCTGCACAAGGCCAAATTAGTTTAATTTGGGGATTCTCAATTGACTCAATTAATCATTCCTTTTAGCCGGGTGCAGACACAGCAGCAAATTCCACAATTCTACATTTCTAAAGGCATTTCTTTGGTTTGTTTGGGGATGTGGGACCAAGCTTAAAATAGGAGTATAATTAGTGACACTCAGTCTCCTTCAAGAGCGTGGAAAATCAAGAGCTGCATTAATGATTATTTCTCCATCTAAGAGTACAGCAGTCAAGCGGCTTGATCTAACTTCGTCTGTTTACCTTCAAAAATTCTCAGACTCTCCAAGCATATCAAGAGGACAAGCTGATGTTTTTCCATTTGCAACCAAACTGAATATAATCAAGGTTATGTCCACACAGCTGACTCTCATCTCCAGTGCTGTCTGCAGCTCGCATCGATGGTGTGGGCGCTACAGGGCAGCAGCGGGAGCCTAATGAACATGGCCATCCCCTCCCCTTTACCCCTCCTGCTCTGATTCCACCAGCCCTCCACCCTACAACAGAAGAGTGCACATCAACCTCGGCACCCCTTTGTCCCCCACACCGCCATCCAGAGAGTTTTAAATCTATACTTAGAAAATGTTAATGGCATTACCCATGGGGAACCTTATAACTTCATAATATCCCGGAGCTTCTGTTCTCTTCACGGGTTCCATGAAGGGCCAAGCGCTTTGATGGCTCTTGGGTAAAGAAAAAAGTAAGGTATCTAATATGGAAATGCCATGTGGGAAATCATTTCAAAATATTTGCATGAGGTGAAGGAAAACAAAACACCCACCTTCACCTGCTGGAGGATGCTCTTGAGGGTGCTATAAAGCTGGTCGGGGTCTTTGGGCTCTTTACTTGAAAGGAAAAGAATAAACAAGAAGGACCAATGATTAGTTTTCTCTTCTCTTGCCAAGTGATTCCAGCTCATTTTTACAGAAACTTAAAATTAGAACCATTCCAGAATTTTTTATCAAAACTGAAACCTAACAAGTGTTGTGATGGTGACTACAATCAGTTTGCCTGTTTTCTCTAAGTTTCTGGGAGGGGAAAAAGAACACTTGCATTAATATCCTCTGGCCCATCATACTTACCTCTTCTCTTTTCCGCTCGGTTTCCAGCCTGTCTCTCCTATATATCAACAAAATTAAACACTGAATGAGAACTGCTTTTGGTCAAGAGAATAACATTTAATAGTTATCAAAAATACAATAAATTATAGCCACGACTCAATAAATGTCTATATCTGAAGAGTCTGAACTTAACTACAGTTAATTCTTTACTTCCTCATACACCTAACAATACAAAACATTTCCAAGACTGACATTGCTCTGTCTGTTAGTACTTTTTAAAGCAGGAACTTCAACCTTTCAGAGGAAAGCATAAAAAACAAACATGTCTGGTATTGTGGGTGTGTATTTTTTTTAAAACCCTAAGTCACGGTTTTTGCTAATCACCCTGTGAAAGAGTTAAGCTGTTGTTTTAGGTTGGAACAAACTCTGTCCTGGTCTCTAGTTTATTTGGGGCAGACCCTGCTTGTAATGCAAGATGGTTTACTGTAGCAGAAAGAAGACACAGCCTGGAGTCCAATTGACCAGGACTGATTTCTTGTTCTCTCCTTAAAAGCTAGTGTACCCAAGATAAGTTAGTCAACCTTTGCCTCTGTTTATCAACCTATAAAACAGAACTCCAAAACTGAGCTGATGTGATTCCTTTTGAGATTAGTTGATATATGTAAAAACACACAAAACAAACAAATAAACAAACAGAAGAATGCCTGGCACATGTAGGCATCCAGTGACAGGGGAGCTATTAATAATACACGGAAGCAAAATTTCCAGGTCTGACAAGGAAAGTAAGATCTGCTGTAGGGTATACTCTGTAATGAAGAAATATATCTTGCCCATATAATGTCTTATTTTCTCTGGAGAATTTTAGTTTGTTTGCTTTGGTTTTGTTTATACTAAATCTTCAATATACTGGATGATCCTGGATTTGAACCGAATGAAAGTACCAATATTCATAGCTTTTGATCTACAAAAACAGCTGTTTTAACCCAATACAACTCACCTCTAATATACTCACAGAGAAGAACCCTTGGGAAAACTACTCTAAAATAGGGAACTTGAAACAAAGCATATGCTCTGCAATTATCTTGTTTAGAGGTTTGTGGAAACTAATTCATCCCAAGCACAGTTCTATGCAGGCTGCACCCAGGAGGGCAGTGAGGCAGGGTACCAACAGCAAGATGTCTCGGGGAGGCCAGGATGGGGCTGCTACTATTCCTGACATTCACTGGCCATGCGTTGTTTAAGGTTAAAGGGCTTAACCATCCTGAGACTCAACCTTCCCCTCTGAGTAGAATTCCCTGCCACCAAGGTCACATATGGGGAAGTGTCCAGCGCGGTGCCACAAATAACAGGCTCTCATAACCGATGGACATTAACAGCTACAACAAGAGGTCAACTAAGTTCTCTTCCAGTTTGTTTGCACTGGGAAACAGAGAAAAGATGTAAAAGGAAAGCATTTGCTCCCTTCTTAAAGACTACAATAACACAAATGGAGACAGACAGGGGAAGCAGCTTTCCAAATCACTGCATTCTGGTATAATTGTTTCCAACACTGTCATGGCATTACCAAAAGGTTTTGCTTTTTAGAAGAAGATCTATACATACGAATTCCAGGAATGCTTTCTATCGGGATCTGCCGGACTCCATCTTTAAAACAGGAAAGTCCCGGGTAGACTTTCCGAATCTGGGCTTGTTTTCTTTCTATCAGCTTTTTAATGATCTGCAAAGCACAAGAAGAAAATATGTTTAGTGAAAGAAGTCTGTGGCCACAGTTTAAGTCAGTCTATGGAGTCATTTTCCTAACAAAATTAAGTCTTCAGGAAACAAAAGGGTGAATGCTATTAAACAGTAAGACATGAAAGCATTCTATTATACCGTGCCTTTAATGTCATTCACCCAGCCGCCTTTGAATACTTGTTCCCTTCCATTGAAAAGAAGCCAATACTGAGAGAACACACTGCCCCAAGGGCCCACTGTCCTCTTTAGTATAAGCGCCAAATGTTTTGCCCCTTCCCCGGGAGCCTCAGCCGCAGCAGCCCAGGCAACGTCAGAACCTCTTCACATCCCATGACCAGGAACTGTTCCCTTCTACTCGAGGGGCAGACAAACTCACGAAGTCCCCAAAGCCTGGGAGGACGGCTTTCCTATTATTCACATTTTTCAAGCCTTGAGCCCCAACCTATGCTGTCTGCATCCAAACCGCAGCTCTAATGAGCAAAGGCAGCACAACCAGGATGGGGGCCACCAGAACTGATCAGGGAATTTTGAGAGGTGTCCGTTTGTTTTATAAAATAATTCCTAATGCCCTGAGGTAACTATTTCCAGAGCAGTTTCCCTTTTAAAAAGGAAAGGAAAAAATAAAATAAAATAGCCCTCAAAACTCACCATCTTGAGATTAACCATATCATAACTGAATTTTGGAAAACACAAAACAGTAGCAGTCATTAATCGAATTCACAAAGGAAAACAAAAAAATTCTAGTTCCTAACTGCTTGATCTCAGACATAAGGCTGGTAAATGCCATAGCATGAATGCATAACCTTAACAATTAAACATAGGACTTCATAAAATGAATGGGACTGGCAACATATATTCCTGGTAAATCTACTCAGGGCTGTCCAACAGAAATATCATGTAAACCACTCATGTAATTGAAAATCTTCCAGTAACTACTTAAAAAAAAAGAAAAAAAAAAAGTAACGTGTAATTTTAACAATATATTTTTATTTAATCCAATATATCTAAAATATTATCATTGCAGCATATGCTCAAGAGAAAAAAATTATGAGATATTTTACATGTTTTTATTCACACTAGGTCTTCAAAATCAGAGTGTATTTTACACTTACGGTACATCTCAGCTTTGACTGGCCATGCGGCAAGCACCCAATAGCCACGTGTGGCCAGTGGCTACCACCTGGGACAGAGCATATCTAAAACGATGCTCTGCATTTATTTGTAAGTCCAAGTCTTTTTTAAAAAGAATCCTTGGAAACAACCTAAATGTCTATTGACAGATGAATGGATAAAGAAAATGTGGTACATACATACAATGGAATATTACTCAGCCATAAAAAAGCATAAAATAATGCCATGTGCAGCAACATGGATGGCCCTAGAGATTATCATACTAAGTGAAGTAAATCAGACAAAGAAAGACAAATATCATATGATAGCACTTATATGTGGAATCTAAATAAAAAATGATACAAATGAACTTATTTGCAAAACAGAAACAGACTCAGAGGCACAGAAAACAAACTTATGGTTATCAAAGGGGATGGGGGGGAGGGATAAACTAGGAGTTTGGGGTTAACATATACACACTACTATATATAAAATAGATAAACACCAAGGTCCTACTGCATAGCACAGGGAACTATACTTAATATTCTGCAATAACCTATAATGGAAAAGAATCTAAAAAAGAATAGATATGTATAACTCACTTTGCTGTACACCTGAAACCAACACAACATTGTAAACCAACTACATTTCAGTAAAAAAGTTTTTTAAAGAAAAAATTCCAATGACAATTTCTTATATGAAGGCCTTCAGAAAATATAATTTTGAAAGTTTTTTCTCTTCACCAAGGATGCCCTCAAATGTGACAGCCTAGCAGGTGGCTTCCATACCCTCAGGTAGCACCTTGAGGTGACTGGTAATAGAGGTGGGGTGCGGGGGGCTTCGCAACCTCTCTGCACCTCTGAGGATCACTTTGGAGAAAAAGACATTTCACTTCCGTTCCAGTCTCTTATTTTCACCTCCCTAGAAAATATCTTCACTTCATCACCATGTTGTCATCTTTCTCTACTCAAATCCGTCTCTCATTCCACCGCTGTTAGTGTTAGTCTTCCCAAACAGAAAATTGGGGGCAACTCCCCCATCTTTAATATTTCACCAAGTTTTAGCATGTCTTCCTACAAAGATCCCATTGCTTTTCCTCACTCTTACTTTGGCCCCTCCAAGCCCAGTCTCACGTAGCCTCACATGTGAACGGAGATTTAAGAATTACCCCCACTTCCCAGCCCCCCAGACACACCCACACTCAGTCCTGCCTGCTCACGGCCTGTTCACACTTCCTCAAGTAGTGGCCTTCATCACCCACACGCCTATGGTCCCAGGTGTGCAGATACCCATGAATCCACTTATGTTGGGCTCTGAATCTCTGCTCATGCTTGATTCCCTTCCAGGCCACCCTGTCTAGACACGTGTCCCATGACGCCACCTCCGAAGATGTGAGATGATGCTAGGGCTGCTGCATCCCACCCTGCCTTGGAGTCCTCACTCCCCACAGCACTCGGCTCCCACCCACTGCTCCACCTGTGCAACTGCACTGGTTCTCTCTCCACCCCTGCTAACCGCAACCACAAGTGACTGCTCTGTACGCTTCCACGGCGGGGAAGACCCTCCATCTCCCTACAATTTGTTCCTTCCCACTATTCGTCCCTACCTTCCCCAAGGGGGTTTCCAGAGCTGGAATAAATGACACTTGTAAAAATCACTTGAATTCTGTGGAAGAAGATATTACGTGAATCCAAACACCTTCTTAGGGCGACCTCCGATCTCTCGTGCATTCAGTGGTGCGCCTATTAGGGAAGGCTGGAGGCTGAGAGGGAGGTGGCGGGGGAGGAATCCAAGGGGAGAGAAAGGGGAAGGGGATGGGGCGCTGTCTTCTCAAAAGCTGAGGCTTTGCTGCCATCTAAAATAGCTCTGCGCAACGGGCTGCGAATTCAGACCTGCTCATTAAGCCCAGCGGAGAACAGGGAGAGGAGCCTGCTGTGCTTGTATTAACTCTCCAAGCACCCTATGTGGAATTCTGTCTTAGGCTGACGTCTCTGACCAAGAAACAACAGAGGTTGTTTTTATTTTCTAATTTAATAAAAGCCTTTTGCTCACTTCCACGGGAAGCATAAGAACAACTCTGAGCTACTTCAAGTAAAAGGAAAATACTTACTGAGCACCTACTATACACCAGACACTGCGTAAGGAGCTTTACATCTGTTATGTCAGTGACATCTGACAAGTAACTAAGAACTGGGATCAGGGAAATGAGCAGAAACCAGAAAACAAAGACAGGTTTAAGGCAGAGGTCTTTTTTGTTACTCGCTAGAGAAAAGTACACTCGAATGAATAACTGAAGTATCAAGTGGGACTGATGTGGGGTGACCCAGGTGCAAATTCCCAGTTTTTGAACTCCAAGAACTAGGGGGACCAAGGGGATGATCCTGGGCTTAACACATAAAGTTCATTCATTTAATAAATGGCTTCTGTTACACTCCCCTAATTATGATCTCCGTATGTTTCTTTTCCCTGACTTAGAGAAATGTAAAAATTACTATGTAGTCAAATCTATCAACATTTCCCTTTACTGCTTCACTTTTAGTTCATATGCATAAAAGACTTCACCCCAGCATCAGATACCAAATCACTTGGTACTTCCCTTGGCAGTCCAGTAGTTAAGATTCTGCGCTTCTACTGCAGGGGGCGTGGGTTCGATCCCTAGTCGGGGAACTAAGATCGCGCATGTCATGCAGTGCAGCCAAAAAAAAAAAAAAGAGTCCTCTCCAGATAACAAATCACTTACTATTTGGAAGTATAAGCCTTCAGAACGTGCAATGCAGAAGGAGAGGTGAATACAAACTAAGATAAATATGGAAGGTAATGACTAACTGAAATTCAAATGAGTGGATCAAACTAGTGCTCAAGAAGTTCGAAGAGGAATGGAAAACAGGCGGAAGTGGTCCCATCTGTGTGTGTGTGTGTGTGTGTGTGTGTGTGTGTGTGTGTGTACATGCACTGGGAGAGGAAGTGGGTAAAAGATGAAGATACCAAGCAAGAGGGTTAAAGCATCAGTAACAGCCTTTGGAGATTAGTTTACAAAGGGAAATGAAGAGGTGGGTTTGAGAAAGATGCATGAGGTCAGCATGTAAGAGGCCTTGAAGGTGAAATTAAGATTTACTATCATATTTTACAAGTTTTGTATTTTACACCAATTTAACAGGTACTGACCCCCTTAGAAGTGGTGATTTAGAGAGAAGATAAAGGATACCTTCAAAGAAGAAACCTAGACAAAACAGAGCAAACCGAGGTTATGGTACCCAGCAGACCCACACCCACAGAGCCCAGTGATGCACACTTCACCCCAAAAGAGACTGGTCTGCGCAGACCAGTCGGGTTCCCCCGAGTCAGTCACGTACTTACCTCCTTCTGCTTCTTAATGATGACAGAAAATTCCGTGTATGGGATCTGTGGATTTAGCTCACATCCCATTAAAGTGGCTCCCTCATAATCCTTGATGTAGCCAACATATTTGGTTTTAGGGATTTTAATTTCTTTGGAGAAACCCTGCAAAGTCAATAATTTCATTTATACAGAGGCCTGTGCATCAAACATCCTCTCTGAGTGCAAACTATGTGCTAGGCCTGTCTTGGTGCCCAGCACAGGTCCAAGCTCTCATCCTATTATCCTGGGGAGAATTAGCATGAAACCCTTCCAAGAAGTTCAGAAACATCAAAAATCAACTGTGCAAATAGAAAGCAATTCAACATAAAAAATAAACCTAGTAAAACACAAATAATATTAAAAAGTCTTTAACAAAAATGGCTATTAAGTAAAAATAAGGTTTAATTTTGCATTAAACTGCACAATTTCTCCCAAAGTAGACAGGGGGCCTCTAGGATGCTCCACAAATCAATAACTAACATTGATCTAAATTCTGAAAGCAAAATTTGTCCAAAAATATAGCAATAAGAACCTTGATGTTGAGGAAATGAAACACCTACTTGACAGGCAAAAAAATTCCAGACGGGCTTCCCTGGTGGCGCAGTGGTTAAGAATCTGCCTGCCGATGCAAGGGACACGGGTTCGAGCCCTGGTCCAGGAAGATCCCACATGCCACGGAACAACTAAGCCCGTGCGCCACAACTACTGAGCCTGCGTTCTAGAGCTCGCGAGCCACAACTACTGAGCCCACGTGACTAGAGCCTGTGCTCTGCAACAAGAAAAGCCACCGCAATGAGAAGCCCGCGTACCGCAACGAAGAGTAGCCCCGCTCCCCCCAGCTAGAAAAAGCCCACGCGCAGCAACGAAGACCCAACGTAGCCAAAAATAAAATAAAATAAATAAATTTATTAAAAAACAGAAAAACTTCCAGACCATCACGACAGTGGTTGTTTCAGTGATATTAACGCTTTGCAGTATATTAATTTACATAGTTTAAGCTGTAATAATATAGTTAGACAGGGCATATAGTCATATATCTATAACGACTTTCTTTATGGTGCCTATTTCAAATTTTTGCAGAAAATTACTTGGACTTTAAATTTCCTGCCTCCTCTTTTAGCAAAAACTTATTTTCCAAGCAATTATTGACATCAGCCTCAAAGAGGACCACAGACAAGTCATTTAAGAAGCATGCCTGAGATTTCTTCTCTACAACGTTGTTACTGCCTAGGAAAGCTGACACTCAAGCCCCCAGTAAAACAAACCCATTGAGTTCTCTCTAGTGAGTTTTATTACAAAAGTCACAAAGGCATCCTAAAGAATGAGGAGAAAATAAATAGGAGGTTACTTATCTGCCATCAGAGGAGTGAAAGCTTTCTAATCATATTAGGACTTGTATTTTAAAAAGAGGTTAATAGATTGTATGTAATAAAATCTTTTAAATTCTGTACATTAAAAAAAATCCATAAGCAATGTGGAAAAACAAATGACAAACGGGAGAAAAATCATAAAATAAAAGGTTACTATCTTTATATATCTGAGTTCTCATAGATTAATATGAAAATAAATATTTTAATAGAAGAAGAGGCAAAATGCAATGAATTGGCAATTCAAAATAAGAAGAAATACAAAGGGTCAATGAACAAGGAAAAACAAGTCAAACTTCACAATAATCAAATAAATGCAAACATGCACAATTTGTCACCTAGGAAAGCGGTAAAAAAATATATATTTTTTTCAATTATGAACTTGTTTCCTGAGCTCCCTTATACATTGCTGACAAGATGAGAAATTATTTGGCAGTGCATAACAAAACCTTAAATACTTCTGGAAGCGCACATTCACACATGGACACTTACTTAAAAAAATACCTAAATGTCCCCCAAATGTGGTATTGGTTTAATAAATTATTCTCCATTTATACAACAAAATTTCAGAGAAGCATCAAAAATCATATTTGAAAAGTCAGACTATATTAAGTTAAACACGTAAGTGATTACATTACATGCAATAATGAGCCAATTTTTGTATTTATATACAGACAAACACACACAGAGAAAAAATACTAGAAGAGTATCTGTCAAAATGTTAACAGTAAATTTCTCTGGGTGGTAGAATTACAAGCAGTTTTTCTTCTTTTCTTTGTGCTTCATTTCATTTTCCAAAATTTCTACAGTAACTATACATTACTTTTGTCATCAGAAAAGTAAATGGAAAATGTTTAGGAATTTAGAATTACAGAGCACTATTAAAAAATATGTAGCGAAGTATAATCCTCAGAGTGCTGAGATGGAAACTTCTGACAGAAAGAACTAAGAAGCAGCCAAGCTCCCAGCTGCCTGTGTGCTGTTGGACCAGGATGGTCTGGAACCCCTTGTAAACATCATAATTTCCTCTCTGCTGTCATAAATGAAGGTCTGCCAGAGACTGAATCTGTTTCTCTCATTCATGGAGAACTCTAGTCCCCCAGCAATGGGAATTTCTCCTCAGCCTGGGGATAGCACATTATAGATGACGTTCATTCATTCACTCAACAAACATTTATTTAGTACTTACAATGTGTTGGTCATACCCTCTAGTCCAGACTGAAGCTCACCTCTGGTTTAAGGCTTGCAAAATAAATGGATGCTCCTCTTATAAGCAGAAAACAGTGCGGGGCGGAGGGTGGGTGCTTATTTGCATGAAAGCTACCTGAGTGCATATTAAGAAAAGGAACGACAGAACAGGGTTGCACGTGAAAAAACCCACCTGCTTCTTGAAATATCCAATTGCATATTCATCTGCATAGGTGAGAAAGTTCAGGATGTCATGTTTTATGTGATATTCCTTCAAATGGTTCATCAGGTGTGTTCCATAGCCCTGTGGGCAAGTCAGTATGCAGACAAATATATTAGGTTCTGGAGAAAAGAAAGTCCCATATTTTCACTGGGAAATGTTGGCAAATTTAGGAGTATGTATTGCCAGTATAACACCAACACCCTTCTTGCATTTCTGAACTTTGAAAATGAGCTGTAAAACCAAACAAATTCAAAATCCCTGAATGGAGATACAATCATCTTTTGAAAATACAAGTTTCTGGCTCTTCAAAAAGAACACACCAAGGCTACAAGCTTCTCATTCAGTCCTAGAGATTACACATTGAATATTAATAAAGAGGTTTTTGGAATAAATACTGATTATGAATTTCTGCTTATGTTTAAAGTATTTGAGAACCTGAGATGAAAAGAGCAATGCAAATGAGAAAGGCTAATCTCTACTAGAATATTAACTAATCCAGGTGTTTCCTGCATACAACAAATCAGCAGCCCTTCCAAAGAACTGTATCATCAGGTACATAGGGTTTTCAACTTGGTCTTATCAGACCTTTCCAAGCAGTCTGAGAAGCCCCGAACCTCTGAGTGAGTCAGAAGACATTAGGAAGTAACTAAATATGTGAACAATGTTAAATAAATTAATGATTGAAATATGAAAAAAAAAGTAAGTACCAGATTTCCTGGTGATGTACAATGCTTGAAGAAAAATCTATAAATTTAAAGGGATGGTTTTAGAATCTCATAAAAAGAAGATGAAGGTAAACCCAAGCATCCACATACAAATATCTTCACATCAATATTTTAGAATTTGGTGACACACTTTTCTAAAGAACTCAAACACGCTCATAGGTATGTTATCATGGACCTAACTACAGGCCCACAGGGGAGAAGGATCTTTGGAAGTCATCTGGTCTAATTCTATCCCATGTGACACCAGAAGTCTCCTGCCATCTACCTTGGAAACGTGAGCTGCTAGAACACCTCCAGTTTAGGGTGCTCGCTCAGTCCTTAGACCAATTAATTTTCAGCCACTGTTATGGTTGGGAAGTTCTTCCTATGTTCACCTGAGAATCTGACCCCTTGTTCCTTCTACCTATTGACCTTAGTTCTACTCCTAGAATAACAAAGACTGGTCCCTGCTTTTAACAACTCTCCAAACCCTTGAAAATTATCCTCCCTCACCCATGCCCATTCCTACCTCCCAGGTACGAAGCCAAGCTTCAGTTGTTCTTCATATGGCATGATAGGAAGACCCTTTCTCAATCTAGTCACACTTTTCAGGGCCGCACAGCAGGAGGTGAGCGGCGGGCAAGAAAGCTAAGCTTCATCTGCCGCGCCCCATCACTCCCCATCACTCGCATTACCGCCTGAACATTCCCCCCACCCCTCCCACGGTCCATGGAAAACTTGTGTTCCACGAAACTGGCCCCGGTGCCAAAAAGGTTGGGGACCGCAGCTGTATAACAATACCCTTCTAAAGCATGGATCCCAAGACCAAGCATAATAATATTCAGGGGACAGTCTGCCCAGTACATAGGAGAAGTGTATTACCATCTCCCTATTCTGGAAATTATTCTTCCATTGATATTACCCATGGACATGTTAGCTTTTCCCAAACATATCACAACACTGACACATTGTGAGTTTGAATAAAACTCGGATAAAAAGACGAATGAAATCTCTCTCTTCTTGAGAAGATAGTAAAATGGGGAAGATAGACATATAGAACTCATAATTACATATACAACTGGCTGTTTAATATGGTAGCCACTAGCCATGTGTAGCTTTTGAGTGATGAAAATGTGACAAGTCCAAATGAGACATACAAGCGTAAAATACACACCAGTCTCATTAATGACTTTTAAACTTATTACATGTTGAAATGGCAGTATTTTGGACACACTAGGTTAAATAGAAAATATCAAAATGAATTTCACCTGTTTCGTTTTACTTTTTTTTAATACGACTATTGGAGATTTTTAAATTACACATGTGGCTTGCAATTGAGGCTCACAGATGTATTTTTATTGCACAGCCCTGGTACAGAGTGATGTATTTGTACCTATAACAGAGAAAAAGGCTATAAGATATTTAAGAGGGAGAAGGAAAAGAAGATGTGTAAGCTAAGCCTTAAAGAAGTTTTGTCAAGTGGTAAGAAGACGGACTGGAAATCTAAATGTAAGGAAAAATAAGCCTATACAAAAGTATTATAAAAAGATACAGGAAAGTGGGTTTATAACCTAGGGATATAGAAAGGCTTCCTAAAGAAAATATAAAATGCGAAAGCACAAAAGACTGATTATTAAGTAGACTACTTCAAAGTTTACAACTTCTTTTACAGATTTCATAAGCAATTTAAGATACCATAAACAAAATGACAAAATGGGACGGTATAGATATACAAGATATTATAAAAAATTAACATCAAGAATGCATAAATAATACCTTCGATAGGATCAATACAAAAAAAGATAAATCATCAAAGGAACAAGCAATAAATATAACCAAGAAATTAAAAAAAAAAGATGTTTGATCCCAATAGTAATCAGAGCACTCCATCACGAGATGCAATATTTCACTCAGCAATGTGCAAATTTCTTTAAGGTTGACAATACCCAGGGAAATGGCACTCTCCAGCACCACTGGTGAAAGTGTAAATTGGTAAGCCCACTGAGAAGGGTGATCTGGAAGTAAGTTTTTAAATTGAGACTCTGGCCATAGCCATTCCTACAGCGATGCCGCTTTTCAGTGTCCAGAAATCATTTCCAAACAGAGCACTGTTAGTGATAGAAAATAACTGGAAATAAATATGAATGTCTTCTATAGGGAACAGTTACATAAATTATGGTCTGTCTACATTGGGCAAATCTATATAAAAAGAATAAAGTAGTTCCATATTAGCATTGTCCAGTAGGGATTTCTGCAACGATGGAGATATTCTTCATCTATGCTATCCAATATGGTAGCCATTAGTCACATGCAGCTACCGAGGACTTGAGTGACTAAGGAACTGAATTTTAAATTTTATTTAATTTTAATTGATCTAAATATACATTTAAATAACCACGTTTATGTACTAAAGTTGAAAGATCCCTAAGATATATTGGAAAGGTTTTTTTTCAATTATGTACAGTATGAATTCTAGTTACGTAAACAACACCACACCACACAGACAGGTACATGTCCATGTACATAATACAGAGAAGCAACTAGAAGGATGCACACCAGGCTGACAATGACTGGACAGCAGGGGGAAGGGGGCATGGGATTTTTGCTTTCTCTGAAAATGTATCTGTGCACGACCTAGGTAATTAAATATAATTTTTAAAGAAAAGTGGGGGGGAAAAAAACTGGAGAAAAGGGAAGGGTTGGCTACTGCATGTGCACAAGAATAGTAATATCTAGGATTCAGTAAGAAATGTGTCCTCTGATGAAACTCACTTTAACCTAGAAGTGAGGTTAACCTAGATGTGGTTGATGGAAGAGAGTTAGGCTTTCACTGTATACATCATCTTGTAAGCAGCTAATAGAACTATACATTTTCTCCCCTTCACCCACAATCCAAGGATTTTACTCAAGCAGAAAAATAATGGTTCTTTTGTAAATAGCTTCTCAAAACCTGCATAAGGTATTCTTCATCAACAGCCACTAATCTGTCATTTCTCCAAAGAAATTTTCCAGATTCCAACTGCTTGTGAGTAGGGACTGTGCCTTTTAACTTGAATCCTCTCTGTGTATTTCCTTGGTTAAAGAGGCACTAACAGTGTTAAGCTATTATATGCAAATGTTTAGATTTTTCACCCCAGAACTATTTCCCTCCTTTGTATGCCTTTATTTTCAACTATCACCAAAAGGATTCCTTTCCAAATCCACCTGGTAACTTCAGTGTTTATTTAAATACTTACTATGGTAAATTAAGTATTAGCCATGTAACTTTAAAGTTGCATATAATGTCAAACCCAAATAGTTCTTAGATAAGCTATTCCAAAACCAGGTGAGGAGCTTTAAGTAAATTCTCAAATGTTATCTTGCATGTGTTTTGAGCAAGATAAATTCACATACAAATCTTATTTAAAGCATTCACAGGAATTTGTATATAAGCTTAGTCTCCAAAATGAGTACGTGCGAATTTTAACGTATCATTTAGCCAAGATTTTTAATATCTCAAATCAAAATTGTAAACCTCCACTTACGAACTTTCTGTTTTCACAAATAAGTGCTACCAGAATTGACTTCCATCACATGCATCCATTCTATCCAGTTTTGAAAGATTAATCTTCATTTTCTAAAACCAGTTAAGTCACTTACAAAAGGTGGCTTTTCTTGTAGTTTTCCCTACTCAGTTTGTAATGTTTGGCCACCTTCCTTCAAGTCTTTAGAAAATTACATGGTTTGGGGGAAAAAATATACACTGCCCTTCTGGGAAGTAATAAGACAAAGCATCCAATTCATATTAAACAGCTTTAGTTTCCCTCTGGTATCCTAAAAGTGTCCAAGGCAACCTTAACCAACCTTTCCAAACAAGCTGCTTGGTGTAGCTTTCTTTGCAAACAAAAATTAGGCAATCTTCTGAAATTATAAACCAAGGACATATTTTCCAGCTCCTCTCCCTATGAAAAGCCAAACCAAATTTTTCTTTTAAGTAAGTTCCTAAATTCCGGACACTTACTGTTTCTCACTTTGGCTAGGGGGAAATAAACCTGTGATAAGCACAGCAACAGTACCATCTAAAGATATAGAGTCAGAGTTCCTTGAAAAAGAGCCAGAGATCGGTTTCAGGTAGATGTGGGCCCTCACCTTCTCTGGTCAGAATGATGAATTTGATACTGATGAATTTTGTCTGTCCTTGGATGCTGAGTGCTGTGAGTCAAAGACAAAAAGCCCCATTTGTGCTTTGTGAGAGGAAACCACAGCAGCTGTTAATTGGCACCGTGACCATTACACAGAGGAGAGCTGTTAATGAAGCCAAAAGCACCCATGGCCCTGGTTTCAGCCGGCAGGCAGCTCATGATTCCTTCCAGAGATCCATTTTTGGTTTCTGTAACTGGCATTGCTGCACTGTAGCTGAAGAAGGCAACAATGCCCTTAGGCCCACACTGTCCAAGCCCAGTGAGCACCTGAAACGTGGCTAGTCCAAACTGACACAGGCGTGAGTACGGAATACACTCTTGATTCTGAGACTTAGTACCAATCAAAGATGTAAAATGTCTCAATACTTCTTGGATGCTGAGTACCTGTCACAATGACAACACTTTGGATATACTGAGTAAAATGAAGTACAATTTTTTAGAATTATTTTTGCCTATTTTCTTTTTTTCTTTTAATGTAGCTACTAGAAAATTCAAAATCACATACATGGTTCACATTTGCCCATTGCATTATATATCGCTGGACAACGTTGCCTTAGACCTGCCGATAATTTTTCTCAGCAGCCATCGAATCCTGAGCTACTTATCTTTCCACCAATTGCCGTATTTCTGCGTGATTTTAGGGCTCCCAAAGTACCAAATGAATTATAGCCTGAAGACACATTTCTGGTTCCACTTTCACAAAAGCAGCAGAGGACGACACAACACAATCTAAATCTTTCTGACAATTGAGAATCTGATTTATTCCAGTCAGACTGCAATGCCAAGCACACTATCAATAAGACAGTCTGGCTCCTGGGGAGGAAGGGACCCATGCCAAGTACAATCGGGAAGGCAAATCAGCCACACACACATACACACACACACACACACACACACACACACTCCAGAAAGACCCACATTCCAAACCTGCATGAATATTTCTGAAACTCGGTAATAAATTTATTCAAATGTCATGACTTCCCCGACAGAATTTCTTTAGTCCTTGTCCCCCATTAGGCATAAGGTCATAGGAAATCTTTCTGAGGTGTGAGTCACCTAAATCATCTCCCTAATCCACATCGCACCACACCCCTTCTGGTGGTGCACTGTCCCCAGGTGTGTGTAGACATGTCTGCACGTGGAAATGATCAGTAACACTGAGACGTGTTTTCAAACATCTCTTCACTTGCTGTAAACTTTGCCTGAGTTGCACCAGGGGCTGTGTGGTGTCCCCAGACCCTGCGCCCAGGTCCAACAAAACCCGGTAGAGCCTGACTGTGGATACAAGGAAGCGTGTATGCTACACACACACACACACACACACACACACACACACACACACACGCAGTGAGAGGATGCTCCTGGGTCACGCTTACCTTGACTTGCTCATTGGAGGTTACAGCGCAGAAAACAATCTCTGTGAATCCTTGGGATGGGAACATTCGGAAACAGATACCACCAATAACGCGGCCATCTTTAATTAAAGCAAGGGTTTTGTGTTTCCTGAAAGAATAAGATTATGTCAAAGTTTTACTTCTCTTGGTTATACAAATATACTGTTTGGGGTGTTCCTCATGAACCAGCCAGGAAAAGCAGGGGGTTGTTTCTTCTTGATTTCCACGGAAACCTCCTCCATCTCGCCAGACCATTCTTTACTGTGGACTTTTAGAGCGAGCTTCCCTGCCGGAGATGGCACCAGAGCTTCCGTGGGGACAAAGGCCAGCCACCTAAGGAGGCTCTGAGGTTACAAATAAAGAACACAGCGGGGCTTCCCTGGTGGCGCAGTGGTTGGGAATCCACCTGCAGATGCAGGGGACGCGGGTTCGTGCCCCGGTCCGGGAAGATCCCACGTGCCGCGGAGCGGCTGGGCCCGTGAGCCACGGCCGCTGAGGCTGCGTGTCCGGAGCCTGTGCTCCGCAACGGGAGAGGCCACAGCAGTGAGAGGCCCGCGTACCGCAAAAAAAAAAAAGAACAGAGCGTGTGGGGAGGTGCTGACTGGTGCTGCAACAGGGCCACCCCTGATGCCCACGGACCCACAGTGGGAGTCCAGAGGGAGAACACAAAGGCAGGGACAAACATGGTATGTGTTTCTGAAGAGTTTAGTCTCACTCAAAAACAGCACGGAAACGTGGAAAAGAAAACCAAATCCACAGGTACAATTTGCTAAAACCTGCATTCCAGAATCCTATCAGGGCTTCTGTCTAAAACGTCACTCTGAATAGTCCCACGCATGGATCACAATGCACATAGGCTACTGGGTTCCATGTGTTAAAATACATTCAAGTAGGGAAGTTTACTTTTTTGTTTTTTGCTTTTTTTTTTTTTTTAATGTAATGGATTGTCAAAGTTAACCTAATACCCCAGTAATCTTCTCAGGGCTTACAGACCCTGGCAACAATGGTATCTAGTTAAGATACCAAAATCAAGAATATTTTGACTGTGAAAAAAATGGGACGCCTTCTTAGCATTTATATATTCCTTCATTGCTATAATGAATGACGCACAGGATGGTCACCAGCAACTTAAAATATAAAGCCTCATTAACAAAAAATTGACAAACTGTTGAAAAATTAATCTTAATGCCTTTAGCCATGGCAATTATCGTGATGCCACTCTGTATCCACAGTGTGACGAGAGGCAACAGGACTCAGTGGGTGACTACGGCTATCTGAGTAGTTCCTCTTTCATTTAAAAGGGAAAAAAGGGGACAGGTGATCCCTGGTGATCCAGTGGTTCAGACTCGGCGCTTCCACTGCAAGGGGCACAGGTTCAATCCCTGGTCGGGGAACGAAGATCGCATGTGCCATGTGGCGTGGCCAAAAAATTTAAAAAAAAAGAAAGAAAGAAGAGGGAAAAAAGGGAGAAGAAAGAGCAGAGCACAACTTACGGGTCAAAGACAAGCCGTGTGATGTACTCCTTTGGCATCCGGGGCAGCTGATGGGAAAACACATTCTGCAGCCCCACCAGCCAAATCAGTATCTTCTTGTTGGGCTTCTGGTTCAGGGAATTGCCCACTACGTGAAATTCAATCACGCCCCTGCGCTCCTCCAGCCTTGCCGCTTCGTCTCTGGCTGAGTGTGCTGACAGAAAATTGGTCTGGGATGCAGGAGACAGGAAAACATTACACAGACAGCTCTTCTCTTAAGACAGGAGGGATAGGACATAGCAATGCCTCTCTTCCGTGTTCTCATAAGACGCACATTTGTGGATTTTCAGGGTCCCAACCAACACACACACGTTATGAAAACAAAATAGGTAGGTAGAGCATCTGGAGGGACCAGAGTATTCTACGTGTACACGGAGGTTTGGTGCAGATCAGGAGTCCCCAAACTGTCTGTAAAGGGCCAGGGAGCTCGTATTTTAGATCTGCAAGTCATAAGGCCTCTGTGGCAACTGGCCGACACTGTTGTAGGGCGACAGCTGCCGCAGACAACACATAAACGACTGGGTGAAGCAGAATTCCAATAAAACTTTACTTAAAAGTGGGGAAGGCAGACTGGATCTGGCCTGAGGGCTATAGTTTACTGGCCCCTGGTTTTTAGGAACTCCATCTGGCTGAGCGTTATAGCACCCTCGGGATGACAGATCCCAGTACAGGCCCAATAGCGGCAGTCTTATTTATACTGTCAGCACCTCTTCTTGGAAGATGGTTTTCTTTGCACAGGAGTCTCCGTTGACCACGCTCAACCACAGCTCACAGCACAACCTTGTGCCAGCACTCAGTGGGGTGCAGGTCAGCGTTCAAACAACAGCTCCCCAAGGGAGAAAAGCCCATTGGCGGCACATGCTCATTTCACTGGTCTATGGCGTTGCCCAGGGGCCCAGATGCCACTGTGGTCAGTTTCAAGCTACCAACGTATTTAACAACCAGCACACAAAATTCCTGAAAATGTAACAGTTGCCTTGCGCACACCAGTACAAGTCAACTCCAGGACACTACTAAAGCCACCCAACACATCCTGAAATGTGTGACTACATCCACATTTTATAGTTGGAAAAACTGAGCTAAACTAATCCGTGAAGTTACTAAATCCCCAGGAGACAAGTACACAAAAGGTACTACAGTCATAAGTCCCCAGGTCTGGATATCTAGAAGGAAATGGAGAGAACAATTTTATAGGAAGATCTCTCTCTTAACAACATTCTGGTTCTCTGAATTATCTCACTACCATGAAATAAACCTCTAAGGAAACATGACACATTAAAAATGGATATTTTGATCTAGCAGAGCCATAGTAAAAAAATTTTTAAAGAGGTTTTGCAAAATAATCTCCGAGCCATTTCTTCATTTTCTGGAAGCTGTCAGAAACGTCTTAAACTGCTTTGCCCCTGGAGAGGACACAATGAGACTGACAGCAGTACTTTTACCAGAATTGCTTTACTTGAATCTAATCATGGGTAAACAGACAAATCCAGGTAGAGGGACATTATGCAAAACCAGTGACCAGGACTCTGCAACAACAGTGCTGCCACAAAAGACCAAAAGAGGGCTGGGGAACTGTTCTAGAATAAAGGAGACTAAAGAGGTGAAGAGGGGAAGTCCCTGGTGGTCCGGTGGTTAAGACTCCATGCTTCCACTGCCGGGGGCACAGGTTCAATCCCTGGTCAGGGAACTAAGATCCCGGAAGCCACACAGCGTGACCAAAAAAAAAAAAAAAAAGAGGTGAAGAGATAAGAACTAAATGTAGTGCGTGATCCCTGACTGATCTTCCAACAACAGCAGCAAGTGTTATAATGGACAGAATTTGGATATACGGGAAATTTGGATATGGGCTGTACATTAGGCCAACGGTCTAATATAACTTTGTCTAAGCAAACTTTTCTATAAAGGGCCAGGGGACAACTATCTTAGGCTTTGCAGTCAGTCTTCCCCTATCTTAATAATTCAGATCTGCTTTTGTAGTGCAAGGCAGACACAGACAATACACTTCAATTAAACTTTATTTACAAACCAGCAAGTGGGTTGGATTTGGCCCGCAGGCTGTAGACTGCCAACCCATACATTAGATAATACTGTAACCTGGCTAAATTTGCTGGAGGTGATAACTGCATTGAGGTAATGTGAATGAACAGTCTCAGTCTTAGGAGATACATGCAAATATAGTTAGGGGTGAAGTTTATGACATCTGTATTGAATTCTGAAATGGTTCCTAATGCTTCACAGGAGAGAGAGCGCGACAGAGGGAAAGTAAATGAGGCATGTTAACAATTGGTGAATCTAAATAAAGAGTCTCTGGATCTTTACCATGGAGTTTTTTGCAACATTTATGAGGGTTTAAATTTTTCAAGATAAAAAGTTGAAGGAGAAATGCCTTCAGCTGCGTGAGATTGTGTTTCCCCGTGATCTGACAGTCATCAAGGGGAATCAGCTCTCCATTAGCTTTTCTTGCCTTTCCAACCCGGACCACCAGGCAAAATGCAAACCAGGGTAGCGTGACATGGTCTCTCTTGGCAATACCATCCCCATTCCCAACAGCTGAGTGGCCCGGAGAGTAGAAGGGGTCCACCAGCTGGCTGCCTAGGTTCACCCTGCTGACCTCTGGCCCGAGCATCGCTGCAGGGTCCGTGATGGTGGACATGACCTCGTGGATTAATTCCAGTGGAATATCGCCCATCACTCGGGGTTTCTTGGCCTCCTCCAAAACATGAGAGTCGTTCATTTTCCTCTTTTCTCCTTGAAGATCAAAATAAAAGGGTAAACGATGGGTTATTTTGACCACAAAGCACATGCCAACCAATCCAACTAATTTTCTAATAACGCTGACAGGTGTGGACGTCAACCCTCCACGTACCAGGGGAGGGGCACAGTGGAAGGCAGGAGAGAGAAGGGAGGAGGTCTCACAGTAACTGCCAACCGTAGATCTATTCTAAATAGTTTCTATTTTCCATGGTCATTTTTTAACTTGATATATGAGTTACTAAAGCATGTGTCTCTTCATTTGCATATTAAGGGGTGAGTCTAGTTATCACTTTGTGGTCAGAGAACATGGTCCATATGATACCAAAGGTCAGAATTTTTCAAAACTTGCTTTATGGACTAAGACTTGACCAATTATTTGTAAATTAAGTGTCTCTTGGAAAGAATGTGCCTTTTTCCGATTTTGAGTGCTCTCTACACATATGTTAGATTAATCTTGTTGATCGTGTTTGCAGGGCTTCTGTCCTTACTGACAGTTTTGTCTGCTTGATCTATGAATGAATCAGAGATGTTTCTTCCAGACTTCAACTGCTGGTTGGTTTGAAGTGATTATTTCTCTTTGCAGTTCTGTTAATTCTCCCTCTTCATATATGTTTGCATGTATGTATGTATAGATATACGTGGTCATATGCATGTCATGTATATATGTCTATATATTTGAAATATACTCATGAACTGTTTTGTTTCTTTTTGTTGTTGTAGTTGTTGTTTTATTTTTGCGGTACGCGGGCATCTCACTGTTGTGGCCTCTCCCGTTGCGGAGCACAGGCTCCGGATGCGCAGGCTCAACGGCCATGGCTCACGGGCCCAGCCGCTCCGTGGCATGTGGGATCTTCCCGGACCGGGGCACGAACCCGTGTCCCCTGCATCGGCAGGCGGACTCTCAACCACTGTGCCACCAGGGAAGCCTATGAACTGTTTTATTTTCCCAGTGAATTTAATTTTTTTAATCACAAAATGACCCTCACTATCTCTCACAATGCTTTTTTGCCTTAAAATGATGCCTCACAAAGTGAGTAGGGCCACTGGCCTTTGAAGTAGGTATACTCTCAACATGTTACATGCTGGGAAAGGCCAGGCGAAGGCAAGGAGAACTCTCTCCCACCTTCCTCCTCAGATTACATGGTGGCTTTCTGTCCCTTCCACTATCATGTTTGGTTTTTCTTTCTTTCTTTTTTTTCCTTCTGTAACAATGCATTTATTTTTACAATTAAAATTTTTTCAATTTTTAGATGTTCAAATCTAATTTATTCCTCAGGTATGAATCCCACTAAGCATGTTCCATATAGCATTCCCATCAACTTTAGCTAAAAAGAAGCACAGCAATGTCAAGTATCTCGTCTATAAAAGATGCTTCTCCAAATATTATATGTTACTTACTAAACAGTTTTGGTTGAGTTCTTGTTTTCATAACTTTTTACTTGTTGTGATTGGAGGTGAGTGAGAATATTTTCAGTCATTTGACCAAGAAGCCTTCAAATTCCAAGATTCCCCAAGATTAACACTGTGAACTATTTATTTTGGGGTTGAGGCTTATACCCAATATGCCCCAAACTTGATAGACTGCTAATAGTGATGTGATAAGAAAGCATCTTAGGCTGCATCCAAGTTCACTGGCAAAGAGTTTCCAGATTAATTAGTGATGTCTCCCTTGGACGTGGGAGAGACAGTGGTGGCACCAATGCTAAATGCTTAGTACTTCATTCAAAATCCTCTTCTCTCCCCCTTTTATGTCATTTCTTGAATGTCAAACTTTGGTCATGCCCAAGATTTGTCTGAGGTCAAGCCTGTGGACAGAAATGCAACCTTCAAAACATCCTGTAACTGTGAAATGCCTTTAGGATTAAGAGATGTTTTTGCCCACACGGCAGATTACATTCAAGGCCAAATTCTTTCCCCTCCTGTATCCATGCTCTGCCATGTGATTTTGCAGTTCTTCCTATAAAAGGAGTAGGGTACATTTCCCCACCCCTTTACTCTTGAGTTTGACCATGTGATTAGCTTTAGAGGACAAAATGAGGCAGGTGTGATGGGGTACCAGTTCCGAGCTTAGGCTTCAAGAAAGTGTATTTCTTCTTGCTTTCTGCTGCTTCTGCCGCCATAATAGGGACATATTCTGCCCCAAGGGAAGGTGAAGAAACCCAATGGTCCTAGAAGGAGGATGAGAAATATGCAAGCCCAGCCTGAAGGAGACTAGCTGGGATTAGCCACCTCCCAGGCAACACACAAGATGAGTGAGCTATGATAATAAAAGATTACAGTTTTAAGACTCTGAATTTTGAGTGGGTTTGTTACACAGCAATAACTAACCAATACAGCTCAAATTGAGTTCCAACCACTGAGATCCTGGACATGTACAATCTGTTCGAAGTCTACCTTTGGCACTCCTCAGATAATAAAGCTTCTAGGGCAAATCACAGTCCTCTATGATGCCCTCAAAGAGCTTACCTGGGTTTGCCTCAAGCCCCGAAGCACCTTTACAGGAAGGACTGTTGCTCCCTCCATTCTGTTGCTCAAGGGAAGCTGAGTTTGAATTGAAGGTAACTGTCCCGGCCACAGGAGGTGGATTGATAACTGCCCCCAGGAAAAGGAAAAGAAGGTATTAAATGACTTCTTTCTTAGGCAATAAGGAACCAAGTGCACATGACACCATCCCATTCCTGCCCATCACCCCAAAGAAGTCATCTTTAAAATAAAAACTATGGGACCAATGTGAGCATGATAAGAAAGACAGGGTTGGATTATAACCCATTGGATAGAATAAAGATATCCGAGTCCAAATTGATAAAATCATAAATAAATAAGTGGGGAGAAGGTGAAACTCTTCGTACAGGAGAATGCCAACAAATAAGAAGGGAATGATGGAAGTTGGCAGGGGCTGGGGGAAGCAGCCAGTATATAATAATTGATTCAGGGAAGAATCATCTGTACAGTCTAAACCCTGTGAATATAATTTTTTTAATATTTATTTTTGGCTGCACTGGGTCTTCGTTGCTGCACTCGGACTTTCTCTAGTTGTCGCAAGTGGGCGCTACTCTTTGTTGCAGTGCATGGGCTTCTCATTGCGGTGGCTTCTCTTGTTGTGCAGCACGGGCTCTAGGTGCGCGGGCTTCAGTAGTTGTGGCACGTGGGCTCAGTAGTTGTGGCGCACGGGCTTAGTTGCTCCACGGCATGTGGGATCTTCCCCGACCAGGGCTCAAACCCGCGTCCCCTGCATTGGCAGGCGGATTCTTAACCACTGCACCAGCAGGGAAGTCCCAATGAATAGAATTTTGATAAAGACAGGATAGTCTCAAAGTATCTCCCCACAAAAGTACTTTTGTTCTTTTTATTACAAAAGGAGAAATGGTAACACTGCAGTGGAGAAACCTCCTAGAGCCCACCCTAAGCCAGTGATCAAACTGCACACCAGCAATAATGGGAGAGGCCAACGTTACGTGCCTCCCGATGTGACACAGAAATTGCCATACACCACATCACTGAGATGAGGGGCGAAATGGAAAATAGCACATAGATTAGATAATAATATTGCATCAAGGTTAAAATCCCTTACTCTGATAACTATACTGCGGTTAAATAAGAAAACGTCCTTGCTCTTAAGAGATACCCACTGAAGTCAGTAAAGGGGCATGACGTCTGTAACTTTCAAATAGTTTAGAAGACAAAAAACATACATATATGCACACATATTTATGGAGCGAGGCAGAGACAGAGAAATAGGAGAAATGATGAAGCAAGTATGGCAAATGTTAACAATTAAACAAAGAACATACAGCACACAGGACTGCTTTGTCCTAGTTTCGTAACTTTTCTGCAAGTTCGAGAGTATTTCCAAACAAAACCTTTTTGTTTTGCCTTTTTTCAAAAAGGCCTTCGTAGGAAGTAGGACGTTGTGTGCTAGTGTGATTGCTGATCCGTAGCTGATGAGGTGAGACTGATGAGGGACACGGACATTCTCAGTGCAGACAGATGCCCAGAGAGCACATTCATCTTGGTGTCAAGGCAGCCACAGTGTGGTCTACGGGGGACTTTCCCCGTAGCCAAGAGAGTGATGGAGTAAGTAAACCAAGCCACGGAGAGACATGGACCCATAGCGATCCTAACTGAACAGCAGTTGGTATGTAAAGAATCAGAATATACTGATTCCCAATGTTGTGTTGGTTTCAGGCGTACAGCAAAGTGAATCAGTTATACATCTACATATACCCACTCTTTTTTAGATCCTTTTCCCATATAGGTCATTACAATAAAAAAATTTTTTAAATAAAAATAAATAAAACATAGGTGAGGAAACCATCACCCCCAGAAGAAAAAGAAAAAAACGGGGGATCAGAATATACTAAAGCACCAGGCTGTACGGCTTTCCTCCCAGCACACAAGGCTTCTGAATTGCTAAGTACCCTGGAGCGATTCTACACAAAGGGGAAGCTCTGGTGATTCAGAAGACATCTGAGTACCTTGCAAAAGTTCAGAGCCATCATTATGAATGTCATTTATCACAGTTGCATAGATGTGCAGACATGCCAATTAAGTAGGTGATTACACTTTCCTCTTCCCCCAGAGAACACACTGCAATTACAGCTGAACAGGAGAAGACAGCCTGCTTCCGACGGCGGCAGGTAATACTGACAAACCAGCTGAACTGGGTGACAATCTGAGACACAGAGATGAATCTGAAATCCCCAGAGGGTCAGAGACGTCCCGCCTTCTCCATCTTGTGTGATGACAGACAACACAATGGAAGTGGGACAGACTGGGAGGCATCTTGAGCAGGTGAGGGTCAAGGGAAGTCTTCACCCAGAGAGGAATCCTCTCCAGAAGTCCCTCCAGAAAAGAACTAAGATGACCCTGACAAATAGCTCTGGTGTCCCCGGCCCAGGTTCTTCACTCATTCCTTCCACATGCGCTCGCCTGCACATTTGCAAAGCACACTGGGGCCGTGCAGAGCAGCAGTTAGAGCTCTGGCTCTTGACACAGGGCAAGAGACAGGAATTAGACTCAGTGTGAAGCCCAGTCCCGTCACTCACGAGCTCTGCCTTTGGGCAACTGGTTGCTCCTCTCTGAGCTCTCACTTCTCATCCACATAAAGGGGATAATCACACCAACTTCTCATGGTCTGTGCTAAGGCTCAAAGACAGGAAGCAAACCTCAGGGCGAGCACTTACTGGAAGTATCAGCTATTCTCGTGGCAAAACTGGGTCTCTGACCATGCAGCAGTCACACTCATAGGAGACAGAGAGGTACAGAGAAAAGGGGGCGAGGGTAGCATGAGGTGAGTGCTGTGTGACTCAGACTGCTGCACATCAGGTCACCTGAGGAGTTTTTAAAGTCTCGATGTCCAGGCCACGTCCTTGGCCACGTCCAGGCCATGCCCTTGGCCAGTTACATCACACCCTCTTGGGACGGGCCTCAGAGATCAGTAGTATTTTTTTTTTCCTTAAAATAAATCATTTTGTTTTATTTATAGCTATTCTCAGTATCTAAACCAGTGCCATAAATACTGTAGAAAATCAGGAGATAATTGTGGGAAAGAAGGAAATTATTTTCAAACATACAGAAGCATCCACTGGCAAAAACGGATAGAAGCAATTCTTAACTATTTATTGAAACAAGAACCTCTATATGGCATATTTTACTGAGTCACCAGGAGTCAGGCTATAAATTTAGGTGGTTTCTAAACTTTTTTTTTAATTCTTCTAAATTTTTAATATATTTTCTTCCCTTCCTTGACAGCATCCCAAATAAATAAAGTTCTATAATTAATCATACCACAAATAAATAACACTATTCGAAACCAGTAGTATTTTACATCACATGGGTGATGCCACGGTGCTGCCAAGTTAAACAACTGGCGATAGGATGTTATCAAGCTTCCACGAACATTCAGAAGAAAGGAGATCCAGCCCTTACTGGAAGGCATGGGGAGAATCAGGAAAGAGTTTGTGGGAGAGATGCCATTTGAAAGTTAGGTAAGATAAAGACAGAGACAAAGTGAACAACATGGGGACAGAGAGAGAAATACAGAACACATGCCCAGGTGCTACACAGAGCACGTCCAGGAAATGCTGACACTCAGGTCTGGAGTTCTGTCCATGCACAGAAAAGCCCCAGAGCGCTACAGGTTTTGAACCAGAGAAACATGAAATTATATTCTATGACCTAAGGTGAAAAAACAGCACAATAGATGTTTCTGGTAACAAGAAGCCAAGCAAAGATGGTTTGATCCAAACCAAAATACCTCATTCCCTAAGTACTCTGCTTGGAAGGATTTAATTATATGCATCCAAACTTGGGGTCTAGATGAAAAAAAAGTTTTAATCACCTTCTCAAATGCAGTATGCTGAGTGAAAGAAGCCAGTCAGAACGCTAGGATTCCACTCATACGGCATTCTAGAAAAGGCAAAACTACAGGGACAAAAAACAAATCAGTGGTTGCCGAAGCTGGGGGTTAGAGCACTGAATGGACTACAGAAGGGGTACAAGGGAATTTTCTGGGGTGACGCAGTTGTCCTATATATTTTTTTTTCTATATTCTGATGGTAGTGGTAGTTACACAACTAACTACGTGTGTTTGTCAACATTCACAGAACCACATACTAAAAAGGTTGCCTTTCACTGTATGTATTCAATTTAAAAAATTGGGGGGTGGGGGAAAGGCGAGAATAAAATTACCCTTTGCTGGAGGCAATACTTAAGAGCCCCCGTGTGACGCATTGAACTAGATCTACTAAAAACTCGACATCAAAATTCTGCATTCTATCTTTCCCCAAGGCCACATACAAATTACTGCTTTGGCATCTCTTGCCAAACTTCTCCAAATTTTCCGAGCATCCAAGGCAGGAATTCAGACCCTCTTTCTAGGGACAGTGTGACTCCAGAAGTTACACATCTTCCTTCCTCACAAAATGCTCGCTGAGGCCACTGGCTGACCCGAGGCAATGCCAGCTGACGCCCTGACCCCACTTCACGTCCTGAGACTCACTATCCTACCATTATCCATGAGAGCAACTTGATGCCCAAACCAGACCCCACAGATTCAGAAACCAGATGGAGACATGATTCCTGGGCATATGTGGCCATTGACCGAGACTGTAAGCGTCTTCAAAAAGATCCAGCATGACTGCAGACCTGAGCCGCCTGGGCTTAAACCTCCCGTACAGCTGTGGGGCGCGGGCTGAGCAAACTCCCACAGCAGGCGCAGCAGCTGTTGTTATTTTAACTGTTTGGTTTGCACCTGCTCTCCTCACCAACAGAGATGTAGATGCAAGGTTTGCCAGAGCTTTTACTTTTTTTTTGCTGGTGCTAGTCTTCAATTCTTGATGAAAAACACAAATAAATGCAGAGTGAACTGTAACGAACACTTCCTGGTTGTTTTTTGATTTATGCAAAAAAAAATTTTTTTTTTACCTGTTTGGATTCCTAGCTGGCTGGTTCTGGAAGAAGCTGAGAGAAAATCCTGATCCCAGATGGGAGAGTTTTGACTATAAACTTCTTCTTCTAACATGGACAGAAACCTAGGCACAAGAGTAAAGGCAAGCATGAGGTCAAAACTAATGCATTACTAGAGGGACAAAAGCCCTGACCACCCACGGCAATCACATGAACACCAGCATCCCATCTTCAATTTACAAATATGCTAGTCAAGGGGCTTCTCTGGTGGCGCAGTGGTTGAGAGTCCGCCTGCCAATGCAGGGGACACGGGTTCGTGCCCCGGTCCGGGAGGATCCCACATGCCGCGGAGCGGCTGGGCCCGTGAGCCATGGCCACTGAGCCTGCGCGTCCGGAGCCTGTGCTCCGCAACAGGAGAGGCCACAACAGTGAAAGGCCTGTGTACCGCAAAAAAAAAAAAAAAAAAAGAAATATGCTAGTCAATTATGACTCAAGTGATGATTTAGTTGGGCAGCCCTGGTATATTCTAATAACAGAATGCATTTCTACAGATGTATTCTCTTTGGGCTCTGCATAGATAGATACGAGCTAGACTACACAGAGTATTACATCAGTAGAAATGGATTCCACCCAGACCCCCTCAGGGAATCTCGGAACCAGATTCCAGTCCTCCACAGAGCGGTCACTGTCACCGTCATTTCCATCACAAAAGCCGCTATAGTATTTATGGAATCCTTGCCATGTGCCTGCACTGTCCTAAGAACTTCTTTTTTTTTTTTTAATTAATCTTTATCAGAGTATAGTTGCTTTACAATGTTATGTTAGTTTCTACTGTACAGCAAAATGAATCAGCTATACATATACATATATCCCCTCTTTTTTGGATTTCCTTCCCATTTAGGTCACCACAGTGCATTAAGTAGAGTTCCCTGTGCTACACAGTATGTTCTCATTAGTTACCTATTTTATACATAATATCAATAGTGTATATGTGTCAATCCCAATCTCCCAATTCCTCCCACCAGCCCCCTTTTTCCCCCTTGGTATCCATACATTTGTTCTCTACTTCTGTGTCTCTATTTCTACTTTGCAAATAAGATCATCTATACCATTTTTCTAGATTCCATATATATGCGTTAATATACAGTATTTTGTTTTTCTCTTTCTGACTTACTTCACTCAGTATGACACTCTGTAGGTCCATCCATGACTCTACAAATGACCCAATTTCATTCCTTTTTATGGCTGAGTAATATTCCATTGGATATATGTACCACATCTCCTTTATCCATTCCTCTGTTGATGGACATTTAGGTTGCTTCCATGTCCTGGCTATTGTAAACAGCACTGCTATGAACATTGGGGTGCATGTGTCTTTTTGAATTATGGTTTTCCCTGGGTAAGAACTTCTTATTGAATCTTCACATCAACCCAGTGAGCTACGTATTTTATTTTTATTTATCACACACATACATAGCTCTTACTATAGGATAGACACTGCTCTAAGTAGTTGGTGTATATTAACTCATTTGATCTTCCTAACAACCTATGAGATAGGATCCATTATTGTACCCATTTTACAGATGGAAAAACTTAGGGCACAGAGAGGCTCAATAACTGGTACAAAGTCCCACAACCAGTAAATTGCAGGGCCAAGATCAGAACGTGTGATTAATTACTACGTTATATTTCCTGTCGTGTTATAAACAAACAGATCTCAAGTTTTGGGGGCCCACAGAAATCACCCGAATACCTTGGTAAGAGTATAGATACCCAAACCCCACCTAAGCTTACTGAATCGGAGTCTGGGAGAATGGTCTGAGCAACTGATTTTTGATAAGTACCTTGGACAGTTCTTATGTGCCCCAAAATAGAAGAACTATGATTAAAATACCAACACAAATCTATACTTCTAGTCCTGGAATGTCTTCCTGAAAGCCTCTTTTTAAGGTACATTAATTCTCATGGAGGGGTACAGAATAATGGCTAAGAGCTTGGGTTCTAAAATCCAATTACCAAACTCACCACTTATTATTTGTGTGAGCTTGGAACAAGTTCTTAACTTTCCTCTTCCTTGGTTCCACTTTTATAAAATGGAAATATCAACAGTAACTCCTGCAGAAGATGGTAGTGAGGAGTACACTAATGTCATGCTTCAAATGGTGATGACCCCTTAGGAAGTGCTCATTCATTCACTCAACAAACACTGAATGCCCACCACATGCCAGGTGCTGTGCCAGGTGCTGGAGGGTAGAGGGAACACAACCTCGTCTTGCCCTCAAGAAGTTTACACTGCAATGATGTAATAAAGTTTAGCTAGTATATACGTCTACTATCCTGTCTCTGAAATTCTGAAATCCATTTTCCCTAATCCATTTGGCAACAAAACATACGTAAGACTACTTACAGTCTTTATAAATGGATTTGCTTTGGGGGACCTGCCCCCACCCCTAAAGCTATGATAATGTATAGCCCATGTGTTATGTTACCTTTATAAAGGTGTCAAGTTACCTTAAAACTTGAACTGAGAAACAGACCAAGTATGGACAACTGATCAAGGACCTACATTAACATCATCATCATCATCATCATCACAATTACTGAAAGTGCCACTAGTCTTCTCATTAATCAAATCCGGCAAGACTTCAGAAGGTCTCGGGGTGGGAGAGGTTGCGTTTTTGGAAGTGAAGACAGGTGGGGAAAGGTCCTGAGGGTCTTCTGACTTGCTGTTCATACTCAGAAGATTTAAGAATAAGGTACCATTTGCGTGAACATCTACCTGCACTCAGTTGTGTAATTCATGGTTTACAGAAACGACATGAGTCGCCTTTTGCCAAGCAAGCCACCATTAACTTATTCTTTAAAACACTTTAGTATGTTTCTTATCTAACACAGAAAGACTGACAGCAACAGGAGGTAAAATCCTTACTAAGGTCACGTTCTGATCTTGCTGACAAGACGGAAGGTTCTCGATGCATTTCCCCCTTGTGCTAAGCAGACCCTGCCTTCATCTCACACAGCCCTCAAGATTTCCCCAACTGCCCTTTATCACAGAAGTAAATTTCCTTTCCTTTTCCAGGCTCCTTCTTTATCAGTAATTATATAATGGGAACACTTCACAAAGCCCTAAAGAGACTCACCAAAGAAGAATGTCATTAATAATTTAGGAAAATAATCATGTGTGTGTTATATTCTATATATATATATATATATATATTACACACACACACACACACACACATATATTTAGTTATTTCAATAAAATAAAGAACAGGCTCATCTAATGCTATGAGAAAATGCTTGTTTTATATACAGAGGATACAAAATTATATGTAGAATAAAAGAACGCAGTACATGGAGGAAAAAACTGAAATATCTAAAAGCACAAAAAGCATATCACAGTGGTAGGGTTATAGTGGTCTTTTGCTTCTTTGTTCCCTGTGCACCAAATTTTCATCAACATGTCCATTTATCACTTTTAGAATGAAATGCAGATACTAAAGTTTTTAAAAACAACCGTGTAAATAGGTGGATGGGGGTGGCATCGGGGAAAGGCACACGTTAAAGCCAAGCAGAAGAAGCGGCAACATACGAAGAGCAGGAAGATAAGGATGTAAGCTCTGAAGATGCATCTGAGAAGCACGGCGATCTCACCAGGTGTGAGAAGCAGTCTGCAGCCCTCCCCTTGAGCTGGTGCCCAAGATGCAAATGGCACCTCCGGCTTCAGTATGAGATTCTGCCGCCAAATCTGCAGGTATAAATCCCTAACAGCCTCAAATGTTGTCAGATTCAATGAAAAGGGATTTAAAAGGAGAAGTGGGTGGTAGTTTTACCCTACCATTAGTAACAGAGATAAAAAGAAAGCAACACTGATTTTTCAGCTGAACAGCATAAGCATGCCAGAACTATGGGCTGAATGAACATAACACTATAATTAGCAAATACCTGCAAGAAGCAAACTGAGTTTGCTATGGGGGAAAAAAATTGCTACTATGCAAGGTAATTAAAATTTCTCTTTAAGCACCACAAAAGGTGTGAGGGGGGAGGGGAGAGGGGTCCTCTTTGTCCCTTGGCTTAGAGACAGAACGACTACTATAATCTGAACACATGAAATGCTACTTATGTGGCAAATGTAATAGAGCAATAAGAAAACTGCTTTAATCTCTATGGAAAGAAGCTTAGAACAGTTAAAAGGCAGCCACTGAAATACATGAGCTTGTCCAGAGTTCATTACCCATTGAGGGGCAACATTCAAACTGCAGTTTAAGTGCTTCTGAACCTTCCTCCCTGGAGGATACCAAAGGGTCCATGTCCTGCCTCAGTCTCGTGTGCTGGTTGCCTTCAGGAAATACTGAAAATCACGTGGCTAGGACTTATGTTCAAATATTGGACGTTCAGCTAAAGCTCATTAGAATTATCCTCAAAAAGATTGTTCAGTCCATTTTCATCAGAAAACCATTTTTGTTATTGTTTGTTTTGGGCCTCACTTATTTTTTTTTTTTTTGGCCGTACACAGGCCTCTCACTGTTGTGTCCTCTCCCGTTGCGGAGCACAGGCTCCGGACGCGCAGGCTCAGCGGCCATGGCTCACGGGCCCCACCGCTCCGCGACATGTGGGATCTTCCCGGACTGGGGCACGAACCCGTGGCCCCTGCATCGGCAGGCGGACTCTCAACCACTGCGCCACCAGGGAAGCCCTGGGCCTCACTTATTTTTAAAACTTAAAACTATCATCTTTCCTGAGATACAAATTGGGTAAACCAGAAATAGTAATAATAAAAAAAATCCAGTTTCTCAGATAAAACAGGATTTCATCAATCTTTGCTCAAAGACTATAATGGCTCCTCTCTGAAACTCTGCTGTCTCGCAGTTCTCCATGGCAGAACTCTATCAGACCTAGAATGCCTTTTCAAATGATACCTTCTACCCCTGCAGACCGGTGCTTCCAGGCAGAATGAACTGCCTCCTTCCTGTCTTGCTGTCACTGCTCCATGACAAGCCATCACCTGCACCCCCAGCCTCTCACCAGCACCCAGCCTCTTAGCTTAAATTCTGGGTTCTTCGCACTGAAAATTCATTTCCAAGGCCAATGGTGTGGCACTGCAACTTCCTATCCCTTTGACACGTTGCGTGTATTTGAAAAACATTTAAATGATTATTCACATGTTGGAGTTCTGGCAGGTGTAAGAAGCAAAGGTGCACAAGAGCATGCACATTCCACAAGAAACTGAGTACACAGGAACAAGGATCATTCTGAAGGAGGCCTCTCTATTCCCGGCCGGCCCCGCTCTGGGGGTCTAGTTCACTCTAGCTGAGATGGGACTGATCCGCCAATCTTAGCAAGGGCTGGATGGGACTTCCCTGGAGGTCTAGTGGTTAAGACTCCGTGCTTCCAACGCAAGGGGCGCGGGTTCAATCCCTGGTCGGGGAACTAAGATCCCACATGCCGCATGGTGGGCCAAAAAATTAAAAAAAGGAAATGGCTGGAGACGTGGGACGGAAGAAACAGCCACCTGACTTCTCCTGCACCACTTCTGGGAAGATGGAAATGGCTTCTGCACCACCTTTCCCACCCCCCACTAGCATCCTGGCAGCTGAATATACAAAACAAAGCATTCCCCCCCCAACCACCCCCACCCCCCAGCCCCATGAGACTCAGGTGGAATGAGGCGAGGCTAAGGGACCAGTCGTACAGAGTCAAGCTCATCTCAGATGGGCTGGAAAGTACCCATGGAGGCTCCCAGAGGGAGCTGAGAAAGATGGGGTCCCTCTTTCCTACCCCTCCTGATTTGTCACTGAGGCAGGCTTTGCTGTGTATCCATCAGTCTTAAGCCCTTGCATCAAAGACCCACAAGAGCACTCCCTTACTTTGGGAAATGCGTGAGGATTAGAGTCCGTTTCTCCAGTGGCAGTTTGTCTTTTTCCTGCCTCGCCTGTTCCAGGAGCTGTCGTCTCATCACGGTGAAGACAGAGCGGAGCAAGGTTCTCCCGAACACCTGGGCAGTCTCGTACCGAGGCAGACTGTCACAGAACTGGGGCACGTTGCAGTAACACAGCCACCTGCAACCAGAGGAGAGCACACCATCAGTATCCCTTAAGCCCCAGACCATGTGGAACACCCAAGGACGGCTACTCTGTATCATCAACCTCAGCAGGAGAAGCCAGGTCTGCAGTGACGAGCAGAAGTATCACCACCAGCTAGTAAAACGTGGGAATTCGGTGAGCTCACCCTGCCATAGCCACGTGGGTCCAATTCTACTAGAATCATTCCATTCTGCAGCGTCCTTTAAATAGGAGGAGGAATGAAAGGGGAAACCGAGGAAGTCCCTTTTGCAGAAGAATCAGAAGTCCCCCATCTAATCCTCTAAGTAAAATTTAAGGCTTCTTTAAAATGCCTACGCAGCATTCACATACCTCCACAGCTTTGGTGGGAAGATAAAGATCTTCAAGACTGTTCAAAACTCAGTCAAAACGCAGGAAGTAATGAGCTTCCACCATCTGTTGCTTAGGTACGTTTTCAATGACTCAGACTCAAAGTCAAAAATGCATTTCAGCGTTGCACAGGGCTGGAGGAGTTCCCAGAGGGAAACCAGGGCTTTCCTGACACCTGATCACAGTTCTGGGGCGCACGGGCTATGCAGAGCATATGATTTAGAAAGCTCGTTGAGCCAAGAGAAGCTAAAACATGAGCGTCCACCCACAATGGACCCACCTTCTCCAGGGTCACCCGGAGATGCAAGCCCTGAAATTCCCAGCAACATGGGGCGCAGAGGGCAGCAGAGACCAGGGTCAAGGGTCGAGGCTTCACTGCCCAGCTCCCGCTCCTTGGTAGCAGACCCAAACATCCTCTTCCAGGACAGGACTGCTTTCCCCAAATAAAACCCTCTCCTCCCTGTGTGCCTTCCTGATCTTGTTTAAGACGGGGGGCCGTGCTCCAATGCACCCAAACTGCTGAAGGACACCCCAGTGAACTGTCAGCCCCTCCATAAAGAGTGGAACAATATTCACTTACTCATGCTTCTTGACTTATTTTTTATCTTATTCTGTATTACTTCTTAGTTCTGTGTATGGGGTGGGACTGTTTCACATTTGGGGAAGAAACCTTTCATTAGTGTTAGTTCATCTACCTAGATTCAAAATTAACCTTAAAACCCTGCTGCTATTTCTGTCCTCCTCTCAACCTTTCTGTCCTAATAATTCACACCCAAATGTCATTTTATGACACAATACCCAGATGGGCATCTTAAGGGCTGCACTGGATCTTGTCAAGTCGGGAACAGCGACCTTGGGAGCAGAAGGAGCTAGGAGGTTAATTGATTTTTTAATCCATAAGGCACTTCACATAGAAATGCATCACCTTCGAAGCCAATCTTTGCTGGAAGTTAGCCTGTGGCCACTAAATGAAGTTAAAATATTTGGAGTTGAAGGGAGGCCAGCTCCCAGGGAACTAATTATGAAACTACAAATGTAATCACAAACCATAATCATCAGTTCAATTTCATGAGACTTAGGCTATCGTAAGATTGTTTGTAAATGTTAATAATATTAGAAGTATGTCCAATCTGCTGCAATGGAAGATATATAAGGATTTAAGGATTTAGACCAGTACTGTCCAGTAAAGCCTCTATGATGATGAGACTGTTGTATACCTGTGCTGATACAGTAGCCACCAGCCACGTGTAACTACTCAGCACTTGTACAAATGAAGAGCTTAATGTTTTTTCTTTCTTCTTCTTTTTTTATTGAAGTACAGTTAGGTTACAATATTATATTAGTTTCAGATGCACAGCAAAGTGATTCAGTTTTATATATACACATATGTGTATATACATACATGTGAATATATAATTCTTTTTCAGATTCTTTTCCCTTATAGGTTATTACAAAATACTGAATATAGTTCCCCGTGCTACAGAGTAGGACTTTGTTATTTATCTGTTTTATATATAGTAGTGTGTATATGTTAATCCCAAACTCCTAATTTATCCCTCCCACTCCTTTCGCCTTTGGTAACCATAAGTTTGTTTTCTTGAAGAGCTTAATTTTTTTTTCATAAATTTATTTATTTATTTAAGTTTTGGCTGTGTTGGGTCTTCGTTGCTGTGTGCGGGCTTTCTCTAGTTGTGGCGAGAGGGGGCTACTCTTTGTTGTGGTGCGCAGGCTTCTCATTGCAGTGGCTTCTCTTGTTGCGGAGCATGGGCTCTAGGCACGCAGGCTTTAATAGTTGTGGCACACAGGCTCAGTAGTTGTGGTTTGCGGGCTCTAGAGCGCAGGCTCAGTAGTTGTGGCGCATGGGCTTAGTTGCTCCACGGCATGTGGGATCTTCCCAGACCAGGGCTCAAACCCTGTGTTCCCTGAATTGGTAGGAGGATTATTAACCACTGCGCCACCAGGGAAGTCCCAAAGAGCTTCATTTTTAATGTTACTTAATTTTAATCAACTTAACATTTACTTTCAACCAACAAGGGCCTACTGTAGAGCACAGGGAACTAGCCTATGATAAACCATAATGGAAAAGAATCTGAAAAAGAATAAATTTATATATATCAATATATCTGAATCACTCTGCTGTACACCTGAAACTAACACACCATTGTAAATCAACTATACTGAAATTTAAAAATACATAAAGGAAAAAATAAAATAAATAAAATTTCCTTTCAAATGGAAATGCTGTGAAATATTTTTCCATTAAACAAAACTTTACTGTTTTGGTAGAACCCCATTTATCTTTAACCACTTAAAATTTAGTGAATGAATTAAAATGTGCTTTAAGTATAAAACACACACTGGATTTGGAAGACTCAGTACCAAAAATACAAAAGTAAAATACATCATTAATAATTGTTCATATTGATTCCATGGTGAAGTGATAATATTTTTATATACTGGGTGAATAAAACACTATTAAAATTAATGTCCTGTGTTTATTTTTTTAATGTAGCTACAAGGAAATGTTAAATCACATATGCGGCTCACTTTTGTGGATCATATTATATCCTATTTGGCAGTGCTGATTTTGTGTCTAAAGGAGCATATCCATCTATAGGGGTCACAGATGTCAGAGACCCTACTTAAAGACAGATGCTCTTTCTGCTATGGCAATGATAGGTTATAAATACTATCATAAATTCATAAATTCATGTCCCAAAGTGCTTAATAGGTCATTCACTCTCCCCAGAGTAGAGGAAGGCAGCATAGATTATTATCTAGTAAAAATTTTCAAATAATAGGTTGCCATTCATTTCCTCTGAGAATCATTTTTATAGACCTCAGTTTACACTTTGTAGTTTAGTTTTGTTTTTACTTGCAAGACTAATCTTATTTTATAAATCTGTAAGGGCACAGTATGAAAAGACAGAAGATGAGCCAGCGTGTGGTGTTTCGGGGACTGCTCTAGTAAATGACACAGTCCAGGCGTGTGGTGAGACAGAAAGAAGGAAACGGGAATGAATGTGTGCCTTGTCACTGCTCACACGCTCCCCCAAAGACTAACCTGGAGGAGAAGATTATACCTAAACGACTGGTTTCAGGTCTTCTCCAAAGAAGTGAAAGGACAGCTCAGGGATCTTTGTATGCCTAACGGTGACGGCATGGGCGTGCAATTGACTGATGGTTCAAACAACTGTCTCTGACTTCTTAACGGCATCGTGGTGATTTGCAACCACTTTGCTTTCTTTAAAACGTGAACAGAATTGGAGAACTTGACTGCAGAAGACCATGTCATCCTACCTACTTGCTGGACTGAAAATCCTAAGGTTTTCAGCAATTAAGTGACCTCTCCCAGTTCTCCCAAACTAAAGGCTAGTTACTTTTAGAAACCACACTAGAAGCTAGGCCTCCCGAGCGCCACTCCACTGTTCTTGCCACGCTCTGTGATAAATACTGCCCTAGATTTACACACCTAATTATGAATGCCCAGGGAGCATGGTGACAGGCTATAACCTCATACAGCAGTAGTTATATACAACTGTTTCACCAAAATCAATTTAGTTATATCTAACTTGCTCAGTATTCTTACAATGCATCTCCCCAGTATAGGCATGACCTCTAATTTTGAGGTCTGCACAACTGAAAATCTAAGGCTAATTATTTGCCACTTTCCTTTAGCATATTCTGTTGGTCAGATGTAAGAAGTCGTATTCCTTTGACACTTTATTTTCCAGTTATTTCCTCGTGAAATTATATTAGCACACCATCATGGAATTCAAGGAATTTCAAAATATGTGTCCAGATTTTTTTCCAACACCAGTGATTTCTGGGGGACATATAAAGGTATATTAAATATATACTTAGATAAATTATTATGGTTAAGTATATTAACATTAATATACCAGATATTTTTAACATATAAAATATTTACGTTTTTCCTTAAGTCAGAACAGAGAGGATAAGTAATTTAAGCAGTTCTACTGTTCAGTCTGCATTTAATTTTTTATTGGCTAGATCCTCACAGGTTAGCTTTGTGAGGAACATAATCGTTTTCTGAGTCTATTCTCTTCCACAGAGAATCCTGTTTCTCCCCATCTTCATGCTGATGTGCACTCCACGAGTTTTCCGCCCCTCGGTCCTAATGGCTACAACTGCTGTAAATTACATGCTGAACCAACAGTCCAGCTCCTGAGGTTCACTGACACGCCACGTGGTGCCTGCAGCTGTAACAGGACCTATTTTGGAGAAGATGGTATCAGTGAGACACCATGCCGCAGCGGCGTGTGGTTTTTTAAATTCCCACGTGGTCGAAACAAGTCTCGCTTGTGATAATGTTCACAGGTTGTTCCTCTCTGCTTCCCTTTCTTCCTCAACACGGCGGTGGTGGGGAAGCCCGGGGGTGGGGGGGGGGGAGGAGGGGTAGACGGGAGGTATATCTACCTTCATTCCCTTATTTATTATTTACAGAGGCTCCTGATCTCCGTCCAGCCTAGAAATCGGCAGGTTGCAGGACAGGCTCACTCAAGCCCCTCGCCGCTTCCCTTCCCCACATCGGACTCCACCCTTCCGCCCTCGGCTGGGGCGAGGAGGCGGGGCCAGCCAGGACCCTGCGGCTGTCTCTCGGAGCCCTTTCTAAAGTGACCCTCAAATCGCTACCCTCTCATCCCACTGCACACACTCCAGCTGAAGAGTCGCGCGCTGGCAGTGACTTGAGTTTTGGAGGGCGTGGGTTGGGGGGAAAGCATGAGTAGCATCTTCCCAGCGCCTGTGCTGTGCGCCAGACGCCAGGCACGGGCCACCTGAGGGGACACACAGCAGCCGTGGGACCGGGCAGAGGAAGAAACAGAAGGTCCAGGAGACGAGGTGAGAGCTCTAACACACACACAGAACTGGGGAGGGATGGAGCCATGGTTCAAGCCCATCGCTCATTCCAGAACTCGACTTCTATTTTTTACGACTCCTTGAGTCTTCATAAGTGCCGCCCATTTCTTGGTAATTCCCAAGTGCTACACAGTATTTTTATTCTGTTTTCTAAAATACAGCATTAACTCCCGTGCTGCTTCACAATTAATTCTCCTTCTTGATGAAACAATTTTTCCTCTCTTAAGGGCGGCAAATATTGGGAATTCCCTGGCGGTCCAGTGGTTAGAAATCCGTGCTGCCACTGCAGGGGTCACGGGTTCAATCCCTGTTCAGGGAACTAAGATCCCACAAGTTGGCACGACCAAAGGAAAAAAACACAAAGACAGACAAAAAATGACAAAAACAAACAAAAAGAGAGGCAAATATTTTCAGGGGTTTGGCTTTGACAGATATCCAGCTTTGTCAGTCGTTCACAGATGGAGTTAAAAGACACATATTTTTGAGAGTTCTATTATCTCAACTCATAAACAGGAGTAACGATGCTATAGGAACTACTGTTAATATAAAACTCTGAAATGAAGGTGTGAAAATGAAGACATAATTTAAAAAGTTGATTTTGAAGAAATCTGTAAATTTTACAATTATTAAGATAAAATACTTTATAACTCAAATTGTATATATTGTAAAAGGGGAGAAAAGAGGGAAAGGGGGTTTTACTCATGAAATCAGGTCAGTGATCAGAGAGAAAAGCTTATCTTCAACTACACCCATTCCTCTTTGTCATCCGCTGTTACAGAAAATAACCTGGGTACAAGTGGTCTTTACAAGCTGTCGAAAAACACTGCCTATTTTAAATCGGGGTTGGGGTGGGGGGGGACCCTGAAGCAAGCTTGATGTGCCTATAAAATATAAATGGGAAAAGTTATAAAAAGGGTGAACAGAATGGATAATACAAGTCACTGTCTTACTTAAATAAAAATAAATGTAAGTCATTCTGTTTTGTAGGGCCCATGTTTATGACTCTTAAGTCAATTCTATTATTCTGCAAGTCATAAGTAATAAAAATAAATTCCCACTTTAGAAAAATGTGTAATTCTTGGATGTGTAATCCAGGAATATGTTTGATGTCCACCAATAGGGACATGATTAGGTAAATTACAGTACATCGATTCAACAGACTATAATACAACCAGTAAAACGTCTGAATGGGGGACAAAAAGGATGCAAATTTTGTATTTTCTTTCATTCTGACAAACGTAAAATATCTATTTAAAGGGACAGTGACTGTAAGACAATATGTATAACGATACTATTTATACCATGCCGCTGGGACTACAGTGATCTTTCCTTCTTTAAAAAAAAATTTTAACACTATTATATTCACGGTCATTGCTTATTTTTTTTAATGATGTCTCTATATAATAATTACAGAGTCAGTATAATTATGTAGATCAACAGTGCTCGATAGAAATACCATGCAAGCCACACATGTAAATGTAAGCCACCCGTTTAAATTTCCCAGTAAGTCACATTAAAAAAGTAAAAAGAAACGGGTGAAATTAACTTTAATATATTCTATTTAATTCAATATTTCCAAAATATTACCATTTCAACCCGTAATCAATATAAAAATCTATTAAACTATTAATGAAATAGTTGACATTCTTTTTTTCTTTTTTTGTACCGTCTTAGAAATCTCCATTCATGCCAGCCACACTTCAAGGGCTCAGTGACCACATGTGGCTGGCAACTATCTTATTAAAGAGTTCAGGTCTAGATGATTTGGATCCCTCACCCTCCAAAACATCACGCTATGAATGAAGAGTAGGAATCTGGGGAGTTAAATTCGACGTTCTCTCTAACTGATGGAGTCCCGTGATAACTGGGCAACCCTCTGCTTGCAGAGGCAAGTAGCAATGTTACGTCTGCAACGTACTTTATGGGCCAAAGAAGAAGAACTGCCCGTCTGCTTACCTTGTATAGTTCTCCTTGTATCCAGAAATATCATCGTTGGGGGATCGCAGTCTTCGTTGAGATGGAGCCTCCAGATGCCAATAGTTGATGCGGTTCAGGAACATTTTTGCCAACTCAACTATTGTTTGCCTTTCTTTGGATGGCAGGTGACTAAATTTGTACTGTACAAAGTTATTCACACCCTTAAAAGGAGGAAAGGCAATTTATTCACGCAGCTGTGCAATCCTGAACACTCACATAGTCAGCCCCGTTGGTGGTCATTAGCAAAAGAAAAGACATTTCTCTATTCACAAAAACCTCTTCCTTTTCCCTCTTAGAAAACAGGAATGCCCAGAAGGAATCATGCCCCAGATCACAGTCTATGAAAAGTGACAAGACACAGAGGCTGTGAGTTGCAATTCTATGCCTGCTGCAATCGTGACGTGCTAAAGAAAAATTCAAAATCACGGACCGAAAAAGTCAAAACCCCATAAACAATAAAATATGGCTCTTTTGCAGCATAACTCTTGCTGTACTGTCAACACAGTAGCTCACATATAATGAGATTCTTGGATAAATATAATGTTTTTACATTCATAAAATTTTAATTTTTGAACTAAACCACTAGAATTTGAACTTTTACTATCCTCTTTCGGTTTTAGTAAACCTACCAAAAGAAAATTCTTATTCAAAATTATGACCTTTTAAAATAATAATCTGTGGATTTGTGGATTAAATTTAATCTTTCTTCAGAACACTCCCATCTAATTTAATTTCAAATAAAGGAACAATGAATTCTTATTTCGTAGGGATTGGAGACAACGTTTTTTCTATGAAAAACTAACTGATAAAATACATTTATTTGTTTCTGATATCATGTCTTCTGTAATTATTCTCATCAAGAAATTCAGTCCAGAGTATCTGAGATTTACTTAGGCGAACAATGATGGGCCAAAAAATTGATACTGATGAGAAATCCTGACAACACCTAATAGAAAAGGTCTATACATATCAACAGATTCCCCAAGTAAATCTCGGCTTCTTTACAGGAATCTTAATGTACCAGGAAGCCAATTTCTGCAAACAAAATCTCATTTCTTTTCTGTGCTTGCTTTTTAGTTGACTTACAATGTTTTTCACATTGCTCCTGAATTCCCTCGCCTCAATAGACTTTTCAACAGTGCAAACAGAGGGACAAAGACTTAATTTTAAAACATCAACACTGGGGCTTCCCTGGAGGCACAGTGGTTGAGAGTCCGCCTGCCGATGCAAGGGACACGGGTTCGTGCCCCGGTCCGGGAAGATCCCACATGCCGCGGAGCGGCTGGGCCCGTGAGCCATGGCCGCTGAGCCTGCGCGTCCGGAGCCTGTGCTCCGCAACGGGAGAGGCCACAACAGTGAGAGGCCCGTGAACCGCAAAAACAAACAAACAAAAATCAACACCAAGAAACAGCCCATTTCATGTGTTCTGACGAACTACATGCTCTATTAATTTTTTTCTTTCCCAAACACACAGTGAATTCTGAGCGTTCAGCAACCCTAAGAGACACAAGCTAGATCATTTATTACATTAAGTATTCACTTCCGATCCAAAGGGCCCAAGACAATTCCTACCGACTTGAACATCTCTAAGCCATCAATGAGGATGAAAATGAGAACGTTTGTTCAGCCTTAAAGCACTAAAAAAGGGGCTTCTCTTGTATCTCTTTACCTGTTCAATGCTAGGTTTCTCAAATGGGGGTTTCTTCTCCAAAGAGCCTTCAACCACAGGTTTTCCTCTTTGTAAAATAGACTTTCTCAAGAGCTGTAAGGAAATCATTTAAAAAAAATCAGTCAGTGTCACACACGCACACACACACACATACACACACACACACACACACACACACACACACACACACAGACACTATGGACTCTCCAAGCTTACAATCTTGCTGGGGAAAAAGGCCACATTAATCTAGAAAAATGGTACAGATAAACTGGTTTGCAAGGCAGAAATAGAGACACAGATGTAGAGAACAAACTTATGGACACCAAGGGGGGAAAAGGGGGATGGAATGAATTGGGAGATTGGGATTAACATATATACACTAATATGTATAAAACAGATTACTAATGAGAACTACTAATGAGAACTTGCTATATAGCCCAGGGAACTCTACTTCACTTCACTGTACGGTGGAAATTAACACAACATTGTAAAACAACTACACCTCAATTGAAAAAGAAAAAAGATTACAAATATTTTCTCCCATTCTGTTGTTTGCCTTTTAGCTTTATTTATGGTCTCTATAATTTTTTTTTATTTTAATTTACTTAATGTGTCAACTCTTCCTGTTTTTGTTTATCAGAATTTAGGTCTTAACGATACTTCTAAATAATATTAATAATGTTGTCTTGCTTAATACTAATAATATCATAAAAGTATTACAAAACCTTAAAAAAAAAAAGAGGCCACATAATGGAGCTGGGCCAGGCCATACCATGCTGTCTTCCCACATACAAAAGGAAAAAAAAAAAAAAAAAAGGTTGGCAGAAGAGAAATTCCAAATAAGTTGCAAAGGCAGTAAGTGCAGTATAAAGCCCAGAGGATGAGAGCTCAGAAGTCTGCCTTACCGAGGGAAGATGTCACACAAGAGGAAGGGTATAAACTGAGTCTGGAAGGGAGGACAAACATGAAACACAAGAGGACGGAAAAGCATTTGCAGGAAGGTGAGGTAGGAGGTCAGCCTTGGAGGGAATTTAAGGGCTCAGTACAGTTGAGGCTGCATCAGTTGGAGGTTAGAAGCCCCATTTAAACTTTGATGTTATTTTTTTCCTAAGATATTTAATCAGCCAAGATGTGGATTAAAGGTAATACGTACGAGTAACAAATTTAGCATTCTTTTTTGTTTGTTTGTTTTTGTCTTTTTGTTTTTGGCGGTGCCTTCGGCATGCACATGCAGGCTGCAATCGTGACGTGCTAAAGAAAAATCTTAGTTCCCTGACCAGGGATTAAATCCACGCCCCCTGCAGTGGAATGAATTCCACTGGACCACCAGGGAATTCATTTTAACATCTTATTTTGAGACATTTTAAGCTTAGGCTTTTCTCTGAAATACACAGTACCTCACACCCCACACACACACACACACACACACACACACACACACACACACACACACACACACACACACACACACACACACACACACACACACACACACACACACACAGCCTTCAAAGGGAAGCTACCATATTCTATTTATCTTAATTACATGTTAGTAAATCCTTAGATCAACAACATGGGTGACTACCAGGTAACGCAATTTGCCTTCACGCCCATGGCCAGAGCTGGGAGAAGCTAAACACTTCGTGTTCTGGGCAGCCGGGAGCACACAGCCGCGCCACACCTTTCCTGCTCACTCGCCCTTCCCCACTCTGTTCGTGCCTTCTGCTGACCCAGAGGCTGGTGGACACTGCACCCTCTGCACACGCCCACCCAGGCCGCTGCAGATGTGCTCATGCTCTGGATGGCCTGATTTAAACCCCTGAAAGGCCGAGGTCCACTGTGTGCGCAAGGGCTGTGTGTGACGGCTGTGTGTCGCACGCATAATCCAGGGCCCAGGCTCTTCCGGAAGGAATTCCGTAGGGCTCTCAATTGGCAACTTTCACTGTTGAGGTCTTTTTTCATTTCCTCTCCATCCACAGAATGCGGGCCAAGTGTTCTGGCATCTCAACGCCCATAAAACAAAAAACGTCGCTCTTAATCCCTGCCATTGGAATTTAAAGCCCTCAAAGAGCAAATATCAGAGAGTAAAAAGAACGCGGAACCACTCGTTAAGACCTAGTTTGAAAATAAATTTGATCTTGAAATTCTTTACCTTCAACCTTTGCTTGAACCTTCAGTAACCTTTACACATGGGCCAGTTATGATATACGACCATGCATTCATTCATTCACTCATTTATTTATTACATATTTATTTATTTATTACACATTTATTTACATCTTTCTCTCCTTTCTCCACTGATTGCCTTTTCAATAGAAACAAAACATGGCAAACTTTCTCCCAGGAGTTAGTGGAAATAGACGAACCCCCAAGGTTGAAGAACACCCTGTGTGCCCCCTGAGCCGGGTCTTACAAGGGCCTCACTTCCTTCTAGAGGTGCCAAATAAATTACTCACATGTAGTATTTGCTGATCTTATCAATGTATCATGCCCATCTTTACAAAAATAAAGGTGCCATGATGATAAGTTGTTGTATGTGTTTCTAAGGATATAAAAAGACTGATTATCAGATTTAGATACAAATAATTCTGGCTGCCTACATTTTTGTCCAGTTAAAGTAAGACCATTTGGGAACTTGACCCACTGAGGGTTTCAGTTTGGAGGTAGACGGATGAACTGGGGAGGTGTCGAATCTCCGCTTCTTCATCTACAAAAGGATGAAGCTGGGGTAAAATAGGCGTATGTACGAAGACTTCAATAATAGCAGCAAGGATTTGCTTCCGGACTTTTGCCAGGCACTCTCTGTGGCTCTGTATCTGTATTACCTCATTAATCCTCCTAACAACCTCTTGAAGTAGGTGCTATCATTGTCTATAGATAAGGAAACGCGACTTGCCTGAGGTCACATTCACTAAGTGATGAAGCCAGGATTGGGACCCAGCTATAGCTGAGCTCCAGAACCACGCTGACAAACACTGGGATAAAATGAGCTTCAGGAAGCAGCTTTTCACCGAGTTCATTTTCAACCTCTAAGGCAGAAGCTTCCAAAATGCTACTAAAATGCACAATAACATTTTAATTTAATTTAATTATGGAGACATAAGAGACACAGGAACTCCTCTTCCGAAACTAAGAAACGGATGATTTATAACTTATTTGCCCCAAGAATGACTTTGGGGGAGGAGAGGGGAGAATGCTGAATATTTTGGATTTTGTTCTCAAGAGCAAAGATATTTGCATGGCTAAAGATGAGAGAGGTAAGAAGGGGAGAGAGAAAACATACTTCAAAGCGGAGCAGTGTTTTCTGGCCTGTTGGTTGGTTATAAACAGAACCTAGAGGAGGCCGACAGGATGGAAACCTTCCCTTCCAGCAGGGCGGTGAGGAACCGCCCGCCAGGGAGCTGAGTTCCAAGACAAATAATAGCTGCAGTCATGCAGACGTTGTTTTCCTTCAACTAAGGCCTTTTTCCAAAGAAGCTCTAAACAGTATGAACCTGCCAGGGTTCAGTCCAGATGACTCAGGCCTCACGGTCATGTCAACAAGTTGTCACCTGGAGCAGCCTGGCGCCTGCTAATGGCTGTGGTCTCTCTCCCTTGCCTTCTCCTCCCTCCCCCTACACCCCGCCCCAACATTTACCGTTTTAGTGTTAACAGCCCCACGTGACTCCACAAGTTGAAAATAGAATTCCCTCTCCCACTCCTGTTCCCCATCGACCCCCCAAACCCCAGTAGTACAATAAAAAACAAAAGTTAATAAAAGGGGAAAAGGGAAAATCACATATTTCAAGTAAATTCAGACCCCTCTGCTCTCACCAACGTTCTAAGAATTGGGTATAAAATTTGCCCTGAGATTCCTAGCAGCCAAAGCAAAAGAGGAAACTCAAAGGAAAATGGATCTCTCCTTGTCATACAAAATGAAGCCCAGCCCTCATTAGGAGAGGCAAACTTTTCCTGGCTGTAAGCCCCGAGGGGAAGGGGAGTGTTTGGGGTTTTGTTTTTGTTTTTAGAGATCCTTATAAGGGTTACACAATACAACATAATCAACAGTGCCCTCAGTAGCAGGTTCTGGGTCTTTTTAAATTATTCCTTCTGTCGGCCTCCTTTGTGCATCTATTTTTGGCAACCTGAATTTCCCCTCTCCATTTTCCCACCCCCGGTTTCCCTCCCCCATCTGTCAGTCTTGATCGCCAGCACCAGCGTGGGGAGACCCATATCAGTGGGAAAGGAGAGGCTGGGACCCAATGGAGCTGAGGCAGAGCCATGAAGAGGCAGAGGCGGGGAGTGGCAGCAGTGCTAGGTGACTGGTGTCAACAGGCACAGAGAACAGCAGTAAGACGCCAAAACAAATCTGGAAATTCTTGATTCCTCCCCTTGAAGAGTCGAGGTCTTATCTTAGCAGCATCCCTCCAGCCACTTCTCCTGCCTCCCCCTGCCGCCTGGGCCCCACCATGCTGGGGGGTCACGTCCAGCTCACTCGGAACATGGTCTACACGCCCCTGCCTGGAAGGCGCTTCCCCGGCCCTTTTCAGGGGTGGCTCTCATGCCCCCGCTGTGGTTTCTGCTCAACTGTCATCGCAGACAGGCCTTTCCTAACTGCTCTTCCTTAGCACCAGGTCGCCACAGCCCCCCGGCATCCCTGCCATTCTGATGCCACTTCCCCTGCTTTGTCTCTCTTCACAGCACTTATCACCACCAGCAAACATACTGTTGACTTGTTGATTGTCTGCCTCTCTTACTGAAATGTAAACTCCATGAGGGCAAGGACTTTGTTTTGCCCACTGATCTATCCCTCATGCCTACACGAGTGCCATGCATAGAGCAGGTATGTGGTAAGTTCTTGTTGGATGGATGGATAGGCAATGGAAAGAAATCTATAAGCGCATAAAGATATTCAGCTCTGTGTACAAGTAGGAAGGCTCTCGAGGAGAGTGATGTGCTCAAAGTACAGTGGGTCATTTTAGAGAGTCCCTCACGGAGAAACACATGCTCCTGCAAACCCGAGGGCCAGACGTATCTAAGTTGAGAGCGTTCCCACGTGACCTGGCCCATTGATAATGAGCATATCTGAACAGTGAGAGAAAGAAGAAAAGCCCTTCAAAATGTGGAAGTCTCACCTTGAATAGGTAGAAATAAACTTGTTTGGTATCTGCATCTTCTTCCTTGTGGACACAGGTAAAGAGATATTCCACATCCAACACGATTCCCAGGAGTCTGTTCATTTCTTCCTCTGACACATTCTCCAGGTGAGAAACGTGAGCGGCTTAAGATAAAGATCAAAGGAACACAGGTGAGAAGTAGATGGAAACCACCAACAGTCTCCATGTTAAAATGGAACATTCGGGAATTCTCTGGCGGTCCAGTGGTTAGGACTCCGTGCTTTCACTGCAGAGGGCCCGAGTTTGATCCCTGGCTGGGGAACTAAGATCCCACAAGCTGAGTGGTGCAGCCAAAAAATAAGAATAAAATAAAAATTGGACTTCCCGGGTGGCAAAGTGGTTAAGAATCTTCCTGCCAATGCAGGGGACATGGGTTGGAGCCCTGGTCCGGGAAGGTCCCACATGCCATGGAGCAACTAAGCCCGTGTGCCACAACTACTGAGCCTGCACCTAGAGGCTGCGAGCCACAACTACTGAGCCTGCGTGCCACAACTACTGAAGCCTGCGCGCCTAGAGCCTGTGCTCCACAACAAGAGAAGCCACCGCGATGAGAAGCCCGCGCACCACAACGAAGAGTAGCCCCTGCTGGCCGCAACTAGAGAGAAAGCCCGCGCGCAGCAACGAAGAGCCAACACAGCCAAAAATAAATTTTAATAATAATAAAATAAAATAGAACATCCTCTCCCAGGAACCTTCTGGAATCAGACTGCACTGTCAATAGAGGAACTTTCTGAACGTTCCTGAACTTTCTGAACCCCTATAAGACTGATATCTTCACACAAAATCGACTTATAATTGTAAGAGACCACCACCTTGTTAAGCACGAGCCTCCCCCTCCAACACTGAAAATGACCAGCGGCTAATGTACGGTTTTAAGATCTGGAACTTGTTGGCACCAAGTCTGGGTACGACGGTGTTAAATTCTTATATGTTTCCATATAAGCCGATTTTCATCGTGCCAAGAGGGTCCTGTGGTCCTACAGGCTGGATCCAGGATTTGAGGACTGCGGGTTCAGAAGGACCCCAAAACCAGGCTCCCTAAAGGTTTAGCGCTAAGTCCTGTGAACAGTTCTGTGAACAGTTCTGGTGGCCAAGAATATCACATATCAGGAACGACCAAAAAAGAGTATCAGTAAAAACTGAATGAAGGCCCTTTTCCTCAGCCCTCCTGAGATGCAGTGAAACCTCACTATCTCTGCAGCAAAGCCCCAAGGCCTGTCTGAGTTTGAGATTCAACGCCCTGCACAGTCACGCTCCAAACCCACCTCTCCTACCTTTATTCTGTTGTCTCACTATCATTAAGTGGCATATCCATCACCCTCCTCCCCTCCCACACCCCTGTCCTCTCTTCTTCCCAAATCCAGCCCATTTTTCAAGATGAACATGTTTTATCCTCAAAATAATCCTATGAAGTAGGGATGAGTAGCCCCATTTTACGGTTGAGGGAACGGAGGCCCACAGAGACTGAATGCTGTTTCCTCCAATGTCAACTGGCCAACAAGGCAGAGCTGGGGTCTGAAAGCAAAGGATGTTTGACCCAAATTCTGAAGCACCCACGCACATAGTTTTTGGATGACTAGGTGATTCACTTCAAGCCCCTTTCTCTTGAAAGGGACTCTCTCTAGGTAAGCCATCCAACACCCAACCAGGAGCCCAGGAGCACCTTGGGCGGGACCGTGGCTCTCAGGTCTGTGTCCCCAGAACTAATCACTACGCTCACTGTGCTAACAGGCACTGCCCTTCAAGAGCGATCCATTTCAGGTATGTTGACTGAAAATGCTTGGACCTAGAAGCGCTTGAGATGACTTCTAAGGAAAGATTAAACTATGGAGAAGGGTAGGCTTTTCCTTGCCTTTTCAAAGGGAGTTGGAACTAAAGATTCTCGAGGAACAATCCAGGTGTCAAGCATGGGTCAGGCTACTCCACAGACCAAACCATGAAGCCCGGTCCGAAGTCTGGGATAGAGAACGCAGCTGGTACCCCACCCAGATCCCCTTCCCTTACCACCTCAGAGCACATCTCCTGACCTCCAGCTGCCAGCAGCTCTATTCCCTCCTGTCACCATAATCTGCTCTGCCACCTACACGCCCCTCAAGAGCAGCCTTCAAGTTGGCGTATAAAGACGCCAGTTGCCCCGCCCCTCGGGGGGAAGAACTCTGAGCTAAGTGTTCCAGACCAGCTCTCACATCTTCCCCACAGAATTATCCACCTGTTGCCCACAGCGGGAACTGGCTTAATAATGCACCCATATCGGCCACCGTCTCCTCCTGGTCTCACTTTCCCACTCCCCTACCTCCATCCCAAATAAACTAGGACTTGCACTCAGATCCTCGTCTTTGACTCTGCGTCTGTGGGACCTCCAACGAAGATATCCGATCAAAAGCATTTTCAGAGAGGTAAGAGGATTACATACCAAGAGGGTGGGCCTTCCACGCGTCCATGAGGAAGCCAGATTAAAGGGGTTCAAGTTAGAGGGGCAGAGGCCACCCACCTTTCATTCCTTTCTAATGCAGAAAAGCAATGGAAAGGCAGAGGGAAGGTCCCAAGTCACGGGCCATTGGTGATGCGCGTAGGTGTGTACACACCTACATGTGCACGGGTGTGCACCTCTAGACAGCGTTTCTAACAGGGAAGAGGGGAGGAAGGAAATTTGGTGAGGTCTGCCTTAGGTACCATAGATACATCCACAGATACATCTCAACTTGACAACGCCAACACTGTATTACTACATTATGTACACACGAACGTCAGTATTCAAATCTATTACTTTCTACTTGGCTCTACAATACGTGGCTTCATCACTTTCTAATAGATGCCCTTTTAGGTAGAACATGGGCTGGGTCATCTTGTTTTCTCAGGAATGCAAAATTTTCTTGAGGTTAGTCCGAAGCCTTTGGGAGACAGGCCTTATTCTGACAAGTAGGTCAAAATTTTTATGTCACTTATTTACAGAAACAATTTTATTTAAGACTGTTTTGGGCTTGTAATGTTTTCATCTCTTTCCAGTGATAAGTTATGAAAGCAATCAGTCTCCAATATAATATAAATGCCTTCAGATTCTCCAAAATATGAAACAGTCTAATTAAGGTGCTAACATATAGTGGCTTTAACTCGTAGAAGTATACGCCATGATTCACTTTTGAAACCAGTGGTTCACTTTCTTTAAGCCACAAATGCTTTGCCCAGATAAATCCTTAATCAGAATTTAGAAAGAGCTGCTCTTTCTAAACAGAGGTTGAAACAGAGGTTGGAAGCTCCAATTTTCAAAATGGGGTAGGAGTTGGGTGGGGCCCAGCATCCCCTCCCCTTGTTGGGGCTCTAAGCTGCATGGTTTGAAAACCACGATATTCTGAAGAGACTAGATAAAACTTAAAATGCTTAAGACATGAGACCTGAGGAGGTCCATTTCCTTCTGATTCTGTGCATAAGGAAATCCATAATCTCTCCTCCAAGCTCTGTGTGTGACCCCAAGTACAGAGGACTAGAGCTGGAGATATGGGGAAATGGAAAGGAAGCTGCAGGTTCCCAGAGGGAGGAAGGGCGAGGCTGTGCTGGACAAATGGGGGTGTTCCTCACAGCTGAGAGGGTAGGAATCTTCCTCCAAGAATAAAGGAAGGGTGGGTCGGGGGGTGAAGGGAGCTATACTGAGGCAGAAGGATGACAGTGCACGAAAAGGGTTAAGCTTCCTAGAATGAACGATGGGGTGGGGTGGGGGGAAGATTAGATGAAAACAGAGGGAGTGGACCATCTACTTGAGAAGGAAAAAAGCAGCTCTGGACAAGTTGCCATGAAAGAGAAGCTTCCGTAGAGTGAGAAAGCCGGCACGGGCAGATACAACCACGCTGCATCAGTGTGTAGTCGTCTGCACCTGCCCGTTCTCAGACTCTCCAAGCATGGGCCCCTTTCACCAACACTCCTTTTCAGTCTCTGAGCATCTAGCACTCAGCTTTTCCCTCTCATCAAATCCACATCACCAGCTAACGTCTCCTCCCACCCGAATCATCCATCCCCACACCCTACCTCACCACCTCGCCATCCCAACAACCAGTGCACCACCATCCCGGCAAACTTGACTCCAGGATTAAAATCCTCAAGGCCATCCTCAAAACAGCAACTCCCTCTTGCCAAGGAACCTGGCACTCACTCCTTCACTGTCCTTCATCCCCCAACCAGTGCCACCACCGGATGGACGCAGCTGAGCTTTCCCACCCCTACCTTTGTGATCACTGGGATCTCAAGCCCACGGCACAAAACAACCCCCAGACTGCTCTGCTGCCATGGGAGTCTCCCTAAAGCCCCACTGTCCTCATCAACCCCATCTCCACCAAATCCAGAGACGTCTCCTGACTCTTAGGGGCTGCTGAGCAGAATTAGATAGACCCCACAGTCAACACCACGTCATGCCAACACCCAGATACACTTCACTCTAACTGTAAAGCGAACTACTTACTGAACTCGTATTTAACTAAAAAGAGCCACTTATTATTGAAAAAAAAAAAAACCTCTTAATGTTTTCCAAAGAAACCTTTTTGATGCAAATAAGCTCCCTTTGATGAACCAAAAGCATATTTTTTTGAAGAGATATGCCTCTATTATTTACAAGCCTGGAGGCATAGATTAAAAAAATAAAAATCGGGCTTCCCTGGTGGCTCAGTGGTTGAGAGTCCGCCTGCCGATGCAGGGGACGCGGGTTCGAGCCCCGGTCCGGGAAGATCCCACATGCCGCGGAGCGGCTGGGTGCGTGAGCCATGGCCGCTGAGCCTGCGTGTCCGGAGCCTGTGCTCCGCAACGGGAGAGGCCACAACAGTGAGAGGCCCGCGTACCGCAAAAAAAAATAATAATAAAAATCTGTAGACTACAATGTACACATCTACAGCAGTTAATCGGCCACAGAACTCGTAACACTGAGTCAAGGCCATTTAAAGCTTTGATACATGTTCCCTCATGCATCTTCCCAATAAAGTTTTCATCCATGTGCATCCTACCAGCAGTGTGCTAGAACACCCCCTTCCCCGCGCTTGCCAACAGTGAAGAATCATGCTCAGTCATTTCATCAGTCTTTTGAAAATTAATCAGGGTCCCCCACTGTTTTGATTTGCATTCGCTGGAACGCCCTTGGAGTTGTTTGTTTTTCATGTTACTGGCCATTTGTATTTGTTCTTTTGTGCACTACCTATTCACGCCCTCTGCCTGCTTTTTTAGGATGTGGGTCTTTTTCTCATTGCTTGAAAGAGCTTTCTGTCTATCCTCCTGGATTTCATTGGGGGTTTTGTTTGTTAGGTTGTGGTTTGGTTATATAGGAATTTTACATTTTTCAGAAAGTCAAATGTATGTCTGGCATTTCTTTAAGGTCTTGCTTGCAAAGGTCTTTCCCATAAAACCAAAAGATGACAAAAATGTATTTTCTCCTAGCTCTTCAACAGGTTTGTTCTCAACATTTAAAACATTCCTCCACTGAAACATCAATATCATAAAAGACCAAAAAAAAGAAAAAAAAAAAAAAAGGCAGAGGAACCGTTCCATGTCGGAGAAGACTAAAGAGGCCAGCTGTGATGTTGTGATTTATATAAAGAAACATATATTTGGTCTTTGTCTCCTTTCCTAGCACAGTTTCCTAGTAAACTTTCCAAACCTCTTGGAATTTCATAAGTAAGGGTGAAAGGAGTGTCTGTTGTTATTCCTAACGTGTCCCTTTCGACCACACCTGAGCTTCTGTGAATGGGCTTTTGGAAAGCCCCTACTGATGGGGATTGGTTGCCAGGGGAACCAAACCCGTGATGAGAAGGTTGGAACTCAGCCAGCCCCCTCCACCTCCCCAGGAGAGAAGGGGGTCTGGAGGCTGAGCTAATCACTAATCAATCACTATGCCTATATAAACAAGACCTCCGTTAAAACCCCTAACTGAAGGGCATGTGAAGGTTCCAGTAGCTGAAGCCTGGAGGCGCTGGGAGGGCAGCTCGCTTGGACACGGCAGAGGAGCTTTGGGCTCCTTCCACCCCACCCTGCCCTGTGCATCTCTTCCATCTGGCTGTTCCTGACTTGCATCCTTTTTATAGAAAGCCAGAAATCTAGTAAGTGAACTGTTTTCCTGAGAACTCTGAGCCGCTCTAGAAAATTATCCAACTCGAGGAGGGGGCCGTAGGAACCTCTGATACACAGCCCATCAGTCAGAAGCACGGGTTAGGACCTGAGCTTGGGATCGGCATCTGAGCCCTTACCCTGTGGGGTCTGTACTAACTACAGGCAGATCGCAGCAGAATCCAGTTAAGTCGCAGGACACCCAGTCAGTGTCTGCTGGAGAGCTGGAGAACCGCTCGGTGTGGAAAAACCTGCACATCTGGTGTCAGAAGCCTTCCGCAAGTGCTGGGTGTGAGAAGACTCACTGTTTTCCGTTCACATGACAACTAAATACATATGTAATTCTAGACTGGGTGCTTAATGGAGAGGAAAATACGCTCGCAAAGACATTTTGGGGTCAACTATAAAACTGGAATACAAGCAGCAGATTAAGTATTACATTAATGTTAATATTTACTGAAGTTGGTAACTAAACAGAGGTTATGTAAAAGAATATCTGGGAATTCCCTGGCGGTCCTGTGGTTGGGACTCGGCGCTTTCACTGCTGTGGTCCAGGTTTGATCCCCGGCCGGGGAACTAAGATCTTGCATGCAGTGCGGTGTGGCCAAAAAAACTAAAAATTAAAAAAAAAAAAAAGAATATCCTTAAATTTAGAAAATACATACTTATGTATTTAAGAGGAAAAAACCAGGATGTAAATGCAACTTATTCTCATATGGTCCAGGAAAAAAGTATAATACATACAAATACACACACACACACAGACTTGTATATATCAGTCTGTGTGTGTATCTGTGTGTGTGTACACGCAGGCACACGCAAACATACATATGAGAGCAAATGACAAAGCAAATAGGGTAAAATGTTACCAATAGGTAAATCTGGGCAAAAGATACATGGGATGCTCCTTGTTACTATTCTCATCATGACTTTTCTGTAAGTTTGAAATTATTTTCAAATAAATAGTTTTTTAAAAAAATCATCCTTCCATCTAGAATTTGATAATCAGATGTAAAAGGACCCTACTTTCATTTCAAATTGTCTTCCAAGAGCCTGGTACAAAGCATCCACATAATTACCCAAGAATGGCCAACCCTTGACCTGTGGGAAAAGCTCCCTTCTGCTGAGCGCTGTTGCCCACAGTGTCCAGGGCATGGGGGCGCAGGGGGACGCGGGGGACGCGGTGCATCAAGGACTGGGTGGCCACCACCTTGCATCTCCCAGCAGGGTGTACCCTACCACCCCGCAGGGCTGAGTCAGACTTGCAAACACCCAGGGTGCCAGAGCGACCTGCCAAAACCTGCTGCCAGGAACCACAGTGCAGCTGTGGCCTCGCTGGGAACAGGAAACGCACTGTCACCGCAGGCTGTGACCTTCACTCACTCAGCTCTGGCCCCGTAGACTTGTCCCGCACTTCTGCGGACAGCCTGCCAGTCCTCACACACCCTGCGGCGGGAACAGGCGGCTGCTGGGCAGGCTGCTGCTACCACAGCTCCGCTCCTCTGGACCAGAAAGAAAGCAAAGGGCACAGCATCTGTAGGATCTGTGAGCTGTTCAAACATAGTTTTTGTTCATGGGAATTTGAGGTCAAGGCTAGAAGAGGTCAAATGAAGTCTTTCAATGAAAGCTTCTGAACTGACCATGTGCAAAAGGCTTATAATTTAACGGTAGTTTCCTAAAATGGAAAAGAATCTGAAAAAGAATAGATAGATAAACTGAATCACTTTGCTGTACACCTGAAACTAATTCGACATTGTAAATCATCTATACTTCAATAAAAAATAAATTCTTTAAAAGGAATTTTTTTTTAATTAAATAAATAAAAGTGGGGCTTCCCTGGTGGCGCAGTGGTTGAGAGTCCGCCTGCCGATGCAGAGGACACGGGTTCGTGCCCCGGTCCGGGAAGATCCCACATGCCGCGGAGCGGCTGGGCCCGTGAGCCATGGCCGCTGAGCCCGCGCGTCCGGAGCCTGTGCTCCGCAACGGGAGAGGCCACAACAGTGAGAGGCCCACGTACCACAAAAAAAATAATAAAAGTGGTTTCAGGGCTTCCCTGGTAGCGCAGTGGTTGAGAGTCTGCCTGCCGATGCAGGGGACGCGGGTTCGTGCCCCGGTCCGGGAAGATCCCACATGCCGCGGAGCGGCTGGGTGCGTGAGCCATGGCCGCTGAGCCTGCGCGTCCGGAGCCTGTGCTCCGCAACGGGAGAGGCCACAACAGTGAGAGGCCCACGTACCGCAAAAAAAAAAAAAAGAAAAGGTAAAAAGAAATAGGTGAAATCCGTTTTAATATATTTTATCTAACCTAATATATACTAAATTATTTCAACATGTACTCAATGTTAAGAATATTTTACATTCTTTTCTCATATAAGTCTTCAAAATTGGTGTGCATTTTCCAAGGGCAGCACATTTTAACTCGAGCAGCCACAGGTGGCTACGATGTTGCACAGGACAGGTACCCATCATAAACCATGAACCTCCTCTGCAAATAAATGCAACCAGCCGTCTCTTTAGTATTACTAAATGTAATGGATATCTACTAATGAAACAATCCAGTTACACCCAAGGAACTAAATGTATTAGGAACTAGAGAAAAAGTCAGTTCTCCATCTCAGTCCAGTACAGAAAATCAATAAAGGTAGAGAGGACTATAGTTATACAAGCAGGAACACTGCAGTGCAGCTCCAGGAAGTCCTTTATTGTCTGTACCAAGGGCTGGGGGAGTCAGACCTTGGAGGTGAGTAGGGTTCCCCCAGCAGAGAAAGAAGGAGCGGCATGGCAGGTGCTGTGCACCTCCACATCCAAGGCAGAGGTGGGAGAAAGTGTGCAGACCCTTCAGAGAAGGTGGAGCGGCCCGGGGACCAAAATGCAACCCAGGAGGAGGAAAGGCCTGACCCACCTCGCACGCTCAGCTGAAGTGGGCCTTCATCCTGAGAATGAGAGGCCGCCCAGTGGGCTGAAGCGGGAGAATGTGACCACATTAGGTCGCTAGTGCTTTCTTGGGAAGCCAGGTGGAGATGGGGCCTCCAGGTGCTGCTGCAGATGCGACCACAGAAGGCAGAGAAGCAGCCTGAATCCAGGCAGAGCTGGCGGGAGGTGCACTCAGACAACATCCACAGGACTTCGTGGCCGGAGGAGCACAGGGAAAAGTAATAACCTACGTCAGGTGAGCACGAAAAATGCTACCAGGTTCATCCCCTAATTGCGGCTGTACCAGACTCACAGGTCCTGACAACTCTGAAGCCCGTGTGGAAAAACAGAGGACCCCCAGCCAAGAGGAATATGTAGACCTGACCCAGGCGGCGGTGTCCACGTGCTGGCCGGGCCCCACACTTCTGTCACTTGGCATCTGCCGGGACATGTGTAAATGGGGACGACTAAGTGGTGAAGGGGTTTGCAAATGCGGCAAAGCCTGAGAAGAGATGTTGGATCAATAGTCCATGAGAAAAGTACTGGTAAGACACTTCCCACTGTTCAAGAAATAAGCTCTGGTGTAACTGTGAATGCTGGTCTTTACTTTCCTTGGAAAGTTTCTACCGTAAATAAGCAGGTACGCAGAGGTAACCATAGGAATATATACCAATTTCCACTTCTGTGATGTTTAAATATATGTGTGTGTATCAGAAAAAAACTGATGACATTAAAAAACAGTCATAAACTGGGACTTCCCTGGTGGCGCAGTGGTTAAGAATCTGCCTGCCAATGCAAGGGACACCGGTTTGATCCCTGGTCCGGGAAGATCCCACATGCCGCGGAGCAGCTAAGCCCATGCGCCACAACTACTGAGCCTGGGCTCTAGAGCCCGCGAGCCACAACTACTGAGCCCACGTGCTGCAACTACTGAAACCCGTGCACCTAGAGCCCGTGCTCTGCAACAAGAGAAGCCACTGCAAAGCGAAGCCTGTGTACCACAACGAAGAGTAGCCACTGCTTGCCGCAACTAGAGAAAGCCCGCGCACAGCAACGAAGATCCAATGCAGCCAAAAATATAAAAAAATTAAATTAAAAAAAAAGGGGAAAAAAATCAAAAACCTTCCTAAAACTGCAAAAAATGATCAATAGTCAAATTTAATAATCAGTATGTTCAGGCACAGTTCAGAACAATGGACTCCAAAATGACAACAAAAATTCCAATTGTGTTTTGATCACAATGGTGTTTCCTACTGTCCTGGTCATAAAAGGAGGTTGCCATTTAAACAAGCAGTCCCAAAATAAGAAATTTTGATTAATACTAAACTAAGGAGACGTGTTTGGGCCAACTGAAGTACTTTGTTAGTATCCTTCGCCAAGTTTTTATAAGCTGAATGTACTTGTACCAATCCCAAATATCAAATAATTTCAGAGAATGGAGTAGAATGTTCTAGGCCAGCACTATCCAATAGATATATAATGCAAACCACACATGTAATTTTAAGTTTTCCAGTAGCAATACTGAAAAAAGAAACAGGTGAAATTAATTTGAATAATACATTTTATTAACCCAAAATATTATTTCAACATGTAATCAAAATTAATGAGATATCTCACTTCTTTTTCATACTAAGCTTTCAAAATCTGGCCTGTGTTTCACACCCACAGCTCATCTCAATCTAGAGCAGCTACAATTCAAGGGCTCATTAGCCAAATGTAGCAAGTGGCTATAGTATTAGACAGCGTAGGTCTAGACTAACAATTGCATTCTGTGGATGAAGATACTGAACAGCAAGGCGGTTAGGGGACTGGTAAACTGCCAAGCCAGGCGCAGAATTGTTAGTTTCTAACTCCTGCCCGAATGTTCTTTCTATTTAATCAGCGCATCAGCCCTGCAGTAGCCCTGCGTTTGACACCCAGGAGACACAGAAGAGTATCAAATTAAGGCAGGCCAAGGACGCCTGGGATGCAAGTCGCTGTCAGGAGACCGTGTGAAACCAGAGCTCACTGTCAAAAGACCGTGTATGGCTGAGCCAAAGGACACCCAACAGCAAATCAACAGAACAGACACCATCTCAATCGATACGCCTGAGTGTTTTGTTTTGACAAGTCCAAGAACACTACATATATTGTAGGATCTAAATTCATCATACTCAGAATAGTCACTGTGAATAGCACAGTGCACACAAATCGAAATGTTTTTGAGAATTCAAGCTTGCATGACACTGGACAGAATTCCCTAGACTCCGACCTCTACTTTGTTGGTAATATTTAAGAAGTCATGTGCAGGAATAAGAAAAGATGTCTGGCAAAAAAAAAAAAAAACGTGGGGAGGGAAATTGTCAAATGTTAATCATTGTTAAAGCTGGCTGATGGATACAAGGCTGTTTATTAAATGATTCTTCCTACCTTGATGCATAGGTGGAAGTTTCCACAATAAAAAGTTTTTAAAGGGAATTCCCTGGCGGTCCAGTGGTTAGGACTCCAGGCTCCCACTGCTGGGGGCCCGGGTTGAATCTCTGGTCAGGGAACTAAGATCCCGCAAGCCTTGCGGCCCGGCCGAAAAAAAAGGGTCTTTAAGAAAAGGGGTGGGGGAGGAGGCATAATCCTCCTTCTAGAAGAGGAAAAATTTTTCTCGAGCCCTGGCACTAAGACCAGTAAATAATCTATGGCATTCGGGCAATAATTCCAAGAGCACTTGAAAATATGCAGACATCCCAATTCTAAGAAAGCAAACTGAATAGAGAAGAGAAAGGAACCGACAGGGGGAAAATATTTTTAAAACGCCTACAACCCCAATACCCTGAGAAAATCACTGTCAGCAGTGCAACACATGTCCTTCCAGATCATCTCCTGTTCGTATGTATTAAAATATTATCTAACCTAAAGAAATGAGATTATCCTCATGGTGCTGTTCTCAAGTCAGCAGCCCTGCATTTGGGACTGACCACCTTCCGGGTAGTTCTCAAGGGGTGAAACTCAGGGCTGGGTGAGTGACAGATACCACACTAATCAGCTCCTCCTCTGAGGATTTAAATCTTGAACCAATACTCCCAGGGACAGAGGTTAATGGACCTGAATCATACAGGGTCCTGGACAGAAGGCCCATGAATTCTTGCAGCTGGGATCCCAGGACCTGACTGATACCGGGTTTCCCTCTGTTTCCGGCTTGTGGAAGCGACCAGTACTCTTCTTATGAATACGGTTTTCTCATTCAAACTGGACAGAGTTCCCATGTGTTGTTTGAAGTAAAGAACCCTAATAAGAGTAATAAGAACACATTAATCTTCCAGGTATTGTGCTAAAATTCTGATAGGCATTCATTCATTTAATCCTCACGACGCTCCCATGAGGTAAATACTATTATTAACTCCATTTCAGAACTGAAAAACTGGAGGGCCAGGCTGATTACATAATATGCCGCAACTCACAGCTACTGGCTGTTGAGCAAGGATTTGAACTTGCGCTGGTGGATCTTGTCATTTAGTCCTCCGATTAAGCTGCTTTCTGACCTGCTTTTTTCATTAATACATTAAGAATATCTTTCCATGCTGGAAAACACGTCTTTTGTTAAGAGCCATATTGAATTTCATAATATATATTTTCATAATTCAACCAAGGATCTCTTCCATTGGAATATTTAGATTGTTTCTAGTTTTTTTAATAGCATGAATATGGCTATAATAGCTGTCCTTTTAATCTGAAGGCACATCTTAATTTATATTTAGGTTAACTTTCTGGCATGGATCTGTCAGGTCAAAGGATATGTACCCTTTTTTTCCATTCTCGATCATGTACTGTCAAATAAGGGGACTTGTTTTCAAAGCTTGTGAAGAAATATAAAAGGGAACAAAGTTGGCTTTTCTTTGAGAAAGGCTGTTTCTGCCTTTGGGCATTCCTGTGTGTTGACCTGCTCAGAAAGGAGACAATCTGTGCAGCTAACAAAGAAAAAGGACTCTGTTTTGAAATGTTAATTGGTGTAGGATAATAGGATTTCCCAATCAATACCAAATACAGTTCAAGTCCAGTGTTTAGGGAGTTCTCTACTGCATCATATTTCCTGAGGCAATTCTAAAGGGCATCACTCAGGGATCGATAGTAGAAAAGGTGAGTTAAAAGCAAAGATATTCCTCTGGGCTTCCCAGGTGGCGCAGTGGTTGAGAGTCCACCTGCCGATGCAGGGGACACGGGTTCGTGCCCCTGTCCGGGAAGATCCCACAGACTAGACCTAACTCCAGGCTAACGAAGGCTGATGCTCCACCATCTGATATCAGCAGGAAGCTTTAGAGAAAGATGATGGCTAAAAGGAGCCACCCATACCATATGACCCTGCAATCCCACTCCTGGGCATATATCTGGAGAAAAACATGATCCAAAAGGATGCACGCACCCCAGTGTTCACAGCAGCACTATTCACAATAGCCAAGACATGAAAACAACCTGAATGCCCATTGACAGATGAATAGATAAAGAAGATGTGGCACATGTATACAATGGAATATTACTCAGCCATAAAAAAAGAATGAAATAATGCCATTTGTAGCAACATGGATGGACCTAGACATTGTACTGAGTGAAGTAAATCAGACAAAGACAAATATCATATGATATTGCTTACAGGCAGAATCTTTAAAAAATGATACAAATGAACTTATTTACAAAACCGAAACAGACTCACAGACGTAGAGAATGAACTTATGGTTACCAGGGGGGAAGGGTAGTGGGGAGGGATAGTTAGGGAGTTTGGGATTGACATGTACCCACATTATATTTAAAATGGATAACCAACAAGGACCTACTGTAGAGCACAGGGAACTCTGCTCAATATTATGTAGCAACCTAAATGGGAAAAGAATTTGAAAAAGAATAGATACATGTATATGTATAACTGAATCACTTTGCTGTACACCTGAAACTAATATGACATTGTTAATCAACTATACTCCAATATAAAATAAAAAGTCTAAATAAATAGAGACTTCCCTGGTGGTCCAGCAGTTGAGAATCCACCTTCTAATGCAGGGGACGCAGGTTCAATTGCTGGTCGGGGAACTAAGATCCCACACGCCACAGGGCAACTAAGACAGAGCACTGCAACTACAGAGCCCAGGCACTCCGGAGCCCATGCGCCACACCTAGAGAGAAGCCCTCGTGCCACAATGAAAGATCCTGCATGCCGCAACTAAGACCCGACACAGCCAAAAATAAATAAATAAAGTTTAAATTAAAAAAATAAATAAACAAATGGAGCCACCCCCTTATAAAGGGTCAGAATGGAAAAGGCCAAAGTACATTAGTGAGAATGTCTGGCGCTGCGTCCTTGCAACACTGGACAGTAAACTGGACACAGAGACATTCTTTGGGAGACCAGATAGCTGAAGGCAGAAAAGTAAATAAAATAAGTACAGGAGTCCCAGATCCCCTGGGAACTGGAATTTTAATATGTCGGGAAAACGACTTTCTCAGTAACCTTACCCACTCAAACAAAATACAATTTAAAAAGAAAATCTGTATCCTAAAAGTAGGATCAGGACACAGAACATATTAGCACAGGCCTGTTGACTACTTCTGGCAGAGTCTATATGGCCAGGCTGACAATGATTATCTTGCAGGGACAGATAAGAAAGTTGAAAGGGAAAACACAAGTAAATATTTACCAAGCACAACCCCAAGGAAGAAAAGAGCTAGCAGACACAGGAAACTAAAGAATATGAAGATAAACATTCCCAGAAAGTTCAGGGAATCAGAAAATAATAAGAAAAATGAGAATCAGAATCAGGACATATTACGTGTTCATCTAAGTAGCTTGGCTGCCACGTTTCATCTTATTTGGCAATCCCCGTCTCCCTCACTCCCCCGCCAACTCCGTACCAGTCAACCAGCTCTTAGGGAAAACCCGGGAAGAGACAGATGAGGAATCCATGCAAACAGTACAGGATTTGTCTCCCACGTGAAGCCTCCCCAGCAGATTCATGAAGCTAAAGAGTCTCTTTTGTTGCCTCATAAGGAGGTGAGGTGTGCAAGTCTGGTTAACCCACGAATTCAGTAAGTTAGAACTTGCAGGCAACAATGACATTGTTGGTCTCCTTGAAGATTTAGGAACTCACCGAGGGCATGGCTACAACTCCGGCAGGATTCCGTCAGACTGACAATTATTTGCTGCAGGTCAGCTCTGGGGGGAGTGGGAGAAGGGTTGGGGTTTTTCCAGCCATTACATTTACAAGATTCCTCAGCCTAAAAAAAAATGAATAGAGAAACAACGTTATGTAACAGGCAGCCATGGACTGAATGTATTACACGCGAATAATACACTCTAGTCACGTGACAGCTACCCTCCCCCACTCCAGACTTAATAATATTCTCTATATTCACAAGAAACGAATACAGAAAGAAAGCAAAGAAGGTGTGTGACTTGGGCCTTTGGGTTTTTTATTGTGTTTTTGGTTTGGGTTTCTTTTCTGCTGGCTGGAATCCAAGTACTGCCTCAGAAAAAGGACCGTCCCATACACTTCGGTAACACCGCCCCAAGCGAGCCTCCATGGGGGGGTCAATTCCAAGGGAGTCCATCCATGAAGCTTCCCAAAGGGATGAGCCAGACTCCTGAGGTCCCTGCAACACAGCTGGGGCTCCAGCTGCAACTCTGCCCCGCAGAACTGAAGAAGTCAGCAATCTTGGGGACATGAGGAGGGACACAGCAGTTGAAGCCACATGTGCAGGGTCCTCCAAGTCCTTTGGGGGGGGTCCCAGCTGTAGAAGTGGACAGGGCTCGCCACGTCGTCTGGGATTTTTACCTCTGTGTATTTCCCAGGCCTCCTGTACTAGAATACTATTATTTTAGCAACGCTTGATAGAGATCTTCCTTAACTTCTTTCACTTACTTCACACTTCCCCACCTTCTTAGAGAACAGCAAATATGATTGAGCATTTCAGTGATGACTTCGGTTGTGAAGCAGAGGACAAGGATAGAAAGACATCGATTATTCCCAACTACGCTACCAAGCTACCATGCTGGGTATTCAGGGGTCGTAAGTTGTGGAAGGCAATGTGGAAGGCTTGCACCGAATGACTCAAGCCGCTTAGAATTCTACCCACTTCTGGTGTATCCTTCACCACTCCATCCCTCTCTTATTTACTGCTTCAAATCTGCTGTGGCTGGGAAACCAAAAAATTAATTGTTAGAACAACATGAGACACAGGCAGATTCATTCCGGGCCTTCTACGTGCTCTGTCCAATACGGGAGTCACAAGCCACGCGTGGCTATTGCGCACTTGAAATGTGGCTTGTGCACGTTGAAATGCATTGTGGGCTTAAAATACACAGAGTTAGAAGACGGGCGCGAGGGGAAAAAAGTCTCAGTAATTTTCATATTCATTACATGTTGAAATGTCAGTAGTTTAGATACATGGAGTTAAATAAGAGATATTAAAATTCATTTGACCTGTTTCTTTTTTACTTTTCTTAATGTGGGCACCAGAACATTTAAAATTACACATGTGGTTCACATTACACTTCCACTGGACAGCACTGGCCTTGAAACAAATCGCAGTAGATTTCTGTGCTTGGGCTTCGTGTTAGATCTTTTGTTCCCTCAGACGTCTCTCCTCCCTGCTTTGGATCCTGCCCCCCACCCAACCCTCCATCCCCTCGTGTACCAGATGGCTGAAGTTAACAGGAGTCTGATTTGTAGAAAATTCCAGAATGGCTGCTGCCTTGACCTCACACAGAAAACTCTCCAAGAGAGGAACAGTTTCTGAAGTATAGGCGTGTATAGGAGAGTAAGAAAGAAAGAATAAATAATTGGTAAGGCAGGAAGGGTCAAGGTGGAAGAAGAAAAATCTGCTTTGGATGGTAAGTCCTCTCCAGGGGGCCCCGTGAACCTGGCAAGCCCAACCCGATGGCGCCTCACATTTCATCACAGCGCGGATGGGGAAGGATGGGCCCGAGGAAGGACCTTACACCAGGTACCCCAACAGAGCAGCCCCCCGCGAGTAGCCCCCGTCACCCTCCTCTGTTTGGCCAGGCACCAGGCAGGACCTAGGCAGGACCTACCGTTACCCTCATTGCTCTGCTACTAAGCTGAGCCGGGCCCTGAAATTCTCTGCCGTGAACCATCCACCTCCTTAGAGACTTGGAAAGGTCTCCGAGGCCATGTTCTTGAGGGGGACACTCATAAGAACCTGCTCCCCGCAAAGCAGCCCGACAGGCTCCGGAGGGCTGGGGGAGACCACTCCCGCCCCGTGGACCTCTCCTCTTCTAATCGTGGGAGAGCTACTTGAAGGGACTCCCACAGCCCCCAGCTTCTCTGAGCGCTTGGTCTGATCCCGCTGCCCTCTCCGAAATGATCTTTGGTTGGAAAAAGAAAAGTGATGACAAAACAAGTGAATGAAGGAGAGCAGGACAAACCTAAGAAGAGAAAACAGTGATAGCCAGAAACCCTGAGTTCGGAGACCTACATTCTAAGCCAAAGACTACTATGCATACTGAGTCACTCACTACCACAGGGTGTGCTGAGGGCCTACCATGGGCCGGGTACTTTTGCTGGGTATGGAAGGGAACGAAGAAAGATCCTGCCTGTCCTCAAGGAGCTGACACTGGGGTGCTGCAGGAGAGGGCAAACGGGCAACACCAATAAGCACATCATACAGTATGTCAGAGAGTGACGGCGCTCGGAAAGAAAGATGGAGCGATGGATACAGGGGGGTTCGGGGAACAGTGAGATCGAACGTGCAAGTTCAACCAGGCCTTTTAGAGAGGGTGGCATTCAACCAAAGGCTTGACCGTTAGGGACCTGGCGGAAGAGCATCCCAGGCTCGAAAAGGCGAGCATGCCTGGTCTGCTCAACACAAAGGCCAGCACAGCTAGAGCACAGCAAGCAAAGGAAAGAGCCGCAGACAGCGAGGTAAGGTGGACGTGGCGGGGAATCCTACAAGGCCTCCCAGGCGATGATAAAGACTTTAGCCTGGTTACTTGATCTCTTCCCTTCCTCTCAAACAGGATCCTCCAGGCTTGAAGCAGGGACAGGAATGGAGCGCAAAGACATGAGGCAGGGTGTCTCCAAACTCATTTCTTTCTCTTTCACTTTTTCCTTTAGTCATTAGGGTCAACCATCCCCACTTGCTTTTTTCTTTTTCTTTAATGGCAATCATTAAGGCAAAAAAAAAAAAAAAAAGGTCCATCCGTTTTCCTGTCCCTAAATTACATGAGCAAATCATCCTATTTCCTTCTTCTGTTAACTTCCAGTCCAGGACCAATGATGCCTTCTATCACATGGAGAAACACCATAATTCCTAATACAATCCAGAACTTAATAAATCTGTGCTATCTGGATAGGAAGGAACGCCAACACCGTCACCGAGGCCCACCAAGGGAACACAGGATTGTCATCAATGTGCCGAGTTGCCTAGTCAAGGGTTTCCTCACTTAGTAAGGCCGAGGATTTATGTTAGGGTTTGGGGTCAACTGGATAAGGACTGAAGTTCAGAACGCTGAGGAATCATGTGACCTGGGAGTCTGTCCTCAATTTGCCTCAGCAACCCCTTTAGCTTTTGACAAACGTGATGGATTTTGCATCCTGGCAGGTTAGCAACCACAGCCTAAGTCTCCTTCTCTGGCAGGCTGGCTCGGGGCAGGAAGTAAAACTGGCAGGAACTCTGTATAGACCAGAATTAAACCCACCAGAGCCAGCATCTGTGACTCCAGATTCTCGGAGAGACGGTGACCTAGTTAAGCGTGAAGTTCCTCATTACGGGAAGCTGAGAAGCCAGCGTGCTCTGAATCCATCCCATACACTCCACATCTACGAGAAGAGCCATCAGCCTGGACAAAAGAGGCTGGACAAAAAAAGGTCTGAGTCCACAGGTAAGAAACCCCTCGGTATGTGCTTGGGTCTGATGGGACCTCCCCACTGCTTTTCACACAGTGTGCAGACTGGATTAGCTCAGAAGACACTGCTAATGGGGTGGGTTCTCTCTGCATTTGCAGGGTGGTGAGAAGAATGCACAGGGAGGAGAAGGCAAAGAGTAGATAAGGGACTTCCCTGGTGGCACAGTGGTTAAGAATCCGCCTGCCAGCGCAGGGGACGTGGCTTCGATCCCTGGTCCGAGAAGATCCCACAGGCCACGGAGCAACTAAGCCCATGCACCACAACTGCTGAGCCTGTGCTCTAGAGCCTGCAAGCCACAACTACTGAGCCCACGAGCCACAACTACTGAAGTCCGTGCACCTAGAGCCTGTGCTCTGCAAGAGAAGCCACCGCAATGAGAAGCCCGCGCACCACAACTAGAGAAAGCCCACGTGCAGCAACAAAGACCCAACACAGACAAAAATAAATTAATTATTTAATTAAATAAATAAAGGGTAGATAAAACACGAGCTTTTCCTGCTTTCTTTCCTGCGCCACCTATCCATTCTTCAAACCATGAGCGCCCACTGCACGACACTCACAGGCCTGGATACTGAGACACAAGAAATCTCTGTGGAACACAGGCTCTAGGCACACGGGCTTCAGCAGTTGTGGCACATGGGCTCAGTAGTTGTGGCTCACAGGCTTAGTTGCTCCACAGCATGTGGGATCTTCCCAGACCAGGGCTCGAACCCATGTCCCCTGCATTGGCAGGCGGATTCTTTTTTTTTTTTAGAAGGAAACAATGTACTTTTTTTTTTTTTTTTTTTTTTTTTTGCGGTACACGGGCCTCTCACTGTTGTGGCCTCTCCCGTTGCAGAGCACAGGCTCCGGACGCGCAGACTCAGCGGCCATGGCTCACGGGCCCAGCCGCTCCGTGGCATGTGGGATCTTCCCGGACCGGGGCACGAACCCGCATCCCCTGCATTGGCAGGCGGACTCTCAACCACTGCGCCACCAGGGAAGCCCTAAATATTTTAATAAAAACAATTCCACAGCATTTATTGTCATCTGGTAATAACATAAAGGTGAGCAAAACAATATAAATAAATGCTTTAGAACTACACTCCTAACAAAGGACACCTAAAAAAACTGTACTGCCTTCTCAACAACTTCTCACTTCACTGATCATTTCTAGTTGGAGACACTTTGGAGCAGAGTAATGTTAGCATGATCCGACCCAGTTGTTTTCGTGACTTTGTTTTAGAATGGATCTCTTCTGCATCACCTAATACGAGGTTCATATACTCATCAGTACCAATGATACAGCCCTCGATCCACATATTCACTTGCTCATAAAGCCACACCTGAATCCGAGATCCATTTGGCAAGTATCTGAAGATGAGATGGATGGGCTGCACCATCACCTTCTGCACCTCCTGGCCCTGGCCCCGGTACGCCATGGTGGAAACTCACAAAGACCACACTATCCCGCACGCTACCTCAAAAAAAATGGCAGGCGGATTCTTAACCACTGCACCACCAAGGAAGTCTGCCCTTGCTTTTTTTATGTCATACTATTTACCTTAAAAATTCAACCTAAATTACAAACAAAAGGTTGAACCATTGGCCTAAAATAGATAAGACTTTGGGATTGAATCAGATAGGTAATGCATACCTATTCCTCCTGAAGCTCTGCTTAGCAACTAGATTCCTGGAAATTTTCCCAGATAACCTGGGAGAATGAGACTGGATGTTCCTGCAGCAAAGCCCTAGGACTAGGATGTTCTTTCATGATATATTGCTTCCTCAGACTCTGGAGCAGCCGAGAGGGCAGGGATGGAGAAAAGGGGCAGAGGAAAAGGGAGCCGGGAAGGTTGAGGCAATCCTCCATCACAAGAGGCCGGCAGGAGACTGGGGAAGGGGCCTTTCTGAGCCCTCCCGCAAGAACTTGTCCCCTTCCTCCACAGCCCTTCAGCACCTGCCCTCGACCAACCCACAGCAACGATAGGGGAAGGAAGGGAGGCAAACTCATGGTCAGCAAAATGTTCCATCTTAGGTTGAAGCTGGTAGAAAGGCTGCAGGTACACAGTATCAAAGCTGTGGTCAGAAGGGTGGGCCTCACAGTGATATAACTGTGGTTTCAAATCTTAGCTCCAACATTTACTAACTGTATGAACCCGGGGTAAACCCCTTAACCTCCTAAGCTTCCCAAGCTATAAAATGAGTATAAAATACCTATCTCACAAGACTGGTGGGGGCATTAAGTAATGAATGTGGGTAGGCGCTAGAGTGAACACAAGTGGTTATAAAGATGATGGTAATATGCTAGGAGTGCCCTGTTAGGTGAAGGATGAGCTGGAACAAGAGCTCTGTAAGTCATGATGAACTACAACAGTTAATACTTCAAAGCAAGGACCTGAAGAGGATGCAGCCGATGAAAGTAGCTTCAGGATACTGGCCCCAATCACTAGAGAATCACAGCTCTTACTGAACAAAAGATTGGACAGCTTACAAATGAAAAGTTATGCCCCTCACACATATGATCCAGCAACCCCACTCCTGGGCATTATCCAGACAAAACTCTTAATTTGAAAAGATATATGCACCCCTATGTTCACAGCAGCACTATTCACAATAGCCAAGACATGGAAGCAACCTAAAGGTCCATCAACAGATGAATGGATAAAGAAAATATGGTATATACACATACACACACACACACACACACACACACACACACACACACACACACACACACAATGGAATATTACTCAGCCATAAAAAGGAATGAAATAATGCCATTTGCAGCAACATGAATGGACCTAGGGACTATCATACTAAGTGAAGTAAGTCAGACAGAGAAAGACAACTATCATATGATATCGCTTATATGTGGAATCTAAAAAAACAATGATACAAATGAACTTATTTACAAAACAGAGAGTCACAGATGTTGGAAACAAACTTACGGTTACCAAGGGGGAGGGGGGGAGGGATAAACTGGGAGATTGGGATTGACACATACACACTACTATATGTAAAATAGATAACTAATAAGGACCTACAAGGAACTCTACTCAATACTCTGTAATGACCTATATGGGTAAAGAAAATTTAAAAAGACTGGACAGACGTATACGTATAACTGACTCACTTTACTGTACAGCAGAAACTAACACAACATTGTAGATCAACTATACTCCAATAAAAATTAAAAAAAAAAAAAAGTGATGCTCCTTGCAGAATCAATCAGCTCCATTCCCACCACATGTGAGAACAATGGGAAGTCACTCAAAAGGCTCATGGGGTGACCTTGGTGGACATTTTTATAACAGAGTGGATGTGAAGAGAAAGAAATGGCAAGGTTACATATACACAATCACTCAGTAAGAACACAATGTATCAAAACCTATGGGATATGGTTAAGGCAACACATAAAGGAAAACAAAGACCCTTAAATGCATTTACGGGAAAAAACAGAAAGATTAAAAATAAATGAACTGGGCTTCCCTGGTGGCGCAGTGGTTGAGAGTCTGCCTGCCGATGCGGGGGACACGGGTTCGTGCCCCGGGCCGGGAGGATCCCACATGCCGCGGAGCGGCTGGGCCCGTGAGCCATGGCCGCTGGGCCTGCGAGTCCGGAGCCTGTGCTCCGCAACGGGAGAGGCCACAGCAGTGAGAGTTCCGCGTACCGCAAAAAAAAAAAAAAAAAAAAAAAAAAAAATAAATGAACTAATCATTCAACTCAATAATCTAGAAAAAAAGTAACAAACTCAAGGAAAATTTTTTAAAACTCAAGGAAAATAGACAAAAGAAATCAATGCAAAAAATATTTAAGGAACTCAATAATGAACAGAAGCATATACCTAGCCAGTATTATAAATGGTTGGTTTTTGAAAAGAACATTAAATTAGGGCTTCCCTGGCAGCACAGTGGTTGAGAGTACGCCTGCCGATGCAGGGGACACGGGTTCGTGCCCCGGTCCGGGAAGATCCCACATGCCGCGGAGCGGCTGGGCCCATGAGCCATGGCCGCTGAGCCTGCGCGTCTGGAGCCTGTGCTCCGCAATGGGAGAGGCCACGACAGTGAGAGGCCCGTGTACAGCAAAAAAAAAAAAAAAAAAAAGAACATTAAATTAAACAAACTCTTGGCAAGTCTAATCAAGGCGGAAATAAAGAAGTGAGAAAGGACATAAAACTACAGATTTATTTTATAGCCTAAATAAGTACTCTGTAGAACTTTATACCAATAAATTTGAAAAACTAGATGAAACAGGTGACTTCCTGACTTCCCTCAGAAAATATAAATTATCAAACCTGATTTACTAAGTACTAAAGTTTCTAACAATCCTAGAAGAAGTGAAAAGGGCGTCAAAAATCTACGCCTAAAAAAGGACCTAAAAAAGGACCCAAATAAAAAAAATGTTATAGGAACATTCTAGTTAATTCTCAAGGGTCATCCAACATAAATATTATGTGAACCACAGACAAAATTTTAAATTTTCTAGTAGCCAGATTTCAAAAAGTAAAAGTAGGCGAGATTAAGGTAAGTAATAAATTTATTTCATATAACATCTAAAATGTTACCATTTTAACATGGAATTGGTATAAAAATATTATAAATAAGATATTTTACATAGTTTTTTATGCTAAGTCTTCAAAACCCAAGGGATATCTGACATGGCACATCTCAACTCAAACAAGCCATGTTTCAGATAGTCAATTGTCATTTGTGGCTAGTGGCTACCATATTGGACAGCAGGAAACCAGGTCACTGGTATTGAAAACGGTGCCAAAGCATTATAAAAAGATTAAAAAACACATATCATTCTATGAATTCAGTATAACCCTAACAGTAAAACAAAATACAGAGAGCAAAAAAACATAGAAAAAGTCACCAGCCCAACCTCACAACAACAAAAATGAAATACTTGTAAATCAAATTCAACAATACAGGGGGACTTCCCTGGTGGTCCAGTGGGTTAAGACTCCACACTCCCAATGCAGGGGGCCGGGTTCGATCCCTGGTTGGAGAACTAGATCCTACATGCCACAACTAAGAAGCCCTCATGCCGGAACTAAGAAGTCCGCATGCTGCAACCAAGATCCTGCATGCCACAACTAAGACCTGGCACAGCCAAAATAAGTAAATATTTTTTTAAAATTTGACACTACACAATCCAACATCATGCATCTTGACTAGTACATAATAACTAAACTTTATTACAGGAATGCAAAGATAGATCATTTGAAACAAATTAATTCATACATTAACAAATTAAAGGAAGAGAAAATCATTACGACTGATGCCCGAAAAAGCTTTTCAAAGCATTCAAAATTAATTTCTGATTTTTAAAAAAATAGCAAATTTGGTATAGAAGAAAATTATATTAACTTGAAAGCAAACATTATACTAAATAGACATAAAATCACTCCTACTGGGACTTCCCTGGTGGTCCAGTGGTTAAGACTCTGCACTTCCAATGCAGGGGGCACAGGTTCGATCCCTGGTCAGTGAATTAAGATCCCTCATGCCACGCAGCACAGCCAAAAAAAAAAATCATTCCTATTAAAGTCACCAAAACAAGAAAGTCCTGAATATGCCCAGAGTTCAACACTGTACTAGTACTACACAAAAATTATGAATATTGGTAGGCAATTCTTAAAGCTTATCAAAACTAATAAAGAAATTAATAAACTGGCTGGATATAAGAGCAACATAAAACTCAGAAGCTTTTCCATCACCAATAGCCACTCAGAAAATGTAACAGGAAAAAAAAGATCCTAATAGCAAGAGCCATCAAATACTTAGGGTCAAAACTTCAAGATGAGTCAGACCTATATTCAAAAAACTACAACTGTCTACTAAAGATGAATAAATGAAGAAATATGCATTGTTCTTGATAGGAAGACTGAACAGTGTAAAGATATCAATTCTCCTTAATCTATAAATGTTGTAACTCAGGATCAGTTGAGAGGGCATACACTTACAACCCATAATCAAAGTATTAAGATCCAGAGCATATATAGATCATCTACAAAACAATCTGAAAAAGGCAGTCTGATAGAAACAAAATGGCAAATCCAAGTGATTCCAAGAAAAATGAATGCTAATTACAAACAAACCTGTACAAAGTGATCAAAGTAACTATTAATGGGGAAATAAAAAATTAAAAGCCCTGCGATGAAATTTTTAAAAAGCAAAAACAAGAAAAATAAAAGATAAAAACCCTGTGATATATTTCCTCACACTAATTAGTTTGCCAAAAAATAAAAATAAAAGGTTGACATCTTGCAGGGGAAACATGCACCTCATACACATGTGTGGGAGGAAACACTGGTGCAGCCTTTTGGAAGTCAAATTGGAATGTTCCTGCCCTTTGGCCCAACGGCACAATTAGGAAGGGCACCTACAGAAATATTCACATGTGCTCAATTATATTTGTATATACTGTTTATTAAAGCAAAATATATATATATGTCATCTTATATATATCATATATATGTCATCTAAAATTTGATCGAGAAGAATTTATTAAATTATGTAGCTTGTTACTACCGACTATTGTACCACCTTTATCACACGCTAGGGACTTCCCTGGAGGTCCAGTGGTTAAGACTGTGCTTCCAATGCAGAGGCCACATTCGGAAGCAGCAGGTTCGAACCCTGGTCAGGGAACTAAGATCCCACATGCCGCGTAGTGTGGCCAAATTAAAAAAAAAAAAAGGCTAACTCAAGACATGGAAGCAACCTAAGTGTCCATCGACAGATGAATGGATAAAGATGTGAGATACATATATATATTTATAAATATATATATAAAGTAATATTCCATTGTGTATGTATATATATTACATATACAATGCAATATTACTCAGGCATAAGAAAGAATGAAATAATGCCATTTGCAGCAACATGGATGGACCTAGAGATTATAATACTAAGTGAAGTAACTCAAAGACAAATATCATATGATATCACTTATATGTGCAATCTAAATAATGATACAAATGAACTTATTTACAAAACAAAAATAGACTCACAGATATAGAAAACAAAGTTACCAGTGGGGATAGCAGGGAGCAGGGGATAAATGAGGAGTTTGGGATTAACATATACACACTACTATATATAAAACAGATAAACAAGGACCTACTGTATAGCACAGGGAACTATATTCAATACCTTGTCATAACCTATAAGGGAAAAGAATCTGAAAAAGAATATAGGGACTTCCCTGGGGGCGCAGTGGTTAAGAATCCTCCTGCCAATGCAGGGGACACAGGTTTGATCCCTGGTCCAGGAAGATCCCACATGCTGTGCAGCAACTAAGCCCGTGAGCCACAACTACTGAGCCCATGAGCCACCACTACTGGAGCCCGCTCCTAGAGACTGTGACCTGAAATAAGAAGCCACCACAATGAGAAGCCCGCACACCACAACGAAGACCCAACGCAGGCAAAAATAAATAAGTTTATTTTAAAAAGTATATATGTATGTATGTACAATACAAACTGAATCACTTTGCTGTATACCTGAAACTAACACAACATTGTAAATTAACTATACTTCAATTTTTTAAAAAATGGTTTAAAAAAAAAAAGAAGGCGGCTAACTATTTGTGCTGATGTGGGACCTCTCTAGGTCCCGGTAAATGGCAGAAAAGGCAAACCACAGAACAATATATACCATAATCTGATATATGTTTTTTAAAAATAAATGAATAAGCAATTTAAATATATACGAATGTGGGGAATTCCATGGTGGTCCAGTGGTTAGGACTCTGCACTTCCACTGCCAAGGGCCTAGGTTCGATCCCTGGTGGGGAAACTAAGATCCTACAAGGCAGGCGACGCAGCCAAAAAAATGTGCGTGTGTGTGTGTGTGTGTGTATGAATGTGGGTGGGTATACAGAGGGCCTAGACAGATACATACTTATGGGGGATGGGGCAAAAGTTGGGGAGGGGAAGGGACATTCCCACTGTACTCTATATTCTTCTCTGTGGTATTCATATTCATGGGTTGCTTGCTAATTTTCTTTAACATTGATTCCTCTGAAGGGAAAACATAATTCCGGAGAGATTCCAACAACAATAACAGAGGCTCAGTATACATCAGTTGTGTGAAGGAGGGTGGAAACCACCTTCTTATCACAGACCACATTTAAGAATTCAAGGATCCAAAACTCTTCTCCCTGTGTGTCTGCTTATAAACCAACCCCTCCCCTCACTGAGGTTCAAGCCAAAAAGTAACAAGCTTGCAACTCTTGGAGAAGACAGTACAGATTTTTAGAGATATTAATCTTAACTTCATGACTGCAAAAGACTCAGAGCAATCGGCCCAGAAAGAAAAGTTTGTGCCTCTTCTTGTCTTAACAGGACAGAATAATGCCACGTCCATGCAGGGGCTGCTAAATGGGTGGGTCACAAATCTCATGGCAGGGAGATTCCTCCCAATAGCCTACTCAATAAAAAATGTTACATCCCAAATATTAACCACATTTATTTAAGCCACTTGTGATAGAAGTGCTTAATAAGCTGTACGACAATGAACCCTGATACTTAAAAATGAACTGAATAAAGGACTTTTCTTTCAAAACTGGCCAACTCGGCTTCCTCCACTGAGTCTTGGGGACCCAGTAGCTTTTACAAAGTAGGTTTTCATTTCTTAAGCTAAGAGGAGGGTAAAGGGAGGGCGAGAAGAGAGGAGAGAGGGCGAAAGTACAGGGCAAAACACTGAGAAGCATAAAAGCTTTGTCAGCGTGTTGGCCAGCACATGGCAGTCCGCCACAAGCCGCTATGCAGCCCTCAGAGAAAGTCCAAGTTGAGATGCGTTGTAACTGTAAGATATGCACTGAATTTCAAAGACTTAGTGTCCAAGGGGGAAAAAAGAATGTTAAAATATCTCGTTAAGAATTCTGTTATATTGATTACATGTTATAATGATATTTTGGAATATTACATAAAACATTAAAATTAACGAAATGGAATTGTTTTCTCTCATTTTTTTTAATGTGATGTGGTGGGTGGAATAGTGTCCCCCCAAAGTTTAGGACCACCTGGAACCTCACAAAGGGAACTTATTTGGAAATAGGATTACTTAAGTATCTTTTTTTTTTTTTTTTAAGCTTATTTTTGGCTGCGTTGGGTTTCTGTTGCTGTGCGCGGGCTTTCTCTAGTTGTGGTGAGCGGGGGCTACTCTTCGTTGCAGTGTGCAGGCTTCTCACTGCGGTGGCTTCTCTTGTTGCGGAGCACGGGCCCTAGGCACATGGGCTTCAGTAGTTGCAGCATGCAGGCTCAGTAGTTGTGATGCATGGACTTAGTTGCTCCGTGGCATGTGGGATCTTCCCAGACCAGGGCTTAAACCCAGGTCCCCTGCATTGACAGGTGAATTCTTAACCACTGCACCACCAGGGAAGTCCTACTTAAGGATCTTGAGATGAAATTATCCTGATTTAGACTGGGCCCTAAAACCAATAACTGGTTTGTTTGTTTTTTTGCAATACGCGGGCCTTTCACTGTTGTGGCCTCTCCCGTTGCGGAGCACAGGCTCCGGATGCGCAGGCTCAGCGGCCATGGCTCACGGGCCTAGCCGCTCCACGGCATGTGGGACCTTCCCAGACCGGGGCACGAACCCGCATCCCCCGCATCGGCAGGTGGACTCTCAACCACTGCACCACCAGGGAAGCCCAATAACTGGTATTTTTATAAGAGAAAGGAGAGAGGGAGATTTGGAAGCCGAGTCACTGACACTCAGGGAAGATGCCATGTGAGAACGGAGGCGGAGACTGGAGAGACACAACTATAAAACCAAGGAAGGGGAATTCCCTGGCGGTCCAGTGGTTAGGAGTCCGTGCTTTCACTACCATGGGTGTGGGTTCAATCCCTGGTCGGGGAACTAAGATCCCAAAAGTCACGGGGGAAAAAACAAAAACAAAAACAAGAAAGGCCAAGCGTTGCCAGGAATCACCAGATGCTAGAAAAGGCAAGGAAGGATTCTTTCCAGACCCTTCAAAGGGAGCGTGGCCCTGCTGACACCTTGATTTCAGACCTCTGGCCTCCAGAACTCAATTAAAGGAACTTTCTGACAATTTGTTTGTGATCATTTGTTATGGCAGCCCGAGGAAATAAATACAAGTGGCATAAAATAGATAACTAATAAGGACCTACTTTATAGCACAGGGAACTCTACTCAATACTCTGTAATGACCTATATGGGAAAAGAATCTAAAAAAGAGTGGATACATCTATATGTATAACTGATTCACTTTGCTGTACAGCAGAAATTAACAACATTGTAAATCAACTATACTCCAGTGAAAATTTAAAAGAAAATATACAAGTAGCTATAAGGAAATGTCAAGTTACAGATGTGGGCTCACATTCTACTTCTGGTGACACTGCTGCACTAGAGTTTAAAGGGAATTCACCCCCTCAAACCCAAGTCTTCACTATGGAACCTAACAGCTTAGGCAAAGAATAGTCCCCATATTTCTTAAGTGGTTCTAATTGATGAAAGTTATACCCCATTGAGATATCTGGAAGTCTCTCGATTTTGCTCACTTGCTTCTAAATTTTTCATGTTGGTAGGATAGGAAAAATACTTCCTAACATGTGTACAAGCATCATGGGACACTCAGAACCTAAGTGCACAACATTTTTAATATGTATGGGACTTATTGCCCAGTTTACTGAAGGGGACGTATTATGTCCTTGGAAAACATTCAACCATTATCCTCAACTGCCAGCGAAGCATTTTCTGCCAAGTGTCCCAAGCTGCTGCCACCCTGCCCTCTGCCTTGGCCTTCCTATCTCCCTTCCAGATGTTCAGGCCCAGCCACTGTGCTTTGAGATAAGACGTCTCCCTTCAAAACACCTTTCCCATGTCTCTCCTTAATAAGACAAGACAGCTGCTGTTGCAGGGAACTCCCAAGGGGGTTGGCCTCGCAGCTTCAACAAAGTATCAGCTGCAGGACAACCTTTTAGGGCGTGCACTGCCAAGCCAATTACCACCGCAGCTAGCAACCCAGGCACAGGCGGGGAGGCTGCCAGGGGGAGTGCATCTCCCCTCCCCCCCCTACCCCAGGGGCAAGTCTCTGCAGATGTGGCAGCACCATGGCAGCACCGAGAAAGGAAAAGCCACCTCATTGCTTTCGACAGGCCCAGGACAAACATGTTTTTTGCCCCAACAGGATCCAGAGTGAGAGGTCAGAAGAATGCACCAGATTTTGTCAGACTACACAGAAGCCAGGACGGATGATGAGAAGGAAGCAAAACTGGATAAACAAGTGATCATGACCCAGATGACAGGCAGGCAAGGGGGAAGGGTGCTTCCCAGTTCACTCAGCGTCGATGAGAGACGTGAGCGTGAAGATATTTGGGTGGCATCCAGAGGAACCGGAGAGAGATGGCCAAGCTGCTAGCAGGGCTCTGTGACGCTTAAAATGCTGGAAAGTCATATTTGCTGGAAAAGTTAAATCAGTGACAGGGACGTCCCACAGCAAAATCACACAGATGGGAAATGTAGGGAGTAAAACTGTGAATCCAACATTTATTAAGAACCAGAAAAAAAAGGCACTTGTATACTTGTTCTTATCTCACCTCGTGTGAGAAAGCGATTTTTTTTTTTTTTTTTTGGCCGTACCACATGACATGTGGGATCTTAGTTCCCCAGCCAGGGATCGAACCCATGCCCCCTGCAGTGGAAGCTCGGAGTCTTAATGGACTGTCAGGGAAGTCTCGAGAAAGGGATTTATTATTCCCGTTATTCAGAAGAGAAAGCTGAGGCTCTAAGATGTTGAGACACTTGCCCGAGCTTATTCAGTCTACCCTGCAGAAGGACTAAGTGCGTTCAGGCAGGTAACTGGTCCTGTGGTTGTGTGTATGTCGGGGGGAGGGAGGGAGGGTGTCCTCACTCTGTCTTACTACCTCTCTGTTCCAGGCTGGACAAAGGCAGAATGTTCAAAGGTCAAGAACCAAAATCACAATGAGATACAACTTCACACCTACGAGGATGGCTATAATCAAATGAGCAGGTAAGGGGACTTCCCTGGTGGCGCAGTGGTTAAGACTCTGTGCTCCCAATGCAGGGGACCCGGGTTCGATCCCTGGTCAGGGAACTAGATCCCACATGCATGCCGCAACTAAGGAGCCCGCCTGCTACAACTAAGGAGTCCTCGAGCCACAACTAAGGAGCCTGCCTGCTGCAACTAAGACCCAGCACAACAAAATTTAAAAAAAAAAAGAGCAGGTAATAAATTTTGTCAAGGATATGAGGAAATGGGAATCCTCACACGTTGTTGGAGGGGACTGTAACACGGCGCAGTTGCTTTGGAAACCGTTTGGCGGTTTCTTAAAAAGTTAAACCAATAGAAAACCCCAAAATAAACCCTCACATATATGGTCAAATGATTCTCGACAAGGGTGCCAAGACCATTCAATGGGAAAAGGACAGTCTTTTTGACAAACAATGCTGGAAAAACTGGACATTCACATGCAAAAGAATGAAATTGTTGGACCCTTACCTTACACCATATACAAAAACTAACTTCAAATGGATCAAAGACCTAAACATAAAACCTAAAACTATAAAACTCTTAGGAGAAAATACAGGGGGGGAAAGCTGCATGACATTCGATTTGGCAGTGACTTCTTGGATATGACACCAAAAGCAAAGGCAACAACAACAAAAAATAGGATTTAATTGGGAATTCTCTGGGGGTCCAGTGGTTAGAACTTGGCACTTCCACTGCAGGCGGCCCGGGTTCGATCCCTGGTTGGGGAAATAAGATCCCACAAACTGCACAATGCAGCAAAAAAAAAAAAAAGGACTTAATCAAAATTTTAAACTTCTGTGCATCAAAAGAACATAATCAACAGACTGAAAAGTAGTCAAATCATAGAGACAGAGAGAATAATGGAGGCTGGCAGGAGCTGAGTGGACAGAGCCCTGGGGAGTTACTGTTCAGTGGGCAGTTTCAGTTTTGCAGGATGAAATGAATTCTAAGCAGAGACGGTGGGGATGGCCGCACAGCATAGTGAATTTCTCTGTGCCGCTGAACTGTACACTTAAAAATGGTTAAGTTGATAAATTTTACGTGATGTGCATTCTGCCACAACTTTAAAAAACAATCCTTTTAAAGTTAAGCATAAATTTATCACATGACCCAGCAAACCCACCCATGGGTATCTACCCAACAGAAATGAAAATATCCACACGAAGAGCTGCATGCAGATGTCCACAGTAACGTGATTCATACTAGCCAAAGAGTGGAAAGAAAACAAAAGTCCATCAACTGGTGAACTGGTTCATAAACAAAATGTGGCATATCCATGCACTGGAATGTTACTTGGCAGTAAAGAAGAATGAAGTGTTGATACAAGCTACTGCATGGATGAACTTCAAAAACATTATGTTAAGTGTAAGAAGCCAGTCACAAAAGACCATGTATTGTACAATTCCATTTATATAAATGTCCAGAAAAGGCAAATGTATAGAGATAGAAAGTCAATTAGTAGTCTGGGGCTGGGGGGTGCAAACAGGGTTGACTGCAAATGGACACAAGGATCTTTTTTGGGGTAATGGAAACCTGGATTTTGGTGATGACTGTACAACTCAATTTCCTAAAAATCACTGAATTGCATGCCTAAAACCAGAGGAATTTATGGCATGCAAATGATACCTCAATAAAACTGTCTTTTAAAAGGGCAAGAACTTGCTATTAAATTATCACTTCAAATATGAGTCTTCTACGAAGTTTCCCCAAAGCGCGTCCCAAAATTGAGGCTTATTTTCTCAAACACAAATTAAAGAAGCTTAATACGCTACATTAAAAATCATCATCATAATAAAAGACCAGTACATGGGGGTCTCCATCTCTGTCCTTTCAGATAGAAAAAAGCAAAAGAAGTCAGAGCATCTAGGTGGCCACACCTCTGCTGGCAGAATCTGTCCCAGCAAAAGAGAAATAGCAAATGACAGAAATAAGTCATTAAGTAGGCTGCCCTGTTTTTAAAATTAGTGGACAGTGTGAAACAATTAAAACTTGCTAATAATAAAGCCATGTTGCTGGCGTCCCTTTCGGACTCCCTCACCCAACACCTCTGACCTGCTGCCATGCAGCTTTCTGGCCTGTTCACAAATTCATTCGAGCCTCGTCGGAATCGAAAATGGATTTCTGTACAGTGACTCTAGTTCCCCTCCTCGAATTCTAGTAGAAAATGTAAGATGCAGCCTCAGGAGGGTGGCGGAGGGGAGACCAACAATTTCTGGAAATAAGTCCAAGGGAATGAGGAGTGAGTCTGGGGTTGGGGAAGACTGGGGTGAGAGTGTCTAAATTTTCATTGGCCCCCACTGCGAGCAGTCTGAATTTTGCTCGTAACTGTGCGCATGTATTCCTTCGGGAAGAAAATTCTTTTAATCTTATTTTAAAACAGCAACAACACCCAGAGTCTGCTGTATGAGCTGTGATCCCAATAAATGTTCTCTTTAGAAGTGAACTGCTGTGGAAGTAGTCTGACTAATGCTCGTGGGACTTGCAGCAGTGCCTCTCAAACTCTACTCTGCTCCTGAATTACCTAGGCAATCTTGTTAAAAGGCAGATTCAGAATCAGTAGGGCCAGGGCGGGGCCCAAGATGCTGCATTTGGAAGAAGTTCCCAGGTGAGGACCCCACTCAGAGTAGCAAAGGTGCGAAGGAAAAAGATGGTCTCGGGGATGTGGGTGTTAATACCTCTCTCTTCTCCCTGGATTAACGTGAGCTTTCCATATACAGTTTAAATTTCACGGGCTAGGTAATCCTTTCTGGGACATGAACACTTTTTCTCTCTTCACTGTGTGATAATACTTCCAGTTGACACAGTTGCCCACAGACAGCCAGCAGACACCATAAAGTTATGACTGGAAACTGGGATTTTTACATTTTGGTGACTTTTAGTACAAGTGAAAAGAATAAAGTGGGAGTGGGGGAGGGAGTCTTCCCTCAGGAGATCAAATTTGCCTGGAATTGAGAGTGAAAACAGAATCGGAAGGGGAGACTAGATAACCGGTGAGATAATTCAGAGCAGAAGCGTCTCTGAAGACCTTAATTAAGGGTGCCATTTTGGTCTGGAAAGCCACAAGGAACCAAAAAAAACAAATATTGAAGAGAGGGGTCAAGGGTACAGAGGAGAAGAGAGTGGTCAAGCCTGAGGAAATGACCCAGGACAAGACAAGCAGGTACAGACACCCTAGTCAAACAACATCCTTGCAGGCCCTCCACGAGGCACCAACATCCAATCCACAGAAAACCTTCAGGAGGAGACCTCTGGGTCTGGAAGAAATCCCTGTGTCTGTGCTGGACTTCAATAAGGAACTGCACTCTCTATGCGAAATAATCAGATCTGACTGAACCCAAGGCCCAGGACCCTCAGGCATGGTCTCAGAAGGTGCTAGAATGACTCCAGTGCTACCAAACGGCCTAGGGGTGGGCCAGCCCCTTCGTTATGTCTGAGTCACCTCTCCAGGACCAAACCGAAACATGCATCACCCTTGGAAGGGCCTCAAGAGGTCCTGAGTGACACCAGGGCCAAGAAACTGGTGCCCCGGAACCCTGAAGCCCAGACAGTTCCTGGAGTCTTTTCATACACACACCGTCCATCTTGGACTTCACCGGTGAACCTGCCAAAGCAGTCGGCTCAGCCTCCAACGCAGTGGGAAGAGTCCTCAAATTGCTTGGCTGGCACTGAGCAGCCTGGGCAAGCAGCTGACTGACAGAATGTCTCACTCCTCAGCCTGCTGTCTTGGCACCAAATCAATCATGACGAGCAAAATAAACAGTGCCGCCGCATACGCTGCATCTTGGGCCGGCTCAGGCTCTTAGAGTATCAGCCAGTATCTGGGCTGATGCCTCGCAAGTCCCCTTAACCAGCACCACCTGCAGGGCAGAGTGTCCAGCCCACATTCCCAACTGCCCACACCTGGCATCTCGGCCCAGGTTTTACTTGAAGGCTTGCCCTCAACTCCAACACGCCCCCTTTTCAACTATGCTATTCCCTACACAGGCATTAGGCTTTTCTCCCAGCTCCTGATACATCTGCATTCAAGGCCCTCACCCAAGGCCACCCGATTCTCCTTTCAAAGTCTTTGCCAGATTTATACCTTCTCCTTTCTCACTGCCAAGGCCCTAGGTCAGGCCCTCATTAGCCAGTTAGAAGGGACAGCCTCCTCCCTACCTTCAATCTGTTCCCACTCCCACCCTCCATATAACACCTACTGCACACATGGCTCTACTCTAAAATGACATTGAATAATGTCAAACACTTCTGACACTTCCCAAGGCAATTTTCGCCTACATCATCCTATTTTCCCCACCCAATAGCCCCGTAGGAAGGGCCAGTGATTCAGTCCTTAGAGAAGGGTGTGGCTTTGCATTCACCCAGCTGGCAGATGAGCAAAGACCAAAACCTAGACCTCCTTGCTCTAAAATATCTCATGTCTCCTCTGTCTTAAAGTGCAAAGACTCACTATTAGTAAGTGGATTCAGTTTGACTTTCTCTACTTGAAATTCAAGACCTTCTATCAACTGTTTTCTTCTTTACCCAGTGGATCCTATTTCCCATGATTTCTATTTACTCGCTTTTCCTTTTTCTCCAGTTGGGCTAGTTGCTTTATTAAGATCAATCATTATCACTTTGCACCACTTTTTTGTTTTGTTTTGTTTTTTTAAGTACGGTTGACTTACAATATTGTGTTAGTTTCAGGTGTACAGAAAAGTAATTCAGTTATACATATATATGTATATATCTATAGTCTTTTTTTCTATTCTTTTCCACTATAGGTTATCACAAGATATTGGATATAGTTCCCTGTGCTATACAATAGGTCCTTGTTGTTCATCTATTTTATATATAGTAGTGTGTATATGTTAAAACCATACTCACAGTTTATCCTTCCCCCTGCCTTGGTAACCATAAGTTTGTTTTCTATGTCTGTGAGTTTGTTTTGTAAATAAGTTCACGTGTACTATTTTTCAGATTCCACGTATAAGTGATATCATACGATATTTGTCCTTGTCTGACTTACTTCACTTAGTATGACAATCTCCAGGTCCATCCATGTTGCTGCAAATGGCATTATTTCATTTTTTATGGCTGAGTAATATTCCATTGTATAATGTACCACATCTTCTTTATCCATTCCTCTGTTGATGGACACTTAGGTTTACTTAGCATTGCTTTTAACTATAATAGTAGATACCATTTGCTGAGCATTTAGAATGTTCCAGATATTGGGCTTCCCTCATGGCGCAGTGGTTAAGAATCCACCTGCCAATGCAGGGGACATGGGTTCAAGCCCTGATCCGGGAAGATCCCACATGCCACAGAGCAACTTAGCCCATGTGCCACAACTACTGAGCCTGCGCTCTAGAGCCCACAAGCCACAACTACTGAGGCCACGTGCTACAACTACTGAAGCCCGTGCGCCTAGAGCCTGTGCTCCACAACAAGAGAAGCCACCATGATGAGAAGCCCACGCACCACAATGAAGAGTAGCCCCCACTCACTGCAACTAGAGAAAGCCTGGGCACAGCAACGAAGACCCAATGCAGCCAAAAATAAATTAAATAAATTTATTTTAAAAAAGAATGTTCCAGATATTATACACAACTGCTAAATGGATTACCTCACTTTATCATCAAAACAACACTTGGGGGCTTCCCTGGTGGTGCAGTGGTAGAGAATCCGCCTGCCGATGCAGGGGACACGGGTTCGTGCCCTGGTCCGGGAAGATCCCACATACCGCAGAGCGGCTGGTCCCGTGAGCCATGGCCGCTGAGCCTGCGCGTCCGGAGCCTGTGCTCCGCAACGGGAGAGGCCACAACAGTGAGAGGCCCACGTACCGCAAAAAAACCCAAAAAACAAAAAACAACACTTGGCTAAGAGATATATGTTAACACATCCGTGAAAGAATTCTTGACTCTCACCCACCCGAATATGCTTCTCCCACGGTCTCACCCTTTTTTTTTTAAACATCTTTATTGGAGTATAATTGCTTTACAATGCTGTGTTAGTTGCTGCTGTATAGCAAAGTGAATCAGCTATACGTATACATATAACCCCATATTCCCTTCCTCTTGTGTCTCCCTCCCACCCTCCCTATCCCACCCCTCTAGGTGGTCACAAATGTTGATAAATGAAACTACCATCCTTTCAGCTGCTCAGGCCAGCAACCCAGACATTACATTCACTTCTGTCTTTTCTTCGCATGCCTCCCGCCCACCCTGCCAATAAATCAAATCCTGTTGCTTCTAAACTCATAGCCCCAAACTGTCTCCTTCTCACCCCTCCACTGCTACCACCCTCATCCAAGCCACCATCCACTTATACCTAGACTGCAAGAACTTCTCCAAGCCACCATCCACTTATATCTAGACTGCAAAAACTTCAAGCGGCCCTCTTTTTCCACTCTTTCTCTTAAACACTTTATTCTTCTCAGAGCAGCCAAAAGGAGATGCTTGAAAACGCAGGTTTTCTCTGAATCTACTGGAAACAGCCCAGATGCCCATCAGCAGGTAGACAGATAAACTGTGGTACATCCGTACAGTGGAGTATTTCTCAGCAATAAAAAGAAATTAACTACTGATGCATGCGACAACATGGAAGAATCCCCAAAATCCTAAGCGGAGTGAAAAAAGAATAGTGTGTGTACTATGTGGTATCATTTATAAGAAATGCTAGAATATCAAAACTAACCTGCGGTGACACAAAGTAGATCAGTGGTTGCTTCTGGGAGTAGAGGGATATGAAGGTCAAGGAGCAGTAGGGAACTTTCTAGGGTGACGTAACTGTTTGGGTCTTGATATGCATTTGTTGAAACTGCTCAGAGGTGGAGATCAGATCATTTCACCGGGTGAAAATTATACTCTGGCAATCTGGCCCCATCTACTCCTTCTTCACCTCATCTATGCTCATCCCACGCCCACCCCCATCCAGCCACACTGGTCGCCTGGCTGCCCTTGACCCTGCCAAGGCCTCTCAGGGCCCAGGGTCTTTGCACCTCCCTCTCCCCTCGCACCCCACGCAGAGCTGGCTTCCTGTCATCGTTCTGGCCCAGGATGTGTCCCCTCTTCAGAGAGAGCTTTCCAGGCACACATCTGAAGGAGCTCCCCAAGGGTTCTCATCTATGTCTCTGTTTTCATTCTCTGTGTGTGTGGCACTTGCCACTTTCTGTTATTTTCTTGTTTACCGTCTCCTTCTGCTACCAGAAAGCAAGCTCTCTAAGAGCAAGGACCCATCTGTCACTGTATCCCCAGCATCTAAACCAACGCCTGACACATTTCAAGAACAAGTTGTTGGATGAATGGGAAAAGTTGACAGTAACACCCTCTCCACTTTACAGCTCTGAAATGGAGGCTTGTGAAGGGTACGGAATCTCCCCACAGTCTCAGAGCGATAGCAGCACATCAGGATTCCAACTGGGCCAACCTGTTGCCCAGGTCCGCGTTCTATACCGCTCTGATGCCTTGCTCCCTTCCACTCTGCTTTCTACCGTTCACTCCACCTGGGCTGGGCCCCTCACCTCCGCTCCCACCCACCCCAGCTCGTGACGCTTTCTCTTTGCACGGACTTCGTGCCTGATTATTCGCTTCCATTTTTCTTTCCGTTCACATCTGTCTCCCCAGCAAGATGAGGACTCCCTGTGGCTTGCACGTCCTTTTGTCACTCACCACACACCTAGGACAGAGCCGGGCACAGGCAGCTAGCCAATACATGTTCCCCTGGAGGTGGGTGGGTCAGGTGCTCCTGTGGGTATGTGCAATGTGCAAGTCCTGGCTCCCATGACTCACTTCGCTGTTTCAAAGTACGCTGACCTTGGCTTCCCTGGCATTCTGCCAGCCAGTTTCAACACCAGCTTGTTAGAGCGAATGCAAACAATAGATAGGGCTGCCGCTGCCATCAATCACTAGGGTATTAGTCAGGTATCATCCCTGTACTTCTGGAATCTCCTGTGTACCACAGAAGCCTCGTAGACGACTGCACAGACCCAGGGCACGCGGGGGCTGGTTAGGATGGTGTAGAGTTCATGGAAATGTCTCCACACACCTGAGGTCACTGAAGAGATTACAGAAGGCCTCCTCCTAAGGTTAGGTGGTGTGTCAGGCCAAGGATCACTAGCGACATCGTTCCCACTTTGTTCCAAAATCAATACATTTGTCTCCTGATTAAAAAAAAAATAAGCCCAGGGCTTCCCTCGTGGCACAGTGGTTAAGAATGCGCCTGCCAATGCAGGGGACACGGGTTCGAGCCCTGGTCCAGGAAGATCCTACATGCCGCGGAGCAACTAAGCCCATGTACCACAACTACTGAGCCTGTGCTCTAGAGCCTGAGAGCCACAACTACTGAAGCCTGCATGCCTAGAGCCCATGCTCCAAAACAAGAGAAGCCATCACAGTGAGAAGTCCGTGCACTGCAACAAAGAGTAGCCCCCGCTCGCTGCAACTAGAGAAAACCCGTGCACAGCAACGAAGACCCAATGCAGGCAAAAAATAATTAATTAATTAAAATAATAATAATAATAAGCCCTGTGTCTAGGCCTCTGGGTACAAACAGAAGAACAAATTAAAGAAAGCCTGTTGTAGCCTTTAGTTTAAGTGGACAGCAAAGGAACAAAAAATATAAATAGTAGTTAGAAAACATACCTTTATAGGCAATCTTTTTTGTTCACTAGCGTAATTTAGACTTTTAGAATATATGGTAGGGCCTTTCCCCCCCACGCCCCATAGGTTTTAACCCGCTGGTCTTACAATATTCACAATCCCCTTGTGTAAATTTCATTTTAATTTGCAGAGGAGTAAATGCGAGTTTGCAGGTTAGAGAAATTCACATCATTCACTCAGAGGAGGATTAAAAGCGGGTTTGATTCCTTCTTGCTCTGTTTTGAGCAGAAGTCCAGGCCATCAGACAAGTACCGCGTGTCATCAGGTCCCCGTGAGCTGAGTACCTGGAGATGCTCTTCCAGCCCCAGCTCAGGGCTGCCCTGCTGCTGACCACACAGCTGTGGGCAAGTTACGAAACCTCCCTGGGTGCCAGTTTCCTTGTCTTTAAAACAAAACTTCCTCTCCTCCAACCTCACAAAGCCTGTGAATATGACCCACTTAGTCAACAAATATGGACTGAACACCCACTGTGTACATGGTCCGTGGACCTGGGATATGGAATGAACCAAAGTCCCTGCTTCAGGGAACTTCCACTGTCGTAAGGGAAACAGACAAGAAACTATATGTGATTTCCAAGTACTGACAAATGCAATAAAGGAAAGCAAACCAAGGTAAAATTATGGAGTGATGGGGTACTGCTACTTTGGCGGGGTGGGGGAGTGGTCAGGAGGCGTCTCTGAGAAGCTGGCATTTGAGAACAGACCAGAATGAGTTTTAACAACAAGCCACACCAATACCTGGAGAAGAAAAGTGTGTGATGCAGGGGGTACCGGCATGCCAATTAGAAGCCCGAGGTGAAAGCAATTCATCCTTATAAAGGATTTGATTCTAGTTCGATGATAACTAGGTGATGAGGTGTCATAAGGGGTTTGGGCAGGAGCAAATGTTACATGAATAACTACATGGTATAGGTATAACACCTCCATGTACAGGCACACACAAGTAAAAAAGATGAAACTCCCGTTGTGTTAACTATATCAGTTACAGAAAAGATTGCTTTATGGCCCATAGGATCCCATTAAATAGTAAGCTCATCTTAAATAGTTAATACAAGTTTTCAAGGATGAGCTGTTACGGAAAAACTGTAGGCTGTCTAGTAATCTGTGTCCCTCACTGCCACTCCTGGGGAGAAGGTGGCCCTTAGTGGCCTCAGCACACAGTTCTGGAGATGGTGTGGGGATAAACCGGAAGAAATATTCTCTGTCCTGCATCTCCATCCCCTAGGCCAATAACAGAGGTGGCAGCACCCACTGGAGCTTTCTGGACCTGTCTCCAGCCAGCCTTCTAGGAACCCCGCCACTGCACCCAACACGTATGACTCTGCGTGGTTGACAGGACACAGTGTATAACTCCAGTCAACTTGCAGCAGGACTTAGCGTGATGTTTACCAGTAAGGGCTCACCAACGCAGACTCACGGGGAGAAGAAAGGACTCAGGCTGGGCATTCCGCAGCTGTGACATCACAGCCCCCAACATTCTGCCTCTCCTTTCCAATCCTTCTCTATGTCTGCTCGGCCAGTACGCCTCCTGGATTTCCTGTCCACCTTCCTGCCCTCGTGGGTTCTTCCCAGTACACCCAGAGATCAAATTCCCATCTTTTCTTTCAAAAGCCTAATTAAAATTCATCTTAGGAAGCTGTCCACATCCAATGACTTCCATTCTGGACATGGTTAGCAATTTTTAACTTGTTTTTTAGCTTAAACACATGTGTCTTGACAAACCAGGGCTATAGGAAACAAGGCACACGCAGTGCACAGACGCCACGTGGAGTGACAGAAGCCGGAGGCAAAGGAGTCCAAACCGTGCGGTGCCACTGATGGGAAGTTTCAGAGAGGCAAAGCTGATCTCTGGCAATAACCATCAGAATAAGGGTTACCAGAGGTGGGGAGGGGGCACAAGGGGGCCCCTGAGGTGCTGGAAACACTCTACAGGTGCTGTATCTGGACGGCAGTTGCATAGACGCATGCATATGTAAAAATTCATCCCCCAGATCCTCATACATAGTGATGCTTTGAGCACTTTACTGTCTGCATAATCACAGTTTTTAAAAAAATGACTCCTCTGGATTGCGCTGAAATACTGCTGTGTGAGCAGTCTTATACAGAGCTACTTGGGGACTTCTAAATACCCAGGACGGGCAATTCCTTACCTCTCTGGCACATCTGGCACCTCCGACACCCCAAGTAGATGTCTGTTTCATCTTCTTTCAGCAGGGAACTCTCTCGGGCCAGCCCAGTGACCATTCTTGATTGTCAGCTTTAAAACCATCAAGGGCGTGCATCTGTCTGCCCTGGGCCAGTCATAAAGAACACATTTTGCCTGCCTTATGGCCTGCAGTTTCAATGAACTACAAAAGCCTTTGAACATACCTCTCAACAGGAGTACAATAAACATCAAATGAGAGCAGGAGAATGCCTGCCACAAGTGAAGTCCCCTCTGTAAACCATCTGGAAGGACAGCCTCCTCTCCGCCCCATGAGAATGCCTGGGAAGAGGACGCAGAGGACACGTGGGAAAGAGAGCCTCTGTGGGCAGCTTCCCCGTGAGCCACCCCTGCAGCTGGATGAAGCTGCTGAACTTCTTTGGGTCCCGGTTCCCTGCTAGTAAAATGACCTCGCCTGCCTTTCTCTTACCCCAGGTGGAGTGGCAAAACACCAACGACAAAACTGCTGATACCAACGGAAAGTTTTTAAAAATTAAAGAGACATCTGTGGAATGCCTGTGTTCCAAGAACCGTCACATAGGCTAGATGATTTCATCTTCACGGTAAATGGATGAGGTGGCACCTCGCCTCCCGCTTCCCCAATGAGGAAACTGAGAGATAGGCAGTTAAGACACTGCCCAGGGGCACCCGCCAGCCGGTGGGGTGGGAGGAGTGATCCTCCAGGTTTTCTCCAGGTCCTCAGGTGGTCGGCACGCCTGCAGTTCTACCACAGGTGCCGTGGCAGATTCGAACCCTCGAATCAAATCAGATTAGGAGTGTAGGAAACCATCCAGAGCCGGAAGCCATTGACAACCGTTCCTAAATAGCTATCTTCCTCTCATGGAGAAACAAACGAACTCCATCGGAAGCCGCTCAGCCTTGGAAATCCAAGTTTTATTGGCACTGTGCTGAGTATCCAGGTCTTTCATCTGAGAAGCAGATGTTCTGATTGTTCCAAGGTACCTGGCGTAAAACTGTATATTTCACCCTTTTACCCTCAACGTTCCCTATGACGGGTCAGACCTGTGGATTTACAGAATTAAATGGACACAGAACTAAATCCTGCCCATGTGGACGGGTAACTAGGTTGAGATCTACTGAATGGTAAAAACAAACAAACAAAACCCCACGAGCACTGCGTCACAAAATGCTATACGCAAGCACGAGCTTCCTAAAACAAAACAGTCCTCAGCAGATTTTGTACTGTTTTGCCCTATAAACTACTTTTTCCAGTTACAGAAAACTGCAAACTGCAATCCAAAGGCTTTGCAGGCTTGCATTTTTCCATCTTCCCTGAAAGTTTAGGAGGACACATAATTCAATTTGGTCATCTTTCTGGCTTTCCGCATGGTGCCTGCCAAGTGAAGCATTTTGCCTGTGTGCCTGGCTCCATGATACCACCTTTTAGAGAAGTTACCACACGTGAAATAATCGTCTGCATTAGATTTATGTGGCTAGAGACTGAGTTTTTAAAAACATTTAATCTACCCCCCGTCCTGTGTTGTGCTTTGCCGTAACAATACTGATGATCTAAGAGTCTCCAGAAAGATACTTTCAATTGGGTTTCTGTTTGCAAACCAACAATCAACTGCTATAAAATATCACCTTAAAAAGTTGCCCACGGTGGGGGGAACTGGTGGGGGGGAACCACCAGACCTTTGCGGAGGTAGGGGGGCGGGGGGAATGGTAGAGTTATAAAGCTGGACTGTGGTAATGCACGCACAATTGTACATATTTACTCAAGAACAACTAACTGCACACTTACAGTTGCTGAGTTTTATGATCTATAAATTATACCACAATAAAGCTGTTTAAAAATATGCCCAGGATTCACAAAGCGAGATTTTTCAGGTTCTGAGTGTTATTCAAATTAACATGAAAAGCATTCGTTTCTCCTCCACTGCAAATGTATTTATGGTATTTGGGGGCAATACGATTTTCTTCCAAGGCAGAGTTTCTCAACTTCGGCACTACTGTCACGGGGGCCAGATCATTCTTTGTGTCGGCGGGGCTGTCGTGGGCTGGCCTGTGCATCTGGCCTCTGTTCACTAGCCACCAGTAGCACTCCCTCACCCCAAAATGTCTCCAGACCTTGCCAAACATCCCCTGGGGGGCAAAACAGCTCCTGGGTAAGAGCCACTGCTCTAGACACTGAACACTGGAAACTTGCTCTCGGAAGGAGTGACTGACAAATACAAACACAGGCATTCAGGACCCCCCCCTAACGTGAAGGCTGGGTCTAGTGCCCCATTCGCAGCCCCCTGGCCAACGTAGGAAGCTTTTTCTCTTATGGTGGTGCCTCTGCCTGTGCTCGCTGCATATTCAACAGCCAGTGTCACTTCTAGATTATAAACCATTATTTTTTAAATGAAGACTAATTTTCTAGTCCTGTGCCTATGTCAGTCTCTAAGTAAGGCACTCAGCCCAGAATCAAAGTTCTCCATAACTGCTTTGCAGCCCCTGACTGGAACACTGAGTACGGAAGCAGACAATTTCTTTTCTTTTCTTTTCTTTTAATTTTTATTGGAGTGTAGTGAATTTACAACGTTGTGCTAGTTTCCTGCTGTACAGCAAAGTGAATCAGTTATACATAGACACATATCCACTCTTTTTTAGGTTCTTTTCCCATATGGGTCATTACAGAGGATAGAATAGAGTTCCCTGTGCTACACAGTAGGTCCTTATTAGTTATCTATTTTATATATAGTAGAGTGTGTATAGGTCAATCCCAATCTCCCAATTTATACCTCCCCCCCTTTCCCCCCTGGTAACTATAAGTTTGTTTTCTACATCGGTAACTCTAGTTCTGTTTTAGCACCAGGCAATTTCATTTTGCCAGCATGAACCCAACACGTTTAGGTTCCAGGAACTCTGGGGAAACTTCCACCTTTGAACTTCAAGGTTGAAGTCATGGTCTCCATCTTAGAGATGAAGCAATCCAGGCTCAGAGGAAAACTAAGTGACTTGTGCCCAAGACCATAAAGCGGCAGAGCTGGGATAGGAGACTAAGCCCCATGTGCTTTCTTGACTCCCAAGTTTACAGGGTATCCCCTACTCTGAGCTGCTGAGAAAACATGGGGTGGACTAGACACCTGCTGGATGCCTCATACACAGGAGCTCATTTGAAATCCTCACCGTTAGGCTGTGAGGTGAGGGTTATTATTCCTACTTTACAGACAAGGAAATGGAGGCTGAGGTAAAGTCCTTGTCCAAGGTCACACAGCTGGACCTGAAATGTGAACTCAGGTGGCTCTTGGCCACCACTCCCTCCGGCCTCCCCTCCTGTAAAAATGGCCTATTTCACTAGGAAGAGTCGGTCATTGGTTTTTGGTTTTTTACTACCTAAATTACATTTTCATTCAAATAGATGTGGATTTGGGCTACTCATAATTTACTCGGGGCTCCTTTTATAACACTAAAAATCCAGTCCTATGCACATCCGTGAGAAAAAACCCTCTCTGTCCAGTTGTCAAGAAGTGGTCAGGCTAAAATTTCACTACTGCTCTTCTAACAGTTAATCACTTCCTCCGTTTTCTCTTCTCTCATTCATTCATCCAGTCAATAACCACATCACTTAGGATCTATTCAGAGTGACAAACACATATCAAATAATCACACAATTAAAAATCATGATGAAAGCACCAGTTAGGAAAAGTAAGTACAGAGGGGGTTCCAAACATTTAGAATGGGAAGGCTGGCCAGGGTTGTAAAGGACACGCAAGGAATCTGAGATTTGCGGGAAGAGCTGGGAGTTCGTTTGAAAGTGAGGCAAGGGACTTTCCTGGCGGTCCAGTGGTTAAGACTCCGTGCTTCCACTGCAGGGGGTGCAGGTTCAATTCCTGGCTGGGGAACTAAGATCCCACATGCCGCGCAGTGCGGCCAAAAACAAAGAAAAAAGGAAAAAAGAAAGTGAGGCAAAAGGAGCTTTTGGTGCTAGTAAACAGTGTGTGCAAAGGCCCTGAGGTAGAAAGGAACCATGCACGCAAGGCCCTGAAAGGGGGCCAGAGATAGCACTGGCCAGGCCACACAGGGTCTTGTGGACCCCTCGTAAAGAGAAATTAAGGGTCCTAAGTAGGGGCAGAGCATGGTCAGATTTACAATTTTAATGAGCAGTCTGGCTGTGTCACATGAGCAACCTGTGCCAGGACACAGTTCAAAGAGCTCTACTCTGGATCCTGCAAAACAAGTTTGTTTGTTTCTTTTTTTTTTTTTTCCCTTCTCTCCAGGCTGTGGTGCACCTCCCTGGCTGTGAGCTAGCTCCCTTCTTTCTCTGTTTCATTTGTGAAGTTTAAAGGCCAGATGTTTTATCAGGTCTGGGACCTGTTTTCTTTCAGTAGCCCCCCCCAGTAAAGTACTTCATCTCTTCCCAGATTCCTCCCCAGTCCCTAACCTCTCTATTCTCTCCAACTTGCTAAGTGGCCAGTCAATGACAAAAGGTAGGAGAATCTGTCCTTTGGGGCATTCTTACATAGAGGGTAGAGACAAGCTGAGAAAGAAATACAGATTGTACTGGCTTGCACCTCCTCACACTCAATCAAGCACAGTTGGAAGGAAAAAAAAACAAAAGCAAATCTGAGATAATGTTAAGATTCCTGGATTCCCTCTTGGCCGCACACACCCGCCTCCACCAATCTAGTGGCCACCGCCAATGGACTTTAGCTCCCGCTGGCCCAACTCCAAGCTTTCATAACTACTTTCAGTTTCTCCACTACAAGAAGCTTCAGCTGACCGCACCCTGGCCCGCTAAGAGTCCTTAGCAGCCACTGACACTTCTTCCAGGAAGCCCGTCCTACCCCACCCACCCTTCGTGCCTCCTGCCCGTGAATGCCCTGCTCTGAGTTCCAACAGCGCTCTAAGAAAGCAGGTTCTTCGAACTTCATTGTAATTGGTTCACCCAACACATGCATGCAAGTGCATGCACACACACGGTCAGTAGCTCCAGAAGGACAGATTCTGGGTGTCACTGTCCCAGCATCTAGCACAATGCCTGGCATCCGGTTGGGATCCTTACTGAATGAATGAGCAAATAGAAGTGGACACATTCAGAGTCTCCCAGGGGCAGGAAGAGAGACCTTAAATGAGAGAGGTTTTCCCTTCCTATAGGTTTGGTTGTGAATGTGAACATGAAACACTGAAGTTACAAGTTTTAGAAAAGGCGCTACATTTCACTCACGGAAATTTGAAAGGATCAAAAATATCAAAGCAGGACACACATGCTCATGGTTTTAGACAGAACCAAAACTGCGGAAAGTTTTCAGATGTTAAGGTGGTAGCAGGGAAAGAAGATGCTCATGATGGGAACCCAATCAAAAGCCAGAACAGAAACACAGAGCTGACACGGCTCCCACGTGAGCCCACTCCGGCTGCAAAATGCCACGTCAACCGAGTAACTGACCCCGTTCTTATCTCCGTACAGTTCTCCCTTCGGCCCACTACTCTCCCGGTCTTGTTCTCATTTGTCAAATGCCCTTCATAGCCAATTCCTATCCCTTCACGTTTCTTAAAAGCACACTCCCCACTGGATCATTTTTGCATTCTGTCTTCAGAAACGCCAACCATGTGGCATTACTGTTTCACAGTTTCACTTTCTTGGCTGAATTCAAATGGGATAATCTTATATTGTCCAGGTCTGAACCAGGGTCTTGCTACTTGGAGTGTGGTCGGTGGACTAACATCGCATCATCTGAGAGTCTGTTAGAAATGCAGTCTCTCAGCCCCATCCCAGACCTCCTGATGCAGAATCAGCGTTCAACCAGCTCCCCAGAAGAGTCCTGTGCACACAAAAGTTTTAGAAGCACTGGGCTAGATCCTACCTTCACTCAACAAATATGTATTGAACCAGTGCAGGGTCTACAGTAGGTGCTCAACATACACAAGAGGATGTGAATGACGTGGAGAAAGGAAGTACAGATATTCCATTGAGGTTGAGAAGCTCCTGTAAATACTAAAAACAGCATCACCGGGGTGCGAGGTTCTAGCAGGATTAATAACCTTTACGCCCAAATTCAGACGTGGCCAACTGCATCTGGGCTGTGGGAAATTGGAATCTGGGAACTTGACCCTGTTTGCAGCAGGCGGGAGGAGCACAGGGGAGGTGTGTGAGTGTGTGTGTCTCTTCCCCGCTTCAGCCACAGGCCGCAGGAGCTGACAAGGCCAAGTCCCCGCCCCCCTCAGCTGTCACCCTGTCAAAACAAAGCCGCTGCTGACAGCGCAGGGCCAGCCTGCCCCGCGGCCTCGGGCAGTGCTCCCACCCCGGGAGCACGGCGCCCACATCTGGATCCGCATTTAAGGGGCGACGGGGTGCCCGGAGCTGGGGTGGAGAGGGGATGGCCAGAAACGCGCGTCCTCAAACTAAGCAGTAGCGCCCGCCGCGCTGGGCCGTCACCTTGCCAAATCCTGTTTACACCCCGAGAGGCTGGGGCAGCGTTTCAACCAAACAAGTAAAAATACAGTAATGACCGGGCTGTCACCGCGCGCCGCAGCGCCTCCGCCCCCGGCCGAGAGCGCCCGGAGCTCCAGGACCCTAGCTTGGGGCTGCGCCGCCCAGCCCGCGCAATCCGCCCCTTCGAGCTCCCGAAGCGCCGGGAGTCCAGAATCCTATTCCAGCCTCACTCCTTCCACCCAGTGGGGCTCGGTGGAGGAGAGGAGGGCGCTCAGGTCCCCCAAAAGATGCTGCCTTGGCCCCGCTCCACTCCCTGGGAGGCGCCTCCGGCGAGCTCCTACAGAGCAACAAAGCCCCAGGGCAGCCCAGGAGCTCGGAGGCGGAGGCAACTCCTTCCAAGGGGGAGGAAGGAAAGGCTCTCGGTCCCGGCGATCTCTCCTTCCCACCCGACAGCACTCTGGTTCGAGGAGCAGCTAATTGGGCGCGGGCGACAGCAGCACTTCCGCGGTGCCGCGGCCCCGGGCGGGAGGCGGGGGCGGGAGGGGGAGGGGGAGGGGGTCCCGCGGGCCCGGCCGCGGCCCCTCGGGCGGGCCGGGAGCCGAGCGCGTACCTTGCAGGCGGAGTAGACGCCGAGTTTCTCCAGTTTCTTGGCCCGCGGAGCGGAGCGCAGCTGCGCCTTCTTCACTGCGATCCGGGCCGAGCCGCCGCCTCCCGGCCCCTCGGCCGTGCCCGCCGCCGCCACCGCCGTCGCCGGTCCGCAGGCGCCCGAGCCCCCGGCGGCGGCGGCGGCGGCGGCGGCGGCGCCAGGGGAGCCCTGCGGCGGCGCGGGCGGGGGCGCGGGGGGCGGGGGGGGCAGCGCCCCGAGCCCGGCCCCCGCCCCGCCGCCGCCCGGTCCGGCCCCGCCAGCCTCGGACATGCCGCTCCGGAGCACGGCAGGAGACGCCGAGTGTCAGGCGCCGCCGCCGCTGCCACCGCCGCCGCCGCCAGGGTCTCCCTCTCGGGCTCTGGTAGCCAGGAGCGCGAGACCCTCCCCCCGCGCCCTCCCGCCCCAGCGCCCACCCCCCTCCCCGCCCCCGCCCTGCCCCGCGCGCCACCCGCCCGGCTCGCTCCGGCCGCGGCCCGCGCGCTGACGGCGGCGGCGGCGGCGGCGGCGGCAGCTGCTCCCCCAGGAGGGAGGGGACTAGCGGCTCCGCGGCCGCCGCCGCCACTGCACACGCCCTCCCCCGGCTCTCCTCCCCGGGGCCCCGCTCGGCGCCCGGGCCGCCGACATGGTCCTGGGGTGCGGGCGGCGGGTGCCGGCCTCTCGGTAGGATTGGGGGCCAACCCCCCGGCCCCCGGCTCTTTCCTGCTGCCTGCCGGACGCGCGCCCCCCACCCCGCGCCTGGCACCCTGCGCTCGCCCGCCAGGGGGCGAGGCCAACCCCGGGGGAAGGGGGAGGGGGAGAGGGGCAGGGGCCGGAGCCCAGGCACCTGCTGGCCGCCTCCGTCTCGGCAGCCCACCCCGCGCCCCCCCAAGATGACCCGGCGGAGGGAGGGGGCGCGGGAGGAGCGCGGGGGAGACTCCCATCATTTGTTCCTCCGCTCCCTTCCACCCTCATTCGGAACAGAGGCAACTTCCTCCACCCTAGCGGGAGCCAGAGAAAAAAAAAATATTTTTGAAAAGTACCCGACCATGCTAATCCTTTTCTTTGTTGCCAATTCACCAAAATAAAGGCGTGATGTTTTCCATTTCTCTTTTTAGATGCTTCTCCGTCCACCTTCTCTCTTTTAATTGAGAACGCTTTCATCCTGTAATCAATTTCTGGATTGCATCTGCCAGAAGAAGGAAAAGACTGTTAATCGATATTTTCTGTAATTTTTGTTTGAAAGTGCTGGTTGTTAAAAGAACTGTCGTCCCAAAAGCAGGGTCACAATGAAAACTAAGCGCAGTGGGAAAAGTTTGCTAATAGGTCTCATCTCTGCACAGTGGGAGTATAACCTCACTACTTTCTTTTCTATAATGTTCCATAGTTTTCAATTTTGATATCAACAGCATGCATATTAACCATGAAAAAAAAATTAAGCAGCATCCAAAAGAATGTGTTGATTTTGGCCTCAAACTTCAAAAAAAAAAAAAGGAAAAAACTCGACTCAGCGTTTTCAACTTTGTTGAAACTGTTGCTAACTGTCGTTTTCATTGTTGATGACAATGAAGGTGGTGTTTAGTAATTCGGAGACCACGTTTCAGTTTTTTTCATTTGAAACTGTACACCTTTGGTTGGCCTCTCTAAAGCAGTTTTTGAAAAGCCCAGCACTGTATCTCAGGACCCTTCCCAAGTGCCCTGCTTTTGTAATGTGAGTCACAATTTCTGTATAATATGGGTCATAATGTGTGTATTATCAAATTCTTTACATACCCTAAAGCTCTTGCCCCAGCTCCGGCCAGACTGCCTGCAGAAATGTGCTTTTCCCTGGAAATATTCCCCTTCCCATCCCGTTTTTTCCAGTTAATTTTCTCTATCCTTTTTCTAGATTCTCTGTGTTCTTTTGACTTTGAACTTTTTTTTTTTAAGTTTGTAGATCCAGACAGTGACATTAGACAGCACAAAAGGAAATAACCTCTCCCAACTTGAGTTCCGTCTCAAGGTCTGAAATTGTAGACTCTCTGGTTCCAGCAGGACAGTTACCTGGGGCTTCTTTTCTACTGAGGTGTTTTGCAGATTTTTATGATTCTTGCCTAAGCTGGATGGGAGTCTTAAAGACTGAGATCCCATGAACAAAGTCCAATATCATGATGTCAGCAGATATTGATAGGGGTTTAGGTTCCACAATGTAGGCATTTGTCAAACTGATGGCCCCCTTGGGATCTGTGCATTTCAGTGGATAAAAATATCCCTCATATATTAAAAAAATTTTAAATATTAAAGTCTAGTTGGTGGTGCTCCTGCTGAAAGTTTAGGGGTGCAGTGTCGTGATATATGCAGTATGCTTTAAGAAGCATTAAAAAAAAAAGATGGGATGGGATAGGGAGGCTGGGAGGGAGGGAGATGCAAGAGGGAAGAGATACGGGGACATATGTATATGTATATGTTTAACTGATTCACTTTGTTATAAAGCAGAAACTAAGACACCATTGTAAAGCAATTATACTCTAATAAAGATGTTTAAAAAAAAAGATGGATTGATGCATCTGTGAATGCGCTAATAGGCAGATGAACATGATAAAGCAAGTAGAGTGAAATGTGAAATGTTAAGAGTTGAATCTAGGTAGTAGGTATATGGGTGTTCACTGTGCGGTTTTTAAAATCTTCTATGTTTGAAATTTTCATCATAAAATTTTCAGGGGGGGGGAGCCCAGCTTCAATATTAACTCACCCATCACCCCTTCCTCCCAAGCTGTCCCCAGAATTCAGGAGGCAGGCTATTTCCAGGATGTTCTGAAGCAGAAGAAAACAGCCTCATTTCAACCGGCCCTGAAAACCATCACTGTCTGAATGGTGAATGGCTTGTGACATCGACTGAACATTATTTTTCATTATTTCCCTGCTCAGAGCACCCAGATGACATACTGCCTTAGGCTGAAGGCCCACAGTTTCAAGGCCCTATTCAAAGTGTTATGAGCAGCAGGCAAGGACAGTTCAAGGGCAAAGGATTCAGGAGGCTTGTTGCCTCTGCATAATCAGGCTGCTGTGAGCATTTAGTGAGCTCCTGTGTGCAGTCCTTTTATGAAGTGAGCACCAACAAAAGAAAAGGCAATGTGTTCATTTACAAAGTATTCACAACTGTGAAAGGATGTCCATCTAAAATGGAAATCTCATGCATGTGCCCTGAAAAGAACGGAACTTGGAACTTAAGAACTGAGAGACTGATTTGCCCTAAAGGCTGTTATACAGAAGACCCAGATTTACCTCCTGACCAATGAAAAAGCGCCAAGAGTCTCTTCCCGTCCTCAAGCCAATGAACTTACTGCTTGGACTGCAACCAGACTCCCCGTCTTTGCTCTCCCCCACCCCATAAATACAGCCCACCCACACACCAGCACAGTTGCCCTTAGCTTGCTGTGGTTTGCATTTCCTTAAATTGCAATTCCCATGCTATTTCTGAGTAACCTCAATTTCTCATAGTTCAAGCTTACCTCAATTTACCTCTTCATTTAGTTTAACACAACTTGCTGAGGTAAGCAAACCACAATTAGGAAAGAAAAGGCTTGGGGAGTAGGAATTGAGGGAGCAGGTTGACTCTTGGAGGTCAGTTCTGGCTTATTAATACTATAGAATAGTATGCAGCTGTCACAAAGAATGACCATTATACAAATGTAATAGCATAGGTGGATCTCCAGGAAATGCTGCTGAATGAACCCTGTACAGTACAATACCATCTATATTAAAAGCAAACTCACACTGGCATATAAGTACAATTCTCTATGTGTTCAGTCAATGCATATAAAAATGCAAAAGCCAGAGAAAGATTTAGAAAGATTTGCAGCCGATTCCTAAATGTCGTTGCCTTTACTGGGCTCCCTTGAGAGTAAAACTTCTTTTTCTCATTTTTATATTCCCAGTGCCTCACTCAAAGAAAGTTCTCAATAAATAGTAGTAGTTTTTCTACGTGCAAACTGGACTCTGCTTCCCTTGCTCTACCATGATACCCCTCTTCATGGTAGAGTTTTTAAATTGTAAGTGCAGGGGCTTCCCTGGTGGCGCAGTGGTTAAGAATCCACCTGCCAATGCAGGGGACACGGGTTCAAGCTCTGGTCCAGGAAGATCCCACATGCCGCGGAGCAACTAAGCCCATGCGCCACAACTATTGAGCCCGTGCTCTAGAGCCTGTGAGCCACAACTACTGAGCCCGTGTGCCACAACTACTGAAGCCCACACGCCTAGAGCCTGTGCTCTGCAACAAGAGAAGCCACCACAATGAGAAACCCGTGCACCACAACAAAGAGTAGCCCCCACTCGCTGTAACTAGAGAAAGCCCGCACGCAGCAACTAAGACCCCATGCAACCAAAAATAAAAAAAAAAATTGTAAGCGCAAACCTGATCCCACAACCCCCTGCTTGAAACCCTCCAAGGGCTTCTCATAACATTGAAAATACAATCACAACCCCATAACCTGATTGGCAAGGCCTACCTCTCCAGGCCCTTCTCCCAGGTGTGTGGTTTACTCCAGCCTAACTCAGGAAGCTTTTTCCTGCCTCAGGGCCTTTGCATTTGCTGTCTTGCCTGACACCTTCCCCCAGACAGCATGGCTGCCCCTATTCATCTAGTATCCTTTGTCTGGAGATGCCTTCCCATCTAAGAAAGGAAGGATGGGGACCATCTTCTGCTACTCCAACATCTAGTACCTCTTTGCCATATTCCTTCTTACCCACCTTCTATAATACACCAACATCCTGAAGCCCACAGATGGATTGAAATTGTCCCCACTGAGGATGCAGACTCTGAGGACTAGTCTGGACAAGGGGGTATCACAGCAGGTTTGGCCCAGTGTGTGGCCAATGACTGGCATCCTTCCCTCCCAGCACAGCCACCTGCTTATTTAGAGACAACAGCTCGATGAGAATATAAAATAAAGAAGGAGGAGACAGATGCCTTAGGCTTGGGCCAACTTCCCACTGGAGAAAGTGGCTGCGATCACTGGACATTTATTTTAATAACCTCTAAAATAAAATCTATCTGTCTAAGGAAAAATTACTGGAAAACAATTAGGAAATGAATCCTAGGATGGGGAAACAGAAAATCTCCGTCCCTGGTTTTCAAGCATCTTTGCAATTAAATCATGATTTCCAGTGTGAGTCTTAACTCTGCAGCAAATACCATTAGTGCTATTTTTTTCATTTTTATTTTTAGTTGTTCTTCATAGCAATTTTCATATCTAATGTGAATAGGCCTAAATGTGTTTGCCTGAGCACTGCCCTTGTAAAGAGAGAGGGTTTTTTCCCTTTTGTTTTCTGTTTATAATAACTAACACATAGGACTGTTTTACCAGCCTACCTACCATTTACAATGAAGGTACAAACTGAACAAACTGAACTCCGGCTAAATGGCTGACTGCTTTTCTAAAGCACTATGTGAATATCTATCTCTTTGAGCAACTTGAAAATTATATAAGAAAATCAAATTTCCAAGGAACCAAACTTTAGTATGACCTAGATTTTCTCTAACAATCTGAATATCATGAATTTTACTAATGTGAGTGCCAGATTATTGTTTAAAATAAAGGTAAGAGGGAGTCTAATTCCCTAACTCTATAAAAGTGTTCATACACATGATTTCACAAATTAAGAAAAAGATTTTTAGGACAGGTTTTCTAGTTTAGGGTCTCCTTATCAAGGGAAAATCTGTTTCCTCAAGTCCTTAATCTTAAGTCCTGGCTGGCTGACCCTCTGGGTCTAAAATCAAAGCTCAGAGTGGAGTGTTTCAAAATTTATAAAGTAGGTGCTATACATCAGCAACCACTTTGGGTGAAAGCAACAAACAAACAAACAAAAGTGTGTAGCATAGTAACATAACATCCTCCCAAAGCACAAAAATGTGTATGTTGTTATAAAGTATTTCAAACACATAGAAAAATAAAGGGAGTGATTTAATTTCTGTACATCCACCAGCCACATTTTCTTAATGTTTTCATTTGCCGGCGAGATATATATTATTAGTTTAAGAAATCCTCCTTCCTAAGTCCCTTTATCTCAGTTTCCCAGTGCCTGCCTCCACAGAAGTAAACACTCTAAGGCAGGCTGTATCCTTCTTGTTCATGTTTTTCAACATTTACAAAATAAAGCCTGTAGTAAACACACTAATTTAAAAAAATTTTTTTATTAAAATAGAGTTGATTTATAATGTTGTATTAGTTTCTGGTGTACAGCACTGTGATTCAGTTGTACATAAATATCTATTCTTTTTCAGATTCTTTTCCATTATAGGTTATTACAAGATACTGATTATAGTTCCCCGTGGTATACGGTAGATCCTTGTTGTTTATCTATTTTATACATAGTAGTGTAAGGTATGTATGTTAATCCCAAACTCCTTATTTATCTCTCCATCTCCCATCTCCTTTGGTAACCATAAGTTTGTTTTCTATGTCTGTAAGTCTGTTTCTGTTTTGTAAATAAGTTCATTTGTATCATTTTTTAAGATTCTACATATAAGTGATAGCATATGATATTTGTCTTTCTCTGTCTGCCTTACTTCACTTAGTATGATCATCTCTGGGTCCATCCATGTTGCTGCAATTGGCATTATTTCATTCCTTTTTACGGCTGAGTAATATTCCATTGTATATAAGTGCCACATCTTTATCCATTCCTCTGTCGATGGACATTTAGGTTGCTTCCATGCCTTGGCTATTGTGAACAGTGCTGCTAGGAACATTGGAGCAAGCATGTTCTTATTAATTGTCTAGCTCAATGAATGTTTATATATGCATATACTTGGTCATCCGCCATCCAGACTGATATAACAATATATTCCCAACACCCAAGAAGGCTGCTTTTGGCCCCTTTCTAGTCAGTGCCCTAAGGCAACCATTACTCTGGTTTCATCATCATAGATTAGTCTTGTCTGTTCTTGAACTTCATGTAAATATGCCCATAGAGCATGGACTCATGTTGTCAGGCTCTTCTTTGGAATACCGTTATGTTGATGATGTCTATCATGTTGCTCCATGTGCCATATGTCACTTATTTTTATGGTGGTGTAGTATTCTATTATATGACTATCACAGTTTGTTTATTCATTCTCTTGTTGATGAACATTTCCAGTTTTTTACTATTATGAATAAAGTTGCTATGAATATTCTTATAATGCCTTTTCGTTGTCGTATATGCTTATTTCTCCGAGGTATATACCTAGGGGGGACAGTTGCTAAATCATAGGGAAAGTGTATGTCAAGCTTTAATAGGTCCTGTCCCTCCCAAAATAATTGTACCAATTTATACTCCTGCCCACGGTGTGTGAGGATGACAGCATCGCCCTCCTCATAAAGCTTTGGTACCGTCGATCTCTTTAATTTTCACCATTTCGGTGGTTGTCGAGTAGTATATTTCTTTGTGGTTTTCATTAGCATTTACAACATGCATAATAACTTTGAGCACATTTTCATTTGCGTCTTGGCATCTAGGATGTCCATCTTTTGTGAAATAAATGTCTGTGCTAGTCTTTTACCCATTTTTTATTGTTTTGTGGTAGATTTTTACTGTACAGTCTGGATTTGAATCCTTCGATGGATATATATGTTGCAAATCTCTTAGTCTGTGACTTGCTTTTTCACTCTTTTGAGTGTCCTTTGATGATCAGAAGCTTTTACTTTTATGGGTTTGATCTGTCTGTATTTTATTTTATGTTTAGTGTTTCCATGTGTCCCGTTTAAAAACTCTTTGCCTAGCCCGTGTTTGTAAAGATACTTTCCTATGCGTTCTTTGAGTTTTATTGACCTTATCTCTCACACGTACGTCTCTTTTGCAACTCAGTCAATTACTGAGTATAATGTGAGATGGCAGTGGTCATGGTCACCATCTTATTAAACTTTCTCTTTGTATTTTATTTCTAAACTATCATGTGAAATGTTTGGAGCAGAAGGATTGCCTTATAACATGGCCTTCTAGCTCAATCTTTACTGAGAGTTCACTGTAATATTGCCTTTTAAGAATAGTCTTGATACTCCCATTAAAGACTGCGTGCTCTTTAATTCGTTTTTAAAGCAGGATCACCCTTGGCCTCAGGCCAAAGGAGCCCCTACACTGGGGTCCACAGTTTAAAGAATCCCTCGTGTCATAAACGCTCAAAGACAAAGTGGAGGCGGGGGCATCTCTGTCACTTGTCACTTGTCACCTGGTATGAGCTTCAGACAGGGCAACCCCGTAAACCTGGACTTCACCCTTCTACCCAGCAGGATCAAGCCCTTGCCTGAGACGCACTTCCTCGCATCTGTTGTCCTTGAGCCTGGAAGCAGAAGGCGCCTGCATAGTAATACTGAGAAGTTTTGCATGTGAAAGAGGCACAGTTTTGGAGTGCAGGAAGGATTTGAGTGGCAGGAATGCTTAGGTAAGAGAAAAGACAAATTAATTAACTTGTCAAATCCTCCTTCTAAGCGTGAATGCAAAAGATTCTTGCATAACAAAGTATTCTTTCCCAGAGTACCAAGCAGCCGTTTTCTTGCTTCTCTTTGTGTTCCAATTCATGGTTCTGAGGATCCTCGTCAACCAGCGCCACGTTCACTAACGCTGCCCAGTGTCTGAGGAACATTTTGTAATGTTAAGGAATTCATTTTACCCTTAAATGTATATGTATAGAGATCCAAACATTATCTCCAGGAAGCACGAAATAGACTTTTTCATCGGCAAATAGATGAACATTGAATGCAAAGAGTGTGAACAGTTTTATAAAATTATTTAGGAAGACGTCACTGAATTCTCTAAAAAGCTAATAAAACATTCAGCTTATTTTAATATCTTTGACTAAAAATTTGATAGTGATTAACTATAACTTCATTTTGCCTTTTAGTTTTGAAAGGGCACTTTGACTATGGTAGAAGAAAGAGCATTTTTTTAAATGTAAAAAATAATTTGAATTTTTAAATTTTTTTACATTCATATCATTCACCTTTTTTTGGATGAACATACATTTAAATTTTGTACACTTTAAATCCGATTACATTTTGACCGGGTAGTTATGTATAATTTTGAATTTAAAAAAATAAAGAAAAAGAAGAAAAAAAAAGTCCATGAGAAAAATGTGCTTAGAATATTGTCTGGCAAATAATGGGTATTCCATAAATATTAGGGATCCCTGTCTGCCATCCACCCTTTTCCTCTCTTGGTTTTAACTTGATATCAGATTAAACATCCTTTCCCTCCTTCTTTTTCCCACTCTCCACCCTCCAAATACAAACATACATATCCTGTTTGGAATGTGGTTGCCTTATGGAAACAAGTCTAAAATTTGGAAGAAAACAGAGCCAGCAGAATTGACAGGAGACATTAGGGGAATCTCGTTGAGGCCAAATTAAAAGCTCAGTTGTTAAAGATACCCAATTCTTTTTGAAGAATTCTGACATACCACATATGTCAGGCACTTCTCAGCCTAGTGAGGAGTTTTGGGCATCTCAGAAATGTGGGTCAGACCAAAGGGAATTTAATCGATTCTTGCTAATCATTTGACTTACAGGTTGGGCTGCCAGCCCTCAGCAAACCGAATGAATGAAAGCTTCAGGAAGTTAGCACTGCTGGCCACATCCTCACAGCTTTAGACACACACCTGGAACGTTTTAACAGCTGCAATCCAATTTCTGAGAATCTCTGAGAAAATCAAATTTGTTGTTGCACTCAACAATAATAAAAGAAGAATAACTAACAGTTTGGGGGTACCTACTACATGGTAGGCACTACACTAATCCCTTTCTGCAAAATGTTCCATCTAATCCTTACCAGGACGTGAGGGCTATTATCTCCATCATAGAGATGAGGAACTTGGGGCTCAGAGAAGTTAAGTAACTTACACCAGACCCTCTCCTGATTTTAACCACTTTAACTTACAGCTGATGACAATGGTGGCTACTGTTTTTTTGTTTGCTTGTTTTTGTTTTTTTAAATTTTTATTGGAGTAGAGTTGATTTACAATGTTGTGTTAGTTTCAGGTGTACAGTAAATTGAATCAGTTATACGTACATATGGGTATACACATATACATATGTGTGTGTATATATCTATATGTCTATATATCTATATCTATCTATCTATCTATCTATCTATCTATCTATATATATATATATATATCCACAATTTTTTTAGATTCTTTTCCCGTATAGGCCATTACAGAGTATTGAGTAGAGTTCCCTGTGCTATACAGTAGGTCCTTATTAGTTATCTATTTTATATATGGTAGTGTGTATATGTCAATCCAATCTCCCAATTTATCCCTCCTCCCCCTTACCCCCTGGTAACCGTAAGTCTGTTTTCTACATCTGTGACTGTATTTCTGTTTTGTAAATAAGTTCATTTGTACCCTTTTTTAAGATTCCACATATAAGCGATATCATATATTTGTCTCTGTCTGACTTACTTCACTCAGTATGGCAATCTCTAGGTCCATCCATGTTGCTGCATGTGGCATTATTTCGTTCTTTTTTATGGCTAATATTCCAGTGTATATATGGACCACATCTTGGTCCATTCCTCTGTCAATGGACATGTAGGTTGCTTCCATGTCTTGGCTATTGTAAATAGTGCTTCAGTGAACAGGGGGTGTGCGTATCTTTTCGAATTATGGCTTTCTCCAGGTATATGCCTAGGAGTGGGATTGCTGGGTCGTATGGTAGCTGTGTTTGTAGTTTTTTAAAGAACCTGCATACTGTTCTCCGTAGAGGTGGTACCAATTTACACTCCCACCAGCAGTGTGGGAGGGTTCCTTGATGGCGGCTACTGTTTACTGAGCGCTGACTAAGGGCCTGAACATGTGTTATAACAAATTTCATCTTTGTAAACACTCTAATGGGAAGCATTTAGGAGTCCCAGCTGCAGATAAAGAACATTCAGCTGCAGCACCTGGAATTATGTGGAATACAGACGATGATAATAATAGGTGCAGAGTCTCTTCCCCACCTCCTCTTTTCTGTGCAGAAGAGACTATTTTTCATTCTAGGGCCGTACTAGTCAATATAGCTTTCTGTGATAATGAAAATGTTTTACATCGGCACTGTCCAATATGGTAGCTACTGACCACATGTGGCCATTGAGCATGAAAAACGTGGCCGATGACACTGATGAACTAAAATTTTCATTTTCTTTTAACTAGTTAAATTTAAATAGCACACGTGGCTAGTGGCTACCATTTTGGGCAGCGCAGCTGTAGAGGGTAAAACCGCTTGGTGGCCAAGTTCCCAACAGAGTCTAAGAGTTTCTCACACTCCACTCTTCTTTCTCTTAGCTCTACTATTGGTCAGCTTCTGGGGCAGGATCCTCAGACTAAGGCACTGCTAAGAACTGAGGAAGAGGGAAATGGATCAGGATCTTTCTTACTCCCTTTATTCGAAACGAAATATTTATAGGGAATTCCCTGGCAGTCCAGTGGTTAGGACTCTGGGCTTTTCGCTGCTGAGGGCACGGGTTCAATCCCTGGTCGGGGAACTAAGATCCTGCAAACTGTGCGGGCACAGACCAAAAAAAAAAAAATCCTAAATATTTAAGTGTGCAAACACTTATTTCATGTGTTCATTTATTTATCTAACAAATATTTATGGAGCTCTCCCCACATGGCAGGTATATCTGCTTAATATAAGTCTATGCATTGGCCCCTGGGTTAAAACAGCAAGCAAGGCAGGACTGGAGAGACAGACATTAATTAAATCATCACACAAATGCATCATTAGAAACTCACTCAAATAAAGGGAAAGTATCAGGAGTTGTGAAGGCTTTTAAGGACAGAGGATTCACGTGAGGCATCGGGAAACACTTTAATTTTTTTTTTTTTTTTTTTTTTGGCTGCGTTGGGTCTTCGTTGCTGCGCACGGGCCTTTCTCTAGCTGCGGAGAACAGGGGCTACTCTTCATTGCGGTGCGTGGGCTTCTCATTGCGGTGGCTTGTCTTGTTGTGGAACACGGCCTCTAGGTGTGCGGGCTTCAGTAATTGTGGCTCGCAGGCTCAGTAGTTGTGGCGCAGGGGCTTAGTTGCTCCACGGCATGTGGGATCTTCCCTGACCCAGGCTCGAACCCCTGTCCCCTGCATTGGCAGGAAGATTCTTAACCACTGTGCCACAAGGGAAGCCCTGGGAAACACTTTTCTGATGGTGCTCAAATTCAGCTTGTGGAAGTGACGTTTTAGCTGAGAAACTAAGAATGAGTTAGAATTAACTGAGTGACAAGGAAGGAAAAGCATTCAGGGTGGAGGGAATAGCATGTACAGGCCTGAGGTGTGCAGAGTGTGGACATGATTGAGGAACTTTAAAGAAAGGGTCAGTGGGGGAATTCCCTGGCAATCCAGTGGTTAGGACTCTGCGCTTTCACTGCCGAGGTTCCAGGTTCAATTCCTGGTCGGGGAACTAAGATCTCACAAGCTGCATGCAGTGTGGCAAAAAAAAAAAGAAAAAGAAAAAGAAAAAAAAGAAAGGGACAGTGGGAAGAGACAGGCTGAGGCTTTCTACACAGCTTCATCTGCCATATCAGGGCTTCTGACCTTTATCCTAAAAGCAGTGGCTGGCTACTGAAAGGATTTAGGCAGAGGAGTGACCTGATTAGAAAATAAACTTAAAAAACAAAACCAAACACACAAAAACCTTGGCTTTTCACAAGGGCGTCATTGTTCCCTGTTCCTTCCTTCCCTCTCCAGCAGGCAGGCAGGTGACTTCCCCAGACACAGGGCTGCAGCTGGCTCAGGACAGACTAGAAGAGCTTGGTCCTGGGCCCAGTGGATGAATGGAGCTGAGCTGTGTTCTTTCCTCTCATGCTCTGTGTGTTCTGTGTGTTTCTGCCATTGAATAAATACTGGGTATTTATAAAAACTGTCAGCAAGCCACCCACTCCCTTTTCTCTGCCTCAGGCCCAGAAGCCCTCAAACAGTAACAGGCTGTACCAGAATCTCTGCGATATCCAGAGATCCAGCTCCTAAAGGACAGCTAAATATAACTCTCTTCCACACAGGCTGGTGTCTGTCGTCTCCACTTTTACGATCCTAGCTGTGGAACATCCAGGAAACTTGAACTTGACGGGCGGTTTACACCAAACCAGGGCAGAGGGGTGTCATTGGGGAGGTGGGGTGACTTTCAGTATTTTCTTTTCTGGCCACCTTTCCATTGAGCCACAGGTCATGGATTGGCCTTCAAAGGGGAGAATGACAAGTGAAAGAATTTATTCCAGCGAGAGAAGGGCAAGAAGAGTGAAAAGGAGAGGAAGGACTTGTGAGTGTATTTGAACTTCAAAGTAATGAGACTCCAACTTCCTTCACAAAATGCACCTGTTACGGTCCTCTTCTTCCAAAATGAATTGATTTTACCTCCTTGCCTGGCATCATAGAAAAGTCACCCATTTTGCTGTTTAACACACTTGACCTTGATTCCCAGCTCTGTCGCTTACTCGGCGCAAGGTAACTCACCACCCAGAGCTTCAGGGTCCTTGTCTGTAAAATGGGTTAATGGTGCTTGTTTGCAGGGTTGTGTGACTGTGAGACAATGTGGATGGAATGCTTAGAAATAAGCAGGGACTTCCCTGGTGGTCCAGGGACCCCGCACTTCCAATGTCGGGGACGTGGGTTCGATCCCTGGTCCAGGAACTGAGATCCTGCAAGCTGTGCAGCACAGCCAAAAAAAAAAAAAACAGAAAAAGAAACATAAATAAGCACCGGCTTTGTTATTATCCAGTAATGCGTCTGTGTGTCTCTCTTCCCCACGACACTGAACTCCTCAAGTGCAGAGAACTCTCACTGGCCTTTATATCTACTACCTACTCCTGCAAGTGCTCAAGATATAAAATGAATGGTTGATGTAGTTATCTAATAGTGAAGGAATTCCTCTCTTCCTGCCCAGGATGGTCAATCTTCTAATTTCCTACACCCTTGACTATTATTTAGACACAAATTGGGAAAATAAAATTAGTGGATACACTTCCAGAAAGATAGTTTCCTACAATGTTTCTACTTACACATACACATACATATTTTAAATGAAATAACTTTATTTTTAAAGCAGTTTTAGGGTTACAGAAAAATCGAGCAGAAAGTACAGAGATTTCTCACATGCCCCTTCACTCCCTTCCCTCTACTGTATTAACATCTGGCAATAGTGTGGTACATTTATTACCACTAATGAGCCAGCAATGATACGTTGTTATTGACAAAGTCCATAGTTTACGTTAAAGTTCACTCTTTGTGTTGTACATTCTGTGAGTTTTGACAAATGTATAATGGCATGTAGCCACCATTACAGTTTCATACAGAATAGTTTTGCTGCTCTAAAAAGCCCCTGTGCCCACCCATTTATCCCTCCCACCCCACCCACCCCCAACCCCTAGAAACCACTGATCCTTTTACTATCTCCGTAGTTTTGTCTTTTCCAGAAGTTGTGTAGCCGGAATCATACAATATGTTGCCCTTTCAGATTGGCATCTTTTACCTAGTAACATGCATTTAAGATTTATCCATGGATGCAATGTTGGGAGGCCCACACGGCTAGGAGGTTGAGGGCAGCCTCTGGAAACTGAGGGCTACCTCCAGTGAACAGTCAGCAAGAAGCCAGGGTCCTCCGACTTGGAAATGCAAGAAAATGAACTCTGCTATCGACATGAGTGAACTTGTGAGTGTATCCTTCCCTAGCTGAGCCTCCTGATGAGAACCTAGCCCTGACCAATATCTGATGGCAGCCTTACAGAAGACCCACCCAAGCTGTGCTGCACAGAAATCATGAGGTAATAAATACATGTTGATTTAAGTTACTAAGTCGTGGTAGTTTATATGCAGCAATAGATAACTAATATACTCTTGTTGAGAGATATTTGGGTTGTTTCCAGTTTTTCCTGACTATCAGCTATGCTAATATAACTGCTCTGATGCACGTCTCCTTGGTGCATACCCACAATTGTTTCTATAGAGCAAATTACTCGAAATGGACTTGTAAGCATAAAGCATTGGGCAAGACAGAGGGTGGCAAACTTTTTCTGGGAAGGACCAGGTAGTAACTGTTTTAAGCTCTGAAGGCCCTGTAGTCTCTGTTGCAACTATTCAATTCTGAAATCGTATTACGAAAGTGCCAAAGACAATCCATGTGAGAATGAGCATGGCTGTGTTTTAGTATTTCATTTGTGAACACTGATACGTGAATTTTGAATAATTTTCACACGCTACAAAATATTGTATTTCTGGTTTGTTTCAACCAATTAAAAATGTAAAAACCATTCTTAGCTTGCAGACTACATAGAAACAGGTAGAGGCCAGATGGGCCCACAGGCCATAGTTTGCAGGTCCTTGGGATTTTCAACTTACCGGATAGGGCAACATTGTTTTCTGAAGTGATGGTCCTGATTTTCCCTCCCATCAGTAGTGTAATGTTTAGGAGTTCTCATGGCTCCACATCCTTGCCCATATTTGTGACATCTATGCAATATTGAGTTTTCCAATCCAAAACACAGATGAGTCTTTGCCTTTATTCATATTTTCTTTTATGTTCTTGGTAGTGTTTTACAGTTTTTTTCATATGAATTTTTCTCTCATACTTTTTTGGAGTTTCTTTTTTTTTTAACGTTCTTTTTTAAACGCTGCATTGGGTCTTCATTTCTGCGTGTGAGCTTTCTCTAGTTGTGGCGAGCGGGGGCTCCTCTTCACTGCGGTGAGCGTGCTTCTCATTGCGGTGGCTTCTCTTGTTGCGGAGCATGGGCTCTAGGTGCGCAGGCTTCAGTAGCTGTGGCTCACAGGCTCAGTACTTGTGGCTCATGGGCTTAGTTACTCTGCGGCATGTGGGATCTTCCCGGACCAGGGATCGAAACCGTGTCTCCTGTATTGGCAGGCTGATTCTTAACCACTACACAACCAGGGAAGTCCCGGGTTTATTTCTAATTAAATAATTTTCTTGTTGTAATATCTAGTGGGTTCTTTTTTCTCTTGTATTTCAAATTATTTTTTGTAAATTAATTATGTAATCCTCCACCTTAGAAGGTTTCTTTATTTTTTCTTTATATTTGGGCAAACGTAGTACAAGTTGTCATTTTAGTGGATACATGATATTCTCAAGAATATTAAAGGCTTGGGACATCCCTGGTGGTCCAGTGGTTAAGAATCCACCTTCCAATGCAGGGGATGCGGGTTCAATCCCTGGTCTGGAAAGATCCCACATGCCGCGGGGCAACTAAGCCCACACAACTGGAGTTGAGGCCTGCGTGCGACAACAAAGAGACTGCATGCCGCAACTAAGACCTGACACAGCCAAAAATAAATTTTAAAAAAAGGACAAAGTCTTAAGACCCTGAAATAGCTTTGCATCGTTTCCTGCCCACTCTTTTAACTTGCTTTTGAAACATGTATATGTACATATTACGTGTGTGTGTGTGTGTGTGTGTGTGTGTGTGTGTAAAGGTGACATGGAGCTAGGGTGGTGAGGATGGATAGAGACATAAGCAGGGCCGAAAGTGAGCAGAAAGAAACAAGTAGGTGAAAGTGGATCATAGGGAGAGAATTTAATGGAAATGTTTATGCAAAGGTGGTTGTGGAACGTGGGGAGACTAAATAATGTTACTAAGTTAATATTAATGATAATAACAATTACGTAATGAGCATCTACGCTGTACACTGTGCTCAGTGTTTGACAGACATCGCTCATTTCACATCAACCAGCAAGGTTCCTAGTATTATCTCTATTTCACCGCTGACAAACCTGGGGTCCCAAAGGGCTAGATAACCTAAGAGCACCAACAAACAAGCAGCAAGCTGGGATTCGAGTCCAGCCGGCGTGCTCCCAAGCCTTTGCTACTTCCATTCTGCCGTGTTGACTTTCCGTGGGTCGGATATCCCGCAAGCAGCAGCTTCCACATGAAGAGGCCTGGACCTCCGTGTTCGTGTTCGTTGTGATGTAATTAGAGCAAACAAAACAGAACAGAAACAACCACTTCATTACAGGTAAATGGTTCAATAATCTACGTTACATGTTTACACTTACTATAGAATATAATACGGTGGTTAAAAAGAATGGGGTAGGGGGACTTCCTTGGCGGTCCAGCGGTTAGGGCTCAGCACTCTCACTGCCGAGGACCAAGCTTTGATCCCTGGTCGGGGAACTAAGATCCCACAAGCCATGCAGCATGGAAAAAAAAAAAAAAAATGGAGTAGGTTGATAGGTACTGACTATCAACCTAAAAAATCATCACCCCGTACTAGACCCCATACTAGTAAGTGACGGGAAACGTTTACAGAATAATATTGTGATTATGCTGCCATGTTATTTTTTAAGATACAGAAAACAAGACTGAATGGAGTCTACAAGTGTATTCCTGTATAAAAATTCATCAAGCTGTGCATTTAGAATTTCTGCAACTGACTGTAAGCAAATTAGATCTGAATTGCAAATTAGACCGTGTCTGTGTTTTCATGCACATACATATGAAAATACATAGAAACCGGTCTGGAACAAGTTACACCCAATTTTTGGCAGTGGTAACTTTGGGGAAAGGAAGATCTCTTCTTTTCCTCTACGTACTTCTGTATTGTTTGAATATTTTAAAAAGGTGTCATTGGGTGTCTAATAAATACATAGAAGTACGTGTTTTTGTCAGTAAAAGAAATAACATAAAATAATTAATCAATTCATAGACAAAATTAACAGACAGCAAATACACTTTGGAAGAAAAGAAGCTACTGAGGATCCATGTAGAGATAGACCCAACTGCTCCCTTGCAAAGTATTTCAGGAATATGTTTTCTCTATTTTTGCCTCTCTGGAAAGAAGTTGACCCTAAGTCACTTTTGTAAGGAGGTTTTCCTACAACCCTAATCACCAGCGGGCCTGAGGGCTGCATGTGGAGATATGAACACTCAGCCACCCTGAGAGAGATACCTGACCCCGCCCGGGAGCTGGAACTGACAGGAGACTCAGGACTTGCTTGAAGGAACTGCCTCAGTAACCTTCCCACACTGACGTGGCATGGGTGTGATGCAGCTGCTGGGAGTGATCAGGCAGTACACCTGCATGAGTGGTGTGAAGGAATTATGGAATAAGGAATTCATTCTGTGGGACTTCCCTGGAGGTCCAGTGGTTAAGACTGTGCCCTTCCAATACAGGAGGTGTGGGTTTGATCCCTGGTTGGGGAACTAAGATGCCACATGCCGTTCACCACGGCAAAAAAAAAAAAAGAATTCATTGTTGAAATCTGACCTCACACAATTTGTAGAAGGAGCCGGGCAACTGAACATCTGGGAAAGGAAGCTGGAAGGACCAGAGGAGTCCGTAGCTAGTCTGAGAAGCCAAGGCTATCCAGCCACTGAAGTAGGACCACAGAAGGCATGCTGATGGAGGAATCTGGAGGGAGTATTTGCTTTGGGGGTCCACTTGCTGGTGGATCTGGGGCTGCTGTGGGCAACGTAGAGGGAGTGAGGACAAGCTGGACCTGTTAGGCACCTCTGCATCTGGGGTCAGCTCATTGAACCATAGCAGCGTTCAGATGTACTGCCCCCAAATTCCTTTCTTGCAAGTCTAACCTGGAACCACACAGGGAAAAGGATTCTGGAAAACATAGTTTCTAGCCTAACCAAGTTAATGGTGGGAGATGATTCTGGAGGAAAGGTGGTGAGTTCCATTTTGGACATGTTAATTTGGGGTTGACTGGAATACGTGCTCGTGGTGATGTCCAGTAAGTAGTCGGGCTTGTCCAATCTTCTTCAATATGCAAACAAGCTGTTCTAAGACTCTAGTTCTAATACAGCCTGGGGTGAGAAAGTGGAAGGCCGCTGTGGATTAAGAACCTAGGAACTAAAGATATCGACCAGGAATAAAGTTAGCCTCAAGAAATACAGTGCAAAAGCCAAAAAGCCTGTACCTTTCAAGCAGTGACTTGGGGCGGCAGGATGGGAGTGGGGATGGCGAGACTCTCCAGGGCAGGTAGGAAGGGGTGCTGGAGAGATGGCTTGAGATACCTTACCCCTGAGTGGGAAGACAACTGTACATTAATTGAGAGTCACTCTTTTCTTTTCTTTTCTTTTTCTTTTTGTGGTACACGGGCTCTCACTGTTGTGGCCTCTCCCGTCGCGGAGCACAGGCTCCGGATGCGCAGGCTCAGTGGCCATGGCTCACGGGCCCCACCGCTCCGCAGCATGTGGGATCTTCCCGGACCGGGGCATGAACCCGTGTCCCCTGCATCGGCAGGCGGACTCTCAACCACTGAGCCACCAGGGAAGCCCACTCTTTTCATTTTTTAAGTCTTATTATGCAGGCATAAGGCAGTCTATTCAATGAATGATCCTTATTTCAGAAATTTCAAAGACAAGTTTGTTACTTAACACAATTTGTGACCTTATTGCTTCACAGTTCTTCAGAATCATAGAGTGAGTTCTGACTGAGGTTCCAGGTGATGTAGTAAACATTCCAAGCAGAGAGGTCCACCAGCAAGTCAGGGGACCCTCCCACCGGCATCACCACCATCACCACTATCACCCACCCCTCCACTCCTACCACTGCCAACACTAGCCAGGTTGGAGGAACAGAGGCTGGAAAAGGTGGTAAAGAGAGGGCAAAGGATGGTGGCAATCCCAAAGGAACATGGAAGTTAATAGCGCTTTCAGGTAACGTTTCTTCATTTGTATTGGATAACAAATGTAGTCAATGAACAATTATATCTGCAGTTTTCTTTTTCCTCCACTTTCTCAGTCATCAAATGAAACTTTGGCTTCCTGTTAGACTATGTACGTGGAGGAGCGGTATATTCCTCCGACTACCTTATACAAAAAGGGCTTCTGTCTCTCTCTCTCTCCTTTTATTCTGCTATATTTTTCATGATAGTACTTATCTCTGATATTATGTGTTTCCATGTTTCCTTTATTTTTTTAATTTTTATTATTATTATTATTTTTTGCGGTACGCGGGCCTCTCACTGTTGTGGCCTCTCCTGTTGCGGAGCACAGGCTCCGGATGCGCAGGCTCAGCGGCCATGGCTCATGGGCCCAGCCACTCCGTGGCACGTGGGACCCTCCCGGACCGGGGCATGAACCCGTGTCCCCTGCATCGGCAGGTGGACTCTCAACCACTGTGCCACCAGGGAAGTCCCATGTTTCCTTTATTTACTGTCTGTCTTTCATATCAGAATATAAGTTTCATTACAGAAAATGCCTTTGTTCGCATCTCTATCCCAAGCAAATAAACCAGTACCTGGCAAATTGCAGACATCCAAGTGTTTGTTGAATGAATGAATGAACGAACGAATATATGAAGATGCATTACATTCTAAGAATGGCTCCACGTGAGAGAGAGTTGTATTATGGCTCTATATAGGAAAATAAAATTCTGATATAACTTTATTTTTATCTGATGACTCTAGGTCTAACTATAGAATTGGTATGCCTTATATATTGTCCCAACAGTTCTACAAGCCTCAGAAAAACTGTATCCTTTATATGAATATTACCAAATAATAGCAATTTTAAAATATTTGATATACGTTTTGGTCAGAGAGCTGAAAAGCTTTGCCGGTACCCATTTTTTCCACTACTTCTCTGTGTGCCTGTCCACCTCCTCGGCTGGGTCGTCTTCATCCTTCTGCCTGCTAGCTGGTCATCCCTTTGGTTTGACCTTGGAGCCCTTGCTGCTTTCTCAACTGAGTGTTTTTCTAGGTCAGCTTCTCAAGTGTCATGGTGCCATTCCTAGCCAGATGAAGGTTGGGCTCCTGGTTGAGTCCTGTCATGGGGCTCTGTCCTGGCTTCATCTGACCTGTCTGGTTCTTTGTATGAGCACATGGGTGGGACTACAGACTCCTCCCCTCATAGCTTCAAGGGCAAGACACCAGCCTTATTCGTAAGCTGCACTGTAGCTGCACAGTAGCTGGCCTGTTGTAGGTATTGAAGAAGTGAATGGTTGCTGACTAAATACTGAAATATCGATGAGTGAGATTGATAGAACTGGGGGATTTGATGGGTACGTGGGGCCTCATTATATGTTTCCATTTTTGTGTGATTTTAAAATTTTCCATTAAAAAAAGAAACAAGTTTCTTTTAGATTCTTATGGTGGTTTTCTGCTGCTAAATCCAAATATTTGTACATTTTATAGACAACATTAATAAAATATATTGTTTTAATTAAGATAACTGAGTAAAGAAAAAGTTAAAAATAGAAAAACAAAACAAAAAAAGAAACCAAAATTGGTTGGTGAGGCAAAACCAGGAAAGATTGCTACTAGGCTAATAGTTCAATGAGCATTTATGGAGTGGAAATTTGTAAATGAAATTTTACTGTAGGGATGAGTAGCTGTATCCAATAGAGTTGTGCACATCAGGGAATTAAATACACATAAGGAAAGGAGCAGACTAAATATACCCATATCAAATACAATTCATATATTAGTTGAGTTGAAGTTAGCTAATTTTTTAAAATTAAATTGAAGTATAGTTGATTTACAATGTTGTGTTAAGTTTCTGCTGTACAGCAAAGTAATTCAGTTATACATATGTATACTTTTTTAATATTCTTTTCCATTGTGGTTTATCACAGGATATTGAATATAGTTCCCTGTGCTATACAGTAGGGCCTTGTTGTTTCTCTGTTTTATATGTAGTAGTTTGTATCTGTTAATCCCAAACTCCTCATTTATCCCTCCGCCACCTCCTTTTCCCTTTGGTAACCATAAGTTTGTTTTCATTTTTTAAATTTATTTTATTGAAGTATAGTTGATTTACAATGTTATGTTAATTTCTACTGTACAGCAAAGTGATTCAGTTATACATATATATATTCTTTTTCATATTCTTTTCCATTATATTTATCACAGGATACTGAATATAGTTCCCTGCGCTGTACAGTAGGACCTTGTTGTTTATCCATCCTATATATATAATACTAGTTTGCATCTGGAAGTTAGCTGGTTTTAAGATATCACATTTCATAAACATTTAAAGTCACTAACTTTGATTTTTCAGGTTTTAAAATATTTTGTAACCAAAGCATTTTTTTTCAGGTCTCTCATACCTCCACAGGCCCTTTCAAAGATCTCCTGCCCTAGGAATTGCCCATAAAAATGGATACAAATGGCTTCATATGCTGAGTACTGTTGTAGATGCTTCAGATAGGAAGGAGTGTAAGAAAGGGTGTCTGCTTTCTGGAAATTTATCATCCAGCTCCTCTTCTTTCCTCAGGCCATACCTCTTTCCCTTTGCAGTCCTAAAAATTTCTGTCCTTACTATCCATTCTTTTCATCATTCTGCTTGGTTTGGGCATCTCCCATTCATTTTCTTGAGAACTCTTTAATTAGGACAAACGCGTTTTTTTTTAATTATTCTATTTCTTTATATAATATTATATAAATAAAATTATTTTATTATTAGGACAAAATCGAATACAAAAATAATTATGCTTTATATTTGAAATCACATTCCTAGATCTCAAGCATATACCTTCACTTGCCTAGATAAAATATTGTGCTGATTTATCTGAGTGTTTGTTCTTAGAGGTCTAGCTGACTTTCTGGAGATTTTGCTGAATTTCATTTGGGCCTACACAGGCCAATCACCAATTCCTTAAGTACTTACTATGTGTTTTGGGGGGGAATCACAGAAAGAGGAATAAGAATATTCTAGGCCAATATAAAATCTCAAGGATCCAAAACAAATTGCAAAGATAGGGGACTGCTTGAAGAGATATTCAGTGCATCAATCCAGGCATGTAAATATCTTTTATCCTGTTTGCAGAGTGTTTTGGAAATCAAGGCAATTGTACACAAGAAAACTGACATATGATTCAGATGAGGGAGTCCCACTTACCTGGAGAAGAGAGCATTTTAAAAGGAAAAAGAAGAGACCATCACGAAGTGCAGGTCTACAATGAGATGATCACGTTTCCCTGTTCCATATGCAAGCATGAAATTGACCTACCTGGAATATTCCTCCATAAAAAGCAGCATGTAGCTCTGGCTACATTGGGCTTTCAGTGGATGGGTGGGGAGAAACCAGGGCTCTCAGCGATTGCTGATCAGAGGCAGTCCGTCATTGCTAAACTATTGTCATCGTTTGCATTTACTGAAAAAATCTTACAGGGCATTAATAATGCTTTTGAGCTCCTTTGCAAGAAACAAATACCAGCACACTATAAGATTATTGATAACATTCCCAAGAGTTCAATATATCCTCAAAAAATCTGTCACCTATTAATTAAAGGAGCAGCCATTTGCGAAGACAGGAATTCTACGTGGAGAACTGACATGAATGATAAATTCACTGTCGTGAATAATTTTGGCAACAAACCCAATGTGTGTTTTTTTGGTTTGTTTGATGGACATCACGGTGCCTCGGCAGCAGACTTGACATCAGTGGAACTCCCAGTTTTACTTCTCCACCAACTTTCCAGACTTGATCCTTCCTACCAAATGACCCCTGAAGAGCAAACAGTAATCAATTCTTTTCACACAGTGTTTAGAGAAGACTACAGAGCTATAGAAGACACCTTCTCCTCCATAAAGAAAAAGACGAAAGCATTGAAAAGTGAGTATGAGAACATACACAAAGCCTTTGCAAAAGCATTTTGGAGAATGGACAGGCTTTTACGTCTTGGAAGGAAAGAAGTGTCCAGGGCTCGATGGAGCGGCTGTTCTGCAGTTACTTGCATATTGGAAGGCAACATTGAAAGTCCCAAAGCTAAGAAGTCTTCGAGAAGATTCAATGACCTTGATGCTTCTTTGGTCCCTTTCCAGGAGACGCCGAAAATAATTTCTGGAGTGCTACATATCGCAAACACTGGTATGTATATTGAATGGTACCAGGTTACACCTTAACATGTTTTATTCCTGGCAGCAAAACCTCTCTTGCTTCCAGAATTACCTAGTGACCTATTATTTAATGACTTACTAGTGCCTAGATATTTCACTGACCAATTTAAGAAACGACCAATAACCACAGTTTAAATGTAGATTTGCAGGTACAAAATGAATTGTAATTATGTCTCAAGGAGGCACGTACATGAAATAATGTGACCAAAACATGACGTTTTCTAAATGGGGTAGCAACACAGCTATTGATAAAGGCAAAGCAAATCTATTACATTTGCTCAGATCGGAATGAAACCAAAACATTCCCCACACTTCCCTTTTTCGGGAGAATGGAAAGTTCTTTGAGTGTTGTTAGTATAGCTGCTAAACTGGTCAGTTTTTCTGGTAACTAACATATTTGCAACAGGTCACTCTTGTGCTCACTGGCCAAGTTGCATCGATTTCATCTTAGGAAAAACAATCGTCCGTGATTCAGTTTTATAGGCGTGTATTTCCTTCTCCAAAAATTTTGGCTGGATTCTTTTAATTTTATTTCAAGAAGCAATTCTTTTGACTTGCTGTGCTAAAGTTCTAGCTAAGGAGCTTGCCAAACTCGAAAGCCCAGAGGTAAAACAGTTTTAGCCAAGTTAACCCGAGTTCCATGCTCATTTCCATGAGATGCTTAACTAGGGTTCCACCACCCCTTTCCTCGGTAGAATTATTATTAATGACAGTGTCCACTTGCTGAATATTGCGCACAGAGTAATTTCTCATGTAGTCTTCCAAGAACTCTGATATCTAAAGATATCTAAGTATTGTTTTTAAAAAAATATATTCGACATGTAACATTGTGTAAGTTTAAGAAGCAAAACATGTTAATTTGATACATTTTTATATTGTAACATGATTGCCATTGTAGCGATAATTACCACTTCTATCACATTACATAATCATCATTTCTTTATAGTGGTTGAAAAAATTAAGTTCTAGTCTCTTAGCAAGTTTGATGATTAAAATATATACGTTCTCTCTGTTCCCAATATTGTGCATTAGACCTCTAAGACGTATTTACTGCTCATTGCAAGTTTGGACCCTTAAATCGCATCTGTTCTCCTTCCCAACCCCTGCCGCCATTTCTAAGTGGTGTTGACCCAGTTGTCCAGATAAGAAAATAGAAGCTCGGAGAGGTGAAATTATTTGTTCAAGGTGTCAGAGGTGATAGAAATTGGAGCTGGAAATCAAACTGCCTCTGAAGGAGATTGCTTCCAGAGTCTGAGGAGTCTGGGCCTCAGGGAGTGGGACTTTGGCCCACACCGGGGCCAGATATATTCACCAAGACCATTACAATGTCAAGGTCCCTGGAAGCTGGCCTGTTTCTGATCTAACTCTGGTTGTGAGCCCAAAATGAGAACACCAGATTAAGCAATACCACGGAGCCAAGTGCAATGCCAATTTCCTTGGAGCATTTGCCATTTCTCAGGCCCTACCCTGAGGTTCCAAAGTGCTTCAGAGCAGGCCTACTTCATGGATGGAGAGTTTTCAGATTTCAAACTAATCTGGGAACTGACCCATATCCTTGGACTTTGGACCTCTATTAGAAAATATCATTTGATATCATGGTTCCTGGGAAATGAAAGGAAAATATACAAGATACTCAATAAGTAGATACTATCATCAAATGTTCAGTTTACTATGATTCATTACTTCCAAGCCCACTGTTGTTTGGCAGGTTCTAATTTCCAGGTCAAACATTTTTTTGGATCTAATTTACAGGCTTACATACATAACTGTGTTAAAATGTTTTCATTTGGGCATCCTTCATTCTAATAGAAACAAATAAGTAGGGGGAAAAAATCCAACTTGTGAAAGGGAGGTCATGATTTATGATACAAAAGTGCTCCTAAAAGAAAGTAATTTAAATGAGTTACAAAAAATAAATGTTCACACAAATTTATCAAGGGCATGTTTTGTATTTTATAAAACAAGACCTATAAAGATAGCAAGGGGATTCATTTTTCTTGTTTGAAATTTGTCAAATACCAGTATCATCACAACTCTGGAATTAAAACCAAGAAAAAAACTCCACCTCACTTTATAAGGAAACATGAGTGTGGTGATACAGTCATTGAATAAGTGTTGAATTTGTGCATGTGGAAAAAGATCCTTCCAAACAGACATTCCTGACTTTTTTTCTTAGCACTTCTCATTTATATTGCATTTTATCACTTCTCCTGGTGCTCTCTTATTTTTCTTCAGTTAATCCTCACAGGTTTAAAACTCAAACATATTGATACAGCATACATAATTACACTTTTTTCACAACATCAAATAAACCACAAATTTTTACATTTCTAATTAACCACACTAGTTCCTTATAAACATATGGGATTCTTATTTGATCCCCTAAATCCTTTTCCCCAGTGATTTTATATTTAATAGCTTTATTGAGATACAACTCACAAAGAACACAGTTCATCCAAGTAAAGTCTACGGCTCAGTGATTTTTACTATATTCACTGATACAGCCTTTTCTCCCCATCTTTTTATCTTTGAATCAAGTGTCTTGTTAGAGAACATATAGGTGGATCTTGTTTGTATTCATTTACTGTGGTTGTTGTTACAAATTTACCATAGATTTCGTGGCTCACACAACAGAAATTTATTCTCTTACAGTTCAAGAAGTTCTAAACCAGCATAACTGGCCCAATGTCTTCATGGCAGTGCTCCCTCCAGAGGATGTGGGAAAGAATTTGTTCCTTGCTCCTTCCACCTTCTGCTTGGCTGTCAGTATTCCTTGGGTTGTGGCCACATCACTCTGATCTCAAATGTGCTTCCATGTGCACATTTCCTTCTTCTGTGTCTGTAGCCAAATCTCCCTCTTGTGGTTGAATTTAGAACCCACCCAGACAATCCAGTGTGAAGCATCTCAGGATCATTAATCACATCTTCAAAGTCTTTGCCATATAAGGTAACATTTACAGGCTCCAGAGATTAGGTTCTGATATCTTTGGGGATTTTATTCAGCCAGCCACCATGTTTGTTTGTTCGTTTTTCCATTCTGCCAAACTTTGCCTTTTGATTCAAGTATTTAATTCATTTACATTTAAGGTAATTAATTATAGGGTAGGATATATGTCTGACATGTTTCTGTTTGTTTTCTCTCTCTCTCTCTCTCTCTCTCTCTATATATATATATATATATACATCTTTTGTTTTTCTATTCCTCCGATACTGCTTTCTTTTTTTTCCCTCAACTAAGATTAGTCATCCTTTTTTTAAAATTTAATTTTATTTATTTTTTTATACAGCAGGTTCTTATTAGTCATCCATTTTATACACATCAGTGTATACATGTCAATCCCAAGCTCCCAATTCATCACACCAACTCCCCCACCCCCCACCACTTTCCCCCCTTGGTGTCCATATGTTTGTTCTCTACATCTGTGTCTCAATTTGTGTCCTGCAAACCAGTTCATCTGTACCATTTTTCTAGGTTCCACATAACGCGTTAATATACGATATTTGTTTTTCTCTTTCTGACTTACTTCACTCTGTATGACAGTCTCTAGATCCATCCACGTCTCAACAAATGACTCAATTTCGTTCCTTTTTACAGCTGAGTAATATTCCATTGTATATATGTATCACATCTTCTTTATCCATTCATCTGTCGATGGGCATTTAGGTTAGTTCCATGACCTGGCTATTGTAAATAGTGCTGCAATGAACACTAGGGTGCATGTGTCTTTTTCAATTATCGTTTCTCTTTTTGAATTAGGGTTTCTCTTTTTGAATTATGGTTTTCTCTGGGTATATGCCCAGTAGTGAGATTGATGGATCATATGGTAATTCTATTTTTAGTTTTTTAAGGAACCTCCATACTGTTCTTCATAGTGGCTATATCAATTTACATTCCCACCAACAGTGCAAGAGGGTTCCCTTTTCTCCACACCCTCTCCAGCATTTGTTGTTTGTAGATCTTCTGATGATGCCCATTCTAACTCGTGTGAGGTGATACCTCATTGTAGTTCTGATTTGCATTTCTCTAATAATTAGTGATGTTGAGCAGCTTTTCATGTGCTTCTTGGTCAGCTGTATGTCTTCTTTGGAGAAATGTCTATTTAGGTCTTCTGCCCATTTTTGGATTGGGTTGTTTGTTTCTTTAATATTGAGCTGCATGAGCTGTTTATATATTTTGGAGATTAATCCTTTGTCCAATGATTTATTGGCAAATATTTTCTCCCATTCTGAGGGTTGTCTTTTCGTCTTCTTTATGGTTTCCTTTCCTGTGCAAAGGCTTTGAGGTTTCATTAGGTCCTATTTGTTTATTTTTGTTTTTATTTCCATTACTCTAGGAGGTGGATCAAAAACGATCTTACTGTGATTTATGACAAAGAGTGTTCTTCCTATGTTTTCCTCTTAGAGTTTTATAGTGTCTGGTCTTACATTTAGGTCTCTAATCCATTTTGAGTTTATTTTTGTGTATGGTGCTAGGGAGTGTTCTAATTTCATTCTCTTACATGTAGCTGTCCAGTTTTCCCAGCACCACTTATTGAAAAGACTGTCTTTTCTCCATTGTATATCCTTGCCTCCTTTGTCATAGATTAATTGACCATAGGTGCGTGGGTTTACCTCTGGGCTTTCTATCTTGTTCCATTGATCTATGTTTCTGTTTTTGTGCCAGTACCATATTGTCTTGATTACTGTAGCTTTGTAGTATAGTCTGAAGTCAGTGAGTCTAATTCCTCCAGCTCCGTTTTTTTCCCTCAAGACTGCTTTGGCTATTCGGGGTCTTTTGTGTCTCCATACAGATTTTAAGATTTTTTGTTCTAGTTCCGTAAAAATTGCCATTGGCAGTTTGATAGGGATCACACTGAATCTGTAGATTGCTTTGGATAGTATAATCATTTTCACAATATTGATTCTTCCAATTCAAGAACATGGTATATCTCTCCATCTGTTGGTATCATCTTTAATTGCTTTCATCAGTGTCTTGTAGTTTTCTGCATACAGGTCTTTTGTCTCCCTAGGTAGGTTTATTCCTCTTGTCTCCCTAGGTAGGTTTATTCTTTTTGTTGCAATGGTAAATGGGAGTGTTTCCTTAATTTCTCTTTCAGATTTTTCATCATTAGAGTATAGGAATGCAAAATATTTCTGTGCATTAATTTTGTATCCTGCAACTTTACCAAATTCATTGATGAGCTCTAGTCGTTTTCTGGTGGCATTTTTAGGATTCTCTATGTATAGTATCATGTAATCTGCAAACAGTGACAGTTTTACTTCTTCTTTTCAAATTTGTATTCCTCTTATTTCTTTTTTTTCTCTGATTGCCATGGCTTGGACTTCCAAAACTATGTTGAATAATAATGGTGAGAGTGGACATCCTTGTCTTGTTCCTGATCTTAGAGGAAATGCTTTCAGTTTTTCACCATTGAGAATGATGTTTGCTGTGGGTTTGTCATATATGGCCTTTATTATGTTGAGGTAGGTTCCCTCTATGCCCACTTTCTTGAGAGTTTTTATCATAAATTGGTGTTGAATTTTGTCAAAAGCTTTTTCTGCATCAATTGCGATGATCATATGGTTTTTCTTCTTCAATTTGTTAATACGGTGTATCACATTGATTGATTTGCGTATATTGAAGAATCCTTGCATCCCTGGGATAAATCTCACTTGATCATGGTGTATGATCCTTTTAATGTGTTGTTGGATTCTGTTTGCTAATAGTTTGTTGAGGATTTTTGCATCTGTATTCATCAGTGATATTGGTCTGTAATTTTCTTTTTTTGTAGTATCTTTGTCTGGTCTTGGTATCAGGGTGATGGTGGCCTCTTAGAATGAGTTTGGGACTGTTCCTTCCTCTTCAAGTTTTTGGAAGAGTTTGAGAAGGATGGCTGTTAGCTCTTCTCTAAATGTTTGATAGAATTCACCTGTGAAGCCATCTGGTCCTGGACTTTTGTTTGTTGGAAGGTTTTTAATCACAGTTTCAATTTCATTATTTGTGATTGGTCTGTTCATGTTTTCTATTCCTTCCTTTCAGTCTTGGGAAGTTATACCTTTCTAAGAATTTGTCCATTTCTTCCAGGTTGTCCATTTTATTGGCATAGAGTTGCTTGTAGTAGTCTCTTAGGATGCTTTGTATTTCTGCGGTGTCTGTTGTAAATTCTCCTTTTTCGTTTCTAATTTTACTGATTTGAGTCCTCTCCCAATTTTTCTTGATGAGTATTAGAGTATTTTGTATTAGTTTCTAGTACATCATTTTAATTCCTGTATTTCTTTTACTATATATATATATATATATATATATATTTTTTTTTTTTTTTTTTTTTTTTTTCGGTATGCGGGCCTCTCACTGTTGTGGCCTCTCTGGTTGCAGAGCACAGGCTCCGGACGCACAGGCTCAGCGGCCATGGCTCACGGGCCCAGCCTCTGTGGCATGTGGGATCTTCCCGGACCAGGGCACGAACCCATGTCCCCTGCATTGGCAGGCAGACTCTCAACCACTGTGCCACCCGGGAAGCCCCCTGTTACTATATATTTTTAAAAAATATATTTTTAGTGGCTATTCTGAGGATTATAATAAAATCTTAACTTAAAAACAATTCGGCTTGCATTAATGCCAACTTAACTTCAAAAGATATATATGGCATCTTTGCTCCAATATAGCTCCATTTCCTGCAGCCTTCTTTATACTTTATGGAATTACATCTTTACACATTACAAGCCTATAAAGTTTTTTTTTTTAAAGTTTTATATTATTGTTTTATGCAGCTTTCTTCTAAATAAGACAGGAAAATAAAAGTGTTAAAAGTAAAATACATTTTTTACTGTTTTATATTTACCTATATACAGTTGACTCCTGAACAACATGAGTTTGAACTGTGTGGGTCCACTTATATGCAGAATATTTTCAATAGTAAACATACTATTACACAATCCATGGTTGATTGAATCTGTGAATGTGGAACTGCAGATATGGAGGGCTGTCTATTGGACTTGAATATCCACAGATCTGTTGTGTGTCCTGAACAGTGCTCCCCAGATACTGAAAGATAATTGTAGTTACCTTTCTTTTTTTGTGTGGGTTTGAGTTACAATCTAGCGTTTTCATTTTTGCCTGAAAGACTCCCTTTAGTATTTCTTGTATGGAAAGTCTACTAATGATGAATTCTCTCACTCTTTTTTAACTGGGAATGTGTTAATTTCTTCATTTTTAAAAGGATAGTTTTGCTTTTTTTTTTTGCAGTACGCAGGCCTCTCACTGTTGTGGCATCTTCCGTTGCGGAGCACAGGCTTCAGACGTGCAGGCTCAGCAGCCATGGCTCACAGGCCCAGCCGCTCCAAGGCATGTGGGATCTTCCCGGACCGGGGCACGAACCCGTGTCTCCTTCATCGGCAGGTGGACTCTCAACCACTGCGCCACCAGGGAAGCCCTAGTTTTGCATTTTGAATATGTCATCACATTGCCATCTAGCCTCCATGGTTTCTGATGAGACATAATTTTTGATCTTATTGAGTATCCCTTGGCTGTATGTAATGAGCCACTTTTCTCATTCTACTTTCATTATTCTTTCTTTCTCTTTTGACAGTTTGACTATGATGTGTTTAAGTACTGACCTCTAATTTAAACTCTTTGGAGTCTGTTGAGCTTCTTGTATGTTTTTATTCCAATTTGGGAAGTTTTTGGCTATTAGTTCTTCAAATATTCTTTTTTCCCCACTTCTGTCTTCTCCTTCCATTATGCATATGTTGGTATACTTGGTGGTGTCCCACAAGTCTCTGCGATGCTGTTCACTTTACTTCATTCTTTTTATTTTTCCTATTCTTCAGATTGGATATTCTCAATTTATCAATCAAGTTTGCTGATTCTTCTGCCAGATCAAACCTGATGCTGAGCTCATTCTAGTGAATTTTTCGTTTAAGACATTGTACTTTTCAACTCCAGAATTTCATGCTTCTTTGTTATAATTTCCATCTCTTTATTGATAGTCTCTAGGTTGGTGGATCATTGTTCTCATGCTTTCCTTTCATTTTTAGCCCCATTTTCCTTTAAACGTATTGATAATTTTTTTTTTTTTTTTTTTTGCGGTACATGGGCATCTCAGTATTGTGGCCTCTCCTGCCGCGGAGCACAGGCTCTGGATGCGCAGGCCCAGCAGCCACAGCTCACGGGCGCAGCTTCTGCACAGCACGCGGGATCCTCCCGGACCGGGGCACGAACCTGCATCCTCTGCATCTGCAGGCAGACTCCCAACCACTGCGCCACCAGGAAAGCCCTACTGATAAATTTTAAAACATTTTCGTCCAGTTAGTTCTAATGCCTAGACTTCCTCATGGACAGCTTCTATTGACTTAGTTTCTTTCCTGTATATGGGCTATGCTTTCATTACTATGTTTCATTACTCTCTCATTACTCTTTTTTTGTTGAAAACTGGACATTTAAAATAATATAGATGCCCTCCCTCTCCAGGGTTTGTTGTTGCTACTGTTTTTGTGACTTATATGAACTAATTCTGTAGACTCTATATTCTGTCATGTGCAGACAAAAAGCCTCTGCTTGGTTGGTTATCTTAGTGTTCAGCTAATGACTAGATGGAGATTTCTTTAAATACCTACTACTAATATGCATGTCTTCCAGTCTTTGCTGAGGCTCTTTTTTTTTTTTTTTTTTCTGTATGCGGGCCTCTCACTGTTGTGGCCTCTCCCGCTGCGGAGCACAGGCTCCGGACGCGCAGGCTCAGTGGCCATGGCTCACAGGCCCAGCCGCTCTGCAGCATGTGGGATCTTCCCGGACCGGGGCACGAACCCATGTCCCCTGCGTCGGCAGGTGGACCCTCAACCACTGCGCCACCAGGGAAGCCCGGCTCTGTCTTTTTTGAGGCTTGTCTTGTAAAAAATGGCAGGCAGTTTAAACCTCTGCCTATGCTTTTACTTCCTACTTGGGTTAATCATCAAAATTAGTCATAGGTGAGAAATTAAGGCTTGTTCAGGTCCTGGGCATGTATACAGCCTGCACATGTGCATGCTCTTCTGTTTCCCCAGGAGTATGTTTGAGCTTTTCAAAACCCTCTGTAGGGTCTCAGTCCTCAGCTCTTTCTTATACTTTTTGGGGGGTCAGCCTCTTGTCATCCCCAGATGCTTTCAGTGCCTCAGGCAAGTGTGATTTTAAACAATTGCTGCTGGTTTTTGGCAAACACACTGAGGATGAGTTATTTGCATAGAGTAAGCTCTGAGTCAAGTCAAATGATGACAAGATTTGAGAATGGAGCTTTCTTCAGGGACTTGCAAGACAGTTCACATAATGACAATTCTCTGGGGACAGATAATTTTAGGGAGGTCTAAAGCCATCCTTTCTCCTGCAGAGGCTGCTAGACTGTTGATTGCAGAGCTAGCATCACTATAAAATGTTTGGTTTTCAAGGCTACTGCAGAGCTGAAGAGAAGTGGTTGGAAGTAGGCCAAGTTACAAGGCCATGACCACTTGGTTTTACCTACTTTGTTTCTCTTCAATGTTTCTCAGATTTTTGCAAGCCTTTGGTTAATTTCCAGCATTTCAGAAAAGTTGACTTTAACAATTCTTGTCAGTGTTCTCATTCCTTTTCCTGAGGAGTAGATTTTCAGAGATCCTTACTCTGCAATATCTAATCTTTTCTTCTGCAATATTGAACCTGCTGTTAATCACATCCAGTGTAGTGTTCATTTTAAATTTTGTATTTTTCATCTTCACAAGTTTGATTTTTAAAATTATCTTCCATGTCTGTATTTAACTTTATAACATTGAGAGTTGTTGCCTACTAATTCCAACATCTGCCTCAGTTCTGGGCTGGTTTCAATTGATTTTTCATTTTATTATGGGCAGTATTTCCCTACTTATTTGCATGCTTGCTGTTTTAGTTTCTTAGGGCTGCCATAACAAATTAGCTGAAACTTGGCAGCTTAAAACAACGAAAATCCATTCTCACAGTTCTGGAGGCTAGTTGACCAAAATCAAGGTGTTTGCAAGGCCATATTTCTTTCCTCCACTGTTCAGCATCAGTTTGAAATAGTCCATTATTCTGGCAGTCTGCGTGGTGGGTGAGAGGCATATATTTATTTTCAGTTCAGTGTTGCAGTGAGGGCGTGGTTCTTTGGGCTCCTAGCTTTGTTGGGGAAAACCACTAGTTTTCCCCACCTTGAACAAGCCCTAGGTTTTGTTTCCTGTTCCATAACCCCGTGAAAAGTCTAAGCTCATTTATTCAGCTCAATAAATGCTCTCAGATAAAAACTGGCTTTTGCTCTTGGCATACTCTGGGATTCAGCCATTATTCTTTTGACAGGAGAATTCTTTACTTTCTTACTAGCTCAACAATGTACATGACTTAAAAGTATATACATTATCCAGGATATTTTCCTATTCTCAGTGGGAGTCAATCCAAGACCCACACTGGCACATTACTGCTCCTTTGTAATATTTGAGTGTTTTAGCGTATCTGCTATTCCAGTATCTTTATGTCTAGATTATACATATTTGTTAATACCTTCTTTTAATGAGGCCCCAGAAACTACCTTTTTTCCTAGTGTCCTTGTTCTCTGTCCTGTGAGCTCACTCTAGATCCAGAGGCCAAGCATGACTTTACCCACTACTTCCCTATTACTCACAATCCTTTATTTGTTCCTCAAGCCCCCTTTCTTCTCTCTTCTTAAGGTTAACAATAACTCCTTTATCTAATCCTCACAACCTGTGAGGTAAGAATAATCTCATTTTAATAGAAGCTTGAGGCTCACCAAAGCCTTATTATATATGGTTATATCATTAGTGAGCCAGAACCCATGTCCTTTAAAGTCTCATTACTTCAAATGAACACCAGCAGCTTCCTGCTTCTAAGGTGTCCCTTCATTCTTATGTGTCTTCACCTTCCTCATTCACAACTGATGCTGTGTTTGCAGATCTTTTAATTTGTTGTGATTTTCCTATCTAGATGTGATTGTCCTTAGTGGTTAAATAAGTTGCTTTTAAAATTACTTCCAGCCCCATCTTTTTCCCCTAAAACCTAATTCAACTCCAGAATCACCTTAAGCAGGGAAAAAAAAAAAATATATATATATATATATATATATACACACACACACACACACATATACATATTCTTAAACAACACTGACCTTTTATAGACTTTTCCTTCCCCATCTCCCTTTTTTGGGGTATGTTGGTTTGTATATATGTGGACTCACATATATACAAACTGGATTCTGAAAATATAATCAACAAATATTTGACAGATAGTTGAGACTAATGTGTGAAGTACTGTTAGGCTCCAGTTGGAAAATGGTGAACTTGAGTTTCATGCTCACACATCTTACAAAACAATCAAAGGAATCTTTTGAACATACAGTGAAAACTAGCTCCACATCAATAAGGCTCTCATGCTCATCACCAGTAGGAAGAGTCAACACATGGCACCCATGCATACAATTTCAGCCTCTTTTGCCAAAATTAGAATCCTGAAAAAAACTGGATATAAGTTGTTTTCCTAACCTCATCTACAGGTGTTTCTACTATGCTTCCATTTTAGGGATACTTCACTAGGGTTTAAATTTCCTTAGTTTGTTTATGCTGCTTTTCAACTGCTCCCTTTTCTTTCTCCAATAACTATTTCCTCATTTCTCAAGTTCCAAGTTCCTGCTCCCTACTCCCTTAAGCCTATAACTCTTTTTAAGGATTTTCTTAGTTTTTTTTTAAATGGGTCTGAAATGAAACATTCATAGCTTCATCTCAATCTCTTTTGGATAGACTCTCTTCAGCTGCTTTTCCCCTTCATGGAACAAAAAGGAAAATAACCTTTGTCAAGTGTCTACTTATTAAATTACCTTCTTAAACTCGACAAAAAATATTGCAGGTGGTAAATTGTTACTCACAGAAATAAAGTGACTTAATGAAAGTCACACAGACAAAACTGGGATTGAAGTACCAAGTAGCAAGCTCTCAAGACTTTCCTCTTCCCCATGCTGCTGCTTCTAAGGCAAGCCATCTTTTTATCCAGGGCACTCGTGCACCTTAGGGATGTTTCCTTTTCTCACCACCATCTAACATTTCTCTTACTCTTTCCTCCAGTCCTTTCCTAAAACTTCCGTTTAAATGACCTTCATGGCCCCATCTGGAAAAAAAAAAAAAAAAAAAGATCTTGCCCATTCAGATCTAGAATTTCGTTTGGGATTGATTCTAGAGGTCATTCTGAAGTTGACGGGGACACTCCTCCTTTTCACAAACTAGAGACAACCCAGCAATTGCAGAAGGCAGTTATGTCATTGCCTTCTGCATAAGGAACACTTTGCCTGACTATACGTGTCATCTATTTTATTTATTATTTATTTTATTGCTGAGTTGGGTCTTTGTTGCTGCGCACAGGCTTTCTCTAGTTGCGGCGAGTGGGGGCTACTCGTGGCAGTGTGCAGGCTTCTTATTGCGGTGGCTTCTCTTGTTGTGGAGCACTGGCTCCAGGCACGCGGGCTTCAGTAGTTGTGGCTCATGGGCTCTAGAGCAGGCTCAGTAGTTGTGGCGCACAGGCTTAGTTGCTCCTCAGCATGTGGGATCTTCCTGGCGCAGGGCTCGAACCCATGTCCCCTACATTGGCAGGCGGATTCTTAACCACTGCGCCACCAGGGAAGCCCCCATACGTGTCATCGTAAAAAGGCTTAAATATCATCTCAAAGCAGTTCATTTTAGTTCCCATTAATGTCCTTAAACATGCTGCCCTTCCAGTAACACTGTTCCTTTTTTTTTTTTTAATTGGAGTACAGCTGATTTACAATGTTGTTAGTTTTAGGTTCCACTTTTGTTTGATAACGTTTTTCTGAACAGCACCATCTCTCCAACTACTGAAAGCTGGTAACTTTATGTCTAGGAATTTGAATACTTATTTATGCTCAGATTCATTATGTTTTTGTGTAAAGGTCTTCTTCATCACAGTTCACTACTTAGTTATTCTCCTTTCCTCCAAACAGATATTACAGGAACCCTTCTTTAAAGCCAATCTCTCAAACTGTCATGTCTTGCTCCTCTCTCTTCCTTCAATTCTCCAAGACACATGGATATACAGTGTTATTTTTAAATCTCCCTCCAATTTCCCATCTTCCTTGAAGCTCTTTGTTCATTATTCTATTCTAGCTTTCAGCTTAATGTAGACAACCACTATCAACAACCCCGATTGCAGCTGGCAGCACATGCAACCCGAGGTCTAAGAAATAGAACTATTAACTCTGCATATCCACTTTTTCGCCATGTCTATTCCATTGATACTCTTCCAGGGCCTCTTATTATCCTCTATTTCCTGAGCTATGCACGAAAAGTTGAGAAACACTGGGTACTTACCCTTCATTTTCTTCTTCCTTCATGCAAATTCACACAGGTTAAGGATGTGAGTTAGTCAGAAGGCACCATTTATCAGGATGAATCAACTGTCCAAGTAATTAAATAACTCAAATCAGATAGCAAGTCAATGGCAGGGCAAAACCTGCAGCCATTACTTACTGTCCTCATTTTCTAGAAAATTTTATTGTGCTGAGCTTAAGGGATGTTCACAATAATAAAATCAACGAAAATGGCATTTCCTACCCTGTAGCACAGCAATTAAAAAAAAAAAGGCAAACAGTAGTACCTAAGATGTTTACCAAGCTCTCTGCAGAGGCAACTAAAATCAAAATACCAACGTATTACCCTTCCACTGTAACTACATAATCATATTAAATGCTTTTCAAATCACACAAACAATGCTTTTTCTTTTTGCTGAGTGAGCTTTGGCTTGCTACATGCAAATAAAACATTTAGAAGTCAGTGGATTGACTATTCTGAGCCTGTGTTTCCAGAGCTATGGTCGCACTATTTATATGTGTAAGTACACAAAGAAATTTTCTAATTTAAAAGAGGAACTGAACCATATGTTCTCCTAAGAGAACAATTCAGTCTACCCAGTTGGCATGTTCAATACCAACCCATGCTGCTTTGCTGGTACAATAATAATTTAAAACTCAGCAGAAGTCAAGAATTATTTTACTGACTTCTCTTCTGCAGAGTGTAAACAGAATGACCAGCAAAAAAGTTAACAGAAAATATTAATAACCAAACCACAAATAAAAGAGGTCATTCAGTTTTGAGGACTATCATTTATACAGCTATCAGGTTTCCAAAATATTTTCCACACAGTCATCTTTTGGTCCCATCCAATAACTCAGATATTAACAATTGCCATTATGTAAATGAGCCAACAGGCTCACTCTATGCCTGACACTAATGCTTCACCAGCTCAGGCTCTGTCCAACATATTAGGTGTGTGAACCTTACCTTCTGAAACCTAAATCCCTTTACCTAAAACGTTAGGGGATTAGAAATGAAGGCCTGCAACAACAAAATTCTGACTCCAGGTACGGTGCCATATTTGAAATCAGAATATTCTAACGTAAATTTTGCCTATGATTCCAGCAATATTAACTCTCATAGGTATTATAAATATATAATTATGTTCCTAAAAACTTGGGAAAGTCAATTTTTCCTAACAAACTAAAGGATTCTGAGTCCTTTTTTGTATACCAAAGAAAATTTTGGTAATACAACCATCCTTCAATCTGTTCAGAGCATTATGTTAAGATTTTCTTAAGATTTTAATAAAGCACACATCATAGGTTCATCTGAATCATGAACAAACTACAATCAGATTTTTAATACCTCAGTTTTCAATCAAAGGGTTTAATGTTGGTTAGCTATTATCCATTTAATACATTAATAACACGTTTTTCTTCACGGGGCTGACAATTTCTTTTTAACACACATAACAAACCTAATAAGATGGACATTAACAGTGGCTTTCTAATTTTTTAATCACCCATACCTGCTAATGGTTTTAACTTTGACCAGTTAAAAATTTTTAACTTTGACCAGTTAAAAATTTACCTAACTGCACTCTTAGAAAAAAATCAAAGTTTGTATTTTTAATTGAAAAGGCATTTATTAAAACATTTTAAAAATGTCTGCTCTATGGAATGTATGTTGGTTATAAAAAAAGTTCAATTCTTGATTCTACAAATATGTAACACTCAGAAGCTGCTTCATAAAAAAATTACTTATTTTTCATTATCTGTAGTTTGTTATTTTAATACTAAATTCAGTATTTTAAACACTAAATTGCTTAAAAATGAGGAATAAATTAGCCCCCCCATTTGAAATCTGAATTACTGTAAATCTTCTAATAATGATATCAATACTACATATATTTAAAAAATATTTTTAAGTGGCCTGGTTTCTATTTATGAAGTTAACAGCATGCTTTGATATAAATGGTTATAAATCTCGAGGATCAATTTTTAAAAATAATCTTTTAGGTAATGTGCAAGCAGTCTTATGCAGAAATGGGAAAGGCTTCTGCCTAACCAAAGAACACACTACACGAAACACAGATGAAAGAAGAAGAGTACTTCAGAATGGAGCAATAATTAGTTCACATGAACCATACGGGCTCCTACAAGGGCAAATAAAAACCACACGAGGACTTGGATTTCATGGAAATCTCAAACTGAAAAAATTCATTATTCCAGCACCTCAAACTATTTCTGTGCCTATAGATGACTTATGTCAATTCCTTATCTTAGCTACTAATGGACTCTGGGAAGTTCTGGATACAAAGGAAGTCACTGCACTGACAATGACAGCTTTTCAAGCATATAAAGAAGCACAGTGTTCTATCACAGGAAACAAATTGTCACCATCCAAAGGGTCTCTGCTTTTCCCAATCGATGAACAAAACACATCTAAACCAGAAACTAACATCCACATAGTGTTTCAGAGCAAATCTGAAGAAAATGTGTCAACTATAAATTCAAGAGAAAATTTGTCAGATTCAAAATATTCTATTCATAACCTTAAAAATATAGGAACATTTCCACCAAAAATGACTAAGCATGATCCTTGCAGTGAGAAAGAAACTGATGGACCAACCAGTGTAGATGGTGTGCCAAAAGACTCAAGTGAAAAAGAGAAAGGATCATGCACTAAGAGTTTCTATGGAGGTGCTGCTGAGTATATCAGCCGTGAACTTGTAAGTGCTGCTTTGGCGGCTGGCTCCAGAGACAACATTACAGTCATGGTCACACTTTTCAATGGAAGCGAGTATCTCCAGAGAGCAAAAACATGAAGACAATTCTTCAGTGAACCAGATGCTAGGATAACATCAACACCACACAAATCATTTTTAAGAATGTAGTAAAGGAAATATAAAAGCAGACTGTGGGTTATACAGTACCATTTATATATGTTCACTGTTTCATGCCAAAAAAGAGAAAAACCAGTACCTGCTTTTTGTACCACTTTATTCCAACCTGAGCACCTCAATATAAAACTAAACACTGGTGAACTGTTTTCCTTACTAATTTTGAATTACTGTAAATGTACAAGTTCTGCTAGCAGTTCAACATTTAAATAGATTAAATCATCTCTGACACATGGTAGATTTCATATAATGAAAATACCTAAAACAATTAGTGCAATATACTGAGCTGATCAAAATAAAATGAACTTTGGAAAACAAGGCTGCAAGATTGTTACTAACATATCCAATACTTATGTTACAAATTACTGGTACATTGTTTATTATGGTTCTAGCCAGGTAGGAACAATTCAAGCCCCTTCCTTTCAAAGGGGGAGAGAAGGAAAAAATTAGCTGTTTTAGTAACTGTACATTTTGTATACTTTTAAGCAACTCTTAAATATTACAGAAAAGTAATAAACATATATGGAGACTACAACGCAGTACCCTATTTACAGTACAGCTGAAGATCGAATTTGAAATAATCAAGTTTGAATGTACATAATTGTTAGTGCATTGACTATTTCTATGTCCAAAGGGCACAAAAGCCCCTCCCTACTCCCAAAAAACAAAAGCTATGTAATGGCCAGCAGTGATTAAACAGAAATCACAGACACCTGGTTTGTTTCATTTTTGTTGAAGAACTTACATGTTTGAAGGGAACACTATTCTTTAAGATGCATTTTATCAGTTTTCATATTCCTAAAATAAGAGTTACATATGATTTTTTTTTTTTACTCCATTTAAAAAATAACAGGACTAGCTATAATTTAGATGCCACTGATGTTCATTTTTTCCTCCTGAAGATGTGGGAATGTTTCCTTGTGGCTAATTTGTTAAAATGTGGAATGTGTACTTTAAATAAGGATACTAAGTGAAATTACAGGTGGCTTGAATATCGTAGTTAAGCATAAATATCTTTAGAACCTCCTTCCAAAGAAAGAATTTTTTTTGGAAAGCCCAAATGAGTGAGTTCCAAATCTTTTTCACAGAACTGGCTGGTTAACTGTGGGTTCAGAGTCATCTGTTTATATCCCTGGTGAAGAGAAATGAGTCCCGCTAACATTCCAAGGAAATAAGTGTACACACAGCTCTCATCTTCCCCTTTCACTGCTGAAACATTAGTCAGAGGGTCACATGCATGTTATTAAAAATTAAGTTCAAAACACTTAAAATAATTCTGTATTAGAAACTTGACTATCGTAAGTCTCTTCTTTTTGGAAGTCATACTGGGCTGGTTAAATGCTCCAATTCCACTGTTATTAACAATTAGGAAGCAGAAGAACATTCCAGTTAGTTTAAACTGGAGGTTTAGTTACTACAGCACTGACTCCTGGTTGGCTGCGTGGGTTCAGTAAGGTCTACTCCTCTTCCTCTGGCAGAATTTGCTCCTGGATTCTGTGGTTCATTCTTCGGCAACTTTTTAGCTGAGAGATAAATTATCAGAATAAACACAATTAGAATAGCTGTATTTAATTCTTTATATAGATTCACTTAACAATACCAGAAAAGTTGTACTTTAAAGAAAATCTAAGTAAGTTCCTAAAGATAATGGCCAGCCATTATGTTTATAATAAAGAAGCTCAGCTCCAACCCATCAATGTTCTCTGGACTGCCACAAACTTTCTGGAACAAGTCAGGATATAAACGAATACCATCACCCCAGGAGAACTTGTCCTCTACTGTGCAAATTATTACCCCACATCACAACAGACTGTACCTCCTATTTTCTTCACTTATACACTTTACCCTTCAAACATCTATCATTTTCCTCTCTTGTGGCTGATTAAGAATCCTAATCTGATTCATTAGCAGCTCTTTTGAGATAGTGCCTTCAGGATCAAGTCCCTCTCATTAACAGGGACTTGATCCTGAAGGCACTATCTCAAAAAAACATTTTCCAATCTTGAGCCAGATAAGCATGGCTTGCCACACATTTGGACAAAGCCCCACAACTGGTAGTTATGGCTTTAGCTTTGCTAAGTTCTATGGAGCTTAACAGCTGTTCTCTGGAGTATGGCTCCCACTGATGAGAAAATGTACCAGCTAGATGTAGTCTGCTTGGATCCCAAAGATCCTTGATGTGTTGGGATTCATTAAACATTAAATATCTCTAAGAGCACCGACTGTAAGGGTGGCTAGACACACTGGTTTCTATCAGCCTTGGGGATACATCATTGAGGTAAGACTCTAGCTTTACCTTAGCTGTGAGGTTATACAAAAGCTGAACAAGATCTACCTCAAAATCTAAATGCCTAGTTGTGCTCTGGATCTTTTACAGTTTCTTTGTTGTAATATTCCACGATAGCATTAATCATCTTTAGAATCCTAGATGCTGGGCTGGGCAATGGATCTGGGAGCCAGGAGCACTGAGGTTTGGGAAGAAAAGTGTTCCCTTGGGCCACTTCTCTAGGAATGGCTCTAGGAATGGTACTGTAAATGGTAATAAAATGGTAAATTTCCAGTCAAATGTATTTACAAACAAAGCCCCGCCAGGACAAAGAGTAGGCTAACATTACAAACTTTATTATAATTAATACCAAATTAGGTTTTGGACTAAGTGATCATTTCTCCCTTTGGCATACTTCTGGCAAGGGCTTTTTGTAATTAGATCTGAGTGAAATTAGGAGGCTGAAAGAATTAAACTGGAATGAGGAACCTTTAACTTGTATTGGTTAATTTTTATTGTGTGAAGATGAACTACAACATATCTTCAGGGGGTCTCAAAAGAAGTAGTCTCCTGTCTCCTATCTTAGTGAGTGCTACCCAAAGCGAAGCTGGTACTATCTGCTTTGTATATAGATAACTGCAGCTTACCAACCTGACCCTGAATTGATTAGGACTGTGAGAAGCTAAAATTCCTGAATCAAGTTAAGGAAGATGTGCAATGAAAAAAGCCACTGAAGGACTTCCCTGGTGGCGCAGTGGTTGGGAATCCGCCTGCCAATGCAGGGGGCACGGGTTAGAGCCCTGGTCCGGGAGGATCCCACATGCCGCGGAGCAGTTGAGCCCGTGAGACACAGCTGCTGAGCCTGTGCTCTAGAGCCCGCGAGCCACAAGTAGAGAAAGCCCGCACACAGCAACGAAGACCCAACACAGCCAAAAATAAATAAAATAAATTAAAAAAAAAAAATGTGGTTGTGATTTAAAAAAAAAAAAAAAGAAAAAAGCCACTGAAGACCTTATCAAATTAAAAGCAGATGATAAATTTATTGTAGACTCCTACTAAACAAGTGTACTCTACTTGGGAACCCATCAAAAGTATAAATATGGGGCTTTCCTGGTGGCGCAGTGGTTGAGAGTCCGCCTGCCAATGCAGGGGACACGGGTTCGTGCCCCGGTCCTGGAGGATCCCACATGCCACGGAGCGGCTGGGTCCGTGAGCTATGGCCGCTGAGCCTGCGTGTCCGGAGCCTGTGCTCCGCAACGGGAGAGGCCACAACAGTGAGAGGCCCGCATACCGCAAAAAAAAAAAAAAAAAAAGTACAAATATGAGTTCACTGTGTGATTTATTTAAGTTACTAATGGAGAGGTTACAACTCAATTTACACTTGGAGTTTCTTTCAAGGAAAGAAACATTCTAATTTTAGAAAAGTAAATAAGAGCTCTAATACGTAGGCTACTTTCTGACTGAAAGAAATAACCTTATTAGCAAGTCTAAATAAAAGGTACAAATTAAACAAAGCCCATCTGGTGGAGTCTTAATAGCATCAGAAAGGTTTAAAAGTTCAGCTTGATTTGAAGGCCCTATTATCTCCTTGTTTCCCAACTTTTCAGATGTGGTTGTGGGTGTGATCTGTCCCATTTATTAAAAAAAAACAAAACAACTATATATCTGTCTCATAATCCTTCACAACTATGCTAGTATTTCCCTAATAAAATGCAAGCCTGAGTTTCTCAGGAAAATATTTTACACAGGCAAGTTTTTCCCTAAATGAAGCTGCCACTAAACTCTCTCACCTAGTGAAAAATAATATGACAGTACCTGCAGCTCTTATTGGGTTTTCTTTAGCCTCTGAATCAGCTGTTCACTGGTTAATTTGTATGACTTCAGTATAAAAGAATACTTATTTGGGACCAAGGATGTGGACACCCCAGTTAATAATCACTGCTGTATAATAAAAGATGTTGTGGGATGAGATGAGCGCTTGGCATACGGACATTGTGGACGCAGCAGACTGTGAGAGCCACCACAGTAGACCCCTCCCATGGGATCTGCACCTGAAAACTACTAGGAGGCAGCTAGGGTCAATAAAAATATTTTAATTGTTGTTATAGAAGAAAGAAGGCTTCAACTTCATCACCTATAATCAACGACTGTGCAACAGCAATCATTATTAGTTAAAAGTACTTAGAGGAAAGGTAAGAGTACAGTGTAGGATCAAATGACCATCGAGGCAATAGAAAGCCTGGATATTGTTTTGCTTTCCCTTGTTCTCTCTGTGCCTCAGTGCTTTGAAACTTTCTCCATTACAATATTTGCATTAAAACAATTTGTAAATCTGTATGTACAATGTACTTGTCTGTGTTATAGTTGTCAGTAATCAATGATTTAAAAAGAACCTGAAAAATAAACAAAAATAGTGTTCAGAGCAATGGAGAGATGAAAATAGTTATTGATCAGTAAGAAACAAATCTCATCATGTCTATATGCTGCACTGAAAAACATTACTGAGTTTATCTTCCTTTTATATAAAAACTATAATCTAATAGAAAAACATGTATTTATCCAAATTTTTCAGTGAAATCTTTAGAAAATCTATCTGCTTGAACTATCAGCTCCAAGTTCAGGCTTTCAACTCACCTAGAAGAAACTTAACTAAACTGAAAGCACTGCAACCTAATGGGTAATAATTTTTCAAATTTAACAATATGCCTAACAAAGTAATGCTTCTGGAAGAAATCTAGGATAGTAGTATAATCATTAAAAACAAAACAAAACAAAATTCCAAGAATTAAAAAAAAGACAGTCAAACCAAATATGCCCCCAGTGTAACTTGTTCTACCTTTATTTTTACTGTTTGCAAAAAAGTTAATCTTACCTATTGCCATGAATATTTCATTTACATTCATTGATGTTTTAGCTGATGTCTCCATAAATAATAAACTGTTGTCATCTGCATAGGACTGTGCTTCCTGTTTATAGAACAAAAATTGAGATATATCCTTTGCACATACTATTACTATACCTGCCTTATTTTTGTTATAGAAAAAAAGAGGCTTCCTTATTTCTACTCCAACTTGATCACCTACAACCAACAACTGTATAATAAGCAATTATTTATAGTTAAAAGTAAAACAAAGGTAACCACTGCGTAGTTTATAATTTCCCTTTTGCCTTAACTTCTTGCACAATCCCATCCTACTTTATCTGGTCTCACATTAAATCTACTTTCAGATGATGAGTTTCGGAGAGAGGGACAACAATCCTAAATATAAAACTCTCTTTGATCTTTATGGCAATTTTACCTATGCTCGTTATTTACAAGGAAGGTAAAGGGAAACCAAATGTTTAACACCGGCTTCAGCCACTAAATGGTACCCTTGTATTTAATTCTGAATGACTTCTACAAGCAATATTTTAATTTTGAATGTCATGAATCATTCCTTTGAAAATTCTACAAGCAGCATTTTAATTCTGAATATGTCATGAATCATTCCTCTGAAAATTCTATTACTACTTTACGTTGTCATGCTTTACAGTTTACGTGTATTATTGCCTTTGATCCTCACAGCTGTTGTGAAGAACAACCAATTATCATTCCAATTTGATAAAGAAAAAAAATGAGTTTCCTTTGAAATGTTATGTGACAGGGCCACTTGTGACTATAATGTAAGTGCGCTATCTGCCTCTCTATGCTGAGGAGGTAACTATCTTAGGAAGAGTAATAGATACTATACCTCACATGGTTGTCACCAGAATTAAATGAAACCACATGTGCAGATTCTCAGTTTACTACCTAATAGTGCAAGAAATATTAGTGCCCTTTCTCCCAGTACGTGTACTCCATCATCAAAAAAGAACATTAACCCATCACTGATATTATACATATAATGGCCACAACCAAACTTCTCTGGTAGAGAAGCTGAAGAGCAAGAGGAGGGGAAGTTTTAAAATGTCTAACTAGAGACATTGCTTTATTTTAAATGACAGTACTTTATTTTGCAGCTGGGAACACTCTTAATTAGCTATATTAGATAACATACACACTGGATTTAAGCTTTTATTTTGGAAGGCCCTTTTAAGAACCACCACATATATGTATGTGTGTATGTGGGTATGTATATGTGTGGTGATATATATAGGTAGTTAAAAAAAGTTAGGAAGGATACTAAAGTTATACGTGGGGTTTGGAGGGATTAGGGTAGGAGGCAATCACCTTTTGCTTTATATATTTCCACACTGTTTGTGAACAATTACTTCTTTTGTAATTGTTTAGGTCGACAAAATCTTTGAATCAACTTATATATTACAATTAAATAAAGATATTAAAAAATTCAGGTTTATCATGAGATTTTATTACATAGTACACATCTGGCTAAAAACTTTTTATCATTTGCATCGTTTTAAAATTGTAACTGTAATTCAAGTGTGGGTACAGAAGAAAAATATGCGCCTCCAAGTGAAAGTTAAATTCAACATACCTGGAAATCGACAGCTCTTTTATTTGCGAGGTCAGCCTTGTTTCCTGACAAAGCTATAACAATGTTAGGGCTGGCCTGCCTCTGAAGCTCTTTAACCCAGTTTTTGGCTCTGGCAAAGGACTCCTGGGAAACAAAGAAACAGCTATTCGGCACAGGCTCAAAGAATGGCTAGGGAGTGTGTCTGTGGGGCGAGGCTTTAAAGACTGTCCAGTGTGACTCCTGGAAAGCAATTCTTAGCACTACTGTAGTAGCTGAGACAATTGCATCTTATTTTTTAAAATCAGCTTCTCTATTTCATAAAAGCTTTGGCAGAAATGTCATGCTTGGCTAACAAAAAAAGATTAAGAAAAAATCTTTTCTATAATTGAAATTCTGAATACCAAAAATGGATACTCAAACAAGTTTCTTTGTAGAATGCATTTCTACTTACCTCGTTTGTGATATCATATACAACTATGGCTGCTTGTGCTCCTCTGTAGTACATTGGTGCTAGGCTATGGTATCGTTCTTGACCAGCTGTATCCCATATTTCAAACTTTACTGTTGTGTCATCAAGACACACCGTTTGAGTTAGAAAAGCAGCTGAAAGAAGAAAATGTCTGCAATAAGTTTATCATTTTCCTACTAATATTTTAATACTACAGAAAACACCTAGAAACCTGATATACTGCATACCCACAGTTAATAGTGGCTTTAAATACCTGTAAGATCTATGCTTCAAAGCTAGATAAATATATGCTTACATATAAAAACCTTCATAGTAAAATCACAGCTTGAAAGTGTTTCCTACATTCTTAAAAAGTGTGTTGTAATATTAAATAAGTTTTTTAAAGTTCTTAAATTGTTTTACAAATTGTGTATCTAAAAACTTTAAATTGTAACATGACTTAAGAAATATATATATTTTCTTTCTTTCTTTCCTTCTTTCTTTCTTTTTTTTTTTTTTGTGGTACACGGGCCTCTCACTGTTGTGGCCTCTCCCGTTGCGGAGCACAGGCTCCGGCCATGGCTCACGGGCCCAGACGCTCCGCGGCACGTGGGATCCTCCCGGACCGGGGCACAGAACCCGCGTCCCCTGCACCGACAGGTGGATTCTCAACCACTGCGCCACCAGGGAAGCCCATTGATATTCCTGAAAAACTGGGGGGAAGGTGGATCAGCATACCTATAACTACCATCTATACTGACAACAGCATACCTCTTGCTCCATTCTCCTGGGTTTAATTGGCATAATCTGGGAATTTAGTCCCAGTCCATTACCACTAAATCAATATATTTTTTATATTATTCCATCAAAACATCGACACTAATTTTTATAATCGTTATTACCTCAACCTAGACTTAATTTGTTTAATAGAGATTCAATATTAACTCCTAGCTTTCATTCCTTGCCTTATGGATTTTGTGATTTGTACTTTTTCCACCTGTTCTTTTCTGAGATTTTAATCTTAATAATAAAGTAGCATTTTATAATGATATTCCTCCTTTTAAAATTAAGAGATTGCTGTCACATCCTGCAAAGAATTACTGTATCATTTATTTTCTCAATTGCTTCCTGAGAACAATATGAAGTAAAATGTCTATTATAAGTATGATTCTCTTGGCTCTAAGAATAAACATCAGGAAAAACACCACATGGATGCTTCTGAAAATAAGTTGACTTATAAGAGGTACATGATAATCAAGTGAATTGAACTTTAAAATATAACTCTTAGAGTAAGTTTTTAGATGTTGTTAGCTGCACCAAAGACCTACACACAGCCATTTTCCCCAGCATGCTGGCCAACAGTAAGAACACCTTACAGTTCCTTTCTTTCATTAACTTTGGTAGTTAAACCCTGCTGCTCTATCACTCAATTTTAGTTGGTAAGCTCTTTCCTTTTTCTTTCAGCTCAAGATGTATTCAACTCCTCTGAAACTGGCATAGAATTAAGTTATAAAGTTTTCAAAAACTCTGTCCTCCCATGCAAGAGAATTATGATCCAATCCTGTAAATTGTAGCAGTTTACGAGTGATGTTAATCTTAAGAGATTTAGTAGTTAATACCAATGTGCTGAATAAACCAAGTCTAATTTGATTTACATCTCTTCTATATTAGACATAACATTTATTTTCTGTGCTATTTTTATTAGGTCAACTGACTGCTGTACTGGCTTTGGTATCAACAAACTATAATCTTCTCAATTTTGCAACCATCATGATTGGAAATTTCTTTATTTTGAGTTAATTCTATTAGGGTTCTGTGAATTCTCACAATTGGCTAGTCATATTTAAAATATACTCCAATTCAAACTTCTTTTACCATCCAAAATTAGCAAAAATATCCATTTTTAAAAATCCTGTATTTATGATAAAGGATACCAAGAAAGTACTATGTCACTTTTTCCCAGTCACAAAAAGTTCTCATGCAGAATCAGTATTTTTATTTATTTACTTTTTTTTTTTTTTGCGGTACGCGGGCCTCTCACTGCTGCGGCCTCTCCCGTTGCAGAGCACAGGCTCTGGACGTGCAGGCTCAGCGGCCACGGTTCACGGGCCCAGCCGCTCCGTGGCATGTGGGATCTCCTGGACCGGGGCACGAACCCGTGTCCCCTGCATCGGCAGGCAGACTCTCAACCACTGCGCCACCAGGCAGTTAAGAATCCGCCTGCCAGTGCTGGCGACATGGGTTCTAGCCCTGGTCCGGGAAGATCCCACATGCTGCAGAACAACTAAGCCCATGCGCCACAACTACTGAGCCTGCGCTCTGGAGCCCGCGAGCCACAACAACTGAAGCCCACGTGCCACAACTACTGAAGCCCGCCCGCCTAGAGCCCGTGCTCCACAGCAAGAGAAGCCACCGCAACGAGAAGCCTGCGCACCGCAACGAAGAGTAGCCCCCACTCACCGCAACTAGAGAAAGCCTGCATGCAGCAACGAAGACCCAACACAGCCAAAAGTAATAAATAAAATAAATTTTTAAAAAATTTATCAAGCGTCCATTCCATCCTTAAGCCTGAAACCTGCACTTTGCACAAAGCTCTTAGGGCAATCTCTCTAAACCTAGAAACCAGAAGAGAATGTCCACCATCACGATTATGTAATATCACTTCAGATATTCTTATAATAATTAATGTAATAAATTATTGGAAAGAGACATTATTTGGAAGAGGCAAGAAGCCTGAAATGAAAATCCAAAGGCATCAGCTAAAATAAAGCACATAGTAAATTCCTTAAATTGGCTGGAACAGATCAAAGAAACAGCCTTACAAACACAGGCAGTGACCAGATTTCAGTGTTATGCTGGGAGGAGACTGGATCCCTATCAAATTAACAAAGAATAAGAACAATCAATTCACTCAACTCCTCTCAGAAGCCATCCTTCATCACACCCTTTTAAGCAGGTCTTACCTTTGTGCTCCCAGAGTTCCCTATGCAAGAACACGTTTCACACTTTATAATCACTGGTTTACATTACCTTCTCCTAGACTAGGAAGTTCCTTGAGAAACTAGCTATTCTTGTCCATATTCAATATCTAAAATAAATCTCAGTTCATATAAATGTCCAAAAAGTTTGCTGAAGTCCATGAAAGATATGTACAACTATTTGGGGGCTATTTTGACTAGATACAGTTCCCAAATGGGAAAAAATAGGTATTTCAAAAGGCCTCTCTCTACTCAAGTTATTATGTAACAAACACAACCTCAAAGTACCAACAAGATCTTTTTACCTGGGTAACACCATACTGTTAATGTGATATGATAAAAAGAGCATAATTACGGGGGGAGGAGAAAAAAGACCAATATTAGAGGCCAGTGGAATGAGTTTTAGGGTACAGTCAAAAACACATTAGAACTACTTAGAAGTGCTGTAGTGCCACAAGGGCAGAAATATAGGAATAGGATAACCCAGTATTATAAACATTATATAACACAAAGACCATCAAGATTTTCCAAAGTTCTCAAGGTTTCAAATACTACCAAAGTATTTAACTTCCCCCATAAAAGTCAGTGAAGTACAGCTGACATCTTCAAATCCTCAGTGCTTCTAAAAGTACATTACTAGTCCTTTACAAAATTGTAAAAATAAACTCTAGCACTCAAAATATAAACTACTACATAAATACTGTAGCAACATTAACCAACCACCAACTTACCTGAATCTGCAAAACCACTTTAATTTATCCAAAACGTCTATTTTCTGGCTAAGAACCATCACTTTCTTAGACCTCTTCATTTTCTCTTCACTTCCATCACCAGCACTAGCAGTTGGTTTTCTTTTCGGGCCCACATTTCACAAAGAAACAGCTTTTATCACTTCGAGAGTTACTGTGTACGCGACGACAAGTAAAGAAAAACAAAGCTGCGTTGAGATGCAGGTGCTGGCCTGTCTAATAGGCTTCCTCTTTGGGCTTCCACGATCAGTTCCTATTTGCAAGCTTGGCAGTAAGCAAGTAACACTTCAGTCTCAGCAAAACTACAAATTACTGAATGACAGACCTTGGGGTCAGCTGAGAGTTGGTGAAACTGTAAATGTTAAACCTGCAAATACCAAAGGCCTATAATGTGTAAGACCTCGATAAATAGTAAGCAAGGAGGAGACACTGCAATACACTGGGCAAGGGAAAGAACATCCAAAATCAATAGCATTAACCAAAGGTTAACAACTCATAAAAAAAAGTTTAAACTAACACCTAAAATGATTCTACATGAACTAAACAGAAGGGCAAAAAAGGAAAAACCAAGGAACCAATATCACCCCAACCCTCAACTTATTATTTTATCAAATTTGATAGAAAAGAATTATAGAACTGACCAAAAATCCTATAAGACTATCAGGTTTGATTATATAAAAATTAAAGACTTCAGGTTTGTAAAACATGTATCATACACTCAAAACACAAGGACAAACTCATTTAGAAAAATTTCTATAGTGGATATTATGAGATTAATTTTTAATATGTAGAAAGCTCATATAAATCTTAACTCCAAAAGCATCAAAGATAAATGTGCAAGAAAATCCACAAAAGGCATGTAACACAGAAAAAAATCAACACCACTAGTAATCAATGAAATCATCCTCACAGCAAAAATAGTTAAGTATTATCCCTTAACTTAGCAAAATTAAAAAATGAAAATAAAAGAGTGTAGCAAAAACTGATGCTCTGCTGGAGATACTGTATTAACTGTTTTGAAATAATTTTGCCAACATGTGGCAAAGCCATGAAAACTCTATTTGTTAACCTAGTATCTCATGGAATCTCTAAAAGATGATATGGGAGCAGGAGCGTAGGGAGAAGACACCTTTAAGTTCAAAGTATTTTTGTATTTAATAATAAGAAATAACCTAATGTATAAGTGAAAAGGCACTGATGGTTTGGTTAAGTATTAAGATGCAACTAAATTTAAAATACTAATAAAATGACCTCTTAATTGCCAAAAAGTAAAAAAAAGAAAAACAAAAAACCCCACATACATACACACACACACACAAATATATATATATACATACATACATATATATATAAAAATATTTTTTTTTCCATGACTACGTCCTCCCTTACATAAAACTTTCATGGAAGTGGTGGATTTGATGCCCTATTAAAACTGAAAGGATATAGTTGTTAGAGAGGGGAAGAGCCTTGTTCAACATCTCAGATGCTGATCAGGGGCTTGTGAACATAAAATCCAAGTTAGAGGTTGTTTGGAGGTGAGGTGTAGGGGAAGCAAAGGTTTTTAGAGCCAAGTAATTCAATGGTTGGGTTCGATGGATCTGGATCAAACTTCAGGGAGAAAGATGGCAGAAACTGACCAACTGGCATCAAGAACAAGGTATCAAAGTTATCTGTGAAGGAAGAAATTGGTTTGTTGGGAAAATGACTATCAGTGGCAGTAGTATTATAATACAATATAATGAATTTTATCAGATAATATAATGAATTTTATCAGACAGATGAGCACTGACTTCAGATGATAAAATCGTACACAGACAAAGATATGGATGGTCTATGGCAGTGGTCCCCAACCATTTTGGCTCTGGGGACCAGTTTCATGGGAGACAATTTTTCCACAGATTGGGGGAGAGGGGTTCAGGAGGTAATGCGAGCCATGGGGAAAGATAGGGAGCAGCAGATGAAGCGTCACTTGCTTGCCTGCCGCTCACCTCCTGCTGTGTGGCTCGGTTCCTAACAGGTCACGGACCGTTACCAGTTTGCGGCCCGGGGGGTTGGGGACCCCTGGTCTATGGGACTTCCCTGGTGGTGCAGTGGCAAGAATCCACCTTACGATGCAGGGTAGGTGGGTTCGATCCTTGGTAAGAGAACTAAGATCCCACATGCCGCAGGGCAACTAAGCCCGCAGGCCACAACTACTGAGCTTACACGCCTCAACAAGAGAGCACGTGTGCTGCAAACTACAGGACTCACGCGCTCTGGAACCTGTGTGCCGCAGCTAGAGAGAAGCTCACGCGCCACAATGAAGAGCCTGCAAGCCGCAACGAAAGATCCTGCATGCCGCAACTAAGACCCAAAGCAGCCAAGAATAAATAAAATAAATAAATAATAAATGATAAATCTTTAAAAAAAGAATATATGGATGGTCTAAAAGCCAACAACGGCCAAAATAAAAGCTGCGGCCATTTTTTATTTTCAACTGTATATGTGTATAGAAGAGAGTACCCAGTAGACCATGGCAGCAAAGAAGATGAAGATCACGTATTCTTGGAAGAGTTACAGTTCAACTAACGCAAGGAGGAAGGTAAGAAAGGGGATAAAAATAGATTGGGGCAGAAAGGAAAGCGTACACAGTGATTAAGCCCAAACAGAAAACACTCCAAAAGCCTGGCAACAAAGTATAAATATATACTTTGATCTCTATATGATCTCTATATACAAAACATAGAGATCATATATAAAAGATGGCCATACATGGGCTTCCCTGGTGGCGCAATGGTTGAGAGTCCGCCTGCTGATGCAGGGGACGCGGGTTCGTGCCCCGGTCCGGGAAGATCCCACATGCCACGGAGCGGCTGGGCCCGTGAGCTATGGCCGCTGGGCCTGCGCGTCCGGAGCCTGTGCTCCACAACGGGAGAGGCTGCAACAGTGAGAGGCCTGCGTACCACAAAAAAAAAAAAAAAAAAGAAAGAAAAAAGATGGCCAAGAAGCACATGAAAAGCTGCTTACCATCACTAATTATTAGAGAAATACAAAACTACAATGAGGTATCACCTCATACCAGTTAGAATGGGCACCAGAAAATCTACAAACAACAAATGCTGGAGAGGGTGTGGAGAAAAGGGAACCTTCTTGTACTGTTGGTGGGAATGTAAATTGATACAGTCACTATGGAGAACAGTATGGAGGTTCCTTAAAAAACTAAAAATAGAATTACCATATGACCCAGCAATCCCATTACTGGGCATATACCCTGAGAAAACCGTAATTCAAAAAGAGTCATGTACCACAATGTTCACTGCAGCTCTATTTACAATAGCCAGGACATGGAAGCAACCTAAATGTCCATCAACAGATGAATGGATAAAAAAGATGTAGCACATATATACAATGGAATATTACTCAGCCATAAAAAGGGACGAAATTGGGTCATTTGTAGAGACGTGGATAGATCTAGACTGTCATACAGAGTGAAGTAAGTCAGAAAGAGAAAAACAAATATCATATATTAACGCATAACGCATATATGTGGAACCTAGAAAAATGGTAGAGATGAACCGGCTTGCAGGGCAGAAACAGAGACACAGATGTAGAGAACAAACGTATGGACAACTAGGGGGGAAAGTGGTGCAGGGGGTCATGGTGGTGAAATGAATTGGGAGATTGGGACTGACATAGTATGTATAGTATGTATTAAATGGATAACTAATAAGAACCTGCTCTATAAAAAATTTAATAAAATTCAAAAATTCAAAAATAAATAAAGATGGCATAAATTAATCAAACAAAAAATAAAAAGATGGCCATATTCCCAAAGTAAATCCAACTTATGAGATGATCTATATAAATACTCATCATATTGAACTCATTCTTAAAGACCAATAAGCATCTGATAAGGACTGATATCCAGAATATACACAAAACTCCTACAACTTAGCAACACAAAAATCCAAACTACCCAATTAAAAAAATGGACAAAGGACTTTAATAAACATTTCTCCAAAGATAAATGGCTGGGAATTCCCTGGTGGTCCAGTGGTTAAGGCTTGGCACTTTATCTGCTGAGGCCCAGGTTCGATCCCTGGTCAGGGAACTAAGATCCCACAAGCCATGCAGCATGGCCAAAAAACCAAAAAACATACGCACACACACACACAACCACACGGCCAAGAAGCACATGAAACGATGCTCAACATCACTAACAGGAAAATGCAAATCAATACCACAATGAGATACCACTTCACACCCATCAGAATATCTATTATCAAAAGGGAAAACAAGAGTTCCCAGGATATGGAGAAATTGAAACCCTTGTGCACTGATGGCGGGAACATAAAATGGTACAGCCACTGTGGAAAACGGTATAGAAATTCTTCAAAAATACTAAACACAGAATTTCCATATGATCCAACAATTCCACTTCCAGATATATGTCCAAAAGATGTGAAAGATATTTGTACACCAATGTTCACAGCAGCGTTATTCACAATAGCCAAAAGGTGGAAGAGACCCAGGAGTCCATCAAAGGATAAAATAAGCAAAATGTTGTATATACATAAAATGGAATATTATTCTGACTTAAAAAGGAAGAAAAATTTGACACGTTTACAAGATGGATGAACCTTGATGACACGCTACGTGAAAAAAGCCAGTCATAAAAGGACACTATCAAAAAAAAAAAAAAAAAAAGGACACTATCATATAATTTCTCTTATATGAGTGAGGTTCCTAGAGTAGTCAAATTCAGACAGAAAGTAGGATGGTATTTGCCACAGGTGGGGGGTGGAGTGGGGAAATAGGGAGTTATTGTTTAATGGATAGGGTTTCAGTTGGGCAAGATAAAAAAGTTCTGAAGATGGACATGATGTTTGCACAACAATGTGAATACACCTAATGCCATAAAACTGCACACTTAAAATGGTTAAAACTGTAAAATTTTTATTACGTGTATTTTACCACAACAAAAATCATTCAAGCAACATCTAAAGATAATTGTTGCCAAATGAACGCAATCTTGGAAAATATTAATGATACATAGGGAAGTCTGCATGAAGTCATGCAAAATGAGGATCAGTTTTTCTCCAACATTATCTAGGAGGAAGATATACTTTTTAAAAGACTAATTCATGCAATTTTTTTCAGAAATAATATGGGAGTAACAGAGGTCAATGTGTTTTTCTTTTACTATTATAGCTTGACAGTTACTCTTAAAGGACACCCAACTCTTCTAAGGGAATCACTAGCCAGGACATAAGCTAGTCACATGTCACTAGTTGAACATTATCATACTAATATTTCTGATAGTACATTAATGTACACTGTTTTAACATTAGTCGTAGGAGTTTGAACTTGGTTAGTATTAAGTTAGTATCCCAAACCCAATCACCCTAGAATGAACTGATAAAACCAATATTTGAACCTTCAAGGCTGAGAGTCTGTGGTTACCACACCAAGGGCACAATCCTTAAAGTCTTTACTCACCTGATGGGTTTTATATAACAACCATGTTCCAAATACTAAACTGGGAAGCAGAATGAAGGCACACATCACAAAGAGGAAAGGTGAAGAAATGGGAGAAAGGGGAGAGGCTGTTAAAAGCTATTAGCTAGTATCAGACAAATGCTCCCCAACAAACATCAAGAGAAAAAGTTAATGAAATTAACTCAGTTTTAAGGGATATATGTCCATGAAAGACATTTAACAGACACTTTGTTAAATAGTTTAAACAGTATTTTAAAAAATTCCTATAATGTGCAAGCAAAGATGACTTCTGGTTCTGCATATAAGGAACTTAGAAGTCGCCACTCCATCCTGACAAATGAAAACCTAAGTAAACTGAAAAATCAACAGTTGTTCTTAGATCTGAAAAAGAAGTGAGGTCACAGGGCAATCTGTTGTCCCCCAAATTGGAGAGACAAGCCAGGTGGATACAGAAAACCACAACATGTAAGGGCAGAAACCTGAGGAAACCAGTGCTGGTGTAGGAAACTGTAATTGACAAATTGCTGGAGGTTAGGTATGGACAAATCTGAGTTAAAAACTCCAGGGGAACCCACCAGACATAGGGGAGGAGGGGGGCACCAGACTTTTGTGAGTTTTACATCCAGGAACTTGATCAGGTTCTCACAGTACATATCAGAGAAAAATCCCTGCCTGCTTCTGGCAAGGTAGGAGGAAAAGGAACCATTTTGAAATAAACCAGACTAGCATGTTCTTAACAAAGCCTGTCCCCATGAGAAACTAGTTAACTAGTTAACCTGTTGGAGTATTATCAGACTCTTAACTGACTTGGGGGAAGAAATATCCAACTCAAGCCAGTTCTATCCTTCCATGTGGGAGAAGGGAAATCTCTAATTCCAGTCCATTCTAGCCATCCTGTCTCAATCCAAGGGGGGTAGAAAAAAACTGATAACCACTTGTGAAGTTCACTGTTCAGACAAACAGGCTCACTAAAAGACAGACCTAATCACAGGACTGTAGAATGGTCCCCCCCCCACCTCTTTACTGCACTACTAAAGGCCTATTTATGGCACTTGCTTTTACCCAGTATATCATATCCAGCTAGCAAGAAAAATCACAAGGCATACTAAAAGGCAAAACACAGTTTGAAGAGACAGAGCAAGCATCAGAACCAGGAACAGCAGAGATGCTGGAATTACCAGACTGGGAATTTAAAACAACTAGGATTAATGGGCTAAGGACCCTAATGGTAAAGACAGAATACAAGAATAGATGGACAATGTCAGCAGAGAAATGGAAATCTTAAGAACACCCCAAAATTGCCAGAGGTCAAAAATACCATAAGAGAAATAAAGAATGCCTTTGATGGGCTTATTAGATGACTGCACATGACTGAGGAAAGAACCTCAGACCTTGAGGTCTATCAATAGTAACCTCCAAAACTGAAATAAAAAGAGAATAAAGACTGAAAAACACTGAAGAGAATATCCAAGGACTGTGAGACAACTACAAAAGGTGTACTATATTCATAACGGGAATACCAGAGAAGAAAGGAATAGAATATGTGAAGCAATAAAGACTGAGAATTTCCCCAAAATAATGTCAGACACCGAATTACAGATCCAAAAAGCTCAGAGAACACCAAGAAAGAGAAATGCTGAAAATTCTACTCCCAGGCATATGATTTTCAAACTAAAGAAAATCAAAGATAATGTGCAAGGATTGTGCCCTGGCTATTTTGCAAAGGAGGCCTCTTTCCCCCTTCTCCTTAGTGATATCCCTTCTCCATTTGGTTTAAGAACCTAGCACTTAATACTTCCCAAGTCTCAAGGAAATCTACCAGACTTTAAAAAAATTACTGGCCTTGAAAGTGACTCTTTTAATGCTTAGCAATAAGCCTATCCACTAAGTGAGCTTAAAATAAAAGTTCTGGGGCTTCCCTGGTGGCGCAGTGGTTGAGTCCGCCTGCCAATGCAGGGGACGGGAGTTCATGCCCCTGTCTGGGAGGATCCCACATGCCGTGGAGCGGCTGGGCCCGTGAGCCGTGGCCGCTGAGCCTGAGCGTCCAGAGCCTGTGCTCCGCGGCGGGAGGCCACAGCAGTGAGAAGCCCGCATACTGGGGGAAAAAAAAAAAAAAAAACAAAAATGCAGAGATCAATGTACATAAGCATGGCAAAGATCTGTAAGTATGACGCTACCTTGAGTTAGTAAAATAGGATAACAGGCATTCTATGTGTTGCTGGTTGGAGGGCGGTGTGGAAAAATGTATCAGAATTACAAAAGTATATAACCTAAGACACAGCAATCAACTTCGAGGAATTTATGTTACAGAAATACTTGGAATATGTGAGAAATGACTCTGAATTAAATTATTCAATGCAGCACTGTTAACGTCCCAAAATATAAAACAATGTGCAAATCTGAAACTAGAACTGATAAAGCATATTGATTATGATCCATTCAAAGGAATGTTGATACAGCCAAGAAAAAAATGAGGATGCTCTTCATAAAATGATATGAGAAATCAGACTATTTTCCAAGATGGCCAGAAGATTTCACATACATTCTTGTGACAACATGACACTGACACTTTCCTCAAATCTGTACAAGCCTGTGATATGAACATAATTGACACTATCTATGTGAACTTCTGGGAGGTAGGTCATAAAAAGCTACCCAGCCTCTGCCTGGTATTTTGGTGATATTCATGTTTGAACCCAGCCATCATGCTGTGAGGAAACCCAAACCAGGTGGCAAGGCCACATGCAGGTGTTCTGGCTGACAGCCCCAGCTGAGGTCCCAACCAATAGCCAGAATGAGCTGCCAGATGTGTTGAGATGATTCTAGCCCCAGCACTGACTGCCACCCATGACATCAGAAAATCACCTAAGCCCACTCAACCCCCAGAAACAAAAGAGATAATAATTGTTTTAAATGACTAAGCTTTGGGTTCATTTGTTTCTGAGCAGTAGATAACTGGGACAGTATTAAAGTGAAAAATAAAAAGTATACTACAGTAGGTCTGGTATGTTTCAAATTGCATAAAAAGGAGAAAATACACAGATATAAATATAATAGTAACTTTGCAAGGACAAAGTAACACTACCTCTGGGAAAAAGAACTAAGTGGGTAGAAGACAGGAGGGAGACTTTTCGATGTCAACCATTTGAGATTTGACTTATAAGAACAAATAAATGAAATAATAAAAATGTGATACATGTGGAGGGCATAAAAATGAACACAGTGGTGCTCACTTTGGAACATGAGTGATTTGAATTTTTATTTAAAAATACTTTCACATTATTTTCCTTATATCAATAAATCGATATATAAGGGGCTCTGTACCTGCCAAGTACCACACATTTTATAACAGAATGCTTATGTCATGCATATCCTGACCCTAAACTTTATCAATTCCAGAATACAGGTGGCAATGAAGAAAGATCTGTCTTTAATCCCAGCTGTCACTTAGTTGCAAAACCTCAGGCAAATCACTTTTGTTGCCTCAGTTTCCTCATCTATAAGATTAGTATTTCCTCATATAGCTATGGTAAGGTCCAGATGACACTGTGAGAATGCTGTATAAGCTCTATGACTGCATCATATGACATGGAGCTAACTTAAAAATTACCTTACAAGCTATCCTAAAATTACCCTGTACTTCCTTGAAGTCACATTTTTCTAAAATTTACAAATTACTTATGAATACAATAGATGAGAAAGTTAGGATTGTCTAAGTTCAAGTTCAAGCCCTCTAATATTAAAGGACCCTATGTGTCCAAGATACATTCACATTACACCTCAAATAGAATTGGTATCAACTAAGTGGAACCCCTCTTGGCTCTCGTTCTATGTGAGGATAAATAACTTTTTTTTTTTATTGGCCGTGCTACATGGCACGTGGGATCTTAATTCCCCAACTAGGGATCGAACCCGCACCCCCTGGCTGTGGCAGCAGGAGTCCTAACCACTGAACCACTGAAATCCCTAAGTAACTATTTTTTTAACTGAGAAACGCTGAAGGTGCCTGATCATTAGAGTGACTACAGTCCCATATCATCAAGGTATCTCTTCTTTTTGAATCCAAAGAGTGACTGCTATCTTCAGCTTTGCAAACAGGCTAAAACCACAAATGACTGGTTCCTCATCCTGCTGTTACCCTTCCTCATCTATATTACCTGGAAAAGAGGGTGAATGTTGTTCACCAGCACTTCCCTCAAATACTGTTTTGCAACACTTGTAAAATTCTAAGGATTATTTCTTATTTTCAAAATCCAATATGTGACTTCACTCTCATCTTGAGGAATTTAGTAATTTGGTAGTTGCAGTTCATGTTTACATCAAAATAGCCAATGATCAAAAATCAAACGCCTCTGGAATTACTCCTGCTGCCTTTCTCACTCTAATACATCCCTATTTGCCACCAAGAGGCCTGGCAACAAAAGGCTCTCAATGATAACTCCAAATGATGAATTAATTCAGCATGCATCGTAAGGAAGACTGCATATAAGTAACCTCAGATTACTATGGTGTAAGACCCAAAAGGTGGAAAGGTTAACTTTGGTTTCTAATATTTAGCACAGTGCTAGGAGGTTGGTAAATTTGTTGAGTAAATGAATTTCTGAAAAGCTTGATAATCTTATTTCCCAGCAAATTAGTGAATCAACAGAAGTAGTTCACCATACTTAGAGCTAACTGGCAAAATCATTCTACCAAACAGCTTTGAACACTTCAGCAACACCAGAGGGCATCGATGAATTAAGTAAGACAGGGCAAAAACAGACGTTCATGATCCCAAATTGTGAAATAAATATTAAGAGGAAGAAAAGGTTTAACTATACTGATTGCATTGTTTAATGTGGAGGAGAGTACACACTTTAAAAAAAGTCTGCCCTAAAAGAATCCTTATTTAGCTTACTCTTCGCATTTTATAAATGTGTAAACAGTGCTGTTTGTAAAAGGAAGCCAGGATTGAAGCTAAGCTTATTGGCTCCTAATTCACAGCAATGCTTCAGTAGCCACATATGATAACATTTTAAACTGGAACACTGGGGAATAACTGATGTTAAGACTATTAAAATTTTTTAGGTCAGAACTGGTACAAACATATAAAATACCAAATCTTTACCAATTTCTCCTAGTAATACAACCTATCTCAAATACTGAATATGTACTTTCTAGAAGGAAATATTATTATGCAGAAAGGTAATATTCTTTCAATTAGAACCAAAAGATAAACTCCCACAAATTTTAACTCTCACTGTAACAGAAAGAATAATGAATATTTCAAAACGCATTTTTCTCATGAATTGCAAACTATATGCTGGTGGTTTGTCCCTAGGTCTTCTATCCTTTCTCAAAAGTACTTTTAATTGAAAACAATATGCAGATGCAAAAAGATAAAGGAAGTAAACAAATGCACAGATTACAATTACACAAACAAGTCTTTCTTACAGCTAACAAGTGAAGGGCAATAGTAGAAAGCTTACTACTACAGGAAAAACATAAGTTATTCAGATTTAAATTTTCTAGCTGCTTTTATTTTTCAGTTTAGGAAGCAAATTTAGTATGTACATACATGTCGTATTCTATCTAACTGTGTAATTTCTCTCTCTGAGAAAACTTCCAAAATATCTTAGTTGATGTGGGGAGCAGGCATTTAATGTAACATACATAAATAACCGCTTTTTTGAAAATCAACAAATGGTGGGAGGGTTAAGCAAGAATCTACCATACAGAACTTAAAGAAACTTAGTTGTATATGTTCATGCTATTTACTTGAAGGAATCTGCAAAAACTCCATTTTTGGAAAGGCTCAAATTTAGGAAGTACCTGCTCATAAAGTTTTTTACATCTCATTTGTTCCTATAAATTTTAATAAGAAACTTTATCTTCCAAGAGGAGAAAATCTGGACATAAAATTCTTTAACACTGTCAAATCCTAAATTGAATGCTCTGCACTAGGTGGAAAAGTCACGGTTCTAAAATAATGTCATGTCATGACAATACAACAAAAATATCAACAGTGATAAAAATGACTCAGCAAAAAGTAATGGTGGTGATGGTAATAGCTAATATTTAATAAGCATTTTACTCAATGCTAGGCATTGTGCCAAGAAATGTATATGCACTTTCATTTAATCCTTACCAAAAACCTCAAGTAAGGTACTATTATTTCCATTTCATATAAGACACAAATAAAGCTGGGTATGACTTGCCTCAGATGATACGTGGTATGTGCTGGAGCTAGAATTTTAAATCAAACAATGTGGATATAGAGCCGCTCGCCACCCCTTTCTTAACCACACGCTCGACTCTTAAGAAGGTCCTGGTTGTAAATTGATAAGGTAAGGTAAAAGACTGTTAATAATAACTTTGAAACCAACCTTGTTTTTCTTAATTTTAATAATTTTTCCCCCAGATGTTTTTGAATCTGAATAGAAGAACAAGTCCTGGTAGCCCCTTAGAGAAAACTGGACGGATGTTAAATATAGAATAAACTTTGTTCTTCCAGTAAAAACAACCCTGAAATAATTATTTCAGACACTCTACTTAGGGTTAATAACTGCTGAAAATAGCTTAAAAAAGAAGGCACTTATTTCTTTAATTTCGTGTATAACCAGTCCTTGATTATTTGTGGCAATAAAAGGGAACAGCATCAGTACAGATAACTGAAAACTATGGATATTCTAACTCCCGTAAGTAAAGACAAGGCAGGGTATCCTTGATGGAACAGAGAAGGAGCCACGCTCTCTTAAAGAGGCCTAGCAGGTTAACAGGAAGGGGTTCCCATACAAAGAAATAACAGGTTAATATGTAATGTAACCAAGTACATAATACTTGAAATTCTTAAACTGGAGGAGTTAGATGAACAGCAAGTTTTAAAAAAATCCTACAGTTTAAAAAAAAGAAAAGCAATTATTCCATTTGTGGGAGAACTTTAATAGGTAGTGTAAATGTAATACTGGCTCCTCAGAACACAGAAAGCAGGGGTTCTCAAACTTTGGCATGTACTAGAATCACGTGGAAGACTTGTTAAAACTTAAGATAAATCTTTAGGTGTTCAAGGTGTTAAATGAAAGATGGCCAGTCCAAACATCCAACAAGTATTTACTGAAGAGCTATGTGCCTCCAGATGAAATAGCAAGAAGGATGACAACCCTCTGAGCCTAATGCTCCCTGCTAACCTTATGGGCTAGTCTTAGACAAACAATGGGAACGTAAATGTCATGCAGACTTTAAACCCCTACAAATAAGCTAGAACTCCCCAAAGCGCTAAACCCACCACCTAACTATCTATCTCATTATGAGTGCTATAGAGCCAAGGGGCAGGGGTGTGGGGTATTGTGAGACAACATGGATTCTTAAATCAAGCTATCGTGTTTAGGAAGAACCACAAAAACTAAAGAAACCTTGATGTTCTTGATGAATATAAGGTTCTAGAATACACAAATTCAAGAGTGCAGTATATGATTTCCACCTTACAACACAACCAGAGATGAAAATTTTAAGTGAGCTCTTCAGACCGCAACTAATGTTATTAAACATCAACAGTTAAGTAAAAAATAAAGAACAGATGAAATGTAAAACATCTGGCCAGGTTCATTTTTAGACAGCTCCTACCACACATCAGCCAAAACAAAAAGACATATTACCTACAAGTTACAGACCTTAAATAGCTCAAACCTTGAGATCCTTAAATGCTTAGATTCTAATCTAGTCCTTAAGAGTGAAGAGCTGCTAGCAAAGAGCATAAAAAAAAGTGCTCAACTGTAGGCAAGTTAAACCAATACGTCTTACACCTTAAACTTACACAATATTATGTCAGTTATCTCTCAAAAACAAACAAAAAATCCAGGGCTCACAGCTGTAATCATAATGGCACTGTCATACCTCCTAAGGATATTAATATGTGGTCAACATAGTGGAAAGGTATCCAGCCAGTAACCATTAACATAGAAATTGGGATGTAAAGTCCTAAAGTTGGTTTAAAAAGCCAGCTCAATCTGTACTCGTAGAAAATATTAAGGAAGTTTTATGTGTTAGAATGAAAACCTTTTGACAATTTCATTAATGAAATGTAGACAATTGGTATTGGTAATTGGTATTAAATGGAAATGGAGATTTTATATATATATATATGTGTGTATATATATATATATATACACTCCCATACACACATATCAGAGAATATGTATATTTATGTTGATGAACTGATAAGGGGTTAAATTTCTCTTTTAAATGTCCTTCCTTAGATGTCATTAGGAAAAAATACATTTCGAAGATAATCGGGAGTAACCAAAACAAAAACAAAGTTCTAGTCTTAGGCTACATTTCCCAGGAGTTAAGTTCTTTACTACAGTACTTCAGTGTTTTTGTTATTTTAATATGCACTGTGAAGGGGGGCAGGGTTAGCACAAAGCAAGTCCCAAACATATCGGCCCAGGTATTTTGCCTACGATGCATATGTACTTTGGAAAATGCTGCAACTGACAATCACTTGCCAAAAAGCAGTTATAATAACTAACTTTTTGCACCAGTTTAAGGTGGGTGGACATAACCTCAAACTCTTTAAAACTCTTCCTACCATGTGGGCTAGTTAACTTTGGCCCAATTTGCTTTCTGGAGGAGGCTAAAGCTTGAGAGGTAATACTTCATTATTAAATCATACGTATACATATTTTTATATTTCATTATTAAACGGTATACACACACACAAATGTATTCACAAAGAAACCACAAAGAACGTGTGATACACTTCATTAAAGCTTTTTAAAATACCAAGATTTCTGAATCAAAATAAAAGCTGCATGGTATGGACTATACTTTTGATGCTCATCCATTATAAAAACCATAAAATACTAAAATGGGATCACATTGTAACATGACATACAAATGGAGGGGGCTGACAATCACTGTTATACTGCTGAGTCTATTAAAGTGGAAATACCACTTATCTACTACATTTCTTGTATGTAGGGAAAAGCCAGGAGATACTAGAGTTCTGTAATTTATCTTATTGGGAGGATCTGAAACTACAAATAAAATTCTCAAGTGTACTTACTTGAGAACATATACTCAATGCATAGCATAAAGTTATGCTCCTGAAAGACGGACTCCAAGAAGTTGCTACATGCCAATGGGTATCTGCCTTACATATTTCAAAAGTAAGACTTTAAAACGTATAAAATACCTGGAAAAAATATGGTACTGCTTAGTTACACACCCCTTGCAAAATACCGTGGATCTTAAAGCTGTCCACACAGTACCTAATTCAAAAGCTTCATTTGGCAGATGAAACTGACGCCCAAAAAAGGCTGTTTTGCCCCGCTGCTATATACAGTTGTGGATTTCTCTGATGAGGTTCAATTATCTAATTTCTTGTCTTCTATTCACAGCAATGCTCTGTTAGTTGTCTCCTCTTTGTCCTGTATCTTACCGTCCCCTTGCCTCAGTCTTACCAAAAACACTGTAAGCAGTGCTTACTCTACCTCTTTCCCCTCTCCTTCCATCTTTCTCTCCAGGTCCCATTTCCCTTTCATGTCCCTCTTCATTAATCACTCACTTTTTCTCTTCCCTCAGTTATTTAGAATTAGAATTTTAATGTTAACTCTTTTACTATTTACTTTTACTATTTTCACTATTCATTCTAAAGCCAATATAATTCAGCACAAACATGTATTAACTTGAAAAGGCTTCTAATCATTATCAAGAAAGATATCAATCAAATCTTATACTTGGGGACATTGATTCCACTCATGTTTACATCTGTGTTTTAGCTTCCATATAACCATCTTGGGGATAACCAGTAAATCAAAATATTAAACAACATTACCTTAACAAAAACCAAGTTATAAAGCTTGAGCCTGCTGCTCAGCTCTTCACTCTGAGACCTACTTAGTACCTATCATCATACAATCAGAACAGCAAAATCTTATTTGTCAACGTATGATTCAATTAAATGAAGAAGGGATAAAAAAAAATCTTACCCCCAATGGTACTCTCTTGAAATTCATGAAATTGGCCCTTCACAAAACGAAGCACCAGGCTCGATTTGCCAACAGCAGACTCTCCCAGAAGTACTAATTTGAACTGGCATATTTTATTTCCAGTATTTGGCCCATTGGGTCTTGTTGCTCCTCGATTAGCCATGTCCAAATTTGAAAGAAGTCCCTAATTTCAGTCTCTTAAATGAACTTCCAGGATGCAAGGTGTCAATTTTTTTCTTTCTGGAGGTAGAAAAACCTGTAAAAAAAAACAAATATGAAGTAATTAAGTATACAAATCAGCAAAACAAAGCAAATCTACTATTAATCACTTTGGTAAATTCTGCCTGTAACACATTATTGCATGACAATTATAACCTCTAATAGACACTGAGTGTCATTTAGTTTAATTCACTACCTTTGTCAGTACTGTAAAGGCATGAGATTTGAGCCTAAAATCATGCTGTCATCAAGGCTTTTAAAACATTTTAAAGCTAACCTTTATCAAAGACTCAATTTTGTGCCAGGTGATTTTAAGTACTTAACACAGCCACTCAACAATCCTATAAAGTTGACTATTACAATCCTTAAAAATGAGGAAAACAGGCACAGAGAGGTTAAGTAACTTGAGGTCACACAGTTACTGTGACAGAGCTTCAACAGAGCTGAGTTTCAAACACTGGCAACCTGAAAGGTGACTCAAGTACTTAGGTTAAAACAGTTTTGAGTAAAATTAAGTTAATAAGTGGAAAGCTCTTAGAATAGACCTTAGAACACAGTAACAGCTCAATAAATGTTGGCCATTATTATTTGAAGGCTTCTGTTAAACAGTACATGTTTTTTGTTTATTTAACGGTAGTTTTGGAGCAACAAATATATTAAGTAGGTGGTGTGTCTGGTGCCTAAAAGACTTAAAACTGTTTTCTGATGTGCTCAAGTATATCAGACGTGGAACTGTTAACTGTGGTTCTCTATGTGGTGAGTGAATTAGTGTCTTAGTTATACTTTTCTGTAGTTCTGGAGCTAACAAATGTGTCGTTACTTTCTATTTAACACATTTAGAACAAGCTAGCCTGAAGGGCAACTTCTATGTCTTCTACTATTATCTAAGAACGCTAATTTTCAATCTCAAAGAATTAGGGAACTTTCAAAGAACTCTTTTCCAATCTATTCACAAATCAATCATCATAGTTTTCTTCCATCTTTAATCAAAAGCTGATCATGTGCTAATAACATTAAATCTGATGATTCCCCTTCTCAAATCACTGTTCTATTTCATTTAGATACCTAATGAGATATTTGCCTTACCCATGAAATTAGTTTATACAAGAATCCCTCTTGACCACGAACTCATTAATAAACATATCCATGAGACCTTACATTCATGGCAATAAAATCACCTCTGCCTTACCTAAACAGCACCTTTGAAGAGTCCTTACCTTTTAGTAATACGTATTGAAATACTGACAAATGAAATAATAGGTCTGAGTTGCTTCCAAACAATGGGGGCGTAAATAAAACAAGATTGGCCATAAAATAACTGAAGCTAGGGTGATGGGTTCATTATACTATTCTTCCTACTTCTGTACATTTAAAAAATTTTCTGTAATAAAAAAATGCTCCAACCCCACATCTATCCTCCTACCACGCCAAAAACATATCAGATTTGGGGATCTAATCCTGGCTAGCTATACCAATTTCTGCTGGAGCAAGTGCTTTCATTTCAAAGCCTCTATTTCCAGTATACCTAACTTTCATAACTGCTGTGGGAAGTAAACAAGAAACTATATATGTAAAAAGTTTCTAATACAGTGGTCAACACACAGCAGGGATTTAAAATTGGCAATTAAAGTGCCCCTTTGATGAAATAATGACCAAGTATCAAAAGAAAGTCAGGTAGACTGAAAATGCACCAACACACCTTCAGATAGTACATATGATAGCAACTAAAACACTTTACAGCTGTCTGATTACCTACAAAACAGCAAACTGAATTACTCATCAAGGACAACATGCTCCGAATTTCCAGTCCTCCCAAAATTGCACGGAAAACATCAGATGCCCATTAAAAAAGATTATGATTTAGCTTTGTCTTTTAAGGTTTAAAGCCTTGCATTATAGTTCCCTCCAAGGATCTCAAACAAAACATATCTAAATCTAATTATAAATATACAGTTAGCATAACATTAAGGTTAAAAGTTACATTTTGTAATAGTTGCATTCACTACTTAAACTTTTGTTTCACAAAAGCACAAGATTTTGCACAAAGTGCATTTTAAATCTTTTGAAAACACCTGGCATTCTAGAGTTAAAGTCCTCCTGGGTGCTCCTTGATGAAAACTAACAGCAGCTTACGTTTCTGGGTACTTATTTTGTGCCAAGCACCATCCTATGAATTAGGCTCACAGCAACCCTACGAGCTCTTTTTATTATCCCCATTTTACACTAAGAATAAAGTTTCTGAGCTGTCCTGAATTACCGCAGTGGTGTCCATGTGGGGTTTTTCCCTACTAGTTATGTGAAAGGCAATTGACTGGACACTTAGGCACCACTTCAGCAAAAAACAAAAACCAAATATGTGAATTATGACGTTCAGAGCTTGAAAAAGTCTGAGTCTCAGGAGGATAACCAGCTTCCAGGGAGGCGAACAACAGAGCACGTTTAAAGGGCTCTATCCAGTGAGTGTGTTCAGCGACCTAGTTGTGCCGAGTTGTTTAAGGCTGCGGTTCACCACCTTCCAACGATGAGACAAGAGTCCCTAGACAGCCCGGCTTCCCGAGCCGCCTCCTCCCTCCATTACCCGGCTCAGGGAGTCGGGGGGTAGGCGGAGCTCCCCAAATTCACACCTGCTGGAAGCCCCAGTTCCTCCTCCGAGAGCACCTGAGCAACTGACACCAGCTCCGATCGCCCGAGCAGGCAGGCTCCGCCAGGCCCCTGGGCCGTCTCTCCCATCCTCCTCCCCGGAATCCGGCCTGCTTCTGGCCGGAGACCACCCCCCCCCAACCCCGGGCTGCCAGGACGGAGCAGGCGGAACCGCGGCCTCCGGCCCTCTCTCGCGGCGCCATCTTGAGAAGGGAACAGGGTGACACCCGTCGCTCCCTCGGCCGGTCCCCAAATCCTGGCCTCCGAAGCCCCTCGAAGGATGAGTCACCAGGGCCGGTGGGTCGAGACGCCGGGTTCGGCCCATCTCCAGTCTCGGGCCCCGACGCGCGAGAGGGAAGGGCGGAGGACTCCGCGCCGGCAGGGCCCGCGGACCACCCGGGGTCCCGACCCGCTCCGCGCAGGCGGAGGGCCGGCTCGGTTACCTGAGTCCGCAGCTCGCGGGGCCGCGGCGCCGAAGCTTCCGGCTGCAGGTCCCAGGCGGAGCCCGAGAGGAGGCTGAGGCTGAGGCGGCGGTGGTGGCGCGTCTCCTCGTCTCGCCGCTCCCCTCAGACTGGACGGTGCGGGGCTCGTGCCGCGGTGCCGCCCCCGTCGGTCTCCGTCTCCGCCTCTCGCCGCTCCGCCTTCCTCTTTGCTTTCTCCTCCTCCGCCGCCGCCGGCGCTCGAGTTCCCACTAAATCTTCCTCCTCCTCCCTCCTCCCCTCAGGCCGGCCGCCGGCTCCTTCGCTAACCAAAACACAAACACTCCAGTCCCAGCGCGGTAGCCACTTCCGCCACCCGGCGCCGGCCTCGCCGCCACGTCGCCGCACGTCGCGGACTACGCCCCTTCGTCACTTCCGGTCGTTCTCCGTCCGCCCGTTCCATCCGCTCCCCCGCCCCCTCTCAGAGCCTTAAGAGTCCGGGCTGGGCCGCGGGGCGGGGCGGCCGCGTCACGTGACCCCAGCGAGCCGCGGGGTCGGCTACGGCCGCGGGCCGCCTCCCCTTGCCCGCTTCCCCGGGGCGCGCGCGGCCCCGCCCCCGTCGGCGCCATTGTTATCTGGGCGGTGGTCGGTGGCTCCCCGTGGCCGAGGGCGGGGACGAGGCGGGGACACTCCTTGGCCGGCCTGCTCTAGGGGGAGCCCAGAAGAGCTTGGGTTTGTTACTCCCAGGCGGTGTGGGGCGGCGAAGTTTTCTCTGTGAATATTAGCTGTCAGTTCCCCTTCCCCTACCTCTGCAACAGCCCAACAATGCCCCCTCGGCTTAGGGGCTTTTTTGTGGGGGCTTTTCTAGCACAAGAGAGCCTTCCAACACGTCCCTAGGGATGGGTGGATGGGTAAGGGGCATTGACTCCAGGGAGGAGGATGCGATCCTCCCCCGACCCCCGAAAGTTGTCTTTAGGCGGGGACATTTTCAATAACTTGCTTTTCTTGAGAGCCTACCTGTTTTGGGTGCGAAGGGGCAAGTTATAAAATAATAGGTAGCTTTTATAAAGAATTTCCCGTCGCGGGTTACTGCACTAAACGCTTTACAGGAATTATCCCATTTTCTTCCTACGCTATGGGGCTCTCACTCTGAAACTAGCTCTATCGTCCGCCTCCCTCTACATTGGAATATTACCTACCCAAAGTGGTCCTCGCCGCTGTCTAGCACAGCAGCTGGCAGCCAGGAGTCTTCAGTCGTGGCTGTGGAATTCACGAATGTGCCGTGCCTGTTTTACAGGTAAAGAATTTGAGGCACAGAGATTGTGTAACTTGTCCAAAATCACCGCGGAGTAGGTGATGAAATTGTGTTCTAACCTGCGGGCTGGCTCCAGAATCTGAGTTCTTAAGCACAGTTCCAGTAAAAGAACCCAATACATTCATTAGCCTCCACTGCAGACCTACTTAAGGCACGCTGTTTTGGCTCCATCTCACACAACAGTCCCTGGCTGGGCATCTGAAACAAAACAAAAAATTCCTTTCGGAATTTGGGAGAATGTTAAATCGATTTTTCCTCAGGATGAGGGTTGCTTTTTCAGTTTGCTGTTTACTATTTATAGCCCTGCCGTGTGGCCATCAGTTTTGACCGTCTAGATGTGTACTTGGCCTAAGGTATCCTGTCGGTGCTCAGTCAACATTTTGCAATGAAGGTGATTTGAACCCTTGAACAGCCAGCCTTTCAGATCAACCTCCCAGTTACCCCAAGAACATTATGTGTCATGTGCAAACGGTGTCTGTGGCACTTTATCCCAAGGGGTGGTTCCAATATGGTATGTTAGTCATGGTGATACCTCTTGGACAATCCCAGGAATAATCAGGAAATAGGATATGTCACATCAGTTTTGGCATGTCAACAGTATGCCCCAAACCAAACCTATTCCATCCCAAATGTGCTTCTGCTTGGTGACTGGTATTAACAGCCTCCCAGTCACCTAGACTTGAAAGAGCAGAATCATCTTCAGCTCTTCGTTGTCCCATTCTGTCACCCAAAATTCTCTAATCCCAAATCTAAGCTCTAATCCCAAAGCCTGGGCCATGGTAGTATTTGTACAAGCTGAAATTAATGCACGCTCCTGCCTTTTCAACCCATTCTTTACACTTTGGCCAGTCACTCTCCTACTCAAAAATATGCAATTGCTAAATAGAGTACAAAGTTCTTCAACTCTGGTCCCAACCCATGTTTCTTTCATTCTGTTTCTAAAGCCTCCCTCTCCCCAAACTCTTGCCTTGTGACCTAATCATACCAGTCTACTCTGTGTTCCCAGAGTGTCGCCTGTGTGTTTCCATCTTGGCATCTTTGATCACTTTGTTCTCTGCACCTTGGAATACCACTACCTCTCATCACTGCAGGTCTCACCTTGGCCAGGATGCCAACTCCTCTGGATGGCATCTGAGGCTACTTCTACTGGATTTAGTGATCTTTTTCCTGTAGTTTCATGATACTTTACTGTCTGTAATAGTTCTAATATGTATCTGCCTTATTTTACAGTTAGAGAGTACCTGCCTAGACTTTCCTCCTCAGGCTTTCATTCCCATTAGGATTTTAAAGTTCTTAAGGACCAGGACCATAATTTATTCATGATTTAACTTCCTTTCAGAGGAACTTTGATTGATATCATAGGGACTCCCCAAAATTTGTGAGCTTAATTGCATTTTTTTTTTTTGCCACACCATGCAGCTTGTGCAATCTTAGTTCCCTGACCAGGGATAAAACCCCGCCTTCCACAGTGAAAGCACTGAGTCACTAACTACTGAACCACCAGGGAATTCCCAAGCTTAATTACATTTAGAATGGTGAACATTTGACTTAAGTCCTCACAAATAACACCTGGATGCTGAAATTTATACATTGTTAGGAACTCCCCATCATTGTTCTAGGGTATTGCTTCCTCATTCATTTCTTTCTACCAATTTTTACAATATTTATTTATTTATTTATTTTGGCTGTGCCGCGTCTTAGGTGAGGCACACAGGATCTTTGTTGAGGCATGCAGATTTCTTAGTTGTGGCATGCATGCAGGATCTAGTTCCCCGACCAGAGGTCGAAACCGGGCTCTCTGCATTGGGAGCACAGAGCAGAGTCTTACCCACTGGACCAGCAGGGGAGTCCGACTTTCTACCAATTTTGTCTTTTAATTCACTTCCTTCGTGAGGGAATTCCTGGCTTTCCAGAGGTTAGCAGTGCTTTCATTGCTGGGGCCTGGGTTCAATGGTCAGGGAACTAAGATCCTGCAAGCTGTGAGGCAAGGCCAAAAAACCCCAATTCTCTGTATTCATGAATATATTCCACAGTATTTTATAGTTTAGTCATAATGTTTGCCTGGGGAGTTCTGCTCCAGTGGCTGGTACCTCTAAGATCCAGTAGTAATTTTGGAGAGATGGAAATGCCACAGTAAAGCTTTGCTCTTGTACTGCCACTCACAATAGGCCTGTGTTTTTTTTCCCCCTAACTCTGGATAACTGAGGAGGACTGATAATTGGATACATTCTAGTAGCAAATGGGAGATCCTACTGAAACCGTGTAACTTGGAGTGGGACTTGAACCCACAGGCCGGGACCCAAACCCAGCCAAAACCCAGATTGGGACTTGAACCCATGGTCTTTTAATGGAGATCACACCTAGTCTCAGGACTTAATGAAGCTCATGTTCTTGATGTCTCATCGCAGAAAGAATTCAGTGAGAGACAAAGTGATAGGTAAGAAGTGGATTTATTTAGAGAGAAACACACTCCATAGACAGAGTGTGGGCCATCTCAGAAGGTGAGAAGAGCACCAGGGTAGGGGGGTTGTCAGTTTTTATAGGGGTGGGTAATTTCATAGGCTAAAGAGTGGGAGGAGTATTCCAGCTATTTTGGGGAAGAGATGGGGATTTCTAGGAATGGGGCCACCGCCCACTTTTTTTTTTTTTTTTTTTTTTGCGGTGTGCGGGCCTCTCACTGTTGTGGCCTCTCCCGTTGCAGAGCACAGGCTCCGGACGCGCAGGCTCAGTGGCCATGGCTCACGGGCCTAGCCGCTCCGCGGCATGTGGGATCTTCCCAGACCGGGGCACGAACCCGTGTCCCCTGCATCGGCAGGCGGACTCTCAACCACTGCGCCACCAGGGAAGCCCACCGCCCACTTTTTGACCTTTATGGTTGGTCTTGGAACTGTCACGGCGCCTGTGGGTGTGTCATCAACTTGCTGATGTGTTACAATGATCATATACTGAGGCTCTAGGTCTAGTGGAAGTCGACTTGTCCACCATCTTGGACCTATTTTGTTCTAATCTGTTTATGTCGTGTCCTCGGGCTATGTTATTCTTTTAAAGGTTGTGCCCTGCCCCCTTCTCTCCTGTTTTAACTACTAGGTGGTAAAATTTCTTAAGGAAGCTACGAAATGGATGGAGCCTAAATAAAGTCATGCAGAACTGAACACTGCCCTTAGTGCTGCCTTTGCCCTCAAATCTCTAAACACCGACTCAGGAATTCCCAGCACCTTGCATCTCTCAATCATCCACAACACTCCATGTCTTCTACCTTCTCCTCCAGGAAATCTTTCCATTGTGTAGTTGAAGAATGACTCTTTGCATAGATGGTAATGAATGGTAACATTCACTTTTAAATGGGACTGTCTGGAGACAAACCGAAAGGTAATTCTGGCATAAGGAATTGTAGGCATGGTGGCAAGGCAGTGAGAAAAAGGCTATGGAAACTTGAGCTATTCAGGTTTAAAAGCTAGTGTCTTTGTAGGGCATCATGAAAGCCTCAGCTCAAGGTCACATACCTAAGGGATTTCTAAGCCCATCAATTCTAAAGTAGCTTCCCTCCATATCAAAGTGTTCTGTTTTCTTCACGGTACTCATCACTCATCATGTGAAATGATCTTATTTATTGCTTTACTTGATGGTTATCTATCCCTACTAGAATATAAATTCTATGAGGTAGGGATTGGCTTAGTCCATTGTATTCCCAGAACTGACACAAAATGAGGACTCAGTACTGTAGATAGTTGTAAACAAAAGAATCGAATGAACACTTATACAGACATACCTTGATTTACACACAATCAAGTCATTTAAATTGCTTAGGGGGAGAAGAATATGTATACTAGCTATCTAGAAAATTACAGTACACTGTTTTTACAAATGTAAAATAGTATCCCTTAACCACTTTTTAAAAAAATTTGGGGGCTTCCCTGGTAGCGCAGTGGTTGAGAGTCCGCCTGCCGATGCAGGAAACACGGGTTCGTGTCCCGGTCCGGGAGGATCCCACATGCCGCGGAGCGGCTGGGCCCGTGAGCCATGGCTGCAGAGCCTGCGCGTCCGGAGCCTGTGCTCCGCAACGGGAGAGGCCACAACAGTGAGAGGCCCGCGTACAGAAAAAAAAAAAAAAAAAAAAAAATTTGGACTTTGCAAGTTTTTCATGAGGCTTTCTTAAAAAAGTGGAATCTCATAAATTTCATTCAAATTCTAAGCGAGGTGTTCTGTATCCCCTGTATGTGTAGAACATGACAAATATTCACCAAATATACATTCATTAAACCTTGAGTTTAAAAAAAATCCCATACTTAATTTTGAGTTCGCCACATTATTTTAAAAAGTCAATATGCATTACTGTGTAACGCATTTCAAATTTTAATATATTTACTTGAAATGCTATTTAAAGCCTATTTATTGGAGTGTGTTTTCAAAGACTTTAAGATGTTCCTTACCACAGCTGCCAAATATAGTAACTTTACAGAATTTTTAAAGGATGTCTTAAGTGCTGAAAGAACTACATGCAGTGTGCATGTACTTTCACAAGGAAGGATCTAAAATTGGTGGTCACCACCAGAAAGAGGGTTATTTATTCTCTGATCGCCAGTAAAATTAATAGGCCCGTGGCCAGGAGTAGGCCCCTGGCTGAACCCATCCTAACGGGACCGCGTTGCTTGGGAAACCAAAGAGAAGTTTGGGGTCATTTGATCTGGAGCCCAAGACCACATCCTTCAAGTTTTCCTGCCCTCCAAATCAACTAAAGAAGGGGGGGAAAAAGAGAGAAGGAATAAGGGAGAATAGGGGGAATGAGGGAGAGAGAAAGAGGAGAGAGTGGGGGAGAGGAGAAAGAGGGAGAGAGATGGGTGGGGGTCCTGCCCTGGAAAGAGCTGCGCTCCAAGCCCCGCCCCCGTTTCCCAGGTAACTGGGTAAACAGACCTCCATCTTCTTTTCCCCAGTGAATTCTGCTAGGTGTGAAGTGGCGGGCAGGAAGCAGTGGGCAGGAAGTCCGAGTGGAGATGTGCTCTTTCGGAAGAGCGGGGTCCCCCAAAGGGTTGGGGCGCTCCAAGGGATTGGGATCTTCCCTCTAGCCAGGTGCAGCTTACCCCTTAGAGATGAGTGCCCTTGGAGGAATGACGGTATCTGAGAGGAAATCTCCCCTGAGCATGGACGTGGCACTCACCCAGGAAGGAAAAGATGACTTAGGAGAGAGAAGGGTCTTCATGGGAACAACATCTCCCACGGAGTTGGGGCTCAGAGTGGGATTAGGAAAAGAAGATTCTCCATGCAGTAATAAATATGAGGAGAGGATGGCTTCACGGGAAACAAAATGTCCATCGAGCAATGGGCTTGATATAAGATTAAAAAGACAGAATATTTCTAGGACTTTCATGGACGGGAGTAATTTAGGAGTCAGCAGGGTCTCAGCCTCACAGGAAACAAAATGTCCTCTGAGAATGTTGCCAGGAAGAGCAGGTTTAGAAAATGAGCGTTTTCTGGCAGGGTGTCGTCCTGGAAGGGTAACACAGTCTCCACTGGGCCTGGTGTGTGAAAGTCCACAGGCTCTAGGCAGCAGGAGATGTCCTGTGGCTGGTGACCCTGAAGAGTTAGGGGCTTCAGTGGGGAAGCAACCTACTTTGGGTATGGAACCTAGACGGGGACTGGAAAAAGAGTCCACCTGTGTGGTGATGAAGCCCAGCGTGGAGATGCAGCCTCCTGTGCAGGTGGACATGGGGTTCCCCCAACCAGAGGATCCAGATGAAACTAAGCCTACAGAACCCCAAATGGGCTTGGTGATAGAACCTTCTGAGTGCCAGTTGGCTCAACAACCTGAAGAGCAAAGGGAGACTGAGAACATTGAACCAGGAGTAGAACCTCCAGATCGCATCAGACCCATATACTCTGGGAAATTTTTTGATCGGTTGCCTTGCTGGCCAAGTGTAAGTTTTTTCCTAGTACTTTCCGTAGGAACTATGTATAGCCATGTCTCTATCAAGATGATAAACGAGTGAGACTTGTTTGGATTTGCAGAGTCAAATTGCAGAGATTTTGTTGAGATTCTGATATTCCTTGTCCCAAGAGACTCTTTCCAGCTGTTATTCTGTCCGATCTCCTCTGACTCTCTGCCTTCTTTTCTAATGTCAGCTTTGTTTTCTGTGCACACGAATGGGTCCTCTTGATTTCTCCCTCCTTTCTCCTTTGACCTACATTTCATTCCTCAATCTGCATTTTCTCAACCCTCCAACTGTAATACATGTTATATCCTAATATTCATGTACTTTTTCCAAAAACAGTTTGCTTTTTCTATTCATTATTCTGTGAGTTCTTTATTCTTTCAGCAAAGACTTGTGGTGGTCCTTATGCTGGGTCCAGGGCACTATCAAATGAGAAGCACATGATTCTAATCCCATGGGTTTAGGCTCTCACTCCAATGTTGGAGGCAATAACTAAACAAATATTATATAGATGTCTAAATGCATAGAAAACATTCTTCCTTAATAGAAGTACACTCTAAATATGAAGCGCAATGGAGAGTTTGGACAATTGTTTTGGAGGAGATAGGAAAGGCTTTACAGAGCAAGTAATATTTCAGCTAATTTAGAAAGGTGTCAGTATTTGTCAGATGGAAACGGTTGGAGCATCTTGGGCAAAGAATGGCATGGAGTGTGACCAAAGCTTCTTGTGTTGGGAGGTATAAGCAATTCTGTTTAGCCAGCATGGTGGTAAGAGATGAAGAAGAAATCTAAACGTCCCGAATGCAGGGGTAAAACGTATGGGTACAGAAGCAATGGTGGATCTTCATGAGGGAAGAAATGAATAAAATTTGCCTTTTGGAAAGATAATTCTGATATCAATAATAATGGTGGACTGGAAGGGGAAGATATTGGATGACAGGAAAAAGTTAGAAGGTTATTTCAGGGTAATGATGGCCTGAAATTAACGTAGAGTTGGAAAGAATTGGAGAGGAGAGAGCAATTCTGAGAACCTTTTAGGAGATGGTATTGTTAAGAATTGCCGTCCAGTTGTGGATCTATGTGGTGAAAGAGAGGGAAGTTAATGGATGACTTAGGAGTTTCTAGTTTGATAATGAGACATCTTCTGGTTTGGTGACACATGAATATCTGGTGTTGGCCATCCTGAGTTTCAGTTATTTACAGGGTATCAGATGAAAAAGCCAGGCAGACAGTTGGAGCCATGGGTGGAAATGGGACAAAGAAGGTCTAGGCAAGATCTTACCTTGGGAAACACATGAGATGATCAGAGAAAGAAATATCAACTAGGTGAGTTCTTGAGGACAAGGATTTTCTCTTATTTATCATGTCGCTTCATGGCATATCATGATGTCCAGCTTATACTGGTCATTCAGTAAATATATGTTTGATAAATGGAAGGAAGCCTGGATGATTAAGTGGGAGAAAAAACAGAGAAGAAAGAGGTGAGTCTGAGAGGGTGGTATTGAGCAACATAAAGGGAGCATCCTTAAAGTATTCTGGGAGTAAAGGAGACATTAGAGAACACAATTCTGCTGAAGTGGTCACAGGGATTCTGCAGAACTTTTTTTTTGGCATCTGCAGACTTTTGTTCCCCTTGGGAGTCAGGGTGTTCTTTTGTCTTTGACCCACTTTGCTTTCTGGTTCCGTTATTGGATTTCCCCAGCCACTCTCTTCTCACTTGACCATGCCTGCTTCTCCTTTCTGGATCGGTTCTGCAGTCTATGGGTCTATGGCTTCAGACCTGATCTCACATACAGGGAGAAACCAGCTTCCGGTTTCCAATACAGGCAGTTCTAAAACCTCTGCTTCCTGCTACCTCTCACGTCCTCCTTTCTAAATGTGAGAGGAAAAAAAAAAAAAAAATGTGAGAGGACAGGGAAGAGAGCTTCAAGGAGAAAGTGACCAGCAGTGTTAAAACGTCTCCGATAGGGTAAATAGAATAAAGATGAATTAGCTTTGGGCATTAAGGGAATTAGCAACATAGTGAGAATGCAGATTCCAATATACTGAAGAGTGAAATTAGAATTGGAGAAAACTATTGTAACTTTTTTTTTTCTCCTAAGAAGTGTGACAGTGAAGAGAACAGAGTAAAGATTCCATTTAGGAATAATTTTATTTATTTAGTGAATCAGTAGGGGAGTTTGAGATAACACAAACGAGATAATGGGTGGAACCAGACCCCAGATAAGCAGGAGGGAGTGGAAACGGGATCACAGGCCAGAGGAGAGATTAGCCTAGATTAGAAACAAGGTTCCTTTTAAAATAATTTTTTAAATATTAAAATATCTACTTTCACTATAAAACAAAGATAGTAACATGGAAATTTTAGAAAACAGGAATGAAAACACAATAATCTTATCACCCTAACACTACGCCTACTGGCACTTTGCTGCCCTCACATTAGTTGTTATCAGTGGCTTTACTATATCAACATCGCTACCCATGGAGCTTTGCAGGTATTAACTCTTTACCGGTGAGGAAACTGAGGAAAATTAAATAATTTGGCCAAAGTCTTACAGCTAAGAAGTAGTAGCCCCAGGATTTGAAGTCACACTTCCAATTTAAGAGTCTGAGTTCTAGACTGTACTATACTTCCCATGACACTTTTCTCCTAATCATTTTTATGTAGTTGTTACAGCAAGCATAAAAATTGTCTTGACTTTTCACTTACTATTATTTAATAAATTTTTCAGTGTTATTACAGAGAACTTAAAAGATGTTTTAGTGATAAAAGCAATATTCCTTTAAGCCCATATATGCTTCCTTTTTTTTTTACATCTTTATTGGAGTATAATTGCTTTACAATGGTGTGTTAGTTTCTGCTTTATAACAAAGTGAATCAGTTGTACATATACATATGTTCCCATATCTCCTCCCTCCTGCATCTCCCTCCCTCCCGCCCTCCCTATCCCACCCCTCCAGGTGCTCACAAAGCACTGAGCTGATCTCCCTGTGCTATGCAGCTGCCTCCCACTAGCTAGCTATCTTACGCTTGGTAGTGTATACCATATATGATTCTTTAGATAACTCATTCCCTCTCTTTTTGGACAATAGATTTTTTTCCAGATTTTTCTGTAAAAATAGTCTATGAACTTCTTTATGTATATGTCTTAGAATATTTCCTTAGGATAGAGTTTCAACAGAAGCTAAACGATGAATCTTTCTCTAGTTCTTGTTGCCAAATCCCTTCCTAAAAGATTGTACCACTAAGTTTTAAAAATTAATAATGATTTGTAAGGCATTGTTTTAATTCACATTTCTTTGATTTATAATGAGTTTGAAAATTGTTTCATATGTTTGTTTTCATTGTTTTGGTTTTTTTTATTCTTATATCTGGTCATCTTGCTGAACTCTGATTGGTCTTAATTGCTTATTATTTCTTTTGGATTTGCTAGGTAGACAATCATATTGACACTTTTGTCTTTCCTACTTTAATATATATAACTCTCATTTCAATTTCCTATCTCACTGCATTGCCTACGATCAATAATACAATATTGAAAAGTCGCTTTTCAGACTTTAATGGGAATGATTCTAACGGTTCACCATTAAGTATTATTTTTGCCATATCCATTCCCAGTTTGCTAAGTATGTTTAAAAGTCAGGAATAGAGCTTGAACTATGAAGAGCTTTCCCCACATTTGTTGAAATATATCTTTTTCTGAATCAATATGATTAATTTTCTAATAACAAACCATCTTCATATTTTGGGGCTAAACCCTACTTGGTTGTGATATATTATTATTATAATATATTCTAGGGTTTGATTTGCCAGTTTTTTAGTGGGGTTTTTGCATCTACGATCCCATGTAATATTGGACACAGTTTTCCTTTTTGGGTTATCTTTCTTGGAGTTTGGTATTAGGGGGATGCTAGCACATGAAAAGAATTGAGAAGACTTCCATATTTTCATTTTCTTTATGCTTGTAAGAGTTTAGATATCGTGTGCATTATCTACTTCTCGTAGGCTTAGTGGAACGCGTACAACTGAAAGGAAAAGAATAGGAGATCCCCAGCATCCTGATCAAGGGATGGGCTGGTGAAGTATTTGGTGCCCCTGAGTTCATCCAGTTTCAGAGAAGGGAAGAAGTTCATTTGGGAGAGGTCAAAACCCATTTTCAAGTATGACAGTGAGCAGAGCTCAGATGGAAATACCTCTGTGAAGAACCTGCTAAAATCAGCCTGCGAGGACACTAGCTTTTCATCAGGGTGCGCTCAGGAAACTGTCATCTCCACGAGAGGCCGTTCCAGTGTTGGGGGGAGGGGAACAGATGCATCTCATTGTAAGGACACTCATCCTGTGGTTTGAAGTTGCTGCCCAGAGTTGGCTGCAAGTGAAGGTCTGCTCTGATGGATTTATGAGACCCCATTAGGCCTTCTAATCCTGCTGGTATAGTCATTGGTATAGCAGCAATGACTGCTGGTACAGTCATTGGTATAGCAGCATTGGTATAGCAGCAATGACTGCTGGTACAGTTATTTGTATAGCAGCAAGGACCTGTATTCAGGAAAAGCCAAGAAATGGTGGCCCAAGAGGAGATTTTTGGAGTGCTCTTCAAGAACTAAAGAGTCTGGTAAAACGAGGTCCTCTCTGTGTAGACCCTTGGAAGGGCTCTTGGACAGCACTCTGGTAGAGATCAAAATCTCTCTAATGGTCATTTCTCCAAGACATCCTGATACTGTCCCTTGATTGACATTAATGCACTGACTATGGCAGAAACCTTGGGGTTATTAAGACTAAACAACTGAACCTTACAAAGTGCATTGATAAATTGTATTGAAGCCTGAAGTACAAAGAGGAGGAAGGAAGGAAAGTTTCAAAGAAAGGTTTTAAAAAGATAATATTGTCTACAATGACTAGACAGTATGTTAGGTGCTAGGGCTACAAAGATGAAAAATGATACAGTACTGGCTTTCCAAAAACCTTACAGTCTATAGACTTGAGACCAATAGACCAATGATTTTACAATGTGGTAAATGTCATGCAAAGGGATGCCTTATTTTTTTCCTCTTCTACACAAAGAGACCCTGATAGCTATTTGGGGGATGGGTAGAGGCAAAGGGGTCACCTATTTGTAAATCTTGTGAGAACCTGATAGTCATGCAAGCCCTGATACTCAAAAAAAAAAAAAAAAAAAAAAGTCACAAAGATTCATTTTGTCTGAATTTGCAAAGAGCCAATCTCTGCAGAATTCTGCGAAGTGGGTGGTTTTATTTGCCTAACGGGTTCAGGGCCTTCTGGGCAGAAAGATTGATGCCATCATTCCTAAATTTTTGCTGAGATTTTCCGAGTTAGGGATATCTATGAGCAAAACAGAGTGATCTTGACCAAGGGAGAGATCGGACCGTTATGCCAGCCCACACGGAGTTTGGAGAGTGGATGATTATGGGTCAGTGGGTCTTTAGCAGCTGAAAATGGTCTCATATCAACCTTCCTGAGTTGACTTGAATCATACTTGGTCACTGAAACCTGTCATATTGGGGACCAACTGACAAGCTGGCCAAGGGAGGTGGCGCTGCTGTGGCTGGGAACTGAGGAAGGAGGTGCTTGAGTGAGGAGGTGGTCAGTGCAGTTGGGAGTTTGATTACAGACAGAGGGCCTGAGCAGATAAGTAAAGACCGAGAACAGTAGAAGCCAGGTTTCTTACTGGTAGAGAAAAAACTTACTAATACGAAAAGGAGAAGGATAGAAGGAATCCTGTTGTGTTGGATTGTGATTGGAGGTATTGGTGGAAACTCATGGTATTATGTCTATGTCTATATCATCTATATCTATATCTATATCATTTATGTCTATATCCATGTCAATATCTAAGCTAAACATTTAACTAAACAGAGTATCATAGAATTGATATAGATGCAAATGTGTGGGGTGTGTATACACCACACATTTCCTAGCTCCATCCTCTAAGAGGATCTAGAAACAATGTTTACTTAGTAGCAATGAGCACGCCAGAACCGGGATCTTGATTTCTAAATATCATTCTCTACTAAAAGGAATCAGGACTCTTTGGGGGAATGGCTGACTCTAGGGCTGGTGTAGTACGATATGAACTTGGAACACCTTTGAGAACTATAAAGGAAGAAAGTGCTCAAAGAATAATGCAGATATGTTAAAGGGGTACAGAAACAAGCTTGAAGAAGCTCCCAGTGGCCCAAACTGTTATACTTTGAGCACTGAATAAAATTAATATTGAATAAAAGGAGAAGGGAGGGAGAGATAAATTAGGAGTTTGGGATTAACAGATACACACTGCCATATATAAAATAGATGAACAACAAGGACCTACTGTATAGCACAGGGAGCTATATTCAATATCTTGTAATAAACTATGGAAAAAAATTGAAAAAAATAACCAAATCACTTTGCTGTAAACTGGAAACTAACACAATATTGTAAATGAACTGTACTTCAATTAAGAAATTACCATTGAATAAAACAGAAATCCATGAGCCCATACTGATATAAATACATGAGTGATTGAAAAAATAGCAAGAAAAAAATAATTCCTTGCAGTATAGCACAGATGGAATGATGGAATTAGAAAGTCACCATTTGGCAACCGTCATAGTAGTAATGATTTAGGTCAGAGTCATCAGTGGATATTAAAACAGTAGGTAAAAGTTTAGTGAGGAACTGGATATTTACACAGAATAATTTTTTAAATTGATGCATAGTTGATTTACAATGTTGTGTTAATCTCTGCCGTACAGCAATGTGATTCAGTTACACATATAAATCTTTTTTATATTCTTTTCCAGTACGTTTATCACAGGATATTGAATATAGTTCCCTGTGCTTTACAGTAGGACCTTGTTGTTTATCCATTACCTAGAATAATTATTGATTACAAACTTTACAGTGGAGAAACCTAGCTGGCTTTACCTTCCTTTAGTGATCAAAGTTAACACTAATAGGACAAATTGACAGTGTGGGCTTCCTGGTAGAAAAACACAGCATTGTTTCTCTGATAGCCCTGACAAAAATGTATAACTTTCATCATAAGAGAACACTAGTCAAACCCAAACTGAGGATCATTTAACAAAATAACTGACCTATACTCAAAAATTGTCAAGGTCATAAAAGACAAGAGAACATTAGGAACTGTTCCTGACCAAAGAAGACAGAACAGACATGACAAGTAAATGCTATGCATGTGTGCTGGTTACTGAGGCACTTGGATTCTGACTACCCTCAAGAGGACCTGCTGGGTGGGGGTCTGGGCCGGGGTCAGGGGTGGCGGGAAGAGTGTAGCCGGTTGACAGCCTCCACCTGCTGCCCCATGAATCCCCTGCAGCATTCCTTCACCAGGCCACACTCCCCAGGACAGAGCAAGGCAGGGACTCTAGAACTGAACTTGTTTGGCCAACACAGATTCCTTTAATGGGAAACGTAGTCTCAGAGACCACACACTGGCCTGGCCAAAGTGTTCTCAGAACTGTGCTGTGGCCTGAAGCCCTTCTTAATACTTCCTTCCTGCTCTCCCTTCACAGGTGACATGGTCTGAAAGCTCTCCCTGCCTACCCTCCGCCTCTCCCTTCATCTTTCACAGGTGTTTCCCTTCATAAATCTCTTGTATGGCTAATGGGGGTGTCTGGTTTTCAGAGGAACCAAGCACTCACGCTGTGACCTTGGATATACTCCTTTTTCTAGAAAGGACTGTACTGGGGCAACTGGTGATATTTGAATGTGGTCCTTATATTAGATACTAGAATTATATCCATGCTAATTTCCTGACTTTTGTGGCCTGTAATTGTTGTTGTTTTTTTCTTAAGATAATAAACCATGAGGAAAAAGAAAATAAAAGAGGACACAACAGTTTAAAAATTTCAATAAATTTTAGAAAATAAGAAGATGGAGACATGGCCACTGATTTTGCAGGGGGAAATGAAATATGAGGGAAATCAGGTGGTAATTTCCACCAGAAATGATCCCATTTGCCTGGTATAATCCCTGAGAAGCTCAGCCCGTGGAAGAAGATGTAGTAAAACTTGGATCTGAAAACTGAAGGATTGGTTGAAGGTCCAAATTCAGTGTTGCTGGGTTTCCAGTTCCCCTCCTCCATTTTGTGCTCCCATGATTCCCACCTCTCTCCACCAGCTCCCACTCCGTTCTACCAAAACTGTGGATTTATTTTCCCAAAGTGCCTTTTGGAGTCAAAAGACTCCAAGCCAAAGATAAGGCAGGAGGGCAGCTCCAGGCTGAAAATGGGACGTTAGTAAGTAAAAGTGTAGTTTCTGTAGTGCAGTTTCCCTAGCTTCCTCTCCCAGTGGGCCCTTCAAGGGCCAGCAGCTGGGGGTAAAGCCCACCCTCTCACCAGTAGGCAGTGACTAGAGAGACAGGAGGGCATGACGGATAAGAGTAGAGACTCAGAAGCCAGCCTACTTGGGCTCAGATATCTGCCAATATATGAGCAGTGTAACCCTGTTACTCAACCTCTCTGTGCCTCAGTTTGCTTATGAGGGAGATGATAATAGTACCTACCTTGTGGAAACCATTATGAGTATTAAATGAAATAATACATAGGAAGCCCTTAGAATGGTATCCAGCCTATGTGATGTGCTTTATTATTGTCAGTTATTATTACCATTATTATTAGCCTCTGGAAATTCTGAATAGCCTAGAGGAAAAAAAAAATTTATAGGGGGACTCTACCAAAATAAAGGCTGCCTCATTAACTGATCATCTTATAGGAAAGCCTGAGAGTCAACAAGCCCTGTAACACACGGAACTCCATAATCATCTCTGTGGAGTCTTAAACTTTGTGATGATCAGATGCCAGCTTGAAGAGAGGGGCCGAAACAAGCTAACAGAAACCCCAGAGAGAACAGGGGAAGTGTAAGCACACAGGAAAGTTATTTGAGAGACAAAAGATGTTGCATTCGTAAGACAAGATCGGAACTTTTAAAAGAACAGCCAGAAACTAACACAACATTGTAAAGCAACTATACTCCAATAAAAATTAATAAGAAATAAAAATAATAAAAAGAAAAGAACAGCCAGAGAAGAAGAGACGACATTTTAGAACTTAAATATACGTTATTTAGAGAGTCTAAATAAACATTCAGTAGAGGATTGAAGGATGAAATCAAAGACATTTCCGAGACATTAAAACAAATGCCCTTGAGGTAAAAGGAAAAAGACTCAGAAAAGATCATTGTTCCCTTTCTCGGGTTAAGGGGTCCCTAGGATCAGCAGAGGTCCCCCCTTTAGAGCTCAGGAAGTAGAACTTAAGGTGACCGTTAAAGTTGCTCTTAAGTTCCGTCCTCGCTGTGCATATACTTGATTCTCATTCTTACTTCTAGGGCTCTTGCAGCTGTTTCCCTTCTATTTGATACTGTTTATAGATTTTTTGAAAGCCTCCATTGCTTCCTTTTGCGTAATAAAGCAGTACGCAGTAAAATATTGAGAAAACAGTGCAAAGAAGAAAATAAAAGCACATGGAATCTCACCACTCAGAAATGGCGATCACAACTAACAAATTTTTGTCTATGGTGTTCTGTGCATATTGCAGATAGAGACGTGATTCTTTGAATTTGTACGATGCAAATTTACGTCTTTGTTTTAAAGTCATGAACATTTTCCTATACCATTAAAATGATGTATATACATCATTTTAAATGATTCCACGATAGCATATCTTTTGAAGGTACCATATTTTATTTAACCATTTGCCTGTTGTTGCGTATTTAGTGTGTTTATATCTATATAAATAAAACAAAAGTTCATTCCGTTTGTCTCTCTCTTTTTTTTTTTTTGCGGTACGCGGGCCTGTCACTGTTGTGGCCTCTCCCGTTGCAAAGCACAGGCTCCGGACGCCCAGGCTCAGCGGCCATGGCTCACGGGCCCAGCCGCTCCATGGCATGTGGGATCTTCCCGGACCGGGGCACGAACCCGTGTCCCCTGCATCGGCAGGCGGACTCTCAACCACTGCGCCACCAGGGAAGCCCCTGTTTGTCTCTTACTGGACCACATGAAAAATTACACAACAGATTTTCACCAAACTTGGGAAGCATGCTTGGGATAGCCAGATTCAAAGTGTAGGCTATGAAGAATAGTGTATATCCATGTTGTGGAGCTTGATGGAGAAATAATAGGGGAGGGAAAATAATTTTCCCTCTGCCTTTCTGAGTTCTTGGCTGAGACTTCCTGTGACAAAAGACAGATTAACAAGAGAAAAGCAAACACATTTATTAACACGTATACCTCATGTATACATGGAAGATACCCAGGAAAACTGAGTAAGTCCCAAGATGGCCCAAGTCACCACCTTAAATACCATCTTTAGCTACAGACAAAGAAGGATGTTGGGGGACTTCCCTGGCGGTCCAGTGGTTAAGACTTCATCTTCCAATGCAGGGGGTGCAGGTTCGATCCCAGATCGAGGAGCTAAGATCCCGCATGCCTTGAGGCCAAAAAACCAAAAACATAAAACAGATGCAGTATTGTAACAAATTCAATAAACACTTTAAAAATGGCCCACATCAAAAAAAAAAATCTTATAAAAAAAATAGGATGTTGACAGAGAACTATATTAACCACAATGGAAAAGAATATTAAAAAAATAACTGAATCACTTTGCTGTACAGCAGAAATTAACACAACATTGTAAATCAACTATACTTCAACAAAAGAAGAAAACTCATCTAACTATGAAAAAAAAAAAAAAGATGTTGGGGCGAAAAGAAGGCCAGCTATGGGAGGTTACCACGGAAAGCATGGTAAACAAGGGTAAGGATTATTATGCAGATTACATCAGTGCCTTCTCCATTGATAAGAGTTCCTGGACATTTAGAGTCAACCTTCTCTTCCTAGTACAGAGAGGGAAACACCTTTACAAGCGATTTCCTTTGTAAAATGTACATGTCCCTTACAAAAGGGTAACTTCTACTCTGTTTTCAGAGCTTCTGCTGTTTCTTAAAATAATTGGTTGAAAACAATCCTTATGCCAAAGAGGCATATTTGGGGGTGGCAAATTCTGCTATCCTTCACATCTCAAATTGATGAACAGGCATCCTTGAAAAGAACTGAAATAAAAAGAGATAAAAAGAGATCCGTGACTGGAGCGAGACTTGTCACACATAACATGACACTGTAGATAGAAATCAGACATAATGGCTTCCATCTTTGTGTCCCCAATCAAATGGCCTGAGAACATCCAAACCTGATTACAGCTACTGATTTGGAATCAAATTGCTTTTCAAGTAGGCAACTCGATGAGGAATACCAAAGGCATTTCTGTCCAACAGAATGTTTACAGTGATAGAAACCTGGAATATCCAATGTCAAACACTTGGAAAGTCAGCAGATGACGGACAAGTAAAGTCATCTTCCTTCCATCTCTCTCATCAGGTAGCACCTGGCGAGTAGCTGCCCTGGGTACCCCCAGCCTTAGGAATTAGTCTTTTTTCTTTTTAACTTTTTATTTTATATTGGAGTATAGTTGATTAACAAGGTTGTGATATATCGTTTCAGGTGTAGAGCAAACTGATTCAGTTATGTATATGCATGTATCTATTCTTTTTCAAATTCTTTTCCCATTTAGGCTGTTACATAATATTGAACAAGAGTTCCCTGTGCTATACAGTAGGTCCTTGTTGGTTATACATTTTAAATAGAGCAGTGTGTACATGTTAATCCCAAACTCCCTAACTATCCCTTCCCCCGACCCTTCCCCCTGGTAACCATAAGTTTGTTCTTTAACTCTGCAAGTCTGTTTCCATTTTGTAAATAAGTTCATTTGTATCATTTCTTTTTAGATTCCTTTCTCTTTCTCTTTCTCTGTCTGACTTACTTCACTCAGTATGACAATCTCTAGGTCCACCCATGTCGCTGCAAATGGCATGATTTCATTCCTTTTAATGGCTGAGTAATATTCCATTGTATATATGTACCACATCTCCATTCCTTATGAGTTAATCTTTACATTAAATATTTAAAAGAATGGCTGGAGCTTCTATAACATGTATAGCAAGAGAGACTTTATGTTCCCTGATATCTCTGAGATTTCTTACCATCTCCAGCTGAATTAAAAATCACTTGTATCTCAAAAAACAAACACACAAACAAATAAATAAAATAAAAAACAAACAAAAAGAAATTTTAAAAAAATCACTTGCATCCCTCCTCTCTTTTCCCCACCCTGGTTCAGCTCAAGTTAGAGCACAGCCCCTTTCCTTTTTAACCTAAGGTTCTTCTCCCATTGTGTAGTTGTGTAAGTAGCATTTACCCAAGGTTTGGCATTAAGGTTGGACTGCTTGTGACTGGCCAGTTTCGCATCTTGGGCCCCCCGGCCTCTGACCTTGTTGCTAGATCATTCCCTTCTCCCACCTCTTTCTCAGTCTTTCTCTCATCTCTCTTAATCCTTCTTTAGTCTATCCCATCAAGACTTCATATTTTCTCCCATTTTTTAGCAAAGCAATTAACTTCTCTGTCTGACCATGTCTATGGGCTTCCTCTTTTGTACACAGAGGTGTCATCAAGATACTCTCTTAATCTCTTTTTTTCTATCAATCAATCAATTAATTAATTTTTGGCTGTGTTGGGTTTTTGTTGCTGTGCACGGGCTTTCTCTGCTTGTGGAGAGCGGGGGCTACTCTTTGTAGCAGTGCACAGGCTTCTCATTGCTGTAGCTTCTCTTGTTGTGGAGCACGAATTTTAGGTGCACAGGCTTCAGTAGTTGTGGCACGTTGGCTCAGTAGTTGTGGCACGTGGGCTCAATAGTTGTGGTGCACAGGATTTGTTGCTCTGTGGCATGTGGGATCTTCCTGGACCAGGGCTCTAACCCATGTCCCCTGCATTGGCAGGTGGATTCTTAGCCACTGAGCCACCAGGGAAGTCCTTACTCTCTTAATCCTTGATGGTTCTCCCTCTAAGAGGAATTCCTCAGTTAACATTTAACATAATAAAAAACTTTCACCTACCCACCTATATCCATCTTCTTTATTGTCATCCAGTCATCCCTCATTTGTCTAATTAATCCATCCCCCTGCCAACACCTACACATTCATCCATTCACCCAGCTCTCAGCCTCTCTGCTTTTCACTGATTTCCTCCATCCTCCTCCAGAGACCTAGAACATTCTGTATGGGAAGTTTCTTTCTCTCGGTTTTTTAAAGAGAAACTTATGCTTTGCAGAAATAACTATCAGCTGCCTTGAAATGATAAACGGGAAATAGATAAGAGGTGCATTGCTGGGAATGAACTTATAATCTTTACCTGGGCAAGGGAAGGGCAGATAAGACCCAAATTAGAATTAAGTGAACAAAGCCAAGTGAGGTTTGGGCCATTCACTGAAGAAGCATGGCCAGGGGTGACATGTTCGCATATATCAAAAGTTAGGGTGGGCTTCCCTGGTGGCGCAGTGGTTGAGAGTCCGCCTGCCGATGCAGGGGACACGGGTTCGTGCCCCGGTCCGGGAAGATCCCACATGCCGCAGAGCGGCTGGGCCCATGAGCCATGGCCGCTGAGCCTGCGCGTCCGGAGCCCGTGCTCCGCAACGGGAGAGGCCACAACAGTAAGAGGCCCACGTACCGCAAAAAAAAAAAAGTTAGGGTGTTGGTGAAATACACCCACAGTGCAAACACACCCACACCCACTCAGAAATACTTAATACTTTGAGTTTAGCTTGAATTCAGCCACACTCTCATTGTACTGATGACAATAGGACAGCCGATAATTAACCTGTGAACTATGACGGGATTATTTCTGAAAGTTGAATCCCTCAGCATGTTGCAGAGGTCCTATAATTGATGGATCACTAATAATGCTGCACTGTGAAAAAAAAAGGTATGCTTGAATATATGTAGCATCTAACGTTTATATTATACATCAGGATTGTCTTAGATTTGCTAATTGTTCTTACTACTTTTCTTAATTGTGTTAAGTAGTTGAAAGTAACTTTTTAGCATTAGATACATAGGCCAAATTTGAAATACATTCCATTCTTCAAAACACTACCCCTGGACCTGACAATGACCAATTATTGCTTTTTTTCTCTTTAGGCAGGGAAAGTTCTTCCGATTGGATACAGAGCTGCAAACTGCTTGACTGAAAAACTTCCCAGGGTGAGTGTTTTCAAAATGCATTTGTGTGTGGGGCTTCCCTGGTGGTGCAGTGGTTGAGAGTCCGCCTGCCGATGCAGGGGACACGGGTTCGTGCCCCGGTCCGGGAAGATCCCACATGCCGCGGGGCGGCTGGGTCCGTAAGCCATGGCCGCTGAGCCTGGGCGTCCGGAGCCTGTGCTTTGCAACGGGAGAGGCCACAACAGTGAGAGGCCCGTGTACTGCAAAAAAAAAAAAAAAAAAATGCATTTGTGTGAACATAAGATAAACAACGCTCAGCATTCCTTCTGAGAGTTGCATAAATTTAATGTGGTCAATTTGGATTATTTTTACTGTATTTTGGGGCCTTCTATTGAGGAGGTGAGGAAGTGAAAATTCCAGGCTTACAATTTCCAGCTCTACAAAAACTACAGGAGATTCCATTTATTTCGATGGGAAATAGTCATTTATGGTATGCTTCCTAACCTGGATACTTCTCGGCTGTTTTCTAAATATAACTTTTAAAATATGTTGTTTATTTCTATTAAAAAATTTTCAGGATGTTTCATTTTTTGGAGCTGTAGATCCCCAGGTACTGATTAAACTCATGTAATGAAGGCTGTTCATTGATGGGTATAGATCAGTCTTGCTAATATCTAATCGACTGTACTTAATACTTCTATTTTCTTCTCTCCCTGTTGGTAGCTAGTGACCCCACCTGAAGCAAAAAAATTTTTCAACTTCAGATATCCACCTGCTGGAGCCGAAAGAGTATTTTACGGCAGAGCAAATGATCCCCAAATTGCACCTTCTTTGACACATGGAATCAGATCTAAAATTTCAACACCGGTAACTTCTTTTCTATTTTTCCCTGTACATTATTCACTTACCAAGGTGAAAATGAACAAATGAGGTATTAGTGAAATATCTCCTTCCCACTCTTAATCTTGGGCAGTGAAAAAAATTCAAGCAGCCGCAGCCAGGAGGGTGAGTGTAGAAAAGTCAATGGTTTAAGCCACAGACTAATATTCTCCCCTCAGATAATAAAAGCCAAGCTGCACTTAATTTTCTCACAGTAAAGAGAAGTGCTGTCAAGGTTTGTTAAAGCATGGTAGGGACAAAGGCTGGGTGATATTGCTGGAGATGCTAAGAGTGCTTGTACATGCATTGCGTGCACGCAGGGTCCCGGTGTTCCCTGCTACAGATTGAATGGACAGCCAAGGGTCAGAAGACCTGATCTTATACCTGGAGGGAGCTGGTGGGAATCACGTGGCTCTTGCACTTGTCATTCCTACTTTTCTGGAACCTTGGAGTCGAGTAACCAGGGAGTTGCCCTCATAAATGCTTTAGCTCCAATGAAAAGTCATGGTTAGACATGTCTAAGCTGCGTAACCCCAATTCTGATGGTTCATTTGAAGGGGAGCCAAGACAACGATCATGAAATGTTTTCCCACAATCATATTGTCTTCTCCCCAGCTATTGAGTTTCAGTGTTCAGACTTTTTTCCTGTTTTTGGTTGTTACACCTTTGCTTTGTATGATTTCTTTAGGCAAAGGTACTGATCAACCCACAGCCTATTACAACCTTTCAACAGAAAATGAAAGATAAGAAGGAATCAGTATATTTTAGCAATCAACGGGCACCGTTAGGAAAATCTCATGACCAGACGCCAGGATTACCTAAAGGCCTGGATATACTCAACACGACATTTGGGACGGCAGTCATCAAAGGTAGTGAAAATAAAGGGTGGGGAAGGAGTGATAAAATGTCTTCTTAGAAAATGGGATTAAATATCCTGTTGGGATTTATTTAGTGCTGGTGTAAATGTTGATCCCAGAATGAAAGATGGGAATCATAGCAAGAAAGTTACTCTCAGACCCAGAAGCCTTAGAGTTGATGTATGTCAAGGCAGTAAGAGTTCAGGGTTTGGAGAGGAGATTCAGGGAGCAGAGTAGAGATGGTGTAAAGACAGGAAAAAGACTCCGGGAAGTTGATCTTGGGACCAGCTGTGAGGGTTGCTATCTCTTTCCCCTGGACATCTATTTGTGTGTTTTATTTCCACCAAAGCCTCTAATGTGTTCATAACTCTTAATTCTTTTTAAAAAATTTTTTGTATTGAAGTATAGTTGATGTACAATGTTGTGTAAATTTCTGCTGTACAGCAAAGTGACTCAGTAATACACATATATACATAATTTTTTGTATTCTTCTCCATGATGGTTTATCCCAAGATATTAAATATAGTTCCCTGTGCTATACAGTAGGACCGTATTGTTTATCCATTCTATATATACCAGTTTGCAACTGCTAGCCCCAAACTCCCCATCCATCCCTCCTCCACCCACCCTCTCCCTTGGCAACCACCAGTTTGTTCTCTACGTCTGTGCTTAACTCTTTATGAAATTCTGTTTCATACAAAGACCACAAAACAGATGTTAGGTAAATGCTGTGTACAACACTCATTCATGAAGATCCATGATGTGTACACTTGCTTATTAACCTAACAGGCAGTATCAGAGCAGATTCCCCTCTCATCTTGAGAGGGAGTGAAGCAATCTTTCAGCAAATGACTTAGAATAGAATTGGTCACAGGCCATATTTTCTTCTGCAGCCCCAGCGTCCTGCCATGTTGTTGGGTGCTTTCCCTTTACACCTTCTCACATTTAGCCTTTTCTGGTCTCTTACCCTTTCCTTCCAGGGATCTTATTACAGGAAAACTCAAATTCCATCTTTTTATCATCCTGCAGAGGAATTCGCTTCTTTCTTTATCTTTCTGCACCCACTGCGGCTCTGCACCAGGAACTTATCTTTTTTTCACCAAAATGTCCATTAGATTATTTTCCTTGACATAGTAACATCCGTTCTGGAGATAAATTATGCCTTTCTCTTGGAATGCAAAATCTGCAGTTGTACTTTAGTTTATCAGATCTAAAGTTAAAACTTGTTAAAATTTGAAACATGAAAAATGTATTTTAGAACAGATAAAATATCTTTTTTTCCTTTTAAATAGGATTAAAAATTGTATTTAAGTACACCAGGCATTACAGAATTACAGTAATTATATCATAACCGCTATCAAGAATTTAATATGGAAAGTACTGCCTAGGTGTGCCTCATTTAAATATGTAATAGAAAGAATGTTCTAAAATGTATATATGTGTATTAATAGGTGTAATGGTTCCCACATCAAAAAGAAGCACTGCTTTACAGGATTATTCTGAGTAGGGCTACCTTCTGGTATTCTTAACTGTTTATAGACCCCACTTCTTGGCAGAAAGTCCAAAAGAAAACATCTTAATGTATGTTGTTAGGTTGAAAGAGAAGAGTGAAATTGTAAATGGAATTATATTTAAAAATCATTACATGAAACAATAAAAAGAAAATAATTCGCTATATATAAAACCAGGGACCACCAGTCCTGGAAAAGCAGCTGTTCAACAAAGATCTTCTAGCTCTAGGTTTGGGAGCAGTAAGAAGAAGAATTTCTTTCTGATGCCAGTGATTTCCCCGGCACTTTGGGCTATTTTGAAGATGGATATTCACATCTAAACAGATTCAGGGTGTGTGCTGTTGTCTACAGCTGCCAACATTTGCATCAAGTCTTCCCCACAGGGCATCAGGGTTTCTGAAACTGATTTGTGATTCAAATTTGCCTAGATCATCTTGGGAAGTCTGGAGCAAACTAAAATAAAAGGAATCCTGAGATCCTCAAAATTGGGAATTTAACTGGGCTTGGCATATAGCTCAGGACAACCAAATGGTTAACCAGTATGGAGTTCTTCAGAATTCTAGGGATTGAATCTGTTCAAGTGGGATCCTTAAGACAGTGACGCCTGGGCTATTCCTGTCTTTGGTGAGAAATCTCTATGTATGTTGGCTTTTTGCCCATGTAGCTTATGTAGTTAGCATACCAGTTTGTCATTTGCTCTAGTCAACTTAAATATGTTATAAAGAGTTGAAAAATGCCTTAAAACTGATTTCATTAATTCTTCCTTCAGAATTACCTGCTAGAGAGGTGGTGAATCCACCAAAATCCTATCAAGAAGTATTTGAAGAAGGACAGGCAGGACACGATCTGTATATTGTATCTCACAATGATTATTATGCAGGTAAGTCTCCTCCAGTGTAAAATGGGCCTGAGAATATGAGACTCAGATTTGTGAAGAGGAATAAGGGAGATGATGTGCTTAAAGTTAAAATGCCTGGCATATAATAGGTGATCAATAAATAATAACTTATTACTTATAAGGTTATAAACCCCGATAGCTGGGAACACATACACTTATGCATTTTGGGTGTAAAATGTCGAAAGATATGTTTCATTAAAATGAAAAAAATAGCTAAGTAAGATTAAATGTTGGGTAGTCTAATCTTGTTTTTTATTCAAATAGGATTATTCTAAGTGCTTTGCTTTACATGAGGAATATTAGATAATGGTCAAGTGCAGAAATTTTCGAGTCAGATCAAGTTCAAGGCCTAGCTTGTCCATTTATTATCTTTTAGACCTTGAATATTTTACTTATCACCATCTATTTAAAATTTATTAAATAGGGATAATAATGTTGCGAGGATGAAGTGAGTGCCTGCAAAATGCCAAGCATGGTGCCTGGAACATAGTGAGGGCTCAGTAACTATTATCATTATTATTATTATTATTATTATTATTAAGTGATCTTGACTAAAAGCCTTATTACTAGAATTATTCTATAGCATAACTAAAAGGCATTGGATGTTTGCTGTAAACTACAATTTAATTGTTGACGTGTGGGTGCTAAGTAGAATCTTGATCTAACAGAGGATTGACAGTTAGACTCTGATACCTGTCCTGAGAAAGCCGATGGCCTGTGCAAGATTCACGAACTAATCTGCATTAGTTAGAAGTAAGACTAGCCCTTCACTGCAGCACAAGACCCCTCTCTCCGTCTTTATTTCTTTACTTTTCTCCTCCACCGCCCCCTCACATCATACTCCTTCTGGGGCTTGTCTGCTATGCCCATTGCTCCCCGGCTGGAGTCAGCCATTCCCTTCTCCCATGACCAGTCTCTGCTGGTTCCTTACGCTGCCGGTACACCCCGGTCCTGAGATCATCTCCATCCTCCCACGGCTGCTTCCACCGCGCTTTTTCACAGCCTTGACAAGGATTCTCTCCGTGTCTCCTCCGCGTCCCTGGCTCTGTCCCTCCCTTTCTTCTTCTTTAATATAAATTTATTTTATTTTATTTATTTTTGGCTGAGTTGGGTCTTTGTTGCTGCGCGTGGGCTTCCTTTAGTGGTGGTGAGCGGGGGCTACTCTTCGTTGCAGTGCGTGGGCTTCTCATTGTGGGGGCTTCTCTTGTTGTGGAGCACGGGCTCTAGGCGCGTGGGCTTCAGTAGTTGTGGCACGCAGGCTCAGTGGTTGTGCCTCGCGGGCTCTAGAGCGCAGGCTCGGTAGTTGTGGCACACGGGCTTAGCTGCTCTATGGCATCTTCCTGGACCAGGGCCGGAACCCGTGTCTCCTGCACTGGCAGGCGGATTCTTAACCACTGCGCCACCAGGGAAGTCCCCTCCCTTTCTTCTTTTCCTCCTTCTAGTCTTTCTTTTCTTTATTCCTCCTTCCCTCCATTCCTCTCTTGTGAAAATATTTTATTCATTTTTGGAAAAGTTTAGCATCGATAGCACAATCTAATCCAATGCCATTTAATTGTTTTAAGAAAGAACTATTTCAATGAATATGTATATAGACACCCTTTACATGCATTTAGCATTTGGAGGACAATTTGGAGGAAAATGAGTGTAGTTTTAAAATTATTTATTTATATTGGAGTATAGTTGATTTACAATGTTGTGTTAGTTTCTGGTGTACAGCAAAGTGATTCAGTTGTACATATGTGCATTCTTTTCCATTATGGTTTATTACAGGATATTGAATATAGTTCCCTGTGCTCTACACTAGGACCTTGTTGTTTATCCATTCTATATATGGTAGTTTGCATCTGCTAGTCCCAAACTCCCAGTCCAATTTTTTTTTTAATATTTAGAAGACTCTAATGGACTATCACATGACTGAAATTACTTTCATTTGCTGATTTTTACAAAAGTCTCACTAGCCTCTTGAAAAGGAATAGAATCCAATCCTTTAAATATTTATTTTTTACTTTTTCCCTTTAATGAAAGCACTATTTTTTATTATAAAAATATAATTGTAGAGAATGTAAATATCATGGAAAAATGAAGAAAAAGTAAATGTAACCTTAAAATCCCATTAGTCAGAGATAACTACATTTGATACATCAAACATCTTTCTAACCCCCATCCACGGAGCTATCTTCAGTTAAATGTGACAATAATCTCCACGCTTTTGGAGAAACTGCTATATGCACTTACTTGAAATAGTATGTCAAGGACATCATTCAATAACAATAACAACCTCTTTTAAATACACTTAATTTAAATTATTACTAAAGTAATACATATTTTCTTTTATAAAATGCAGGTTGTATAGAAGTATATGAAATGCAAAGAAAATCTCCCACAATTCCCAGTCTGCCATAGGTGATACTTTCATATGTTTTTCTTTGCTCATTCATATATGAGTGTATGTGTGTGTTTTGCATCCTACTGTACACACTTTTTTTTCCCCTTTTTCTTCCCTGCCCCCCCCCCCACATATGAAATTTCTTGGTTGTCTTTTCAGGTCAGTTATCAATATTGTATTTTTCAGGATTACAAAAATGTATTGTTTATATATCTTTGTGAATGTGATTTGTTTCCATAGGATACATTCCTACATTTCTGAGCATCTGAAAATTTCACTCTTAGAGCCAAACTCTCCACCTGAATAGCTGCCCCAGTTTGTCCTCGCAGGCACAGTGTATGAGAATTTCCATTTCCCTGCATCTTCCCCAATGGCGAACTTTGCCAATCTTCTTTATTTTTGCTTAACTGAGAGTCGAATTATGACTGTGCGCTATTGTTTTTGCTTACATTATTTGGGTTACTGGTGAGGCTGAATATCTTTTCTCCATCATTTTATAACCTTTTAGCTGATCTCTAGTTTCAGTCTTACTTTCTTATCTACAAATAGAAAACTAATACCACATCATGGTACAGTACTAGATCTTAAAAATAAAGACCTCCCTGTTGGGTTCTCAGCCCTCTATCAACCTTTGAATGTCTCTAATATGAGATAAGTGATTATAACGAAATGTGAAGGTTGTAACGCAAATCTCAGTAAGAGCAAATATAAAACACCAATCTCTCAAATCTTAGCATAGCTTAAAGCACCGCTGGGGTCACAAAGCCTTGCAGTACCTCCCCTGATCTTAAGGATTTCTTTAACATTGATGGGCCCTGAATTTTTCATCAGTTATATGTCTTTCTCCTACATCATTTTTCTACTTACTTTCCAAATATTAACACAAGGAACCCTTGTTCCACCAGTCTCCCAGCTCACATGGGAGAATGCATCTGTCATCTGTAGCCAAATGTGTGCAGTTTCCTGTGCTGTGACAGTTCCATTCTTTTTCCCACTCTCATTTTCATTGTCAGTGAGAACATCATGCGCTTCTTGCACAAAGTTGTGTTGCTTAAGTCAGAAGTCTTCCCTTTTCTTTTCTTAGGAGAAGCAAAGCACCGAAAGTATAATCCGTCAAGTTTTCATAGATTTAACTTGTATGGGATCCCAACACCACATTTTAATGATGGACGAAACATGGCAAAAACTTTACATTGGCTCCACGAACTACAAATGTAAGTTTAAGTATGTTGTGTCTTGGAACAAGTGTTAGATATATGGCACATGGACTTGACAGTTTATTACGTTTATTTTTTGAAGAGGTAATGCAGTGACATGGTTCAAACATAAAAATAATAGAAAAAGATACACAGTGATATGTCTTCTAAACTGTCCAGTTCCCCCAGAGATAACCATGATACTGTCTTTTTGTTGTTGTTGGTTTTTTTTCTGTTTGATTTTTTGTTTGTTTGTTTTTGACCGCGTGGCTTGCAGGATCTTAGTTCTTCCAGCAGGTATAGAGCCTAGGCCCCCTGCAATGGAAGTGCAGACTCCTAACCACTGGACTGCCATGGAATTCCCTGTGTGTGTGCTTGTGATTCTAAAGTAATTTCATGTCTTTTCAGCAGATTGGAAGACATACATGAATGTTTTTAATCTATGGGATCAACCCTACTATGTTTCTTAAAGATAGTGGGGTTTCAAGTCTCAACAAAGACAATCATGTCACATATAATTGACCAGTCATTTATCATTCAGCTTTCTTTAATAGTTATTTGGGCACCTGAGCATCTGACTTAACTCTCACAAACTGTGACCTTTTTATACCTGCATTCTACATTTTGACTACTTTCCTAAGAAATTAAAATAAGTTTCCTTAGTTTTTCATTCCCTGTCTTATATTTTATATCTAAGCCAACAAACAAAATAAAAACCTATATTTCCTACTATGTTTAAAAAATCAGAAGATTGAAAATACTGAGGTACTGGGTTGAATGGTGGCCCCCAAAGATGTCCATGTTCTAATTCCCAAAACCTATGAAGGTTATATTATATGGGAAAAGGGTCTTTGTAAATGCAATTAAGTTAAAGATCTTGAGATGAAGAGATCATTCTGGATGATCTGGGTGGACCCTAAATCCAGTGACAAGTGTCCTCATAAGGGAAAGGCAGAGGGAGGATTGAGACAGAAAAGCAGAAGACATTCAGAGGAGAAGAAGGTGATGTGAAGATGGAGGAGGCTGGAATGATGTGACAGCAAGCTAAGGAAGGCCACAAAAAAAAAAACGTGCCAACAGCCTCCAGATGTTGGAAGAAGCAATGAACAGATTATCCCCTAGAGCCTTTGGAGGGAATGCAGCCTTGCTGTCACCTTGATCTCAGACTTGTGGTCTCTAGAACTGTCAGAGAATACATTTCTACTGTTTTAAGCCACAAGTTCATGGTAATTTGTCTAGCACCCACAGGAAACGAATATACTGGGCTTGCATTTCTATACATCAATGGTGGGAGTGGATTTGCTTTGCTCTCTGCCCTCTTTATTTTTTTAGTTTATAACTTTTTAAAAATTAATTTTTATTGGAGTATAGTTGATTTACAATGTGTTGGGACTTCCCTGGCCATCCACTCCGAGCTTCCACTGCAGGGGTTGCGGGTTCGATTTCTGGTCAGGGAACTGAGATCCCACGTGACGCACAGTGCGGCCAAAAACAAAAACAAAGAAACCAAAAAACAAAACAAAACAAATACAATGTTGCATTACTTTCTGCTGTATAGCAAAGTGAACCAGTCATACATGTACATCTATCCATTCTTTTTTAGATTCTTTTCCCATATAGGTCATTACAGTGTATTGAGTAGAGTTCCTTGTGCTCTACAGTAGGTCCTTGTTGTTTATCTATTTTATATACAGTAGTGTGTATAAGTCAATCCCAATCTTCCAATTTATCCCTCCCCCCATTCCCCCTTGGTAACCATAAGTTTGTTTTCTACATCTGTGACGTCATTTCTGTTTTGTATATAAGTTCATTTGTACCATTTTTTACACCCTCTGTCCTCTTTAAAGGATACACTGGCCCTCCAAGTTTCCATAGGCCCCCAGGTGCACACAGAGTTTGCACATTCCCACAGGCACCCACCTGCCTCGCTCATTTGCCTGTCTGGTCGCTGAAATAACAGCTTCCAATTATAGAGGCCAAATGCTTAGTACTTTATATATGATTAATTTAATCCTACCAACACCTCTGTGAGGTAGGTGTACTATAATTTTTTTCGGGGGGGTATGGAAAAGTTTATTCACTGAACCTATCTATGAAACAGAAACAAAATCAGGGACACAGAGAATAGCCTGGTGGTTGCCAAGGGGGCGAGAGGGTGGGAGAGGGTAGGATTGGAAGTTTAGGATTAGCAGATGCAAACTGGTATATACAGAATGGATAAACAACAAGGTCCTACTGTACAGCACAGGGAACTATATTCAACATCCTGTGATAAACCATCACGGAAGAGAATATGAGAAAGAATGTATATATATGCATAACTGAGTCACTTTGCTATACAGCAGACTAACAACACTGTAATTCAACTATACTTCAGGTGTACTATAATTTTTAGCCTTTCCATTTTACCGATGAAGAAACTGAACTACAGGGCTTCCCTGGTGGCGCAGTGGTTGGGAGTCCGCCTGCCAATGCGGGGGACGCGGGTTCGTGCCCCGGTCCGGGAGGATCCCACATGCCGCGGAGAGGATGGGCTCGTGAGCCATGGCCGCTGGGCCTGCGCATCCGGAGCCTGTGCTCCGCAGCGGGAGGGGCCACATCAGTGAGAGGCCCGCATACAGCAAAAAATAATAAAAAAAAATAATAATAAAATTAAAAAAAAAAAAAGAAACTGAACTACAGAGAAGTGAAATCATTTGCCCAAGATCATGCAACTGAGAAATACTAGGGGTAGGGTTGAAACCCTGGCAGTGTGTCGCCAGGGGCTGTCTTTAACCACTACACCAGGGGTATAGACAGTGGATTCTGTGATCACAGGCCTGAAATTTTGATTTCCATTTTTCTCCCACTCCCTTATTATATGAGTTTCTGATACTTGAATTATTGAAAACAATAATGTTAAAACATAAACACAGAAGAAATTCTTCCAATATTATACTAAACCCATATGAGATAGTTTTTCTTTAGGGTATAGAAGAAGAGCTTATAAAACAAATATTCATGAATTTATCGCTATTAAAGTTGTTAAAATATACATAAAGGAAAACATGAAGAAATGATTTAAGTATTTCACTAGATATTTATAATTAAATATAACATAGAAATTGACACTTAAAAGAAGGTGACAAATATGGTTTATCCACTTCTGAAAGCTTAGAAATATTAAATCTATTATCCATTTCTTAAAGATATGAAATAAACATATTCACAAGGTGCCTTAAGGAGGTCCTAAGAGTAGAGCTTCTGGGTCATTAACAAGCACATATTTATCAATGATTAGGGATAGTCATAAAAAACCACACTGAATTTATAAAAGCAGGCCATATGCAGGATGCATTTCCCACCAACTTGTCTCTACCCACAAGGAAACATCATTTATGGAACACTGTTTTATTTGATCACTTTCTGTATTTCGAACTTAGTTGGAAAATTATTGCTGAAATGATAGATTCTTTATTCCCTTGATTTTTTGTATTTCAAAAAGGACTCACTACTTCATTCTTCAGTGTGATTTCTATTATAAACTTAGAGTGAAGTATATTCGTTTACATCTCTTTTTTTTTGTTCCTATTTTCTTCTTTTTTTGTCTTTATTTTTAAATTGAAGAATAGTTGATTTACAATGTTGTGTTAGTTTCAGGTGTACAACAAAGTGATGTATTTATTCATATATATATAAATTTAATCTTTTTCGGATTCTTTTCCACTCTAAGTTATTATAAGATATGCAGTATAGTTCCCTGTGCTATACAAGAACTACTGTATAGCACAGGGCCTACTGTATAGCGCAGGGAACTATATTCCCTGTTATTTATATTGGTTATCTATTTTATATATAGTAGTGTGTATCTGTTAACCCCAAACTCCTAATTTATCCCTCCTCCACCTTCTTCTTTGGTAACCATTGTTTGTCTTCTATGTCTGTGAGTCTTTTTCTGTTTTGTTTACATCTCATTTTGATATGCACTATTTTAACATAAATTTGTTTCACTCTTAACTTTTGAGAGTTATTAGAGATATATACTTTTAAGGAATATATTTCCTCCATAAAACTACCTCTATCTATATTCTGTTTATGACCTTTGGTCTGAAGAATCAGTTAGAATGTTGAAATGGGGTGTGTGTGTGGGTGGGTGTATGTGTCTGAATGAAAAAATTGATTGGCACGCAGAGACTTTACTCTGAGCTGGTTAGTGAATACTTTAAGGTGTGTAATGATGTTACAGCTATTGATACTCTGACATACTTGGTTGCTCAGAAATACTTCCCGATTCTCCCAGAAACATAACCCAGGCACTTTTAGGCTGAGAAGCATAGGCTCCATGACTTAGAATCCTTACCTTTACCATCCAGGCTTGCTCCTAATCATGCCCCTTGGAGCTGGTTTTATTTATTTATTTATTTTTAATTTTTGGCCGCGTTGGGTCTTCGTTGCTGCATGTGGGCTTTCTCTAGCTGCGGCCAGCAGGGGCTACTCTTTGTTGCAGTGCGCGGGCTTCTCATTGAAGTGGCTTCTCTTTGTTGTGGAGCTTGGGCCCTAGGAGCGTGGGCTTCCGGGCTCCGTAGTTGTGGCTGTCGAGCTCTAGAGCGCAGGCTCAGTAGTTGTGGTGCGTGGGCTTAGTTGCTCTGCGGCGTGTGGGATCTTCCTGGACCAGGGCTCGAACCTGTGTCCCCTGTATTGGCAGGTGGATTCTTAACCACTGTGCCACCAGGGAAGTCCTTGGAGCTGGTTTTAGATTGTCAACTTTATTTGTTCTTACAGCCCTTAAACTGCCTCTGATTTATTCTGACTTTACCCATATTGTTCTTTTTCTCCCTTTTTGAACTAATGGGAAGTAAATGAAGAAATAAAAGATGAATTACTTTATATTTCATCTTTTGTTTCTCCACAGAGTGTCACTCTTCTCCAGAAATTTATTCAACTCCATATTTCTCCAGTACAGGAAACAGTTTTAAAAGCAAATGGAATCTAAGAGTTTAATGTTCATTGTTTTTAGTCTTAGCAAAACAATAGAGAATTTATTAATTTTAATGTTATTAAATAGCGGTGCTGTAATTTTGCAGTTCTCAAAAGAAATTCTTAGTCATTTAATCACAGTGATAGAAGTAATGAAATCATGTTACAGAAAATTGGCAAAATAAAATCACCCATAATCCTGTCACCTTAATTCAACCTTTATTATCTTTTTAATCTATTTCTTTCTAGTGTGGCTTCCTGTGTTGACTTTTGCATAGCTTTAATCAGAGTGCAATAACATTTTATATCCTGGTTTTTCTTAACTTAACATAAAATAATTTTATATTGCTGTGTATTCTAAATAACCAACATTTTGAATGCACACAAAGTGTGTTCTTGTTAATACGACATAATCACCCTCCAGGATTGAACATTTAGATTCTTTTTTTTTTTTCCCCATCGTAGACAGTGAGGCTACAAGCATTTTTATAAATGTAACTTCTTTTCACACTTAATTATGTGGATTATCTCCTTATGATTGGTTTTCAGATGTGGATAAAAGAGGATGAACATTTTTATGCTTTTTGAATCATGTTACCAAATTATTTCCAAAAGGATTATAGCAATTTGCACTCGCAATCTACAAGTGTTTTACCATACTTTTTGCCAATGTTAGATATTCTCTTTCTCTGTCTCTTGTCTCTCTCTCTCTATATATATATATATTTACTTACGTACTATTTAAAAGTGGTACTTTGTTGTTCTTTTATCTTATATTTCTTTTATTACTGGAGAGTATTATAATTTTTCCATATTTTGCTTACTGGATTTGAGTTATTTGTTTATATCCTTTGGTTATTTATTTCTTTTATGCTTACTGTTCCGTTAGCAGTTTTAGGAGTTACACTCATAAGAATGATATTAATTCTTTTTGTTTACTGAAAAAAATTTTGTTTGCTTGTCTTATTGTTTAATCAAAATTTTATATTCTATTATAAACTTATCTTTATAATAGAATATACATGATAGACGAATGAACACATAAAGCTTTCTTTTTAGCATACAATTTCTTTTGAAACTGGATTTATTTTGTGATGGCCCAAATGATACTATGGTATTCCTCACCATATGTATATTTGGTAGCCAAGAATACTTTAGGTAATACAGATACCTGACAATTTTCTAATTTTATAGGAAAAGAGGAGCTAAGGTTGTATCCAAGAGAGTTGATGATTTCAAAGAAAAATTTCAACATAAACTTGGAAGAACTTTAGATCCGTAAGTTCATGATTAACTTAGAATTGAAAATGTTTTTGGATCAAATTTACAAACTACTCTTGTGGTAAATTTTGGTTTGTGTTCTATTAGATTCTATCAATTAAATAAGAATCATCCTTTTGTGTTAATCAGGGAACTCTTATTAGCCTCTATAGCGCCTGGGGTTCCAGGAAAGTACTGAGTCTCCAAAATGGACAGGGCCTTTGGAGAACAGGGTGGAAGAATTTTGTGTAAAGCTTTATTTCTGAGATCTCAGAAATTTAACTTATTGCATTATATTTTCCTCTCTCTTCCTTGTCCCCGCCCCCCCATGTATATGTATGTACTTCCATAATTCTGCTTTGAGTATGTTCTGTTTTTTCTTCTGCAGTCTGGACTTTTTCACTGGAAGCCAGTGAAAGCATTCAGCCATTGCTAATGCGAGTGGGAGATTAGGAAAAAGATCTGTTGGAGAACTTCTGTTTGATTCTCATAGTTTGGTTATAGGAGAAAATATAGGCGATAAAAAAAAAAAGGCAAACATATTTTAAATTCCAGGGATGCCATGTGGTGGGAATTTTCACTAAAAGATTTGTTTTCTTTGATAGCATTGCAGAAACAATGAATGTTCCCCCAGACCACATATTTGGGGCTTGTCTCCGTCCTGATGATTATGGTAAATATACAAACTTTCTTCTTAAAAAACAAACAACAAAATCCCCCCCACCCCCCAAATCATGCAGTTAAGTTCACCATCTCCTTCTCTCAAAGCTTCTAATTTTAATGGCTTAAAATATTACATTAACATTAAAGAGAACAATTTGTAGCACAAGAAAGAAACAAAATTTTCATATTATATTTGAAATAGGAACAGTTTAAAGCCCTTGTAATGAATTCCTTAAGTGTATTTAAGGCTCAGAATTTTATTTAGAAAATAAATAAGGCCTGTATTAAACAAGCCAAAGTGAAGTGAGGTAGCTTTTTAATGAATTCCAATATTGTACTAGGCCCTTGTTACTCAAAATGTGGTTGCAGATGGGCAGTGTTGGTGGCCCCTGCAAGGTTCTTAGAAATGCAGAATCTCAGGCTCCACCCCAGACCTACTGAATCAGAAACTGCAACATTCCCAGATGAACTGTAGGGACATTCAAGTTCCAGAAAGCACTGTACTCTACAACCACATACTTAAGAACCACTCTTCCCACCAGCCAATCAATTAATCAACCTATAAAGTGGCAGAAGAAAATTCCCAGGATTTTTGTCTTTAGTGCTAAGGGATCCAAACAGCAGACTTCCAAAGGGAAAACTCTGCCAAAACTTATCAGGATTGGGCTGTATTTTACTGGTTTTCAAAATACAGTCTGCAGTGTACCTGCATTAAAATCACCCAGAGAATTTATTAAATATGCAGGTTCCTGGGACCCATGCTCATATATTCTCATGTACACTAAACTTTAAGAACTGCTACTAAAAATGTGTTAAAGTCCACTCACTGACAAATAAAATAAATATTTACTGAGCTTCTGCAACATGGTGTTTCAGAGCACCATGAACCACCACATTAGGAGATTATATTTTGGTTCTGTTTTTAGATCCACTGTTACATGTTTAATGGATGCCTGCCCATCTTAGAGGCTCTTCATACCTCTAGAAGTGGGTAAGGGATGATTTAGGAAATCCATCAGTTAGCCTGAAATACAAGTAGATAACCATGCTCAGCTGCCTCCTTGAGGGCAGGTTCATGCTGGTTGGCGCCCCATCTTGCTGTCTGTTGGATTCTTGGGGTCTAGTGCACAGTACATTGTTTTCCCCGGTATCTATAGCATGAATCAATGTATCTAACACATAGTTTATCATGTTGACAATTAGGCAACATTGACAAATTTCCTAATAGTTGAGCTACATTACCCTTAAAAGTTGAATGATAAGATAGAGCTATAAAGTGAAAAGGAAGGACACTGACATTAATAGTTTAAAAAATGTGTCAGTATTGGCCTTGGCACCATACAGCGTAATTCTGTAAGGGGACTGTCAGCCCTCTCTAGACTTTTCCTGGAGCTCATGGATGGACACAGATTAACCCCAGTGGCCTTTTGTGACTACTGTTGGGGTTAACTAGCAGCATCTATTCCGTGGAAAGCTTCAGGGTCTGCCTGCTTCCGAGAACATATTGGTTTCTTTACTGGGCCTGGATTGCTCCCTTACCCTTACTTAGGGAAAGAAAGGCAACTGCACAAAGAATGCCTCATCCCTCAGGCCTGGGGTTGTTGGTTATGTTACGATGCTTCCAGGAAGAGTGCAAGGGCTGTGTCCAGCTCCCAGAATGCACCAGGGCAGAGGCAATGTGGGGGAGAATCTGGCTCCCAGAATGCACCAGGGCAGATGCGATGTGGAGGAGAATCATAGGCAGTGGTGCATCATGAGAATTGGTAGCAGGCAGGGTGCAACTGAGGAGCAGGCGTGGCTTTTCTGATGTCCCTGGCGTGGTAGCGAGGTCATGGGTCTCTCTCTTAGGGCAACAGCTTGTACTCCTGATTTCAGCTCTTTAGAGGTGGCCCTTGAGTAGTCGTCAGTGATTTGACATGAGCTTCATAAATATTCTCTCAGGGCCAGGCCAGAAGAGGGTATCAGCCTACCTCTCATCCACTAGGCAGTCATACCTGGTAGGGTTGTGGTGGGAAAACCAGGTAGAGTTGGAGATACAACCATTCAAATGGTTATTTTTGGATGTTAATGGAGAGTGAAGGCCTCTGAAGATAAAAAAAAAACTCAACCAAGAGCCATCTTGTGGAAGAGCCGGGGTGGGGGGAGGTCCTTATACAGAGAAGCCCCCCAGAGGGTTGACATCAGGGGAAGAAATGTGGAAGAGGAAAGGAAGCCACACTTATGTGTCAAAAATCACCCCTAATCACTTTGATTTCCTCTCGCAGAGCCTTACTTGGGTTTTGCCTACGTTAGGATGGTCTGATAATAGCTGACCCCGTTTCAGATGATCTTGTTCTGAGGCACTTGGCCAGTTCCTGGAACCAGCACTGGTTGTGGGCTTTTCACCCATACTTAGGGTCTACCCTTAGAAAGAAGGCTTTTGTCAGAATACGCAGGATTAACTCCTGATTTTATAATGAACTTAGAGGTGCTACGAGTACCTATTAAAAAAGACCCTTGACAGAGCCTAATAATATAGGGCCTTGTACAAAGTAGGTGTGAATATTAGTTGCCTTGAACTGCAACCAATGTTGCAATTTATTTTTTTTCAATTTTTAAAAATTGAAGTATAGTTGATTTACAATGTTGTGTTAATTTCTGCGGTACAGCAAAGTTATACATACATATACATATAAAAAAATTGTTCTCCTTTATGGTTTATCATAGGCTGTTGAATATACTGCCCTGTGCTATATAGTAGGACTTTGTTGTTTATCCATTCTATATATAATAGTTTGCATCTGCTAACCCCAAACTCCCAATCCTTCCCTCCCCCAACCCCTTACCCCCTTGTCAACCACCAGTCTGTTCTCTATGTTTGTGATTCTGTTTCTGTTTCATAGATAGGTTCATTTGTGTCATATTTTAAATTCCACATATAAGTGATATCGTATGGGATTTGTCTTTCTCCTTCTGACATACTTCACTTAGTATGATCCTCTGTAGTTGCATCCATCAATGTTGAAATTTAAATTAACCTACCCAGGATATCACAGCCAACTGCCAGCATGACCCTGTCGCAAGAAAGCAGGAAGGGAGGGGTATAGGCCAGGGGAAAAAGAACAGAGGCAGAAGGTTTCTTCTGGTGACATCCACCAAGCCGTCACATCTGAAGCAACATGGTCAACTCTGGTCTGATCTGTGTCACCATTAACATCCAAGCAATGGGGTTTAGAGGTAGTGTATTTGTACTTTCTTTGTGTCATAATTCAGGAAAGTTCCTTTAAGTCATGAAAGAAAAGTGGAAGCAAGGGCTGGGGGTGGCAGTGGCAGCAGGTGGATTGGAGGGGTTATCACTCGGGGTTGTGGGTCAGGACTCACTTAATGGACTGTGAATGGAGGTCTCCTGTGCTGGTAATAGTGTAGGGGAAGCAGGACAGAAATGGGGGCTTGGTGTGCAGACTGAAGGCAGACCGGAAACTCACATTAGGAAGGAGTAGGGAACTTGTGTCCAGTTTTTACAAGGTTTCCCAGATGTTTGGTCAACCCTGAGGCACACAGAGTGACCCCCACGTGGAATCAGCCCCAGCTTTCAGATCCTCAGCCTTGTAGACAAATGTCTGCTAAGAGGGTGTCAGGCAAGGACTTTGTTGTCTTAGGAAAGGATTTGACAGCTGAGTGGGCTCATGATTCCCCCATAAAATTCATTTTTTCAGATTTTTTTCATTGAGCAAAGAAGTCGCATAAAGCAGAAGTATTCATTTTTATCAATTACTTTGTACTTTTTTTTTTATACAAAAGAATTTTCTGTCATGATGCATAATAGTATTGGAGTTAGGTTTTTTCATTCACAGAAGTTGCTAGATCTCTCTCTGTTTCAGTTAGTGTGGGAATAATTGTGACAGACTTTAAATTCAGATAAAAGACTTTTTTTCCCCCTCTCTTCAATAGGAGCTGGTGATCTCATCCACAGAAGACTTCCGGGAGAATATCTCCGAGGCAAGGACAGACAGAGAGCCCTGGTTGCAGCAGTGCGACATCACTTAAAGAAAGTTAACTACCAAAACTTTGACACTTTGTTGTCAGCCTTCAGACACTATGACAAGGCCAGTAGTAAAGTGAAGCTTTTTTGGTCTACGCATGGGCTTACAGGTCCCAGCAGGCTGGTGTAGATCAGGATCAAGTCCGGTCCACCACCTGTTTTTGTAAATAGTTTTACATGCCTATATTTAAAAAAATTGGGGTGCATGTATCTCTTTGAATTCGAGTTTTCTTTGGATATATGCTCAGGAGTGGCATTGCTGGATCATATGCCTGTCCATTTGTTTTAAGTATTGTCCACGGCTGCTTTTGCAACTACACATGCAGAGAGACTGAATGGCTTGCAAAACCTATGATATCTACTTTTGAGCCCTTGACAGAAAATGTTTGCTGGAGTAGACCTGCGTTGTCAAAATGTGGTTCTTTCACCATCGTCAGTATCACTTGGGAACATGTTAGAGAGGCACGTCCTAAGGCCCACCCCAGACCTCCTGAATTAGGAACTTGGGGTTGGGGTCTAGCAATTGTGTTTTAACAAGCTTTTCAGTGATTCTGATGCAGGCTGAGGTTTGAGAACCACTGTTGCAGATCATTAAACTAGAGTGTGCTGGGAGCCTGGGGGATGGACAGTCTCTGCCTCACTCTGAATGTGTACACACGGTACTGTCAGTCTGGTCCAAGTCAAGCTTAGAACGCTCTCCCCTGGGCACCAGGTGTGGTTTCAGTTTTGAGAGTAAGATCACTCAATTTTCAAGCTCCTCTAACTTTTATTCTTTGATCAAGTCAGATCAACCCAGGGCTGCATAATTACCGGACATCATTTTAGGCCATTACAGGATTTACCAAGCTGCACAGCGCCTTAGGCTTGCACTAAGGAACGCTACTACACAAACAGTTTGTGAAACGTGGCACATTTTTTATTAGTACGCCCACGCGGCTGTTATTTATTTTTGTCACACGCATCCTCTTTATAAGGAAACCCAGTCTTTCTAAAACACATAACTGTGCTTTGTCTAGGTGTCTGGTTTGTTTTTGCGTCATGTACAGCATGACTTTGGACCAATAGTGCATACCTTTTTGACTTGGCTGCCAGGAAGCTTAGAGCCAATACAGAGAAACACATCTAGTTTGTGAAGGTGATCTTATAGCATACATTTTGTGCACTCTTTTTATTTCAGGTTTCATCTTATTTTAGTCCAACTTTATTTTCTCTTTGCCCTGATTTCCTCACTTTTTTTGGCTCTCATTGTACTTCCTTTTCTAGGCAGCCTCAAACCGTTTTAGAATGAACATAAACAAATAAAAGCTCATAAATAAACCCATGATGATGTAGTGCATCATAATCTTGATAGGAGAAGAAAAGAAAGAGCAGAATAATTTTAGTTCATCTCAAAAGGAAAAAAAGATAATATTCTTATCTCCATTCCAATGTTGAGTACAGTTTTAGAAAAGTGACACCTCACAATTTTTATCTTAGGAAAAAATCTTGATCATTCATTGGCTAATTCATTTTAAGCCCATGAGTCTTATCTGATTTTAGATTTAGGGGCCTGTGTACCTGTGATGTACTGGTGAATAAAAAGTGGGTTAAATACCTCAGTTAAGTTTGTACTAATTATGTCGGGACAAACACCAATCAGTCATCAACGACTGTGTTTAAAGAAAATGTAAGTATTCAACTGTTTCTCTGGTTTTTAGTAGAGACCGATTGCTATTTACAGGTAATTTAAAAATTTTTCTTCAGAATTAAATTACTTAAGCAAAAACAAGTTATATATATATATATATATATATATATATATGTATATAAAATTTATTTATTTTTTTTTTTTGCGGTATGCGGGCCTCTCACTATTGTGGCCTGTCCCGTTGCGGAGCACAGGCTCCGGACGCGCAGGCTCAGCGGCCCTGGCTCACGGGCCCAGCCGCTCCGCGGCACGTGGGATCTTCCCGGATTGGGGCACGAACCCGCATCCCCTGCATAGGCAGGCGGACTCTCAACCACTGCGCCACCAGGGAAGCCCAACAAGTATATTTTAAACCTTACTCAACTCCAAGTATCTACAAAGATGATATTGGGGAAATTTACATGGTAGTAAAGTGAATAAGGAAAACTAGCAGGGTGCATAGTGCTCCTCTTTCTAAAAATTCCTCATGTTAAATGTAATCATAATCAAGGTGATCATCTTAATAGCTGTTGATGATCTCAGTGAACCACCAGGCACATTCCTTATGATAACATTAAATTAAGCAGGAGGAAATTACTGAGAATTATTTAATGCTGATATACCTTTTAAATAGTCAACTTTTTTTTTTTTCTTTTTTTGCGATATGCGGGCCTCTCACTGTTGTGGCCTCTCCCGTTGCGGAGCACAGGCTCCAGATGCACAGGCTCAGCGGCCATGGCTCACAGGCCCAGCCGCTCCGCGGCATGTGGGATCTTCCCGGACCTGGGCACGAACCCGCGTCCCCTGCATCGGCAGGCGGACTCTCAACCACTGCGCCACCAGGGAAGCCCGTAAATAGTTAACTTTTAATATGTACAATGTAGTGCTCAGTGCCCTTGAGGAGCTTTTTTTTCCTGAGTGGGTAATAAGATGTGGGTCTTCCTAGTACAGCTGTAGGATTGTTTTTGATGATTAGAATCTTACACTGTTGAATGCCTAGATTTAATTTAATTGAAAAGCAAAACAAAACAGAACAAATAAACTGTGATTTCCTAAATGACTCTTCTTGGCTTAGAGGATTAATTCTGTTATTTGTTGAACACTCACAGCACATCAAACATTATCCCAGATAATGTGCAGGCTTTTAACTCAGGGAACTTAAAATCTAAAGGGTGGGGGAAATGAAGACTCATTATGTCCAAGAACGGTCACAGCAGAGTCTCAAATTTTCAAAATAGGTATATATAATTCCAACTCCTTTTATTCTGCCTATTATCCAGGAAGTAGCTGAGATGGGATGATTCCTTTTGGGGGACAGTTGCATTCATTGACAAAACTGGTTTACTAAGACGTGTGAGCAAGGCTGTTCCAAAGCTCAGTAATACCAGACTGCTGTGGATGGTTAGGGGCAGAAAAGGTTCAGTGAATACCTTGACTAATAGCTCATTGTTGAGTAGCCTTTGTGCTATAAGTCACGCCACTGTCAGACCGAAAGTGGTCCAGAAAGCAAAGCACGTGACTCAGATGACTTGCACGGGCCACACTTTTGTGTCTGGAGCTGGCTCATTGGCCTGAAATAGCGATTCTATAACTTGAAAATGTGTCAACAGAGAGATGCACCATCAATAGCTCTGAGTGGGGACAAAGGTTCGTGTAGTCAGTATGCCAGGAGCATGGGGCAATGCCTTGTGTGTGATGTGTCCTCCCTCACCATGAGACAAATGGGTCAGCTTGTGGCAGGAGTCACAAGTTAGGCATGTGGTGGTAGCCTCTGCCTCAGAAACGTCGACTGCTTTTTTGGCACTTTGTCTAATGGTGCGTATATTGTCGTGTCTGCTACAAGGATGGATCCAGGCAGCGATGGTGCAACCTGGGTGGTGCAGGCGCAATCCAAAGCTTGATTCCTGTCATCCACATCGGAGGATGGACCCTTATCCTGGGCATCTATGTGAATTACCTGGATGGTTCACTCAGCAGCCGTGATTTGTTTCCATAGTTTTCTTTTTTCTATTGGAGTACAGTTGATTTATAATATGTTAGTTTCAGTTGTACAGTAAAGTGAGTCAGTTATACATATACATATATCCACACTTTTTGTTTTAGATTCTTTCCCCATGTAGGTCATTACAGAGTATTGAGTAGAGTTCCCTGTGCTATACAGCAGGTTCTTATTATCTATTTTATATATAGTACTGTGTATATGTCAATCCCAATCTCCCAATTTATCCTCCCCCCCCATTCCCTGGTAACCATAAGTTTGTTTTCTACATTCATGATGCTATTTCTGTTTTGTAAATAAGTTCATTTGTACCCCCTTCTTTTTTAGATCCACATATAAGCTATATCATATGATATTTGTCTTTCTGTGTCTGATTTATGTCACTCAGTAGGACAATCTCTAGGTCCATCCATGTTGCTGCAAATGGCATTATTTTGTTCGTTTTTATTCCATTGTATATATGTACCACATCTTCTTTATCCATTCCTCTGTTGATCCATAGTTTTCTGTCTCAAAAAGAGGTGTCTTTAATCTTCCAATCTGTAGTGGTCTTTTTAAAAATTTTTTAAATTTTTAAATTTTTAATTTTCTATATTTTTGGCCATGCCGGGCGGCATGTGGGGTCTTAGTTCCCCAACCAGGGATCGAACCCATGCCCCCTGCATTGGAAGCATGGAGTCCTAACCACTGGACTACCAGGGAAGTCCCCAGTCTGTAGTTTTCCAAGTGGCAACCAAGCACGCAGGCCATTGGCAACAGTCCAAGAGTCAGTAAAAATATAACAGATTCATCAATGGCAGTATTGACCGGAGCTGTGAGAATAAGCTTGAGTTCTGCCCACTGAGTAGAGTGACTATGCCCTTTTTTGGTCCTTAGCGCTTATTGAGGTTGAAAGCCACAGCAGACCAGTGAAGACCACTGGGTTTCAGGTTAGTGAACCAGGCCCAGTGGCTCTACGTGGTGAAATCATTATTCATAGAGACTTGCAGCTCAAAGGGGTCATGAGGGTTGAGGGGCCCCAAAGGTACTAGCATTCTCTCCACGTGGCTTCTCTTGATCATAGGTGCCTGAACATTCATAAGACAGGTATGGAAAGCATCAATATCAATTGACACATCCAGCAGTGGAAGCCACAGAAATAATAGATTGTTAACTTTCCTTCTCCACTTTGAACAAACCCTGCCCAAACGCCACCAGCTGATTCCTGACGTCTCTTCTTGCTGCACACTCAGTAGGGTGACGACTTTGGCACCCATAGCCAATGAAGCCGTAGTGGTTTCAGTCTCCACCCCCCTGAAGTTCCACAACATACTGGGACAGATACTTGTGGCCTGTGAGCCCCCTTGGGGACAAGGAGATCTTGTCCCATACCTAGTCCTGCTTAGAACAGTTGAGGTTGGGGTATGGGGGGAGGGAAACGTCAAGGCTGCAGAGGCAGGAGTGGCTCTGTACCCAGTGAATAAGAAGCATTTTCTTTCATTATCGCCACCATCTTTTTCAGATTTGGGGACCCTCGATTCAACAGCCCACCACCCCACCTTTGCTTTTCAGTTAGGGGTGTGGGGCTCGTAGTGTTGGTTGACTTGGGCTGGCAGCAGAGACTTGCATAAAGCAGTCTACTTTTTTTTTTTTTTTTTTGTGGTACGCAGGCCTCTCACTGCTGTGGCCTCTCCCGTTGCAGAGCACAGGCTCCGGATGCGCAGGCTCAGCGGCCATGGCTCACGGGCCCAGCCGCTCCACGGCATGTGGGATCTTCCCGGACCGGGGCATGAACCCGTGTCCCCTGCATCGGCAGGCGGGCTCCCAACCACTGCGCCACCAGGGAAGCCCCATATAATATATTTTAAATTCTCATTCTTTTTCAACGTGAGGGTTAGGAACATTCTCCAGGCCTATGGGTCTGGCTGCAGGAATTTATCTAGAATTCACTGGGTCAGTTTCTTGTTCTCAAGGGGATTGCCTTCACCAGCGTTGTGAATCCAACCCTGGGCCTAGGAGCTGATTGTTGGTGAGTCATTTATGTTTTCCCTTGGGAGTTTAACTTTCTCGGGGAAATCTCTCTGAGAGGGCCAAAGCTCCCTTATAGCAGCTGGCACCCACTTTGAAAACACTGGGACCTTTCCCTGTCATCTCGGATGGATCTAAGTTTGGCTTGACGGGCCGCAGTAGGGCTGAGGGGTAAGACGCCCAGCTCTGGCCATTCTTCCTTAACAAGCATTATGTGCTCCGGCCCGTCACCCTGCAAGTGAATCAGCCAGGTTCTGCCCAGAGTCTTTCTAAATTTCCCTCCTTTCACGCTCAGCGTAGGTGCTTCTGTCTTTAACTGTTGTCTGAAAGGGGTGGAAACTTCCCCTCCTCCCGCTTCCAGGATGAATCTGAGTGAATCCTGTTGTCCACGGGGAGCGTTAATATCCAGGGGCAGCTGCCTTTGAATCCACTCTCTGTGCTTGGCCTGCAGCCACTTCCCTAATTTCTTCTTTTCACCAGGCAATGTAGTGTAGGACAATCACTGCCCAGTTGACTTTTTAATTTTTTCCCACACCGTGCGGCATGTGGGATCTTAGTTCCCTGACCAGGAATTGAACCCAGGCCCTCGTGAGTGAAAGTGTGGAGTCCTAACCACTGGACCACCAGGGAAGTCCCTGACCGCCTAGCTGGAACACCAACTTTGAAAGCATTGAAAATTGCAGAAAGCTGTCAAAAGTACACAACATTGGTCAAATGAAATGTCAAGCATGAATCATGCTTAGGCCTTCTCAACCCGAGTGTAAACAACATGATCTAAGGAGAAAGATATTGGGCTTCCCTGGTGGCGTAGTGGTTGAGAGTCCGCCTGCCGATGCAGGGGACACGGCTTTGTGCCCCGGTCCGGGAGGATCCCACATGCTGCGGAGCGGCTGGGCCTGTGAGCCATGGCCGCTGAGCCTGTGCGTCTGGAGCCTGTGCTCCGCAACGGGAGAGGCCAAAACAGCGAGAGGCCCGCATACCGCAAAAAAAAAATAAAAAATAAAATAAAAATAAAATAATGAGAAAGATATTAAAATGAACAAAGGCTGTGAGCCACACTCCACTCCAAACAGGGTTAAAATTACCGGGCACATATCAGATGGACACAATGGGGACCAATCTCGCTTAGTATCTGACTCTTCTTATGTGAAAAATAGGACCGATTCTTTGAATTTATGTGATAGAGCTCTTTCTTTTTTTCTTAAAGGAAATAACAGATGTTGCCCACTCTGCTCGTGAAGACAATGCTCACGTCATCTTTTTTTGCTTCGTGTCTAACAGAAGGGAGATGGGGCCATAGATAAAGCTGAGCTTCGGGAAGCGTGTGACCAGGCCAGTTTGCACATAGATGAGAAGCTCCTGGACCAGCTGTTTGAATACTGTGATGTGGATAATGACGGGCTGATTAACTACCTTGAATTTGCAAATTTTCTTAACTGGAAAGATAAAACCCCCCTTAAGGAGTATGAAGAGAGGGTCATTATTAAAGGTATTTAATTTCTGAAGGCTTGCTAAATTCTTAAATGGACTTTAGTATTTTCTTTTTCTTAGGAGTTTGACTCTTGTCAACTTTAATATTATATATTTAAAGATATGCACATATACATATATTTGTTTTTATTTTTATGCATAGAATATCTGTGGAAGGTTAGGAAAGAATTTGATAACATTTATTATTTCCGGGGAGGGGACACTGGTTGCTGAGGGTCAAAGCGGCAGCAAGACTCACTTTTCAATCTATGTTTTTGTATCTTTTAAGTTTGGAACCGTGTATTACTCATTCAAAAGAAAACAGTTACGAGCAAAACAATTTACACAGAAGCCCAAAATATGAAAGAGAGTTCCTCAGAAAGCTGTTTGAAAACCATTTTCTCAGAGAAATTAGCTCCCCTCCCCCAGGAAAAGTCAATTGTAAAATAGAATTTGATCTGTTAAATTTTTTAAGAAAAGGAAAAACATAATCTTTACTTTTATTCAAATATCTTTATGTTTACACATTATCTTCCTGCATCACTAACCATATATAGATATACATATATACATATGTGTGTGTGCATATGGAAATTTTTTTTATAAGCTTGTTCTTTGTTTTTAAAATTAATTAATTTTATTTTTGGCTGTGTTGGGTCTTTGTTGCTGCATGTGGGCTTTCTCTAGTTGCAGTGAGCAAGGGCTACTCTTCATAGCGGTGCACAGGCTTCTTATTGCGGTGGCTTCTCTTGTTGTGGAGCACAGACTCTAGGCGCATAGGCTTCAGTAGTTGTGGCATGCAGGCTCAGTAGTTGTGGCTCACGGGCTCTAGAGCGCAGGCTCAGTAGTTGTGGCGCACGGGCTTAGTTGCTCTGCGGCATGTGGGATCTTCCCAGACCAGGGCTCGAACCTGTGTCCCCTGCATTGGCAGGCATATTCTTAACCACTGTGCCACCAGGGAAGTCCATGTATGGAAATATTTTAAAATAGCTAAAATCACGGTGACTGTACCATTTTTATTTGGCTAAAAAAAAAAAAAAAACTTAGCTCTCAAATTTCTATGGAATGAAGAGATACTTTTATGGTTTCTGTAAACTTCATTTTCAGTTCCCTTACGCTGAGGTATTATGAATTACTAAGCCATTTCCTCACTTTTTAAAACTTAGGTTATTTCCAGATATTTTTAAAGTAATATGGGTGATGCTATAATGATTATCATCTCTCAGAAAGCTTTCTGTTTCGATCTCATTTCTTATGAATGTTATTTTTGTCCCAGAAGTAACTCTCTCTTTCATTTTGCTTTTTTAAATGATTGTACCAATTTGCAATTTTATCAGTCACGTTGGTGAGAAGGTTTTACTCCAATCTTGCTACCATTGAGTGTTATTTCAAACACTCTTGTGATTTAGTTGTTATATAATGATACCTCATTTGCTTTAATTTTCAAGTCTTGATTCTTACAGACGATTAACTTTTGAAAGATTGTCTACATGCTTATCTCCTCTTGGAATATCTCTCCTCTAAAACGTGAAGATACTCCTGTTTTCACTTTTATTCCTGCAAAGCCAGTACCACATTTGGGGCTTTTTTGACCACGGGAGCCCTTACCAGTTTCTGGGATGGCTTTTCTCTGCTGTCCACTAGGAAAGCAGGAGGATCTTCTCTACCTAATGAAGCTTTTTATAGAAAACAACTCTACCCTAGTTCTCTCAGAAATAAATAGAGGGTGACAGAGTATTTTCCTTCTTGGAACAACTCATGACGCAGTGGGGGAAACAAAAGCCTGCTTTCAAACCAGGTGTTTCTTCTAATTGTTCCTGGTTGGGGGGGTCCTGACTTGAGCGCCATTTTCAACGGAGTTCTTGAGGTTTTCCTCTTCTTCTAAGACAGTGGCTGGTGGGTCAGTCAGAAGGGACTCGGGAATGTATTGCCAGGAATTTTCTTATATCAAGTTCCATCTTACTGTTGACGGCTGGAGAAAAGGGGGTGCTTCATTTAAGGCAGGGGTTTTCGAGCAGTTTTCTGAGAAACTATTTTTCGTACTTGGTCCAGATTTCTGCCTTTTGCGCCCACCCACTCGGGGGTGCAGGGACTGGGTCCAGAGGGTCTGGAACACTGGGCCCGACGCTTTCACTGCAGCGATTGGCAGGGGCTGAGTCGGGGGGTGCAGACTTTAGATGGGTCTGTCTTTTCTGGTTTGCCACCCCGATCGGGCACTGGGGCACTCTTCGCCGGTGTAACCGGTGCTGGGCCTTCCCTAGCACTTTGAGTTCCTCCAGCGCTCGAGAGACCACAGCGCCGCCTAGTGCTAGCTGTGTACTTAGCAGCTCCATGAAGAAGCTGTGTCAGGAATTTCCTCCTCAACTTCAGAACTGACTCAGCAAAGCAAATCTGCAAAAGAGAACAGAATCTTACAGGGTTTTCTCTTATACACTGATTGGAAGGGAGTTATTTATAGAATCGGTTCCTGCGCTCACAGTGAGCTCTCGTCGCCTCTCCAAATGTCACAGTGCATGGGGGCTCCCTCCCTACCGCGATCAGGTATGTGTGGAATTTACAGCTCCAAATATTTCTTCTCCTGTCCCTCCCCAGGGCACAGTCTTAGGAACAACTCTGGTAATCCTGTAGTTCAAGTCAAATATGAAAATAGGCTCTAATTTTAAAAAAGAGGAAAGAAAAAAAAAGTTCTCCGTTTTCATTTGGTGTTTCAGATTTAAAAGCTTTATTTAGCATAAAATGAGTGCAGTGGTGAGCAGAAACATTAGACCTTGTTCAGATTTCCTGGTGTATGACCTTGGACTGAACTTGTGCTTCCACAGTGGCTACTGGTGTCAGTGGAGGGTCTACACCAGCTCAGCCTCTGTTTCCACCAGCAAGAAGAGACTAAATGGGAAAACTCATCTTGTTACAGGGTGAGCACCAGGTAGTAACTTTGTCCTGTACTTTTTTTCCCCCCCTTTCCGTCTTTGCTTGAAGGTGGAAAACCAGATTGTGCAAACCCTGCTGAGGCTAATGGAGAAGAATCTGAACCAGCTCTCCTGATAAAGCCTGAAGATATTGTCTTGAAAGAGCCAGGGAGCTCAGAACAGACTCTGCGGACACTTCGGAGGCCAAGCGATGAAGTTTCTAATCACTACAAGACCACTTCTTCGGAGATCAGTGCAGTTGTAGGCGCTGTTCCTTCTACTTGTGAGTATGTCACATTATTTGCTGAGTGTTAAAAGGATCAACAAACACAGAAGGGGAGTGTCCTTTGTCTGTCCTTGCATTGTCCCCCAGCCTCTATTAGACTCTAACTTTCTCAAAGCCCAGGACCTTTCATTCAGTTCTGTATTCTAAGCAACCAGGAAGGCTCGATAAATGTAGGCTGAATTGAACTAGTGTTCATGGTGACCCAAGTAAAATGACTCTCTCTGTATCAATGAAACTGAAACCATCATAGCTCAGAACCCGGAATGTTAGACCTCGTCGTAATTCAGACTTCACCAAGTGCTAGGAGACTTTTGAACCACGTGATTCTTAGCTACAAACAGATTTGCCTTCAAATATTTGATGAGCTCTTACAGAACGGTTCCTTACATCTTTATTCCCCGTCTGTTAGTCTGCTAGGGCTATCATAACAAATACCACAAACTGAATGGCTAAACAGCAGAAATTGATCATCTCATGATGGCTGCAAGTCCGAGGTCAAGGTGTTGGCAGGGTGGCGTCCTTCTGAGTGCCGTGAGGGAAAATCTGCTCCAGGCCCTATCCTGGATTCTGGGGGTTTGCCGGCAGTCTTTGGTGCTACTCAGCTTCTGCTGCACCAGCCTGATCTCTGCCTTCGTCTTCATCTGATGTTCTCCCGTGTGAGCATCTGTGTCCCAATGTCCCCTTTTTATAAGGACTCCAGTCATATTGGACCAAGGGTCCACCCTTCTCCCGTATAACCTCATCTTAATTAATTATTCCTGCAATGACCCTCTTTCCAAATAAGGTCACCTCCTGAGGTACTAAGGGTTAGGACTTTAACATAAAAGTCTGGGGAGGGTACAGTTCAACCCATAACTGCCCAGATCTCAATATCAAGCATGATGAATTTAGAAGACTCTTTTATATTGGTCAAGATCCCTTTTTTGGACTAAGGCCATGATTAAGGATTTACATGTTTTTCTCAACTGGATTTCATAGACATGCTTTACATTCCGTTGTGATGAGAGCTTGCTACTTGCTTTGGAATAGTGTTGCCCAATAGAAATACAATTGGTGTTGTATGTATTTTTTTTTGTTTTAATTTATTATTTATTTTTGGCTGCGTTGGGGCTTCCTTGCTGCGTGCAGCCCTTCTCTAGTTGTGGCGAGCGGGGGCTACTCTTCGTTGGGGTGTGCGGGCTTCTCATTGCGGTGGCTTCTCTTGTTGCGGAGCACGGGCTCTAGGCGTGTGGGCTTCAGAAGTTGTGCCTCGCGGGCTCTAGAGCGCAGGCTCAGTAGTTGTGGCACACGGGCTTAGTTGCTCCGCGGCATGCGGAATCTTCCCAGACCAGGGCTCGAACCTGTGTCCTCTGCATTGGCAGGTGGATTCTTAACCACTCCGCCACCAGGGAAGTCCTGGTGTCATCTGTATTTAAAAAATTTTAGTAGCCACATTAAGAAGAAGAAACAGGTGAAATTAACTTTAATAGTACATTGGGAATTCCCTGGCAGTCCAGTGGTTAGGGCTTGGTGCTTTCACTGCCGAGGCCCAGGTTCAATCCCTGGTCAGGGAACTAAGTTCCTGAATGCTGCGTGGCACAGACAAAATAAAAAACAAATTTTTTTAATAGTATATATATATATTTTATATACAATATGTATCTCCAAAGTACTATCATCTCAACAAGGAATCAATATAAAATGATTAATTAAATGTCTCACATTCTTGTTTTGGGTACGACATCTTTGAAATTGTGTATTTTACACTCAGAGCACAGCTCAGTTTGGACCAGCCACATTTCCAGTGCTCAGTAGGCGCATGGTTGGTGGCGGCTGTATTTAGAATGTCTGTTTTCCTCCCCCATCCATGTCCTAGGTTATCCCACCTACGGTGTTCCAACCATTCGGTCCGATATTCCCGCCCCCCGAATTCGCCGTATCAGTGACAGAACCAATTATGGTGAAGAGGGAAATGCCTATTCATTGCTGTATCCTACCATCTTTGGCCAGAAAGGATTGTTTGAAAGAGACTTCTTCAAGACCAGATCCAAAAAAGAGGTACAACATGTGATTTCAAAAGGGTTGAAAGAAAGGCCACGACACACAACGGTGGAAATGTTTATTTGCTTGAGCGTTTATATTACAAAAGTCATCAGGAGCACCCCGTTCCCCCCCCCCATTAGGATTCTTGAGGATAATGTTCAATTTTGTTGTGATATTTGGTACAATTCTTGAAGTAGAATTTACTCTATTAAGAAGCATTACACTCACGTCATATATTCACTGTGACCTATGTATAAAAAGAAAACTGTTTTCCTAAGATATTCAACACTATTCTTCATTGAGTAAAAGCAAAGTGGCTCAATCCCTTCCTTGTGTAAGTACCCTTGTGGTCGTGGGTCTCCAAAACCAAAGAGTAAGTGTGAGGAGGGCCACTCTGCTATCCTTATGAGCTGCTATCTCAGACTATCTACAACAAGCACTGATTTAAAATGTTCTGTCCTGTTGCCACGTGTCAGCCCATTGTATCTTGTTTTTTCGCTTGGTAAACGTGGTCTTCATGGCCCAGGTGATTTTCTTCCTAGGTTTGTTATAAAGCAGGTGCAACCGGCTAGGCCAGAATAGCCATTGGGTTTCTGAGGGCCGAGGAGTAACGGCAAGTCTTGGTCAGAGCAGCCAGCCTGTCTAGATCTGTCATTGTGGAAAGCAGGCTGTGATCAAGGGAGCAATTGCTTCTCTGAGCTTTCAAATCCAGAGCTAGAAATGATGTGTACAGACGTGTGATGCTTTCTGGGACTGCACATGCAGGGTTGATGGCTTGCAAACTTGCAAACTTAGTAACAGATTCATTCCAATGATTTATTCCCACTGAGGTGGGGGGAGAGGAGGGGAGAAACTCAGAGGAAGATGCCTCCTGGCTGGTCCCAAAGAAGGAACCCAGGATCCACCACAGAAGGTTAGAGAAGAGACATTCGTAGACTGTGTTTTCTCTTCCCTCAGTCACTCTAAAGGGCCTATGAAATAGGGCTTCAGGGCCACCAAAAGAAACAAAAATCTCCTGCTTGTTTCCTGATGCCTAAAATTCTTTTAACTAGGAAGTCATCCTTTATCTCACAATTCTAGGTAGGAAGTAAGAACCCAGAGGCCTGCACATATACTATTCCAACTAAATGACATTCTAGAAAAGGCAAAACAATGGACAAAGTAGAAAGACTGATGGTTGCCAGAGGGTTGGAGAGAAAAAGGGACGGATGAATAGGTGTAGCACAGAGGATCTTTAGGGCCGTGAAACTATTTTGTATGATACCATAATGGTGGATACGTGTTATTATACATTTGTCAAAACCCATAGATTATGCAACACAGAGAGTGAACCCTCATGTGAACAATGGACTTTGGTTAACAATAATGTATCAATATTGGCTCATCAACTGTCACAAATATACCGCACTAATGCAAGATGTTACTAACAGGGGAAAAGAGGGGGCAAGTGATAGAGCATACGGGAACTCTAGATAATTTCTGCTCGATTTTTCTAGAAACCTAAAAATGCTCTAAAAAATAAAGTCTATTAAAAAAAAAAAAAGAACCCAGAGACCTGGTTGGAGTAATAATGTCACCTTGAGAATAGATGGGTTTCCGTAAAAGTGTTAGCTAATCAATACACGAGGATGGAAAGCTGAAGGAGGGTAGGAATGTCTCCCGAAGAGTTGGGAAGGAAGCAGGGGAGAAGGGCTGGGATGCCCAAGAACACACCTCAGGGCTTCGCTCTGAAGGGACATATTTTTTTTTGGCTGCACCACATGGCATGCGGGATCTTAGTTCCCTGACCAGGGATCGAACCCTAACCCCCTACAGTGGAAGCGTGGAGTCTTAACCACTGGACCGCCAGGGAGGTCCCCGCAGGGACTTTCTTTACCTGTCACCGGGTGGAGGAAAATAGCAACTATGCGCGGGTGCTTCGAGGCGCTTCTGCTGTGTAAGTGCTGCCGCTGACAGCACTGCTCTCCTGAATTTCAAGTGTATTTGATTATATTGTTAATTTCCCACAAGGCGCATCATACCTAGGGGACCTTTTAATTGTTAAGATTTAGCTTAATAGAGGTATTCTGCAGGTCTTCTATTTCTTTGGCTTTCCTATTCACGGTCTAACCTTTCTTTCCATTTCCCTCTTTGCTTCCCTCCTGTATGCTTCATAGTAAATGTCTTCCCTCTTTTAAATTTAGTTTCATTTTTTTTTTCAAATCTTTTCTTCCCTCTACTCATTCTAATATTTCTTCTCACTACTGGTTCTTATCTTTCCTTTCTTATATTTTCCCTGGGACATATAAAGCATGTTTCCCCCCTCCCTTTATCTCTTTTACTAATTATCACTGCAGAGAGATGATTAATAACCAAAGTTTGCTTGTTTTCAATATGCTCAGATTTTAGTCTGCTCACTCGCTCGCGCGTGCACTATCTCCCCGACATTTGCACACCCCCAGCTATAATTAAAGTTCACAACAGGCCAGTTAGAGACACTCCATAAATGTTCTTTATCTTTTGGCCACGTGGCTCGTGGGATCTTAGTTGCCTGACCAGGGATCGAACGTGTGCCCCCTGCAGTGGAAGCGCACTGGACCGCCAGGGAAGTCCCATAAATATTCTTATTTTAAAGAAGAGAAACTAATACGCAAGGGGTCTAGATAACATACATAAGAGGTGACTGGGACGGAAATCAAATCCAGCAAGTCTTCTATCTTTAACTCTTTTACCCTTTCTGCTTGAATTTGGCCACCTCCCTTTAAAATAAACAGAAACACTTGGAGTTGAAAATAATTTTATATATTGGCTAGTAGAGTTGAACACGCTCATATTCACTCATATTAGCAAAATGATTCCTGAGCTGAAAGTCCTGGAATTTTAATATTGGCTTATTATACGTAATAAGCCCTCCTCCCCTACCACACACACACATCCTCACATCTTTTTTGGGGATAAATGTCCATAGTCTTAGATATTATAAAGATATTTTTAAAAATACAAACTGAAAAACACATAAATATTAGCCTGACTTTGAAAGTTTTTTTTTTCCCCTAGATTGCAGAGATATTATGTAACATTGGTGTCAAGCTTTCCGAGGATGAATTTGAAAATGTATGGAATCTTGCATCAAAAAAACATCACGGAGGACAAGTTTGTGTTGAGACTATCAGAACTGTTCTGAGTGAGTTACAGTACGCAGACTGGACCAAGTGCAAAACAACCATGTGATCTTTGTGGCGTTCATTCATTTACACCAAAGAATTGTTAAATCCGTGTTCATCTAAAATGTTCAGTCCATTCTGGTTTTAGATATTATAATTCAGCAATCACTGTGGTAGGGCTTATATGCCTGGATGCGTTGCTAATAAATTAGATCTTGGACTTTAAACTTTATTTTCTTGTTTCCTATAAAGCACCAAAGAATTTGCCGAGCACTTGGAGTTAACCTTTAAGCTCACCAAAGTCATGGCCCAGAATGATGCTGGAAGTTTGTCCTGTTTAGTATGCTTAAGAATGCTATGCATTTGAGTGGGTGGCCTGATATTCAAAGTCTGGTTTGTGATACCAGGGTCACAAAATTTTGACTTCAACATTTTGTTATTTTTCTCTTTAGGTGTCACTGTGACACAACTGAAACTTAATGGGCTTTTAAGTCTCTGTCAGCATCTGAGGAAAACAGACTTAATTACAAGGAGCAGAATTTTGGGAATAAAAACTTGAGTTCCAACAACTACACGATGTCTGGTGGCTTTTCACATCCTTTTATGGCCAGAAAAGCATATTGTCCTTGGAGTATCTGTAGAGGACACAGCTGACCACACTGTTAGATGTAGCTTTAGAGAGTTATTGTTGCAGATTGTGCTGAATCATTCCCTCCCTCCTGCCTCGGCTCTTTCTTTTGTTTTGTTTTGCGGTACGCGGGCCTCTCACTGTTGTGGCCTCTCGCGTTGCGGAGCACAGGCTCCGGATGCACAGGCTCAGCGGCCATGGCTCACGGGCCCAGCCGCTCCGCGGCATGTGGGATCTTCCCGGACCGGGGCACGAACCCGTGTCCCCTGCATCGGCAGGCGGACTCTCAACCACTGTGCCACCAGGGAAGCCCTTGCCTCGGTTCTTTGATATACAAATGTGATGCCAGGGCGGGATGAGATCCAGATGGTGATGGGGAAGTGGGAGCCCAGTCCAGCGTGTTCCTTTTGTGCATCAGAAGAGCCCCAGGGTGGGTTGAATCCATGACTGAAGCTTTCTCAGCAATATCACTTGATGAATTGAATGATCTATGTATTCTACCCCGTATTTCTCTGTGATAGACCTTAACATTTTGTTGTTTGGTTTTTGTCTGTTAGTCTAAAAAAATTACTCTTTAATTTAGATATTGTGGTTATTCTGTAGTCTACTGTTACTTTAAAAAAAAAAAAGAACTAAGGTTCAAAAGATTGCTTTACCCAATCCCTAGGAAAAATTTTTATAATCCATTTATTTTATAGGTAATTTATGTGAAAAATTTTAACTTTTTATTTTGAAATGATTTTAGACTTACAGAAGATTTGCACAAGTAGCACAAAGAATTATGCAGGGGTGGGCTGGAGCCTGCTCTTACTGTCCACTGTGGTCAACTGTGGGCATTTCTTCCCAGCACTGTGTCCCTGACCCCATGTTGGTAGCCTGAAACCAGCTACAGTGAGAGTATTTACACTAAGCAAACCAACACATGCTACAGATCGGGGATCCCCGCCCTTCCCAAAGAACATTTACAAGCACTTCTACATCTATCTGTCTATCTATTTCCCTGTTTATCTATTTATCTATCTATCTATCTATCTATCTATTTATCTATCTATCTATCTATTTACCTATCTTCCTATCCATCCATCCATCCATCCACCTACCTACATACCCATCTATGTCTCTATCCATCCATCTACCTACCTATGTCTCTATGTCCCTATCTATCTATCTATCTATCTATCTATCTATCTATCTATCTGATCTATCATCTGTCTATTCACCCGCCTATTGACAGAGGCAGGCTCCTTGACTGAACTTTAGTCAGGCTCCTTTGAACCCTTTTCTCAATTAGGTTTTGACCTTGGGCTTCTGTGTCTGTCCTTCCTGGGCCTGCATTGCACAGTTTTAGCAAGAATCTTGCTAAGTCAGTTTACAGAGAATCCTCCCATCGTCGATATCTGATTACCCTCCATATCTGATGAAATTCTTCATCCCTGAAATATGATGTATTAACTTTGGCCTGCTTTTTTTTGATAGCTATTATAAAATGTTTATTATTAATTTGTATTTACTTCCTGAATTTTTTCGTTTGAATTTTATTTATTTTTTTATACAGCAGGTTCTTATTAGGCATCAATTTTATACACATCAGTGTATATATGTCAATCCCAATCACCCAATTCAGCACACCACCATCCCCACCCCGCCGTGGCTTTCCCCCCTTGGTGTCCATACATTTGTTCTCTACACCTGTGTCTCAACTTCTGCCCTGCAAACCGGTTCATCTGTACATTATTCTAGGTTCCACATATATGTGTTAATATACGATATTTGTTTTTCTCTTTCTGACTTACTTCACTCTGTATGACAGTCTCTAGATCCATCCACATCTCAACAAATGACTCAATTTCGTTCCTTTTTATGGCTGAGTAATATTCCATTGTATATATGTATCACATCTTCTTTATCCATTTGTCTGTCGATGGGCATTTAGGTTGCTTCCATGACCTGGCTATTGTAAATAGTGCTGCAATGAACATTGGGGTGCATGTGTCTTTTTGAATTATGGTTTTCTCTGGGTATATGCCCAGTAGTGGGATTGCTAGATCATATGGTAATTCTATTTTTAGTTTTTTAAGGAACCTCCATACTGTTCTTCACAGTGACTGTAACAATTTACATTCACCAACAGTGCAAGAGGGTTCCCTTTTCTCCACACCCTCTCCAGCATTTGTTGTTTGTAGATTTTCTGATGATTGCCCATTCTAACTCGTGTGAGGTGATACCTCATTGTAGTTTTCATTTGCATTTCTCTAATAAGTAGTGATGTTGAGCAGCTTTTCATGTGCTTCTTGGCCATCTGTATGTCTTCTTTGGAGAAATGTCTATTTAGGTCTTCTGCCCATTTTGGGATTGGATTGTTTGTTTCTTTAATATTGAGCTGCATGAGCTGTTTATACATTTTGGAGATTAACCCTTTGTCCGTTGATTCATTTGCAAATATTTTCTCCCATTCTGAGGGTTGTCTTTTCACCTTGCTTGTAGTTTCTTTTGCTGTGCAAAAGCTTTGAAGTTTCATTAGGTCCCATTTGTTTATTTTTGTTTTTATTTCCATTATTCTAGGAGGTGGATCAAAAAAGATCTTGCTGCGATTTATGTCAAAGAGTGTTCTTCCTATGTTTTCCTCTAAGAGTTTTATAGTGTCCTGTCTTACATTTAGGTCTCGAATCCATTTTGAGTTTATTTTTGTGTATAGTGTTAGGGAGTGTTCTAATTTCATCCTTTTACATGTAGCTGTCTAGTTTTCCCAGCACCACTTACTGAAGAGACTGTCTTTTCTCCATTGTATATCCTTGCCTCCTTTGTCATAGATTAGTTGACCATAGGTGCTTGGGTTTATCTCTGGGCTTTCTATCTTGTTCCATTGATCTATATTTCAGTTTTTGTGCCAGTACCATATTGTCTTGATTACTGTAGCTTTGTAGTATAGTCTGAAGTCAGGGGGTCTGATTCCTCCAGCTCTGTTTTTTTCCCTCAAGACTGCTTTGTCTATTGTGTCTTTTGTGTCTCCATACAAATTTTAAGATTTTTTTGTTCTAGTTCCATAAAAAATGCCATTGGTAATTTGATAGGGATTGCATTGAATCTGTAGATTGCTTTGGGTAGTAGAGTCATTTTCACAATATTGATTCTTCCAATCCAAGAACATGGTATATCTCTCCATCTGTTGGTATAATCTTTTATTTCTTTCATCAGTGTCTTATAGTTTTCTGCATACAGGTCTTTTGTCTCCCTAGGTAGGTTTATTCCTAGGTATTTTATTCTTTTTGTTGCAATGGTAAATGGGAGTGTTTCCTTAATTTCTCTTTCAGATTTTCATCATTAGTGTATAGGAATGCAAGAGATTTCTGTGCATTAACTTTGTATCCTGCAACTGTACCAAATTCATTGATTAGCTCTAGTAGTTTTCTGATGGCACTTTTACGATTCTCTATGTATGGTATCATGTAATCTGCAAACAGTGACAGTTTTACTTCTTCTTTTCCAATTTGTATTCCTTTTATTTCTTTTTCTTCTCTGATTGCCATGGCTAGGACTTCCAAAACTATGTTGAATCATAGTGGTGAAAGTGGATATCCTTGTCTTGTTCCTGATCTTAGAGGAAATGCTTTCAGTTTTTCACCATTGAGAATGATGTTTGCTGTGGGTGTGTTGTATATGGCCTTTATTATGCTAAGGTTGGTTCCCTCTGTGCCCAGGTTCTGGAGAGTTTTCATCATAAATGGGTGTTGAAATTTGTCAAAAGCTTTTTCTGCATCTATTGAGATGATCATATAGTTTTTATTCTTCAATTTGTTAATATGGTGTATCACAGTGATTAATTTGCATATATGGAAGAATCCTTGCATCCCTGGGATAAATCCCACTTGATCATGGTGTATCATGGTGTTTTAATGTGTTGCTGGATTCTGTTTGCTAGTATTTTGTTGAGGATTTTTGCATCTATATTCATCAGTGATATTGGTCTGTAATTTTCTTTTTTTATAGTATCTTTGCCTGGTCTTGGTATCAGGGTGATGGTGACCTCATAGAATGAGTTTGGGAGTGTTCCTTCCTCTGCAATTTTTTGGAAGAGTTTGAAAAGGAAGGGTGCTAGCTCTTGTCTAAATGTTTGATAGAATTCACCTGTGAAGCCATCTGGTCCTGGACTTTTGTTTGTGGGAAGATTTTCTTTTTTGCGGTACGCGGGCCTCTCACTGCTGTGGCCTCTCCTGCTGCAGAACACAGGCTCTGGACATGCTGGCCCAGCGGCCATGGCCCATGGGCCCAGCCGCTCCGTGGCACGTGGGATCCTCCCAGACCGGGGCACAAACCCGCGTCCCCCACATCGGCAGGCGGACTCCCAACCACTGCGCCACCAGGGAAGCCCTTGTTGGAAGATTTTTAATCATAGTTTCAATTTCATTACTTGTGATTGGTCTGTTCATATTTTCTATTTCTTCCTGGTTCAGTCTTGGAATGTTATACCTTTCTAAGACTTTGTCCATTTCTTCCAGCTTGTCCATTTTGTTGGCATAGGGTTGCTTATAGTAGTCTCTTAGGATGCTTTGTATTTCTGCAATGTCTGCTGTAACTTCTCCTTTTTCATTTCTAATTTTATTGATTTATCCTCTCCCTTTTTTTCTTGATGAGTCTGGCTAATGGTTTATCAATTTTGTTTATCTTCTCAAAGAACCAGCTTTTAGTTTCATTGATCTTTGCTATTGTTTTCTTTGTTTCTATTTCATTTATGTCTGTTCTGATCTTTATGACTTCTTTCCTTCTGCTAACTTTGGGTTTTGTTTGTTCCTCTTTAGTTCCTTTAGGTGTAAGGTTAGATTGTTTATTTGAGATCTTTCTTGTTTCTTGAGGTAGGCTTGTATAGCTATAAACTTCCCTCTTGGAACTGCTTTTGCTGCATCCCATAGGTTTTGAATCATCATGTTTTCATTGTCATTTGTCTCTAGGTATTTTTTGATTTCCTCTTTGATTTCTTCAGTGATCTCTCGGTTATTTAGTAATGTATCGTTTAGCCTCCATGTGTTTGTGTTTTTTACGTTTTATCCCCTGTAATACATTTCTATCTCATAGCGTTGTGGTCAGAAAAGATGCTTGATGTGATTTCAATTTTCTTAAATTTACTGAGGCTTGATTTGTGACCCAAGATATGGTCTATCCTGGAGATTGTTCTGTGCACACTTGAGAAGAAAGTGTAATCTGCTGTTTTTGGATGCAATGTCGTATAAATATCAATTAAATCTATCTGGTCTATTGTGTCATTTAAAGCTTCTGTTTCGTTATTTATTTTCATTTTGGATGATCTGTCCATTGGTGTAAGTGAGGTGTTAAAGTCCCCCACTATTACTGTGTTACTGTCAATTTCCTCTTTTTTAGCTGTTAGCAGTTGCCTTATGTATCGAGGTGCTCCTATGTTGGGTGCATATATATTTATATGTTATATCTTCTTCTTGGATTGATCCCTTGATCATTATGTGGTGTCCTTCTTTGTCTCTTGTAACATTCTTTATTTTAAAGTCTATTTTATCTGATATGAGTATTGCTACTCCAGCTTTCTTTTGATTTCCATTGGCATGGAATATCTTTTTACATCCCCTCACTTTCAGTCTATATGTGTCCCTAGGTCTGAAGTGGCTCTCTTGTAGACAGCATACATATGGGTCTTGTTTCTGTATCCATTCAGCAAGCCCGTGTCTTTTGGTTGGAGCATTTTATGCATTCATATTGAAGGTAATTATCAATATGTATGTTCCTATGACCATTTTCTTAATTGCTTTGGGTTTGTTTTTGTAGGTCCTTTTCTTCTCTTGTGTTTTCCACTTAGAGAAGTTCCTTTAGCATTTGTTGTAGAGCTGGTTTGGTGGTGCTGAATTCTCTTAGCTTTTGCTTGTCTGTAAAGCTTTTGATTTCTCTATTGAATCTGAATGAGATCCTTGCCGGGTAGAGTAATCTCAGTTGTAGGTTCTTCCTTTTCATCACTTTAAGTATATCACGCCACTCCCTTCTGGCTTGTAGAGTTTCTGCTGAGAAATCAGCTGTTAACCTTATGGGAGTTCCCTTGTATGTTATTTGTCGTTTTTCCCTTGCTGCTTTCAATAATTTTTCTTTGTCTTTAATTTTTGCCAGTTTGATTACTATGTGTCTTGGTGTGTTTCTCCTTGGGTTTATCCTGTATGGGACTCTCTGCACTTCCTGGACTTGGGTGGCTATTTCATTTCCCATGTTAGGGAAGTTTACGACTATAATCTCTTCAAATATTTTCTCTGGTCTTTTCTCTCTCTCTCCTCCTTCTGGGACCCCTATAATGAAAATGTTGCTGCATTTAATGTTTTCCCAGAGGTCTCTTAGGCTGTCTTCATTTCTTTTCATTCTTTTTTCTTTATTCTGTTCCACAGCCATGAATTCCATCATTCTGTCTTACAGGTCACTTTTCCGTTCTTCTGCCTCAGTTATTCTTCCACTGATTCCTTAATACCTTTCTTCATATGCAACCACTGAACTTCAGACGTGGAGTAAGTGGAGCTCTGGATTTAGCGAGGGTAGGAATTTCTCCTGGTGAATAAGATGGTGGGGGGGTGGATATAGGAGCTGAGTGCATGCTAGGAAACAATTCTAGTGATTACCACAGAAACTAAGATGGGTAAAGAGGAAGTTCAGAAGTGAAATGGTAGTGAAAAATGGCAGGGTCAATGGATTGGACCATTCCAGTGGGTCAAGAATTGTGGAGAAGTATCACAAAAAAGAAGCTAGAAAAATAGGAGACGGTGATCAGAGAGTGGAACGCTTGCACGTGAGATCCTGGAGATGGTAGGGTTGTTGGTAACAATGTTTGGGGTGCGACAATGGGCATAAGTGACTGAAATCGGTTGGAGAACAAGATCACTGAAAGAGAGGAGTTCAAACAATGGGAAGTCTGGTGATAAGTAGGAGACCACCTACAGGGATGTTGACGTTACCAAAAAGGGTGACAGGGAAGGTGGCAGAGAGAGAGTGACCCTGGTTACATATCCCTTTGAAATATGATGAAAGCTACACACTATCATTTCAGAAAAGTGCACATACACATATATTTTTGGTGGTGTAATATTCAAATCCCCTGCCCTCTTCATGGATGGATCTCTAGACCAGGCTGAACATTAAAGCAGCTCTGCTCCAAAATTTTAAATTTATCCTTAGGTAGAGTTATTATTTCTCTCTCCCTCCCTTCCTTCCCTCCCATTTCCCTTCCTCCCTCTTTACCTGCCTTCCATGTGACTAACCATCACTTATGTGAACTTTGGTTAAGTACTCCTTTTGGAAGAATCCTGTTCCCCGAATGCAACAGCGAAGAACCGTGCTTCCCCATTTGCAACGGTAGGGGGCACCCTAACATTTCTAAACTTCGCGATGAGGTTCAGCCCACAGTGCAGAAGAGCAGCAGCCCGTTCAATAATACTTTCAGAAAAAAAGGAGAATATCAAGCTGGAGGGAAGAGACTGTTTACCACTGCACTTTCTGAAATCCAGGGTGATCCTAGCAGTTTCTTCTTTCATTATTTAGTGGCAGTAGTTAGACTGGAAAGGAACATTTTCAATAGTAAGCTAGAGGGAAAGTCTGTTTGGATCATGAAGTTCCATCTCTTAGTGAAACAGGTACAGCATTGTGAAATATTCATGTGAAATATAAATAAATACCCAAATATATCACCACGTTTTCACCTAAATCATGTTTCTACAGAGTTCAGGATGGTCTTGTTAATAGTAAAATATGTTCAACTCATAAAAACTTTAAAAAGCCACTGTTTCCTAGCCCAGACAAATAAACTCAATAAATCTTCCTCACAAAATAGCTAACAAATGGAGGAACTTGTTGGAAATATTATGGGGACCAATAAAGGGTAATTTTATTTTATGTAATAACCACTTATGAAAACTCACTGTGGCTTGATGTGAAGAGCTGGACTCCTTAGAGGTTAACACCCCAATCATAAACCAACAATGAGGGTAAACTTGAAGGGCATTTCTTCTATTATGAAACATTTACAATAATAACCTTGTAAAAAATAATGGGATCTTTTTAAAGCTCATTTATTTCCTGGCTAAGTGGCAATTTCCCATGACTCAAAATGCCAATACTTCCTCCTGAAACCCTAGGGATAATCCAATTCATGTATGTTCGTTAAAAAAAAATCTGGTTAAAATAAGCAGGTGATTCTGTTTTAATAACATTTGTCCTGCCAGAAATAAGACAGTCTCAGGTGCAAATAAATATATAAACAAACAGATTTTCTTTAAAGCACACGGGATCTCATATCATTTCCAAATTAGCCAATTAGCATGGTGGTATTGGAAGAGATAATTAAAAAGTACATTTAGACTCAGAAATGTTTCCTGAGAGTAATCTGGAGCGTACAGTCCTTATTCCACCTGTAAGTACTTTGGCTGATTTTCCACTCTGTAGATAGAGGTGAATACAACTTCATCTGGGCAGAGGGAAAGCCTTTTTCTTGCTCTCCTGGAGTAAGCTTACATATATCAATACTTCAAACCAATCAATAAACAATTATCTTTTAACAAAAGAACTCCCCATACCAACTCTCTAAGTTGTTTGAGGAGAGTTAACTACTACAGAATTTAAATTAAGACTAAAAATGTTGTCTTTGTCCAAAGATCCAGCCTGTAATTTGTTCTGTTAGAAATATTTTCACAATTAGAATCCTTGGTAAGTTCATCGACTTTTGTAGTAAAGGATGTCTATCAGAAAAACTGAATTATTGAACTGTACGAGGTCACTTATATGTGGAATCTAGAAAAGACAACAAACTAGTGAATATAACAAAAAAGAAGCAGACTCACAGATATAGAGACCAAACCAGTGGTTATCGATGGGGAGAGGGAAGGGGGAGGGGCAATATCGGGGTTGAAAATTGGGGTACAAACTGTTGGGTGTAAGATAAGCTCAAGGATGTATTGTACAACACGGGGGAAATAGCCAATATTTGTACTAACTGTAAATGAGAAGTTACCTTTAAAAATCGTATAACAAATTTTAAAAGATAAAAAGAAAAACCGAATTATTGAGCTTTATAGGTGAAAGAATTTTGCTGGGGAGAGGTGGGGTTTGGGGAGGACAGAGGATGAACAGACAATCTGTATTTGATAGTCATTAAGCTGGTGCCTTTTAAATTTTAAAGTGCATATAAATCACCTACAGAGCCTGTTAAAATGCAAATTCTTATTCAGTAAGTTGGGGTAGGGCCTGAGACTCTGCATTTCTAATGTTTCCACGTGATAAAGTGTTGCTGGTTAGAGGTCACACTTGGAGTGACAAAGCGTTAAGCTTTCTGGCAATTCTGTGCCTTTGCTTTATGTGTACTAGCTGTCCACCATTCACCCTCCCTGTTGGTATAGCTCTTTTACTATTTACACGCCTGCTCTCTGCTCAGGCGTGCATGCATTCCTTCTCTTTGGGTAGCATTCACTTTATTTTTAAAAATAAAATTTTAATTTTAGAACAGTATTAGGTTTACAGAAAAATTGTGAAGATAGTTCCCCGCACTGATTCCCTTATTATTAACTTCTTAATAATTAATTAAGGTCCATTACAATGAATGAACCAATACTGATACAGTGTCATTAACTAAAATCCACACTTTATTCAGATCTCTTTGTTTTTACCTCATGTCCTTTTTCTGCCCCAGGATCCCACCCAGGACACCACATTCCACTTAGTTGTCATGTCTCCTTAGGCTCCTCTTGGCTATGATAATAGTTTCTCAGACATTACTTGTTTCTGATGACCTGGACAGTTTTGAGTAGTGCTAGTCAGGTATTTTGTAGAATATCCCTCAATTGAGAATTGTCTGATTTTTTTCCCTCATGGTTAGACTGCAGTTATGTGTTCTGGGGGGAAGACCACAGAGGTAAAGGGTTATCCTCATCACATCACATCTAAGGAACATACCCTCAACATTATTTATCACTGTTGATGTTGGCCTTGATCACTTGGCTAAGGTAGTGTTTTCAAGTTTCTCTACTGTCAAGTTACTCTTTTTTCCCCTTTTCCATACTGTTTTCTATGGCAGGCAGTCACCATGTGCAGCCCACACTTAAGTGGGAGGTTACGTTCTACCTCTCTGAGAGTGAGTGTCTACATAAATTATTTGCGATTCTTCTGCATGGGAGATTTGTCTATCACCCCCCATTTATAGTCTATTTCATCATTTATTTATATCATAGATATTTATTCTATACTTCGGGTTATAACCCCATGCTATTTAATTTTGTTGCTCAAAACATTCCAGTGTGGTTTTTTGTTTGTTTGTTTTTAGCACTTTTGAATTTTCTGGCACTATAAGATGCTCCAGGCTAATCTTGTATATTTTCTGCCCCAGTCATAGAATTAGCCATTTCTCTAAGGAGCCCTAACCAGACCTTTTAGTAGAGAATGCTACGGGAAACCAAGTTCTGGGCACTAAGTGTGTTAGTTGCTACAGGGGTATCTTTGCTTCTGTGCCCTCTTGGCTGATAGAGCAAGCAAATATATGTGTGAATATTAATCCATGTATATACACATATCTGCAAATATTTCTATGTATAAATATTTGTATCTACATTAAGCTAAACAAGAGTTTATATTGATGTCTCTGACTCCATTTTTTTTTAACATCTTTATTGGAGTATAATTGCTTTACAATGGTGTGTTAGTTTCTGCTGTATAACAAAGTGAATCAGCTACACTTATACATATGTCCCCATATCTCCTCCCTCTTGCATCTCCCTCCCTCCCACCCTCCCTATCCGACCTCTCTACGTAGTCACAAAGCACCGAGCTGATCTCCCTGTGCTATGCAGCTGCTTCCCACTAGGTATCTATTTTATGTTTGGTAGTGTATATATGTCCATGCCACTCTCTCACTTTGTCCCAGCTTACCCTTCCCCCTCCCCGTATCCTCAAGTCCATTCTCTAGTAGGTCTGTGTCTTTATTCCCATCTTGCCCCTAGATTCTTCATGACCATTTTTAATTTTTTTTAGATTCCATATATATGTGTCAGCATACGGTATTTGTTTTTCTCTTTCTGGCTTACTTCACTCTGTATGACAGTCTCTAGGTCCATCCACCTCACTACAAATAACTCAATTTCGTTTCTTTTTATGGCTGAGTAATATTCCATTGTATATACGTGCCACATCTTCTTTATCCATTCATCTGTTGATGGACACTTAGGTTGCTTTCATGTCCTGGCTGTTGTAAATAGAGCTGCAATGAACACTGTGGCACGTGGATGTCTCCGACTCCATTACCGCATGGCTCATTCTAGACCTCGTTCCTTGCTTATCTATAACCACCCACTCCAACAATGAAAATCCAGGCTCCAACCTCCCGCCATCCACTGAGGGCCTGCTGGCGGGTGGGGCCATGTTGCTATGAGGCTGCCTGCATGCCCCAGAGCGGTGCGAGGCTAGTGCTGGTTTGCTGGTGGGCGAGTATGCCTCTGGCGCTAATAGGCTAGATGGTAGATTCCAAAATGGCATGCGCCAGTGCTGGCATCATTGCGGTAGAGTGAACTCCCCGACATGGCTGCCACCAGTGTCTTCATCCCCAGGGGGAGTCCCAGTTGCCTCCTGCCCCTCTGGCAGGATCTCCAAGGTCAGCAAGTGGGTCTGACCCAGGCTTCTTTCCAATTACTGCCTCTGCATTGGGACTCAGAACATGTGAGGTTTTGCATGTGCATGTGTATCTTATAGTACTCTGGCACCCAAACATAAGTGCTACTAGTTTTCAAAGCCAGACGTTTTGGCGGTTTGTCTTCCTGGTGCAGGACCCCTGGCCAGGGAGCCCAGTATGAGGCTGGGGCTGCTCACTTCTTGGGGAGAACGTCTGCAATTGTGATATTTCTCCTGTTTTGGGGTCACCCACTCAGGGGTGTGGGTCCTGACTAAACTGTGTCTCTGCCGCCACTACCCATCTCATTGTGGTTCCTTCTTTATATCTTCAGTTTTGGAAAATCTTTTCTGGTTGTTCTCATAGATAGTTGCTCTGTAAGTTGTAATTTTGGTGTGCCTGCAGAGGAGGTGAGTTCAGGGTCTTCCTACTCTGCCATCTTGGTCACACCCTCAATCGCATTTTTATTTTCAATCACATGTTTTAGTTGGATGTGGAAGTTTGCCTGACAAGTTGATAATTACTGTCACTCAGCATGTTGGCAATATTCACTGTATTTTAGTTTACATTGTTATTTTAGAAATAACTGCTTTCTGACTAATTATTGTTTATTTGTTGGCCATATGTCTTTTCTCTCTGCTTGCTTTCAAGACTTTCTGGTATTTTTTGCGTGACTCTATTTTGCTCAAAACTCATCTACTCCTTATATCTGGATTCACTTTTGACAAGAGAACGAAAAAGAAAAGCCAAGAGTTTCATATGCTTTATTCTCTCAAGTTAAAAAATAAAGAATAACCCGATTTAAATTTGGTGGAGATTTTTGCTGAATGAGACTGAAGTTTCAGAGATTAGGAACAGAGCTGAAATCTAGTTTTGGGCATGGGGACTGCAGTAACACTGTTTTCCTCCCATTACTAACACATGGACCTGATGGGTAAAATACAAGAACAACAGCAGAACTAAATCATACCTTTAAAAAAAGAGATGGAAATCTGTGGGTACTTCATTTAAAGCAAAGGTAATTTGAAGTTAGAGAAACATGTTTGCAGCACGATATCCTGATAACCTAGGCCTGTGTGGTATACACGTCAGAACTGAAGCTCTTTACACCCAGCCAGGGCTCTGTAAGGGCTGCTGTGGCAGACTGCATTCTCCAGAGATGGTCATAAGAATATTTCTCAGTCCACATGGTTTTGTAGAAATTTGCCCCTCCTTCATCAAAGGTGGAATCTAATTCCCCTTCCCTTGAATCTCTTATGTCTCACTTTTAACCAATAGAATTGGTCAGTGGAAGTGATGTTCCATGATTTCCAGGTCTCGGTCAGAAAAGGTGGTGCATCTTCCAGTTGCTGGTTGGAACACTCTTGCTGGGGGCCTGTGCTGCCATGGAAGCTGTCCAACTGCCCCGAGGCCACCGTGCCATGAAGAAGCCCAAATTATCGCATGTGGAGAGACCACCTGGAGAAGCCCTGGAACTACTCTTAGAGCGATGCCTGGCCAGCGCCCATCTGCTCCTGCTGGCCTCCACCCCACCTCCCCACCCCACTTCCAGCTCCAGTCACCTAGCACTGCAAATGCTTCAGAGATATTGAGCCAGAACTGCCCACAGAGCCACTGTCAAATTTCTCACCCCCATGAGATAAGAAAATGATCATTTATGTTATTTTAAGTCACTTAAAATTTAGTGATTTGTTATGCAGCGTTAATGACTTGAACAGCTGTTCTTTTAGTGAAAAAGGGACTAAAGGGATCCTTTCCACAGACCCACTGATGTGGCAAGAACTCTCCTCTCTGTCTGGGGACTCTGGGCAAATAGTCTCTTTTGGGAAATTAAAGTCATAAGAGATCTCTCACCTTCTGAGGTTGTAAGGTATGAAAACAAATTAAATACGGATCATTGGGGATTTTTTCATTATATGGTAACTGGCTTTTAGGAAATAAAGCTAACATGGAATGAAGTAGAGCCAAGAGTCAGAGGGAGAGAGAGTCCTGAATACAATATTTGAGCACCTAGTTCCAGCTATGCTTGATTACAGTTACATGAGCCAATTTATTTTGTTTTTGCTTTAGTTTGTTTGAGTTTCATTACATTTAACTAAAGCATTCTGACTATTACAACTCCACTTTTCTAGACCAGTTCATATCCAAAGAGATAGGAAGGGGCAGCAGGTTAGCCAATGAGGTAGACTCTTACACAGTGGCTTAAATGAATCACAGCTCCTGGATTCATGTTCTCTGTGACCCCTCCCACAGTGAGTCTGGGTGTGACCGTATGACTATTGGTAAGTGTTTGCATTTGGGGGCTGGTCCTCTTGGAATTCTCTCTCGTAGAACCCAGCTGCCATGCTGAATGGATGTCCAGGATATTCTGCTACACATGCAAGGCCATTTGGAGAATGCCTAGAGGATGAGATACATCACTGAGAGATAAACCACGGGGAGGAACACCAAGGCAGCTCAGCCCAGCTCCTAGCTGAATGCAGCCACAAGAGTGATCCAGCCAACAACACGTGGAACAGAAAAACCACCCAGCTGAGCTTAGTTAACGCACAGAATCATGAGAAATAATAAATTGTTAATTTTTTAACCAAGTTTTGGAGTAGCTTATTAGGCACCAAAAGAGAACTGAAAGAGCCAAGGATCAAAACACCCAGTCAGAGTAGATCTTACCCAGGTGCCCAAGAAAGAGTCCATGATATCCATCCACCCATATATCCATTCGTCATCTATCCATCCATCTATTCATCCAGATATCCATCCTTCCATCAATGCATCCATCTACCCATTCATCCATCCATCATCCATCCATCCATCCATCCATCCATCCATCCATCCATCCATCCATCCATCCATTCATCCATCATCCAATCAATGCAGCATTTAATAAATGTCTACTGTATACTGGCCAAAAAAAAAGAGTCATAAATGGCAAGTAAATATGCATAATCACTATGTAAATAAGGGACTTTAGAATTCAATGTTTATTTCTTTCAGAAGATTTAGGGCTTCCCTGGTGGCGCAGTGGTTGAGAGTCCGCCTGCCGATGCAGGGGACACGAGTTCGTGCCCCTGTCCGGGAAGATCCCACATGCCGTGGAGCAGCTGGGCCTGTGGGCCATGGCCGCTGGGCCTGCGTGTCCAAAGCCTGTGCTCCACAACGGGAGAGGCCACAACAGTGAGAGGCCCGCGTACCGCAAAAAAAAAAAAAAAAAAAAAAAGAAGATTTAAAATGGTCTTGACTGTGAAGGAAATGGCTTCTGACTAATCAATACTTAAAACTAAATTTTCCAGCATATATATGGAGGTAGAAGCTGTGTTTTAAGGCCACATCCTCCCAAAGTGTATCACAATTACCTACATTTATGAACAAACAAGTTATTTTAAGGTTTAAAGGGAATACGTTTTCATTGCAATGAGAAACCAGCCATCATTTTCTGCTTTGAAATTCATTTCTTCACTAAGAGGCATTTGACTACCAGAGTTCAAATCTTATGTCCATCACTTTGTAGATTTATGACCTTGTGGGCAAGTATTAACCATTCCTAGCTATGAGTTCCCCATTTGTTAAAAGACACAATAGTAGCATCTACCGTTTGTGGTAAGCCCCAAGCAAATAACTATTATTATTATTATTATTTTTTGTGTGTGTGTGTGTTATGCGGGCCTCTCACTGTTGTGGCCTCTCCCGTTGTGGAGCACAGGCTCCGGATGCTCAGGCTCAGTGGCCATGGCTCACGGGCTTAGCTGCTCCGCGGTATGTGGGATCTTCCCGGACTGGGGCACGAACCCGTGACCCCTGCATCGGCAGGCAGACTCTCAACCACTGCGCCACCAGGGAAGCCCAATAACTATTATTATTATGCAAGATGATTCCTGGATCATCAACTCTGTCCTAGGAAACCCCTTCGCTTTTCTTTATTTGAAAGGAAATGGTAGTCATCTTTACTTCCTAACAGAAAAAACTAGTAAATAAATCCTTATTAGTATTAACTGACTCCATCCTTCCTTTTCACTCCATGCTTTGGGTAATAAAGATTTTAGTAAATAATGTTAAACTTGAAAAAATGCATTAATGTATTAAATGATTTTTATACCCATAAGCATTACCTTATTATATGATGTCTGAAGGAGGAGCTGGTGCAATTATCTGAATATGATTAGTTTTATAATGGAATGGGGAAGCAAGGAGGGAGAACTGGGCTCATTTTTTTCTTTTTGGAAGAATGCATAAAGCTGTGTTAACTGACAAAGGAGAGAACTTAGCTTTCAGGGGATTCGGGTTTGAGGAGTGAACAGTAAGTTCTAGCCAAGCTGGGAAACTTTGGGAGGTTCTAATCTGCAGAAAGTAGAAAGCCTCCATGTACCAAGAACATGGAAATCATGGCCCCAGTTTGGGCTTTGAATCTGCCACAGTTCTGTTCCCAGAACTGCATGAAGTAGCTCAAAGGGTGTATGAGCTGGAAAAATATTTAGAAGACTCTAGAATTGCCACGATGAAAAAAATATAGTCTCATGTCTCAGTCCTCACAGAGCTTACAGTTTAGAAAGGGAGGTAGATTTAACCACACATAGAAACAAAGCTGAAGTTACGCTGTGATGGGTGGGAAGACTGGAGCCATACAGAATACCAGGAAAGCCTCTAACTGGGGAATTTGAACCTCTGTATTTCATCGAAACTTAAGAGGCAGTTTTTATATGATGCATGGTTATTCTATGTACCACTGAGAAAAAACTCATCCACAAGGGAATTCCTAAAAAGGAACCTCCACATGAAGCTGGGATGCCCCCCGCAATAAAAGGGCAAGTGAGAAATAAATGATCTCACGGAAAGGGACAGCAAGGAAATTTACTTGTCTCAATGTCGGCACTGAGCTGATGGAGGAAAAGAAAACTCTCTCGAGAATTTCAACGTCAAGTCAGTGCTTAAGTGTTCTCCATCTGAATTCACATCAGTAATATGTCCCAAAACTCAAGGAGAGAACTTAAAGTGACTTCAGACTGGTAATTCCCTGAGATGACTGGCAGAGGCAAACTGTTGGAAGAATTGACTTGCATCCGGGCCAACAGTACTCACAAGACTCCACTCACTTGTAGGACACACTCTAATCTCAGAGAGGCTAAAGTATGAAGAAACTGGGATGGAGGTTGGGTCTCAAAGATTCACAGGCTCTACCTTGGTGAGGAGGTGGGAGGACATTCCAGTCACAGGCATGAGCACATGCGAAGGGCCCCAAGGAGAGGGAGGCTCAGGGAGGTCAGGGGACAGGAGGGCCGAGTGTGCAGAGCACAGATGCAGGGAACATGGTGGTGAGTCAGGCTGGAGAGGTGGGCTCAGGTGAGACCGCACAGGGCGTTGGAGCCACGTGAAGGAGTTTTGTCCAGATCCAAAGAGAAATGGGGGAGACTAAAAGGTTTTTGGAGGGAGAGTTTGAGAGAATCACATTTGTGTTTAGAAACAATGATTTTGGCTTCAGTAAGAAAAATGGATTGAGGGTAGATGGAAGCTTAGTGGATGGTGCCTACAGTATAATGGTCCAGCAGTCCCCAACCTTTTTGGCACCAGGGACCGTTTTCGTGGAAGACAATTTTTCCAAGGACTGTGGGTTGGGGATGCTTTCGGGGTGATTCAAGTGCATTACATTTATTGTGCACTTTATTTCTATTATTATTACATCAGCTCCACCTCAGATCATCAAGTATTAGATCCCAGGGGTTGGGGACCCCTGGTAACCTATGACTCTCCTCTTTGCAAGAAGGATAACCTGGAAAGACTGAGGCTCACTTTGGACTTAACTGACTGAAAGGGAATAGTCCTCAGACATGGCGAGATCAGAGAGCGTCACCCATGCCAGGAGGTCTGCGGGTGATGGGGATCCTGGGGAAGGACCCTGGTGGACTCTGAAGGTGTGGCCTGGCTTTCTCATAATATATCTTACAACACATTATTTGCCTCTTTTTTGTTGTTGTTCTCAAGTGAACTGCCAAGAAACCGTAAGTGTTTTGAAAGAGATTTTCACAGAACAGATGATAATGTTTTCTTTAAATTCTCACCTGTCTTACTTTTTAATGAAAATTTCCTGAAATTCAGTAAGTTGGGACTGGTTCTACAATCAGAGAAAGGCAGGGTGTATAGTCTCAGTGGATGAATTTGCTATGCTTGGTCTTTCTGCAGATGCCTTAACTCTGGCTTTTTATTATTTTATCTTTGAACTCTGAAGACAGTGTTAGGAAAATGACTTCCAACACTTATGAGATTTAAAATTTGTCCATTGTTTTACAATTTTGCTTTATAAATAAGCATAAAATTATATAAACAGGCATTAGTGGGATCATATCACACATATTGGGATTTTATTTAGTGAAATTATATTTTTCCTGTTTCCTTTTTCACTTGCTTTTCTCCATTCCTAGCCTTCCCAGTCCATGACTCTGTAACCCCCTCCCACCAGTAACCCATGAAATTTATTTGTTTAATTAAAACTTACGTAGTGCTAATAGGAACTGGGCATGTTTTAAGCACTTGACAAACTTTAGAGTCTGATGAACCTTGTGGGTTTCTTCTCAGAATAATGTTTTTTTTTTTTTTTTTTTTTTGCGGTATGTGGGCCTCTCACTGTTGTGGCCTCTCCCGTTGTGGAGCACAGGCTCTGGACACGCAGGCCCAGTGGCCGTGGCTCACGGGCTCAGCCGCTCCGCGGCATGTGGGATCTTCCCGGACCGGGGCACGAACCCGTGTCCCCTGCATTGGCAGGCAGACTCTCAACCACTGCGCCACCAGGGAAGCCCAGAATAATGTTTTTTAAATGCATAAAAAAAATGCATGGGATTACAAAGAAAACCAATTATACTGAAAAAAATTATCAAATCTTTAAAATATTGTGATATTAAATATCATATTATTTAATAGCACATTAAATAAAAAGATCTAGTGTCAGGTCAAATAACTGGCATATTTCAAAGTAATGATGAGCATAAATAACATTTTGAGATACTTGGAACACCTCTGACATGATAGGAAAATATTTGTAATTGTATTTGTAACACAGTCACAGGTATAGCAAATAATACTGCAGTTTTTTGCCTATATTCAGAATTGAAGGAAGTGCTAAACTTCAGGTGGATGTTGTGGAAATCATTTTTTCTATTCAAGTTTGTGCATCAACCCCCGGTAAAGATATTAGTGCCTTTTCGGGGAGGAATGCCATTTCTACCAAATGAACAGAGTATCTTGTACTCTGTGTGTTCAGAGCTCATAAGAATGTAGTTTGGTATTCAGGGAAATAAAAGTTGATGTTTCCATGTTGGTAGAGGAACACATGGGAATTGCTTATACGTTGAAGCTAAAAAATGATAGAAATGAACTTATTTACAAAACAGAAATAAACTCACAGACACAGAAAACAAACTTATGGTTACCAAAGGGGAATGTGGGTAGGGGAGGGATAAAGGAGGAGTTTGGGATTAGCAGATACACACTAATATGTATGAAATAGATGTATAACACAGGGAACTATATTCAATATCTTATAAAAAACTATAATGGAAAATAATCTGAAAAAGAATATATATGTATATATATATTTATATATAAAAATATATATACATATATATAACTGAATCACTTTGCTGTACACCTGAAACTAACATAACATCGTAAATCAACTATACTTCAATAAAAAAAAAAAGAACCCCAGGTTTGTGGACAGACACCTGCACGTGGGCATCTAAAAGGGCATCTGGATGCATGTAAAGGAGGCCTGTGGTCTTCACTCCTTGTTCTCTTCTCAGACAAATTACTTTCCCAACTCAGTAAGGGCCACACAATTATAAAATCCACTCACTCGATTATAGAAACCATTTACCCAACTATAAAAACAATTCACCTGATTGTAAAACCCAGAAGCCTGGGAATCATCTTTAACTTTCTCCTTTCCCTCACCCTCATGTACAGCCCATCACCACCAGGGGCTGTCAGTGTTCCCTCTAAAATTTTCCCCCGATCCATTCATTTCTATCTCCATTGCCATTTCCCAATCCAATCTCCATCACCTCTGACTTAGCCTCTTGGATTCCACTTTTCTTTCTTTGAAACTTGTTCTCCATAATGATTTTATAACACATTCACTTATGGTCAATTAATCTATGACAAAGGAGGCAAGAATGTACAATGGAGAAAAGACAGTCTCCTCAACAAATGGTGCTGGGAAAACTGGACAGCTACATGTAAAAGAATGAATTTAGAACATTCTCTAATAGTATAAACAAAAATAAACTCAAAATGGATTAAAGACCTAAATGTAAGACCTGAAACCATACAACTTCTAGAAGAAACAAAGGAGAACACTCTTTGACATATACTGTAGCAATATTTTTTTTGTTTTCAAAGGCAAAAGAAACAAAAACAAGAATAAACAAATGGGACCTAATTAAACTTAAAAGCTTTTTCACAGCAAAGGAAAACATCAACAATATGAAAAGACAACCTACTGAATGGGAGAAAATATTTGCAAATGATATGACTGATAAGGGGCTAATATCCAAAATCTATAAACAGCTCACATAACTCGATATCAAAAAAACAAACAACCCAATTAAAAAATGGGCAGAAGAACTGAATAGACATTTTTCCAGAGAAGACATGCAGATGGCTAACAGGCATGTGAAAAGATGCTAATCATCAGAGAAATGCAAGAGAAAGACAAATACTCTATGATATCACTTATATGTGGAATCTAAAAAAAATGAAACAAACTAGTGAATACAGCAAGAAAGAAACAGACTCACAGATATAGAGAACAAACTAGTGGTTACCAGTGGGGAGAGGGAAGGGGGAGGGGACAAGATAAGGGGAGGGAATTAACAGGTACACACTACCATGTATAAAGTAAATAAGGATATATTGTACAACACAGGGAATACAGCCAATATTTTACAATAACTTTAAATGGACTATAACCTTTAAAAATTGTGAATCACTATGTTGTACACCTGAAATGTATATAATATTGTGAATCAACTATATGTCAATAAAACAAACAAACAAACAAAACTCACTTCAGGGTCACCCCTCAAAAATTAGAATAAAATCCAAACCCTTTAACATTGTGTAAAGGCCTCACATGGTCTGACTCTTTCTTACGTTTCAGATCTAAGTGCTTCTTTCTCACTCTTGTTTGGCGCTCCAGCTATACTGGGCTCCTCTCTGGTTCTCAAACACACCAATCCTTTTGCTGCCTCCAGACATTTGCATGTGCTATCTCCTCTGCCTAAAATATGCTTTCCCTAGATCTTTGCATCACAGGACCCTTCTCACCCTTTGGGTCTTAGCTCAAGTAGTACCTTCTCACAATGGCCTTACCAAACTGCTCTGATGTGGTGTCCACTTTTTAATTACTCTACTATGATTACTTTTAGATTTTAACATGCACACTTAAATGTATTGTTCTTTTTTTTTGAATTTTATTTTATTTTTTTATACAGCAGGTTCTTATTACTTATCCATTTTATACATATTAGTGTATACATGTGAATCCCAATCTCCCAATTCATCACACCACCACCCCCCCACCACTTTACCCCCTTGGTGTCCATACACTTGTTCTCTACATCCGTGTCTCAATTTCTGCCCTGCAAACCGGTTTATCTGTACCATTTTTCTAGGTTCCACATATATGTGTTAATACACAATATTTGTTTTTCTCTTTCTGACTTACTTCACTCTGTATGACAGTCTCTAGACTCATCCACATCTCTACAAATGATCCAATTTCATTCCTTTTTATGGCTGAGTAATATTCCATTGTATATATGTATCACATCTTCTTTATCCATTTGTCTGTTGATGGGCATTTAGGTTGCTTCCATGACCTGGCTATTGTAAATAGTGCTGCAATGAACATTGGGGTGCATGTGTCTTTTTCAATTATGGTTTTCTCTGGGTATATGCCCAGTAGTGGGATTGCTGGGTCATATGGTAATTCTATTTTTAGTTTTTTAAGGAACGTCCATACTGTTCTCCATAGTGGCTGTATCAATTTACATTCCCACCAATAGTGTAACAGGGTTCCCTTTCCTCCACATCCTCTCCAGCATTTGTTTGTAGATTTTCTGATGATGCCCATTCTAACTGGTGTGAGGTAATACCTCATTGTAGTTTTGATTTGCATTTCTCTAATAAGTAGTGATGTTGAGCAGCTTTTCATGTGCTTCTTGGCCATCTGTATGTCTTCTTTGGAGAAATATCTATTTAGGTCTTCTGACCATTTTTTTGATTGGGTTTTTTGTTTTTCTAATATTGAGCTGCATGAGCTGTTTATATATTTTGCAGATTAATCCTTTGTCTGTTGATTCATTTGCAAATATTTTCTCCCATTCTGAGGGATGTTTTTTCACCTTGCTTGTAGTTTCTTTTGCTTTGCAAAAGCTTTTAAGTTTCAGTAGGTCCCATTTGTTCATTTTTAGTTTTATTTCCATTACTCTAGGAGGTGGATCAAAAAAGATCTTGCTGTGATTTATGTCAAAGAGTGTTCTTCCTATGTTTTCCTCTAACAGTTTTATAGTGTCCAGTCTTACGTTTAGGTCTCTAATCCATTTTGAGTTTATTTTTGTATATGGTGTTAGGGACTGTTCTAATTTCATTCTTTTACATGTAGCTGTCCAGTTTTCCGAGCACCACTTATTGAAGAGACTGTCTTTTCTCCATTGTATATCCTTGCCTCCTTTGTCATAGATTAGTTGACCATGGGTGTGTGGGTTTATCTCTGGGATTTCTATCCTGTTCCCTTGATCTATATTTCAGTTTTTGTGCCAGTACCATATTGTCTTGATTACTGTAGCTTTGTAGTATAGTCTGAAGGCAGTGAGTCTGATTCCTCCAGCTCCGTTTTTTTCCCTCAAGACTGCTTTGGCTATTTGGGGTCTTTTGTGTCTCCATATTAAATGCATTGTTCTAATGTCTGCAGTTAAGTAGTATCTCTGTAGCCTTCCATTAAACAATACAAAAAATGTAGCATGCTTTTATGTCTTCTGCTTCCTCTCCTTTCTCCACCTCCCATCTTTTTTTTTTTTTTTTTTTTTCCCCAGTACGCGGGCCTCTCACTGTTGTGGCCTCTCCCGTTGTGGAGCACAGGCTCCGGACACGCAGGCTCAGCGGCCATGGCTCACGGGCCCAGCCTCTCCGTGGCATGTGGAATCCTCCCGGACCGGGGCACGAACCTGTGTCCCCTGCATCGGCAGGCAGACTCTCAACCACTGTGCCACCAGGGAAGCCCCCCATCTTTTTTTTAAACACATTTTTATTTGCACATTTTATTTTGGTCATGCCCCATGAAATGTGGGATCTTATTTCTCCAACCAGGGATTGAACCCATGCCCCCTGCAGTGGAAGTGTGGAGTCTTAACCACTGGACCACCAGGGAAGTCCCTCTCCATCTCCCATCTTGATTTCAACTGGAATTCTAGTTTCAGATTATTTTGAATATTTTAACAAACAATTATTTAGACTTAAGAATAAATTTTTCTAATAGTTCATGCATTTATCTATTCCTTTGAGATTTATTTTCTTTTTTCTGAAGTTTGTTTTCTCATCATTCTTTCAGCATGGATCTGTGGGTAATAAATTGAGTTCTTGGATATAAAGGTGGATATATACATTTGTTAAAATTCATCAAACTCTATACTTAAAATCTGCACATTTCACTGCATGTAAGTTAGAAATATAGTATTGGAAAAAATTTAATAGATGAACCAGTGGATACCACTGAGAACCCAAGCTGAAGAAACTTCTCTTAGAAAACAGCACAAAGAGATAAAAAATGGAAAGTATGAATATGATGTCAGGAGAGAGAGAAAAAGAGAGAGAGAGAAAGAGAGAGGACAGATTTAGAAGGTGTAACATTCAATTAATGGGAGTTTTAGGAGAAAAGGTAGTCTCTTGGAATGAGAACTGGAATGAAGGATATACTCAGAGAAATAAAGGAAATTTCCTAGAACAGAAGACAGATGGAAAGGGCCAACTGAGCAATATAAATATGTACTTTATATCCATATTTAGGCACATAGCAGTTATTGAAGTTAAGAATAGCAAAGCTGACATGGAAATACTTAGGTGTAAGACGTGGTTTTACCCACTGGACAGAATGTAGTATGGGCCATGTGTTCATCACCAATTTTTGAATATTTCCTGTGCACCAGGCATTGTGTCAGATGCTTAGTGATTTAGAAGCATGTGAGAGATGACCCTTGCCTTGAAGAAACTCTTTGTCTAGAAGGAGCAATAGACAGGTCAGTGGATAAGTGCAACCAAAGGCTGATAAATGGAAAAATGGAGCACACACATACACAGATGGGGCAGCACCAGGGGTTAATCAGCCTGGTAAGGGGAGAACAATGTCCTATCTAATTGAAGTGAGACATCTAGAAAGGAAAAATAACATGTAAAAAATTTTCTTTTCAGAATACAGTTCTTTAAATTGCTTTAGTAACAAGGTGTGGGTGTGAAAGGCTGGCAGTGGGGAAAACACAGGTGTGAGGTCTGTTAGCTGTAGTCTCTAGTTACTCAGGTTAACGTGCAGTTGCTGGAGTGCTGCTCAGAGGCCCAAGTGGGTTTTGGAAAGCTTTCAATCACAAGCAACCATGAAGGTAACCGCAGACGAAGGGAAAAGATCTAAACATCTCTGGGCTTCCGCTATATCTGTGAGGGAAAAAAAGGGAAGGACCAAAGAATTTATGTACGTAGAATTTTCATGGAAGAATACATTATTTCTTTTTTTTAATTGAAATATAGTTAGTTGATTTACAATGTTGTGATAGTTTCAAGTATACAGCAAAATGATTCAGTTATACATATATATATAAATTTCAGACTCTTTTCCATTATAGGTTATTACAAGATATAGAATATAGTTCCCTGTGCCTTAAGTAGGTTCTTGTTATTTATCTATTTTTCATATAGTAGTTTGTATCTGTTAATCCCAAACTCCTACTAATTTATCCCTCTCCCTACCCTTTTCCCCTTTGGTAACCATAAGTTTGTTTTCTATGTCTGTGAGTCTATTTCTCTTTAGAATACATTATTTCTTCATAGAGTACTTGGATTTTACCTTTTATGGGTTCTATCTACAAAAGGGATAGAGAACAGGTGGGTAGGGTTGGTACTAAATGTGGAAAACCCTTTTCTGGCTGAAATCTGTAAGTAAGATGAGGTTTAGCTAAAATTTTCTTTGTTATTTGGCAGTTGATTTCTCAAAGAAAGATAACACTAATACTGAAGGTAATTTCAAGTTTCATAAAATAATTTAACTGGAGACAAATATCCCCAGATCTATTTATGCAAGGAGCCACAGGCAATAACTGAGTAAACTGCAGAATTTGGATGAAACAGAAACGAGACTATTCTATTGGCTGCAGCTCATTACATAGATCCTAGAAATGGTGGTCGTATCACTACTCATGCTTGTGAGAAAATGCTAAAGGGAACTGGATGTCTTAAATTCTACCTTTTAAAAATGGGTTCCCAGGCTTCCCTTGTGGTGCAGTGGTTAAGAATCTGCCTGCCAGTGTAGGTGACATGGGTTCGAGCCCTGGTCTGGGAAGATCCCACATGCTGTAGAGCAACTAAGCCTGTGCACCACAACTACTGATCCTGCGCTCTAGAGCCCACAAGCCACAACTACTGAAGCCTGTGCATAGCAACGAAAACCCAATGCAGCCAAATAGAAAGAAAGAAAGAAAAATAAAAGGCAAGTTAGAAATTAGAAAAAAACAAACACAAAAAGACAAAACAAAAGTTGCCTTTTCTTTTCGATATCTGAGATCATCTTAGCGTTCTTCCTTTTCAGAGTTTTCAACATCTGGATTTCTTTAAGCAGTTCGATGAGTTCTTCTTTCAAATTAGAATGAAATTTGTTGATGGCTTCCTTACAAATTCTGAGTCTATTTTTTGTTTATACTCTAAGGGGATGCTCTCAAATGCAGACAAAACAACATCTAACTCCATGATATCACTGCTTTTCTTTTAAACACCAAATAGGTACACAGTCGGAAGTATCCAAATCTGTGACTTCACTTCTTGGTTTCTTCCTTTTGCCACAAAACATCTTTTTCTGAGTTTTCAGTTGACTTTCTGTTGCCAGGGTCTCTTTTTCAACAGAGAGCTCAGCACTAAGGGGTCCTATCTTTTTAGGCGTGACTGATTCAGCTGGTTTCTCTGAAAGTTCTGAAGATGCTGTAGCTGAAACAGCTTCATGTTGTCGTGTATTATCTTGTCTGCTGGTTTAACTTTTCTTCTTATATCACTTTCTTCAGTGCTTTCAGATTCATCACTAATGGGCTTGAGTTTTCTTCCTGGCTTTTTTGCACTAATTTTTACAGACTCGTTTTCACTTGCTTCAATTTCAGAAGCGTCCAAACTTCTTTGTGCTTCTTTTCCTTGAGGAGTTGAGGGGATAGATGATCCGCAGTGTTTGGAGAATTCTTCCTCATCAGCATATATAGAGTGCTGTGTAGAGGAGGGTATCTTTCGTGGAGTGTGTTCTTCCTACAGTGTTCTTTGAACATCTCGTACCAGAGCACCGCAATCACCCCGGCGGGGCCATCCCTGCCCACCACTCTCTCCAGTCCCCTTTTTAAGCTAAAGTATTTTGAAGCAAATACCAGAGAGTATGTTATTTTACCTGTAAATACTTCAGTAAAATCATGGCCATCTTATACAGAATGAACTAGTGGCTATCAGTGGGGAGAAGGAGGAGGGAAGGGGCAAGATAAGGGTAGTGGAAATAAAAAGGGTTATTATGGGATTATATTAAATTACGTGTGTGAAACTTTTGAAAATTGTAAAGCATCATAGAATTTAAAGAATTTTTCACTCAGTAAAAACTTCCATTTAGACTAGTAAAATAAGAAATCATCTTTCTTTCATATCATACTTGTTGCAGATACTCAAATTATCATTAATACTCATCATTACTTTAAAATTATAGTCGTTATTGGAGCCAACACTAGATCTTGTTATTTAATTCATTAGTAATAAAGCACATATTTCACCATATCATATTATTAAAATGATTTGACAATTGTGTTTATAACTGATTTTCTTTTTTTAAACAAAAACATTTTTTACTTATAAAATGTAAAGGGTTACACAAATTTAGAAGAATAACACATGTATACATATATATTTATCTTTTTCAAAGGAGAATTTGCATTATGACCTATTACTAAATGTTGTCTGAATAATGAGCTTTCGTTGGCAAGGTTTAATCACTATTGTCGGTTTGGTTTAACATCAATATTACACCTTCTACTTTGAGTGATCATTTAGAGTAATATATAACTGATTTTCTTTGTAAATTTTTTTAAGTCTTGTATTTTAAAATATTAATATTTAATTAATATTTTTCTTAATAGTGTTGACCTTTTTTTTTTTTTTTTTTGCAGTACGTGGGCCTCTCACTGCTGTGGCCTCTCCCGTTGTGGAGCACAGGCTCCGGACGCGCAGGCTCAGTGGCCATGGTTCACGGGCCCAGCCGCTCCGTGGCATGTGGGATCTTCCCGGACTGGGGCATGAACCTGTGTCCCCTGCATCAGCAGGCGGACTCTCAACCACTGCGCCACCAGGTAAGTCCAATAGTGTTGACCTTTGTTCCAAGCTAGAATAAGGGTAGGGAGAAAAAGAAGATTTGTGGTTCCCTGGGGTTGGTGGTGGGAATGGAGATGAACACAAATGGCATGAGATTTCTTTTTGGAATGGTGGAAATGTTTCATATTAGATTGTGGTGATGGCTGTATAATTCTGTAATTTAATAAAAAGTATTGAGTTGTAGGTATAAAATGAGAGAATTTTGTGGTATGTAAATTACCCCTCAATAAAGTTGCTTTAACAAAAGAAAAAAATCATTAAAATTATTAAAAATCATTTTAATAATCATCTATATAGGAATGAGAATAAAATAGATTATTATAGTTTACATGTATTAAGTTCTGTGTTCAGAGCTCTTTATTAAGCATTCTGTATTGTGTTGTGTCATCCTTTCAACATCCAATCAACTAGGCATAACTGTTTTCACTTTTCTGATGGGGAAAGTGAAGGTCCAAGAGGTGCAGTAATTTGCCAAAGATCACACAGCTAGGAAGTGATGCAACTAAGATTCAAAAATTTTCTTTTTTGCCTATTCTGGATCTTGTGCCCTTAACCACTGTGTACAAATGCCTCACCATTACAACATACTTGACTTCTGAAAATAGACCCACCCTTGCATGCATGAATTAACTGCTTTGCATAAGACTATTTATTCTATTGTTTAGTGCCCTTAAATAAATTCCTTGTTGACTGAGAATTTGGGGGCAGAAGGAGAATTGGCTTTGGAGTCATACAGCTTTAGGTTAGTTAGGCATAATATTCCATCACTTTCTGGTTGTGAGACTTTGGGTGAGACTCCAGCTCTGAGTCTCAATGTTCTCACCAAATCCCATGAAGATTATATGAGACACGTGAAAGCTCTAGAGCAGCTCACTATATGGAGACTGGAACCCAGTATATGTCAGCACTCTGCTTCCACTATCGCTTCCACTATCTCTTCTTCCAACTCCTTCATCCCACTCTGAGTGTGCTTTTTCCTTCCCCTCCCACCATCTCTCTTCCATGCTATATTGTCAAGGCTACATTTATATCCACATATCCTAGGTTTCTTCATTTAGCATTTTTGGGGATTTAATTTCTACTTCTTTACCTTCTCCTATATACATTTAAAAACGCCCAAGCCTGGCTATTACCTTGTGTTAATCCTCATTGCATTTTTTTAATGTAGGCTATGTAACACACTTTCAGAAAGTCGGCAGGGTGTAAACAACCTATCTCATCATTTCGTATCACATTCCCTATGAGATTATGAAGTAGTATGTGCTGTATAAACCATGGCACATTTTGGTCATCACTGTGTTGTCAATTTCAATTAAGGCTGAGAACGTCTGGCGAATAGATGGGGGTGGCCAGGGGAGGGGAGGGGAGGGTCAGACAGGCTGGTGGTCACATGGGCAGCCTGGCATATTCTTAAAACTGATTTACAAGGCTGTTTTAATTACCTTGGCAACTCTCCGTGGGACACTCTCCAAGTTCCTCACATTAAAGTCTTCTCATCAGCAACCACCCAAATTATCGATGATTAAAATGCATAAACCACCCAGTTCTCTGCTGGGCTCATCATATGGATGAACTCTAAGGTTTTCATAGTCTGAAATGTCAAGCTGATTCTCTGGTTGCTATTGGAAACAGTTTAGATCTCTTAAAAACACTGAATAATCTCTCCAGGTCAATTCATATTCATATTGTGACTACTGAATAAATCAAATTGGGTTAAAGAATCTTTTATAGAGAATTAAAAGGGGCTTTTTGTCAGAAATTGGTACATTATTAGTTGGCACTGGGAGACATATAAAGAGGTAGACATCTAGGTTGTATTATTCAAATATATATAGAATTAAATGTAATTTTGACTTGGTTGAGACCTAGGGCATACAAATAAAAATAAGTAAGTGCATACAGATATACATATGCACATTTCCAGATACTTCTCATGCTCAAAAATAACCATATGCAAATTGTGATTTTAGGGTCTCTGAGGGAAGATCCAAGCTGAATATGGTAGTGGCCTTGCTATTATGAGACAGAGGTGTTGCAGAATAAATCAGAAATGGGGAAAGTTCCTAAAAGTTTATCTGAGGCAAAGCAAAGTGGAAATGGGACAAGACTGGCTTGGGAAATGTGGGCAGGAAGCAAGCCTGCTGGCCCATTTTGGCTCCAGGGAGGATTTTCTACCTGGGCATCGTTTCCTGGCTTCCTAAAAACACCCAGACAGATGAGATCTGGAATGCAGTTGAGTAATAGAGATGAGGAGGTAGGGGAAAGAGATGGCTTATTAGATGGCTGCATCACAAGCCGCCCCAAAACCTAGTGCCTTAAAACAACACCATTTATTGTGTAAAATTCTGTGGGTCAAGAAATCCTGGCAGGACTCAGCAGAGACAGCTTATCTCTACTCTGCACACTGCTGGCTGAGCTCACTCATGCAGCTGTGCTCGATCGGGGCTGGGAAGGCTCTAATGTCCAAGGTGGCTTCACTCATAACACTGGGAGCCTTGGTGCTGCCTGTCAGCTGGGTTGCTGTGGTTCACCTCCACTTTACCTTTCTCTCTCTCTTTTTAATTTTTATTTATTTATTTTAATATCTTTATTGGATTATAATTGCTTTACATTGTTGTGTTAGTTTCTGCTGTACAACAAAGTGAATCAGCTATATATATACCTATATCCTCTCCCTCATAAGCCTCCCTCCCTCCCTCCCTCCCTCCCCATCCCACCCCTCTAGGTCATCACAAAGCACTGAGCTGATCTCCCTGCGCTATACAGCAGCTTCCCACTAGCTATCTATTTTACACATGGTAGTGTATATATGTTAATGTTACTCTCTCAATTCATCCCACCCTCCCTTTCCCCCTCTGTGTCCACAAGTCTGTTCTCTACATCTGTGTTTCTATTCCTGTCCTTCCAATACCTCTCTGAATGCACTGCTCTCTTTTCTCTCTTTTTATAAATTGAAATATAGTTGATTTATAATATTATATTAGTTTAAAGTATATAGTGCTCCAGTACTTTTATAGATTATACTCTATTCCGATTATTATAAAATATGGCTATATTTCCTGTGCTGTACAATATATCCTTATAGCTTATGTATTTTATACATAGTATTTTGTACCTCTTAATCACCTACTCCTTTCGTGCCCCTGCCCCATCACTCTCCTTACTGGTAACCACTAGCTTGTTCTCTATATCTGTGAGTCTGCTTCTCTTCTGTATATTGATTTGCTTGTTTCATTTTTTAGATTCCACATATAAGTGATATCATACAGTATTTGTCTTTCTTTGACTTATTTCACTAAGCCTAATACCCTTTGGTCCATCTATGTTGCTGCAAATGGCAAAATTTTGCTCTTTTTTTGTGGCTGAGTAGTATTACATAGTATATATATACCACATCATCTTTATCCTTTCATCTGTTGATGGACACTTAGGTTGCTTCCATATCTTGGCAATTGTAAATAATGATGCTAGGAACATTGAGGTGCATGTATCTTTTCAAATTAGTGTTTTCATTTTCTTCAGATATATACCCAGGAGTGGAATTGCTGGATCACATGGTAGTTCTATTTTTAGTTTTTTGAGGAACTTCCATATTATTTCCCACAGTGGCTGCACCAGTTTCCACCAACAGTGTATGAGGATTCCTTTTTGCCACATCCTCACCAATATTTATTTGTGGTCTTTTTATTGATAGTTATTCTGACAGGTGTGAGATGATATCTCACTGTGGACTTGATTTGCAGTTCCCTGATGATTAGCAATGTTGAGCATCTTTTCATGTCTCTGCTGGCCAGCTGCATTTCCTCTATGGAAAAAAGTCTGTGCAGGTCTTCTGCCCATTTATTAGTCAGGTTTTTTTTTTTTTTTTGATATTGAATTGTATGAGCTGTTTATAGATTTGGATATAGCACCTTATCAGTCACATCATTTGCAAATATGTTCTTCCATTCAGTAGGTTGTCTTTTTGTACTGTCAGTGGTTTCCTTTGCTGTGCAAAAGCTTTTAAGTTTAATTAGGTCTCATTTGTTTATTTTTGCTTTTGTTTCCTTTGCCTTAGGAGACAGATAAAAAAAAAAACTTGCTAGATTTATGTTAACGTGTTCTGCCTATGTTTTCCTCTAGGTGTTTTATGGTTTCCAGTCTTACATTAGGTTCTTTAATCCATTTTGAGTTTATTTTTGTATATGGTCTAAGAAAATATTCCATGTTCATTCTTTTACATGTAGCTGTCCAGTTTTCCCAGCACCAATTATTGAAGAGACTGTCTTTTCTCCATTATATATTCTCATCTCTTTTGTTGTAGGTTAATTGGCCATAAATGTGTAGGTATATTTCTGGGCTCTCCATCCTGTTACATTGATTTATGTGTCTGTTTTTGTGCCAGTATCATACTGTTTTGATTACTGTAGCTTTGTATTATAGTCTGAAGTCAGGGAGTGTTATTCCTCCAGCTCTGCTGTTCTTTCTCAAGATTGTTTTTGCTATTTGGGTTTTTTTGCGTTTCCATACAAATTTAAAATTTTTTGGTTCTAGTTTTGTGAAAAATGTCATTAGTATTTTGATAAGGATTGCACTGAATCTGTAGATTGTCTTGGGCAGTATGGTCATTTTAACATTAATTTTTCCAGTCCAAGAACACAGTGTATCTTTCCATCTGTATTGTCTTCAGTTTCTTTCATCCATGTCTTTTTTAAAAAATTTAAGTACAGCTGGTTTGCAATGTTGAGTTAGTTTCTGATGTACAGCAAAGTGATTCAGTTCATATATATATATATAAAATATTATTTTCCACTATGGTTACCTGTGCTATACAGTAGGACCTTGTTGTTTATTTTATATATAGTAGTGTGTATCTGTTAGTCTCAAGCTCCTAATTTATCCCTCTCCCCACTTTCCCCTTTGGTAACCATAGTCTGTTCTCTATGTCTGTGAGTCTATTTCTGTTTTGTAAATAAGTTCATTTGTATCATTTTTTTAGATTCCACATATAAGTGATATCGTATGATATTTGGTTTATCCCTGTCCCTGGCATGTAGCCATTTTGAAGTCCCAGCTGAAATATTTACTAGAGCCTTATACTTTCTGGTCTTGAATTCCTATTTTTGCCTCCTTGGCACTTGAGAGTGTTCAAAATTCTTCCTTCCTTTCAGCATCTTTTTGTTTAACCTCTTAGATTTTTGCTCCATTCAGTGTATGCATCCAACACAAGCCTTGGGTGGGACGTGTCACACTTCTCTCCATTTCTTTTCTCTTTATGAACCTGAGCACTCAATTATTAGCTGCCTTAGGAGGCGGCCCAAGTTCTAATCTTTCTAACTTTGTCAGGAGCTCCACGTTTGTAGTCCTCTTCCCAGATTTTTACACGACGCCAAGAATTTGCAAATGCTTTGAAGATAAAAATGGCTTTACTTGGCTTAACCTTTCTTGGCTTCTTCTGTCCTAATTGCCTTGCAGCTCTCTGAGCCTTCAAATAGATATTTTTTGGTACTGTATGCAATTTTTTCTAGTTGTTTTTGGAGGAAGAATTGCTCTTCCACAATCTACTCCTTCCTATCAAGAAGGTGAAGTCTCTCATGTACTTTTTGGTACATGAATTTTATCATTACATGAATATCTTCTGTGTTTTATCATTTCTACGAGTTTTTCTTTAAAGGCAGTTATCTTCTATGTACGTATATATGTGGTTTTGTGTGTGTGTGTGGGCTTGCATATGTTTTTAGTAGTGGAGGCTTTTCCATAGGGAAGTTTCATTTTCCTTTTTGCCAGAACTCCATTTTTGTATCAGTTTTCACCTTGGTTTCTGTGACTGGATTTTCTGTATGTGTAGTGGTGCATATTGGATCTTCACCCATGGATAGAATAAGAGCTAATTTCTCTCAGGCTCTGTTTCCAACATGGCTGGAGGTGGGTGACTGATTTATGCTACAATTATGGACTGGTGGGTTGAGATTTTCTGATCTTCTTTTACTGAAGATAGACTGTTTTTCTTGTGTCTGGACTCAGTTGAGGAAATTACAGTTTGGCTCATGTGAACAAAATTGTGCAACAAATCATCATGTGTTAAAAAACAGAGTAACTCCATTGACAATTGATGAAGCAAATTTACAGCCATTATATGGAAATAGTGTTCCTTATAGAAAGTAATAAACTATCAGAACATTCTATCCACAAGAGACCTACAGGCTGAAAACAGAAATACATGACAGAATATTTAGTACAGAAATTAGTGAGGGGAATCGGGAAGATGGTGGAAGAGTAAGATGCGGAGATCACCTTCCTCCCCACAGATGCACCAGAAATACATCTACACGTGGAACAACTCCTACAGAACACCTACTAAACGCTGGCAGAAGACCTCAGACCTCCCAAAGGCAAGAAACTCCCAACGTACCTGGGTAGGGCAAAAGAAAAAAGAATAAACAGAGACAAAAGAATAGGGACGGGACCTGCACCAGTGGGAGGGAGCTGTGAAGGAGGAAAAGTTTCCACACACTAGGAAGCCCCTTCGCGGGCGGAGACTGCGGGTGGCAGAGGGAGAAGCTTCGGAGCCGCGGAGGAGAGAACAGCAGCAGGGGTGCGGAGGGCAAAGTGGGGAGATTCCCGCACAGAGGATCGGTGCCGATCAGTACTCACCAGCCTGAGAGGCTTGTCTGCTCACCCGCCGGGGCGGGTGGGGCTGGGAGCTGAGGCTCGGGTTTCGGTCGGAGCGCAGGGAGAGGACTGGGGTTGGCAGCGTGAACACAGCCTGCAGGGGATTAGTGCGCCACGGCCAGCCGCAAGAGAGTCCGGGAAAAAGTCTGGAGCTGCCGAAGAGGCAAGAGACCTTTTCTTCCCTCTTTGTTTCCTGGTGCGCGAGGAGGGGGGATTAAGAGCGCTGCTTAAAGGAGCTCCAGAGACGGGCGCGAGCCGCGGCTATCAGCGCGGACCCCAGAGACGGGAATGAGATGCTAAGGCCGCTGCTGCAGCCACCAAGAAGCCTGTGTGCCAGAACAGGTCACTATCCACACCACCCTTCCGGGAGTCTGTGCAGCCCGCCACTGCCAGGGTCCCGGGATCCAGGGACAACTTCCCTGGGAGAACGCACAGCGCACCTCAGGCTGGTGCAATGTCCCGCTGGCCTCTGCCGCCGCAGGCTCGCCCCGCATCCGCACCTCTCCCTCCCCCCGGCCTGAGTGAGCCAGAGTCCCCGAAGCAGCTGCTCCTTTAACCCCGTCCTGTCTGAGCGAAGAACAGACGCCCTCCCGCAACCTACACGCAGGGGCAGGGCCAAATCCAAAGCTGAGCCCCGGGAGCAGGCGAACAAAGAAGAGAAAGGGAAATCTCTCCCAGCAGCCTCAGAAGCAGCGGGTTAAAGCTCCACAATCAACTTGATGTACCTGCATCTGTGGAATACATGAATAGACAACGAATCATCCCAAAGAGAGGAGGTGGATTTTAAGAGCAAGATTTACTATTATTTCCCCTTTTCCTCTTTTTGTGAGTGTGCATGTGTATGCTTCTGTGTGAGATTTTGTCTGTATAGCTTTGCTGTCACCATTTGTCCTAGGGTTCTATCCATCCATTTTTTTGTTTGTTTTTTCTTAAAAAAATTTTTTTTTAATAATTACTTTGTATTTTAATAACTTTATTTTATTTTATCTAACTTTATTTTATTTTATCCTCTTTCCTTTCTTTACTTTTCTTTCTTTCTTCCTTCCATCCCTCCTTCTTTCCTTCCTTCCCTCCCTCCCTCCTTTCCTCCCTTCCTTCCTCCTTTCTTCTTCCTTTCTTTCTCCTCCCTTCCTTCCTCCCTCCCTCCCTCCCTCCCTCCCTCTCTCTCTCTCTCTCTCTCTCTTCTTTTTCTCCCTTTTATTTTCAGCCGTGTGGATGAAAGGCTCTTGGTGCTGCAGCCAGGAGTCACTGCTGTGCCTCTGAGGTGGGAGAGCCAACTTCAATACACTGGTCCACAAGAGACCTCCCAGCTCCACATAAGATCAAATGGCGAAAATCTCCCAGAGATCTCCATCTCAACACCAGCACCCAGCTTCACTCAACGACCAGCAAGCTCCAGTGCTGGACACCCTAGGCCAAACAACTAGCAAGACAGAAACACAGCCACATCCATTAGAAGAGAGTCTGCCTAAAATCATAATAAGTCCACAGACACCGCAAAACACACCACCAGACGTGCACCTGCCCACCAGAAAGACAAGATCCAGCCTCATCCACCAGAACACAGGCACTAGTCCCCTCCACCAGGAAGCCTACACAACCCACTGAACCAACTTTAGCCACAGGGGACAGACACCAAAAACAATGGGAACTACGAACCTGCAGCCTGCAAAAAGGAGACCTCAAACACAGTAAGATAAGCAAAATGAGAAGACAGAAAAATATACAGCAGATGAAGGAGCAAAATAAAAACCCACCAGACCTAACAAATGAAGAGGAAATAGGCAGTCTACCTGAAAAAGAATTCAGAATAATGATAGTAAAGATGATCCAAAATCATGGAAATAGAATAGAGAAAATGCAAGAAACATTTAACAAGGACCTAGAAGAACTAAAGATGAAAGAAGCAACAATGAACAACACAATAAATGAAATTAAAAATACTCTAGATGGGATCAATAGCAGAATAACTGAGGCAGAAGAACGGATAAGTGACCTGGAAGATAAAATAGTGGAAATAACTACTGCAGAGCAGAATAAAGAAAAAAGAATAAAAGAACTGAGGACAGTCTCAGAGACCTCTGGGACAACATTAAACATACCAACATTCTAATTATAGGGATTCCAGAAGAAGAAGAGAAAAAGAAAGGGACTGAGAAAATATTTGAAGAGATTATAGTTGAAACCTTCCCAAATATGGGAAAGGAAATAGTTAAACAAGTCCAGGAAGCACAGAGAGTCCCATACAGTATAAATCCAAGGAGAAACACGCCAAGACACATATTAATCAAACTGTCAAAAATTAAATACAAAGAAAACATATTAAAAGCAGCAAGGGAAAAACAACAAATAACACACAAGGGAATCCCCATAAGGTTAACAGCTGATGTTTCAGCAGAAACTCTGCAAGCCAGAAGGGACTGGCAGGATATATTTAAAGTGATGAAGGAGAAAAACCTGCAACCAAGATTACTCTACCCAGCAAGGATCTCATTCAGATTTGATGGAGAAATTAAAACCTTTACAGACAAGCAAAAGCTGAGAGAGTTCAGCACCATCAACCCAGCTTTACAACAAATGCTAAAGGACCTTCTCTAGGTAAGAAACACAAGAGAAAAAAAAGACCTACAATAACAAACCCAAAACAATTAAGAAAATGGGAATAGGAACATACATATCGGTAATTACCTTAAATGTAAATGGATTAAATGCTCCCACCAAAAGACACAGACTGGCTGAATGGATACAAAAACAAGACCCATATATATGCTGTCTACAAGAGACCCACTTCAGACCTAGAGACACATACAGACTGAAAGTGAGGGGATGGAAAAAGATATTCCATGCAAATGGAAACCAAAAGAAAGCTGGAGTAGCAATTCTCATATAAGAAAAATTAGACTTTAAAGTAAATACTATTAGAAGAGACCAAGAAGGACACTACATAATGATCAAGAGATCGATCCAAGAAGAAGATATAACAATTGTAAATACTTATGCACCCAACATAGGAGCACCTCAATACATAAGGCAAATACTAACAGCCATAAAAGGGGAAATCAACAGTTAACACATTCATGGTAGGGGACTTTAACACCCCACTTTTACCAATGGACAGATCATCCAAAATGAAAATAAATAAGGAAACACAAGCTTTAAATGATACATTAAACAAGATGCACTTAACTGATATTTATAGGACAGTCCATCCAAAAACAACAGAATACACATTTTTCTCAAGTGCTCATGAAACATTCTCCAGGATAGAACATATCTTGGGTCACAAATCAAGCTCTAGTAAATTTAAGAAAATTGAAATTGTATCAAGTATCTTTTCTGACCACAACGCTATGGGACTAGATATCAATTACAGGATAAGATCTGTAAAATATACAAACACATGGTGGCTAAACAATACACTACTTAATAACCAAGTGATCACTGAAGAAATCAAAGAGGAAATCAAAAACTACCTAGAAACAAATGACAATGCAGACACGACGACGCAAAACCTATGGGATGCAGCAAACGCAGTTCTAAGAGGGAAGTTTATAGCAATACAATCCTACCTTAAGAAACAGGAAACATCTCAAATAAACAACATAACCTTTCACGTAAATCAATTAGAGAAGGAACGAAAAACCCGCAAAGTTAGCAGAAGGAAAGAAATCATAAAGATCAGATCAGAAATAAATGAAAAAGAAATGAAGGAAACGATAGCAAAGATCAATAAAACTAAAACCTGGTTCTTTGAGAAGATAAACAAAATTGATAAACCATTAGCCAGACTCATCAAGAAAAAAACGGAAAAGACTCAAATCAATAGAATTAGAAATGAAAAAGGAGAAGTAACAACTGACACTACAGAAATACAAATGATCATGAGAGATTACTACAAGCAACTCTATGCCAATAAAATGGACAACCTGGAAGAAATGGACAAATTCTTAGAAAAGCACAACCTGCGAAGACTGAATCAGGAAGAAATAGAAAATATGAACAGACCAATCACAAGCACTGAAATTGAAACTGTGATTAAAAATCTTCCAACAGGACCAGATGGCTTCACAGGCGAATTCTATCAAACATTTAGGGAAGAGCTAACACCTATCCTCAAACTCTTCCAAAATATAGCAGAGGGAGGAACACTCCCAAACTCATTCTACGAGGCCACCATCACCCTGATACCAAAACCAGACAAGGATGTCATAAAGAAAGAAAACTACAAGCCAATATCACTGATGAACATAGATGCAAAAATCCTCAACAAAATACTAGCAAACAGAATCCAACAGCACATTAAAAGGATCACACACCATGATCAAGTGGGGTTTATTCCAGGAATGCAAGGATTCTTCAATATACGCAAACCAATCAATGTGATACACCATCTTAACAAATTGAAGCAGAAAAACCATATGATCATCTCAATAGATGCAGAGAAAGCTTTCAACAAAATTCAACACCACATTTATGATAAAAACCCTCCAGAAAGTAGGCATAGAGGGAACTTTCTTCAACATAATAAAGGCCATATATGACAAACCCACAGCCAACATCATCCTCAATTGTGAAAAACTGAAAGCATTTCCACTAAGATCAGGAACAAGACAAGGTTGCCCACTCTCACCACTATTATTCAACATAGTTTTGGAAGTTTTAGCCACAGCAATCAGAGAAGAAAAGGAAATAAAAGGAATCCAAATTGGAAAAGAAGAAGTAAAGCTGTCACTGTTTGCAGATGACATTATACTATACATAGAGAATCCTAAAGATGCTACCAGAAAACTAAGTAGAGCTAATCAATGAATTTGGTAAAGTGCAGGATACAAAATTAATGCACAGAAATCTCAGGCATTCCTATACAGTAATGATGAAAAATCTGAAAGTGAAATAAAGAAAACACTCCCATTTACTAATGCAACAAAAAGAATAAAATACCTAGGAATAAACCTACCTAAGGAGACAAAAGACCTGTATGCAGAAAATAATAAGACACTGATGAAAGAAATTAAAGATGATACAAATAGATGGAGAGATATACCATGTTCTTGGATTGGAAGAATCAACATTGTGAGAATGACTCTACTACCCAAAGCAATCTACAGACTCAATGCAATCCCTATCAAACTACCACTGGCATTTTCCACAGAACTAGATCAAAAAATTTCACAACTTGTATGGAAACAAAAAAGACCCCGAATAGCCAAAGGAATCTTGAGAACAAAAAACAGAGCTGGAGGTATCAGGCTCCCTGACTTCAGACTATACTACAAAGCTATAGTAATCAAGACAGTATGGTACTGGCACAAAAACAGAAATATCGATCAATGGAACAGGATAGAAAGCCCAGAGATAAACCTACGCACATATATGGTCACCTTATCTTTGATAAAGGAGGCAGGAATGTACAATGGAGAAAGAATAGCCTCTTCTATAACTGGTGTTGGGAAAACTGGACAGGTACATGTAAAAGTATGAGATTAGATCACTCCCTAACACCATACACAAAAATAAGCTCAAAATGGATTAAAGACCTAAATGTAAGGCCAGAAACTATCAAACTCTTAGAGGAAAACATAGGGAGAATACTGTATGACATAAATCACAGTAAGGTCCTTTTTGACCCACCTCCCAGAGAAATGGAAATAAAAACAAAAATAAACAAATGAGACTTAATGAAACTTAAAAGCTTTTGCACAGCAAAGGAAACTATAAACAAGACCAAAAGACAACCCTCAGAATGGGAGAAAATATTTGCAAATGAAGCAACTCACAAAGGATTAATCTCCAATATTTACAAGCAGCTCATGCAGCTCAATAACAAAAAAACAAACAACCCAATCCAAAAATGGGCTGAAGACATAAATAGACATTTCTCCAAAGAAGATATACAGATTGCCAACAAACACATGAAAGAATGTTCAACATCATTAATCATTAGAGAAATGCAAATCAAAACTACAATGAGATATCATCTCACACCAGTCAGAATGGCTATCATCAAAAAAATCTAGAAACAATAAATGCTGGAGAGGGTGTGGAGGAAAGGGAACACTCTTGCACTGCTGGTGGGAATGTGAATTGGTACAGCCACTATGGAGAACAGTATGGAGGTTCCTTAAAAAACTACAAATAGGACTACCATATGACCCAGCAATCCCACTACTGGGCATATACCCTGAGAAAACCGTAATTCAAAAAGAGTCAGGTACCAAAATGTTCATTGCAGCTCTATTGACAATAGCCAGGAGATGGAAACAACCTAGATGTCCATCATCGGATGAATAGATAAAGAAGATGAGGCACATATACACAATGGAATATTACTCAGCCATAAAAAGAAACGTAATTGAGCTATTTGTAATGAGGTGGATGGACCTAGAGTCTGTCTTACAGAGTGAAGTAAGTCAGAAAGAGAAAGACAAATACCGTATGCTAACACATATATATGGAATTTAAGGGAAAAAAATGTCATGAAGAACCTAGGGGTAATACAGGAATAAAGACACAGACCTACTAGAGAATGGACTTGAGGATATGGGGAGCGGGAAGGGTAAGCTGTGACAAAGCGAGAGAGTGGCATGGACATTTATACGCTACCAAATGTAAAATAGATAGCTCGTGGGAAGCAGCCGCATAGCACAGAGAGATCAGCTCGGTGCTTTGTGACCACCTAGAGGGGTGGGATAGGGAGGGTGAGAGGGAGGGAGACGCAAGAGGGAAGAGAGATGGGAACGTGTGTATATGTATAACTGATTCACTTTGTTATAAAGCAGAAACTAGCACACCACTGTAAAGCAATTATAATCCAATAAAGATTAAAAAAATAGAAATTAGTGAAAGTGGGGAAATTGAAAATAAATGTAATACACATCAACATTTCTAGCTTCAAGTCACTGTTGGAAGGGGAAGAGAAGGAAAATGGGCTTTAATATATTAAGTCCTTACTATGTGAAGGTACTTTACACATTTTATTTCATTTATTCCTCAAAACAATCTTATGAGGCAAAGGTTAGCTTTTCCATTTTACTGGTGAGGAAAATATGACTTAAAGAAGTAACTCATTTAAGGCCAAAGAGTGTGTAAATTAATTTTGATTTGATCAGTATATATTAAATGGAAACTGGGATACAAGGGTTGAAGAAGACAAAGTCCCTGACCTTCATAAATGGATGAGATACCCTTTTGGCCTCTCTTGATGTACCTGCTCTCCTCTGCTATTTTGTGTGTAGTAATCTTTTTACTTTATTTTTTTATCTTTTTTTTTTTAAGATTCTTTTCTTGCAAGCTTACCCTCCTAGAACTTTATTTATTTGGTGGCACTGGGTCTTAGTTGTGGCAGGCAGGCTCCTTAGTTGTGGCTCGCTAGCTCCTTAGTTGTGGCATGCATGTGGAATCTAGTTCCCTGACCAGCGATCGAACCCAAGTCCCCTGCATTGGGAACATGGAGTCTTACCCACTGGACCACCAGAGAAGTCCCTGTAATAATCTTTTTAGATGTCTGTCTCCAACTCTGGGCCAAGAGTTCCTATAGGATAGTGACAGAAACACATCCATCTTTGTATCCCTAGTGCTAAATGAATTAACAGATAGCAATCGTTAAATCCAATGTTCAGATAGAGGTGGATCTTATAACAAAAGCCGTGCTGTTTCCTTAACCCATGGAGCCATGGAAAGAGGTAACATGCTGGGAAAATCTGCCTAATGAACTATGACAATGATATGTTCTTCAATGCATGAGCTGTATATCAGCAGGGATAGGATGAATCAGTGTTCACTTTGATTTTGGAAAGAGAGTTGGCTTTGATAATTTATATAAATAATTTCCCCCTTTACACCACATATCATCAGCTTTTACTGAATAACTGGAAATAAAAGTGACTGATAGTGATACAAATTGATATCTTCTCCAAGTTGTTTTGCTTTTAAATATATTTCTCTTGTTATTTAAAGCACAATGATTTACGATAGAAAAATGGCTAAATTCTTCAATCTCCTTTAAATAGTTTTGCCCATAAATGTATCTCTTTTATTATTAAAAACACAGTAAATTCTAATGGATGGTTGGTATAGCTTCCCTAGGAAGGTGTGAAATTGCTTTATCAGATTAATTTAGTAAGACTCAGTTTTTGACAGCTTCTTCAGAAGGCTATAGCAGTAGATAACATACAGGCAAAGCTGTTATAACATAGGGAGCTAAATTATGGTGGTTTAAAATAGAATTTTGTTTATTCAAGTCTCACACAAGATTTTTGAGGTGAGTGTCCAGGTGAGGGCAGCTCAGCTCCACACAGGTGTCTTTCATCTCGTGGGTTCCTCCACATCCTCGGGCTTTGTGTTCATCTGCATGGTCAAGCAGAATCTCAGGCACAGTAGACTGGGAAGGAGGGGATGTCTAGGGCAAGTTATCTTTTCTCATAAGTAACTGAAGTGTAAGTTGCACACTTTACTTCTGCTCATGTTAAATTAGTGATAGCAGTTACGTGGCTACACTTAGCTTCAAGGGCGGTCAGACAATATTGTGTTAACTGGGTAACTCTTTCCTAAACTCTATTGCTGTAGAAGAACGGGAGAATGGATTGTAAGGCAATTAGCAGTCTCCACTGCTAATTGTAATCCTGGAATTGACAGGACAGAAAATGAAGTTTTGGGATGGGTTCTGGAAAATCTTTGGTATCTGTTACCCATAAATGACAATGTGCTAAGCAACTTTCAGAACTTTCATGCATTTTAATCCTGAGAAGAGTTACTTTAGGTTGTCTTGAAAAATCCCTATTCCAATTTGGGGTAGCGGACACAATATAATCTCCACCTCTTTTTTTCTGTGAATCACTCAGAGCTATATGACTTGCCCGTTGCCCAGGTGTCCAGTCAGTTGGTTGTGGATCCTAAAGCACAGATACAAGGAGTTTTGCTTTGCAAAGTATTGAAATGATGGCAGACATGAATGACTTTCTGAGACATTCAGGCTGGGGTGTGATTTTATTTAATAGAAATTTATCAAGTGTTGCTCATTGAAGATGAACCTTTTGACACTGGCTGATATCAAACATTCTTGTTCAGCCATTTTATGTTCTTCAAGTGTTGTGCTAAATCTGCTTAAATGTGAGTTGATAGAATAGAGCCCTTTTGGGGCCCCTGGTGCATCTCAAGTGGTATTTATATTTTGTCCTAAGTTGGACAAATTATCATTATTGAAAGTAACTTGTAGACAGAAAATATAAAAAGTTGTCTACTTAGCTAACCTGGCAATTCAGTGTGAATAGAAGATTTTGTTCTGTTGATCTCTCCTCATTCCCTTCCCTTTCCCCTGCTTTTCCTTCCACACCAGCTTCAGATGCAACTTTGTTTTTTAGTCAAGCCCATTCTGTGCCATGATGTGGGTTGGGGTGTCTGGAGTGCATGCTGATAATGGTGTTGATAGGAGAGACTCAACCATTTTATGGTTGGTCCTGGAACATTTTGGTATAAATAGGGGAATGAATCCTTTTTTACTTTTGTTTTTGAAAATGTTCTGGCTCTACTACAGCCTTGTTACTTAGAGTGGCCTCTGGACCAGCAGGATCAGCATCATCTGGGAACTTGTTAGAAACATGAAAGTTGAAACTCTACTTCAGACTTGCTCAATAAAAATCTGTGTGCTAACCACATCTCCAAATGATTCTACATACATTTAAGCTTGGGAAGCACTGTACTAGAAAATCAGATGTCTGATGAAGTTATCTAGCTCTTTATAGGACTTTAATAAGACTACCAAGATCCACACCTACCCTCCAGGGAAGTCTAATATCAGAGCAAGCCCTTACTACTCTAATATTTAGCTTACTTTTCCTTTATAGCATCTGGAGGTTTCCTTTTCTTTCCTGTAAACTTAAACAAAACAAAACAAAATGAAACCCAGTTCAGAGATGGTTATATTTTATGCAGCATTTCTAGACTTCTGTTGGCTGAGAAGAATTTAGATTATTTTAGTGCACTGGTTTTTGTTTTCTAAAAAAATTTTAACTGACCATAACAGTGCAAGACTAGAAATCAATGACAAGAAGGAAAAAAAGGGCTTCCCTGGTGGCGCAGTGGTTGAGAGTCCACCTGCCGATGCAGGGGACACAGGTTCGTGCCCCGGTCCGGGAAGATCCCACATGCCGCGGAGTGGCTAGGCCCATAAGCCATGGCCGCTAAGCCAGCACGTCCGGAGCCTGTGCTCTGCAACGAGAGGGGCCACGACAGTGAGAGGCCCACATAACGCAAAAAAAAAAAAAAAAGAAGGAAAAAAAAAACTCTGCAAAAACCACAGAAACAGAGAGGCTAAACAACATGCTACTAAACAACAAATGGAACACTGAAGAAATCAAAGGGGAAATAAAAAAATACTGGAGACAAAAGAAAACAAAAACAAAATAACGAAAAACCTATGTCATAGCAAAAGCAGTTCTGAGAGGGAAGTTTATAGCAATATCAGGAAACAAGAAAAATATCAAATAAACAGCCTAACCTTACACTTGAAGGAACTAAAGAAAGAAGAACAGCAAAACCCAAAGTTAGTGGAAGGAAAGAAATCATAAAGATTGAAATGGAAATAAATGAAATATAGACTAAAAAAACTGTAGAAAAGATCAGTAAAACTAAGAGCTGATTCTTTGAGAAGATAAACAAAATAAACATTTAACCAGACTCATCAAGAAAAAGAGATGGTCAAAATCAATAAAATCGGAAATGAAAAAGGAGAAGTTACAACTGACACCACAGAAATACAAAGGATCATAAGAGATTTCTATTAATAACTATATGCTGATAAAATGGTCAACTTAGAAGAAATGGACAAATTCCTAGATAGGTATAATTTCCCGAGACTGAACCAGAAAGAAATAGAAAATATGAACCTTCAAATTACCAGTAATGAAATTGAATTGGTAATAAATAAAACTCCCCCAAAACAAAAGTCCAGGTCCAGACAGCTTCACAGGTGAATTCTACCAAACATTTAAAGATGAGTTAACACCTATTCTCAAATTATTCCAAAAAGTTGAAGAGGAAGGAGCACTTCCAAACTCACTCTTTGTGGCCAGCATCACCCTGATACCAACCCAGACAAAGAAATCACAATAAAAGAAAATTACAGGCCAATATCACTGATGAATACAGATGGAAAAACTGCAGATGGAATCCAACAATACATTAAAAGCATTATACCCCATGATCATCTGGAATTTATTCCAGGGGTGCAAGGATATTTCATATCTACAAATCAATCAGTGTGATACACCACATTAACAAACTGAAGAAATGAAATCATATGATCATCCCAACACATGTAGAAAAAACTTTTGACAAAATTCAATATCCATTTATGATAAAAACTTTTAACAAAGTGGGTATAGAGGGAACATACCTCAACACAATAAAGGTCATATATGATAAACCCACAGCTAACATCATACTCAACAGTAAAAAGCTGAAAGCATTTTCTCAAATTCAGGAACAAGGATGCCCATTCTCATCACTTTTATTCAACACAGTATTAGAAGTCCTAGCCTCAGCAATCAGACAAGAAAAAGAAATAAAAGGAATTCAAAATGGAAAGGAAGAAATAAAACCGTCATCATTTGCAGATGACATGATACTATATACAGAAAATCCTTATGCCACTAAAAATTATTAGAACTAATAAATAAATTTGGTAAAGTAGCAGGACAAAAAATTAACATATGGAATTACGTTACATCTCTATATATTAACAATGAACTAGCAGAAAGAGAAATTAAGCAAAGAATCCTATTTACAATGCCATCAGAAAGAATCAGATACCCAGGAATAAACCTACCTAAGGAGGTAAAAGACCTGTACTTGGAAAACTATAAGACAGTGATGAAACTGACTCAAACAGATGGAAAGATATACTGTGTTCATGGATTGGAAGAACTAATATTGTTAAAATGATCATAATGCCCAAGGAAATCTACAGATTCAATATGACCCCTATGATAATAACAATGGCATTTGTCACAGAAGTAGCACAAATAATTTTAAAATTTGTATGGAAACAAAAACGACCTTGAAAAGTCAAAAAAACCTTGAGAAAAAGAACAGAGCTGGAGGTTTCATGCTCCGTGACTTCAGACTACAGTACAAAGTTACAGTCATCAAAACAGTATGGTACTGGCACAACGGCAGACACACAGACCAGTGGAACAGAATCGAGAGCCCAGAAATAAACCCACACACTTATGGTCAATTAATCTAGGGCAAAGGAGGCAAGAATATACATGAGGAAAAAAAGTCTCTTCAATAAGTGGTTCTGGGAAAACTGCACAGTTACATGCAAAAGAATGAAATTAGAACATTTTGTCACACAATATACAAAAATAAAGTTGAAGTAGGTAATGACCTAAATATGAGACTGGAAACCATAAAATTCCTAGAGGAAAACATAGGCAGAACATTCTTTGACATAAGTTGTAGCCATATATATATATATATATATATATATATATATATATATATAAAATCTGTCTACTAAGACAAAGGAAACAAGAGCAAAAATAAACAAATGGAACCTAATTAAACTCAAAAGCTTTTGGACAGCAAAGCAAAACATTGAAAATACAAAAAGACAACCTGCTGAATGGGAGAAAATATTTGCAGATGATATGACAAATGAGGGGTTAATATCCAAAATGTGTAAACAGTTCATTCAGTTCAATATCAAAAACCAATCTGATTAAATATGGACTGAAAATCTGAATATTTTTCCAAAGAAGACATACATGTGTTCAACACATACATGAGAAGATTCTCAATGTTGCTATCATCAGGGAAATGCAAATCAAAACCACAATGAGATATCATCCCACATCTGTCAGAATGGCTATCAACAAAACACACACACACACACACACACACACACACACAAATAACAAATGTTGGTGAGGATATGAAGAAAAGGGAACCCTCATACACTGTTGGTGGGAATGTAAATTGGTGCTGCCACTGTGGAAAATAGTATGGCCATTTCTCAAAAAACTAAAAACAGAACTACCTTATGACCCAGCAATTCCACTCCTGGGTATATATCTAAAAATACTGAAAACACTAATATGAAAAGATACAGGCACCCTAATGTTCCTAGCAACATTATTTACAATAGCCAAGATGTGGAAGCAACCTAAGTGTCCATTAACAGATGAATGGATAAAGAAGTTGTGGTAAACATATACAATGGAATACTACTCAGCCGTTATAAATAATGAAAAATGCCACTTGCAGCAACATGGAGAAACCTCTTCTTGATAGCTGTGAAGTTTCTTGGATTATGTATTTCTACAGGGTAGACTATATCTGTCAAGGCGAGAATTTTTAACGAAGGGTACCTTTCAAAGGAAGTCTTTAAAATATCAGAGTTCCTTATGTCTGCAGATTGAGATTTTAGTTTATCTGGAACAGACCTTGTTTAGGAATATTTTAGTATGGCCATTTAGCTTTTTTTTTTTTTTCCTTTGATACCTCTCTCACTGGATTCCTTTTTTTTCTTTTAACATCTTTATTGGAGTATAATTGCTTTACAATGGTGTGTTAGTTTCTGCTTTATAACAAAATGAATCAGTTATACATATATCCTCATATCTCCTCCCTCTTGCATCCCCCTCCCACCCACTCTAGGTGGTCACAAGGCACTCAGCTGATCTCTCTGTGCTATGTGGCTGCTTGCCACTAGCTATCTATTTTACATTTGGTAGTATATGTAAGTCCATGCCACTCTCTCACTTCAACCCAGCTTAACCTTCCCCCTCCCCGTGTCCTCAAGTCCATTCTCTACATCTGTGTCTTTATTCCTGTCCTACCCCTAGGTTCTTCATAACCTTTTTTTTTTTTTTTAAGATTCCATATATTTCTGTTAGCATACAGTAGTTGTTTTTCTCTTTCTGAGTAACTTCACTCTGTATGACAGACCCTAGGTCCATCCACCTCACTACAAATAACACAATTTTGTTCCCTTTTATGGCTGAGTAATATTCCTTTGTATATATGTGCCACATTTTCTTTATTCATTCACCTGTCGATGGACACCTAGGTAGCTTCCAGGTCCTGGCTATTGTAAAAAGAGCTGCAACGAACATTGTGGTACATGACTCTTTTTGAATTATGGTTTTCTCAGGGTATATGCCCAGTAGTGGGATTGCTGGGTCGTATGGTAGTTCTACTTTTAGTTATTAAGGAACCTCCATACTGTTCTCCATAGTGGCTGTACCAATTAATATTCCCACCAACAGTGCAAGAGGGTTCCCTTTTCTCCACACCCTCTCCAGCATTTATTGTTTCTAGATTTTTTGATGATGGCCATTCTGACTGGTATGAGATAATAATCGCATTGTAGTTTTGATTTGCATTTCTGTAATGATTAATGATGTTGAGCATTCCTTCATGTGTTTGTTGGCAATCTGTATATCTTCTTTGGCGAAATGTCTATTTAGGTCTTCTGCCCATTTTTGGATTGGGTGGTTTGTTTTTTGGATATTGAGCTGCATGAGCTGCTTGTAAATATTGGAGATTAATCCTTTGTGAGTTGCTTCATTTGCAAATATTTTCTCCCATTCTGAGCGTTTTCTTTTCGTCTTGTTGATGGTTTCGTTTGCTGTGCAAAACCTTTGAAGTTTCATTACGTCCCATTTGTTTATTTTTGTTTTTATTTCCATTTCTCTAGGAGGTGAGTCAAAAAGGATCTTGCTGTGATTTATGTCATAGAGTGTTCTGCCTATGTTTTCCAGCCTAGTGTATGGCCTTACATTTAGGTATTTAATCCATTATGAGTTTATTTTTGTGTATGGTGTTAGGGAGTGTTCTCATTTCATTCTTTTACATGTAGCTGTCCAGTTTTCCCAGCACCACTTATTAAACAGACTGTCTTTTCTCCATTGTATATTCTTGCCTCCTTTATCAAAGATAAGGTGACCATATGTGTGTGGGTTTATCTCTGGGATTTCTATCCTGTTCCATTGATCTATATTTGAGTTTTTGGGCCAGTACCATACTGTCTTGATTACTGTAGCTTCGTAGTATACTCTGAAGTCAGGGAGCCTGATTCCTCCAACTCCATTTTTCTTTCTCAAGATTGCATTGGCTATTCGGGGTCTTTTATGTTTCCATACAAATTGTGAAATTTTTTGTTCTAGTTCTGTGAAAAATGCCAGTGGTAGTTTGATAGGGATTGCATTGAGTCTGTAGATTGCTTTGGGTAGTATAATCATTTTCACAATATTGATTCTTCCAAACCAAGAACATGGTTATCTCAACAACTGTTTGTACCATCTTTAATTTCTTTCATCAGTGTCTTATAATTTTCTTCATACAGGTCTTTTGTCTCCTTAGGTAGGTTTATTCCTAGGTATTTTATTCCTTTTGTTGCAGTGGTAAATGGGAATGTTTTCTTAATTTCACTTTCAGATTTTTCATCATTAGTGTATAGGAATTCAAGAGATTTCTATGCATTAATTTTGTATCCTGCTACTTTACCAAATTCATTGATTAGCTCTAGTAGTTATCTGGTAGCATCTTTAGGATTCTCTATGTATAGTATAATGTCATCTGCAAACAGTGACAGCTTTACTTCTTCTTTTCCAATTTGGACTCCTTTTATTTCTTTTTTTTCTCTGATTTCTGTGCCTAAAACTTCCAAAACTATGTTGAATAATAGTGGTGAGAGTGGGCAACCTTGTCTTGTTCTTGATCCTAGTGGAAATGCTTTCAGTTTTTCCCCTTTGAGGATGATGTTGGCTGTGGGTTTGTCATATATGGCCCTTATTATGGTGAGGAAAGTTCCCTCTGTGCCTACTTTCTGCAGGGTTTTTATCATAAATGGGTGTTGAATTTTGTCGATAGCTTTTTCTGCATCTATTGAGATGATCATATGGTTTTTCTGCTTCAATTTGTTAAGATGGTGTATCACATTGATTGGTTTGCGTATATTGAAGAATCCTTGCATTCCTGGAATAAACCCCACTTGATCATGGTGTATGATCCTTTAAATCTGCTGTTGGAGTCTGTTTGCTAGTATTTTGTTGACGATTTTTACATCTATATTCATCAGTGATATTGGCTTGTAGTTTTCTTGCTTTGTGACATCTCTGTCTGGTTTTGGTATCAGGGTGATGGTGGCCTCGTAAAATGAGTTTGGGAGTGTTCCTCCCTCTGCTATATTTTGGAAGAGTTTGATAAGGATAGGTGTTAGCTCTTCTCTAAATGTTTGATAGAATTTGCCTGTGAAGCCATCTGGTCTTGGGCTTTTGTCTGTTCAAAGATTTTTCATCACAATTTTAATTTCAGCGCTTGTGATTGGTCTGTTCATATTTTCTATTTCTTCCTGGTCCAGTCTCCGAAGGTTGTGCCTTTCTAAGAATTTGTCCATTTTGTCCAGTTTATTGGCATATAGTTGCTTGTAGTAATCTCTCATGATTCTTTGTATTTCTGCAGTGTTAGTTGTTACATTTCCTTTTTTATTTCTAATTCTGTTGATTTGAGTCTTCTCCCTTTTTTTCTTGATGAGTCTGGCTAATGGTTTATCGATTTTGTTTATCTTCTGAAAGAACCAGATTTTAGTTTTATTGATCTTTGCTATTGTTTCCTTCATTTCTGTTTCATTTATTTCTGATCCGATCTTTATGATTTCTTTCCTTCTACTAACGTTGGGGTATTTGGTTCTTCTTTCTCTAATTGCTTTAGGTGTAAGGTTAGGTTGTTTATTCGAGATGTTTCTTGTTTCTTAAGGTAGGAATTTATTGCTGTAAACTTCCCTCTTAGAACTGCTTTTGCTGCATCCCGTAGGTTTTGGGTCGTCGTGTTTTCATTGTCATTTGCTTCTAGGTATTTTTTGATTTCCTCTCTGATTTCTTCAGTGATCTCTTGGTTGGTTATTAAGTATTGTATAGTTTAGCCTCCATGTGTTTGTATTTTTTACAGATTTTTTCCTGTAATTGATATCTAGCCTCATAACTTTGTGGTCAGAAGAGATACTTGATAGGATTTCAATTTTCTTAAATTTACCAAGGCTTGATTTGTGACTCAAGATATGATCTATCCTGGAGAATGTTCCATGAGCACTTGAGAAGAATGTGTATTTTGTTGTTTTTGGATAGAATGTCCTATAAATATCAATTAAGTCCATCTTGTTTAATGTATCATTTAAAGCTTGTGTTTCCTTATTTATTTTCATTTTGGATGATCTGTTGATGGGTGAAAGTGGGGTGTTTAATCCCCTACTATGAATGTGTCACTGTTGATTTCTCCTTTTATTGCTGTTAGTATTTGCCTTATGTATTGAGGTGCTCCCATGTTGGATGCATAAATATTTACAATTGTTATATCTTCTTCTTGGATTGATCCCTTGATCATTATGTAGTGTCCTTCTTTGTCTCTTGTAATAGTCTTTGTTTTAAGGTCTATTTTGTCTGATATGAGATTTGCTACTCCAGCTTTCTTTTGGTTTCCATTTGCATGGAATATCTTTTTCCATCCCCTCACTTTCAGTCTGTATGAGTCCCTAGGTCTGAAGTGGGTTTCTTGTAGACAGCATATATACGGGTCTCGTTTTGGTATCCATTCAGCCAGTCTATGTCTTTCGGTTTGAGCATTTAATCCATTTACATTTAAGGTAATTACTGATATGCATGTTCCTATTACCATTTTCTTAATTGTTTTGGGTTTGTTATTGTAGGTCTTTTCCTTCTCTTGTGTTTCTTGCCTAGAGAAGTTCCTTTAGCATTTGTTTTAAAGCTGGTTTGGTGGTGCTGAATTCTCTTAGCTTTTGCTTGTCTGTAAAGGTTTTAATTTCTCCATCAAATCTGAATGAGATCCTTGCTGGGTAGAGTAATCTTGGTTGTAGGTTTTTCCCTTTCATCACTTTAAATATGTCCTGTCACTCCCTTCTGGCTTGCAGAGTTTCTGCTGAAGAATCAGCTGTTAATCTTATGGGGATTCCCTTGTATGTTACTTGCTTTTTCCTTTGCTGCTTTTTTTTCTTTGTATTTAAGTTTTGATAGTTTGATTAATATGTGTCTTGGTGTGTTTCTCCTTGGATTTATCCCTTATGGGACTCTCTGTGCTTCCTGGACTTGATTAACTGTTTCCTTTCCCATATTAGGGAAGTTTTCAACTATAATCTCTTCAAATATTTTCTCAGTCTCTTTTTCTATTCTTCTTCTGGGACCCCTATAATTCGAATGTTGATGCGTTGAATATTGTCCCTGACGTCTCTGAGACTGTCCTGAATTCTTTTCTTTCTTTTTTCTTTATTCTGCTATGCAATAGTTATTTACACCATTTTATCTTCCAGATCACTTATCCGTTCTTCTGCCTCAACTATTCTATTGATCCCTTCTAGAGAATTTTTAATTTCATTTACTGTGGTGTTCATCATTGTTTATTTGCTCTTCAGTTCTTCTAGGTCCTTGTTAAACGTTTCTTGTATTTTCTCCATTCTATTTCCAAGATTATGGATCATCTTTAGTATCATTATTCTGAATTCTTTTCAGGTAGACTGCCTATTTCCTCTTCATTTGTTAGGTCTGGTGGGTTTTTACCTTGCTCCTTCATCTGCTGTATGTTTCTCTGTCTTCTCATTTTGCTTATCTTATCGTGTTTGGGGTCTCCTTTTCTCAGGCTGCAGGTTCATAGTTCTTGTTGTTTTTGGTGTCTGCCCTCAGTGGCTAAGGTTGGTTCAGTGGGTTGTGTAGGTTTCCTGGTGGAGGGGACTAATGCCTGGGTTCTGGTGGATGAGGCTGGATCTTGTCTTTCTGGTTTGCAGGTCCACCTCTCGTGGTGTGTTTTGGGGTGTCTGTGACCTTATTATGATTTTAGGCAGCCTCTCTGCTAATGGGTGGGGTTGTGTTCCTGTCTTGTTAGTTGTTCGGTGTAGGGTGTCCAGCACTGTATCATGCTGGTCGTTGAGTGGAGCTGGGTCTTGGTGTTGAGATGGAGATCTCTCGGAGATTTTCCCTGTTTGGTATTACGTGGAGCTGGGAGGTCTCTGATGGACCAATGTCCTGAACTTGTCTCTCCCACCTCAGAGACACAGCCCTGATGCGTTTTTCTTCTATTTATTTTGAGTGAATTATAGGCCCTCCCCGCTCTGATACTCACTAGGGTTTAAGCATGATCCTCTGCACATAATTTAAAAATCAAAACACCAACTGGCGGATTTAAGCAAACCCCCTATTTTTAGAACAGTATTAAAAATAATTGCAGATTTTATTTTTGGCCACACAGCCAAGCAGCAACAGAGGAGGCTCCTGGGCGTTCCTCCATCCCTCAGTGCAGAGCTGGGCTGACCATTTCCTTGCTCGGGCAGCTGCCTCTCCTCTGCTCATCTTTCAAATTTCCCTTTCTACAGGAAGTTTAGCTAGCCAACCATAGGCAAAGTTATTTTCCTTTATCTCTGTACACTATAGCATCTTCAATAAAGCTGTCTTTATTGGTTTAATCCATGTTGAATGTAGTTTATAAAGGGAAAGGACAAGTACCTTTGTATAGCATATACAGACAAAGCATCAGTCCATGGGGTCCATAAGAAGGGCAGGGCAGACAATACTTTTCCCTGGGAACAGTAGCTCTAATTCCAGGAAAGGTTCTCAGCTGAAGTCTGTGCAGCCACAAGCACCCTCCTCCAGCCCCAATCTCAGCCCCTGCTTCAGCTGGGTTCCCATTTCCCATGCCTCCCGACTTCCTTAACCCCTGATGAAGAGCCCCAGGAGCTAAGGCTAAGAAGATCATGTCCTTAGGGCATGCATCCCATGTTTGGGAGAAGAAATATACACCACTGAACACGGAGCACATGGGAGATGGAAGTGACACCATGGTGCAGGGAGGGGGAGAGGCAGGCACCCCAAGAGGTGGAAGGGCCTGGCCCCCAGCCAGACCTGAAGATGGCGCTGCTTCCAGGTGTTCTTAGCAAAAGAAGAAACTCCTACAACCTAAGGGGAGGAGTTGTCCCATTTATACACAACATTGTAAACATATATGGTCCTGTTGTTACATGTGATTCAGTTTGGTGTTTGCATGTCTGTCTGTCCATCTGTCAGGCTGGGGGCTGGATGTCAGGAGCCTTGCTGGGCTACCTCCCCTTCCTACTGCCCCCACCTTCCTACCCCAGGAATGGAACCTGGAACAGGTATGGTCCCCCATCTTGGTGGGATCTGGCAGGCAGGGCCTGAGCCTCTGCCTCCACTCTGGCTCCAGAGTCCTTGGTGAGTGCATGTATGTACGTGGAGAACCTGAGTGGAAGTGTGTACAAGGGGGAGGTCATGTCATGGGGGACGGGGGGGCGGAGAGGGGGGCTGTTGGAGGCAAGGCCTGCCTGGCGTGGCTGGCTCACGAGTGGATTCTCCATGGGTCTCTGGGTGGAGATTCTCAGCAACCAGGGTCCGCAGTCAGCACCCCTCACAGCACACAAGCTAACCCTGGATGGTCTTCAGGGGCATCAAGTATGAGTCCATGCCGACAAGGCACTTGTAATGGTCCCCACAGGATAGCCGCCGTCCAAGCTCCCTGACCCGGCAGGGCCTCAGACATGGTCACAGCTACATCTTCGGTTGCTATTCCTTGCCGGTCTTCTGCATGGCCTCCTGCGTGCTGCTCTCACCGCTGCTGGTAGAAGGCATCTCTTTCCTCGCCTGTTTAGAGAACTCGGGCGTGGTGCATGTGCTGGGAGGGCCGTTTAGGACTGCCCCCTGGAGGAGTGTGCCTCTCTCCTCGGCTTCACCTGGCTCCTCGCCTGTGCAGGGGATGGCATCAGCCTCCATGTACCATGGCTTCCCAAGCTCCAGAATGTCATCCACATCCAAGTCAGCATCCCTGTCCCGACTCTCTTGGCCGCGGTACGTGAGGAAGCCAGAGCCTGGAAAACCACCTCCCAGGAGAGTGGTGGCCCGCCTCCACCTCCGTGGGCTCCACTCATGCCCCAGGGTGGTGCTGTTCTCATGCTCCACGTCCAGGGTATCAGTCGATCCAGGGCATCATTCACAGCCATGCAGGAGCCTCTGCCCTTTGTCTTGTTTCCTCCGTTTCATTTTCCCAATCAGAGCATTCAGTAGGGTCTGCAGGAAGGCCTACTTCCTCCTTCCTGCCGGCCCCCCGCCTGCTAAGTCATTGGTTCAGACACTCAGCAGAGCCGCCAGGGGGCTTCTCTAGCGGGACCCCGTGGCCGGGTATGCGGGCGGATTCCCCCTGGCTGCCTGGTGGCGGCGGCAGTCATGACGACTCCTCTATAGTATCTTGTATACGGTTCCATTAGGGATCTTAACCCATATTAGTAGTTTATCTAGATACCTGTTTCCTCCCTACACCATGAACACCTGGAGGACAGGAAATGCACTTTATTTCTGTTTCTCTATTGCCTATAACATCCAGAGGCACAGAGGTCGGTCTTGATAAATAAACCCATGTTACTGAATAATGAAATTCATTTCAAAACTTAGGGTGAAGCAAAGGGTTGAATCTTTCAGATAAACTGGTGTATTTCCTTCTAATAATAATGAAGGATACATACCTCATTCTCTGTCAGAAACTCAGAGCAAATTTCTGGTGAGCATTTCTATAGCTCCTCAGTATTCCCTTGTTTGCTTGTAGCTGCCCTTGGTCCTATTTTAATCATCTTTGATCTTTTTTTTTTAAAATAAATTTATTTATTTATTTTTGGCTGTGTTGGGTCTTCGTTGCTGCATGTGGGCTTTCTCTAGTTGCGGTGAGAGGGGGCTACTATTTGTTGCGGTGCATGGGCTTCTCATTGCAGTGGCTTCTTCTTGTTGCGGAGCACGGGTTCTAGGTGTGCAGGCTGCAGTAGTTGTGGTGCTCATGGTCTAGAGTGAAGGCTCAGTAGTTGTGGTGCACAGGCTTAGTTGCTCCGTGGCATGTGGGATCCTCCCAGACCAGGGCTCGAACCCGTGTCCGCTGCATTGGCAGACAGATTCCCAACCACTGTGCCACCAGGGAGGTCCCATCATCTTCAGTCTTATTCTGCCTGTGTTTTATTATAAGCAATCCCAAGTGTTTTTAAAGATGTAAAGACCTAAGTAAAAACCAAAGAACACCATGAGTCTGTGTTACTGACAAGGGCCCTTGGATCCTTTAATCAGTAGAAACTGATAAGAGGCCAGATGAGAATTTCAGGTAAGGCTTTATTGAGGCTACTTCTGTAGCTCCAAGGAGCAAAAACAAGAAACAGGTGTCTTTACTGTTCCCTGAGAGAAGCTCTGTGGGTTCTTAAATGGGATAATAGAAGGGGCAGGTCCACGGGTCCACAGGAGGCCCACCTTAGGCGGTCTGCTCACCTCTGTGGTGGTGCCGTGTGCAGGAATCATGCCACAGTACCCTGTTTTTTCTCCTGGCACCTCAGAAATGGCAGTTGGTTTGTGGCCTTTTTGTATCCTATTGTGCATAATTACCCCAACTGCACATGAGTGTAGTTATTTTTAGTCATTCATAGTTTCTTTGTATTTTGTTACTGGAGGAGACCTTTGTCCTGGTGCAAGCACTCTGGTAAAGAATCCCAGGTCCCAGCCTATCTCAGCTGGATTCAAGGGGTTGCCCTTAGCAGCATCTTGGGACCAGAAGGGAAGGGAACCAATGCCCTTAATGTTTCTGAAGGAGGGGAGAACATTCACTTTTTTTTTAATCCATCAGAGTTAGAGAGGAATCTCCCTGAGCAATTTGTTAAGTCCTTACCTAGGACCAGTTTAAGGAAAGGTATTGAGATTCTCTGACCTGCTGGGTGTGTTAGTACATTATACAGTCAAATTTGGAATATGTGATCCACATATTTTCCAGAAGGCTTTGAATTCCAACAATGCCTAAAACATTTACCAGCAATTTTTAGACCATAAGGCAGTTTTTTAAAACTGTAAGGCAATTTTAAACTGGAAATACAATTGACTTTCTAAATGCCGTGGGGAAGAAAAAAATTAGTGAATTAGAAACTGAACTGAAGTCAATTCTCTAATCTTTATTTCTTCTTCTTATACCCATCTACTTATCCACATCTATTTTCTCTCCCCACATGTTCCCTTTTCTATTACTCTAAGTCTAACATGCAGCTTTCAGTTTTTTAATACTTTTTTTGGAGTGACTCAGGAACACATGAGCTTTCTCTCCCTACTCCAGAAACTTCCACACCATTGCCTGTAAGCCCCATGGAAGCTTGAATTGCTTGATTCTTCATTTACCTTCTAGTTTAGGATATGTGTGGCTCAGAGGACCTAGAGAAAGAAGGGCCTTCATCTTCAAAGTTCCAAGATAATAATGTAATTATATGATGAATTCAAGTCTTTGAAAGTCTATGCCTGGAATCTAACTGCATCCTGAGTTCCCAAAAAACAAATTTGTGTCATCTGATCACTTTCTTTCTATTCACCATGAAACTTTTCTCCTTGTCCCTCCTAGTCTGAAAAAACACTTGTTTTGCTTAAATATTACACAAACATGTTTCACTGGGCAGAAAGAGAAGTGCAGAGGTCAGGAGGGAGGGTCCTCTAAGGTAACTAAGAAGCTCCTTGGAGTTTCCCATGTCTTTATTATAGAGCTGCCGGAGCTTTGATAGAAGTTACCTGCATGGCTGCAGGTACAACCCTACCTTTATAGACTAGCATGTCTTCTACTCCCTGGGACAGCCTGAAGGTCTTCCCATGACTTAACTGCCTTCCTATACCTTATATCTCAGGCCAGGGGAGAGTAAACTATAGCTCATGGGCCAAATTTTATGTTTTTTTTTTTAATGACACTCCTGTTTAATGCTTTCAATGTTTAATTCTGATTTTATATTAACATTGTAACTCTTGCTTTTTTATTTTTTAAAATAAATTTATTTATTTTATTTATTTTTGGCTGTGTTGGGTCTTCGTTGCTGCGCGTGGGCTTTCTCTATTTGTGGTGAGCAGGGGCTACTCTTCGTTGCAGTGTGCGGGCTTCTCATTGCGGTGGATTCTCTTGTTGCAGGGCACAGACCCTAGGTGCGCAGTGTTCAGTAGTTGTGGCTCATGGGCTCAGTAGTTGTGGCTCGCAGGCTCTAGAGCACAGGCTCAGTAGTTGTGGCACACGGGCTTAGTTGCTCTGCTGCATGTGGGATCTTCCCAGACCAGGGCTCGAACCCACGTCCCCTGCATTGGCAGGTGTATTCTTAACCACTGTGTCACCAAGGAAGCCCAAATTTTATGTTTTTATATGGTTTACAAATTAAGAATGGCTTTTACATTTTTAAATGGTTGACGAAAAAACTAAAAGAAGAATAATATTTTGTGATGCATGAAAACTTATGTGAAATTCCAATTCTGAAATATATATATTTTACATATTGTCCACAGTTGCTTTCATGCTACAAGGCAGAATTGAGCAGTTGTGACAGAGACTATGGACCTCACAAGGTCTAAGATATTTACTTGTTTGCTCTTTATAGAAAATACTTGCTGACTCTGTTTCTCTCTGCTCCTGTATTCCCTTGTCTGTGTAGGCTGTTTCTAAGTTGTTCCAGGACCCCTTGGATGTATAGGCCCATCCGTTCACTGTTTCCACTGGGAAAAAAAAACATTCCCATCAAATTTTTACATATATTTTGAGGATCTTTACTGAATTTTGGGGAAGGGACGTAGGAAGGGATCACAGGCATATTGCACATCTTGCCACTTTTCTTGCTATCGCACCTTTTTCTACTTCTTCCTTTCCCCCCTCTCCATCTGGCTTCACCGAGAATTTCCTCCAGGTCACTTCCACACACTCTGAGGTTCCCTGCAGGTCTCAGCATCTATCCCAGGCAGGCTTATTGAGGAGTGACTTCCAAACAAAGGTAGTACTGTCCCTGAAAAAGAATTCTAGTGAACATAATTTTCTCCATTTCATTACTATGGGAGAACAATAGTTCTGTAGAGATTTAGCTGAGGCTCAGAGCCTTTGCTAGGTGCTAATGACTTTGCTTTCTAAGACTCTTAAGCTGGATCTCAGTTGGATCCCAAGTCTCTTTATGGACCACTTTGTCCATGCATTCTTTCCGACCTCAGATCTCTGGATGGTCTTTCAGCTTTAATCCTCTTGCCTGTATCAGTGAAAGAAGAGTGAAAGAAGAGATCAGAGGCTGTTCTTTCAGGCACTTTCAGCTACTTAAACCCATAATTATAGAAGTCTGATTTTTATTGTACAATGCTTAGCAATTTAGTTTTTAATCAAAACATCACACTCAGAACTTTAGTTGGAATGGTGGGTCAGTGATCTATTGTTACATGGAAGGATTGCTTAGTGAGTAGCTGGGATTATTAAAATATACAGCAGTGTCAGAAATTCTGGCTGGAGTCCTGATTGAGAGTGATTAGAGGTTATTTATCAAACTCTTCTGAAAGCTATTCTTTGTTCTCCTGATCATGGTTTTAGAAGAGAGTTCTTCTTGGGAGCATAGTTACAGACAGTAAAATATGTATGTGAAATACATATTTTATTTAATAATATAACATTTTATTTCTTTCAGCATATAGATAGAGAAATATAGGAAAAATATTTGCATATCACCATACATTTCTGATCAAGATAGAGTCATAAATTCTTCTCCAAACATGTTGGAATGATATATAACATATAAAAGACCCTATGTGGGCTCGTAATCTAGAGGAACATCTCTCTGGGCAGAAAATCAAAGGTGTGATTGAGGTTCAAAGTATAGGTTTTCTGGGCTTCAGGTTACATGTATATAGGGACTGTATAGGGCTCACTGTTTAATGTCCCCTGCTCCGGAAATGAGGCATAAAGAGGCTATTGTGGGCTTATGACTAATTTGTGAGCCTGAGGGGTTGGGATTCAGCCTCACCAATATCAACCGAGCAAGTCTCCCACTGGCTCAGTGACTGAACTGGATTTGTTATATTTCCCCAAATCACTCTGGGATAAGGACTTTGAATCATCAATATAAGTCCACCTGGGATGGAGACGAGAGAGAGAGAAAGAGAGAGAAGGCAAAAGATCCCATTCAACAAATCTGAGATTCAAATTCTACAACAAATGAAGCAATTTTAAGCCAACAGCGAAGATAAAATAAATCAACAATCAGATGAAAAAATTAGTTTAGATAAAAATAATAACACAACAAATCCCAAAGCTATAAAGCAGATTGACAATTTTGACTATATAAAGATAAAAAGAAATTTGCATTGCAAAAGTCACTGCATTTACTGATGGCGACAGGATTTGACTGCTTAAGAAGACTCATAGGATCCCAAATGACAATGGCTTTCAAATCTACAGTTTATTTTAGGAAAATGATGTAATATAGCAACAAGATTAAAATAAGCATATGCATCACAGCCAAGGGCAGCCTGGAGAGGCTAGGTGCAAACTTCAACCATACTCTGTCTGGAGGGCTGTACCAGGATGTACTTTATCTCTCAGATCAGGAACCACTGATGTATGGTGGCTTCCTTCCTTCCACAAAATATCTCAGAACCAGGGAGCCCCCAAAGGAGCCTCAGATGGGGCTTATTCTTACCTTGCTGGTCACTTAGGCATATTCCTTCCATGTAAGAGCTTAAGTCAGAGCTCCTCTAGGAGTCTTAGTGAGGCTGGGTACAAATCATCAGTCTCACTGCTAACAATCAACAATGCTAACAAGCTGGTATAAACTATTATGCCAAAACTCACCTAAAACCCATGGTTTCAAAGCAACACTATTAATCAGTTCATTTCATTCCTTGATCAATGCTGTGCATGTGTTTCTGCCAAACAGTTCAGGCTAATTCCAGACCTGCAGGAAGTAATCCTTGCAACACAGCCACCATAAACAAAGTCAAAAGACAAGTGACAAACTAGGAAAATGAAGTGCAGTTTACATTGTAGAAAAAAGGTCAATTTCCCTAATATATAAAGAATTTCTACAAATAAATTTTGAAAAGACTATCAGCCCAACTGAAAAATAGTCAAAGGATATGAAGAGACACCTTACAGAAATGAAAAAATTCTTAAACATAAGAAAATAAGAATACGAAAAAGTGTTCAGTTTTGTTCATGATAAGGAAATGCTTATTGAAACTACTGAAATGCCATTTCTCACCTATCGTTGGCAAATATCAGAAAGTTTGAGTACACATTGTGTTGGCAAGGCTATCAGCCAACCACTCTCCTCACAGCTGGTGGGTCCTTTCTTTCTTTCTTTCTTTCTCTTTCTTTCTCTCTTCCTTCCTTCCTCCCTTCCTCCCTCCCTCTCTCCCTTCTCTCTCCCTTTCTTTCCTTTTCTTTCCTTCTTTTCCTTCCTTCCTTCCTTCCTTCTTTCCTTCCTTCCTTTCGATATTTTTGCTTGTTTGATGTGGACCATTTCCAAAGTCTTTATTGAACTTGCTAGAATATTGACTCTTTTATGTTTTGGTCTTTTGGCCGCGAGTCATGTGGGATTCTAGCTCCCCAACCAGGGATCGAACCTGCACCCCCTGAATTGGAAGGTGACGTCCCAACCACTGGACCACCAGGGAAGTCCCAAAGTGAGTCCTTTCTTGAAAGGGTATCTGAGAATCACATTTCATTGTCTACTGTGGTAAGACAACTTTGATGGAGGATTTTTATATCCACAAGCCCTTATACCAGGAATGATTTTTCTTAAGGTATAAATCAGTCAGTGTCTTCCCATTGTACCCAGCCGACATCTTAATGTCTCTACTCCTTGTTCCTTGCATTCCAGGTATCTTTCACCTGGGATGCAAGAAATAACAATGCAAATAAAAATTGATATGATAAGGTAGTCTACCTAATTAACTAATGACTAAAAAGAAAGCCTCTCAATTTTAGAAGTTTAAAAGATGAAAAAAATATATATTCTGGATAAAAGTTATAAGATTCAACTCTGCTATTGTCATGTATAACAAAAGCAGCCACAGGACAATATGTAAACAAATGGGTGTGGCTGTATGCCAATAAAAGTTTATTTATGAACAGGATTTATTTATGGATTTAACACATGGGCCATTGTTTGCTTATACCCCGAAGATATAAAGTAATAATTTCATTTGGGAAATTCTAGTCAGTGGGAGTTTAGAGGAGGGAGAACTTGCATTTAGCTAGCAAACATCTAAGAGGACTTCACGAGGATGATGATACCTAATATGGAACCTTAGCACTGGGTGAAATCTCAGCTTGGGGGTATGGTAGGGAGAAAGGTGAGGGTGAGGCAGGAGGGATGCTCTTGTTGGAGGAAAATATGTCAGCAAAAGCACAGTGGAGTTGGTTAACAAGAGGGTGTGTAGTAGCAACTCACTGGTTTAAGAATAGTATATATTAAGTGGACTAAAAGGGATATAGGTGGGAAGGCATGTTTGGGCAAGACCAAGAAAGGTTCAATCAGGCAGAGGAGAATGTGTTTATTATGTAGTCACCTTGGGTGGGTTGATGCTGAGCCACTGAGTCAGAGATTGGCATGGTCAGTCATGCCTTAGGAAGTCTGGTGCTCTGAGGGCCTGAAGCTTAAATAATTAGGGGGGTGCTCTTCAAGAATGAATTTGACATTAGGTAGGGGACCTTGGAAGGGGCTCATGTGAGTGTTGGGTTCTGAAATCTAAGTTTCACTAGCCTCCTAGAACACCCACCTGTGCAGGAGATATTAAATGGGGTGGCTACAATACTAGTCTTGGTAAGAAATAACAAGAATTAGACATGTAAATGGCAGAGGAAATTGGGAAGATGGGACAAACATCAGACTCTTTTGAGGTAAAAGTGTAGGGCTTGGCAACTGGGAAGCTAAAAATAGACAGATTTACAGCATCTGCTGGAGGCAAAGAAGAGGAGGAGACAAAGATAGAGCTGAGATTTACAGTTTATAAGGGATAAAAAAAGGTGGTGATGACATAAACAGAAAAAGATAACACAAAAGGAGGTGCAGGTTTTCCAAGGAAGAGAATGCACTCAATTTTGAACAGAGTGAGTTTAAGATTAACTAGGTGAAAATGTTCAGCTGGCCATTGAAAACGTGAAAAAAGAGTTGGGAAAGAAGTCTGAATTTAGGGGTCACCGACATCAACATGAGTGTTGTGAGAGAATGAGATTATCCAGAGAGAGGATGCAGAGAGATCAGAAGTCTTTGGATGGAGCTGCCTCCTTATTTGGCAGAGGTTGAAATGGAAAAATTCTGCTTGTAGAACTCATATGCTATCTGGATGTCCTTATTTGCTTTCTGACTGCCATTTCTTTTAGTAGATTATTTGGAATGAATCTACTTTTTTTAGATTCCTCATTCTATGAATTTATTTTAAATAATGGGTGATATCCAGTGGGGTAACTAATGAAGAATATAGAGGAGGGCCACACATAACAGCATTGACAGTATCAGAGTTTGGGAAAGAGTCCCTGAATCACTTTTTTTTAAGAGTTATTCTCCATTTATAGTTATTATAAAATATTGGCTATATTTCCTGTGTTTTACAATATACCCTTGTAGCTTATTTTATACATAATAGCTTGTATTTCTTACTCCCCCATCCCTATATTTCCCCTCCCCCCTTCCTTCTCCCCAGTGGTAACCACTAGTTTGTTCTCTATACCTGTGAGTCTGCTTTTTTGTTTTTTTTATATTCACTAGTTTGTTGTATTTTTTAGATTCCACATATAAGTGATATCATACAGTATTTGTCTTTCTCTGACTTATTTCACTTAGCATAACGCCCTCCAAGTCCGTGTTGCTGCAAATGGCAAAATTTCATTCTTTTTTATGGAATGAAACTACTTTTTATGTGTCTTTATTATCTATTAGAAGTTATAGGTATTGCTCTGAAATATAATATTTAAATAAATTATTTATATTCATTCTGACTTTAAGCACCTATTTCTTAAGACGACATTTACTGTGTTTTTTAGTCTTCTTTCATGAAGCTACGGAAGTTTGTGAAGTATATGCCCCCACCTCCTGACAGATAACCTTTAAACCTGTCTTACTTCCCTAGTATTTACAAGTACTCTACCTCAGAAGGGGTCAAACCTCTAGAACTGGAAGGAAAGAACTCTTCAGAGGCATGTAATTATAAATAACAGTTATGCTCTTTTACTGTAATTACTGTTCCATTTTAGAGCTTCCATCTGTCCCTTCATGATTCCTTCTGACACTAACAGGATCTAAGAAGTTTGCTGCAAGCTTCTGGGAAAAATACATATACTTCTTGAGAACGTTTAATTACCTGGTCTCAAATGGTTGGCACAAGAAACCAGGATATTTGTTATGTTGATATCTATCCGATTAGTCGACTTTCTTTCTTTAAGAAACATAGTTACATACACATCATATTTTATTATACACATCTATTATATTTTATTATACACATCATATTTCTCTATTGTCTTACTGATATTTTTCATGGGTTCTCCCAGTAATTACTTTTGCTGAGTATTTTGAGCAGCATATTCCCCTTCTCAGCGTTCTTGGGATTATTTGAACCATGGGAGAAGTAGCTTTGCCAGAGAGTTTATTAGAAAAATACTATAAAGCTGTGGTTTCCAGCCTGGTTCATTATCAGAATCACCTGGGAGACTCAAATACACCAATTTACATTATCTGCAACCATCAATACTTTATGCTTTTTCTTGGGTTGGCATGCAATACTTTCCTTCTTCTTTCTCTCTTTATGTTTTACTGAGATATTTAATCTATTCCCATAGCTCAAAATATTACCTCTATTCTGATGATCCACAGATTTACATCTCTAGTCCAGTATGATTCACTTGTCTCAAATTTAACATGTCCTGAACTCATGATTCTCCACTCCACCCAACCTGTGTTTTCTCCATCTTTTCCTTATCAGAGGATAGCCACCATCTATGCAGATATGTAGGAAGCACCCTTGATTCTTCTCTCTTCCACACCCCACTCCAGCTCTATGCCAATCCATTACCAATTCCTGTAGATTCTTTTTTTTTTTTTTTTTTTTTTTTTTTTTTTGCGGTACGCGGGCCTCCCACTGTTGTGGCCTCTTCCGTTGCGGAGCACAGGCTCCAGACGTGCAGTCTCAGCGGCCATGGCTCATGGGCCCAGGCGCTCTGCAGCATGTGGGATCCTCCCTGACCGGGGCACGAACCGGTGTCCCCTGCATCGGCAGGCGGACTCCCAACCACTGCGCCACCAGGGAAGCCCCTCTTTTTTTAATATTTCATAACTGTTCATGGTAACATCTCAATTATCCAACACTATCTAGAAATGATATATTCAAGGAGCTTAAGTTTCCACATAAGCAAATACGAAACCCTTTAAACCCCAACCTTAACTATTTAACTACAGTTTGACAGAAATCATTCCAACATCCACATGTAACATCCATTCCAACATGTATGTTTTCACTCTTAAGTTAACATATTTAATGATTTACTAAAGAGCTGCAGTCATTATTATGTATAACATACTTTGATATTGCTGTAATAGATTCACACACCACTGCTACTACTAATAACAATAGTGGCGGCAACAATGTTTGTTGAATGTCATATGATATGCCAGATGCTACTCTAAGCACTTTACATTTATTAATTTATTTAGTTTTCATAGCAACCATATGTAGAGTAAGCCCCACTTTACAGATGAGGAAACTAAAACACTGAAATGTTAAGCAACATGCCCAAGATTACAATGGGAGAGCTCCTGATTTAAATATAGGTATAAGGGGCTTCCCTGGTGGTGCAGTGGTTAAGAATCCGCCTGCAAGTGCAGGGGACATGGGTTTGAGCCCTGGCCCAGGAAGATCCTACATGCCGCAGAGCAACTAAGCCCGTGTGCCACAAATACTGAAGCCTGCACGCCTAGAGCCCGTGCTCCGCGACAAGAGAAGCCACCGCAATGACAAGCCTGCGCGCCGCAAGGAAGAGTAGCCCCAGCTCGCCGCAACTAGAGAAAGCCTGAGCGCAGCAACGAAGACTCAATGCAGCCAAAAATAAATACATAAATCTAAAAAATTTTTAAAAAATAGGTATAAGGGCAAATGGCAAATACATGGCCATAAAGTATAATTTCAAGACAAAGTCCGGAAACCTCTGTTTGAAAAGGATAAGGATACTGGCTATTCCCTTGTCAATCTCTCTCTCTCTCTCTCTCACACACACACACAAACACACACACTCACACACACACACACACACACACACACGAGTTCACCTGTCCTGTCACTGATACGCATTTTTGTTGGCATGAGGCTGTCTTCACGAGTCAGACTCCCCACTGGCACTGAGCTACTCACTGTTGCTTCCACTCTACTGTGAGAATGTCTACTGCTCTCCTTCCACGTTTTTGCCTTTCCCCTCCGCTGTCGCCACTGGGCCCTCCAGCACCACAGTGCAGAGCTTACTGTCTACTATATTCTATTCTCCCTTTCCCCCACCCCCCATTCTCACCTGTCTACTATATTTTATTCTCCCTTTCCTCCACCCCCCCATTCTCACCTGTCTACTATATTCTATTCTCCCTTTCCCCCACCCCCCCATTCTCACCTGTCTACTATATTCTATTCTCCCTTTCCCCCACCCCCCATTCTCACCTTTTTTTTTTTATCTCTTTTGAAGGCTGTGTTTTCCCCACATTTCTTAGGTTTTTTATCAAATATCTTTGGGTCAATATTGGTAACCAGCAGGGTCCCTACTAGGTCGATATTGCCAACCTCGGGCCACTTACTTGAGGCAAGAAAGGCACCTTGTGCACAAATTCTAAACACCTTGCTTGCCTCACGCCAGTTCTGGCCTGGCTACCCAATAAGAATGTTTCTTTTGTTGCTATTATGAAAAGGCATGGTCTCTGATTCTAATTTCTGATATTTATTTCATAATGAATCATCTCCATCTCCTCTCATTCAGGTTCAAGCCCATGTAATTCTGGACCCAATCATGTTGTAGTACCCTTCAGAAGGCTATAAATCTGTAACAGCTACAAGAGGATGGTTCAAATAATTCATCTGATTGTTAGATTCTGGGAACGCTTTCATTGGCCTGCATTAAAAAAGCTGAAACAGAACAGATACTACCACTGGGTAGATAGGGTGTACAATCATACCTGGGATCACTGGGATGAGCCCTGGGTACCCCCATTGTTAATGAGCTGCCTATTCTCTTCACTCCCATGTTATATATCTAGTGCATCTCTGATGCTTCCTACTTAACCCTCCAGGTCCTCTACTGGGACTAGAATCTTGTCCAAAGAGTCAGCCCACTTGATTGATATTTGCCAAGTTCCTGCAACCCTTCCTCCTTTGTACCTCATATATCCAGCTCATGGCTCCCCGGGAGTCTATTACAAATAGATGGATCATCTAGAATTGTCACACTGATTGTAGCCTCATGTTGACTATTCCACAGAAGACCCTAGAAGGGTGCACACTGCACTTCTGGCTACTCCCTTCCTCTCTGCCCCTGCCCCAAGTTCCCTCAGTCCCAGCTTCCTATCATTCACTGAATGCCCAAGATGCCTTCTAGCTGGGCTCATCCAAGTCAAAGCTCTAAGCATCCTAGGAACACATTTGAACACAGACTGGAGCCGCATAAGGGCAATGCTATGAAAGGAGGAAGTTTTGCTCAAGCACAAAATCATTAACTGAAGAAGCAATGTAATCTATCGATAAGTACTCCAAGGTTTCTTAGACTTTTTAGAAAGTTACTACTTGTATTGGTCAGGGCCCTTCAGAGAAACAGAACTTGTATATGTTAGATAAAGAGATTTATATAGGTTATTAACTCACATGATTATGGAGGCCGAGAAGCCCCAAGAGCTGTAGTTGGCAAGCTGGGGACTTAATTCTGGAAGTTGTGGGTCTGTCTGAACTCTCATATGAGAGAACTGTAAATAGAAATAGTTCTGGAGGCTAGAAGTCCGAGGTCAAGGTGTTGGCAGGGTTGGTTCCTTCTGAGGCTGGCAGGGAAGGATTTGTTTCAGGCCTCTCTCCTTGGGGTGAAGACGGTGATCTTTCCCTGACATTTCTTCGCATTGGAGAGGAGGAAGACTTTTTCCTCTACCCTTCTGGGTTCTTTTGTCGGTCCGCTGAAAATCCCATCACACTTTTATGCTTCTGAGATGGGTGATAGGAAGGTCTTATCTAAAGGGCTTCAGAACACGAATCCAAACAAATGGCAGATCTGGTATCCATCTGTTCGCTCTGCTTCTCTCAGTTCGAGTGAAAGTTCCAGGCAGGCAGATCGAGAAAGCCCTGGTTGAGAAAGCCCTTTCCAGCCATCCGGGTGGCTATGTGGGCTGGGCAGCTTGGGGAGAAGACATTGGGGAAAAATTGTTTGTGGAACTGTTGACTTGCTGGGGACAGCAGTCGCAGGACCACCGGATCCCGGAGGGCTCGGAGAGCTCGGAGGACTCGGCTTCCGGGATACAGGCCGAGCCCAGCAGCCGGACGGCGTTTGCCTCAGGCGCTTCCCAGAAACCCCCGCGGTTCCGGCTGCCCCGCCCCCGCCCCGCCCGAGGCCAAAAGGCGCAGGCGCGCCTGTCTGACCTCTGACCTCTAAACCCGCAACGCAGTGACAGAAGACCTCAGAGACGGGCAGAGGGAAGCGCGAGGTCAGCTTCCTAATTTTTTCTTCCAGGTGACCGGCGGTGGGCTCAGAGCTCCCGGAGAACTCGGTCACAGGAAGCAGGGACTCTGCAGGGCCGCTGAGGACGGGAGAGAGGAGGCTAGAGGGTTAACAGAAAGGCTATTTCCTAGAGTCAGTGTATCCTTAGCGGAGTAGCGCTGTTACCGACCAGGGTTCTTGGCCTCTTTAACCAACAGAAATTGATTAGAGGCCAGACAAGAAATTCAGGAGCTTCAGCAGAGGGGAGCGAGAACAAGTAAGTTTCCGTTGCTTGCTCCCTCCCTGGGCGGGGGAGGGCAAGCTTGTTCCTTATATGGGGCTGAGGGTAAGGGTGTGTCGGGGGTGGGGGTCAGGCTGGAGGTGTGGCTTAGGTGGTCTGCCCATCCCTTTGTGGTGGTGTGCCGCAGGGGGCATGCGCAGTACCCTGCCTTTGCTCCCGACCCTCTGCTTTTGTTCCAGGCTCTTGAAAAGTGGCAGTTGGGTTTTTTGGTTTCTCTGTATCTTTTGTCCATAATTTGCCCCAACTGAACATGCAGGCAGTTACTTTTAGTCCCATACAGTTTGTTTGTATTTTGTTGCTGGAGGAAAGGTGTATCCAGGTGCAAGCACTGCAGCAAAGGGTCCCAGGTCCCAGCATGTCTCATGACTACAAAAGGAAGCATTGTAAAATTTGAACCTTAGAGAAAGAAGGGAAATCATAACGCCTATACTGTAAAACCACCTTCAACAGTTTTGAAGTGAGAGATTTGAGGAAGCAGCTTCCTGAAGATGCTTTTTAAAGATACCTGGAAGCTCTTTGTTTCCACTGCCAGTAGCATCATCCAAGCTTCGATGGTCTCTCATGTGGACTAATACAACAGTCTTCTAGTGGACTCACTTCCTTATTCTTGTCTCCCCATCCAGTGGTAAGTGGGTCTTAAATTGATTGTATATTGGATTCACCGGGAAACACACAAACTACTGGTAGTTGGGTCTCACCTGCAGAATTCTGATTTAATTGGTCTGGGGTGTGGCCTAGGTATGAGTTAAATAATTTCCCCAGGTGATTATAATGAGTAATCAGAGTTGAGACTCCATTCCACGTGCAGCGTGCAGAGCTAAATCCTTAATACCTTAGTCTGCTTAAAACCTCTCAGTGTCCTTCAGTGGACCCCAGGCACTCACATTACTATCTCCACCCTATGCTGATCATGCTGCAGGCACCCCTGCATCTGCTGATTCTTCTGATGCATCCCCATCCCTTCATCTGCCTTACTCTGCCTTGCTTCTGGTTTCAGCTTCCTCCCTTTCCAAGTATACCATTCCATGCAATGGACATTGGAAGTGGCTAGGTACACGTTACTTGTTGGTTATTCCTCTGCAAAGCAATCCCATCCCATCTTTCAATCATAATTTGAATTGAGAGGACCCCATTCTTCTTCCCCTATCCCAGCTTTCACATTGTGGTTGGGAATGTGACCTGGGTTTCTCAGAATGCTCCATCAGGACTAACAAGCACCCTTTCTGATAGTTTTTGGCTGGAGGCATCAGGAGTTGTGAATTGCTGGAGTTGTAAATCTGCTGTCATCTCCCTTGGCTGAGGGCGGAGAGTCATCTCCAGTAGGAGAGAAAGGGACCAGTGTGTCAAGAGAAGCACTGAGATGCAGAGTGCTCCATTTGTGTGATCCCATTTAATCCTCACAATATTGCATTAGAGTATCCATTGCTATCCCCATTTTGCTGATGAGAAAAGTAAACTCCGGAGAAATTAAGTAATATGCTTACATATTACTGTTCAGGTTAGAATTCCACTTTAGGTGCAAGAAATATTAGCTTATAAAAACCAATTTCTGAAGTATATTTACAATATTCTCTCAACCCAAGAATAAGTTTGTTGTGAACATTCCACATCAGTTTGAAAAGCCAGGTTTTAAGAATGTGCATTTATACTAGTTACACTGGTGAAGAAACAGGACACATGTTTTGTATAAATGGTTAGTGGTGGTGGTTGTTGGCAGATTCATTAAATGGTTCTGAATGCTGTTGGCACCGGTGGATTATGTCAGTTAAAACAATGCTTTTCAAAATATAATGTGAATAGGCGTCACCTGGAATCTTGCTTAAATGCAGCTGATGATTCACTAGAACTGAGATTTGGTCTGAAATTGTGCATTTGTAACAAGCGCTCGAGGGATGCTTATGCTGTTGGGTCCTGCACCACTCTTTGAGGAGCAAGGGGTTAGGATATCAGAGATGTAAGTTATATTTATTGCACCAATATCCCTGTAGCCTTCTGAAAGATTATAGCCTAAATTGTAGTCATAACCAATTGAATGCTTCACAAAATTCATTGACAATTAGAAGGAAAAAATATTCATCAGAGTTGATGTGCATATGATTACTTTAAGCACTAAATACTCACTGTTCTGTTAATCTGGGGACAGGTTAGGGAAAACTTGTATAACTCTTCCGGAATCCTGGGTGAGGAATAAATTCTTACAGAATAGTGAATTGAAGCTCTGGTGATGGGGAAGCTCCAGGAAGAACACAAATGATGGCAGTGAAGAATCCATAGAAAGAAGATATTGCTACTTAAGGTGTAAGTTCTTTCCAGAAGTCAAACACAATACACAGGCTTCAGTAATAAATGACTTGCTATTCAAGTGTAGAACCATCCTTGGTAAATAGAAGCCTTAATACATTTTTAAATAGTGGGTTCTTTTTTTTTAAGAGAAAAATAGGGTTTTATTTTTCTCCCTATATTTCAAGCTGGCTTCTTAGGAGAAACAATTCATTTTATCAGTCTGTGAATAAACTAACTTCAGGGCTGTTCAGAAGAATTGAGACTTCTGAAAAGTTGAATACCCTGGAGTCCTTCTGCCAACTATGAGAAGAAAAATTCAGTGCCAGTAGGTACATAACAAAATTAATGAAGTTTAATGCTTCATGAGAATTTACAAAATCAAAGTTTTGAAATAGTTTTAACATTGGGAAAGGCCATAACTCCTGAAATCAGTCATTTTCTCCTTGTAACTGGGCCCGTGGGACAGTGGTATTTCTTTTGCCTTTTTGGCAGCATTATCAGTATGAAGCCTTGGAGAGGAGGAAGAGTAATCAGTAAAGAATAATTATTTCATTGTGTTTTGTGAAATATGAAGATAAATATTTTTGCATGAATGGGATAGAGGGCAGTTTTGGAGGCTGTAGCAGATGTAAGCAAAAGGTTGAGCAGAAAGAAGGAACTTGCTGGGCAGTCTTGAAATATTTTCAGTATTTAAAAACAGCCTAAAGGAAATTCTTTGGTGATTAGACAACGGAGGCTTGTTATAACATCATGGCTTCCTTTTTTTGTTTTTTAACATTTTTATTGGAGTATAATTGCTTTACAATGGTGTGTTAGTTTCTGCTTTATAACAAAGTGAATCAGCTATACATATACATATATCCCCATATCCCCTCCCTCTTGTGTCTCCCTCCCTCCCACCCTCCCTATCCCACCCCTCTAGGTGGTCACAAAGCACCGAGCTGATCTCCCTATGCTATGTGGCTTCTTCCCACTAGCTATCTATTTTACATTTGGTAGTATATATAACATCATGGCTTCTTAATGTTGGCTGGTATTATAGAATTTAAGGAGATAACACTGGTTATCTGACCAATTAGAAGTACTGATTGAGATTTATATGCCTTTGTTTAAAAATGAGATAAATTATTCTAATATACAGTAAGTCTCTCAAAATATTGGATTGTTGTGGACTTGGAATAATGAAAAGACTGTTTTGAAAGTTGGAAAGTTTGGAGGCTTTTTTTTTGCAGTACTAGGGCTTCTCACTGTTGTGGCCTCTCCCGTTGCGGGGCATAGGCTCCTGACGTGCAGGCCCAGCGGCCATGGCTCACGGGCCCAGCCACTCAGCGGCACGTGGGATCCTCCTGGACCGGGGCACGAACCCACGTCCCTTGCATCGGCAGGCAGACTCTCAACCACTGCGCCACCAGGGAAGCTCCTGGAGGCTATTATTAAAAATCAAGTGTATTACCTCTTGGAGGATAGACCTTGAACCAATGAACTTATTTGTAGTCAGTCAGCAAATATTTAATGAAGATCTTCATGTGCTGGATACTGGGCTGGACATTTTGTGGATACAGTAATAAAAAAAGTCATGGTCATTGCCCTTATGAAACTTATGGAAGAAAAGGGAAACATTGAAGAAATAACTAGCTGCACACTAGTGTTAACATAAGTTATTCTAAGGTCTCTTAATACTAAATAAAATGTTAATGCATTTTATTTCCTTATTTATATGTTTAATTTAAGATAAAATTCTGAAGCAGAACCAACAAGTAGTTATTCGTGACTAATACAGGCAGTGAATGACCCTTGGTGCCCATCTGGTGGACATCCTCTGTCTTGGTTGTTATCCTACACACATGCCCCTTGTAGTTTTTTTCTTCAGGTGTATTCCTTGTAAGAAACTCATTAAAATGTTAATGTCCCAGAAAATTGGTGAGATGAATCACTTTCACCAAAACAACATTTGTTATGTTTAAGTTTTGAATTCTTGACCCAGATATTTTCCATCTTAGGGCTCAGAGTTCAAGCTCTTGCTCTTCCACAATGAACAGTGTTGACTATTTGCATTTGGTACTTTGTTTTATGAATCCTGTTTTGATTTACTCTTTCATCATTTGTTCATCTTGGTTGTCATAGAGGGCTGTTAAGTGATCTCTGTTTACTCTGTATATGCTTTCTTCATTTTTCAGCTCACTCATTTGTACATTTCTTTAAGTGTTGAATATTGATTACATAATTTAACTTCCAGAAACAACACAAGTTATTTGGTTAAGTAAACTAATGCTCAGAAAAAGTCACATCTGCTCATGTCTTCCTTTTTTTCTTGTTTTTTTTATAATAGCCAATTTTTTTTAAGTTAATTTATTTTTGGCTGCGTTGGGTCTTTGTTGTTGCATGCCGGCTTTCTTTAGTTGTGACGAGTGGGGGCTAGTCTTTGTTGCGGTGCGTGGGCTTCTCATTGTGGTGGCTTCACTTGTTGCAGAGCACAGGCTGTAGGCATGCAGGCTTCAGTAGTTGTGGCACACGGGCTCAATAGTTGTGGCTCACGGGCTCTAGAGTGCAGGCTCAGTAGTTGTGGCACATAGGCTTTGTTGCTTCGTGGCATGTGGGATCTTCCTGGACCAGGGCTTGAACCCGTGTCCCCTGCATTGGCAGGTGGATTCTTAACCACTGCGCCACCAGGGAAGTCCCTACTCATGTCTTTCATATGTAGTATTTTCTTTAAAGAAGTATAGTTGATTTACCTTGTGATAGTTTAAGGTGTACAGCAAAGTGATTCAGTTATACATACACATATATATATCTATTCTTTTTCAGATTTTTTCCATTATAGGTTATTACAAGATATTAAATATGGTTACCTGTGGTACAAAGTAGGTTCTTATTGTTTATTTTATATATAGTAGTGTGTATCTGTTAATCCCAAAATCCTAATTTATCCTTCCCCCCTTTCCCTTTTGGTAACCATAAGTTTGTTTTCTATGTCTGTGAATCTGTTTCTGCTTTTTAAATAAGTTCATTTGTATCTTTTTTTTTTAGATTCCACATATAAGTGCTATCATATGATATTTGTCTTTCTCTGTCTGACTTATTTCACTTAGTATGATAATCTCTAGGTCCATCCATTTTGCTGCAAGTGGCATTATTTTGTCCTTTTTTATGGCTGACTAATGTTCCAGTGTATAAATATACCACATCTTCTTTATCCATTCATCTGTTGATGGACATTTAGGTTGCTTCCATCTTGGCTGTTGTGAATAGTGCTGCTGTGAACATTGGGGTGCATGTATCTTTTAAAATAGAGTTTTCTCTGGATCCCAGGAGTCAAATTGCTTCATCATATGGTAACTCTATTTTTAGTTTTTAAAGGAACCTCCATACTGTCTCCATAGTGACTGCACCAATTTTATATGTAGTATTTTAATGGCAGAATTGGTGACATGTTTGGAGGTTAATCAGCAGTGTTCTGTTTCTTAAGCTGAAGCATGAGTTTATGGGTACATGTGGGTTCCTCTATTGTTATTCTTTATGCCTTATACATTTTATAATTATTCCTTTATATCTGTTCAATATTTAATAATAATAAAAAATTGAAATTTAGAGATTATTATCTTCAATAATAGAAACCTGGAGAGAACTATGGACCCTAGAGCTTTTGAGAACTTAAAGGCCACAATTAAGCATTATACTTTGTTTCCACTGACCACACACAAAAGTGAATATTTGCATAGTATTTACCATGATACTAAAGTTATATCAAATTTATTTTGTTGAATTTGTGTCTGTTTCCTAAAATCTTTTTATTTATTCAATTTATTTATTTTTGGCTGCATTGGGTCTTCGTTGCTGCGTGTGGGCTTTCTCTAGTTGCAGCGAGCGGGGGCTACTCTTCATTGTGGTGCATGGGCTTCTTATTGCGGTGTGTTCTCTTGTTGTGGAGCATGGGCTCTAGGTGTGCAGGCTCAGTAGTTGTGGCGCATGGGCTTAGTTGCTCCACGGCATGAGGGATCTTCCTGGACCAGGGCTCGAACCTGTGTCCCCTGCATTAGCAGGCGGATTCTTAACCACTGCGCCACCAGGGAAGCCCTGTGAGATTTCCTATGAAGTTGACAATATTGTTGTAATAATTCAAGGGCTGACTTGTAGGCCGAAGTCAAATGTTGTGGGAAAATTCGTTTGTTAGACTGTGGCCAGAAAATTGTGTTTGTTCATTTTAATTTGTAAGTTATGTTTGTCAGAGCAGGTGATTTTATGCACCAGCTTTATGATAATCAACTCTTTGAGCTTATTTAATAAATTTGAAGGAGTTCAACAATTTAAAAAGGCTGTGAGGATTTTTCTCTACAACAACAACAAAAATATCAAAAAACCCCCTACATTTAAAACATTTCACAAGTAAATAAATAACAATGTAACTTAAAAACATATGTATAACCTTGATTTTCTGAGAAACTATCAATATATATAAATTAAGGTAAGGTTTTCCTGTGATCATTGAATATTTGGGTATTCTTTCACTGACCGTAAATATTACCCTCAGGTGGACTTTTGAAATATTGCTTAGAATTTATTTTTTACATGTAAGTTTATACACGCACATACACACAGGTGATATAGACAAAAATTAAAACATGCAGAAAAAGTGTATCACATGGGACTTACCTCTAGTCAGAGTACATCAAAATGAATTGCTTTGTTAGGGAGCGGGGTGCTTAGGCACTGAAACAGAAGTTAAAATTTAATCGGGAAACAGGTTGTGAAAAGTAGGCTGAGGCAGAAAGCCAGGATGGGAGCACCTGGGCTGTGAAAATGAAAAAGGATAGTGGGGGACACTCTGAGGTTAAATTGGCTTCTTCACAGCCAAGCACATGCTGTGGTCTTTACTTGGAACATTTTTCTTCCTCCTGCTACTCCCCTCCGTTTCCTCTTTCTTTGTATGGATGACTTAATTTTATCCTTAAGGTCTCAGGTCTAACTTCCCAGAACTGCTTTTACCGTCTCCACCAAATAACTCTCAGAACCTTGTTTGTTTCTGTGGTAGCACTTCCCACTACTTTCAATCATTTATTTGTTTGCTTACATTGTGGTTGTCTGTCGTCCTTCTCCATTGCCCACTTCCATTTCATTTCCAGTCTCTCAACTCCATGAAGAACTATTGTCTGTCCTACTAGAGTGTCTGGTACACAATAGCTACTCCATGGAGGTCTGGTGCCTTTTGTTGCTTTCAGGTAGCAATACAGGTACGTCATCTCTGACACAGGAGACTAGCAGACTTTAGAACATTTTTATACAGGAAGGTATGTAGATCCTTTGATCTCTACTCTCACCACTCCCTCTCCCATTCAGGCTTTTCTACGAATTTAACATAGAACTTTTTTGCAGGGGGTGTACATATTTACTATTCAAGAGCTTTCATAAGTTACTGGAATTGTGCTTCATAGTTAGAAACAGAATTCTCTCTTTCCCTAGTGATGACATAATGACTAGAAGGCAAGAAGCTTTCTACCTCTGTAGAGTTTTATCAAAGCATGGAGTGCTCCCATTCTACCATTGTAGAGAGCCTTGTTTAGCCTGGGGCAGTCTGCTGGCTGCTTTCAATGTTAGTTCAGTGCCCCCTGGGGACTTAATCCATTCATTCTATAATTAATTTCTAATTTATTATTGGGGGGGTGTTTACTATTCAGAAAGCATTCACTGAGTGCACATGCATAGAGAACTTTGTATAGGGGGGTTATTCTCGGGACATAAAAATTGAAGATGACATTATTCTTGTATTTGAGTTGATCAAAAACTGTCTAGAAGACCACATATTCATATATGGAATGATGAAAAACAATTACAAATTATTTAAAACAGTGAAAAGTTAGAAACAATGTAAATGTTTAATAATGGGTGAATAGTTGAGTAAATTGTGATATATCTACATGTTAAGATTTGACTTTAAATTATATTGATAGTATAGATATGATTATATTATAAAGTTAAATATGGAAAAAAGTCAGGATTCAAAACATGAAAAATGTAAACTGCAGCCTTCTTTTTCCTGTTTTATTTTCCTTGTAGCAATGAATACCATCTAACATGCTATATGATTTGCTTACTGATTAACTGATTGAAGTATAGTTGATGTACAATGTTGTTAGTTTCAGGTGTACAACATAGTGATTTGATGATCAAATACATTACAAAATGATCATGAGTCTAGTAATCATCTGTCACTATGCAAAATTATTACAGTATAATTGACTGTATTCCTTATGCTGTACATTACATCCCCATGACTTATTTTATAACTGGAAGTTTGTATTGCTTAATCCCCTTCACCTGTTTTGCCTAACCCCCTACCCATCTCCCCTCTGGCAACCACCAATCTGTTCTCTGTATCTGTAAGTCGGTTTCCATTTTGCTTTGTGTTGGGCTGCACCCCACAGGCTTACAAGGCCTGTGCTTGCCCAGCTTCAAGCCCAGAGTCAGCAACAGAGACATCAATGATTTAATGGACGGGGGAGCTTACATGTCTGAAACAAGATCCCGGAGCAACACCCCACCATGTGCAGTGGATGGCGGAGCAGTACATGGTGGCAGTCCTCGCTCTTGGGGACAGAGGGAGGTTGCCAGTTATAGGGGGAGTTGACATCAGGTTGGCTTATTGGGTTACCAGGGAAGCCAGCAGAGGGGCATGCCCCTCACGACCCCTTTGATAAGCATAGTGGAGATGTTCTGACCTAAAGCTAGAACAATCATTGGCTGGGGCCTGGGACAAGTATGTAGGAAGGTCAGTCATGTGAGTAGTGTGTAGGCGAAGCAGGCACTGATCAAGTAGGCGATGTACAGAGAGCAAGAGAACAGCCATTTTGAGTGGTCTGACCATACGTTTTGTTTGTTTTTGTTTTTAAGATTCCACATATAAATGAGATCATAAGGCATTTATCTTTCTCTGTCCAACATTTTCCTTAGCATACTACTCTCTAGGTCAATCCATGTTGTCACAGATGGTGAGATTTCATTCTTCTTTATGGCTGGGTAGTATTCCATTGTGTGTGTGTACGTGTGTATGTGTATAAATATATAAATATTTATACACACACATTTTCTTTATCCATTCTTCTATTGATTGATATGTAGGTTGCATATCTTTGCTATTATAAACAATTCTGCAATGACCATAGGGGTGAATATATCTTTTCCAGTTAATGTTTTTGGTTTTTCTTAAAGGTAAATCCTGAAAGTTGAATTGGTGAATCGTATGGTAGTACTATTTTTAATTTTTTGAGAAATCTCCATACTGTTTTCCATAATGGCTGCCATAGTTTACATTCCCACCAACAATGCATGGGAGTTCCTTTCTCCACATTCTTGCCAACAATTGTTGTTTGTTGTCTTTTTGATGATAGCCATTCTGAAAGGTGTGAGGTGATATCTCATTGTGGTTTTGATTTGCATTTCTCTGATGATGGGTGATGTTGAGCATCTTTTCATGTGTCTCTTGGCCGTCTGTATGTCTTCTTTGGAAAAAATGTCTATTCAGGTCCTCTGTGCATTTTTATATTAGATCTTTTTTTTGATACAGTGTTATATGATTTCTATATATAATTTGGGATTAACTCCTTATCAAATATATCATTTGAAAATATTTTCCCCCATTCAGTAGGTTGCCTTTTTGTTGATGGTCTTCTTCACTGTGCAAAAACCTTTAAATTTGATGTGTCATTTCTTTATTTTTGCTTTTGTTGCCCTTGCCTGAGGAGACATTTATAAAAAATATTGCTAAGAACCATGTCAAAAAGTGTACTGCCTGTTTTCTTCTAGGTGTTTTATGGTTTCAGGTCTTACATTTAAGTCTAATCCATTTTGAGTTTACTTTTCTGGATCATGTTAGAATATGATCCAGTTTGATTCTTTTGCATGCAGCAGTCCAGTTTTCCCAACACCATTTATTAAAGGGGATGTCTTTTCCTCATTGTATATTCTTAGCTCTTTTGTCATAAATTAGTTAACTGTAGTTTATTTCTGGGCTTTCTGTTCTGTTCCATTTATGTATAGTCTGTTTTTATGCGAGTACCATGTTGCTTTGATTACTATTGCTTTGTAGCATAGTTTAAAATCAGGAAGTGTGAAACCTCCAGTTTTGTTCTTTCTCAATATTACTTTGGCTACTGGGGTCTTTTGTGGCTCCATACAAATTTTAGACTCATTTGTTACAGTTCTGTGAAAAATGGGTTGGTATTTCAATAGGGATTGCATTTGTAGATTGCCTTGGGTATTGCAGACATTTTAACAATATTAATTCTTTTAATCTATTAGCATAGTATATAATTCCATTTGTGTTGTCTTCAATTTATTTCATCAATGTCTTATAGTTTTCAGAGTATAGGTCGTTCACCTCCTTGGTTAAATTTATTCCTACATATTTTATTCTTTTTCATTTAATTGTAAATGGAATTGTTTCATTAGTTTTTCTTTCTTATAGTTCATTGTTAATGTATAGAAATGCAATATAATTCTGTACATTAATTTGTATCCTGTGACTTTACTGACTTTGCATATTAAGTTCTAGTAATTCTTTAGTGGCATCACTAGGATTTTCTATAATATGATGTCATTGACAAATAGTTTACTTCTTCCTTTCTATGTTGGGTTCTTTGTATTTCTTTTTGTTGTGTGGTTGCTGTGGCTAGGACTTCCAATACTATGTTGAATAAAAGTGGTGAGAGTGGGCATACTTGTCTTGTTCCTGATCTTAGAGGAAATGCTTTCAGCTTTTCATTGTTGAGTATGATGTTGGCTGTGAGTTTGTCATATCTGGCCTTTATTATGTTGAGGTACATTCATTCTTATACCCAGTTTGTTGAGAAGTTTTATCATAAATGGGTATTGAATTTAGTCAAAAGCTTTTTCTGCATCTATTGAGAAGATAGTCGTATGATTTTAGTCTTTTATTTTGTTAATATGGTGTATCACGTTGATTGATTTGCAGATATTGAGCCATCCTTGCATCTCTGGGATAAATCCCACTTGATTATGGTATGTGACCCTTTTAATATATTGTTAAATTCAGTTTGCTGATATTTTGTTGAGGAATTTTACACATATGTCCAAGAGAGATATTAGTCCATGTTTTAATTTTTTTTAATAGTTTTTGTTTGGTTTTGGTTTCAAGGTAATGCTGGCTTTGTAGAATGAATTTGTAAGCATTCTTCAACTTTTTGGACTAGTTTGAGAAGGATAGGTATTAACTCTTCTTTAATGTTTGGTAGAATTCCCCAGTGATGCTGTCTGGTACTAGAATTTTGATTGTTTGAAATTTTTTTTTTTTAATGATTCAATTTCATCACTAGTAATTGGTCTGTTCAGATTTCTATTTCTTACTGATATAATCTTGGAAGATTGTATGTTTCCAGAAATTTATCCATTTTTTCTAGGTGTCCAGTTTGTTGGTGTATGATTTTCACAGGAATCTCTTATTATATTTTGCATTTCTGTGGTGTTGGTTGAAACTTCTCCTCTTTCATTTCTGATTTCATTTATTTAAGCCATCTCTTTTTTTATTGATGAATCTGGCTGAAGGTTTATTGATTTTATTTACTTTTTCAAAGAACCAGCTCTTAGTTTCACTGATCTTTTCTATATTTTTTTAAGTTTCTATTTATTTTTGCTCTGGTCTTTATTATTTCCTTTCTTCAACTAACTTTGGTCTTTGCTTTTTTTTTTATAGTTCCTTTAGATGTATGGTTAGTCTATTTATTTTAGATTTTTCTTGTTTCCTGAGGTAGACCTGTATTGCTATAAACGTCCCTCTTAAAACTACCTTTTCTGCATTCCATAGATTTTGGAACATTGTGTTTTCAAATTCATTTTTCTCAAGGTATTTTTGACTTCCTCTTTGACTTCTTCCATGATTCATCACTTGTTTAGCAGCATGTTTTAGACTCCATGTGTTTGTATTTTTTCCAGTTTTCTTCTTGTAGTTGATTTCTAGTTTTGTACTGCTGTGGTCTGAAAAGATGCTTGATATGATTCCAGTCTTCTTAAATTTATTGAGATTTGTTATGTGGTCTAAGCTGTGATCTATCCTGGAGAATGTTTCATGTGCAATTGAATATAATGTGTATTCTGCTGTACAGTAGGTCCTTGTTGTTTATTTTATATATAGTAGTGTGTGTATTTTAATCCCAAACTCCTAATTTATCCCTCCCTTCCCCCCTTTTCCTATTGGTAACCATAAGTTTGTTTTCTATGTCTGTGAGTCTATTTATGTTTTGTAAATAAGTTAATTTGTATTATTTTTTAGATTGCACATATAAGTGCTATCATATGATATTTGTCTTTGACTTCATTTAGTATGATAATTTCTAGGTCCATCCATGTTGCTGCAAATGGCATTATTTCATTCTTTTTTATGGCTGAGTAATATTCCTGTGTGTGTGTGTACACACATACATACATACACACACACGTATACATCACTTCATCTTTATTCATTCGTCTGTTGATGGACATTTAGGTTGCTTCCATGTTTTGGCTATTGTAAATAGTGCTGCTATGAACATTGTGGTGCATGTATCTTTTTGAATTAGAGTTTTCATCTTTTCTGGATATACTTCCAGGAGTAGTATTGCTGGATCGTATGGTAGTTCTAATTTTAGTTTTTAAGGAACCTCCATACTGTTCTCCATAATGGCTGTGCCAGTTTACATTCCCACCAACAGTGTAGGAGGGTTCCCTTTTCTCCACGCCTAAAAGGATAAAGTTTGACCATCGACTGTAGTTATTAACTTGGCAGTTGTTTTTACAAGTGCATTCACTGCAAAGTTGGGAAACTTTAATCTGTTTTGATTGGATGACAGGCAAACAACATTGTATTTCTTGCGTTTTCAGCAATAATCTTTTTAGATCTCTTCGGTGTACCATAAATATTTTGTTAGGTTGTATTAGTAATCCATGAGCTAAGAAGAACTTTAGGAGGCATATAGAAGTTGTCTTCTTTAGTTGTTACTGTCCATGAGACGAATAAAACACAGAACACATGAGCAATGGGTAGTGGGATGCAATTTGGTATTGAAGTGCAAGGAAAGGGATTTGATTTAGAGATAACCAGTATGAAATAAAATTCAGGAACCTTTCTATTTCTAAGGATAACTTTAAAGAGTTGAATGTGAAAATCCTACCATTCTGAAAAAATCAACATCCACATATTTTTTCCATTTAAAATTTAAATTAAAAATACCACCTTTCTTTTTAAGACATTCAGTCCCATGGAGAGAAAGAATTTCTTAATCTCTCAACCTCAGTGCTCCTTCATCTTTAGTATGCACCACCTGGGAATCTTGCTAGTGCAGATTCTGATTCAAGTCCTGACCCTACATTTCTGACAATGTAGGTCAGTGCTCCACCGTACTTGTTTTCCCTGGGTCCACCACCTCTCCCACTCCCTCCCAAATGACCCAAGTCTGTAAGAATAGAAGCTATTTACGGAAAGGGTGCTTTAAAATTTTCACTGCATACCCAGGTTTGTCTTGTACACCTCTTGCCACTCAGTGATGTTCAACGAGCACCAACTGATTGTGGCACCAGGAATTGTTTAAAAATATAGGTTTTCCTTAGTGCAACTTGGAATTATTTGCAGAGAATTTAGCAATACTCTTAGAGGCATTTAAAAATAACACTCTAGTCTCTAAAAGTGGTAGTGTGGGGAAAGCATGAAACTGGGAGACATACTACCTTTGAATATAAACACTGGCTCAGTCATTTACTGCTTGTGATACCTGAAGTATGTAATTTCAGCTCTCTGAGTCTCAGTTTCTTCATCAGTAAAATGGTAGAGTTAATGCCTACCTTGCACTGTGGTTGTGAAAATTAAAGGAAAGGATATATGTAAAGCATCTAGTACAGGGTTTAGGATATAGCAGGCACAGAGTAAATGCTAAGTTCTTTTTTTAACCTCTTCTTCTACTATTCTTTGATCTGAATCAGAGGAGTAAAATTTCTGCAGGTTTGAAAGTCACAGCCAAGGGAGAGTTAAGTAAAGTCAGAAAAAGGTGCATACCCCTGTAATTAGTCTCTGCTTAAGATCTAAACTTACCTTTTGTATTTTGAAAAGGAAAAATATATTATGTAAAGTGACTTTCATCATAAAATTAGCACAGTTGGTGTTTTGTATATAAAAGTTAAGCTTATTTAGAGGGAAACCACTTTATTATTTGGACTAAAAAATGTTCAACCTTTTTTTGGTTACAATTGGAGCTAAAAGTTACTCAGATTTATGAAATATGGCAGAGTTAAATCGTTAAATCTTGCTCACTTTTGAAAATCAAGCTGTATTAATTTGATTTGCTGCTTAACAATATTACTGCAAACTTAGTGGCTTAAAAGAGCACTCATTATCTCACAGTTTCTATGGATCAGGAATCTGGTCACAGCTGATTTTCAACAAGGATGCAATAAGGGCATCAGACGGGTCTGGGTTCTCATCTAAAGACTCCAGTGGGAAAGTATCTGCTTCTAATAAGCTCACAGGGTTTTTGGCAGAATTCAGTTCCTTGGGGTTGTAGGGCAGAGGGCTCCAATTTCTTGCTGGCTGTTGGCTGGAGGCCACCCTTAGTCCCTGGAGGCTGTCTTCAGTTCTTTGCCACAGGGTCCTCCCCACATGGCCACTTGCTTCTTCAGACCCTGCAAGGGAGAGAATCTTTTTGTGAGATGGAGGTTACTGTCTTATGTAACATAATCATGCAAGTAACACTCCATCACTATTGGCTAAAAGCAAGAAATACGTCCTGCCCACATTCAAGGGGGGATTATATGAGGGCTTAGATACCAAGAGATGGGGATCATGGGGGCACCATAGAGTCTGCTGCCACACAAGCATGTGTCTGAAAATAAAATGAATATTAACATATCAGTAAAAGAAAGCTAATATCATATATACATGTAGCAAATCATTATGTTGTACACCTTAACCTTATACAATGTTATGTGTCAATTCTATCTCAATAAAACTGGAAAAAATAAATTACAAAACACAAAAACAAAAGAAACAAAAAACAAAACAGAGAGCTAATTTTTTTCCAACTTCTTATCCCCTTTGATGTTAACCATATCATGTATGGACAGTGTCTATATTCACAGAACAAACTGGTAGAACACAGGAGGAAAAATGGCCTGAAACTCATTGGATATAAATATGTGACTTGAAACTTAGTTTAATCAGTCTAATTTTATGAATAACTTTATCAGAAATTTCTGCTTTGATGTTTTCATGATGTTCACAGAGTATTGAAAACAAAAATTTAACCTATACAGACACCAATTTCTCTATTAAAAACTGATTTGGAATATTTTTAACAATGGTATAATTTTGGAATGTTTTTAAAGGTGGTACCTGTGCCACTTAATTTTGTGAATTGCAGGCGGGAATGAAGAGGCTTTGTCACCATAGTTTGATAGAGAGATCTGGAAAAACCCTGGGCTGCCTTCCCTAACTCCAAACCAGAAAGTGTTCTGCATCTGAGATTTTGATGGTATTTGCCCCAGTCAACCAATACGTATGTACCTTAATTTTCAGCTTAGCCAATTCCTCAAGTAGTAGGCTCTCTGAATCTCAAAACCAGTTTGTAAATCAGAATTAATTTATTAGCTTATTCTTAATAAAACTGCTCCAGTTAATTTCTTCTGGACTTGAAATCAGAAATGTTATTAGATGAAAAACGTCTATGCTTAGTATCTTATCTCCAGTAGCAATCATATCATACAGTTCTAGTTTAAAATCCTTTATTAATATGTTTTAGAGACAGCTGGAAGCACTATATGCTGAGTAGCAATGTTCATATATATATGTGTGTGTGTGTGTGTGTGTGTGTGTGTGTGTGTGTGTGTGTGTATATATATATATATGCATACACCTATATATTCTAAAACCATTCATGTAAAATTTCTCTGCTTTTGGAAAGGAAAAATTTACATATATAAATAAAGACAAAGGTAAATAATAATACATTCCTTCGTTGTTTCTCATTCTAACACTTCACTCTTGAAATTATTCTTTATGATTTTGAATGTTTCTTTGTTTTTTTATTGAATGTTTTCAATATCTGCAAATCAGTCAGTGTGGTACACCACATTAACAAATAGAAGAATGAAAACCATATGATTATCTCAATAGATACAGGAAAAACTTTTGATAAAATTCAACATCTATTTATGATAAAAACTCTCCAGAAAGTGGGCATAGAGGGAACTTAGCTCAACATAATAAAGGCCATGTATAACAAACCCACAGCTAATATGAAACTCAATGGTGAAAAACTGAAAGCATTTCCTCTCAGATCAGGAATACGACAAGGATGTCCACTCTCACCACTTGTATTCAACATAGTTTTGGAAGTCCTAGCCATGGCAATCAGAGAAGAAAAAAAAAAGAAAGGCATCCAAATTGGAAAAGAAGAAATAAAAGTGTCATTGTTTGCATATGACATGATACTATACATAGAAAATCCTAAATACGCTATCAGTAAACTACTATAGCTCATCAATGAATTTGGTAAAGTTGCAGGATACAAAATTAATACAGAAATCTGTTGCATTTCTATACATAAGAACGAAGGGTCAGAAGGAGAAATTAAGGAAACAATCCCATTTACCATGGCATCAAAAAAAAAAAAAAAACCTAGGAATAAACCTACCTAAGGAGGCAAAAGAGTTGTACTCTGAAAACTGTAAGACACTGATGAAGGAAATTGAAGATGACACAAAGAAATGGAAAGAATATCATGTTGTTGATTGGAAGAATCAATATTGTCAAACTGACTATACTACCCAAAGCAATCTACAGATTCAGTGCAATTCCTATCAAATTACCAATGGAATTTTTCACAGAACTAGAACAAAAAATTTTTAAATTTGTATGGAAACACAGACAACCCTGAATAGCCAAAGCAATTGTGAGAAAGAAAAATGGAGCTGGAGGAATCAGGCTATCTGACTTCAGACTACACTACAAAGCTGTAGTCATCAAAACAGTATGGTACTGTTGGACAAACATTATGGACAAAACCAGAAATATAGATCAGTGGAACAGGATAGAGAGCCTAGAAATAAACCCACACACATATGGTCAGTTAATATATGACAAAGGAGGCAAGAATGTACAATGGAGGAAAGATGGTCTCTTCAAAAAGTGGTTCTGGGAAAACTGGACAGCTACACGTGAAAGAATGAAATTAGAACACTCCCTAACACCATACACAAAAATAAACTCAAAATGGATTAAAGACCTAAATGTAAGACCAGATACTATAAAACTGTTAGAGGAAAACATAAGTAGAACACTCTTTGACATAAATTGCAGCAGTATTTTTTTTAGATTCGTCTCTTAGAGTAATGAAAATAAAAACAAAACAACATGGGCTTCCCTGGTGGCGCATCGGTTGAGAGTCCGCCTGCCAATGCAGGGGACACGGGTTCGTGCCTCAGACTGGGAAGATCCCACATGCCGCAGAGCGGCTAGGCCTGTGAGCCATGGCCACTGAGCCTGTGCGTCCGGAGCCTGTACTCTGCAATGGGAAAGGCCACAACAGTGAGAGACTTGTGTACTCCCCCCAGAAAAACCCCAGCAACAACAAAAAACAAATGGGACCTAATTAAACTTAAAAGCTTTGCACAGCAAAGGAAACTAAACAAAATGAAAAGACAAACTGCAGAATGGGAGAAAATACTTGCAAATGATGTGACTAACAAGGGATTAAACTCCAAAATATACAAATAGCTCATACAGCTCAATATCAAGGAAAAAAGCAACCTAATCAAAAAATGGGCAGAATATCTAAAAAGACATTTCTCCAAAAAAGACATACAGATGACCATAAGGCACATGAAAAGATGCTCAGCGTCACTGCTTATTAGAGAAATGCAAATCAAAAATACAATGAGGTATCACCTCACACCGGGTAGAATGGCCAACATCAAAAAAGCTACAAATAATAAATGTTGAAGAGGGTGTGGAGAAAAGGAAACCCTCTTACACTGTTGGTAGGAATGTAAGTTGGTGCAACCACTATGGAAAACAGTATGGAGATTCCTCAGAAAACTTAAAATAGAGCTATCATATGATCCTGCAATCCCACTCCTGGGCATATATCTGGAGGAAATCATAGTTCAGAAAGTTACATGCACTGCAGTGTTCATAGCATTACTATTTACAACAGCCACGATATGGAAGCAATGTAAGTGTCCATTGACAGATGACTGGATAAAGATGTGGTATATATATATATATCCAATGGAATATTGCTCAGCCATAAAACAGAATGAAGTAATGCCATTTGCAGCAACATGGATGGGCCTAGAGGTTATCACACTAAGTGAAGTAAGTCAGACAGAGAAAGACAAATATCATATGATATCGCTTATATGTGGAATCTAAAAAAATGATACAAATGAACTTATTTACAAAACAGAAATAGACTCACAGATAAAATAGATAACCAACAAGGGCCTACTGTATAGCACAGGGAAGTATACACAATGTCTTGTAATAACCTATAATGGAAGAGAATGTGAAAAAAGAATATATATATGTATAACTGCATCACTTTGCTGTATACCTGAAAATAACACAACTTTATAAATCAAATATATTTCAATAAAAATTTAGAAAATAAAAATAAAATAAATTAAAAAGTGTTTCTTTTTCCTTCTTACAAAAGTAGAACAAAATAATCACTGGTAATACCAGAACCAAGAGGGTATCAATAATATTTTGGTCTATTCCCGGCCATATTTTTATGTATATGCATGCATATATGTATACATATATATATATATTATATAAGTATATAAGATATTTATTATGTAGTATTATGTTATTAAATATTATATATATATTATGTGTGTGTTTAAGTATGTATGTATTTTGAAAACCTGTGCTTTTGTCCCTTGGCAATATATCAACAAAATATGATCAACTGATAATTTAGGAGATTTATAATCATGGGTTTTTTTAAACATTTTTATTGGGGTATAATTGCTTTACAATGTTGTGTTAATTTCTGCTGTATAACAAAGTGAATCAGTTATATGTATACATATGTCCCCATATCCCCTCCCTATTTCATCTCCCTCCCACCCTCCCTATCTAAACCCTCTAGGTGGTCACAAAGCACTGAGCTGATCTCCCTGGGCTATGCAGCTGCTTCCAACTAGCTATCTGTTTTACATTTGGTAGTGTATATATATCAGTGCTACTCTTTCACTTCATCCCAGCTTACCCTTCCCACTCCCCAGGTCCTCAAGGCTGTTCTCTATCTTTGTGTCCTTATTCCTGTCCTGCCCCTAGGTTCATCAGAACCTTTTTGTTGTTGTTGTTAGATTCCATGTTTACGTGTTAGCATACAGTATTTGTTTTTCCCTTTCTGAGTTACTTCACTGTGTATGACAGACTCTAGGTCCATCCACCTCACTACAAATAACAAAATTTTGTTTCTTTTTATGGCCGAGTAATATTCCATTGTATATATGTGCCATATCTTCTTTATCCATTCATCTGTTGATGGACACTTAGGTTGCTTTCAAGTCCTGGCTATTGTAAATAGAGCTGCAATGAACATTTTGGTACATGACTCTTTGGGAATTATGGTTTTCTCAGGGTATAGGCTCAGGAGTGGGATTGCTGGGTCATATGGTAATTCTACTTTTAGTTTTTTAAGGAACCTCCATTTGTTCTTCACAGTGGCTGTATCAATTTACATTCCCACCAACAGTGAAAGAGTGTTCCCTTTTCTGCACACCCTCTCCAGCATTTATAGTTTGAAGAGTTTTTGATGATGGCCATTCTGACTGGTGTGAAGTGATACCTCATTGTGGGTTTGATTTGTATTTCTCTAATGATTAGTGATATTGAGCATCCTGATATGTGTTTGTTGTCATTCTGTGTATCTTCTTTGGAGAAATGTCTATTTAGGTCTTCTGCCCATTTTTGGATTGGATTGTTTGTTTTTTTGATATTGAGCTGCATGAGCTGCTTGTATATTTTGGAGGTTACTCCTTTGTCAGTTGTTTCATTTGCAAATATTTTCTTCCATTCTGAGGGTTGTCTTTTTGTCTTGTTTATGGTTTCCTTTGCTGTGCAAGAGCTTTTAAGTTTCCTTAGGTCCCATTTGTTTACTTTTGTTTTTATTTCCATTTCTCTAGGAGGTGGGTCAAAAAGGATCTTGCTGTGATTTGTGTCATAGAGTGTTCTCCCTATGTTTTCCTCTAAGAAGTTTATAGTGTCTGGCCTAACATTTAGGTCTTTAATCCATTTTGAGTTTATTTTTGTGTGTGGTGTTAGGGAGTGTTCTAATTTCATTCTTTTACATGTAGCTGTCCAGTTTTTCCAGCACCACTTATTGAAGAGGCTGTCTTCTCTCCCTTGTATATTCTTGCCTCCTGTATCAAAAATAAGGTGAACATATGTGCGTGGGTTTATCTCTGGTCCTTCTATCCTTTTCCATTGATCTATATTTCTGTTTGAAGAAGCTGTCTTTTCTCCATTGTATATTTTGCCTCCTTTGTCAAAGATAAGGTGACCATAGGTGCATGGGTTTATCTCTGGGCTTTCCATCCTATTTCTTTCATCTGTATTTTTGTTTTTTTGCCAGTTTCATACTGTCTTCATTACTGGAGCTTTGTAATATAGTTTGAAGTTGGGGAGCCTGATTCCTCCTGCTCTGTTTCTCTTTTTCAAGATTGCTTTGGCTATTCAGGGTTTTTTGTGTTTCCATACAAAATGTAAACTCATTTGTTCTAGTTCTGTGAAAAATGCCATTGGTAGCTTGATAGGGATTGCACTGAATCTATAGATTGCTTTGGGTAGTATAGCCATTTTCAGTGCTGATTCTTCCAATCCAAGAACATGGCATATCTCTCCATCTGTTTGTATCATCTTTAATTTCTTTCATCAGTGTCTTATAGTTTTCTGCATACAGGTCTTTTGTCTTCTTAGGAAGGTTTATTCCTAGGTATTTTATTCTTTTTGTTGCAGTGGTAAATGTGGTGGTTTCCTTAATTTCTCTTTCAGATTATTTGTCGTTAGTGTATAGGAATGCAAGAGATTTCTGTGCATTAATTTTGTGTCCTGCTACTTTACCAGATTCATTAATTAGCTCTAGTAGTTTTCTGCTGGCATCTTTAGGATTCTCTATGTGTAGTATCATGTCATCTGCAAACAGTGACAGTTTTACTTCTCTTTTTCTGATTTGGATTCCTTTTATTTCTTTTTCTTTTCTGATTGCTGTGGCTAAAACTTCCAAAACTATGTTGAATAATTGTGGTGAGAGTGGGCAACCTTGTCTTGTTCCTGATCTTAGTGGAAATTGTTTCAGTTTTTCACCATGGGGAAGGATGTTGGCTTTGTGTTTGTCACATATGGCCTTTATTATGTTGAGGTAGGTTTATGCCCACTTACTGGAGAGCTTTTATCTTAAATGGGTGTTGAATTTTGTTGAAAGCTTTTTCTTCATCTATTGAGATTATCATATGGTTTTTTTCTCTTCAGTTTGTTAACATGGTTTATCACGTTGATTAATTTGTGTATATTGAAGAATCCTTGCCTTCCTGGGGTAAACCCCACTTGATCATGGTGTATGATCCTTTAAATGTGCTGTTGGATTCTGTTTGCTCGTATTTTGTTGAGGATTTTTGCATCTATGTTCATCAGTGATATTTGTCTGTAGATTTCCTTTTTTGTGACATCTTTGGTTTTACTATCAGGTGATTTTGAGCCTCATAGAATGCGTTTGGGAGTGTTACTCCCTCTACTATGTTTTGGAAGAGTTTGTGAAGAGTAAGTATTAACTGTTCTCTAAACGTTTGATAGAATTCACCTGTGAAGCCATCTGGTCCTGGGCTTTTGTTTATTGGAAGATTTTTAATCACAGTTTCAATTTCAGTGCTTGTGACTTGTCTGTTCATATTTCCTGTTTCTTCCTGGTTCAGTCTTGAAATTTGTACTTTTCTAAGAATTTGCCTATTTTTTCCAGGTTGTTCCTTTTATTGGCATATAGTTGCTTATAGTAGTCTCTCATGATCCCTTGTGTTTCTGCAGTGTCCGTTGTAACTTCCTTTTCATTTCTAATTCTGTTGATTTGAGTCTTCTTGCTTTTTTTCTTGATGAGTCTGTGTAATGGTGTGTCCATTTTGTTTATCTTTTCAAAGAACCAGCTTTTAGTTTTATTCATCTTTGCTATTGTTTCCTTCATTTCTTTTTCATTTATTTCTGATCTGATCTTTATGATTTGTTTCCTTCTGCTGACTTTGAGTTTTGTTTATTCTTTCTCTGGATCATTTAGGTGTAAGCTTAGATTGTTTATTGGAGATTTTTCTTGTTTCTTGAGGTAGGATTGTATTGCTGTAAACTTCCCTCTTAGAACTCCTTTTGCTGCATCCCATAGATTTTGGATCATCATGTTTTCATTGTCATTTCTTTCTAGGTATTTTTCGATTTCCTTCGTGATCTTTTGGTTATTTAGTAGCATATTGTTTAGCCTCCCTGTGTTTGTATTTTTTATAGTTTTTTTCTCCTGTAATTGATATCTAGTCTCATAGCTTTGTGGTCGGAAAAGATACTTGATATGATTTTCCTAAATTTACTGAGGCTTGATTTGTGACCCAAGATATGATGTACCCTGCAGAATGTTCCATGAGCACTTGAGAAGAAAGTGTAGTTTGTTGTTTTTGGATGGAATGTCTTATACGTATCAGTTAAGTCTATCTGGTCTCATGTGTCATTTTTTTTTGGTTTTTTTTGGCTGCATTGGGTCTTCATTGCTGCGCACAGGCTTTCTCTAGTTGCAGCAAGTGCGAGTTACTCTTTGTTGTGGTGTGCAGGCTTCTCATTGTTGTGGCTTCTCTTGTTGCACAGCATGGGTTCTAGGCATGTGGGCTTCGGTAGTTGAGGCATGCAGGCTCAGTAGTTGTGGCTTGTGGGCTGTAGGGCGCAGGTTCAGTAGTTGTGGCACATGGACTTAGTTGCTCCACAGCATGTGGGATCTTCCTGTCCCAGGGATTGAACCCGTGTTCTCTGAATTGGCAGGTGGATTCTTAACCACTGAACCACCAGGGAAGCCTCCTAATGTGCCTTTTAATTCTTGTGTTTCCTTATTTATTTTCATTTTGTATGATCTGTCCATTGGTGAAAGTGGGGTGTTAAAGTCCCCTACTATTATTGTGTTACTGTCAGTTTCCCCTTTTTATGGCTGTTTGCCCTTGCCTTATGTATTGAGATGCTACTATGTTGGATGCATAAATATTTACAATGGTTATATCTTCTTGTATTGATCCCTTGATCATTATGTAGTGTCTTTGTCTCTTGTACTAGTCTTTATTTTAAAGTATTTTGTCTGATATGAGTATTGCTACTCCAGCTTTCTTTTGATTTCCATTTGTATGGAATATATTTTTCCATCCCCTCACTTTCAGTCTGTATGTGTCCCTAGGTCTGAAGTGGGTCTCTTGTAGACAGCATGTATACACGTCTTGTTTTTGTATCCATTCAGCCAGTCTATGTCTTTTGGTGGGAGCATTCAATCCATTTACATTTAAGGTAATTATTGATAGGTATGTTATAATTGTGCTTTGAATTGATTTTCTCTAATATATTCCTACTCAACTTTTCTGTAACATGCACTTGCTAATATACTACACATTTTTATTTTAAATGGTCATAAAAACATCTCATCAGTTGCCCAATAATTTATAGAGTGTTTATCTTCTTACTGCTACCCTCACAAAGAAGGGAAGAATGTTTGATTAGAGATCAGAAAGCGCATGTCATCACTATTTTCCCAATCACGAAAGCAGCTTTACATTTTCTAAGTTTCACAACCTTTTCTTTATTTCTCACAAATTCCAACCAAAAAATACTGTCTTTTGGGAAGGGTGCCTACAATTGTGCTGTCATTAATAACATTGCCTTGTCCACTTGTTCTGAATAGTTGTTCCTATAAACCATCTTTTCTAGAGTCTAAGAGTAAAGATTCTGTGTCTTTGCTTGTTTTAGAAATCCCACCACAATTTTACTGATAGTGATGTAGTGATGTAAAGGTATCTTACTGCTATGTGTGTATCAGTGACTTGCTTGTTTAAAACACTGCTATTTCAGTTGCTATTTCTGCATTTAAAAATTCCTCCAAAACTGAGCAGCTTAAAACAACCGTTTTTATTTTGCTCTTGGATTATGTAGTCAGGAATTCCGACAGGGCTTAGTGGAGTTGGATTGTCTCTGGTCCACTATACTTTGGGCCTCAGATGGAAAGTCTAAAAGGCTGAAAGTGGCTGGACAGATGGTGGCTGGGCTTCTCTGAAGGCTTGTTCCCTCATCTGCCTGGTGCTTAGGCTGGAGTGACGAGGCAAGGACCTCAGCAGGTGTGCCTACACAAGACATTTCTGTGTGGCCTGGCTTCCTTACAGCATGGCAAAAGGAAGGTAGTTGGACTCATATGTGGTGGTGGCTCAGCGATCAAAATTCGAGCGTTCTGACCTGGATTTTCACAACCCAGCTCACAAACCACACAGTTGTGAGGAGGCCATCCTCCTCAGATGGTGAGGGCAGGTGTAACCATCTGGTGTGAATCACATTGCTCTAAAGGGGGAGCATGGGGTGTGATTATTGCTGTAGGTAATGATAGACTGCCTGTAATCCAGAAACCTGTGTTTGCTTTCAAACAAAGGAGTAAATATAGACATTTAAAACTTATTAATGATTCACCATACTTTATTGGTCAGGGCAATCAGAAGCCCACGCAGATTTGGGGAGAGTAAACATATATCCTCTCCTTTTGAGGGGAGCAGTACCAAAAAATTGGGGCTACATTTTAATATTGTCACAGTTTTCATACATAAAATTGTATTTTTATTTTTTCTTTTCTAGTTATGAAAAGAGATACTCTGCTTAATCAAATATGCTGTTTAACAGGCAGTTCTCATATATAATATCCATGACATGATATTATTGGATAAGTTGTATATTAACCTCTTTGACGTGTAGATGTTCAAAACATTTAAATAAAACATTAAGCTATATCAAATAGCATATTTAATTTCGCTCTGAAGGTGCATGAGACAGTTTAGGATCTAAATTATGAACACTAATTTTGTTGAAGGTGTGCTTGAGAACCATTAATAGAACACCGGACAATTAAACATGCTGTTTTTTCATTAGTGTGGTCAGGATGACGTCAATCACAGGTCATGACTTCTTTACATGTCTGCATTGTAGACTGCCACGAGTCTTCTATTGCATCCTGGTAGATGATAATTTCACATTTGGAGTGGCTGGTTTCATGAATGAGAATCAAGAGTCTAAAATGTCCTTTGAAATACTTTCCATTATATGCATCTCCCTAAGAGGTTTTCAAGTGAAAAAAGGAAGACTCAGAACTGTGTATGTAGTGTCATCTGTGTAGAAAGGAAACAAAAAAGACAAGCACACTGCTTACATAGGTGTAGAATATATCAGAAAGAAGAGTGGGGCTTAGCCTCACATGTGGGAGGGAGGTTTTCCCTGCATGCTCTTTTGTACCCTTTATTTTTGTGTTATATTAATATAGTTCATATTCAAAAATTAAAAAGAGATAAAAGAATTGTATTTGTGTATTGCCTTTTCTTTTCAACATCTTTATTGGAGTATAACTGCTTTACAATGGTGTGTTAGTTTCTGCATTATAACAAAGAGAATCAGTTATACATATACATATGTTCCCATATCTCTTCCCTCCTGCATCTCCCTCCCTCCCACCCTCCCTATCCCACTCCTCTAGGTGGTCACAAAGCACCGAGCTGATCTCCCTGTGCTATGCGGCTGCTTCCCACGAGCTATCTATTTTACGTTTGGTAGTTCATATACGTCCATGCCACTCTCTCACTTTGTCACAGCTTACCCTTCCCCCTCCCCATATCCTCAAGTCCATTCTCTAGTAGGTCTGTGTCTTTATTCCTGTCTTACCCCTAGGTTTTTCATGACATTTTTTTCTTAAATTCCATATATATGTGTTAGCATACGGTATTTGTCTTTCTCTTTCTGACTTACTGCACTCTGTAAGACAGACTCTAGGTCCATCCACCTCATTACAAATAGCTCAATGTCGTTTCCTTTTATGGCTGAGTAATATTCCATTGTATATATGTGCCACATCTTCTTTATCCATTCATCCGATGATGGACACTTAGGTTGTTTCCATCTCCTGGCTGTTGTAAATAGAGCTGCAATGAACATTTTGCTACATGACTCTTTTTGAATTATGGTTTTCTCAGGGTATATGCCCAGTAGTGGGATTGCTGGGTCATATGGTAGTTCTATTTTGAGTTTTTTAAGGAAACTCCATACTGTTCTCCATAGCAGCTGTATCAATTTACATTCCCACCAACAGTACAAAAGGGTTCCCTTTCCTCAACACTCACTCCAGCACTTATTGTTTGTAGATTTTTTGATGATGGCCGTTTTGACTTGTGTGAGATAATATCTCATTGTAGTTTTGATTTGCATTTCTCTAATGATTAATGTTGAGCATTCTTTCATGTGTTTGTTGGCAGTCTGTATATCTTCTTTGGAGAAATGTCTATTTAGGTCTTCTGCCCATTTTTGGATTGGGTTGTTTGTTTTTTGGATATTGAGCTGCATGAGCTGCTTGTAAATATTGGAGATTAATCCTTTGTGAGTTGCTTCATTTGCAAATATTTTCTCCCATTCTGAGGGTTGTCTTTTCGTCTTGTTTATGGTTTCCTTTGCTGTGCAAAAGCTTTTAAGTTTCATTAGGTTCCATTTGTTTATTTTTGTTTTTATTTCCATTTCTCTGGGAGGTGGGTCGAAAAGGATCTTCCTGGTGTTGCAGTGGTTGAGAGTCCGCCTGCTGATGCAGGGGATGTGGTTTCGTGCCCCGGTCCGGTAAGATCCCACATGCCGCAGAGCGGCTGGGATCGTGAGCCATGGCCGGTGAGCCTGGACATCCGGAGCCTGTGCTCCGCAATGGGAGAGGCCATAGCTCTGAGAGGCCCGCGTACCAAAAAAAAAAAAAGAAAAGGATCTTGCTGAGATTTATGTCACAGAGTGTTCTGCCTATGTTTTCCTCTAAGAGTTTGATAATGTCTAGCCTTACATTTAGGTCTTTAATCCATTTTGAGTTTATTTTTGTGTATGGTGTTAGGGAGTGTTCGAATTTCATACTTTTACATGTACCTGTCCAGTTTTCCCAGCACCATTTATTGAAGAGGCTGTCTTTTCTCACTGTATATTCTTGCCTCCTTTATCAAAGATAAGGTGACCATACGTGCGTGGGTTTATCTCTGGGCTTTCCATCCTGTTCCATTGATCTATATTTCTGTTTTTGTGCCAGTACCATCTTGTCTTGATTGCTGTAGCTTTGTAGTATAGTCTGAAGTCAGGGAGCCCGATTCCTCCAACTCCATTTTTCGTTCTCATGATTGCTTTGGCTATTCGGGATCTTTTGTGTTTCCACACAAATTGTGAAATTTTTTGTTCTAGTTCTGTGGAAAATGCCAATGGTAGTTTGATAGGGGTTGCTTTAAATCTGTAGACTGCTTTGGGTAGTAGAGTCATGTTCACAATGTTGATTCTTCCCATCCAAGAACATGGTATATCTCTCCATCTATTTGTATCATCTTCAGTTTCTTTCATCAGTGTCTTATAATTTTCTGCATACAGGTCTTTTGTCTCCTTAGGTAGTTTTATTCCTAGATATTTTATTCTTTTTGTTGCAGTGGTAAATGGGAGTGTTTTCTTAATTTCACTTTCAGATTTTTCATCATTAATGTATAGGAATGCAAGAGATTTCTATGCATTGATTTTGTATCCTGCTACTTTACCAAATTCATTGATTAGCTCTACTAGTTTTCTGGTAGCATTTTTAGGATTCTCTATATAGTATCATGTCATCTGCAAACAGTGACAGCTTTACTTTATCTTTTCCAATTTGGATTCCTTTTATTTCCTTTTCTTCTCTGATTGCTGTGGCTAAAACTTCCAAAACTATGTTGAATAATAGTGGTGAGAGTGGGCAACCTTGTCTTGTTCCTGATCTTAGTGGAAATGGTTTCAGTTTTTCACCATTGAGGACGATGTTGGCTGCGGGTTTGTCATATATGTCTTTTATTATGTTGAGGAAAGTTCCCTCTATGCCTACTTTCTGCAGGGTTTTTATCATAAATGAGTGTTGAATTTTGTTGAAAGCTTTCTCTGCATGGATTGAGATAATCATATGGTTTTTCTCCTTCAATTTGTTACCATGGTGTATCACATTGATTGATTTGTGTATATTGAAGAATTCTTGCATTCCTGGAATAAACCCCACTTGATCATGGTGTATGATCCTTCTAATGTGCTGTTGGATTCTGTTTGCTAGTATTTTATTGAGGATTTTTGCATCTATGTTCATCAGTGATATTGGCCTGTAGTTTTCTTTCTTTGTGACATCCTTGTCTGCTTTTGGTATTGGGGTGATGGTGGCCTCGTAGAATGAGTTTGGGAGTGTTCCTCCCTCTGCTATATTTTGGAAGAGTTTGAGAAGGATAGGTGTTAGCTCTTCTCTAAATGTTTGATAGAATTTGCCTGTGAAGCCATCTGGTCCTGGGCTTTTGTTTGTTGGAAGATTTTTAATCACAGTTTCAATTTCAGTGCTTGTGATTAGTCTGTTCATATTTTCTATTTCTTCCTGATTCAGTCTTTGCAGGTTGTGCTTTTCTAAGAATTTGTCCATTTCTTCCAGGCTGTCCATTTTATTGGCATAGAGTTGCTTGTAGTAATCTCTCATAATCCTTTGTATTTCTGGAGTGTCAGTTGTTACTTCTCCTTTTTCATTTCTAGTTCTATTGATTTGAGTCTTCTTCCTTTTTTTCTTGAGGAGTCTGGCTAATGGTTTATCAATTTTGTTTATCTTCTCAAAGAACCAGCTTTTAGTTTTATTGATCTTTGGTATCGTTTACTTCATTTCTTTTTCATTTATTTCTGATCTGATTTTTATGATTTCTTTCTTCTGTTAACTTTGGGGTTGTTTTGTTCTTCTTTCTCTAATTGCTTTAGGTGCAAGGTTAGGTTGTTTATTTGAGATGTTTTTTTGTTAAGGTAGGATTGTATTGCTATAAACTTCCCTCTTAGAACTGCTATTGCTGCATCCCATAGGTTTTGGGTCATCGTGTCTCCATTGTCATTTGTTTCTAGGTAGTTTTTGATTTCCTCTTTGATTTCTTCAGTGTTCAGTTGATTATTAAGTAGTGTATTGTTTAGCCTCCATGTGTTTGTATTTTTTACCTATCTTTTCCTGTAATTGATATCTAGTCTCATAGCGTTGTGGTCAGAAAAGATACTTGATACAATTTCAACTGTCTTAAATTTACCAAGGCTTGATTTGTGACCCAAGATATGATCTATCCTGGAGAATGTTCCATGAGCACTTGAGAAGAATGGGTATTCTGTTGTATTTGGATGGAATGTCCTGTAAATATCAATCAAGTGCATCTTGTTTAATGTATCATTTAAAGCTTATGTTTCCTTATGTATTTTCATTCTGGATGATCTGTCCATTGGTGAAAGTGGGGTGTTAAAGTCCCCTACTATGATTGTGTTACTGTCAATTTTCCCTTTATGGCTGTTAGTTTTTGCCTTATGTATTGAGGTGCTCCTATGTTGGGTGCATAAATATCTACAATTGATATACCTTCTTCTTGGATCGATCCGTTGATGATTATGTAGTGTCCAGCTTTCTTTTGATTTCCATTTGCATGGAGTATCTTTTTCCATCCCCTCACTTTCAGTCTGTATGTGTCCCTCAGTCTGAACTCGGTCTCTTGTAGACAGCATATATATGCGTCTTGTTTTTGTATCCACTCAGCCAGTCTGTGTCTTTTGGTGAGAGCATTTAATTACATTTAAGGTAATTATCGATATGTATGTTCCTATTCCCATTTTCTTAATTCTTTTGGGGTTTTTATTGTGGGTCTTTCCCTTCTCTTGTGTTTCCTGTCTAGAGAAGTTCCTTTAGCATTTGTTGTAAGGCTGGTTTTGGGGTGCTGAACTCACTCAGCTTTTGCTTGTCTGTAAAGGTGTTAATTTCTCCATCAAATCTGAATGAGATCCTTGCTGGGTAGAGTAATCTTGGTTGTAGGTTTTTCTCCTTCATCACTTTAAATATGTCCTGCCATTCTTTTCTGGTTTGCAGAGTTTCTGCTGAAAGATCAGCTGTTAACCTTATGGGGATTCCCTTGTGTGTTATTTGTTGTTTTTCCCTTGCTGCTTTTAATATGTTTTCTTTGTATGTATTTTTGATAGTTTGATTAATATGTGTCTTGGCATGTTTTTCCTTGGATTTATCCTGTATGGGACTCTCTGTACTTCCTGTACTTGATTAACTATTTCCTTTCCCATATTAGGGAAGTTTTCAACTATAATCCCTTCAAATATTTTCTCAATCTCTTTCTTTTTCTTTTCTTCTTCTGGGACCCCTATTATTCGAATGTTGGTGTGTTTAATGTTGTCCCAGAGGTCTCTGAGACTGTTCTCAGTTCTTTTCATTCTTGTTTCTTCGTTTTGCTCTGCAGTAGTTATTTCCACTATCTTAGCTTCCAGGTCACGTATCCTTTCTTCTGACTCAGTTATTCTGCTATTGGGGTGTAAGTTAAGTAAGTTATGTAAGTTAAGCAAAATGAGAAGACAGAAAAACACACAGCAGAAGAAGGAGCAAGGTAAAACCCCACCAGACCTAATAAATGAAGAGGAAATAGGCAGTCTGCCTGAAAAAGTTCAGAATAATGATAGTAAAGATGATCCAAAACCTTGGAAAAGAATTGACTAAATACAAGAAACATTTAATAAGGACCTAGAACTAAAGTGCAAGCAAATATGACAACACAATAAATGAAATTAAAAATTCTGTAGGTGATCTCCACGTCTTACTCTTCCGCCAACTTGAGGCTTGGATTCTTCCTTTTCTTCTCATCTCCCACTTATTCCTCTTTACAATGAAGCTGATTTCCTAGCATGCCATTCAAGACATACTTAAAAGGTGAAAAATGGCTTTTGTTATGGTCACTGATGACTTCCATATTGCCACTTGCAATGGTCACTTTTCAGGTCTCACTTTACCAAACTTCTGAGTAGCATTAGGCCCAGTTCTCTACTTTTCCCTCTTGAAAATTCTCTACTCTTGGGGAAACACCCTTTCTTGGTTTCCTTTTACCTCTTTGTTCCTCCTCACTCTCTGTTGTAAATGTTGTAATCCCTTGTATTGGTCCCATATCCTCTACTGTCTTCTGTCCATATTCTCTGCCGAGATGAACCCATCTTTTCCATTGTTTAAATATCATCTGTACACAGGTAGTCTTGCTTTCACAACACAAACTTGGTTTTCTCCTAGTTTTTCTCATTGCACTAACTTCCCCATGTCTTTGTTACTTGAGCCAGAACCTGAGGGAGGGGTCATTATTTCTTCTCTCAACTACCTCTGTCTCCCATCACATCTTATCCATTAAGATATTCTGTCATTTCTTTTCCAACATGTATCTCAAACCCATCCACTTTCCCCATCTGCACTGCCACCATCATGGTCCAGCCAACTCTTCTCTGAACTACTGGAGTACTCTTTCCAGTTTTCCTCACTTTTGCTCTTGTCACACCACCCTCCCAACATCTGTTTTCCATACAGCAACCAGATGACTTTTCCTTCCAATGACATAGAGTAGATCATGTCATGCCTCTCTTCATGGCTTCTGCGGCTCTTAGCAGCACACCTTAGCACAGCCTACAGTGTGTTGGATGAACGAGGCTGGCTGTCTCTCCAAGCCTGTTCTGTGTACTTCTGTCCCCAATTGATCACAGTGGTCTTCTCTGAGTTCCTGGGCTATGGCAATTTCTTTCTCATCTCAGGACCTTTGTTCATGCTGTCCCTTTCTCTTGGGAAGGTCTTTGCTTGCTTTTCTCATGTCCAATTCCTTATCCAACACATCTTAATTCAAACCTCTCTTTCTCAAAGAATTCTTTTCTGGCCGACCCATGTGGAAGTGCCGTTGAGACAGCAGAAGCAAGAATAACTACAATCCTGCAGCCTGTGGAACAAGAACCAAATTCACAGAAAGATAGACAAAATGAAAAAGCAGAAGGCTATGTACCAGATGAAGGAACAAGATAAAACCCCAGAAAAGCAACTAAATGAAGTGGAGATAGGCAACCTTCCAGAAAAAAAATTCAGAAGAATGATAGTGAAGATGATCCAGGACCTCAGAAAAAGAATGGAGGCAAAGATTGAGAAGATGAAAGAAATGTTTAACAAACACCTAGAAGAATTAAAGAACAAATACCTAGAAAAATTAAAGAACAAACAGAGGTGAACAATACAGTAACTGAAATGAAAAACACAATAGAAGGAATCAGTGGCAGAGTAACTGAGGCAGAAGAACGGATAAGTGACCTGGAAGACAGAATGGTGGAATTCACTGCCATGGAACAGAATAAAGAAAAAAGAATGAGAAGAAATGAAGTCAGCCTAAGAGACCTCTGGGAAAACATTAAATGCACCAACATTCACATTATAGGGGTCCCAGAAGGAGCAGAGAGAGAGGAAGGACCCAAGAAAATATTTGAAGAGATTATAGTTGAAAACTTCCCTGACATGGGAAAGGAAATAGCCACCCAAGTCCAGGAAGCATAGAGAGTCCCAGTCAGGATAAACCCAAGGAGAAACACGCTGAGACACATAGTAATCAAACTGACAAAAAGTAAAGATAAAGAAAAATTATTAAAAGCAAGAAGGGAAAAATGATAAATAACATACCAAGGAAGTCCTATAAGGTTAGCAGCTGATTTCTCAGCAGAAACTCGACAAGCCAGAAGAGAGTGCCATGATATATTTAAGGTGATGAAAGGGAAGAACCTGCAACCAAGATTACTCTACCAGGCAAGGATCTCATTCAGATTCGACAGAGAAATGAAAAGCTTTACAGACAAGGAAAAGCTAAGAGAATTCAGCACCATCAGACCAGCTCTACAACAAATGCTAAAGGAAATTCTCTAAGTGGGAAACATGAGAGAAGAAAAGGACTTACAAAAACAAACCCAAAACAATTAAGAAAATGGTAATAGGAACATGCACATTGATAATTACCTTAAATGAATGGATTAAATCCTCCAAAAGACAGAAGCTTACTGAATGGATACAAAAGGAAGACCCATATATATGCTGTCTACAAGAGACCCATTTCAGACCTGGAGACATACAGACTGAAAGTGAGGGGATGGAAAAAGATAGTCCACACAATGGAAATCAAAAGAAAGCTGGAATAGCGTACTCATATCAGATAAAATAGACTTTAAAATAAAGAATGTTACAGGAGACAAGGAAGGACACTACGTAACGATCAAGAGATCATTCCAAGAAGAACATATAACAATTATAAATATATATGCACTCAACAGAGGAGATCTCAATGCATAAGGCAAATGCTAATAGCTATAAAACAGGAAATTGACAGTAACACAATAATAGTAGGGGACATTTTAACACCTCACACCAATGGACAGATCATCCAGACAGAAAATTAATAAGGAAACACAAGCTTTAAATGACACAATAGACCAGATTTAATTGACATTTATAGGATATTCCATCGGAAAACAGCAGATTATACTTTCTTCTCAAGTACACACGGAACATTCTCCAGGATAGATCACATCTTGGGTCACAAATCAAGCCTCCGTAAATTTAAGAAAATTGAAAACATATGAATGAAATGCTTGATATGAAAACATATCAAGCATCTTTTCTGACCACAACGCTATGAGATTAGAAATCAATTACAGGGGAAAAAAATTAAAAAAAACAAACACATGGAGGCTAAACAATACATTATTATATAACAAAGAGATCACTGAAGAAATCAAAGTGGAAATCAAAAAGTACCTAGAGACAAATGACAATGAAAACACGACGATCCAAAACCTATGGGATGCAGCAAAAGCAGTTTTAAGAGGGAAGTTTATAGGAATACAATCCTACCTCAAGAAACAAGAAAAATCTCAAACTGTCTGACGTTACACCTAAAGGAACTAGAGAAAGAAGAACAAACAAAACCCAATGTTAGTAGAAGGAAAGAAATCATAATGATCAGAGCAGAAATAAATGAAATAGAAACAAAGAAAACAACAGCAAAGATCAATAAAGCAAAAGGTGTTTCTTTGAGAAGATAAACAAAATTGATAAACCATTTGCCAGACTCATCCAGAAAAAGAGGGAGAGGACTCAAATCAATAAAATTAGAAATGAAAAAAGGAGAAATTACAGTGGACACTGCAGAAATACAAAGCATCCTAAGAGACTACTACAAGCAACTCTATGCCAATAAAATGGACAACCTGGAAGAAATGGAAAAATTCTTAGAAAGGTGTCACCTTCCAAGACTGAACCAGGAAGAAATAGAAAATACGAACAATCACAAGTAATGAAGTGGAAATGTGATTAAAAATCTTCCAGCAAACGAAAGTCCAGGACCAGATGGCTTCACAGGTGAATTCTATCAAACATTTAGAGGAGAGCTAACACCCATCCTTCTCAAACTCTTCCAAAAAAACTGCAGAGGAAGGAACACTCCCGAACTCATTATACAAGGCCACCATCACCCTGATAGCAGCACCAGACAAAGATACTACAAAAAAAGAAAATTACAGACGAATATCACTGATGAATATAGATGCAAAAATCCTCAACGAAATACTAGCAAACAGAATCCAACAGCACATTAGAAGGATCACACACCATGGTCAAGTGAGATTTATCCCAGGAATGCAAGGATTCTTCAATATACGCACATCAATCAATGTGATATACCATATTAACAAATTGAAGAATAAAAACCATATGATCATCTCAGTAGATGCAGATAAAGCTTTTGACAAAATTCAGCACCCATTTATGACAAAAACTCTCCAGAAAGTGGGCATAGATGGAACCTACCTCAACATAATAAAGGCCATATACAAGAAACCCACATCAAACAGCATTCTCAATGGTGAAAAACAAAGCATTTCCTCTAAGATCAGGAACAAGACAGGGATATCCTCTCTCACCATTGTAATTCAACATAGTTTTGGAAGTCCTAGCCATGGCAATCAGAGAAGAAAAAGAAATAAAAGGAATACAATTTGGAAAAGAAGAAGTAAAACTGTCACTGTTTTCAGATGACCTGATACTATATATAGAAAACCCTAAAGATGCCACCAGAAAACTACTAGAACTAATCAATGAATTTGGTAAGTTTGTAGGATACAAAATTAATGCACAGAATTCTCTGGCATTCCTAAACATTAACAAGAAAAGACCAGAAAGGCAAATTAAGGAAACAATTCCATTCACCATTGCAAGAAAAAGAATGAAGTACCTAGGTATAAACCTACCTAAGAAGGTAAAAAACCTGTACTCAGAAAACTATAAGACACTGATGAAAGAAATCAAAGATGACACAAACAGATATACCATGTTCTTGGATTGGAAGCATCAATATTGTGAAAATGACTATAGTACCTAAAGCAATCTACAGAGTCAATGCAATCCCTATCAAATTACCAATGGCAGTTTTTACAGAACTAGAACAAAAAAATCTTAAAATTTATATGGAGACACAAAAGACCCCAAATAACCAAAGCAATCTTGAGGGAAAAAACCAGAGCTGGAGGAATCAGACTCCCTGACTTCAGAGACTGTACTACAGAGCTACAGTAATTAAGACAGTATGGTACTCACACAGAAACCAAAATATAGATCAGTGGAACAGGATAGAAAGCCCAGAGATAAACCCATGCACCTATGGTCAACTAATCTATGACAAAGGAGGCAAGGGTATACAATGGAGAAAAGACAGTCTCTTCAATAAGTGGTGCCGGGAAAACTGGACAGCTACAGTAAAAGAATGAAATTAGAACACTCCCTAACACCATACACAAAAATAAACTCAAAATGGATTAAAGACCTAAATGGAAGCCCAGACACTGTAAAACTCTTAGAGGAAATCATAGGAGGAACACTCTGACATAAATCACAGCAAGATCGTTTTTGACCCACCTCCTACAGTAATGGAAATAAAAACAAAACAAAGAAAGAAATGCCTTCCCCCAGGTATTTGCTACTATAGTGTCTATGATATTCCATATAACCACTCAGTTTTTGAGTTCTTTTGAGATTCTGTGGTGTTTTCCAGCAGGTGAAGGGTGATGACTTTTTGACTGTAGAGATGGTGAGAGGACAGAATAATATGTGTCTTGTTACCAGCAAGGGAAAGGGGAATGTACATCATTTTCAAATTATATGTGCAATAAAAGAGATAAGAACAAGTTCAGGAAAGGACTAATGATTATTATCTTGGCTCAAGGGAATTGACAGATGGGGGAATAATACCCTTTGAGAGAAATAGGCATCTATTTACCATCTTCCAATTCCCTCAAAGATATCTAATTACCTCCAAAAGCAACATTCATTACAGCTTAAATACTGTGTATTTCATTGGAGTTTGAGCAGGTAGGACTGTAAGAGGTCTTTAGACTGTATCTGGTTTATCTTTCCTTTTCTAAACTTTCATCAAGAGTTGGAGAAGTTAAATGATCTGCCCAAGGTAATCCTGCCACTGGGTGGACGTGTTGGGATTTAGAATCCAGATAGTCTGCCTTCTGCTCCAGAGGGATTTCCACCACATTTTATTAATGCCTGAGCATTGAATTCCTAAAGGCAAAGGAGCCTGAGAACTATATGGACCTAATGAAACCTTAAAAAAATTTTCCCCAGCTGTTGCTAAAATTTTAGTTATATATCAGATTTCTTCTTGTTTATTTTTTTACATGCAGGCTTTAACTTTCCTTTCTTATAAAACAACCTTTAAAATATATATGGCAGTCATTTAAAATAGAAAATAGAGATCAGTAAAAATGATAAAGATAAAAATCGTCCACAAACTTCTCCCCATCCCTTGGATAATAGCATTTTGATGTCATATTTTATCTTTACAGGGTGGTTCAGAACAAGAGAATTGTCTTCTTTAATCTTGAGTCTACCACCTTGCTACCAAGAAATGTCGAAGAGAATTGTGGAGTTTTAAGTTTCTATTAAATTTAACCTCTACAAGTTTTTCTGGAAGCTGAGGCAGGGTATGACAACAAAGTAGGTACATAGTTTGGGCTTAAATACTTTTGCACTTGTTTTAAGACATCTTCAGTGACCTCCAGTGTGTTTACTGGAATGTAAAAGTAGATGAATATATGTAGATATGTTTTTAAAACGTTAGGTCTCTGAATATATGAAGCCCATGCTCTGTTATTCACCTCATTTGATTTTAGCCCTGTGAAATGGATGTGTGTGGGGGCTGCTGTGGTTTTTTTTCTTTTGTTGTTGTTGCTGTTGTTATTTTTCCCTTAAGCACAGGGTCTTTGCCTGAGATCCAGCTTAGGAGCTCGGAGGAGAGGAGCCCAGCTGAGAAGTGATGCTCCAGTGTGTGTGGGCAACTGTCCTAGGTGGTTGCTGGTGAATTAGACTTTCAAAGCAGGAAAGGATGACAAAAAATAGTTTCAGCTCCACTTCAGCAGGAGCAAGACACCAATACATTTTGTTATTTAGTCCCTGGGGGGTAAATTAAAATTATATTGTTTTTCCAATACTCCTTGGAACCAATAGTGAGATAATAATGACCTGGAGTGTTTTAGTGTGGGTGTCACTGGATGTACCAGCATTTTCCTCCTTAGTTTCTTACATCCAAATCTTCAAACATTGAATTTAAAATAAACGCTCCTCTCTCCTTGTGGTCAAATAGAAATCTTTTGAATGTAAACTTTGTAATCAGATCTGATTATGATCTATCTTATGATCTATCTGCAAGCTATTTATCTGCCTAAGCCCCAATTTTCCCTCATAGTGTAATTATGAAAATTAAATGAGACAGTTAGGCAGATGGTTTTGCACAGGGTCTCGGGCTCAACAAATATCTCCTGGCAGGTGAGAGGAAGGACATGAAGGAGGACAGAGAGAGGAAGGGAAGAGGTTTGAGGGTGATTTATGAACTGGGATTGCTATGCTATTGGGGCAAGATTAACTCAGGTTTTAACCACCAACATTCCTTTATTACATCAAATGATGTTTTTCCACTGTAACTTTTTATAGTTTCTATTGTTAGACATTTAAATTTCAAGGTGTAGTGATTAAATAAGTTGTGATGGTAGCAAATGTGAACAACAGCTATGGAATTTTAAAAGCTGTAAATGCGTCTTTAAAACCTAGTAGACTTCGGGCATCAGCCAGCATCATCCTATGTCCTCAAATACTTGTACTTTTCAATGACCTTGGAGCCTTTAGTGTTTTCCCCTCTCCTACACCCCCTGATGTGTTTCTTTGCTTAATCAGGAATGAAGCTGAACTTTTCTGCCACCTACTGCTTCTCAATGTATATGGATGGCTTCCTTTGAGTTGTGCTCAAAATAACATCTGATCTGAAAGCAACACTAGGAAATTCAATCATCTGTGAAAAGAAGAGTAAAAAATAAAAGCCAAGCCAAGCCCCTGGAAAGTTCAGCTTCAGCTCTGGGAAATACAAAAAGGGGATTTGAGTGAGTCTATTTCTGGAAATCTGACTGCTCCAGCACAATGTGCTGAACAGCATGAGGGATTCTTTTGTGGCTAATGTACACTTCGAGAGCCTTGCTACATTGTTGCTGCCTTTTAACCAGCTAGAGGGCAAAGTCCGTCTCAGCTGCCTGTTCTACACTGAGGCTAATTCATCACTTGAGAGTTTCCCCTAATATCCTAGAGCTCCTACTCTGATTTTCTAGATCTGCTGGGTCTGGGCAGAGAGGCAATATTTAGAATCCTAGGCAATACACTAAGCTGATGATTCTGGAATTTCTTTCTTGCTGTTTGGTTTATTTCTCCCCCTCACTAACTAGTCTAATGAATACACTTTCCCCTCAGGGACACTTTCCTGCATCAGGGCATCTATTGAGACTTGTCTTAGGCCTATTGTGAGAGAAATAGAGCAAGCCACAACAGAAGAGCCTGCCAGTGCCTGCTAGCATCAACATGTGCTGTAAGGTGCGTGGAGCTGCTGCTACTCCCAGAATTACAACTTCCTCCCTCCCCACTCACACTTTCCTAAACCCAGGATTGACACCTGGGTATGAAGCATCATTGAAAGTTTCTTCCAAAAAAAAAAAAAAATAGCTATAATCATCTTATATTCCTCAGGGCTTCTGGATTCAGGTGTACTCCATTCTTTTCTGATTTTCCTATCTGGCCTGATTTAGTTCCTCAGGAGATGTGGATTCCATCATAAACATCACAGGCAGACTCCAGCTCCTAATAGGTCTGTCTGCCTATTAGGAGCTGGAGTCTTATCTATAACTTTTCTTATCTATAGCTATACTGAAAGGTACATTGAGAAAATAAACCCTGGCAATTATCAGCTTAACTCAGTGAAAAACAACCACCAAAAAAAAAAAAAAGTCCTTTCATTTGTAATTATCTGGCTAATTCCAGGTGAAAAATTTCATTTTGCCTTGGACTACCAGGATAATTGCCTCATTTTTTCCACTTTGCTTTGCTAGTGACCTAAATGTTACTCTGAGCTTTGAATTCTTTGGTCTCTTGTTCCAGCATTTTGTGCTTCAAATGTTTTTGCCCCTCCCCATTTTCTCTATTACCTGTAACCAAGGAAACTGATGCATGCTAAAAGCTTTCTGGTAAATGTACCTTCTATCATTTTCTTCTTCATTGCTGGCTTAAAAAATTCCATTTTTTTCTGTGGATTTTATAGAAAACAACAATCCTTTGAAAGGAGAAACCATTGGTTCAGGTAAACCCAAGGTGAAGATGTGCAAAAAGAATAAGCTTTGGCAGCTCATGAAATCACCCTGGAATTATGTTATAGGGAAAGACTCTATTTTGACAGTCTGTTTTGTTTTATACTTTGGAGTGGATAGTTTGGGTAAAGTAGTCAATATAACTGAGCTTGGATGACATCACTGAAAGTAATAGAAAAAAAATCATGATTAGTCTTCCCCAAGTCCTTTGGGCATATGCCATACAATATGGTAGCCACTGGCCGCAAAATTTAAATTATTTAAGTTTAAATTGATTAAAATGAGATAAATTGAAATTTTAGTTCCTCAGTCACGCTGGCCACATGTCAAGTGGCCAGCAACATGTGGTCAGGGGCTACTGCATTGAATAGCACAGATATAAAATATTTCCATTGTGACAGAAAGTTCTATCAACAACACTGCTCTAGTTATCACTTTGCTTAAGTTTTTTCCCATCCAGGAATATCAGCTTCCCTTACCGCTGCCTCTGCAAAACTTACTAGTCTTACTGAAGCATTCTCACCTCTATCATGCATTGAAAGTCTAGTCCACACCGCATTTTCCAGTTTTTATATATCTTGGGCAGAATTTGTAGAGTTTAGAACATATTGTGTAGTCAGTATTATTAACCTATTATTTATGTGTTAGTCTTAGATTTTAAACTAGATCAAAACCATGTTAAAGGCAAGAGTGATGCCTCATAGACCTTAAACATCCTCTAGACCATATTTATTATTATTTGTTTTTTTCAAAGTGTGCTCTGGGACTAAGCTCAGGGATTTTATATGCATCTTCTAGAATGTGGGCTCTTGTAAGGCAATGTAATTATTTACTTATTTATTTATATATTTTTTTGGCTGAGTTTACTTCTACCTTGTATTTTTTTTTCTTATTAGTCATACATTTTATACACAGCACTGTATACATGTCAATCCCAATCTCCCAATTCATCACACCACCACCCACACCCCCTGCCGCTTTCCCCCCTCGGTGTCCATACGTTTTTCTCTACTTCTGTGTCTCAATTTCTGCTCTGCAAACCGGTTCATCTGTACCATTTTCCAGGTTCCACATATATATGTTAATATACAATGTTTGTTTTTCTCTTTCTGACTTACTTCACTCTGTACGACAGTCTCTAGATGAATCCATGTCTCTACAAATGACCCAATTTCGTTCCTTTTTATGGCTGAGTAATATTCCATTGTATATATGTACCGCAACTTCTTTACCATTCGTCTGTCGATGGGCATTTAGGTTGCTTCCATGACTTGGCTATTGTAAATAGTGCTGCAATGAACGTTGGGGTGCATAATTCTTTTTGAATTATGGTTTTCTCTGGGTATATGCCCAGTAGTGAGATTCCTGGGTCATATGGTAATTCTATTTTTAGTTCTTTAGGAAACCTCCATACTGTTCTCCATAGTGGCTGTGTCAATTTATTTTCCCACCAACAGTGTAAGACGGTTCCCTTTTCTCCACACCCTCTCCAGCATTTGTTGTTTGTAGATTTTCTGATGATTCCCATTCTAACTGGTGTGAGGTGATACCTCATTGTAGTTTTGATTTGTATTTCTCTAATAATTAGTGATGGTAAGCAGCTTTTCATGTGCTTCTTGGCCATCTGTATGTCTTCATTGGAGAAATGTCTGTTTAGGTCTTCTGCCCATTTTTGGATTGGGTTTTTTTAAAATATTGAGCTGCATGAGCTGTTTTTATATTTTGGAGATTAATCCTTTGTCCAATGAGTTATTTGCAAATATTTTCTCCCATTCTGAGTGTTGTCTTTTCGTCTTGTTTATGGTTTCCTTTGCTGTGCAAAAGCTTTGAAGTTTCATTAGGTCCTACTTATTTATTTTTGTTTTTATTTCCATTACTCTAGGAGGTGGATCAAAAAAGATCTTACTGTGATTTATGTCAAAGAGTGTTCTTTCTGTTTTCCTCTAAGAGTTTTATAGTGTCCAGTCTTAAGTTTAGGTCTCTAATCCATTTTGAGTTTATTTTTGTGTATGGTGTTAGGGAGTGTTCTAATTTCATTCTTTCACATGTAGCTGTCCAGTTTTCCGAGCACCACTTATTGAAGAGACTGTCTTTTCTCCATTGTATATCCTTGCCTCCTTTGTCATAGCTTAGTTGAGCATAGGTGCGTGGCTTTATCTCTGGGATTTCTATCCTGCTCCCTTGATCTATATTTCTGTTTTTGTGCCAGTACCATACTGTCTTGATTACTGTAGCTTTGTAGTAGAGTCTGAAGTCAGGGAGTCTGATTCCTCCAGCTCCGTGTTTTTCCCTCAAGACTGCTTTGGCTATTTGTAGTCTTTTGTATCTCCATACAAATTTTAAGATTTTTTGTTCTAGTTATGTAAAAAATGCCATTGGTAATTTGATAGGGATTTCATTGAATCTGTGGATTGCTTTGGGTAGTATAGTCATTTTCACATTATTGATTCTTCCAATCCAAGAACATGGTATATCTCTTGATCTGTTGGTATCATCTTTAATTTCTTTCATTAGTGTCTTTTAGTTTTCTGCATACAGGTCTTTTGTCTCCCTAGGTAGGTTTATTCCTAGGTATTTTATTCTTTTTGTTGCAATGGTAAATGGGAGTGTTTCTTTAATTTCTCTTTCAGATTTTTCATCATTAGTGTATAGGAATGCAAGAGATTTCTGTGCATTAATTTTGTATCCTGCAGCTTTACCAAATTCATTGATTAGCTCTCATAGTTTTCTGGTGGTATCTTTTGGATTCTCTGGGTATAGTATCATGTCATCTGCAAACAGTGACAGTTTTATTTTTTCATTTCCTATTTGTATTCCTTTTATTTCTTTTTCTTCTCTGATTGCCGTGGCTAGGACTTCCAAAACTATGTTCAATAATAGTGGTGAATTTTGTATCTGGCTTATTTCACTTAGCAAAATCTCCTTCAGTTTCATCCATGTTGTCACAAATGGCAGGATTTCTTTTTGCTTTTATGGCTGGATAGTATTGTATTTGTGTGTGTGTGTGTGTGTGTGTGTGTGTGTGTGTGTGTGTGTATATCACATTTTCTTTATCCATTCATCTGTCAATCAACACTTTGGTTGTTTCCATATTTTCAATATTGTGAATAATGCTGCAATGAACATGGGAGTTCAGATATCTGTTCAAGATCCTGTTTTGTATATATGCCCAGAAGTGTGATTGCTGGGTCATACAGTAATTCTATTTTTAATGTTTTGAGAAAACTCCATGCTGTTTTCCATGGTGGCTGCACCGATTTGCATTCCCACCAACAGTGTACAAGGATTCCTTTTTTTTCACATCCTTCTCAACGTTTGTTATCTGTTGTCTTTTTAATAATAGTCCTGGGCTTCCCTGGTGGCACAGTGGTTGAGAGTCCGCCTGCCGATGCAGGGGACACGGGTTCGTGCCCCGGTCCGGGAGGATCCCACATGCCGTGGAGCGGCTGGGCCTGTGAGCCATGACCGCTGAGCCTGCGCGTCCAGAGCCTTGCTCCGCAATGGGAGAGGCCACAACAGTGAGAGGCCCGCATACTGAAAAAAAAAAAAAAGGTCATTCTGACAGGTCTGGGGTGGTGTTTCATTCTGGTTTTGATTTGCATTTCCCTGATGACTGGTGGTGTTGAGCACCTTTTCGTTGGCCTGTTGGCCATTTGTGTGTCTTCTTTAGAGAAATGACTATTCAGATCTTTTGCTCATTTTAAAAATTAGGTTTTTTGGCTATTTGAGTTTTAGGAGTTATTGGTATGTTCTGGATATTAACTCCTTATCAGATATATGATTTGTGGGTGTTTTCTCCTATTCTGTAAGTTGCCTTTTCTTTTTTTTCTTTTTTTTGTGGTATGCGGGCCTCTCACTGTTGTGGCCTCTCCCGTTGCGGAGCACAGGCTCCGGATGCTCAGGCTCAGCGGCCAGGGCTCATGGGACTAGCCACTCTGTGGCATGTGGGATCTTCCCGGACCGGGGCACGAACCCGTGTCCCCTGCATTGGCAGGTGGACTCTCAACCACTGCACCTGCCTTTTCATTTTATTGATTGTTTCCTTTACAGAGCAGAGTTTTTTAGTTTGATGTGGTCTCACTTGTTTATTTTTGCTTTTGTTGCCTGTGCTTTTGGTGTCCTATCTAAAAAATATTTTTGCCAAGACCAATGTCAAGGAGCATTTCCTCGTTTTCTTTTAGGAGTTTTATGGTTTCAGGTTTTCATGAGGGCTTTGATTTGCATTTCTCTCATGACTAATGATGTTGAACATCTTTTCATCCTATATTGGCTCTTTTCATGTCTTCTTTAAAAGTTTTTCAGATATTTTGCCATCAAAATAAGTCAGACTGTGTGTCTTATTATTAATGAATTGTAATATTTGTATATATATGCTGAATATAGATATAGTAAATATTTTCTTTGACTTTGAGAAGAAAATAATGGTGAAGTGGAAATCCTTGTCTTGTTCCTGATCTTAGAGGAGATGCATTCAGTTTTTCACCATTGAGAATTATGTTTGCTGTGGGTTTATCATATATAACCTTTATTATGTTGAAGTAGGTTCCCTCTATGCCCATTTTCTAGAGAGTTTTTATTATAAATGGGTATTGAATTTTGTCAAAAGCTTTTTCTGCATCTATTGAGATGATCATATGGTTTTTATTCTGCAATTTGTTAATATGGCATATCACATTGGTTGATTTGCATATATTGAAGAATCCTTGCATTCCTGGGATATATCCCACTTCATCATGGTGTATGATCCTTTTAATGTGTTGTTGGATTCTGTTTGCTAGTATTTTGTTGAGGATTTTTGCATGTATATTCATCAGTGATATTGGTCTGTAATTTTCTTTTTTTGTAGTATGTTTGTCTGGTTTTGGGATCAGCGTGATGGTGGCCTCGTAGAATGAGTTTGGGAGTGTTCCTTCCTCTGCAAATTTTTGGAAGAGTTTGAGAAGGATGGGTGTTAGCTCTTCTCTAAATGTTTGGTAGAATTCGCCTGTGAAGCCATCTGGTCCTGGACTTCAGTTTGTTGGAAGATTTTTAATCACAGTTTCAATTTCATTACGTGTGATTGGTCTGTTCATATTTTCTATTTCTTCCTGGTTCAGTCTTGGAAGGTTATAATTTTCTAAGAATTTGTCCATTTCTTCCAGGTTTTCCATTTTATTGGCATAGAGTTGCTTGTAGTAGTCTCTTAGGATGCTTTGTATTTCTGCAGTGTCTGTTGTAACTTCTCCTTTTTCATTTCTAATCGTATTGATTTGAGTCCTCTCCCTCTTTTTCATGATGAGTCTGGCTAATGGTTTATCAATTTTGTTTCTCTTCTCCAAGAACCAGCTTTTAGTTTTATTGATCTTTGCTGTTGTTTTCTTTGTTTCTATTTCATTTATTTCTGCTCTGATCTTTATGATTTCTTTCCTTCTGCTAACTTTGGGTTTTGTTTGTTCTTTCTCTAGTTCCTTTAGGTGTAAGGTTAGATTGTTTATTTGAGATTTTTCTTGTTTCTTGAGGTAGGCTTGTATAGCTATAAACATTCCTCTTAGAACTGCTTTTGCTGCATCCCATAGGTTTTGGATCATCGTGTTTTCATTGTCATTTGTCTCTAGGTATTTTTTGATTTCCTCTTTGATATCTTCGGTGATCTCTTGGTTATATAGTAACGTATTGTTTAGCCTCCATGTGTTTGTATTTGTTACGTTTTTTCCCCTGTAATTGATTTCTAATCTCAGAGTGTTGTGGTCAGAAAAGATGCTTGATATGATTTCAATTTTCTTAAGTTTACTGAGGCTTGATTTGTGATCCAAGATGTGATCTATCCTGGAGAATGTTCCGTGTGCACTTGCGAAGAAAGTGTAATCCGCTGTTTTTGGTTGGAATGTCTTATAAATATCAATTAAATCTATCTGGTCTATTGTGTCATTTAAAGCTTGTGTTTCCTTATTAATTTTCTGTTTGGATGATCTGTCCTTTGGTGTAAGTGAGGCGTTAAAAGTCCCCCATTATTACTGTGTTACTGTTGATAATGTCTTTTAGAGTTGTTAGCATTTGCCTTATGTATTGAGGTCTCCTATGTTGGGTGCATATGTATTTATAATTGTTATATCTTCTTCTTGGATTGATCCCTTGACCATTACATAGTGTCCTTCCTTGTTTTTTGTAACATTCTTTATTTTACAGTCTATTTTATCTGATATGAGTATTGCTACTCCAGCTTTCTTATTTCCATTTGCATGGAATATCTTTTTCCATCCCCTCACTTTCAGTCTGTATGTGTCCCTAGGTCTGAAGTGGGTCTCTTGTAGACAGCATATATATGGGTCTTGTTTTTGTATCCATTCAACAAGCCTGTGTCTTTTGCTTGGAGCATTTAATCCTTTCATGTTTACGGCAGTTATTGATATGTATGTTCCTATTAGCATTTTCTTAATTGTTTTGGGTTTGTTTTTGTAGGTCCTTTTCTTCTCCTGTGTTACCCATTTAGAGAAGTTCCTTTAGCATTTGTTGTAGAGCTGGTTTGGTGGTGCTGAATTCTCTTAGCTTTTGCTTGTCTGTAAAGCTTTTGATTTCTCCATCAAATATGAATGAGATCCTTGCCTGGTGGAGTAATCTTGGTTGTAGGTTCTCCCCTTTCATCACTTTAAGTATACAACTCTTTTGGCTTTTAGAGTCTGCTGAGAAATCAGCTGTTAACCTTATGGGAGTTCCCTTGTATGTTGTTTGTCATTTTTCCTGTAGTGCTTTCAGTAATTTTTCCTTTTCTTTAATTTTTGCCAATTTGATTACTATGTATCTCGGCATGTTTCTTCTTGGGTTTATTCTGTATGGGACTCTCTATGCATCCTGGACTTGGGTGGCTCTTTCTTTTCCCATGTTAGGGAAGTTTTTGACTATAATCACTTCAAATATTTTCTCGGGACCTTTCTCTCTTCTCCTTCTGGGACCCCCATAATGCGAATGTTGTTGTGTTTAATGTTGTCGCAGATGTCTCTTAGGCTGTCTTCATTTCTTTTCATTCTTTTTTCTTTATTCTGTTCCGCAGCAGTGAATCCCACCATTCTGTCTTCCAGGTCACTTCTCCATTGTTCTGCCTCAGTTATTCTGCTATTGATTCCTTCTATTTTAGTTTCATTTCAGTTATTGTATTGTTCATCTCTGTTTGTCTGTTGTTTAATTCTTCTAGATCTTTGTTAAACATTTCTTGCATCTTTTTGATCTTTGCCTCGATTGTTTTTCTGAGGTCCTGGATCATCTTCACTATCATTATTCTGAATTCTTTTTCTGGAATGTTGCCTAGCTCCATTTCATTTAGTTGTTTTTCTGCAGTTTATCTTGTTCCTTCATCTGGTACATAGCCGGCTGCTTTTTCATCTTGTCTGTCTTTCTGTGAATGTGGATTTTGTTTTACAGGCTGCAGGATTGTAGTTCTTCTTGCTTCTGCTGTCTGCCCTCTGGTGGATGAGGCTATCTAAGAGGCTTGTGCAAGTTTCCTGATGGGAAGGACTGGTGGTGGGTAGAGCTGGCTGTTGCTCTGGTGGGCAGAGCTCAGTAAAACTTTAATCCGCTTGTCTGCTGATGGGTGGGGCTGGGTTCCCTCCCTGTTGGTTGTTTGGCTGAGGCGACCCAACACTGGAGCCTACCTGGGCTCTTTGGTGGGGCTAATGGCAGACTCTGGGAGGGCTCACGCCAAGGAGTACTTCCCAGGACTTCCGCTGCCAGTGTCTTTGTCACTTGGTGAGCCACAGCTCCCCCGCCTCTGCAGGAGACCCTCCAACACTAGCAGGTGGTTCAGTCTCCTGTGGGGTCACTGCTCCATCCTCTGGGTCCCGATGTGCACACTACTTTGTGTGTGCCCTCTAAGAGTGGGGTCTCTGTTTCCCCCAGTCCTGACGAAGTCCTGCAGTCAAATCCCGCTAGCCTTCAAAGTCTGATTCTCTAGGAATTCCTCCTCCTGTTGCCAGACCCCCGTGTTTGGAAGCCTGACGTGGGGGTCAGAACCTTCACTTCAGTGTGTGAACTTCTGTGGTGTAAGTATTCTCCAGTTTGTGAGTAACCCACCCAGCAGTTATTGAATTTGATTTTATTGTGATAACTCTCCTCTACCGTCTGATTGCGGCTTCTCCTTTGTCTTTGCATGTGGGGTATCTTTTTTGGTGAGTTTCAGTGTCTTCCTGTCAATGATTGTTCTGCAGTTAGTTGTGATTCTGGTGTTCTTGAAAGAGGGAGTGAGAGCATGTCCTTCTCTTCTGCTATCTTGAACCAATCTGAAATGTTCATAATTTATTATTGTATTCTCAGTGTCTGACACATAATAGATGTCCAATAAACCTAAAAAAAAGAGAGTACTATTTCACCTGACTTTGACAGCAGTGTGAAATAGGTATTATCTTCATTTTTACAAATTCAGAAATTGAGGTTCAGGGAAGTTCAGTAATCTGATGAGCCACAGTGCTGATAAACAGTGGATATTTGTACCCCAGAGCTCCTGCATGTGACTTTTCTCTCACTTGGTTTCTCATCCTCCTCTCCAGAAGAGTAACCTGGATTTCTTACATGGCAGCTCAAGGGTCCTTGTAAGAGCAAGAGGTCTGAGATGTTCCAAAACGTCACTTCCTCAACATTCAGTTGGTGAAAGCACTAGAAAACCCAGCGGAGATTCACAGGGCAATGGTGTACGCTCCACCTCTGCGTGGAGGGGTGGCGTGTGCAAGCAGAGTGAGAGAGTGCTGGAAATTGTCTTTGGAGACTAGCTACCACAGGGAGTCACCATCTCTATAGGGTCCGAGTTTCCTAGTACTGTGGTTCCTTCTCTAATAATTCTCCCACCTCAGAACATCTTTCTCTGAGATTTGAAAGGCATGGAAAGCAAAGCTGTAACCTGCTAGAACATTCCCATTAAAAGAAGTGATCTGGGTTTGATTTTTACAAATAAGTAGACCTGTAAAAATCTTAAAACTGCCTCTTATTCCAGAAAGAAGCAACTATGGTTGTCAGCAGATTTCACAAGGAACTGGTGTTTTCGTATCGCTTGGGAATGCTTCTGTCTCCCAAGGAGAGGTCTTGGATTAATGCTACTATCCTGGGATTCTCACAGCTAGAATCCTTGCCTGCAAGGTAAAGTCCCTCAAACTGCAAAGCTAAGACAGTTGCCTCTTCCTTCCAAAGTGGAAACAAGCAATTTCAGGAAGAGGTGGGAAGACATTTCCCCTCAAAGGATTCTTTTGGCTCCCTTCTACAAGACACTCAGCAACTTCAGAATTTTACAATCAAATAATGTCTTTTTAGCATGTAATCATCTGTTACGGAGAGCTGGGCTTTTATAGTTGTGTTAATTTCTCAGGTTGGAAGTAAGACCACTTTAAAGAAAATCTTCTGGATTTACTGGGGTGATATTTGAAGCAATTCCTTTGAAAGTAGGAAATGTAACAAGGAGTCTTGTGGATGTTTTTTTCCCTGTTGCTGTTAGGGAAGAAAGTTGGAGGAATGCCTCTTTAGGGACCGAAAAGGAACAGTCCACACGAGAACATGGAAAACCATAGAAGATTTGAGTTCAGTTCAGCTTCTGTCAGCTAATTATATTTCGGTGAGTAATTAATTATTCAACACAGTGGGTGTTTTCAACAGTCTCTCCCTCCCCCCATGTGTGTTTCTTTCTCAAGTTGTCCTGGTTAAAAAAGAATCTGACAAAAGCAGCTGAGCAAAGCATCCTTTCAGAAAACACAAAATAAAGCTAAAATAACAGAACCAGGCTCAGTTTGAAATTTGTCTATGTCAGTTCCTCAGAGACGCAGTGGGCATGGCTGTCTTTTCTGTGGGCTCCCTTGATCCTGTATTCCAAAGTAGCTGGAAAGGTGTTATGACCTTGATGCGGGAAAATAGAGTCCCCAAAAAGACCTAGCCCCAAGTTGGCAAGCACTGATTCTGAAATATGCATAATTTTAAGAGCAAACGAGTCCTCTCAATTTCAAAACAAGTAGGCTGGGATTTAGATACTACATTCTCCATAGCTTTGCTCTGATGTGATTCACTTTGCAGTGAAATTACAAATAAGTCTCTAGACCACCAGGTACTGGAGGTCTCAGGAGGATTTGGCTACCCTGCTGTTCCATTTACTATTGCTGTGTAGTGGTCAATCCCAAACCAATTAATTTAAGATAACAACCATTTTTTTATGCCCCCAAATCCTTTGTGTTGGCAATTCAGTAAGGGTATGGTGGGGATAAATTGCTTTGCTTTGTGGTGGCTGGGCCTTCAGCTGGGTAAACGCAAATGGCTGCGAGCTAAAGTCCATTTCCAAAGATGACTTCTTGACTCACACGTCTGGATGTTGGCTGGAACCTTTGCTGGGTGTCTTAAGTGGAGCATCTCTGTATGGTCTTTCCATGGGGCTTGGCTTCCTCACAGCATGGAGGCTTTTGGGTGGTTGGACTGCTTACAGGGTAGCTCAGAGCTTTAAATGTGAAAGTCTGCATGAACAAGGCAGAAGGTGTAGTGCCTTTTATGATCTAGCCTCAGAAGTCAGAGTGTCACTGCTGCCATTCTCCATTCACCAAAGCAGTCATAGATCACAGGTTTGAGGGGAGGGGACATAAGTGCTACTTCTTGATGAGTTAGTGGTTAGGTCACACTGTAGAAGAGTATGTTGAAGAGAGATTATCGTGGCCATTTTGGGAAATACAATCTTCCATTTCCCTGATTCGATTAGAACAGGGCTTAGGACTGAGTGTTATGACTTGCCTTGAGGATTAAATCCACCTACCAATTACTCAGATTTATACTATACTGTGTACAAGATAATGGACCAAAAAGTTCATGTTTCATGGACATGGAAGCTTGTATGTATCTTCTCACAAAAGGGGCAAAGGACACAGCCATTGAGTTTTGGGGAGGTTTGTTACATATCAATGGCTGGATGATACAGGTTATAAAATCAGTGTACATTGTTCAATTTAATTTTCATGTATATATCAAATAACCACTTAGAATATATAATTTTTAAATAGTATTACTTAAATGTTGACACAGTTGTGTGTATATATGTGTATGTATGTGTATAAAAATCTAGAAGTACATCTAACAAGAGACATGCAATACCTTTATGAAGGAAAATATAAAAATTTGTTGAAATATATGTAGAAGATCTTGTAATGGAGCAATAACAAATTTTTATAGATAAGTGTTTCAATATAGTTAATATGTTGGCTTTTCTCACATTGGTCTACAAATGTGTTCCAATCAAAATCCCAATAGGGATTTTTGTTTGTTTGGTTGGGGTTTGCTTTGTCTTGTTTCATTTTTGTTTTAGTAGCTTAATTCCCCTTTGCTTAAGTTAGCCCCTGGGTTTCTGTCACTTGCCACCAGAGAACCCTAACTCATAAAATGGGTTAACGTACATCATCCATTCTCTCTTGCCTCAACTCTACCCTGCTGACGGGGATGATTTTTCAATATAGGCACAAATAGCATGTGAGAATTAAATGGATATGATTTTTCACCATTCCCTTTGACAAGATGTGTTCGAAAGTTAAAAACAAGATTTCATCAGTATCTCTAAGTTTACTAACAGTATAATGGAAATCCTCCAAAATGACTTTTTTCACCTCACAATTATTCATCAATCATTCATTCTTATTCTCCAATTAGTTATTGAGTGTCAGTCGTGAGAGACATGCTGTGATAGGTGCTAGAGATAAAATGGGAGGACAACAGCGACAACAAACATGATTCCAGCCCTTATGGAGTTGGTGTTCTATGTAGGTAGGGAGACAGATATAGAAATAATTGCACAAAATACTTTTAGATTGTAGCAACTAATACGATGAAGACCAAATGAACGCTATTTATCTCATTAGATGCAACCACAGGGACAAGATGCTGGAAAATTTCAATGTAAGCCTCTGTACTTTACAGTTTTAGAAGAATATAGGGTTATTTTTGTAAACATTTACCTTCCAACAGAATTCACAATATTTGGAATCAGACCGTTATATATTGATTTTTATGGCTTCAATATCACAACAAAACTTTGCCTTCACCACCTATCATATTTCATTTCTTCTGCTTATTAATAGCCTTAATTTCTTGCATTAAATGACAATTAAGTAAAAAAGTATCTGAGACTAACGTGATGAAAAGATAACTCAATTTTTGGGAGTAGATTAGATTTAGAGAGAGTAATTCAGTAAACATTGATTTAGTGATTTTAATGGAAAACTGTTCTTTGGAAAATGAAGGGAAAATTAAAAGGTAACTAATGTGATTTGTAAATAAATGTCATTATCAACTTGAATGAAAGTTTAAGGTATTTTAATGCTATTTTTAACATCTTTATTGGAGTATAATTGCTTTACGTTGTTGTGTTAGTTTCCACTGTATAACAAAGTGAATCAGCTATATGTAGACATATATCCCCATATCCCCTCCCTCTTTTTTTTTTAACATCTTTATTGGAGTATAATTGCTTTACAGTGGTGTGTTAGTTTCTGCTTTATAACAAAGTGAATCAGTTATACATATGTTCCCATATCTCTTCCCTCTTGCGTCTCCCTCCCTCCCACCCTCCCTATCCCACCCCTCTAGGTGTTCACAAACCACTGAGCTGATCTCCCTGTGCTATGCAGCTGCTTCCCACTAGCTATCTGTTTTACATTTGGTAGTGTATATATGTCCATGCCACTCTCTCACTTCTTCCCAGCTTACCCTTCCCCCTCCCTGTGTCCTCAAGTCCATTCTCTACATCTCCATGTTTATTCCTGTCCTGGTTCTAGGTTCGTCAGAACCATTTTTTTGTGTGTGTGTGATTCCATATATATGTGTTAGCATACGGTATTTGTTTTTCTCTTTCTGACTTACTTCATTCTGTATGACAGACTCTAGGTCCATCCACCTCACTACAAATAACTCAATTTCATTTCTTTTTATGGCGAGTAATTTTCCATTGTACATATGTGCCACATCTTCTTTATCTGTTCATCTGTCGATGGACACTTAGATTGCTTCCATGTCCTGGCTATTGTAAATAGTGCTGCAGTGAACATTGTGGTACGTGACTCTTTTGGAATTATGGTTTTCTCAGGGTATATGCCCAGTGGTGGGATTGTTGGGTCATATGGTAGTTCTGTTTTTAGTTTTTTAAGGAACCTTCATACTGTTCTCCATAGTGGCTGTATCAATTTACATTCCCACCAAAAGTGAAAGAGGGTTCCCTTTTCTCCACACCCTCTCTGATGCTATTTTTTCAAAAACTAACTTCTCCATCTATTAATTGCTCAGCCCTGTCTGACTTCCACATCATCCCCCACCACTTTCTGTGGTGAATACCAGACAGCTTGAGAAAATTCTTACTGCTTCCTGACCACAAAGAATACTTTTCTACCATAATTTAGAAAGAGACACATACACAATGTTCATTGTGGCACTATTTACAATAGCCGGGACATGGAAGCAACCTAAGTGTCCATTGACAGATGAAGGGATAAAGAAGATGTGGCACATATATACAATGGAATATTACTCAGCCATAAAAAGGAACAAAACTGAGTTATTTGTAGTGAGGTGGATGGACCTAGAGTCTGTCATACAGAGTGAAGTAAGTCAGAGGAGAAAAACAAATACCGTATGGTAACATATATACGGAATCTTAAAAAAAAAAATGGTTCTGATGAACCTAGGGGCCAAACAGGAATAAAGATGCAGATGTAGAGAATGGACTTGAGGACACAGGGAGGGGGAAGGGTAAGCTGGGAAGAAGTGAGAGAGTGGCATGGACATATACACACTACCAAACGTAAAATACATAGCTAGTGGGAAGCAGCTGCATAGCACAGGGAGATCAGCCCGGTGCTTTGTGACCACCTAGAGGGGTGGGATAGGGAGGGTGGGAGGAAGACACAAGAGGGAGGGGATGTGGGAATATATGTATACATATAGCTGATTCACTTTGTTTTACAGCAGAAACTAACACACCATTGTAAAGCAATTATATTCCAATAAAGATGTTTAAAAAAAGAATACTTTTTGCTTTGCCTTTGATTCTTCCTTCACCAACAGCTATTCTCATAGAATGTCCTTTCTTTCTTTTACCATTTAAGAATGGATTATTTTAGTTAATTTGCCAGTAATTTTTCAGAAACCCTAGTTACCTAGGTCAGAATTTGGTTCCTTCAACCAGGCTGTGTGTCCTTATATAATTTAAATCATCCCAAAGGAGCTACTGGCTGAGATTACAGCAACATCCAGAAGGTTGGAGGAGCATAGATCAGTCTGTGTAACTCTGGAGCCACATGTGTTCAGACTTCTAAAGATCTCTTGAAGTATTTGAAGCAGCTGAATAGTGGTCTCTCAGGTTTGTTTCCCTCTTGTTTCAGTGTTTCTGTACTATTGAGGTCTTCATCGTCTATGTCTTATATTTAATAAGCCAATATCTACTGTACCCCATTCTAGACCTTGTGCTAATGGTTGTGGGCACAAGGTTGTTTCAGATTGGGCTCCCTGGGAAACAGACTCTGAAGCAGATATTAGAATGCAAGAGGTGTATTTGGGAGTGTTCTTAGAATCAGCATCTGTGGAAGGGAAAGGAAAGAGCTGGATGGGGTAGATGGAGAGGTTGGACTGTGATGCAGTCTCAGTGGAGACCACAGCAAACCATACAAGGAGGTCTGAAGAATGACCCTTCAGAGTTGCCTTCTGCTAGGGCAGGAAGTCTAGGGCTTTATACATCTGTATCACCATTAGTAACCCCTGGTAGCGGGTGCAGCTTTGGGCAAGGTAGCTCTTTTCAGGTTTTAGTTTCATATAATCCCCAAAGTGGCTGGCAGCAGAGGGCTCTCTGCCAGTAGCTTTCCCAGAAACTGCGGTTACTGAAGGGAAATCTGGGCAGGACATCACAGCATCCAACGCAGATGGCAGACAGAGAGTTAAGTGTCTACTAGGAGTGACAGTTGAATAAACATCTAACTCCAGTATTGTGTGATAAAGACTCCTAAGAGTGTGTCATAGGAGGCAAAGTTAATGTTGCCTAGTGAAAGTTTTAGGAAGCAGTAGCATCCAAGTTCTGAGAAATTATTGGGAATTAGAGGGACAAAGATGAGGTGGTGATAAGGGGAAAGACTGAGAAGCCAGGAGGCAAGAACAGAAGGAACGCTTTTTAAAAAAATTTAATTTAATTTATTTAATATACATCAGGCTGTTATTAGTTATCTGTTTTGTACATATTAGTGTATATATGTCAATCCCAATCTCCCAATTCATCCCACCACCACCACCACCCCCGCTTTCCCCACCTGGTGTCGAAACGTTTGTTCTCTACATCTGTGTCTCTATTTCTGCCTTGCAAACTGGTTCATCTGTACTATTTTTTAGATTCCACATATATGCATTAATATACGATATTTGTTTTTCTCTTTCTGACTTACTTCACTCTGTTTGACAGACTCTAAGTCCATCCACGTCTCTACAAATAACCCAATTTCATTTCTTTCTATGGGTCAGTAATATTCCATTTTATTTATGTACTACATCTTCTTTATCCATTCGTCTGTCAGTGGGCATTTAGGTTGCTTCCAGGTCCTGGCTATTGTAAATAGTGCTGCAGTGAACAATGGGGTGCATGTGTCTTTTTGAATTATGGTTTTCTCAGGGTATATGCCCAGTAGTGGGATTGCTGGGTCATATAGTAATTCTGTTTTTAGTTTTCTAAGGACCCTCCATAGTGGATGTATCAATTTACATTCCCATCAACAGTGCAAGAGGGTTCCCTTTTTGCCACACCCTCTCCAGCATTTGTTTGTAGATTATCTGATGATGCCCATTCTAACTGGTGTGAGATGATACCTCACTGTAGTCTTGATTTACATTTCTCTAATAATTAGTGATGTCGAGCAGCTTTCCATGTGCCTCTTGGCCGTCTGCATGTCTTCTTTGGAGAAATGTCTATTTAGGTCTTCTGCCCATTTTTGGATTGGGTTCTTTGTTTCTCTGATATTGAGCTGTATGAGCTGCTTGTATAGTTTGGAGATTAATCCTTTGTTCGTTGATTCATTGGCAAATATTTTCTCCCATTCTGAGGGTTGTCTTTTCATGTTGTTTATAGTTTCCTTTGCTGTGCAAAAGCTTTTAAGTTTCATTAGGTCCCATTTGTTTATTTTTGCTTTTATTTCCATTACTCTAGGAAGTGGGTCAAAAAAGATCTTGCTGTGATTTATGTCAAAGAGTGTTCTTTCTATGTTTTCCTCTAAGAGTTTTATAGTGTCTGATCTTACATTTAGTTCTTTAATCTATTTTGAGTTTATTTTTGTGTACAGTGTAAGGAGTGTTCTAATTTCATTCTTTTACATGTAGCTGTCCAGTTTTCCAGCACCACTTATTGAAGAGACTGTCTTTTCTCCATTGTATATCGTTGCCTCCTCTGTCATAGATTAGTTGATCATAGGTGTGTGGATTTATCTCTGGGCTTTCTATCCGGTTCCATTGATCTATATTTCTGTTTTTGTGCCGGTAGCTTATTGTCTTGATTACTGTAGTTTTGTATTATAGTCTGAAGTCAGGGAGTCTGATTCCTCCAGCTCTGTTTTTCTTTCTCAAGATTGCTTTGGCTATTCGGGGTCTTTTGTTTTTGTTTTTGTTTTTGTTTTGCGGTACACGGGCCTCTCACTGCTGTGGCCTCTCCCACTGCGGAGCACAGGCTCCGGACGCGCAGGCTCAGTGGCCATGGCTCACGGGCCCAGCCGCTCCGCGGCATGTGGGATCTTCCCGGACCTGGGCACGAACCCGTGTCCCCTGCATTGGCAGGTGGACTCTCAACCACTGCGCCACCAGGGAAGCCCTATTCGGGGTCTTTTGTGTCTCAATACAAATTTTAAGATTTTTTTGTTCTAGTTCTGCAAAAACTGCTGTTGGTAGTAATTTGATAGGGATTGCGTTTATTCTGAGGATTGCTTTGGGTAGTATAGCCATTTTCACATTATTAATTCTTCCAATCCAAGAACATGGTATATCTCTCTATGTGTTTGTGTCATCTTTGACTTATTTCATCAGTGTCTTATAGTTTTCTGAGTTCAGGTTTCTTACCTCCTTAGGTAGGTTTATATCTAGGCATTTTATTCTTTTTGTTGCAGTGGTGAATGGGATTGTTTCCCTAATTTGTGTTTCTGATCTTTCATTGTTAGTGTATAGGAGTGCTAGAGAATTCTGTGCATTAATTTTGTATCCTGCAACTACCAAATTCATTGATTAGCTCAAGTAGTTTTCTGGTGGCATGCTTAGGATTCTCTATGTATAGTATCATGTCATCTGCAAACAGTGACAGTTTTACTTCTTCTTTTCCAATTTGTATTCCTTTTATTTATTTTTTTCTCTGATTACCATGGCTAGGACTTCCAAAACTATGTCAAATAATAGTGATGAGAGTGAACATCCTTGTTTTGTTCCCGATCTTGGAGGAAATGCTTTCAGTTTTTCACCATTGAGAATGATGTTTGTTGTGGGTTTGTCGTATATGGCCTTTATTATGTTGAAGTAGGTTCCCTCTATGCCCACTTTCTGGAGAGTTTATTTAAATCATAAATGGGTGCTGAATTTTGTCAAAAGCTTTTTCTGAATCTATTGAGATGACTGTATGGTTTTTATTCTTCAGTTTGTTAATATGGTGTATCACATTGATTGATTTGAGTATATTGAAGAATCCTTGCATCCTTGGGATAAATCCCGCTTGATCATGGTGTATGACCCTTATAATGTGTTGTTGGATTCTGTTTGCTAGCATTTTGTTGAGGATTTTTGCATGTATATTCATCAGTGATATTGGTCTGTAATTTTCTTTTTTTGTAGTATGTTTGTCTGGTTTTGGGATCAGCGTGATGGTGGCCTCGTAGAAGTCTGGGAGTATTCCTTCCTCTGCAATTTTTTGGAAGAGTTTGAGAAGGATGGGTGTTAGCTCTTCTCTAAATGTTTGATAGAATTCACCTGTGAAACCATCTGGTCCTGGACGTTTGTTTGTTGGAAGATTTTTAATCAGTTTCAATTTCATTACTCGTGATTGGTCTGTTCATATTTTCTATTTCTTCCTGGTTCAGTCTTGGAAGGTTATACCTTTCTAAGAGTTTGTCCATTTCTTCCAGGTTTTCTATTTTATTGGCATAGAGTTGCTTGTAGTAGTCTCTTTTGATGCTTTGTTTTTCTTCCGTGTCCATTGTAACTTCTCCTTTTTCATTTCTAATTTTATTGATTTGAGTTCTCACCCTCTTTTTCTTGATGAATCTGGCTAATGCTTTATCAATTTTGTTTATCTTCTCAAAGAACCAGCTTTTTGCTTTATTGATCTTTGCTATTGTTTTCTTTGTTTCTATTTCATTTATTTCTGCTCTGATCTTTATGCTTTCTTTCCTTCTACTAACTTTGGGTTTTGTTTGTTCTTCTTTCTCTAGTTCCTTTAGGTGTAAGGTTAGATTGTTTATTTGAGATTTTTCTTGTTTCTTGAGGTAGGATTGTGTCCCTATAAACATCCCTCTTAAAACTGCTTTTGCTGCATCACATAGGTTTTGGATCGTCGTGTTTTCATTGTCATTTGTCTCTAGGTATTTTCTGATTTCTTCTTTAATTTCTTCAGTGATCTCTTGGTTATTTAGTAATTTTTTGCTTAGCCTTCATGTGTTGGTGTTTTTTATGTTTTTCCCCCTGTAATCGATTTCATAGTGTTGTGGTCAGAAAAGATGCTTGATATGATTTCAGTTTTCTTAAATTTACTGAAACTTGATTTGTGACCCAGTATGTGATCTATCCTGGAGAATGTTCCATATGCACTTGAGAAGAAAGTGTAACCTGCTGTTTTCCATTGGAATGTCCTATAAATATCAATGAAGTCTATCTGGTCTACTGTGTTATTTAAAGCTTGTGTTTCCTTACTAATTTTCTGTCTGGATGATCTGTCCATTGGTGTAAGTTAGGTGGTAAGTTCCCCCACTATTATTGTGTTACTCTTGTTTTCCTCTTTTATAGCTGTTAGCATTTGTTTTATGTTTTGAGGTCTCCTATGTTGGGTGCATATATATTTATAATTGTTATATCTTCTTGGGTTTATTCCTTGATCATTATGTAGTGTCCTACCTTGTCTCTTGTAACATTCTTTATTTTAAAGTCCATTTTGTCTGATATGACTATTGCTACTCCAGCTTTCTTCTGATTTCCATTTACATGGAATATCTTTTTCCATCCCGTCACTTTCAGTCTGTGTGTGTCCCTAGGTCTGAAGTGGGTCTCTTGTAGACAGCATATATATGGGTCTTGTTTTTGTATCCATTCAGCAAGCCCGTGTCTTTTGGTTGGAGCATTTAATTAATTCATGTTGAAGGTAATTATTGATATGTATGTTCCTATGACCATTTTCTTAATTGTTTTGGGTTTGTTTTTGTAGGTCCTTTTCTTCTCTTGTGTTTCCCACTTAGAGAAGGTCCTTTAGCATTTGTTGTAGAGCTGGTTTGGTGGTGCTGAATTCTCTTAGCTTTTGCTTGTCTGTAAAGCTTTTGATTTCTCCATTGAATCTGAATGAGATCCTTTCCGGGTACAGTAATCTTGATTGCAGGTTCTTCCCTTTCATCCCTTTAAATATATCGTGCCATTCCCTTCTGGCTCGTAGACTTTCTGCTGAGAAGTCAGCTGTTAACCTTCTGGGAGTTCCCTTGTATGTTATTTGTCTCTTTTCCATTGTTGCTTTTAATAATTTTTCTTTGTCTTTAATTTTTGTCAATTTGATTACTGTGTGCCTCGGTGTGTTTTGCTTTGGGTTTATCCTGCCTGGGACTCTCTGCACTTCTGGACTTGGGTTGCTATTTCCTTTCCCATGTTAGGGAAATTTTCAACTGTAATCTCTTCAGATATTTTCTTGGGTCCTTTCTCTCTTCTTCTCGGAGCCCTATAATGCGAATGTTGGTGCATTTAATGTTGTCCTAGGGGTCTCTTAGGCTGTTTACTTTTTTTTTTTCATTCTTTTTTCTTTATTTGGTTCTGTGGCAGTGAATTCCACCATTCTGTCTTCCAGGTCACTTATCCGTTCTTCCGCCTCAGTTATTCTGCTATTGATTCCTTCTATTGTATTTCATTTCAGTTATTGTATTGTTCATCTCTGTTTGTTTGTTCTTTAATTCTTCTATGTCTTTGTTAAACATTTCTTGCATCTTCTCGATCTTTGACTCCATTCTTTTTCGAGGTCCTGGATCATCTTCACTACCATTCTTACGAATTCTTTTTCTGAAAGGTTGCGTATCTCCAGTTCATTTAGTTGTTTTTCTGGAGTTTTATCTTATTCCTTCATCCTGTACATAGTCCTCTGCCTTTTCATTTTGTCTGTCTGTCAGTGAATGTGATCTTCTTTTCACAGGCTGCAGGATTTTAGTTCTTCTTGCTTCTGCTGTCTGACTTCTGGTGGATGAGGCTATCTAAGAGACTTGTGCAAGCTTCCTGATGGATGGGACTGGTGGTGGGTAGAGCTGGGTGTTGCTCTGGTGTGCAGAGCTCAGTAAAACTTGAATCTGCTTGTCTGCTGATGGGTGGGGCTGAGTTCCCTCCCTTTTGGTTGTTTGGCCTGTGGCAACCCAGCACTGGAGGCTACAGGCTCTTTGGTGGGTCTAATTGTGCACTCCAGGAGGGCTCATGCCAAGGAGTACTTCCCAGAATTTCCGCTGCCAGTGTCCCTGTCCCTGTGTTGAGGCACAGCCACCTCCTGCCTCTGCAGGATACCCTCCTACACTAGCAGGCAGGCCTGGCTCAGTCTCCCATGGTGTCACTGATCCTTCCCTGTGGGTCCTGACACACACACTACTTTGTGTGTGCCCTCCATGAGTGGAGCCTGTGGAGTCTCCTGCTAGCCTTCAAAGTCTGATTCTCTGGGAATTCCTCCTCCCGTTGCCAGACCCCAGGTTGGGAAGCCCGATGTGGGGCTCAGAACCTTCACTCCAGTGGGTGGACTTCTATGGTATAATGTTCTCCAGTTTGTGAGTGACCCACCCAGCAGTCATGGGACCCGATTTTATTGTGATCATGCCCCTCCCACCATCCCATTGTGGCTTCTCCTTTGTCTTTGGACATGGGGTATCTTTTTTGGTGAGTTCCACGGTCTTCCTGTCGATGATTGTTCAGCAGTTAGTTTTGATTCAGGTGCTCTCGCATGAGGGAGTGAGCACACGTCCTTCTATCAAGAAAAGAAGGAATGCTTATGGAACTACTTGTAGACCAAATTCTTGGCGCCAGGTTAGATATAGATGTCCTAAAAAGGGTAACGTATAAGTTGAGATTTGCAAGGAGAAAGGGGTGTGTGTGTGTGTGTGTGCATGTGTGTGTATATGTGCACGCGTGCATTCGTGGTGAGAGCCAGTTGTTATAGATGGAAGAGCTTATGAGAAAACTGGGAAGGAGGAAGGGAGGGAGGGCAAGGAGAGCTGGAGGGAGAGAATGGAAGGGAAGAAGAGAGGAGAGGAGAAAGAATTGGGAAATTGAAGTTTGGCTGGAGATTGGAGTTTGTGACTGAAGGTTCTTGTCTGCTCATCATCATGTTTGATGTCATCTGTTCTTTATTCCAGATACCTCACATTATTATTTATTCTCTGAAGGTTTATGGATGGCACACTTAGGGACAACTGAGTCTGAAATAGTTTCATTTTGAGACCTTGTCACGTAACTACCATGTTGTATCAGTCAGATTTTGACATTGAATAAGGGATTTATTATTGAGTTGGATCTTATATAAATGTGGGAGCTGGTGGGACAAGCTGTGCAGGCTGTTGTCTCTGCATCTGATACTTGGCTGGAAGTCTCTGTGGTTCATCCATATCTACAATCAGGAAGGAAGACTAGATGCAAATAACAGCAAGGACAAATGAAAGCCCATGAAAGTGAATTAGAACCCATGTCTGTCTCTCACCACCTTCAATCTTAACAAAGTGGGTGACCTGCAGGAAAGCAGACTTCCAGATCTGCAGGAAAAGCTGGTGTCTGTCATCAAGGAGCTGCACACACGTCTGGCTCAGGACCTGGAGAAGCTGAAGGAGGAGAACCAGTCGAGCTGGAGGAGCTGCAGATGTGTGTGCTTCCCTGTGCCAACCAGGTAGGTCAGAGGTCAGTGACAGCATGTGTGAGCTGCCACAGTACCTGGGGCTCTACACTGGCCTTCAAAGTGTGATGGCTGCTACTTCATTTCTGCCTTCCAAATCTTGTGTGAATTTCTTTAGTGGCCAATGCTAACCTGGAATCACATAGAGAAGGGAATTCTGGGAAGCATTATTTTAGCTCCACCAAGTTGATACTGTACAAGAGTACTACACATCATTTAAAAAAAACTTAAGTATAATGACATACAACATCATATTCGTTTTGGTGATTCGACATTTGTGTATATTATGAGATGATCATCACAGTAAGGCTAGTTACCGTCTGTAGCCATTTAAAGTTATTATAATATTTTTGACTATATGCTGTATTCTGTATATTATATCCCCATGACTTATTTATTTTATAGCTTCAAGTTTGTGCCTCTTAATCTCCTTCACTGATATCATTCATCCCCCCACCTTCCTCCTCTCTGGCAACCACCAGTTTATTCTCTGTATCTATGAATCTGGGTTTTGTTTTATTTGTTCATTCGTTTTGTTTCTTTATATTCCACATATAAGTGAGATCATATGGTATTTGTCTTTCTCTGTCTGATTTATTTACCTTAGGATAACACCCTCTAGGTCCATCTATGTTGTCACAATAGCAAGATTTCATTCTTTTATATGGCTGAATAATATTCCTGTGTGTGTGTGTGTGTGTGTGTGTGTGTGTGTGTGTGCGCCACATCTTCTTTATCCATTTATCTGTTGATGGATACTTAAGTTGCTTCTGTATCTTGGCTATTGTAAATAATGCTGCAACAAATATAGGGGTGCGTATACCTTTTCAAATTAGTGTTTTTGTTTTCTTTGGGTTCTCAGAAATGGAATTACTGGATCATAGGGTAGTTCTATTTTTAATTTTTGAGGAACCTCTATACTGTTTTCCATAGTGGCTGCCCCAATTTACATTCCTACCAACAATGAACAAGAATTACTTTTTCTCCACATCCTCACCAACACTTGTTATTTTTTGTCTTTTTAATAATGGCCATTCTAATAGGTGTGAGGTGATAACTCATTGTGGTTTTGATTGCATTTCCCTAATGATTAGTGAAGTTGAACATTTTTTTTATGTGCCTGTTGGGCATCTGTATGTCTTCTTTGGAAAAATGTTCAGGTCCTCTGCCCATTTCTTAATCAAATTGTTTTTTTAATATTAAATTGTATCAGTTCTTTATATAAAGATATATAGAGATATAAAGATTCTGGATATTAACCCTTATCAAATATATGATTTTCAGATATCTTCTCCCATTCAGTACGTTGCCTTTTCATTTTGTTACTGATTTCCTTTGCTGTACAAAGCTTTCAATTTGTTGTAGTTCATTTGTTTATTTTTCCTTCTGTTGACCTTCCTGAGGAGACAAATCCAAAAAGATATCACTAATGATGTCTTTGAGCTTACTGCCTATGTTTTCTTCTAGGAGTTTTAGGGTTTCCCATCATATTCAAGCCTTTAGTCCATTTTGAGTTTATTTCTGTGTATGGTGTGAGACAGTGGTCCAGATTCACTCTTTTGCATGTAACTGTCCAGTTTTCCCAATATCATTTATTTAGGAGACTGTCTTATCCCCATGGTATAGACCGTAAGTGCCTGGGTTTATTTCTAGGTTCTCTGTTCTGTTCCACTGATCTTTGTGTTTGTTTTTGTGCCAGACCATACTGTTTTGATTACTATGGCTCTGTAGTATAGCTTGAATTCAGGGAGCATGATACCGTCAGTTTTGTTTTACTTTCTCAAGATTACTTTGGCCATTAGGCGTCTCTTGTGGTTCCATAAAAATTTTAGGATTATTTGTTCCAGTTCTGCAAAAACTAGTGTTAGTATTTTGATAGGGATTGCATTAAATATATAGATTGCTTTGGGTAGTAAGGGCATTTTAACAATATTCATTCTTCCAATCCATGAGCATGATATATTTTTCCATTTATTTGTGTTATCTTTAATTTCTTTCATCAATGCCTTTGTTTTCAGAGTACAAGTCTTTCACCTCCTTGGCTAAATTTGTTCCTAGAAATTTTATTCTTTCTGATGTAATTGAAAATGGAATGTTTTCTTAATTTATCTTTCTGATAGATTGTCATTAGTGTATAGAAATGCAGCAGATTTCTATATGTTAATTTTATATCCTGCAACTTTACTGAATTCATTTATTAGTTAGAACAGTTTTTTGGTGGAGTCTTTAGGGTTTTATATATGTAGTATCGCGTAATCTGCAAATAGTGACAGTTTTACTTCCTCCTTTCCAATTTGGATGCCTTTTATTTCTTTTTCCTGCCTGATTACTCTGGCCAGGACTTCCAATAATATGTTGAATAAAAGTGGTGACAGTGGGCATCCTTGTCTTTTTCCTGATCTCAGAGAAGAGGTATCAGCTTTTTACCATTGAGTATGATGTTAGCTGTGGGTATGTCATATGTGGCCTTTATTATGTTGAGGTATATTCCTTCTATACCCACTTTGTTGAAAGTTTTTAATCATAAAGGGTTGTTCAATTTTGTCAAGTGTTTTTTTCCTGCATCTATTGAGATGATCATGTGATTTTTATCCTTGATTTTGTTAATATGTTGTATCATGTTGATTGATCTGTGGATGTTGCACTATCCTTGTATCCCTAGAATAAATTCCACTTGATTGTGGTGTATGATTTTTTTTAATGTATTGTTGAATTTGGTTTGCTAATAATTTGTTGAGGATGTTTGCATCTATGTTCATCAAGGATATTGATCTTTAATTTTCTTTTCTCGTAGTAGCTTTGTCTTGTTTTTGGTTTTAGGGTAATGCTAGCCTTATAGAATCAGTCTGGGAGCATTACTTCCTCTTCATTTTGGGGGACTAGTTTGAGAATGATAGGTATTAAATGTTCTTTAAGTGTTTGGTCAAATACAACTGTGAGGCCATCTGGTTCTGGACTTTTGTTTTTTGGGAGTTTTTTGACTACTGGTTCAATTTCGCTACTAGTAATCAGTGTATTGAGATTTTCTATTTCTTCTTGATTCAGTCTTTTAAAAAAATTTTTATTGTATATTGGAGTATAGTCAATTAACAATGTGTTAGTTTCAGGGGTACAGCAAAGTGATTCAGTTATGCATATACATATATCCATTCTTTTTCAAATTATTTTCCCATTTAGGTTATTATAGGATTCAGTCCTGATTGTATGTTTCTAGGAATTTGTCCATTTCTTCTAGGTTGTCCAGTTTATTGGGCAGTCATTCCTAGTAACCTCTTATAATCCTTTGTATTTCTTTGGTGTCAGCTGTAACTTCTTTTTCATTTCTGTTTTTGTCTATTTGGGCGCTTTATTTTTTTTTCTTGATGAGTCTGGCTAAAGATTTGTCAATTTTGTTTATCTTTTGAAAGACCCAGTTCTTTTTTTTAAAAAATTGAAGTATAGTTGATTTACAATGTTGTGCCAATCTCTGCTGTATAGCAAAGTGACTCAGTTATACACATATATATGTTCTTTTTTTATATTCATTTCCATTATAGTTTATCACAGGGTATTGAATATAGTTCTCTGTGCAATATATTAGGATCTTGTTGTTTATCCATTCTAAATGTAATTATTTGCATCCACCACCCCCAAACTCCTAGTTGATCCCTCTCCCTCACCCCTCCCCCTTGGGAACCACAAGTCTGCTCTCTACTTTTATGAGTCTGTTTCTGTGTTGTAGATAGGTTCATTTGTGTCATATTTTAGATTCCACATATAAGAGATATGGTATTTGTTGACAGACCCAGTTCTTGGTTTCATTGATCTTCTGTTGTCTTACTCTGTATTTCATTTATTTCCACTCTGATCTTATCGTTTCCTTCCTTTTGCTAATTTAGGGCTTTGTTTGTTCTTCTTTTTCTAGTTTCTTTAGGTGTAAGTTTAGATTGTTTATTTTTCTTGTTTCTTGAGGTAGGCCTGTATCACCAAAACCTTCCCTCTTAGAACTACTTTTGCTGTGTTCCATATATTTTGGTATGTTTTATTTCCATTTTCACTTGTCTCATGGTATTTTTTGATTTCCTCTTTGATTTCTTTGTTGACCCATTGATTATTCAGTAGCATGTTGTTTAGTCTTCATGCATTTGTGTTTTTTCCAGTTTTCTTTTTGTAGTTGATTTCTAGTTTCATACCACTGTGGTTTGAAAAGATGCTTGATATGATTTCAATCTTCTTAAATTTATTGAGGCTTGTTTTGCAGTCTAACACATGCTCTATCCTGGATAATGTTCCATGTGCACTTGAAAAGAATGTGTATTCTGCTGCTTGGGATGGGATGTTCTATCTATCAATATTAAGGCTATCTGGTCTGATGTATTCTTTAAGGCCAGTGTTTTCTTATTGATTTTCTGTCTGGCTGATCTATCCTGTGGTATAAGTGGCATATTAAAGTCCCCTACAATTATTGTGTTACTGTCAATTTTTCTTTATATGTCTGTTAACGTTTGCTTTATATATTTAGGTGCTCCTATTTTGCCTGCATAAATATTTAGAAGTGCTATGTTCTTTTGTTCGATTGATCCCCTTATTATTATATAATGGCCTTCTTTGTCTCGTTACAGCCTTTGTTTTAAAGTCTGTTTTGTCTGCTATAAGTATTGCTACCCTAGCTTTCTTTTTGTTTCCATTTTCATGTAATACCTTTCCCCATCTCTTCACTTTCAGTCTGCTGAGAGGTGGTATAAAATACCCAGCTCCCTTGACCTTAGCTGGAAGAAATCTGAGGCATGTAATTTTATACAATTTTCCAGTATTTTCTTGTAGAATTAAACTCCAATTACCCACAGTGTTAACTTACCTGATACACGCCGTTTATTGACTGCTTTCCTTTCTGTAATCTTTTTCCCTTTTCCTACACAGGTGTTCCTTGCACTTTAAAAATAAACTACTTTGACATGAATCTTTGTATCAGAATCTGCAGAAATTTCTGCAGGAAACTGAACTAAGAAGAATGGGAAGCTTATGGAATTGAGATGAAGACAGCTGAGCATAGGGTAATAAAAAGAGGGAAAGAGCTAGTAGGAGAAGTTGGATGGGAAAAGGGAACTGGATGAATGGGAAATAAATAAGGTGGAGAAACTACTGAGATCTTAGGGACAAAGAGAAAGTTGTTAACATAACTTGAAAATAAAACCATTGGAGAGCTTCTTACAAAAAACATCTGTTTACTGCACATAAATCAGGTCTATGATTTAACTGTACCACCCCTGTGTTGGTTGGGGGTCAGAAGACATACTAATAATCAGTTGCAATCTTTAAAGGCCTCCAGTCCATTTTGAAGCAAAACTTAATGGTTCAGGAGACTTTTTATAAGAAAAGTCTAATTTCACAAACATCTCAGTTACATGATCCTCTTGGGTCTGACTTCTTCTTCCCCTCTTTCCATTTGCCTATCGAGAGTTAAGAAGGTTTTTTTTTTTTTTTTTTTTTTTTGTCACTTTGTGGTACATTTTTCCCTTTTGGATTTTGAAAAAGTCAAACTGAGAGCCACATTTGTTATTCTCAGTACTTGTAATAGGACTTGGCATTTTCCAAAGTGGAATAAAAATTTAGGCTGAATATGCTGATAGGAAATTTCTTGTTGAATTTCTTTATTGAATGGCTCAGGAAATAATTAGTGAACATTTAAAGCATAATTAAGTTAGTGAATAAACCTTTAGTTTCATACAATAACCTCTCCTGCCAGAGGGCTCTCCTGGGGATGTATCTGAGTTTCTTTTAGCTTCCACTCCTCAAACAGTGAACCCCTAACTGTTTCCTCACCTGGCACTATTTCTTCTGATTTGTTTGTTCTCTTATCTCCTTACTGGTTTGGAGTTGCCTCCTGTAGAAGGAATTGTGTCATTGTAGTAATGTATTAAAGAGAGACCACATATCTAGAATATTTCAGAAGACATTTCAATGTCACCAGTGCCAATAAACTTTTGCATCTTCTTGGGAAACAGTGGTGCTGTTTATCTAACAATGACTTTTCAGAGAACCTTTGTAGATACTCTTCCTCTGTTTATTTTTTGGAAGCTGACCTGAGCAGGTTGAAACATTTCTATTGTTTTGATAACAATAATATGTAGAAGAATGGCAGGCTTTAGGAACAGTGTTTTGTTACTGCTGGGAACCATAGAACCACCTTACCCTCAGATTACTGTTGTTTACAATCATGGATTAACAAAAGGAACACAGACCTAACTATTTGTGAAATAAACAATAGCCAGCATTCTCTTAGCTAATGAGATCATTTAAGCTGCTAGGGTACAACCTATTTTAAAATTGGATTAAAACAGTGGGCATTGAATAGAGACTAAGTTATAGCTTTGGTCCAAATCTTATGATAATTTTCTTTACCTTGTGGCATCAGTGACTTCTCTAGCAGGTGCAGCTGAAAATTTAGTATCAATAGACTGGGACATTATTTTCACCTTCATGATATTTTTACCAGCTATACTCATGTGTACTTTATATTTTTTTATTTTTTATTATAGACAAGGTGCTGTATAAAATATAAATTGTAGCTCATCATTTCTTTTTTTATTTTATTTAAAAAATTTATTTCAATTTTATTGAGATATAATTGACATATAGCACTGTATAAGTTTAAGATGTGCAATATAATGACTTGTCTTACATATATTTCAAAATGATTACCACAGTAAGTTGGTAGTTCATCATTTCTTAAGTCAAATGCATTCAAAAAAAGATTTTGAAAATCTTTTTTTTAATTCAATTTTTATTTTATACTGGGTATAGTTGATTTACAATGTTGTGTTAGTTTCAGGTGTACAGTAAAGTTATTCAGTTATACATATATATATCCATTCTTTTTCAGATTCTTTTCCCATATAGGTTATTACAGAATACTGAGTAGAGTTCCCTGTGCTATACAGTAGGTCTTATTGATTATCTATTTTATATGTAGTAGTGTGTATATGTTAATCCCAAACTCCTAATTTATCTCTCCCTCCCACCTTTCCCCTTTGGTAACCATAAGTGTGTTTTTGAAGTCTGAGTCTGTTTCTGTTTTGTAATAAGTTCATTTGTATCATTTTACATTCCACATATAGGCATGTCATATTCACTGCCATAAATAGCTTTGTTTTCTAATTCATATTAAAATGTATGCATAAATATGAAAAGATAATTTGGTTTCTGAATCACCTAAATTCATTTCATAAGCCATACTTGAGGAATATTGTTGTAGGAGAAATGCTTTCAGTGATTCTCTTTTTAAGCTATGAAGCAAAGCTTATGGAACTGGTGATCATGGTGACCATCTGTGTCTAAATCCCTCTAAAGAAAAGATTTTCTTCATATCACATATCATCTGACCACAATGGAATGAGAGTAGAAATCAGTAACAAAAGAAAAACTGGAAAATTTACAAATATGTGGAAGTTAAATAACACTCTTGGATAGACAGTGGGTTGAAGAGGAAATAAAGGGGAGAATAGAAAATATTTTGAGATGAATGAAAGCAAAACCATAACATACCAAAAGCTATGGGATGCAGCAAACTTGGATGGACCTGGAGATTATCATAGTAAGTGAAGTAAGTCAGACAGAGAAAGACAAATGTCATATGATAACACTTACATGCAGAATCTAAAAAAATGATACAAATGAACTTATTTACAAAATAGAAACACTCACAGACTTAGAGAATGAATTTATGGTTACCAGGGGGGAAGGGTGGGTGGGAGAGATATATTGGGAGCTTGGGATTGACGTACACACTGCTATATTTAAAACAGATAACCAGCAGGGACCTACTGTATAACTCAAGGAACTTGGCTCAATATTCTGTAACAACCTAAATGGGAAAAGAATTTGAAAAAGACTGGATACTTGTATGGGTATAACTAAGTCACTTTGCTATACACCTGTAACTAACACATCATTGTTAATCAACTATACTCCAATATACAATAAAAATTTTTTAAAAAGCCACATTTATTGGAAACAGCAAAAGCCATACTGAGGGAAGTTCATAGCAATAGATGCCTACATTAAAAAAGGAAACAAATCTCAAAACAACCTAACATTATACCTTAAGCAACTAGAAAAGGAAGAATAAACTAAGTCCAAAGTTAGCAGAAGGAAGGAAATCATAAATATTAGAGCAGAAAAAATGAAATAGAGAATAGAAAAACAATAGTAAAAAATCAACAGAACTGATAGTTTTTTTTTTTTTTTTTGGTGGTACGTGGGCCTCTCACTGCTGTGGCTTCTCCCGTTGCGGAGCACAGGCTCCGGACGCGCAGGCTCAGTGGCCACGGCCCACGGGCCCAGCTGCTCCGCGGCATGTGGGATCTTCCCAGACCGGGGCATAAACCCGTGTCCCCTGCATCAGCAGGCGGACTCTCAACCACTGCGCCACCAGGGAAGCCCAGAACTGATAGTTTTTTTAAGAAAGGTAAACAAAATTGACAAACCATTAGCTAGACTAAGAAAAAAGGAGAGAAGATTCAAATAATAAAATCAGAAAAAAGAGGAGACATTACAACTGATATTGCAGAAATACAAAGATCATAAGATACTACTATGAACAATTTTATGCCAACAAATTAGATAACCTAGAAGATATAAATTCCTAGAAAGATACAACCTACCAAGACTGAATCATGAAGAAATAGAAAATCTGAAAAGACCTATAACTAGTAAGGAGATTGAATCAGTAATCAAAAACTTCCCCACAAAGTAAAGCCCAGGACTAGATGGCTTCATGGGTAAATTATACCAAACATTTAAGAATTAATACCAGTTCTTCTTAAACTCTTCCAAAAAGTTGAAGAGAGAGAATGCTCTCAAGCCCATTCTATGAGGCTAGCGCTACCCGGATACTAAGTCAGATAAAGACACTACGTAAAAGAAAACTACAAGCCAATATCCCTAATGAACGGAGTTGTAAAAATCCCCAACAAAATACTAGCAAACTGGATTCAACTGCATATTAAAAAGATCATATATTAATACCATAACCAAGTGGGATTGATTCTTGGGATGCAAGGATGGTTCAACATAATCAAATCAATTACTGTGATATACCAACTTAACAGAATGAAGGATAAAAACTAAATGATCATTTCAATAGATAGGAAGATCATCTTAACTTCACTAATCATCAGGGAAATGCAAATCAAAGCCATAATGAGGTATCATCTCATACTTGTGAGGATTGATATTATATTGAAACAAACAACAGAAGATACAAAGTTCTGGTGTGGATGTGGAGAAATTGGAAGCCTTATATACTGTTGGGATTATAAAATGGTACAGACGCAGTGGAAAAAGGTATGACGTTTTCTCAAAAAAAAAAACCTAAATAGAAATGCCATATGATCCAGCAATCCCACATCTGGGTATATATTCAAAAGAATTGAAATCGGGATCTTGAAAAGATATCTTCAATCTCATGTTCATTGCAGCATTATTTACTATAGCCAAGTTGTGGTAACAACTGAAACATCTATTGACGAATGAATAAAGAAAATGTGGTACATACATTTAATGGCATATTACTCAGCCCTAAAAAAGAAGAAAATGTTGCCGTATATGACAACATGGGTGAACCTGGAGGATATTATGGTAAGTAAAATTAGCCAGCCATAGAAGGACACATACTGCATGAATCCATTTGCACGAGGTATCTAAAATAGTGAAACCCATAGAAGCAGAGAGTAGAGAGATGTTGGCAGTGGCAAGGGGAGGGGGATCTGGGGAGCTGTTCAATGTATATAAAGCTTCAGTTGTGCAAAATGAGTAAGTTCTAGGAATCTCCTGTATAACATAGTGCCTATATTTAACAGTACTGTACTGTGCACTTAAAATTTGCTAAGAGAAAAGATATCATAAGTGTTCTTACCACAGTAAAATAAAAATAAATAAAATTATCAGTGATTTTTAAAAAAGAATAGATTTTCTTGAACAGAGAGCTGAACAGTGCTTTTACTGGCACCCAGTCTAAGCCTAACCCTGTACTCTTGACTTCAGTGTCAGAAAGCGACTTCTGTCCAGCTCCATAGCTCCTGTCACAGATAATATGACACACAATTAAAGAGAAGGGGTAGGAAGAGCAGGATTCATTCTTCCATTCATCCGACAGACTTTTATTGAGAATCCACTCCATTTTAGACACTAAGAATACAAAATTAATGAAACATTGTCTCTGTCACTAATGGGGTGTACAATTCAACAGGGGGAAGCAGACACATAAATGAGTGCAATACAATTTTATGGAATCCAAAAGTGAAAGTAGGAATCAGTACTTGGTGGAGCCAAGGGGAGAGAGGGGACGGTTCTCCCTGGGAAAGAGAGGCGGGGAAAGTTTTCAGAGAGGTAGCGACACTTGAGTTTAGAACTGAAAGATGAGAAGTCATTTTCAGGAAGGCTTGGAGGGGAAATTTCAAAGAGTCAAGGCTAGCAAGTGTGAAAAAAGCCTGGAGTCTTCGTTGCAACTTTTGGTTTCCCTAAGGTCTGAACTACTGGATACCAAGTGTCAGGGGAGTGAAGTGAGACAGGAGGCTGGAGACACAGGAGGAGCTACCCTAAGAGGATCCTTATAGATTATGCTGAGGGATATGGAATTTTCTGTAGACAAAATCCATTGCAGAATTTGAAGCAAGGGGGTATTAGAATCAGATGTGCATTTTAGAAATATAATTTCCTGTATGGAAGAAATCTATTTGGAGTCAGTGTGTAAACATGTTGGATGTGGTTTGTCACACATATGATCTTGAGATATAACTTGAGATATAACACTGCCACACGTATGGGGCTTACACTTCCTGTTATGCTGTATAGTCACATTCTGACAGTTTCTCAGCTTTTATTTGTTTAATGGGTTTCAGTGTAGAGTTGATTGTTTTTGGAGATCTAAATGATAGAATCGTGGTGGGTTCTAAGGAGTTCCACACAGATGGTTGACGAATGCAAGGACTGATTTCCTGTGAGCCACATTCCTCTAGAGATGGATGACAACCTAAAGGAAAAACGCCTGTTAGTGTTGAATGGTAGCAAGGAGAATAAACCTGGATAACTCTGTCAAGGCATTGAGTGTGATGAAAATGGTTCCTTTTTACCTAGTCTCTCCTGGTATTTCTATTCTGGGGCCCAGGGTTACAGGCAATAATAAGCTCCTTCCCTGTTTAGACTATCCAGAGCTTGTCTACACTCATGGCTTTTCTGGTGAAACAGGAGAATGCCAAGAGTGATGTGAACTGATGTGGGGAGAAGGGGGGTAGATTTCCTTCCTAGTTATTTTAGTAATTGTTTGCTCGTTGGTATTTTCTTAAAATTATGCTCTGAGTGTCTAGAAGTATATGCCTTTCCTCTCATCTCTTACACATAGGTTGTTTATGGATTGACTAAATGTGGTTTTATTTTTTCCCATAAATATTAGACTAACATTCTAGTGCCTGGTTTGATAAATACTCCTGGGTAACAAAGGCAGACACACAAATCCAAGCCAGGTTGCAAAGGAAAGTGAGATAAAACAAAACACAACATGCAAAGAAATTAAATAAAAATGGTCTGGGTTGGGCTTCCCTGGTGGTGCAGTGGTTGGGAGTCTGCCTGCCAATGCAGGGGACACGGGTTCGTGTCCCGGTCCTGGAGGATCCCACATGCCGCGGAGCGGCTGGGCCCATGAGCCATGGCCACTGGGCCTGTGCGTCCGGAGCCTGTGGTCCGCAACGGGAGAGGCCACAGCGGTGAGAGGCCTGCGTACTGGAAAAAAAAAAAAAAATTGTCTGGGTTAATCAGTAAAGTTATATCTCAAGCGGTATTTGGAAGGGCAAGATTCAGTCTTACAAAGTTAAAATTTTCATTTTTTTTGTTAGGCTCATTTAAATATATAAATTACAAAGCTAATAGTAGTGTATATATTCTTCTTATAAAAAATTTTAACATAGATAAATCACAATCTCCCCCCTTATAACATTGCTCAAAATTCAGCCCCCTTTTCAAAAGTAACCACAAGTAGCAATCTGGTGTGTGTCATTTTTATGGTTTTCATTGTCTCCAAAAACCAAACCATATCAGATCAATTCAAACACCAACCAACCAGTTAATAAACAAACAAAAAAAAACAATTCCAGTTTTCACACCTTTCTCTTACCTCTCAGTTCAGTCCTCCAGAGTCATGTAGGAGAAACAGGGTTTAGTTACCAGTTTCAATTAAAAGAGCAGGTTTGGGGACACATTTTCTATGTGTAATTTGATGAAGGAAGCATGGACACCCTGGTGGTGGTTAACATCTGAGAGCTGGAACAGAACACATGCCGTCATTTTGGTGTTTTTCTGGATCGTTAATTCTAGGTGCACAACCAAAGGCTAAAAGATTCTGCGATCCTTGGCATCATAATGGCATGTTGTCTTGTCTTTGATTCAGATCTGTCCATGTGATTTCTCTTCAATAAATATGTTTCTGAGTTCCTACTACATCTGAGGCATGACTCTCATCCTTGAGGAGCTTATAGCTGGGAATGGGTCCCCCTAGTAGCACTTTTTAAATAAATTTTATTGAGATATAATTCATGTACCATACAGTTCATCCTTTTTAAAGTGACAGTTCAGTGGTTTTCAGTATATTCACAGAGCTGGGCAGCCATCACCACAATCAATTTTAGAATATTTTCATCATTAAAGAGAAACTCTATTCATTAGTAGTCACTCCCCATCTCTCTCCTCAACTCCCCAGCTCTATGAAACCACCCATATACTTGCAGTCTCAGTGGATTTGTTTATTCTAAACATGCCATATAAATAAAACCATACAATATGTAGTGCTCTGTGCCTGGTTTCGTTCCCTTAGCATAATGTTTCAAGGTTCATTCATCCTGTAGCATCAGTACTTCATTCCTTTTACTGCCAAATAATAGTCCATTGTATGGATATACCATATTTTATTTATCCATTCATCAGCTGATAGACACTTGGGCTGCTTCCACATTTTGACTATTACGAATAATGCTGCTATGAGCATTCTTATAAAATATTTTGGTAGACATATGTTTTCATTTTTCTTTGGTGTATACCTAGGAGTAGAATTGCTGGGTCATATGATAACTATATTTAATCTTTTGAGAAACTGCCAGACTGCAATGCTTCTCAAACTTTAATATGCAAAACCTCACTTAGGGATCTTACTAAAATGAAGATCTGATTCCATATGTTTGGGGTGGGGCTCAAGAATCTGCAGTCCAACAAGCTCCCTGGTCCGAAGTTTATACTTGGTGTATCAAGGACCTGGTGTGTGCATATTTTATGGTTGAATTAGACTTTTTTTCATAAAAGCATTTTATTCCTGTATGTCTCTTGTATATTCTTTAAGTATACATAATTAATAATTTCTAGTTACTCAAAAGTCCATTTATTTATAAAGTCATTCTTTTGGTGTTATGTCTTACAATGTGTATCTTTAAAATGACCACTAAAATCCTATTTGCTAAATACAATGGTTATGAAGCAAAAAAGAAGAGCATATCCCCAAATGACTGTCAAATGCATGTTCCAATAGAGATCCTTAAAATTGGCTCTTTAATGATCAAACTCTCCCTACTCTGCCTTCCTCCTCTCAGCCTTTTTATTTATGCACTTTTCTCATCCTGCATACATCCAGCTAGATTGTAAGCTCCTTGGGGCCAGGGCCAGTGTCTTACTCATTTTTGCCAACTTCCACTCCCCCCAATCATCTGTAACCTAGTTCCCTGCATCTTATTTCCCACAGAGTAGAGCTGATTTCAAAAGATTCTATTCATGGAATACCTGGGAAGTTTGTCAGCCTTGTTCCTAATTCTAGTTACACATATCCTCTTAAACTATGAACCTTCTAATCTCCATTAAAAGTATTATTTTAAAAAGCTCGTATTCTTTCAGTGAAAAGGAACATATAACCTTTTTACTTCTGCAGAGAGTTTCATAAAATCTCAACTCATCTACAACATATACTTTTTTAATACCCTAATTCATTTAACACCGTTTCATGTAGCCCTTCATCCTTTCTTCACAATCAAAATATTAATTTTATATTTGTACTTTCTAAATGTATATATTCTAACCTTGTTACAAATATAATTTAAAGAAGATGTATTATAAATGTAATATTTGCTCCTGGGAATACAAACCTTGAAGAAACACACAAAGGATCAAGTACTCGCAACATATCTAAATAAACAAGAGGAGAACATTCCACAGGCAAAATAATGAACAGAGAGCTACACCAAGTGTCCGTAAGGACAGACATGCAAGAGAAATCAGTGCCTCTCCACGACTGATCAAGGAAGAAGTTTCCTAATGGTGTTTGGTGTTTGTTCCAGGAATCAGTAGAAAGACCCAATGACAAGAAATGACTGAAATCTGATTTAATGGAAAAGGTGGTTATCAAGTTTTAGAACTGAAAGAGACCTCAGATATTTACAAGTTCAAGCCCCTACTTTAACTATGACAAAACAAATGTCCAAGCTTTGTATTGGTTGACTTAGACTTCAAGAATTATTACCAATTCTTCAGAATGAGGAATAAAATTTAGATAGGGTCAAAGAAAATACAAATGAATTTCTGGTCTCCTGAACATTCTCAAAGAAAACTAAATAATTCTGGGTGGTTGGTGCCCTTCCTTGCACACTGCGTTCAGTGAGAGGTGAGAGAGGTGGTGATTTATGGGTCCCTGGGTTCAACACGGGCCCCAGTCTAGGATCTATGACTGTGGCACCTTGTGTAACCAGTGGACTGGCCTATGAGATTTCAGAATTAGTAAAGAAGAGGCAGTCTGGAACTGGGTTATTGAGTCAAAATTGGGAGCAATATGAAAAGTATGAGTCAGGATGGAGAGTCAATATCTACCTTGGCCAAGAGCAGGAGAAAGGAAGGCAAGATCTGGAGGACTTTCCTGAGCCCAAACCTGCAGGGAGTGACTTTCTTTTATATTTCCCATGACCTCAAAATGGGACAAGCCCTGAGAACTTGAAGTCCAGGAACTAACAGAGAATATGTTTTCTTATTGTTCTTTGTGCCTCTTCTAGATAAAGAGGAAATAGAACATTTCACGTTCTCCCCAGAGAATACTGTCCTTAGCACCAAAGACAGGTAGCTTACAATACTGGGTAAGAACAGAGTCAAAATGTCTTGAGTTGGAATCTAGACCACTTCCTATTCATGGGTCACTGAACAAGTTGTTTACCTCTTGGAATCTGTTTCCTCATCTGAAAAATGAGGGAAATAATAGTAATAACCCCATGGAGTTGAGATGAGGATTCAAGAAAGTTGTACATATAAAGTGCTTAACATAATTCTTGGAACTTTGTAAATAGTAGCATTAATTATAATCACCAATCATTGAGTAGGGGGGCTTAACAACTCATGATTTCTATTTACAGTTGCCTGTGTTCACTTAACAGCCTCTGTTCATAATGCCAGGCACCACTCTAGGCACGGTGGGTATAATTATAAACACAAGAAATTACTTGTCTAAAATTGCTCTCAGTTTCGTGGTGGAAATAGAAACACATACAAAAAAGTTTAATGTGATATAATTAGTCATGTTCTAAGGTATGAACTAAGAGTGTGGGGCACTGCAGTACTTTCTTTTCTGCTAAATTTTTCGGTTGGGCAAAGGGTATATATAAAGTGGGAACTTGCTTCCATGAGAAAAACCTATAGGTTTCAGACTTCTTTGGACAGAAATGTAATTGAGTTAAAGAATGCCTCTTTCTAAAGAAGATGTGATACATATATACAATGGAATATTACTCAGCCATAAAAAGAATGAAATAATGCCATTTGCAGCAATATGGATGGACCTAGAGATTATTATACTAAGTGAAGTGAGTCAGACATAGGAAGACAAATATATGATATCACTTATATGTGGAAGCTTAAAAAATGAACTTATTTATAAAACATAAAGGAACTTATTTATAAAACAGAAACAGACTCACAGACAGAAAAGAAATTTATGGTTACCAATGGGGAAAGGGGGGTTAGGGAGGATAGATTAGGTGTTTGGGATTAATAGATACAAAGTACTATGTATAAAGTAGATGAACAACAAGGTCCTACTGTACAGCACAGGGAGCTACGTTCAATACCTTCTAATAACCTATAATGGAAAAGAATATGAAAAAATATATATAACTGAGAATATATGTGTGTGTGTGTGTGTGTGTGTGTGTGTATATATATATATATATAATTGAATCACTTTGCTGTACACCAGAAACTAACATTGTAAATCAACTATACTTCAATAAATTTTTTTTTTTCAATTCAGAAGGGTAGGGGAAAGGTCCTGGAATAGATTCAAAACCGTATGGAAACAAGATAAACATTATTATAAAGAAATAATACATTATTTATTATATTATATAATATATATTATTATTATAAAGAATTAATCATGGAAATGTTATAAATGAAAGAGACTCCTCAACAATTGATCTTCATTTCCCATAGTTTCTATCAATTTTTGTCCATATATATCAAGTGCTTCGTTTCATCCTTATGAGTTTTAAGTGAATTAATTCATGTAAAAGAGTTGATAAATAATACTTGATTCTTAGCAAACACTCAATAAATATTTTATTACTACTACTAGTAGTTGTAATATAATTTTAACCCCTGCATCTTTCTTGAAAATCTCTACTCATTTGGCTTCCTTAATAGCAAATCCTCCTGTACCTCCTTCAACCTTTGTGACCAATTCTTTTCCAGTTTCCTTTAGGAATCCCACCCTGTGCTCATGAATGTTGTTTGTTCCTAGGGGTCTGTCTTTGGCCTGCCTCTCTTATCACTGTAAGTACTACATACAACTTTCTCCTGTCACTTTAATCATAAGCTGTACTCTGATGAAATAAAAATCTGTAACTTTAGCCCTGATGTTCCTTCAAGCTTTCTCCTCATACATCTCCAGCTGCCTTCCCCAAACTGTTATCTGGATATTTGAACCAACATATTATTGGCTCAAAATTTTGACCCTTATCTACTCCACACCCTTTGACTTTGGACTTGGCCATGTGCCCTGCCTTCCTTTGGCCACTGGCATGTGGGTGGAAGTGATATATGTCAGTTCTGAGCTCGAGCCTTAAGAGGCTTGGTGTGTTTCCACTTGCACTTTTCCATCTCTGCTATCTTCATGAAAGAATTCCCTTAGCTAGCCGGTCAGTCCAAAGAGGATGGATGAAACCTGGAGTAGAGCCTCCCCATCCAACCCAAGACAGGTGGTGGAAAGTGGACCCTTCCATCAAAGTATAAAGCAAAGTTGCTCTGCTGAATCCAGCCTAGATTAGGCAAACCTCAGTCAATCACAAGATATACAAGTGATAATAAGTAATTACTTTTTTAAACTAGTGAGTTTTGTGGTGGTTTTGCATAAATAGCCAGCCAATAGAAATAATGTTCTACAGCCATCTCAAATTCAGTCTGCCTGAAATTAAGCTCCTTTTCCACCATCTACCATAAACCTGTTCTTTTGTCCTATATTTCTTTTGTTGATTGGTTGCCTCATCACTCATTTTTATCACTCAGTAAGACATCAGGATATTCTTGACTCTAACCTTTTCCTTACCCTCTACATTCCCTAAGTTTCCAAATTCTGTCAATTTCATTTTCTAACTAATTCTAATACCTGTTTTCTTCATCTGCATCCTCAATGTTGCTGCCTTTCATTGGCCTAAAACTTTTTCTACTGGGCTATTTCAATGGAGCCCTAATGGGTCTCCCTGCCTCTGTTCTCACTGGCCTCTGATCCAGCACCTGGTACCCAGAGCGCTATATTGAATTAGTCATGCCACCATGCTGTTTCAAATCTTTCACTAGCCGTCATCACTGCCAAGAGAAGTCCATGTTCCTTATCATGACTCCAGACTTCTTCATCTGGTTTTCATCTGCCTACCCAAGTTCATTTCACACTTCTTTCCCTATATACTTTTCATCCATTAGTTTAAAACTATGTTAATTCCTCCGAACATATCATGGGCCTTCCTACCCATGTGCCTTTATAAATTATATGGCCTTTGGAATTTTCTTCCATCCTTTCTCCATAAATAAACCCACCTTCATCCTTTAAAATACATCGTAGGCATTAGCTCATCTTGGAAGCCTTGCTGGCTGCCTCAGACAGAGTCAATCATTTCTTCTATTACTTGGAAGTGTTTATGTTACTAAACTCATCACTCTGTGTTATGATATCTTTGTCTCTTCTACAAAACTCTTGAGTACTGAATGGGCATGGACGGTACCCATAATTTCTGGTTCTTAGCACAGAGCTTGGTGTATAACAAGAGTCAACATGTGTTTTCTTGGATGAATGATGTTGTGGAAATGATGTAATTTTATTTGCAGTGTCCTAGTAGAGATGGGAAAGTCTGATAGGCTGGTACAGGCAGCCCTCAACGACAGCCAGAGCCAGGAAGCTACCTGCCCTGTACTAAGAATGTGGTGTGCAGTCATATGGTCCTGTATCCTGAGCAGCCTTTTGGAAGCGGGGGACAGGGTATGAGGGGATTCAGAGAGAAGGCAGGAGGCTGGATGGTGATGGATGTGATCTCTTTTGGTTATGCCTCAATCATGAGTGTGATTGGATTCTTTGGGTGTTCATAGCCAAAGGGGGGCTGAGTTCTGTCTGCTCTACAACAAGGGACCTTACTGAGATGTTACTCCCAGATGGAAGAGCAGAAGAGTTGATTCTCTATGAGGAAACTGGCCAAATGGGAGACAGGAGATGGGGAAGGGAGGCGATCAGATACATTCCTCTCCCTTCTGCCTTCATGGATGGTATTTGGGGACAGTTTTCTATGCAGCTTGTTTGGAGATGTTAGGACAGCTGAGTGACCATCTGTATCTCTTTGTGGCTCGTGAAGCAGTAGCTGGTGTGGTAATGTATCACCTATTTACATGCCCTCTGTCTCTGTTTCCCTTACTGTTCAGTGATTGCGTCTCTTAATAAAGTGTCAACACTCCGGCTTGTTTTCTAGGTCATTGAGGGCTTTTGCTAGGTTGCTTATAATATAGAATAATTGTGGGCAAGTAGAAATCGACTTTGAAAAAGGTCATAAACAGGAAGTAGGCCTTGGAAATGTCTCAGGATTACACTTCCTTCTTACAGCTCAGCGGAGAAGGGATTAGTTCCTTTGATGTAATATCAGCGATAACACAGTTGAGAGCTACACTGACCTCACCTCTGGACAGAGAAGGAAGTGACCCATGCATTTCCATTCCCATGGTGCCTCATTCCTTCCTTAAACAAGGCAAGAAGAAATCTGCTTTGTCTAGTCTTTGTTTTGGCCTTCCTCTTCTTACCACAGGGGGTGCAAAATGCTTTGAAAATGAAAAAGTATTTTCTGATTATGAAGAAAAATATGTGCACTTGTCTAGAACTTGGAAAATTCAGAAATTTGTCAAGAAGTAAACAAAAAGCTCCTGTGGTTCCCTAACCCATAAACAACCAGTTAAAGTTTTGTACGTTTCTTTCTTAATTTTTAGAAACGTGTGCATGCTTATATGTACGTACAGGCTCACAAGCGTAATTTCCCTTCTTCTGGAAATCTCTCTCCACTCTCCACTCCCTGAAAGTCTCTTCAGCCCTTAAGATAAACTCACTTGGAACCTCTTTTCATGAAGGCTTCTTTGATTTTCCATATCCGAGATTCTAAAACAGGTTATATTTTGCCTGATATTATAGTTATTTTTGTTTATAGGTACATATTTTCCCAACTAGATTATAAGCTTCAAGATTAGAGGACGGGGTCCATATCTGATTCATCTTTGAAATCCCACATACCTGACAAGTTTTGAATTAATATTTGATAAATGAACAAATAATACATATATATATTACATACATAATTCAGCCGATTTTTATGTTTCAACACTTCCATCACAGTATTATTTCCTATACATGATTACCATTTTACTGTATGCTTTTCTCATTTATGAATTATTTCATATGAATATGTCTGATTTCACCAATTAGATTGTAAAGTTTCCAAAGGCAAGGACCTTTGCTTCTATTTCTTTGGTGTTCGTCATAGCATTTATCACACTGTTGAATATAGAGCAGGTATCCAGCAAAGCTTTGTTGAGTTTTTCCAATGATAGAGCCCAGCCGTCAGATGTGGCATGTTTTTTAGCCCCTAATGGGCCAAAAGCAAATCAACTCTAGGGTTGGAAAATGATTGGAATCTGTATCTGTGATGTTCCATGGCAATTGAAAGGGGCTTGTCCATGCATGTCTGAGAATGGTTATAGTTTATTCCTGGCGATCAGTCCCTCTCATTGAGAAAAAGGACCAAATGTGTTACAGATACTTAATAACTCCAGAGAAGACAGCTTTTGAGAAAATGTAGTTCCCACTGTTTAAAGTTAGAACCTTGCAGTATAAAACTATTGTTTGTTGATTTCATAAGATTGAAATTCACTTATGTGAGAGAAAATACTTAACAAATTCAAAATTTGGAGAACAGAACGATCAATTACACTGACTTATCCAAAATGAGATATGGCCCGAGAATGTAATTTCTGGAGTTGGTACCACTCCCCGTTCACCTGAGTGGCATGAGCATTTTTTAGGATATTCCCATGAGAGTTTTGAATTAACCCAGTTCCAATCACTACTTGTCCACTTGCTTCACATGTAACCTTAGACAAGTCACTAAATCTCTTTAAGCCTCAGTTTTCTTCTCTTTGATGGGGATAGCAAAACTACCTACTTTATAAGATTATTAGAAGATTAAGACTAAGATTAAGGTAGTCCATGGAAAAGATTTAGCAAAATACCAGCCTATCACCACTGTTCAATAAAGACTAGCATTTATTACGTTTATTACTTTTTTCTCAGACTGTTAAAAATAAGAAATAAATTAGCATTCATTAGTATTTAATTGAGTGATTTTCCTTATCAAAGTCAGTATGCATTTCTTTTTCCTTCTTTCACCTGTTTCTCCTGCTTATGCTTTGCACTATTAGAGCGATGACAGCCACCTTCACCGGGGTTCTTACTGTTGAAGAGGCTTCTGTCCCCTCCTTGACACAAATCCTCCTTAAGTGTGGCAAATATTAATTACTGACATCAGAAATAGAAGGGCTGTGAAGTAGGTAGAAGTGTGTGTGAGGGCAGTCAGCAAGACAGCTCTTCTTAGAAAATATGTGCAAGTGACAGGCATCATAGCATCATTAATCGTTCTAATATGGGATAGGCTCACATCTTCTGAGCATAAGGCTACTTGTCTTAAAACTGGCAAAGCAACTTGATGAAATGGTACTGTATAACTGGGAAAGTTAAATTTCATTAATAACTATTAAAATAATGAGCAATGCAACACACCCCAACTCATTTTCTGTGAGAAAAAAAGAGAAATTGAGAACACATTACATAATAATGAACTAATTTTTAAGTCTACGTGCACTTCTAGTTAATAACAGCAAAGTAGACGAGATAAGAAGTGTAGTATCATAAAGACGAGAGAAGGCATACTGACTTTGATAAGAGAGAACGCTCAATTTAATACTAATGAATGCTGACTTCTTTCTTTTTTTGACAGTTTGAGAAACTCTTGTCTCTATGCTGCAATGAAGCTCATTGATTTTGTCTTAATAGGCTTTGGAAAATTGTAAAAATCTTTTGCCTTGTGGAGAAGACAATGCAGATGACTATTAGAATTTTTTTTTTTAATCTCCTTGATTCATGTCCTTTTAAAAAAGAGATACATGATAGCTCTTGCTTCCCACTCCCTTAACTAATAATTGGCTGACCCTATTTTTCTTCTCTTTAATGTGCTTACCTCTGCAGAGCATTCTAGAATTTGTTTGATTGGAAAGATCCTTTCACCCAGGGGATTTAATTAAAGAAAGAACCATGCTCACAGTCAGAGATGCAGAAGCAGGTGATTCGTAATATAGCCTCAGTGTAACTAAGACTGCCCACTTGCTATAGGACTTGGGATCTTTCTTACCCCTGCCTGAGAGCAGATGCAGGTAAGTCAAGCTGATGATTCACTATTAGGCTTGTACGTGAGACCGGATGGGTGGCCTTATCTCTTGATGTGTTTCCTAGGAAACAAGTCACGTGCCTAGGGAGAGATGTGTGTGGCTTCTCTGAATGAAGAGATGCTTTCAGGAGGACCTTAAAGATGGCGGAGGGGTAAGACGTGGAGATCACTTTCCTCCCCACAAATACATCAGAAATACATCTACATGTGGAACAACTCCTACAGAACACCTACTGAACACTGGCAGAAGACCTCAGACCCCCCAAAAGGCAAGAAACTCCCTACGTACCTGGGTAGGGCAAAAGAAAATAACAGAGACAAAAGAACAGGAACGAGACCTCCACTTCTGGGAGGGAGCTGTGAAGGAGGAAAAGTTTCCACACACTAGGAAGCCTCTTCACTGGTGGAGACGGGGGAGGTGGGGGGTGGAAGGGGGAAAGCTTCAGAGCCACGGAGGAGAACGCAGCAATGGGTGCAGAGGGCAAAGCGGAGAGATTCCCACACAGAGGATTGGTGCCAACCAGCACTCACCAGCCTGAGAGGCTTGTCTGCTCACTCGCCGGGGCAAGTGGAGGCTGGGAGCTGAGGCTCGGGCTTTGGAGGTCAGACCTCAGGGAGAGGACTGGGGTTGGCTGCGTGAACATAGCCTGAAGGAGGCTAGTGTGCCACAGCTAGCTGGGAGGGAGTCCAGGAGAAAGTCTGGACCTGCCTAAGAGGCAAAAGACCATTGTTTCAGGGTGCGTGAGGAGAGGGGATTCAGGGCACTGCCTAAATGAGCTTCAGAGATGGGTGCAAGCCGTGGTATCAGCGCGGCCACCAGAGATGGGCATGAAATGCTAAGGCTGCTGCAGCCACCAAGAAGCCTGTGTGCAAGCACAGGTCACTATCCACACCTCCCCTCCAGGGAGCCTGTGCAGCTTGCCACTGCCAGGGTCCTGTGATCCAGGACAACTTCCCCGGGAGAAAACACAGCATGCCTCAGGCTGTTGCAACATAATGTTGACCTCTGCCACTGCAGGCTTGCCCCGCATTCCATACCTCTCCCTCCCCACAGCCTGAGTGAGCAGGAGCCCCCTAATCAGCTGCTCCTTTAACCCCCTCCTGTCTGGGCGAAGAACAGATGCCAGAGGGCGACCTACAAGCAGAGGCGGGGCCAAATCCAAAGCTGAACCCAGGAGCTGTGTGAATAAAGAAGAGAAAGGGAAATTTCTCCATGCAGCCTCAGGAGCAGTGGATTAAGTCCCCACAGTTAACTTGAGGTATGCTGCATCTGTGGAATACCTGAGTAGACAATGAGTCATCCTGAAATTGAGGTGGTGGAATTTCAGAGCAACTGTACACTTGGGGTTTGCTGTATGTGACTGACTAGTTTCTGAATTTTAAGTTTATCTCAGTATAGTTTTTAGCACTTCTTATCACCGGTGAATTTGTCTATTGGTTTGGTTGCTCTCTTCTGTTATTTTTTTAAATTATATTTTTAATTTTTTAATTTTTTTTATTTTTTACTTTAATTTTTATTTTTTCTCTCTTTCTTTCTTTTTCTCCCTTTTTTTCTGAGCCATGTGGCCGACAGGGTCTTGGTGCTCTAGTTGGGTGTCAGGCCTGAGCCCCTGAGGTGGGAGAGCAGAGTTCAGGACATTGGACCACCAGAGACCTCCCGGCCCCATGTAATATCAATCAGCAAGAGCTCTCCCAGAGATCTCCATCTCAATGCTAAAACCCAGCTCCACTCAACAACCAGCAAGCTCCAGTGCTTCACACCCCATGCCAAACAACTAGCAAGGCAGGAACACAACTCCACCCATTAGCAGAGAGGCTGCCTAAAATCATAATAAGTTCACAGACACCCAAACATACCACCGGATGTGGTCCTGCACACCAGAAAGACAACATCCAGCCTCATTCACCAGAACACAGGCACCAGTCCCCTCCACCAGGAAGTGTACACAACCCACTGAACCTACCTTACCCACTGGGGGCAGACACCAAAAACAATGGGAACTATGAACCTGCAGCCTGTGAAAAGGAGACCCCAAACACAGTAAGTTAAGCATGAAAGAGTAAGGTAAAAACCCACCAGACCAAACAAATGAAGAGGAAATAGGCAGTCTACCTGAAAAAGAATTCAAAGTAATGATAGTAAAGAATGAGCCAAAACGTTGGAAATAGAATGGAGAAAATACAAGAAGCATTTAACAAGGACCAAACAAACAATGATGAACAACACAATAAATGAATTAAAAATTCTCTAGAAGGAATCAGTAGCAGAATAACTGAAGCAGACAAATGGTTAAGTGACCTGGAAGATAAGATAGTGGAAATAAGTACCACAGAGCAGAATAAAGAAAAAAGAATGAGGAGAATTGAGGACAGTCTCAGAGACCTCTGGGACAACATTAAACACACCAACATTCAAATTATAGAGGTCCCAGAAGAAGAAGAGAAAAAGAAAGGGACTGAGAAAATATTTGAAGAGATTATAGTTGAAAACTTCCATAATATGGGAAAGGAAATAGTCAATCAAGTCCAGGAAGCACAGAGAGTCCCATAAGGGATAAATCCAAGGAGAAACACACCAAGACATATATTAATCAAAAATTAAATACAAAGAAAAAATATGAAAAGCAGCAAGGGAAAAGCAACAAATAACATACAAGGGAATGCCCATAAGGTTAACAGCTGATGTTTCAGCAGAAACTCTGCAAGCCAGAAGGGAGTGGCAGGACATATTTAAAGTGATGAAAGGGAAAAACCTACAACCAAGATTACTCTACAGCAAGTATCTCATTCAGATTCGGCAGAGAAATTAAAACCTTTACAGACAAGCAAAAGCTAAGAGAATTCAGCACCACCAAACCAGCTTTACAACAAATGCTAAAGGAACTTCTCTAGGTGGGAAACACAGAGAAGGAAAAGACCTACAATAACAAACCCAAAACAGTTAAGAAAATGGTAATAGGAACATACATATTGAGAATTACCTTAAATGTAAATGGATTAAATGCTCAAACCAAAAGACACAGATTGGCTGAGTAGATACAAAAGCAAGACCCGTATATATGCTGTACAAGAGACCCACTTCAGACCTAGGGACACATACAGACTGAAAGTGAGGGGATGGAAAAAGATAATCCATGCAAATGGAAATCAGAAGCAAGCTGGAGTAGCAATTCTCATATCAGACAAAATAGACTTTATTTTTTTAATATTTACAACTTTTTATTTTGCAATAATTGTAGATTAACAGGAAGTTGCAAAAACAGTTCACCCAGTTTCCCCCAGTAGTAAGATCTTACACATAACTATATTACGTCTTGAAAACCAACATACTGACAATGATACAATACTGCTAACTAGACTACAGACCTTATTCAGCTTCACCAAATTTTACGTGCATTCATTTCTGGGTGTGTGTAGGTCTGTGTAGTTTTAGCACAGGTATAGATTCATGTAATCAACATCACAATCAAGATACAGAACTGTTCCATTAGCACAAAGGAATTCCTTGTGTTATCCGTTTATAGTCACCCATATCCCATAGCCCCTCCAGTCCCTATCCCTGTCAACCATTAATCTGTTTTTCACTTCTATAATATTGTCATTTCAAGAATGTTATAAAATGTAGTCATACAGTGTGTGACCTTTTAAGACTTTTTTTTCACTCATCATTATACCCTTGAGGTCCATCCAAGTTGTGTGTATCAACAGTCTGTTCCTTTTCATTGCAAAGTAGTATTGCATGGTGTGGATGGTTGGTTTAACCACACACACAACTGCAGGTCATCTGGGTTGTTTCCAGTTTGGGGCTATTACAAATGAAACTGCTAAGAATGTCTGTATAGAAGTTTCTGTGCCAAAATAGGTTTTATTGCTTTGGGATAAATGTCCAGGACAACAATTGCTGGGTAATATAGTACATTTATGTTTAACTTTACTAGAAATTTCCAGACACTTTTATTCAGAGTGCCTTACCATTTTACATTCTGTTCAGTAATGTATGAGAGATCCACTGTGTATGCTCAACAGCACCTGGTGTTATCACTTTTTTTAGCCATTCTGATAAGTATGTAGTCATAATTCACTGTGGTTTTAATTTGCATTCCTTGATCACTAATGAAGTTCAACATCTTTTCATGTGCTTGCTTGCCATCAATATACCCTCTTTAGTGCTATGTCAAAAAGACTTTAAAATAAAGACTATTACAAGAGACAAAGAAAGACACTACATAATGATCAAGGGATCAATCCAAGAAGAAGATATAACAATTGTAAATATTTATACATCCAACATAGGAGCACCTCAATACATAAGGCAAATGTTAACAGCCTTAAAAGGGGAAGTCAACAGTAACACAATGACAATAGGGGACTTTAACACCCCACTTTCACCAATGGACAGGTCAACCAAAATGAAAATAATAAGGAAACACAAACTTTAAATGACACATTAAACAATATGGGCTTAATTGATATTTATAGGACATTCCATCCAAAAACAACAGAATACACATTTTTCTCAAGTACTTATGGAACATTCCCCTGGATAGATCATATCTTGGGTCATAAAGCAAGCCTTGGTAAATTTAAGAAAATTGAAATCGTATCAAGTATCTTTTCTGACCACAACGCTATGAGACTAGATATCAATTACAGGAAAAAAAACACAAAAAATTACAAAAACATGGAGGCTAAACTATACACTACTAAATAACCAAGAGATCACTGAGGAAATCAAAGACAAAATCAAAAAATACCTAGAAACAAATGACAATGAAAACACGACGATGCAAAATCTATGGGATGCACCAAAAGCAGTTCAAGGAGGGAAGTTTATAATACAATCCTACCCCAAGAAACAAGAAACATCTCAAATAAATAACCTAACCTTACACCTAAACAATTAGAGAAAGAAGAACAAAAAAAACCAAAGTTAGCAGAAGGAAAGAAATAAAGATCAGATCAGAAATAAATGAAAAAAAATGAAGGAAACAATAGCAAAGATCAATAAAACTAAAAGCTGATTCTTTGAGAAGATAAACAGAATGGATAAACCATTAGCCAGACTCATCAAGAAAAAAAGGGAGAAAACTCAAATCAGGAGAATTAGAAATGAAAAAGGAGAAATAACAACTGACACTGCAGAAATACAAAGAATCATGAGAGATTACTACAAGCAACTCTCTGCCAATAAAATGGACAACCTGGAAGAAATGGACAAATTCTTAGAAATGCACAACATTCCGAGACTGAACCAGGAAGAAATAGAAAATATGAACAGACCAATCGCAAGCACTGAAATTGAGACTGATTAAAAATCTTCCGATAAAAGCCCAGGACCAGATGGCTTCACAGGCAAATTCTATCAAACATTTAGAGAATAGCTAACACCTATCCTTCTCAAACTGTTCCAAAATACAGCAGAGGGAGGAACAGTCCCATACTCATTCTACAAGGCCACCATCACCCTGATACCAAAACCAGACAAAGGATGTCACAAAAAGAGAAAACTATAGGCCAATATCACTGATGAACAGAGATGCAAAAATCGTCAACAAAATACTAGCAAACAGAATCCAACAGCACATGAAAAGGCTCATACACCATGTGGGGTTTATCGCAGGAATGCAAGGATTCTTCAATATACACAAATCAGTCAATGTGATAAACCATATTAACAAATCGAAGGATAAAAACCATATGACAATAGATGAAGAAAAAACTTTTGAAAAAATTCAACACCCACTTACGACAATAACCCTCCAGAAAGTAGGCATAGAGGGAACTTACCTCAACATAATAAAGGCCATATATGACAAACCCCAAAGCCAACATAATTCTTAATGGTGAAAAACTTAATCCATTTCCACTAAGATCAGGAACAAGACAAGGTTGCCCACTCTTACTGCTATCAGTCAACATAATTTTGGAAGTTTTAGCCACAGCAGTCAGAGAAGAAAAAGAAAGAAAAGGCATCCAAATTGAAACAGAAGTAAAACTGTCACTTTTTGCAGATGACATGATACTATACATATAGAATCCTAAAGATGCTACCAGAGAACTACTAGAGCTAATCAATGAATTTGGTAAAGTAGCAGGATACAAAATTAATGCACAGAAGTCTTTTACATTCCTATATACTAATGATGAAAAATCTGAAAGAGAAATTAATTTGTCCCAATTACCATTGCAACAAAATACCTAGGAATAAACCTACCTGAGGAGACAAAAGACCTGTGTGCAGAAAACTATAAGACACTGATGAAAGAAATTAAAGATGATACAAACAGTTGGAGAGACATACCATGTTCTTGGATTGGAAAAATCAACATTTTGAAAATGACTGTATTACCCAAAGTACTCTACAGATTCAGTGCAATTCCTATCAAACTACCAATGGTTTTACAGAACTAGAACAAAAAATTTTGCAATTTGTATGGAAACACAAAAGACCTCAAATAGCAAAACAATCTTGAGAAAGAAAAATGGAGCTGGAGGAATCAGGCTTCTTAACTTCAGACTATACTACAAAGCTACAGTAAACAGACAGTATGGTACTGGCAGAAAACCAGAAATATAGATCAATGGAACAGGATAGAAAACACAGAGATAAACCCACGCACCTATGGTCAACTAATCCATGACAAAGGAGGCAAGGATATACAATGGAGAAAAGACAGTCTCTTCAATAAGTGGTGCTGTGAAAACCAGACAGCTACATGTAAACGAATGAAATTAGAACACTCCCTAACACCATACACAAAAATAAACTCAAAATGGATTAAAGACCTAAATGTAAGGCCTGACACTATAGAACTCTTAGAGGAAAACATAGGCCGAACACTCTATGACATAAATCACAGCAAGATCCTTTTAGACCCTCCTCGTAGTGAAATGCAAGTTAAAAAAAAAAAAAAAGTCGGACCTAATGAAAGTTAAAATCTTTTGCACAGCAAAGGAAACCATAAACAAGACAAAAACACATCCCTCAGAATGGGAGAAAATATTTGCAAATGAAGCAACTGACAAAGGATTAATCTCCAAAATATACAAGCAGCTTATGCAGCTCAATATCCAAAAAGCAAACAACCCAATCCAAAAATGGGCAGAAGACCTAAATAGCCATTTCTCTAAAGAGGATAATACAGACTGCCAACAAACACATGAAAGGATGCTCAATGTCACTAATCATTAGAGAAATGCAAATCAAAACTACAATGAGGTACACCTCACACCTGTCAGAATGGCCATCATCAAAAAATCTACAAACAATAAATGCTGGAGAGGGTTTGGAGAAAAGGGAATCCTTTTGCACTGTTGGTGGGAATGTAAATTGATACAGCCACTATGGACAACATTATGGAGGTTCCATAAAAACTAAAAATAGAACTACCATATGGCTCAGCATCCAATGACTGGACATATACCATGAGAAAACCATAATTCCAAAAGAGTCATGTACCACAATGTTTATTGCAGCACTATTTACAATAGCCAGGACATGGAAGCGACCTAAGTATCCATCAATGATTGTATAAAGATGTTGTGGCACATACATGCAATGGAATATTACTTGACCATAAAAAGAGATGAAATTGAGTTATAGTAAGCTGGATGTACCTAGAGTCTGTCATACAGAGTGAAGTAAGTCAGAAAGAGAAAAACAAGTACCGTATGCTAACACATATATATGGAATCTAAAAAAAAAAAAGTTTCTGAAGAACCTACGGGCAGGACAGGAATAAAGATGCAGATGTAGAGAATGGACTTGAGGACATGGGGAGTGGGAAGGGTAAGCTGGGACGAAGTGAGTGAGTGGCATGGACATATATACACTACCAAACGTAAAATAGATAGCTAGTGGGAAGCAGCCGCATAGCACAGGGAGATCAGCTCGGTGCTTTGTGACCACCTAGAGGGGTGGTATAGGGAGCGTGGGAGGGAGACGCAAGAGGGAGGTGGTATGGAAATATATGTATACATATAGCTGATTCACTTTGTTATAAAGCAGAAACTAACACACCACTGTAAAGCAATTATACTCCAATAAAGATGTTTTCAAAAGAATTGCTTTCAATCATTTGTCTTGGTGGTGCCTCCTGTCTTCGTTCTTGCACAGTCTCTCTCTGGCAGTGACAGTTTCATGGCTCATGATAGAAGACAGGGAGATTTCTTTTCTAATCTCCACCCCCTGCTTTTAAGTGACCTTAAAAGCATTGCCAAAACTGACTATCCCTTCTCCAAAGGTGAGGTGCTCAAACTTTGGCATCCAGCAGAATCCTCCTGTGAGCTTTTTCCAAATACATACAGTAGGGGTCCTTCCCAACCGCTGAATCAGGAGTTGAGACTAGGCATGTGATTTTTGAGGAAAAAAATCTTCATGTGATTCCATGTATACCACAGATCGCTGTTGTAAACCTTGGATTATGTTCCTACAGAAGCTCAGGAGTTTTCAGCTGCGGCTGCCCATAGGAATCATCTGGAGATTTAAAACACCACTGCTGAGCTCCATCTGTGATTTAATTGGGACCCGGGCTTTGAGGTTTTTAAAAGCTCCCTAGGTGATTACAGCATTCAAAGGTCCAAAGTTGTGGACCTCTGTTCTAGCTACATACCCAGCTAGGTGAGAAGCACTTTGAGCATTCAAAGTGCCATATTTTATCTAACACTAATTTTCTAACACTAATTTTTTCTTAGCTTTAATTAATAGATCCCTTGATAGGACTGATAGACTGGGAGTGCTACATGTGAGACTGCTATACATAAAGGATAACCTATAATCATTTGTTCATTCATTCATTCACACATTCATTGAGTATTGTTCCTACCATGTGCCATACTCTGTTCTAGGGGCCACAGCAGTGGACAAGAAATACACAATCATTGCCTTTGTGGTGATTCATAGACCCAGTGTTTCACGTTCTCTTTGTCAGTTGGCTGCTGGGGTTGTGTATACCCTCTTCATCTGACTTCCTCTTAGATGTCCCAGATGCCCCATTTTTATGAACTTGTTCTTCCCTGAAGGAATCGCGTTTTCCCACCCTCTGGGTCTTGTCCCTATTGCTGTCTCTCTGCCTGGATGTCCCTTCCTATTCCTCATTAACGAGCTAGCTTCTATCCATCCTTCCATGCTCATCTTGGCTAGCATCTCTTTTTGAAGTCTCCTAGGACTGGGGTAGATGTCTCTTCTTCATGCCCCACAGGCCCTTAAATTGGGTGAGATGGGTCACAAAAGAAATCTACGATACAAGAGGAGGAAAATATATTGTAGTTGATGTCAAAATTGCATATATTAATTCAGTAAATTCTTGGTGGACATTTGGAAAAACAAAGATGACGAGAGTAAGATGACTGTGTGCTTACAGTTTGCGGCCGTGCACATGAGGTGAGCTCAGGGCAGCACTGGGTTCAAGCTATGGGAGCAGAGAGTCTAATGAGGACTGGAATGTACAGCTTTCTCTTCTAGTTGCTCTGGCCCCTCCTCCTTTTAATGGTGTTATATGGAGAAAAAACAAATGCAAACAGCTCTAACAAGAGACTTTAATAAAAGCAATGATCTAACTGGCTCTAATTAAAGGAAGTAGTTTTGGAGGGTTCTGTGAGGTTCATAAAGGATGAATCAAAGAGAGATTTTGGGGGTGTTAAGTAAATGGTTGAATGGAGCATGTGAGCTGGGAAATTTTAGGAATATTGCAGATCTGTTGTCTTTTCTGCTGATGTTGTTATAACCAGGGTAAATAAATTGCTTGTAAATTTGCATTGTCTCCGTTGTTCCAAATGGTGCCATCCCTAGATGGGAGAAAGCCCAAGGACAGGAAAAGAATGGAGTTCTCGCCCTTGATTACATCCTTCACCTCTTTCTGTTGCTGAGGAGGGCTGAGTCCCTCCCAAGGGGTTATCTAGGTATTTGCTTTTCAGATTGCTTTTTATCCTCTATTCCAATTGTTGGTTTATTTCTTCTGTCTCCTACCCTGGATGTAAATTCCTTGACAGCTACGACCATGACCTTAACGTGATCTTGCTCATGGACTACAAGAACTGGCATAGAGTTGGTACTCTGAAATGTACATTGGTCAATATGCTCTTACTTCCACAGGGTTCGTTAAAAGTTTTGCCATTTTGAAATATCTTGAGCAAAGTAAGGAGGGCACTAGGAAAATTCAAAAACCTAATCTTAGTGCCTTTATCACTACTTCCTAAAACTTTATTTTAAACCTCTGGAGAGCAACTTCTAGGGGACTTTATGATTTATATCTTGCTATTACTCAGGGACTTTCTGACTGTTTTTTTGAAAACTATTCTTAGGCTTCTGTTCAGTGCCTGAGAGAGGTCCCTCAGGTTTCTCAAAAAACAAGTGTAGGTGAGTTTCCACCCTGGAGAGGAAGTGGATGGTGGTGTAATAGGGAAGCTGACATTTCCTTCTTTGAACATATTTGTTTGGCTGTGTGAGGGGGAAGGGGAGTCATAACAGTGAGGTGCCGCTCAAATGACTTAGAATTAGGGGGACTAATGTAGACCCTGGAGAGTGAAATAATAACTGGTTTGTAGCACAGTCGATCCCTTCAGAAATAGGTGAAGTCAATTTAACAAGATTGAATGGCCTCTAGGCTACAAGCCTTGACTAAAGGTATTTACATATATGGGAAAAGAAGATAACAGAGAGAAGTGGCTAGTCAGTTTCGTTAATGTAGAAAAGAAAGGTCAGAGAAATGGGACTCTATCCATGCAAACAATCTCGAGGGTAAAAAAAGCCCCATATCTTAGCAACTAGCATGAGCACTTGTTACCAAATGCATGTATGTTCCTATTGTGAAAATGGATATTTTGGGCAGCCTTTTGGTAATAACCAAAGCAAGAATCATATAATTAATCTACCTACTTTAGTCCCACACTCACCAGGAACTCTTCTGTCTACAACTTGCCTTTGCATGGAGGTCTGCATATTGGAAGAAAATGTGCTTATCACAATAGAATGGATATTCTATGCTGAAAGTAACATGCCTTGTTGTAAACATAATAATTGATATCCTTTTCTTTTTCCATTTCATTTATTTATGTCAAATATTGCTTACATATATTAAACTATCAGAGGCATACTTTTATAATCATCACCATATCTACCTGAATGGTTGACCTCTTTATTATTGTGAAATGTCCATCTTTGTCTCTAGTAGTTCTGACATTATAGCTATGTTATCTGATATTAGTATAGCTATACCAATTTTCTTTGATTCCTGTTTTCATAGTATATTTTTTAAATCTTCATTTTCAAACATTTGGCATACTCATATTTAAAATGTGCTATGAGAAACAGCACACACTTTTTAAAATCCAGTTCACAATAATAATATATGTAAAAACATATATATTTGAATTTATACCTACTGTGTTTCTTTTTTTTAATTCAAACAGAAAGTCACAAAAATTATAATCATTCTATCACTTCACTCAGTCCCATGTAATTTTTTTTTATCTTGATCTTTTGTTAGCACTTTTATGAATTCATCAGTTTTCCATTAGAGTTCTGAAAATGCTTATTCATTCAGTTCAGCAGTATAGTCAGTTACCAGAAACCTGTACTTGTCAGAGTCTTTTCCATGAATTCCTTGAAGATGAAACCCTTTTATAGGAAATTTTTGCAAAAGCATCAGAGTACGCCCAGAACTGTCTGTAAATGACAAAAGACTTAAAAATGACCACGGTTAAAGATTTGATGAAAGTTCATAATAATTCAATTGACAAGGAAATTTAGTTATTTCTGAGATATACATTTTAAAGTAATAACTAGAATTATGACATAACATTATACCAGAACATATAAGATTTTTAGGAATTTCATGTAATGTCTGAAATATTTATATTAACATATTTCCATACAAATAACCTAAAGAAAGTTTAGTTTGTTTTTTTTGGAATTTTTGATTTTATTTTTTTATACAGCATGTTCTTATTAGGCATCAATTTTATACACATCAGTGTATACATGCCAATACCAATCGCCCAATTCAGCACACCACCATCCCCACCCCCCAGCGGCTTTCCCCACTTTGTGTCCATACATTTGTTCTCTACATCTGTGTCTCAACTTCTGCCCTGCAAACCGGTTCATCTGTACCATTTTTCTAGGTTCTACATACATGCGTTAATATACAATATTTGTTTTTCTCTTTCTGATTTACTTCACTCTGTATGACAGTCTCTAGATCCATCCACATCTCAACAAATGACTCAATTTCATTCCTTTTTATGGCTGAGTAATATTCCATTGTATATATGTACCACAACTTCTTTATCCATTCATCTGTCGATGGGCATTTATATTGCTTCCATGACCTGGCTATTGTAAATAGTGCTGCAATGAACATTGTGGTACATGACTCTTTTTGAATTATGGTTTTCTCTGGGTATATGCCCAGTAGTGGGATTTCTGGGTCGTATGGTAGTTCTATTTTTAGATTTTTAAGGAACCTCCATACTGTTCTCCATAGTGGCTGTATCAGTTTACATTCCCACCAACAGTGTATCAGGGTTCCCTTTTTCCATCATTGTTTTTAGTTAGTGCAAGGTAGGTTCTCCAAGTTGTCTCTCTACTTTGATATTTACCTTCCTTCACAATCTGGTTTCTGTGTCATTTACCAGAAAAGTATTTAACATGATTGTTCATGAAAAGGAACTAAAATATTGTTGCAAAAGCTATTGCATGATTGCCATATATCTAGTCCAGATTTTTAGAGTAGACCATCCTGTGCCTTTCAAGAAGTCTATGTGCCTTCTCATGAGTCTCCATATTTCAAAAAGTTAAATGTTTCAATTATGTCTCCCAGCTTATAAAGCTTTTATGCACTTATTGTTTCATCTGATCCTCATACCAACCAAGTAATGTACTGGCACTGATTTCTTTTTTTACATGAGGTTCTAAGGTGGTTGTTTTTTCAAGGCCATAGAGCTACATACTGATATAAATAGAAATTGAAAGCAATTTTCTACATCTAAGACCAATTAAATGCCCACATCTTAAATGACATGTCAGACTGGGGAAAGGCATAAAAATTTCTCCACATCAATCTCAGTGAAGGGTCCTATTGAATATCCTTTGTGATCACTTTTCTAACCTTGGAAGAATCGTTCCCCCATTACAATATACTCTGCTACTGGCTTTATTTTATTTATTTGGTTCACTTCCCAGTTACTTCCTTATATACTTCCATAACAAAGAGAAATCACTATTTAAAATTAGGTATTTTTAGGAGAGGAGATCCTGGTAAAGGACACCTTAGTTTTCTGCTGGTCTTCTGTGTCCCCAAGAGAAAAGATTGGCCATTTGTTATGTTTGACACATGTTCAGTTGGGATCCATCCAACATAAAGTAGATTTGGCACTAAATATAGAAATAATAGCCAGAGAGAACTGAATACAATAATAAATAGCAAGAACAGTTGTTAGCTTTTTCAGGGCATTTCAAGAGAGAGTAGGGAAAGAGAACTAGGGGAGAGGTATTAAGAAATTGGTTCGAGTCTGGGATATAAACTGGAGCACAGCAGCTGCTGTGGCAGAGGCAACAAAAGAACTTTGGGAAGATTTGTCTCAGAATTAATTTTAAATCTTTGGTTTTTTCCCATTATTGTGACACTTAAACACCTTCTTTCCTTTCCTTCTCTCCAAACCTTCGGGAAAGTCAGCTCTACACACAAATGCTTTTTGTGAGGAGTTTGCTTTTATAGAAATCAAGGGAAAAGGCCAAATCAAGTTTGGGTCAATGCAGTGTTGGGAGAAGTTTATAATATGAGGATCATGGTGAAATTATGTATGAATTGAATAATTTATCTCTAGAAGAAGCAGATAATTGGAGACCTGGGGACCACAAGAACAAAAGCTCTCGGTCCATTTGCAGGAATCTTAAAGAGAGTGTTGGATATCCCACTGCTGTGGCATTGGGTTTAAGCCAATCTTCATTTCAAGGGGAAGGGTGATCCTAGCTGGCTTCTGGATTACTTACAAAAATACTTCTAATTGATGGTTTATTCCCTCCATAATCTTAATTTGATTCACATTTTATTACCTTCTGGCCAAAACCTGTGAATTAAAATTTTATTAAGTTAGAACATAAAGGACTAATTTGTTCAGGGTTACTGCCCATTATGCAGTAAAGCCAATAGAAGGAAGTAATTCATTTAATAAATGAAGTCCAGAGACTGTCTCAGAAGTAGTTCATGTTAAACACTCATTGTCAGTTTAGTAGGCAGTTTTGGAATTTCTTTTAAAGATATAAAATATCAGTTAAATTATATGTCCTTACTTGAAAACTGAAGCTGGTACATATTTTAATATAGGTGATGACCCCTCCTATTTACAAAGCAGATGTAGACATGTATGAAGACAAACCAAGAATTACCCAAGTTTGCTTATAAGAAACAGCAAAGCCATGTGATGTCACTAATAATAGCTACTATAATTAAACATTTTACTGTATGCTAGGGGAAGGGCTAAAAATTTTATCATATATCTCATTTAATTTTCAAAACTCTACAGAGATAAGTATTATTATTCTTATTATATAAATGAAGAAACAAAGGTTCAGAGAGGGTAATAACTTGCCTCAGGTCACATAGGTAGACAGTGTTAGAGTTTGGACTTGAACTCAGGTCTATTTCATTCCAAAACTTGTATATAATATCTAGTGAGTCCTGACAAGACCACAGTCCACACAGGACTGTTTTAACAAAACACTATCACTTGGTATATATCAAAAGGATTGTTGCATGCTGCCGGCTTCAATCATTTGGAATATAAATCTATGTAGGAAATAAAATCACCACCAACAACTTAGACTTGGGAAATATTATTTTATGAGAAAATTGATTTCCTCCTTGCATATCACATTTTCTATGGAGCCTAAATTATATACCAGTATTCCTAGTGTATATTCCTAGAAATTTGATCAGATTAGGTAATCTTCTGACCACCTCACTTCCTAAACCCTTCCTAATCTTTTTCCCAGTTGCTTACTCACCTTGATTTCCAGCTTCTTATTCCCTAAACTTTTCTTATTAATCAACACAGATGTTGAGAAGCTGTTACATGCCTTGAAGGTGAAAATAAAGAAGTATAAGATTTTTGAGGTGGATCCAGAAGTTTGAGTAAAACAAGAGAAAGAAAGATAGGAAGGGATGAGGTAGGATGAGAAATGGAGGGAATAATTTAACAGTGGTGCCTGACATACAGCAGGGACTTAACAGATGTTTGTTGGATGAATAAATGGGTAAATGAATAAGCAGTCAAGTGAATGGATAGATAAATGAGTGGATGGATGTCTAGATAAATGAGTGGATGGATATCTAAATAAATAAATGGATGGATATGTGAGTGAATGGATGGAATACATTGATTTAGAAAAGATGGGTTTGGAAAAGATGAGTACAGAAAATCATATCTTGCCTATATGGACTTGGTCCTTTAATAGAGAATCTGTTAAATAATTTGGCAATGGTTCCAATCATTTTTTTTTTCCTTGGTGGTACATGGGCCTCTCGCTGTTGTGGCCTCTCCCTTTGCGGAGCACAGGCTCCGGACACGCAGGCTCAGCGGCCATGGCTCACGGGCCCAGCCACTCCACGGCATGTGGGATCTTCCCAGACCAGAGCACGAACCCATGTCCCCTGCACCAGCAGGCGGACTCTCAACCACTGCGCCACCAGGGAAGCCCGGTTCCAATCATCTTAAAAGGGCACAAAGAAATCTACAGATTTAATGTAATCCCTATCAACATACCCATGACATTTCTTACAGAACTAGAACAAATAATCATAAAACTCATATGGAACCATAGAAGACCCTAAATTGCCAAAGCAAACTTGAGAAAAAAGGACAAACCTGGAGGTATAACCCTTCCAAACTTCAAATTGTAGTACGAGCCTACAGTAATCAAAACAGTATCATACTGGCATAAAATAGACACATAAATCAATGAAAAAGAGAGACCAGAAATAAACCTATGTACTTATTATCAATTAATCTGTGACAAAGGAGGCAAGAATATACAGTGGAGAAAAGACAGTCTCTTCAGTAAATGGTGCTGGATAAACTGGACAGGTACATGTAAAACAATGACATTAAAATATTTCCTTACACCATATACAAAAATAAACTCAAATGGTTTAAAGACATAAGAATGGAGACCATACAGCTCCTAGAAGAGAGCATAGGCAGAGCACTCTTTGACATAAATTGTAGCAATATTTTTTGGGTCAGTTTCCTAAGGTAAAAGAAATAAGAGCAGGGCCTCCCTAGTGGCGCAGTGGTTGAGAGTCTGCCTGCCGATGCAGGGGACATGGGTTTGTGCCCCGGTCCGGGAAGATCCCACATGCCGCGGAGCGGCTGGGCCCGTGACCCATGGCCGCTGAGCCTGCGCGTCTGGAGCCTGTGCTCCGCAACGGGAGAGGCCACAACAGTGAGAGGCCCGCGTACCGCAAATAATAATAATAAAAAATAAAAAAAGAAATAAGAGCAAAAAGAACAAGTGGGACCTAATCAAACTTACAAGCTTTTGCACAGCAAAGGAAACCATCAACAAAATGAAAAGACAACCTATGGACTGGGAGAAAATATTTGCAAATAATGTGACTGACAAGGGATTATTCAACATACATAAACAGCTCATACAACTCAATAAAAAAAAGTCAAAAAATGGGCAGAAAACCTGAATAGACATTTTTCTGAAGAAGACATACAGATGGCTAAGAGGCACATGAAAAGATGCTCAACATTGCTAACTATTAGAGAAATGCAAATCAAAACCACAATGAGGTATCCGCTCACACCTGTCAGAATGTCTATCATCAGAAAATCTACAAATAACAAATGCTGGCAAGGATGTGGAGAAAAGGGAGCCCTCTTCCACTCTTGGTGGACATGTAAATTGGTGCAGGTACTATGGAGTTTCCTCCAAAAATCTAAAAATAGAACTGCCATATGATCCAGCAATTCCACTCCTGGGTATATATCTGGAAAAAATGAACACACTAATTTGAAAAGATACATGAACCCCAATGTTCACAGCAGCACTGTTTACAACATCCAAGACAAGGAAGCAACCCAAATGCCCATCAATAGACGATTGTGTTAAGATGTGGTGTACAAAACTGCAATGAAGTACCACCTCACACTGCTCAGAGTGGCGATCATTAAAATCTCTACAAATAACAAATGCTGGAGACGATGTGGAGAGAAGGGAACGCTCCTACACTGTTGGTAGGAATGTAAGTTGGTACAGCCACTATGGAGAACAATATGGAGATTCCTCAGAAAACTAAAAACAGAGTTGCCATATGATCCAGAAATTCCACTCCTGGGCATGTATCCAGACAAAACTCTAATCCAAAATGATACATGCACCCCTATGTTCATAGCAGCACTATTCACAGTAGCCAAGACATGGAAACAACCTAAATGTCCATCGACAGATGAATGGATAAAAAAGATGTGGTACATATATACAATGGAATACTACTCAGCCATAAAAAGAACAAAATAATGCCATTTGCAGCAACATGGTTGCAACTAGAGATTATCATACTAAGTGAAATAAGTCAGAAAGAGAAAGACAAATAACATATGCTATCACCTATATGTGGAATCTAAAATATGACACAAATGAATCTATCTATGAAACAGAGACTCGCAGACATAGAGAACAGACCTGTGGTTGCCAAGGGAGAGGGGATTGAGGGACGGATGGAGTGGGAGGTTGGGATTAGCAGATGTAAGCTATTATATATACAATGGATAAACACAGAGATATAGCACAGAGAACTATATTCAGTATCCTACGATAAACCATAATGGAAAAGAATATATAAAAAAAGAATGTATATATATGTATAACTGAATCACTTTGCTGTACAGTAGAAATTAACGTGACATTGTAAATCAACTATACTTCAATAAAAAAAGAAAATGCGGTATATACATACAATGGGTTATTACTCAGCCATAAAAATGAATGACATTTTGCCATTTGCAGCAACGTGGATAGATCTAGAGAATATTATCCTTAGTGAGGTAAGTCAGAACAAGACAAATACTGTATGATACTACTTATATGTGTATTCTTAAAAAAACACGAATGCATATGCAAAACAGAAACAGACTTGCAGGTATAGAAAACAAGCTGTTGGCTACCAAAGGGGAGAGGGTAGGAGGGAGAGACAAATTATGTGTATGGTATTAACAGATACAAACTACTATGTATAAAATAGATAAGCAACAAGGATACACTGTATAGCACAGGGAATTATAGCCATTATCTTGTAATAATCTACAATGCAGCATAGTCTTTAAAAATACTAGATCACTATGCTGTACACCTGAAATTAATACAATATTGTAAATCAACTATACTTTAATAAAAAACAAAGGGCACAATGTGACAGATCCTGACTTATGTTCCTACCTATTGTTTAGGTTTGAACAAGTCATAAGTCACCTAGGGACTAGATGGTGGAATAAACAAGGGCTGTTCAGTGTTGGTACCAAGCAGGAAAGCTTATAGAGACAAGCGTATAAAATGTTTTCAATTTGATGTAGAAAACCTGAGTGTTTAACTAAATCCTAAGTATCACATACGCTGTGATATTTAAAAAATAGTGCTGAATAGAAAGAAGAAAGATGTTTACACAAAAGCTCTGATGACACTAAATGAGAGAATGGGGTGAGAATGGTTAAACAGCTTAGCAAGGAACAAGCTTATGGCTTTGGAGCCAAAAGGTGGAATAATGCCAAGCTGTGTCTTGCCTTTGCAGCACTAGCACTTTTCATCTCCATCAGTAACAGAAGATCACCCCCCAGCGTGCTTTGCCAATCTCCTGGGCCCAGAGAAGTATGTGGAGTTTTATTTTTATTTTTTTTCTTTCCTTGATTCTAAAAGATTGCTGCACCAGTTTTAGAATGAATATTGCCTGTAGCCAGACCCATGCCGATTTTTGAAATATGGTTCGTTTTTTTTGTTTTTGTCATTGTCTGACTTTGGACAACCATTGCTAATTTGAATATTGACTAAATACCATATGTTGTAATAGAGATTTTCATGTTCCTTGGCAAGTTTCTGAGCCTCAGTTTTCTGAGGTTGAGGATGATGAGGCTAACTCACAATGTTCCTTTAAGGATTATGTCAGGTATCCTTTGTGAAAAATTTTCTTGACTTACTGTGACCCGTTCCATGAATTTCTGTGATCCTATAAGATTATACTTATATTAAATCCTGTATCCTGGAGGCTGGGCTTATCAAATAGAGTTGCCTGCTATTTCACTATATAGATGGAGACAGCAAATCATTTCAGAAAAATTTCTTTGCTTTGAGAAGGAGGTAGTGTTTCTCTGAGATATGTAATAGTAAGGACAGTAGATCCCCTTTGAAACAGGTTAGAGGCTAGAGGAGGTCAGTGTTAAGATTGTGGAGACTTTGTGAGCCAAAGGTTCAAGGCCAATATGTGTCCTTTAATGAGACGGTATCTAAGGGATTGAGAGGAACTTTACTGAAGACCTTTGTGGAACTAAATATACAATGGGAAGAGGGAGTCTGTAATGGAGACCCAGTTTCAGTGCTGAGACTTTTGATAGCTTGAGATTGGCGTAGGTATGGCCAACTGTTAAACTGAAGTTAGAGATGGCTCATAGTTTGGGACAGGTGGTCCTCCCTTATCGCAGGAGATAAGAGTGTGGTAGCCAGGGTGTGTCTCTCGTTTCCACAGTCTCTTGGAAAATTTAGATGTGGAACAGACATTAAAGATAACCACAATGGTTCTCTGATAATATGGCATGTGAAACCCAAATACTTCCCTTGGATATTAAAAAGAGAGAACTTCCCTCCCCACCAAAATCAAGGCTGAATCTGATCAGGCCTCTAGATCCATAGGAAATAAAGAAATTAATGTAAATTTACAGGAAATAAGCATAGGAACATGTTATATGACAACATGGGTTTGTGAGCTGTAAAATGCAATATAGAGAGAAACTACAAGATGAAGCACCTGGTTTCTACAATAAGTGCATCAGAGGGAGAGTGAGGGAGTAAAAAAGAGAGATTAAAAGAGATTGAAGGGACATAGTAGCTTATTGTTGACCTATTGAACTACATGAAACTTTTAGATCCTGGTTTGAACACACAAACTGAAGATGCAGAGGGGAGACAGAGACAGAAGGCTGAGTCGTGATTGGTTATTCAATGATATTAAGAAATAATTTTTCTTAAGTTGACATAGTATTATAATTTTTAAAGGAGTCTTTATCATTTCATGCATAAATACTTGAAACTTACATACTTAAATATTTATGAGCAAAATGATGAGAGCTCAAGTGAGAGAGAGTGTGCCTTGGTGGCACCACAAGCTAGTGTAGCAGGTCATGGGTCTGACCCTGGGAGCACTAGAGAGAATGCAGTTCCTTCCTCCAGCTGGGACAAGGCACATGTTCCCTGGTGCCTTTCCTCAGTCCCTCTTTCTTTAGCAATATCAGCGTTTATTCCCAATACATGGTTTTCTGTGCTTCAGATACTGTAGTTGATTTCACTTATACCTAAACAATTTCTCCAGAACTGAGAAAACCTAGAGTGAGTTAGGGTTAGAAGAAACAAATATTGTTCGCCATGCTGTAGGAGGCAGGATGTGTTAGGTGCTCCTGGCATGCTTGCCATTAGGAGTATTCATTTGCACTGTAAGAAGCTCCACAGCGGAGTTTCCATTGTTTACAGTGTTTCAACAACAGCATGAGATGGGCTGGTGGAATGCAGCTGGGGTAACTTTGGATTTGGTAAAAGATCTGTTCCAGTCAAGAGTGATTCACAGGTTCCCGTCTTCTGGTGAGACTAGCCTTGTAAAGATTGTATCAGCCTCCGTATTTTAGCTCTGAAGCATAAAGGAAATGTTAAACTTTCAATCTCTTCCCAAATACTGTACTCCAATGCAGACTTTGGCCATTTGTCCCAATGGAAAAAGCAGTCCAGTTCAGATTCATCAAATCCATCCATTCAACTATTTATTCATTGAATCTACTCGTCCATCCATCCATATTTATTACATATCTACTTCTTATCTATATATCTTTATGTAATTTCTTTGAGAATTTTGATGAAAAATTGATTTTATGTGATATTTGTCATAATTATTGATCACCAACATCAACATTTTGGGAAACATCTTCATATTTCAGTGGAAAAAGTTAGGTTAGGAGGAGTCACAGTAATTTTAAATCTTAACTTAGCATATAACCTTAGAAAACTATACTTTTCTGTGCTGAAGTTTCTGCACCTGTAAATTGTTAATAAAATACTTTTCTCTGAAAAAAACTGCCCCAGGAAAGAATCACCAGTGATGTTATATCATGTTCCAAAGACTGTTTAAACAGATGGGATATTATTATAATACGTTAAATGAAAAGAATGCAATACTCTTCCAGAATAATCTCAAATTTGTAACATACAGAGTAAGACATGCTGAATTCAAATATATCAAAATTTTTGTGTTTCTCTAGTGTCCCAACTTTCTCTAATTAAATATATTTATGATCAGAAAAAATGCTATAAAATAAGGAATCTGTGAAGATATAATGAGGTAACAGTTGTGAAAAGCCTAAAAAGCTAATACGTAATGTAATTATTCAAAAGTGCTATTTTGTTTACCAAGTTGCAGAAGATCAGAGAAAGGTAATCCAGTGGGTAGATAAAATAGATAAATAATGGTATCTTATTGTAGTCAGTGTAACTGTATTAGATTCAGCAATCATCTATTAACCACTTTTTATGAATAAGACACGAGGCTAGGTCCAATAAAGCTATTTAAATGAGGGAAGGTAAATCAAAAGAATGAATTTGGCTTTTGCGTAGGTTATTTGACCTGGAATGAACAAAGAAGAATTGGAACAGATAGTCTGATAAGAAAATCCAAGTGTGGAATGTTAGTGCTGGAAGGAGATTTAGAAGGCATTGAATCCAAGCACCCACGATTAACATAAGTGAAGGTGAAGGTGGAGTGTATGCATGCTTGCCTAAACTCAAAGAGAGAGTATCAGAGTTAGCACCAAGACACAGGTTTAAGAGGTGGGATTGTGTTCACTGGCATTTTACAGAGAGCTAATGTGGGGTGGCCTCAAGCTAGCTGTGTGCCCTAAAGTCACTGCTTCTCTTAAGGTAGACGTCTATTACTGAACCCTCTCCCGATGACTTCTGGTAACTCTCCCTTCCCCTCCGTACCATGGATTTAGGGTCCCTGCAGATCTGATGTTTGAGTCCAGCATTACTGCACTACTCTTCAGCCTGCCCACACTTTTATAACGAGTTCCTACTGAAAACCTCCTATTTTGAGTATGCCATCTGTTTCCTGCTGAGGCCCTGACTAGTATAGTGCTCAATAACTATTTTTGAATGAATGATTGAAAAACAGATTTTTCAGGACAAAGGGGTACTTTCACAGGTTTATATTAAATTTTATACATATCCTCATATCATGTCCAATGAATGAGACTGTAGTAATTCTAACTTTTTTTTTTAATTGGAGTATAGTTGCTTTACAATGTTGTGTCAGTTTCTGCTGTACAGCAAAGTGAATCAGTTATATTCACTACAGATACACGTGTCTACTCTTTTTTAGATTTCCTTCCCATTTAGGTCACCACAGTGCATTGAGTAGAGTTCCTTGTGCTATACAGTAGGTTCTCATTAGTTACCTATTTTATTTATAGTAGTGAGTAATTCTAACTCTTAAAGAAGGTTTCAGTGAATGTTCACATTCTGCAGAATTTAGAATGTTTCAGATTACTTTAAGTGAATTTAAATATAAAATTCTAAGCTACTTGTCATGTAAAAATAGCTTTCTCATCTTTTATTCTTATAAATGTATTTTATATTCATAAAGATTTAATTTCTTACTAAACTGCACAGAGCTGAATTGACAATAATTAATTTAAAACAAAGCAAGGGAATACCACTTTTCAATAGTTTTAGATGCTCAATAACTGAAGGTACCTCATTAGCAAATAAAAGACTAATAATTTTATTTAATTTAAATAAATGGTTTTCCATTATTTCTTAGCATGAAGACCTGTGGAATGGTTTCATTTCAACCTGGACAAGAAAAGAAAGAATAGGAATCAGCATAATGAAGCTCTGTCTTCTCATGAGATTTTAGAAGCTCGAAAAGTGCTTTCTGATTAATGCTAGTTACTGGCTTATAGAAATAGTTTGAAAAGGTGGCATATAGATGTTGATTTGTCTTTATACTGAATCTTTGTTTACCGAGTGACCACATTGCTAAAAGTAAATTGCTAAAGGTAGCCGTCAAGTTGCTGTCACTATATCTTTGCCTCCTAGAAAGTTCACTTGGACTACACAGTATAGAGATGAGTGGTCTCTTCTTCAACGGGAGTGTTGTGGGAGGGTTGCTGGGGTGGAACAAAGTCTTCCTTTGGAAATTTGTAAGATGGGACCAGGCCACTGGTAAGTTATAAATCTGTCGGTTTGGCTAGGGTGTAATTGCTCAGAGTTCTACTAAAAGATCAATGGATTGTCATTGTATCTTGATTTCTATTTTCTCTCATCTCTGTCTAGTCACTTAGATTGTGTGTGTTTGTGTGTCCGCACATCTCACCTACCTTTAAGATACCTAGTAAAAAATGCATCTGATCACTCCATCACGCTTTGGTTTGAAAGCCCAATGTTTTGCTTCTATCTGGCAACTTTAATTTCAAGAGGAGTTAGAATTTAGCTTTTCCGAAGGAACAAATTTCTAAATGGAATTTAAGTTAATTAATTAGACTGTATTGGTTAACTATTGTTAAATAGCAAACAACTACAAAACCTCAGTGGCCTATAACAAAAAGCATTATTTTTTTCATGTACCTGCAGGTCAGCTGGGAGTCAGGTAAGCTAGGCTGGGATAGGCGGGCCAGCTTTTTTGATCTTGGCTGGACTCACTCATGTGTCTGTGGGTTAGCTGGGGGTTAGTTGATCTAGGCTGGCTGATTGGAGCAGCTTGGCTGGATGGCTCTGTTTCACGTGTTATTCATCCTTGCTTGGGATTAGTAGGCAAGCCCAGACATGAACTTCTCAGATATGACAGAAGCACAAGAAGGCAAACAGAAACACTCAAGACCTTTTAAGGCCTAGGCTGGAACTGGCACAATTTCATATTGTGAAATTTCTCACAATTTCAAAATATACAAATCAATTTTCACTGCAAAGTAAAGGGGCTGTTACAGTGGAGGATTACTGGACTGAATGTCAATATTATGACATAAAAAAATATATATATATGTGTGTGTCATCTTGGGCATGTTACTTAACTTCTTGTCTCATATGTAAAATGGGATAGTAGTAGTATTGTTGGGAAATTATGTGAGATAGTATATGTAATGCACCTGGAATGGTATATGGTTCAACCAAAGACTATTTATGTGTTTGCTTTCTTCATGGTATTTTATTGTATGTATGCAATATAATTAATTTAGCTAGTTTCCCATTGATCAAAGTATAGCATTTTCAATTCCTCTGCTATTCCAATGTTGTTGTCAATATCCTTACATATCCATTACCATTGGCAAAAAAAAAAAAAAGATGCAATTTACTGCAAAGACCATCCAATCCAAGACCATTTAATGTAATTAGTTTTCTCAGTTTTCTATTTAAACGCAATGGTAGTATTATTTTGCAGAGTACCAGAACTGGTTCCCTTTATGTGATATTTCTTTAGAACTTAAGTTTCCCCACTGTATTCCAAAACCCAATCTACTTCATCTTGAGCAATTTAGGGAAAATTCTTCAATTCTACGGTATTTTTACTCCTTTGCAAAGAATGCTAATCAAAATGCTTGCTGTTTTTTAATTTCACTTTGATAAGTTCAATTAAGGCCTCATAATTTCAGAAATTTAAAAGTACAGTAATTAAAGACACATTGAAGACAATATGCAAATATTTCAGTCCAAAGGCAACACACCCAAGTCTTCATTAAGCTTTACTAATTACATAGTAAAAGTAAAACCAAATAAAATTCTTTTAAAGTAGCAGTCCAGAATTTGGGCCTAGACCTATGAAAGGCATTTCCCTAGCTGACAGTTATATGAACTCTGAAATTAACCAGAGCTAATTTGCTAGTCAAGGGGACAAGGGGTTGCATATACCAGTGTTGGTTTATATTTTCATGAAGTCTTTTTTTTTTTTTTTGGCCGCACCGCACAGCACGTGAGATCTTATTTCCCTGACTGGGGTTCGAACCCACACCCCCTGCACTGGAAGGCAGAGTCTTAACCACTGGACCACTGGGGAAGTCCCTTTCATGAAGTATTTTTGGTCCCAAAACTTTGGCTATTTGTTTTATGGCACTCAACTTTTGGGCAGATACATAGGTCATGTGTACACCTCGGGCAATGTGAATAGTTTGGTAAGCTGGACAAAAAGGTAAATATAGGTGACTATAAAGGTCAACAAGAGCTAGTTTATGACAGGTCTTGATTCCTCAGTAGAGCCAAGGTTGTGCTCACCCTAGGTGTGTTGAGGCCTGTCTGGAGCACTGGAGGGGTGGGATCACCACGAATTTATCTGTATGGATGATAGGAGACCTCTTGGGAACAACTCTTCCTGAAAAGGTAGAGTGTGGACATTGGTACAATCATAGCACAGAAGCATTGGCAGGGAGAAGGTGGTTTTAAACACTGTATGCAGATCTTCATCAATTACTGCCTGCATGGATTGGCCTTGAGTTTTAGAGAGGAGGGAGGAGGCTACCAATGACACTGAAAGTTAAGTTTCTCCAAAATTCTAAATGATATGGAAGGCACAGGCATTCACTCTTTTGAAATGTGTAGGGAGAAACGTTTATGCCTCTTTCCTCAAGTTCCTATCTCAGTACGTTATGGGTGTGAGGATTGAATGAACTTTTGTTCCATACTCCCTTAGGCAGAGCACAGAAACACTTCTGGCTCCTCTTGGTCTTGCTAAGGGAGGTGGACGAGCTAAGCAAAATGGGGAAACTTTGTTCACTGGGATTTATCCACTACAGAGCGGAGTGCTCACATGTGGCATAGCATCTTCATTTTCTACTTCCTGGCAGTTTTTGTCTCCATGCATTTATCCTGGGAAGGGCCCATAGCCCATATTCTGAAGAAGGTCCTGTGAGCTAGACTAGACCCAAAAGGTGAATCTATACAGATATAGAAAACAAACTTGTGGTGACCAAAGGGGAGAGGGAAGGGGGTAAGGACAAATTAGGGGTATGGGATGAGCAGACACAAACTACTATGTGTAAAATAAACAGCCAACAATATATTATATAGCGCAGGGAATTATAGCCATTATCTTGTAATAACCTACTATGGAGTATAATCTGCAGAAAAACCTGAATTACTATGCTGTACACCTAAACTAACATAGGTTTTGGATCACTGTGTTTTCATTGTCATTTGTCTGTAGGTATTTTTTGATTTCCTCTTTGATTTCTTCACTGATCTCTTGGTTGTTTAGTAACGTAGTGTTTAGCCTCCATTTGTTTGTGTTTTTATGTTTTCTTTCCTGTAATTGATTTCTAATCTCGTAGCGTTGTGGTCAGAAAAGATACTTGGTATGATTTCAGTTTTCTTAAATTTACTGAAACTTGATTTGTGACCCAGTATGTGATCTATCCTGGAGAATGTTCTTTGCACACTTGAGAAGAAAGTGTAATCTGCTGTTTTTGGATGGAACGTCCTATAAATATCAATTAAATCTATCTGGTCTATTGTGTCATTTAAAGTTTCTGTTTCCTTATTTTTTTTCATTTTGGGTGATCTGTCCATTGGTGTAAGTGAGGTGTTAAAGTCCCCCACTATTATTGTGTTACTGTCGATTTCCTCTTTTATAGATGTTAGTAATTGCCTTATGTATCGAGGTGCTCCTATGTTGGGTGCATATATATTTATAATTGTTATATCTTCTTCTTGGATTGATCCCTTGATCATTATGTACTGTCCTTCCTTGTCTCTTGTAACATACTTTATTTTAAAGTCTATTTTATCGGATATGAGTATTGCTACTCCAACTTTCTTTTGATTTACACTTGCATGGAATATCTTTTTCCATCCCCTCACTTTCAGTCTGTGTGTGTCCCTAGGTCTGAAGTGGGTCTCTTGTAGACAGCATATATATGGGTCTTGTTTTTGTATCCATTCAGCAAGCCTGTGTCTTTTGGTTGGAGCATTTAATCCATTCACGTTGAAGGTAATTATCGATATATATGTTCCTATGACAATTTTCTTAATTGTTTTGGGGTTGTTTTTGTAGGTTCTTTTCTTCTCTTGTGTTTCCCGCTTAGAGAAGTTCTTTTAGCATTTGTTGTAGAGCTGTTGTGGTGGTGCTGAATTCTCTTAGCTTTTGCTTGTCTGTAAAGCTTTTGATTTCTCCATGGAATCTGAATGAGATCCTTGCTGGGTAGAGTAATCTTGGTTGTAGGTTCTTCCCTTTCATCACTTTAAGTATATCATGCCACTCCCTTCTGGCTTGTAGAGTTTCTGCTGAGAAATCAGCTGTTAACCTTATGGGAGTTCCCTTGTATGTTATTTGTCATTTTTCCCTTGCTGCTTTCAATAATTTTTCTTTGTCTTTAATTTTTGCCGATTTGATTACTATGTGTCTTGGAATGTTTCTCCTTGGGTTTATCCTGTAATGGACTCACTGTGCTTCCTGGACTTGGGTGGCTATTTCCTTTCCCATGTTATGGAAGTTTTCGACTATAACCTCTTCAAATATTTTCTCAGGTCATTTCTCTCTCTCTTCTCCTCTGGGACCCCTATAATGTGAATGTTTTTGCATTTAATGTTGTCCCAGAGGTCTCTTAGGCTCTCTTCATTTCTTTTCATTCTTTTTTCTTTATTCTGTTCTGCAGCAGTGAATTCCACCATTCTGTTTTCCAGGTCACTTATCTGTTCTTTTGCCTCGGTTATTCTGCTATTCATTCCTTCTAGTGTAGTTTTTATTTCAGTTATTGTATTGTTTATCTCTGTTTGTTTGTTCTTTAATTCTGCTAGTTCTTTGTTAAACATTTCTTGCATCTTCTCGATCTTTCCCTCCATTCTTTTTCCGAGGTCCTGGATTATCTTCACTATCGTTATTCTGAATTCTTTTTCTGGAAAGTTGCCTATCTCTACTTCATTTAGTTGTTTTTCTGGGGTTTTATCTTGTTCCTTTATCTGATACATAGCCCTCTGCCTTTTCATCTTTTCTATCTTTCTGTGAATGTGGTTTTTGATCCCGGGCTGCAGGATTCTAGTTCTTCTTGCTTCTGCTGCCTGCCCTCTTGCACACTTTTAAAATTCTAGTCATATCTATTCTGATGGCCAACTTTGGTGCTTGAAATGTACTCTGATTGGTTTGATGATTTTAAATCTTTTATTTTGTTCTTGTTGACTGTGAACAGGGAGCTTTCGCATCTATTCTTAGCATTTTGACAGCTTTTGCATTACTGATTCCTGAATCTATCAATTAAAATGATATTGTTTTCTGTGTCCTATGTGTTTGTGACAGGAGGGGGTGAGGGGCAATGAATATGTATACAGAGCAAAGTGATGGATGTACGTATGGATGAATGGAGGGAAGATTTAGCAATAACGTAGGAATTTCAAGTTTTAATCCCCATTAGGTAATAAACCCCAGAAATATATATATTTTTGATTAACATAGGAATTCAAATTCCTAGTACATTATATGTCATCGTGGAGACTAAGGTTTTTTGGATGAATAAATATTTTCTATATGTGTGTATTAGTATCTATGCAACATGTAAAAGAAACAGTCTACAGGAAGTTGCCTTGGGGGAGAGCCTCAGAGAGAAGGAGTAAAATGAGGACAAGGCAGAGAAAAATTGAACTGAAGACAAAGGATTTATTTTAATTTATTTTTTTATTGAAGTATAGTTGATTTACAATATTGTGTTAGTTTCTGGTATACAGCAAAGTGAGTCTGTTACATATATATACACACACACACACACACACACACACACACACACACACACACACGTCATTTTCAGATTCTTTTCTGTTATAAGATCCTGAGTCTAGTTCTCTGTGCTATAGAGTAGGACCTTGTTATTTATCTATTTTATATATAGTAGGGTGTATGTGTTAATCCCAAACTCCTAATTTATCCCTCCCTCCTTCCCCTTTGGTAACCATAAGTTTGCTTTCTATGTCTGTGAATCTATTTCTGTTTTGTAAACAAGTTCATTTGTGTCATTTTTTTTTAGATTCTACATATAAGTGATATCGTATGATATATATATATATATTTTAATTTAGAAGACAAAGGATTTTTTTAAATTTTTAAATTTTATTTATTTTTTTACACAGCAGGTTCTTATTAGTTATCCATTTAATACATATTAGTGTATATATGTCTATCCCAATCTCCCAGTTCATCCCTCCACCCCCCCACACCACCACTTTCCTCCCTTGGTGTCCATACGTTTGTCCTCTACACCTGTGTCTCTATTTCTGACCTGTAAACCAGTTCATCTGTACCATTTTTCTAGGGTCCACATATGCATAAATATACAATATTTGTTTTTCTCTTTCTGACTTCCTTCACTCTGTATGACAGTCTCTAGATCCATCCAGAGAGAAGACAAAGGATTTTGAAGAGGGAGAGTGACATGAATCTGTCACTTTAAACTCTAAAGCGACCATCCATCAATTTAGGGGCTTTTCTTGTGTTTTACTTTTTCTTTGTTCAATGATGCCTCTTCAAACAGTAAGAAACTGTGCATGCATTTCCTGGGAATGTTTATTGAAGAAAAGGAATTCAGAGCAGAAGACAGAACAGACTCTTGGCTGCATATGAACAATTTGTTCCAAAAAATCAGATTTAAATATTACCGTAGTGATAAAATGAAAATGTTTTCAACATCTGCCTTACTGAGACCCTGGCCTCTTAGGCTTCATCACGGCGATGGCCCCATGTCCTTTGATGAGACTGTCAGAACTGGAGGGTTGGGGGGCATGTGGAGATGGCCCCTGCTTGGTGGTGGTGTTCCCATGTCATCACCTCAGAACCACAGAGAGTTGCCAACGGATGCCGTCAGACTCATTGTAAGAATCCTGAATATCAAAAAAGACATCTTTTTCAGAATGGAGAGCAGCACAAGCCGTCCATAGGGAACAGAGCTGTAGGCAGCCTGACATATTTTCAAGCTGAAAGCTGTGTAGTGCTTTTTCTTCCTTAAAAATAGGCCTTTGCTGTAAAATAAAATGCCACAATCAATCATTGGATTTCACCGTTATAACTTGTTCAGTTCATTTAAATTAAATTGTGGTTAAAACCTGAAACAGACACACTTTTTAAAAAATAAAATGAAAGTATAAGATTGATGAGAAGAAGAAAGAAGTTGTGATTCTCCCTGCCCTTCCTACCCAACACTGATAACAGTGACAGTGCATTTTCAAGAAGTGATAATGTGTGTTTTGTCACCTTAATATGCTCAAAAGACATCTTTTCACATCCTGTTTCCTGTGATGTGGTTATTTCTCACAAATTCTTGCCATAGGCCTTTTTTTCCCTTGAGAGTATATTATGAAACTGCTGCAATAAAAATATGTTTATCCAGAAATAGACACACAGACATAGAAAACAAACATATGGTTACCAAAGGGGAAAGTGTGGGTAGGGATGAGTTAGGAGTTTGGGATTTAGCAGATACACACTACTATACATAAAATAGATACAAAACAACGTCCTACTGTATAGCACAGGGAGCTATACTCAATATCGTGTAAAAACCTATAATGGAAGATATATATATCTTCTGCTTGCATGATTTTATTGAAGCCTTCCTGCCCCTCATTTTCTCTAATCTCTTTTCCTGGACATGTTGGATGGATTGATCCTTTCATTTTTTTCTCTTTTCTCCCGTCTTTTATATTTCTTTGTCCTTTTTCCTCTCTCCCTCTCTCTATCTCTCTCATTCTCTCACACACAAAGAGACACATACACATACACATGCATGCATACACGCACACATCTTTGGCGTTATCTTCCAACCCTTCTCTTGACTTCTTTATTTCTGATATCATGTTTTTCTTCTCTGAGGTTCCTTTCTTATTCCCTGAATGCTCCTTTTTGATAGCATCTTGTTCTCATTCCATGTGTGCAGTGTATTCTGTGATCTCTGAGTATATTGGTGTATGTATATGTAAGAAGTTTTCTTCTAGCAATCTAGGTTTTTTGGTTTTTTCTTTTTCAGTTTGTTCTTTTTTTCTATTTATTTGTTGTAGTCTCTGTCTTTTGGGTTATAGACTTTCCTCAGATGTTTGGCAATCCTTGTTTGCCAGTTCTTATTTAAGAGTCAGGGATGAAAAAGCTGCTTTAGAAGCTCTGAGGACATATGTAGAGCTTGTAGACTGAGAAAAGCAGTGTAGAGTGATCCGGTTGGAAGTTTGTTGGGAAACTCTTAGTATCATAATCTTTGATTCTGCCTCATGGGCTGCTCGGATTCCAGTGAGAAGGAGCTTTGGTTTCCTGCCTGAGAGCCTGGTGAAGAAAGATTGGCTGCTTCTTTTTTTTTTTTTTTTTTTAATCACTCAGTGTAATTCTCTTGAGTTCCACAGAGTTGTAGTGTGTATCAAGAGGTAATATAGATGGAATCATAGAATATGTAACCTTTAGAGATTGTCTTTTTTCACTCAGCATAATTCCTTTGTGCTCCACCAAAGTGGCTGCATGTATTCATTTTTATTGCAGAGTAGTATTCTGTGGTATGGAAGAACTGCCATTTTAACCATTCACCCACTGAAGAACATTCGGATTGTTTCCAGCTTTTGGTTCTTATGAATAAAACTGCTGTGGACTTTAATGTGTAGGTTTCTGTGTGAACATAAATTTCATTTCCCTGCGAATGCTGAGCAATATGATTACTGGGTAATATGGTAAATGCATGTTTAGTTTCAAAAGAAACTACCAAATGGTTTTCCAGAGTGCAGTGCCATTTTGCACTTGTACCAGTAACGTACGGGTGTGATCTGGTTTCTCTGTATGTTCTCCAGAGTTTGGTATTTGCTCATGGTTAATTAGGCTGTTTGTTTTTCAGACTGTCCTTTGGTGTCTTATCTATGAATGATTAGATTAACCCAAGGTCACAAAGATTTTATCCTGTTTTCTTCTAGAAGTTTTTTTTTTTAACATCTTTATTGGGGTATAATTGCTTTACAATGGTGTGTTAGTTTCTGCTTCATAACAAAGTAAATCGGCTATGCTGTACATATATCCCCATATCTCTTCCCTCTTACGTCTCCCTCCCTCCCACCCTCCCTATCCCACCCCTCTAGGTGGTCACAAAGCACCAAGCTGATCTCCCTGTGCTATGCAGCTGCTTCCCACTAGCTATCTAACATTTTTTAGTGTATATATGTCCATGCCACTCTCTCACTTTGTCCCAGCTTACCCTTCCCCCTCCACATGTCCTCAAGTCCATTCTCTAGTAGGCCTGTGTCTTTATTCCTTCTTGCCCCTAGGTTCTTCATGACCTTTTTTTTTTTTTTAGATTCCATATATCTGTGTTAGCATACGGTATTTGTTTTTCTCTTTCTGACTTACTTCCCTCTGTATAACAGACTCTAGGTCCATCCACCTCACTACAAATAACTCAATTTCCTTTTATGGCTGAGTAATATTCCATTGTATATATGTGCCACATCTTCTTTATCCATTCATCTGTCGATGGACACTTAGGTTGCTTCCATGTTCTGGCTATTGTAAATAGACCTGCAATGAACATTTTGGTACATGACTCTTTTTGAATTATGGTTTTCTCAGGGTACATGCCCAGTAGTGGGATTCCTGGGTCATATGGTAGTTCTATTTTTAGTTTTTTAAGGAATCTCCACACTGTTCTCCATAGTGGCTGTATCAATTTACCTTCCCACCAACAGTGCAAAAGGGTTCCCTTTTCTCCACACCCTCTCCAGCATTTATTGTTTGTAGATTTTTTGATGATAGCCATTCTGACTGGTGTGAGATGATATCTCATTGTAGTTTTGATTTGCATTTCTCTAATGATTAATGATATTGAGCATTCTTTCATGTGTTTGTTGGGAAGCTGTATATCTTCTTTGGGGAAATACCTGTTTAGGTCTTCTGCCCATTTTTGTATTGGGTTGTTTGTTCTTTTGATATTTAGCTGCATGAGCTGCTTGTAAATTTTGGAGATTAACCCATTGTCAATTGCTTCATTTGCAAATATTTTCTCCCATTCTGAGTGTTGTCTTTTCATCTTGTTTATGGTTTCCTTTGCTGTGCAAAAGCTTTGAAGTTTCATTAGGTCCCATTTGTTTATTTTTGTTTTTATTTCCACTTCTCTAGGAGGTGAGTCAAAAAGGATCTTTCTGTGATTTATGTCATAGAGTGTTCTGCCTATGTTTTCCTCTGAGAGTTTGATTGTGTCTGGCCTTACATTTAGGTCTTTAATCCATTTTGAGTTTATTTTTGTGTATGGTGTTAGGGAATGTTCTAATTTCGTTCTTTTCCATGTAGCTGTCCAGTTTTCCCAGCACCACTTATTGAAGAGGCTGTCCTTTCTCCACTGTATATTCTTGCCTCCTTTATCAAAGGTAAAGTGACCATATGTGCCTGGGTTTATCTCTGGGCTTTCTATCCTGTTCCACTGATCTATATTTCTGTTTGTTATTGTTTTCTTTTGTTTGTTTTTCAGAATGTCCTTTGGTGTCTTATCTACAAATGATTAGCTTAACCCAAGGTCACAAAGATTTTATCCTGTTTTCTTCTAGAAGTTTTAGAGCTTTAGGTTTTATATCTAGGCCTTGGACCTATTTTGAGTTAATTTTTATGTATAGTATAATGCATGGATCAAGTTTCCTTTTTTTATAAGTAGATATTGAATTGCTTCAGCATCATATATTAAAAAAGCTATTCTCTCTCCATAGAATTGCTGCATCTGTCAAAAATCAATTGGCCATATTTTTGAGGGTGTGTTTCTGGACTGTCTATTCTGCTCTGTTGATCTCTGTGTGGTTTTGCCAATTCCACAGCTTTATAGTGAGACTTGAAGTCAGGCTGTGTGAATCTTCCAACATTCAGCTTCTTTTTAAAAATTATTGTGATTATTCTAGTTCCTTTACCTCTCCATATACATTTTACAATCAGCTTATCAACATCTACAAAAATCTTACGAAGATTTCGATTGGGATTTAATGAGTAATGAATCTATAGGCCCACTGGGGAGAACTGACATCTTAACACTACTGAGTCTTCTAATCCACAAGCATGGTATAAAACTCCATTTACTAAGGTCGTTGATGATTTCTTTGATCAACGTTTTACCATTTTCAGCACATAGATCTTGAACGTATTTTGCTAGATTTATACCTAAGTATTTCATATTTGTGCTGCTATTATAAGTGGCTGTGCCAGGCGTCAATTTGTTTTCCATATCCCAGGTGATATGTTTCAGCTCTTAATCCTCAGAGTCTAGGACATTGTCTAGCATAGACTAAGAACTTAATAAATATTTGTTGACTATTGGTCTTGACGTTAGAAAATTTGAGTTCTATTCCTGGCTCTAATCACTGTGATATCTTGGGTAAGACACACAATCTCCCTGAGCCTCATTTCATCCATCTGAAAATAATGCATTGCGGGGGGTGGGGGGGGAGCTTCAAGATGGCGGAGGAGTAAGACGTAGAGATCACCTTCCTCCCCACAAATACATCAGAAATACATCTACACGTGGAACAACTCCTACAGAACACCTACTGAACGCTGGCAGAAGACCTCGGACCTCGCAAAAGGCAAGAAACTCCCCCACGTACCTGGGTAGGGCAAAAGAAAAAACAGAGACAAAAGAATAGGGACGGGACCTGCACCAGTGGGAGGGAGCTGTGAAGGAGGAAAGGTTTCCACACACTAGAAGCCCCTTCGTGGGCGGAGACTGCAGGTGGCGGAGGGGGGAAGCTTGGGAGCCACTGAGGAGAGCACAGCAATGGGGGTGCGGAGGGCAAAGTGGAGAGATTCCCGCACAGAGGATCGGTGCTGACTGGCACTCACCAGCCCGAGAGGCTTGTCTGCTCACCCGCCAGGACGGGAGGGGCTGGGAGCTGAGGCTCAGGCTTCGGTCGGAGCGCAGGGAGAGGACTGGAGTTGGCTGCGTGAACACAGCCTGAAGGGGGCTAGTGCGCCACAGCTAGCTGGGAGGGAGTCCAGGAAAAAGTCTGGAGCTGCCAAAGAGGCAAGAGACTTTTTCTTGCCTCTGTGTTTCCTGCTGTGTGAGGAGAAGGGATTAAGAACACCGCTTAAAGGAGCTCCAGAGACAGGCGTGAGCCGTGGCTATCAGCGCGGACCCCAGAGACGGGCATGAGATGCTAAGGCTGCTGCTGTAGCTACCAAGAAGCCTGTGTGCGAGCACAGGTCACTATCCAAACCGCCCCTCCCGGGAGCCTCGGCAGCCCACCACTGCCAGGGTCCCGTGATCCAGGGACAACTTCCCCAGGAGAACGCACGGCGTGCCAGAGGCTGGTGCAACGTCACGCCGGCCTCTGCCGCCCCAGGCTCACTGCGAACTCCGTACTTCTCCCTTCCCCCAGCTTGAGTGAGCCAGAGCCCACGAAGCAACTACTCCTTTAACCCCGTCCTGTCTGAGCGAAGAACAGATGCCCTCAGGCGACCTACACACAGAGGTGGGTTCAAATCCAAAGCTGAACCCCAGGAGCTGAGTGAACAAAGAAGAGAAAGGGAAATTTCTCCCAGAAGCCTCAGGAGCAGGGGATTAAATCTCCACAATCAACTTGATGTACCCTGCATCTGTGGAATACCTGAATAGACAACGAATCATCCCAAATTGAGGACTTCGGGAGCAACGATATTCCCTTTTTCTCTTTTTGTGAGTGTGTATGTGTATCTTTCTGTGTGTGATTTTGTCTGTATAGCTTTACCATTTGTCCTAGGGTTCTCTCTGTCCTTTTTTTTTTTTTTTAGTATAGTTTTTAGCACTCGTCATTGGTGGATTTGTTTTTCAGTTTGGGTACTCTCTTCTTTCTTTCTTTTTTTTTTATTCTTTAAAATTATTTTTGATAATTTATTTTTATTTTAACAACTTTATTTGATTTTATTTTACTTTATTTTATATTCTTCTTTGTTTCTTTTTTTTTTTTTCTCCCTTTTATTCTGAGCCGTGGATGACAGGCTCTTGGTGCTCTAGCCAGGTGTCAGGGCTGTGCCTCTGTGGTGGGAGAGCCAACTTCAAGACACTGGTCCACAAGAGACCTCCCAGCTCCACGTAATATCAAACATTGAAAATCTCCCAGAGATCTCCATCTCAACACCAGCACCTAGCTTCACTCAACGACCAGCAAGCTACAGTGCTGGACACCCTATGCCAAACAACTAGCAAAACAGGAACAAACCCCATCCATTAGCAGAGAGGCTGCCTAAAATCATAAGTCCACAGACACCCCAAAACACACCACCAGACGTGGACCTGCCAACCAGAAACACAAGATCCAGCCTTATCCACCAGAACACAGGCACTAGTCCACTCCACCAGGAAGCCTACACAACCCACTGAACCAAACTTACCCACTGGGGGCACACCAAAAACAATGGGAACTACGAACCTGCAGCCTGCGAAAAGGACACCCCAAACACAGTAAGTTAAGCAAAATGAGAAGACAGAGAAACACACAGCAGATGAAGGAGCAAGGCAAAAACCCACCAGACCTAACAAATGAAGAGGAAATAGGCAGTCTACCTGAAAAAGAATTCAGAATAATGATAGGAAAGGTGATCCAAAATCTTGGAAATAAAATGGACAAAATACAAGAAACGTTTAACAAGGACCTAGGAGAACTAAAGAGCAAACAAACAATGATGAACAACACAATAAACGAAATTAAAAATTCTCCAGCAGGGATCAATAGCAGAATAACTGAGGCAGAAGAATGGATACGTGACCTGCAAGATAAAATATTGGAAATAACTACTGCAGAGCAAAATAAAGAAAAAAGAATGAAAAGAATTGAGGACAGTCTTAGAGACCTCTGGGACATTAAACACACCAACATTTGAATTATAGGGATTCCAGAAGAAGATGAGAAAAAGAAAGGGACTTAGAAAATATTTGAAGAGATTATAGTTGAAAACTTCCCTAATATGGGAAAGGAAATAGTTAAGTCCAGGAAGCACAGAGAGTCCCATACAGGATAAATCCAAGGAGAAACACGCCAAGACATATATTAATCAAACTATCAAAAATTAAATACAAAGAAAAAATATTAAAAGCAGCAAGGGCAACACAACAAATAACACACAAGGGAATCCCCATAAGGTAAACAGCTGATCTTTCAGCAGAAACTCTGCAAGCCAGAAGGGAGTGGCATGACATATATAAAGTGATGAAGGAGAAAAACCTACAACCAAGATTACCCAGCAAGGATCACATTCAGATTTGATGGAGAAATTAAAACCTTTACAGACAAGCAAAAGCTGAGAGAATTCAGCACCACTAAACCAGCTTTACAACAAGTGTTAAAGGAACTTCTCTCAGCAAGAAACACAAGAGAAGGAAAAGACCTACAATAACAAACCCAAAGCAGTTAAGAAAATGGGAATAGGCACATACATATCGATAATTACCTTAACTGTAAATGGATTAAATGCTCCAACCAAAAGACATAGACTGGCTGAATGGATACAAAAAGAAGACCCATATCTATGCTGTCTACAAGAGACCTACCTCAGACCTAGGGACACGTACAGACTGAAAGTGAGGGGATGGAAAAAGATATTCCATGAAAATGGAAACCAAAAGAAACCTGGAGTAGCAATTCTCGTATCAGACAAAATAAACTTTAAAACAAAGACTATTACAAGAGACAAAGAAGAACACTACATAATGATCAAGGGATCAATCCAAGAAGAAGGTATAACAATTGTAAATATTTATGCACCTAACATAGGAGCACCTCAGTACATAAGGCAAATACTAACAGCCATAAAATGGCGAATTGACAGTAACACAATCATAGTAGGGGACTTTAATACCCCACTTTCACCAATGGACAGATCACCCGAAATGAAAATAAATCAGGAAACACAAGCTTTAATTGATACATTGAAGAAGATGGACTTAATTGATATTTATAGGAGTTTCCATCCAAAAACAACAGAATACACATTCTTCTCAAGTGCTCATGAAACATTCTGCAGGATAGATCATATCTTGGGTCACAAATCAAGCCTTGGTAAATTTAAGAAAACTGAAATCGTATCAAGTATCTTTTCCGACCACAACGCTATGAGACTAGATATCAATTACAGGAAAAAATCTGTAAAAAATACAAACACATGGAAGCTAAAAAATACACTACTTAATAACCAAGAGATCACTGAAGAAATCAAAGAGGAAATCAAAAAATACCTAGAAACAAATGACAATGGAGACACGACGACCCAAAACCTATGGGATGCAGCAAAATCAGTTCTAAGAGGTAAGTTTATAGCAATACAATCCTACCTTAAGAAACAAGAAACATCTCAAATAAACAACCTAACCTTACACCTAAAGCAATTAGAGAAAGAAGAACAAAACAACCCCAAAGTTAGCAGAAGGAAAGAAATCATAAAGATCAGATCAGAAGTAAATGAAAAAGAAATGAAGGAAACGATAGCAAAGATCAATAAAACTAAAAGCTGGTTCTTTGAGAAGATGAAAATAAATCATTGAGTCTAGATGATATGCAAGCATTTTTGCATCCTACTTACCCTGTGAATATAAGACTGAGCCAAGTTGACATGAATTGCCAAAGCTCTTTCCCCCCCTACTATTCTGGATGACTTATCTGAGCTAAGCAGAAAAATTAGATTAAAAGTTAAAGTTACCACTCCACTTTACAAATGAATTGAATACTCTTGACATTAAATGTTTAAACCTTTAAAAATGAATATTTATTGGGATTAGTGGGGCACGATGGAAAGAGAAGAAAGTCGTGGTGATACCTGCTCTTTCCTTCTCCATTTCACAGCCCTAGGAGTATAATTTAGGGTAGAATATTCTCATATTCTGGGCATCCCAGATGGATGTGTCAGGCATTAAATGCTCTGATAATGATCACTCCTACGTAATCAACTTGATTTTATTTGGTACTCTTTTAAGTTATAAGAAATCAACAGCAGAAACTAACACACCATTGTAAAGCAGTTATACTCCAATAAAGATGTTAAAAAATTTTTACAAGGAATCAGGTTGGTCTTATGAAATCGTGCAAAGTAAAAAGTTATGACAACCAAAGCAATTCCCCTTACCTTCTCTCCATCATCCATGTGAAATATTGCCTGTTTCATTCCTCACTGGCATCTCAGTCTCAGGTTGTACAGCAGAAGTGATTTTATATTCATGGGCTATTTACTCCTAAGACTGTTTCAGAGAAGTGGTGGCCTAATTTTTATGGGCTTAAATATTTTATCATACTTAGGGAGATAAAATTTGGTAAGGCTGGATTTTAATCACTCTTGTGGTCAGGTCTCACCAGTACAAAAAGTCTTATCCTTTCATGTACGCAAATTATTGCATTCTAAATTAAAATTTTGAGTACCACTGTCATCCTTTTCCAAAGTGAAGATAATTTTAATCAAATTTTTTTCTTTTCAGAAAAAAACTTAAAAAAGAACTTGTCACATTCACTATTAGTATTCCTTCTCTACCTCTGCAGTTAGGATTGTATTTCTGTAATTCAGTGGAAACTTCTTGCAAAAGTTATCTATGGCTTCATTTTGGTCTTCCTTATTATAGACTTCTCTGAGTCACTTAAAGCCTTTGGCCACCATTTTTCTTGGTATTTTCTCTTCCCTTGGCTTCCATAACACATCTTAAAATGTTTTTCTGTTTTTTAACCTCTCTGGCTGTTTTTTTTCTTTCTCCTTTACCCATTTTGCCTTGGAGTGGCTTTGAAGTTATGAAGAGGAGTGAGTGACCTGGAGGGATTGTTGACCAGAGACCAGTTGGGGGCAGGCAGGGAGCAGTCATGGCAGATGTCAGTAAGAACAAGTGACAAATGAAGACCTCCCCAATGCTTTGGCACTACATAGCCCTTCTCGGACTATGGGCACAAAAACAGCAGAAGTATGAAAGGACCTGAATTGACAGAGGTTAATTTCTCACACCTAGTAGGATGAGAGCTCAAAATAGAAATTAAATTCATTTGTAGAAATAAAGTTATAGCTTGGCAAATCTCACTTTGTGGCCTGAGATTCAAGTTTACCAAATACAGCAGTTTCAAATTGCTCTCTCTTTCATATGTTTTGACCCTGATAATATTATGAAGAAGACAAATCAATTATGGTTACTTTCCAGAGTTAAGTGACTTTCCCAATGTCCAGGAAATCCAATAGCAATAAGGCGGGAATTAGATTTCAAGGCCTCTGCTCCACAATGCCGTGCTCTTTCCATTAGACCACATAAACTTAGGGGTTAACTGGTTATTTAATAATAGCAGAAGGAATCTAATGATCTATCATCAGTGAGACTAATGCCGAGTGAGATCCAGAAGGAAAAAAGCTGTACTCAGTAGCATAGAAACTATGTTTACATGAAATACTTTTGAGTCAAACCAGTTGACCCAGCCATCAATAGAGCTGATTGCTATGCGATATGAACTGAGTCATCCTACTTTGTCATTTTCATGTGTAAGAATGATTGCTGCAGCTTTTAAAAAGATGAATATTAAAAGTTAAAGTTAACCTCTTGTGCAGCTCTTTTCATTTTCCAGGTAAGAGAACAGAAGTCCAGAAAGGTTATGACTCTTGCAAGGTGACAAAACTGGTTACTGGCAGAAACAGAGTCAGGACCCAGGTTTAAGATGGTGCATTTTCCCTAAAACTATCTTACTTTGGGGAAACTGAAATGGTCAAGTTGTTTCTATTTTGGCTGAGCTACAGAGGCTGAAAGAAGTGCAAGGATATTCAAATCAGGTCAGATTTACTGTGTCCTGAGCTTCCTGGGCTAGATGTTCCTCCCTGTGTTCTGCTGCCCATTGTCAGAGCATTTCAGTAAGCCTATTAGAGGCTATTTGTGTTATTAACCTTTCCTTGGGCAATCTGAATATTTTTAGCTTCTGAAGGAAGAGGTTGTCCCAAAGAGCACTGGCTTAGGGTGTGGTGGGTGGTAAATATATTTTCAGTCTATTAGCTTTCAGTTTTCATTATCATTTTCAAATATGCAGTTCTCTGTAAAAGACTTGAAAGTCAAGACAATTTTTGCCAGCTCTATAAGGAGTCCAGGTATTAGATCCATAATGTGTTCTCCTGTGGGATGGCCATCTAAATTGCTGGACTTCCCACTTGCTCATTACTCTTTAATTTTTCTTCTTTTACTAATGCTTTTCATTTATTTCAACCTCAATTGTTTCCCCTGTTTCTCCTCATCACCACCGCCCACAAATTGCATAGCGAGTGTACTTTGTTCCGAACAAGGATACTGTCTTAATTCATCAACCATGTGGTCAATTAATTAGGCTAAATCCTTGAACTCCTGTCAAGTCTTGCTGAGTTGACAGGTTCTTCTCCATCCTTCCTTTTTTTTTTTTCTGCGGTACGCGGGCCTCTCACCGCTGTGGCCTCTCCCGTTGCGGAGCACAGCCTCCAGACGCGCAGGCTCAGCGGCCATGGCTCACAGGCCTAGCCACTCCGCGGCATATGGGATCTTCCCGGACCAGGGCACGAACTCGTGTCCCCTGCATCGGCAGGCGGACTCTCAACCACTGCGCCACCAGGGAAGCCCCTTCCTTTCCTTTTATGCTTTGTCTTTTTGACTGTGGTTTGGTTAAGTTCCAGTGATGAATAATGTGGTTTTGATGCAGGTTAGAGTGTTTTAAATCTGAGCATATAGTCTCCTGTGTCATACTAAAAAATGTATTAACAACATTTAGTCTGTCTTTACCTAGTAATCTACATAATTTCCCAAGACTCAGTTTTAATTACTGAAGTGTTTTAGGGGGGGTGAATTTTGGCTGTTATTGCTGAAGTTCAGGCACTTAACCCTAAATGAGGCTTGGTTCTAGTGAGTGAGGAGAGTTCAGACCATGTTTAGAAAATGGACCAGTCCCTCTGCAGTCATATATGTGAACAAATTGCATGAACTCTAAATTCTGTAAAATTAATCCGAATGAGTGTGGGGTCTTTCACAAGGTCTGTAATACTTTCCTATGTCAGTTTACTCCCAAATACTCAAAAATAGAATATTCTGTGTCTTTTTATGATTCCAAGAGTAAGAATTAACCAAAAACTGTGTCCCTCAACTTCTGGATGGCTATTACTTCCTGAATATTTCTGATTTCATTTCCAGTGTAAACATCAGTACTGTGATTAATATTTTTCCTCTGCAAAGGGCCTGCTTATCAACAACCAGTGAGACAGATTGCAAGTCTGAAAAATGTACTGTTAAAATAACAAAGGTTATTTGTTAACAACTTTAAAAGGTTTCAAATCCACCATAAAATCTTTGTTGGGAACCAAATGGGAATGAGCATCAGTCTTGTAGCATATATTGTACAGATATCTTTTGACCTGGTGGAGACACATCAACAGGAAATTAATTTCCCACTTGAAGCTGAGAACAAAGTCATTTATTCTTACTTCTCATCCTTCGAAATAAATGGTCCTCTTGTTCATATTCTTATGTATGGACTTCCCACATCATCAGCTGTCTAATTTCATCCTTTTTGTAGTATACTTTTGGTTCCTTGCTTCATGAAAGGCAGGTCCATTGGAAGAACTTCGGTGGGGAGGTCAGGTCAGAGACCTAATCACCTTTTTTTTTTTTTTTAACTAATTTTATTATTTTAAAAATTATTTATTGATTTATTTTGGCTGCGCCAGGTCTTAACTGCGGCACACAGGATCTTCGTTGCAGCGTGCAACGATCTTTAGTTGGACCATGCGGACTTCTTTGTTGTGGCATGCGTGTGGGATCTAGTTCCCCAACCAGGGATCGAATCTGGGCCCCCTTCTTTGGGAGCTCGGAGTCTTACCCACTGGACCACCAGAGAAGTCCCTAATCACCTTTTTTTTTTTTTATTAGAGTGTCCATATGGACAGGGAAGCCAAATCTAAAATCTCCATGTGAATTCCTGGGAAATTTCTGAGGGAAGGAGTCAACAGCAAAACGATACTGTGCTTCTTTCTAATGAAAGCCTTCATTTCTTAATCCCTAGAAAGGACAAAAGTCATATCTTAGTTACCAACAACTTAGATGACTAGGTTTTCTACATTTTGGTAAGATGCAGCTTTACAGGTTGGGAAGAATATTTATTTGGGAATATAGAAATCTAGTCGGTCCTTAGATACATATTAGCTGTATGACATAAGATGAATTAATACTCCAGGCCTCTAGATTAGATTACCTCAACGTTTCCTTATAGCTATAATGTCCCATGACTATTCTACAAGAGTTGGGAGTATGGGGCCCAGGCAAGAGCATGATGCTTATACAACACCAAACCGAATAGGTTTGACCAAATAGGCTCAATAAACCTTCTGTGTGTCTGGATCATTCCCACCTCCTCCATCTAGTCCTATTTAAAGGAACAATGTCTCAACAGGACCCTGTAAGTACCTGCAAAACAATTTGCATATGCTATTTAGAGTTCTCCTATTATCATGGTTTTAATTGGAAGGATTACTTCTTACTGAGTCATTCTTTTTGACTTCCAACAGTTGTATTTTTCAATTCTGTTCCTTGAAACATTTAATAAATGTTCTTCATAAAAAAGTTCTGTAATGAAGTAGATTTAACAAACACTGTATCATGTAGTCCTCTACCAATTCACTTTGTTCTTTGGATACTAAAAGTTCATTGATAACCTTCTGTAAAGATCCCTGCTTAATTTTATTTAACACACCATGGTAGGCAGAATAGTTGTCTCCAAGTATGTCCATGTTCTAATCCCCAGAACCTGTTAATATGTTATGTTACATGGCAAGGGAGAATTAAGTTTACAGATGGAATTAAGGCTGCTAATCAGCTGACCTTGAGATGGGAAGATTATCCTGGATTATCTGAGTGGGGCTCATGTAATCAAAGTGTCTTTAAAAGTAGAAGATGGAATCAGAAGAGTCAGTTTCAGAGTCAGAGAAAGACTTGACTAGCTGTTGCTGGCCTTGAAGATGGAAGGGGGTGACTACTAGAAGCTAGAAAAGACAAGAAAATGACTCTACCCTAGATCCTCCAAAAGGAACACAGCCCTACTGACACTTTGATTTTAAGCCAGAGAAACCCACTTTGGACTTCTGGCCACCAGAACTGTAAAATAATAAATATATGTTGTTTTAACCCACGAAGTTTGTAGTAGTTTGTTACAGCAGCCGTAAGATCCTAATACAGTGTTTTCCAAAGTTATATGATCATGTTGTGTCTTGGGTATTGTGTGCAAATTTGGGACAAAATCTGGGGGGAATGCTGGTCTCAGACCTTCATTCTTCTCTAGATTAGCCACATCCAACACAACTTCCTGTAATGATGGAAGTGTTTTATTTCTGTGCTGTTCAATAGGTAACCACAGCTACAGGTAACTACTGTTAGTTCTCAACCAAGGAGCTTCCTGGATGTGAACCCGCCCCTGTACACGGAGGGCAAGCAGAGACTGAAGAAAGAGGGGAACACTCCACATTAATAAGCAAGGAAACTTACATCTGAGGCTTCTCTTAGGCATCACAAGAGAAGTAGATCTCCCTACCTGCTTGCGTACACCTTAAAAGTTTACACAGAGGCCTTAACTGGGTTCAGTTGCATATACCGTCCAGATGGTCTCAGCAGCACCTTACTCTCTCAAGGCTTCATCCTTGGAACAACTCCCCCTGTGGGAACAGTGGGCAGAACGTATTTTCCAAGGACAAGGGAGGGGGTCAGGAGCCTCCGATTGTTTGGGTCCAGCTCTCAGGTCAACCAGCGGTAACATCCTCTTGATGACCTCCTCCAATAGCTACTGAGCATCTGAACTGTGGCTGGTGAAACTGAGGAACTGAAATTTAAATTTTATTTTAATTTAAAATTTCAATAGGTACATGTGGCTAGTGGCTACCATATTGGACAACGCAGCTTTATTTATTTATTTATTTTAAACATCTTTATTGGAGTGTAATTGCTTTACAATGGTGTGTTAGTTTCTGCTTTATAACAAAGTGAATCAGTTATACATATACATATATCCCCATATTTCCTCCCTCTTGCATCTCCCTCCTATCTTCCCTATCCCACCCCTCCAGGTGGACACAAAGCACCGAGCTGATCTCCCTGTGCTATGCGGCTGCTTCCCACTAGCTATCTATTTTACATTTGGTAGTGTATATATGTCCATGCCACTCTCTCACTTCATCCCAGCTTACCCTTCCCCCTCCCCATGTTCTCAAGTTCATTCTCTACATCTGCATCTTTATTCCCATCCTGCCCCTAGGTTCTTTGGAACCACTTTTTTTTAGATTCCATATATATGTGTTAGCATGCAGTATTTGTTTTTCCCCTTCTGACTTACTTCACTCTGTATGACAGACTCTAGGTCCATCCACCTCACTGCAAATAACTCAATTTCGTTTCTTTTTATGGCTGAGTAATATTCCGTCATATATATGTGCCACATCTTCTTTATCCATTCATCTGTCGATGGACACTTAGGTTGCTTCCATATCCTGGCTATTGTAAATAGAGCTGCAGTGAACATTGTGGTACACGACTCTTTTTGAATTATGGTTTTCTCAGGGTACATGCCCAGTAGTGGTATTGCTGGGTCATATGGTAGTTCTATTTTTAGTTTTTTGAGGAACCTCCATACTGTTCTCCATAGTGGCTGTATCAGTTTACATTACCACCAACAGTGCAAGAGGGTTCCCTTTTCTCCACACCCTCTCCAGCATTTATTGTTTGTAGATTTTTTGATGATGGCCATTCTGACCGGTGTGAGATGATATCTCATTGTAGTTTTGATTTGCATTTCTCTAACGACTAGTGATGTTGAGCATCCTTTCATGTGTTTTTGCAATCTGTATATCTTCTTTGGAGAAATGTCTGTTGAAGTCTTCTGCCCATTTTTGGATTGGGTTGTTTGTTTTTTGAATATTTAGCTGCATGAACTGCTTGTAAATTTTGAAGATTAATCCTTTGTCAGTTGCTTTGTTTGCAAATATTTTCTCCCATTCTGAGGGTTGTCTTTTCGTCGTGTTTATGGTTTCCTTTGCTGTGCAAAAGCTTTGAAGTTTCATTAGGTCCCATTTGTTTATTTTTGGTTTTATTTCCATTTATCTTGGAGGTGGGTCAAAAAGGATCTTACTGTGATTTATGTCATAGAGTGTCCTGCCTGTGTTTTCCTCTAAGAGTTTGATAGTGTCTGGCCTTACATTTAGGTCTCTAATTCATTTTGAATTTATTTTTGTGTATGGTGTTAGGGAGTGTTCTAATTTCATTCTTTTACATGTTGCTGTCCCGTTGACAACACAGCTTTAGATCAAAATTTGCAAATTCAGTTGCCAGCCAGGATATATAAATATGAGAAGCTGATCAAATATAAACAAGACAACAGTGGAAGCATTATGATCAATGACACTGACTCTTTGGCCTCAGTGTTCCAGAGGTTGACAAGGATTAGTAGAGAATGGGAGGAAAATTGTCCTCAGAGGGGCTACCCTGCTCCTGAAGGTTATTGCAATGAGGGAACAAAGCTTATTTTCACAAATAATTTTTCAAGAGAAGCTGAGAATTTGGATTCTTATCTTAACTACTCTGATTTCTCAAAGTTTCAGGTAAAAGCAAGCATAGGTCTGGTGCATACCAACCTGTAGACTTCTAGTTTAGAAGCCCTGAAAACAGATGATGCAGAAATGTTTGCATTATTTTAACCCTGAGGCCCTGGCCTAAGGAAGAGGTGTATATTAGCATTCAAGGTAGGGCTGTTGAGTACGGTTGTATAGACTGGGCACTGCCCAAGAACACACATACCATGAGTCCCCATTGACATGGTCCACATGAAGGATGTATATGTTTTATTCAGATAGTTTTTTGGCAGATAACAGCAAAGTATTTTGTTCTTAGAAAGCCAGCATATTATGACAACTTTTCAATAGATGGAAGTAAATTGCCTTGAAGAAATTGTTTTTTGCTTATTTTTTACATACTGTCTGGGCTAATGGCAACTCTGATGAGGAGAAGTATGAGTTCAAAGGAGAATATGTAAGAAGGCTGAAAATCAGATACAATTCAGCTTTACAATTCAGCTTTATGAGCCCATTGTTTATAAACTCTAAACTCCTTTTTTTGCACATTTATTAAGAGGACAGGTCTATATCTTTCCCCAAAGGTGCCAGACCACTGATACTAGCCGGGTATTCCTACTATATTCCTCTTCTCAGAGAGCACTCGACTTTGCCCATGACTGCTCTTCACTGCAGTGGCTTATGTAATTGATTTATCTTCAGTCCCAGGGCCTGCCAACACAGAACCCTCACAGAGAAGCTGCTCAGTAGATTCTTGTTGAAGGAATATTCTTTCTCTCCTATTCCAACTACAGGTGTCTTTTTTCTTTCTACTTCTACACGTTTTTTTCCCTCTCAACCCTTCTCTGTTTTTGCCTCTCTTTGACCCTGTTTGCCTCTGAGTCTTTCTCAGTCTCTTTCTTTCTTCCTTCATCTTTCTATCTTTCCTCACTCCTCCTCTCACAGCATCTCCTCGTCACCTTATGAATTGCTTCCATCTCCCTCTTTCACTTCTTTCTCACTTTTTACTCTGCTCACTATTTCTAGCTCTACCCTTGATTGTCTGTTACCCCCACTGGGGCTTTCGAATCCACAAAATTGAGACAGCAAGAGGTGTGACACATTAACCTTAATTTTCCAATTGTTTCTTTGTCGGATGCTTTCAGGATTTTCCTCTTTCCAAGGTGTGGATCTAGGTTGGAGAATGAGTGGCAGGTGCTTCCAAATACAGAAACCTTTCTCAAAGCACCAAGGTAAGGCCGTTAAAAAAGTCACTGACCTTCAGCCTCAGGAGACTCTGGTGGCAGCTTGCCTCTTCTTATTCTTTCTCTTTTTAATATTAGGAAACAAGCTAGTTTCATCAAGGTGGAATTTCCTGCTGCAGATGAGAGTCAAACAGCTGCTTATTTTAGTTTCCATGGAGTCCACTCTTCTTGGGTCAGAAGAAGCTTCGGGGGAGATGAGTCTGGCTGTAACATCCCACCAGCCCAGCCGGAGAAAACAGTAGGGATGAGGATGTGTAAATGAGGAAATAAAGCTGGCTATGCCTTGCTTGCTTTCAGCCTTGCTTTCAGATTCTCAGCAGTGAAGAAGCTGCCCTACCTGACACAACCTACTTTGCTTTGAATTATTCTGGACCGGGTTGCATGGACCAGCCACAGGCGTTCAAGGGAAAGGCTAACTTAGTTTCTCTTCAGGCTGTCTTAAAAATTTAGAATGTTTTAGAAGCAAATGTTCTTCATTTTCAATTAGACACCCATCATTCTGTCATCATATTTATGCTTGGGCTCAGATGTATGACTGGCAGTGCCGACTATAATTGAAAGGTCCCAGAGTCCCCTTTCTCTGGTGAGGTAGGTGCAAATCAGCTACTCATAGCAACTGAACTTGGAAGAAAGTGTGTTTGCAGGAGGTACCAAGGTCTTTTGCTGTTTTGTAAATTACAAAAGGAACTAGTTCTGGGCCATCTAGGGGACGTCTTGTTTAAATCATGATTGAGTTTGCAAGAGGGTCTTTCATCTGATGACTGCCTCAAGTTCTTTCAAGGTCTTTCATCTGATGACTGCCTCAATGCTTTCCTTGTAACCAGCCAAACGACTTCTTTCCTTGGTTAATCAAAACTCTTGCCTTGAAAAGATACATGCACCCCAATGTTCACAGCAGCACTATTTACAATAGTCAAGACATGAAAGCGACCTAAATGTCCACTGACAGATGAATGGATAAAGAAGATGTGGTATGTGTGTATACACACACACACACACACACACACACAATGGAATATTACTCAGCTGTAAAAAAGAATGAAAAATGCCATTTGCAGCAAAATGTATGGATCTAGAGATTATCATACTAAGCGAAATAAGTCAGAGAAAGACAAATATCATATGATATCACTTATATGTGGAATCTAAAACAATGATACAAATGAACTTATTTACAAAACAAATAGACTCACAGACATAGAAAACAAACTTATGGTTACCAAAGGGGAAAAGGGAGAGGGATAAATTAGGAGTTGGGGATTAACAGATACACACTACTCTATATAGAGTAGAAAAACAGCAAGGTCCTACTGTATAGCACAGGAAACTATATTCACTACCTTACAGTAACCTATAATGGCAAAGAATCGGAAAAAGAATATATATTATGTTATATTTATAAAACGGAGCCGTTTTACTCGATACCTGAAACTAATACAACGTTGTAAATCAACTGTACTTCAAAAAAAAAAAAGTGTATGCACACACACACGCACGCACACACACACACACACAAACTCTTGGCTTGCCTTACATTTGACTTAGTAAAGCTGGAGATTTGGGAGGTAAACACGTATGCTGTCCCTCACTCCTTCTGCCTTAGCCCTGCTGGCCTTTTTAATTCACTTGAATTCCCCACATCCCACATTTCTTCCTGCCACTGCTTTTTTTTTTTTTCTTTTCTTTTCCTGAATGCTCTTTCTTATTGTCTTACTACTTCCCTTCTGCTCAGCTCTCAGCTCTCCCCAGGGGTTGCTCCCTCAGAGAAACCTTCACTGATTTCCTGTCTACTAGAGCATGACAATAGCCTTCCAAATATAGGACTTCATATGACATAAGCTCTCCTTCATAGATTTGTCCAGGTTGTGATTCAATATTTCCTTCCATTATCACTTGTTTAATGTCTGTCTCCCTTACTAGACTGTATGCTCCCCAGATACAGGGGCTGGTTTTCGTTACTTTGCATCTGCAGTGTTTGGCAGTGAACTTAACACATGGTGAGCACTGAATAAATATTTGTTGAGTGAATACATGGATGAATGAACTATAGCACTGCAATGTCATCATAATGAATCACCTTAGCCACGATCCTGGTTTGTTATCATTTAGCAACTGCAGGGAACAACTTAGCAAGTAGGTACAGGCCAATAGGACCCAGAGAGAGAGAAATCTTTCTGGTGGGGTAGGGATACTCCCAAAGGCCATAAGAAGCAACCCTGAGAGGATAAGGAAAAGGGAGAGGGTCAAAGGAAGAAAGTGCAGTGGTTCTGGTGAAACCAATTGAATTCCTCCCCACTGATAGGATTAGTTATAGTTAGCTGCCACTGGTTGAGAGCTTCTAAGCACCAAGAATCACTGCATATCTGATATGGATTTTGAGAAGGAAGAGAGCAAACCTCCAAGAAAGAGGCTCACAGAGGCAGTGAAAATGGATCAAGTGTGGTGTGAGGATGGATCAGGGCTATCTGACCACACTCGACATTTCCTGCATTCTGTATGCAAGGGCTACCAAGTGTGGATAAAACCTATTAGAGATTGCAGTGGGAGACTGATGCAAAATCACAGTGAAATTGGGAAATATTCATAGTGACAGCATAGGGGTCAAGTATCCGGGGGCAGCAAGAGTGTCCCGTGGTTGTGGCCACAATAACAGCATCCTAATCAGAGTCTTCGTGTAATAAAGTATTGGACTGAGAGGAGAGGCTCTTGGTTCTTAACTGTTTTCCGAGTCTGCTTTTTCAGTCTTCCTGCTGGGGCTGGGATTTACTATTACATGATACGCATGGGTTTTTGGGTCATTGTGCGTTATGTGAGAAGTGACTTATTAATAAGGTGAACATGAAAGCTTGAATAAGGACTACTGCAACTTTAAGAACGCTGAGTAGAATAAGAATAATAAATGCAATGAGGGCTGTGGTAATACTAATGCTTATTAGGGCCAGGGTTGCTCCTCTGATTAGATGGATTAATAGGTGACCATCTGTAATCTTAGCTGTTAGCCATATGGCCAGGACTATTGATTGAATAAGTAAGCTAATAGTTTCAATAATTACTGGCATGGGGATAAGGGGAATTGGTGTTCCTTGTGGTAAAGTGGGCCAGAGATGCTTTTGTTTTATGGTGGAAGCCGGTGATTACAACTCCTGCTCATAAAGGAATTGCTATAACTAAATTTCTTGAAAGTTGTTTCGTGGGCATAAATGAGTGGTAAGAGACCTAGCAAGTTTGTTGAGCCAATAAATAAGATTACTGACATGAGATTTAGTGTTCAAGTTTGTCCTTTATAGTTGTGGCTAGCCATTATCTGTTTTGATGTGAGTTGAACTCGTCACTGTTGAATAGAGATTGTGCAGTTATAAAACATTTGGTTGTGTGTGGGCAATAGAAAGCTTGGAAGTATAATGACTAAAATGGCAATAGGTAATCTTATTATAGTTGGGGTGATGAAAGAGGCAAATAAATTTTTATCCATTTTGTTTCTCAAGGGGCAGAGTGTTTTGGTGTTTTAGTTGATTTTAGTTTTAGAACTGAAGGATAAGTATATTTTGAAATTTTTCAGTTGAGATACAATAAATAGAACTAGAATTATTGATATAATAGTGATAAATCATGTTGATGTATCTAGTTGTGGCATGTTATTAAGGGGAGTTTTTAACTCCCAGTCTTTAACTTAAAAGGTTAATAATACTCAGCTTCTTAATGAACTTATAGTATGGATGCAGATCATTTCTCAAAGCATTTTAGAAGGTTATTAGGTAACCTTCCTGTTAACCTCCCAGTAAATTATTTTTCTGTTTACCCAGAATCAATCCCTATTGCTTACAAGCAGGAAATGTTGGACTGCCATATGAAATGTGACAGAAAATGCCAGGAAAAGTCTCTCTCTGGTGTACCTTCTGAACAAACACCAGTCAAACCAAATGCCATGTCCTGCCATGGCCAGAGGTGGGAAGGTGTGGGTGCTCTTGGCAGATCAACAAAGCCTCAGCAACCAGAGATTCCAGAACGAGCCCTTTGTGGTGCAGGGTTTCCTCTGTGGGATGATAGTTCTCACGGATGTGCGTCTTCTTGAGACCTACCTTTCTGCTAGATTGCCGGAGCCCCCAGACTTCTGGTTCCCAGAGGTGAAAAGGATAATCTAATTCAGTGGTTTTCACATGGGGCATTTTTACCCCCTAGGTGACATTTGACAATGCCAAGAGATGTTTTTGATGTCACACTTGAGGAGAGGGTTGTTAGTGAGTAGAGGCCAAAGATACTGCCAAACATCCCACAAGGCACAGGAAAGCCCCCCCCCCCGACCAAAACAAAGAAGTATCTAGCCAAAATGTCAATGCGTCACTGTTGAGAAATCCTGTTCTAAATAATGTGTCTGAGAATCTCTTGTTTCTCAGGAGTCTTGTATTGGAAAATATCTTGTATTGGAAAAATGTTAGCTTCATATTTTGAGGTAGTGTGTAGAACTGCATAGTTAAGGGGAGTATTGATTATCTACATATAGCTATTGAGCACTTGAGATATGACTAGTCTGAATTGAGGTGTGCATGTGTAAAACACACATTAGAGATTTTGGATATAAGCTATCCTGCTCATATTGAAAAGAACAGAAGCTAAAAGAAATAATTTTTCACTTATTCTTTAATTCCTCCATCCAATAGACATTTTTGAACTTGTGCTATATGCTAATCATTGGGCATATTAAATGTAAGTACCACTTCCTTTGTGAAGAGCTCATAATCTATTGAAGAAGTCAAAGAGTTAAGGAAAGGGATTGCAGAAAAGTGTGTACGTTAGTGTTTGTATAGAGGAAAGCGTGATCAGCTGCCTAGATGAGCCAGGGACCATGCCTGTAGGGAGGTGATGAAGTATTATTGGGATCTGTTCTTCCATACCTTTGAGGATGTGTAGTTCCCTCTTCTGCCTCTTACCAACTGGAATGTTAGTCTTCACCTCTCTACCAGCCAACACCCTTCCTGTCTTGAGCTGAATAACTGAGCCCTAGCTAGACCACTGTAGCTCAAAGACATCCTTTGTGATTTTGAACTTTTAACAGTCTTGATTTGTTGCTCCCCATAGGTACTTGATAAGGTAGTTCTTGCCAGGGCTCCCTTGTCCTATTGTAAACTACACGAAGCACTGAAACGGAAGTGCACAAATGTGTTTGTTGAATGCAAGAATGACCATCCCAGAAAGTCTCATTAAATTAAGTCCTGCCTATAGATCTTTCTGGGATTTATAGGACAATATGGCAACACACAGGCTCCGTATAGACTTCTTCACTAAATGATCCAGCTGTTCACTGTCTCCCCTCTGGCCTTTGCCCTTGATGTTCCCGTCCCATATTCCACATTGCCCTTTGCGTGCATAACTCCTGTTTAGCTTTTGGTCTCAGTTTCAATGCCATTTCATTTGGTAAGCCACCTCTGACAACTGCCACCCTAAAAGATTAAGTTCTCCTTTTCCCAAGGCACTGTTGGTGCTTCTACATTAACTCAGTTCAATGTCCCATCTTCTTCATTAGACCATGAGCTCCAAGTGGCAGTGTCTGTGTCTCATTTGCTCACTGCTACAAATATTCTTAGCATCCAGCCCCAAGTGTTACGCATAGTATGTCTTAGGTTAAGTCCCCAGAAGCAGACACTGGGGTGAGGACCGTGTGCAGGTGATTTTATTAGAAAGTGTTCCCAGGAGAAAGAGAGTGGGGAGAACAGGGCAGGGCAGAGGGGAAGCTGAACAAGGGTGTAGTTTCAGGTGATGACCCACCTGACGTGAGGATGAGGCGAGCCTCATTCTGATCTCCCTGAGAGCCCTGAATCTTTTTTTCTTTTGGCCGTGCCATGCCGAACCACTGGACTGCCAGGGAATTCCCAGAGCTCTGAATCTTACACCTTGAGAGCTATGGAGAATAAATTGAGAACTTTCAATATATGCCTACTAATATTTCTGGAGGAAGAAAATGAAGAGAAGGTTGAGGTGAGGAAATAAGATTTGAAACACTAATGGCAGAATGAAAGACAGATAGGAGGTTTTTTAAAAAATTAATTTATTTAATTAATTTATTTTTGGCTGCATTGGGTCTTCGTTGCTGCGCGCAGGCTTTCTCTAGTTGTGGTGAGCGGAGGCTACTCTTCATTGTGGTGCCTGGGCTTCTCATTGTGGTGGCTTCTCTTGTTGCAGAGCACAGGCTCTAGGCACACGGGCTTCAGTAGTTGTGGCATGTGGGCTCCATAATCGTGGCTTGCGGGCTCTAGAGCGCAGGCTCGGTAGTTGTGCTGCACGGGCCTAGTTGCTCTGCAGCATGTGGGATCTTCCCAGACCAGGGCTCGAACCCGTGTCCCCTGCATTGCAGGCGTATTCTTAACCACTGTGCCACCAGGGAAGCCCCAGATATGAGTATTGAGAATGGAAGGGCATGCTCAATACTGACTAAAATTAAAACCCCACACCTGATACTTGGTAGTGAAATGGCAGAATATCAAGAATAAAAAATACATTCTTAAAAGTACCATAGAGAAAAGACTATTTAGAATATCAAATAATGACACAGCCAACTTCATATCATTAACGGGAGATGCCAAAAACAAGAATGGAATATCTTCAAAGTAGTGAGGGAAAATAACTGATGACATATTTTTATATCTAGCTAGATTATCATGAAAGAGGGAGAAGAGGGTAAAAAAAACATTTCAGACATACAGTGACTATGAGTGTTTTCCAGCCATAGCCTTTTACTGTAAAAATATTAAATAGTTTTCTCCAGGAAGTTGAAAATTAAACCCTGAGGGGAATGAGATACAAGATATTAAATATTTGTACACAGAAATTTAGTGTGAATTTTTTATAGTTTTCATTAACTATTGGATGTAAAAATAATGCAGAACAAATATTGTGTGTGAATAAAAAGGAAAAGAGTTATATTCTAGGTAGCAATGACAATGTGGGCACATTGTTCTGTGGAAAGTTAAAGGGTGTTAAGGTCAATGTCATTTTCAGGAGGAAGAAAGAAACCTTGAATAGCTTCAAATTTAGGAAAATGAAGACCCAAATAAGTATGTTAAACAATTTAAGAGTAACCTCTATTTTTCTCCAGAAGAGGGGGAAAAAAGGAAGTATCCAAACATTTATTAATCCAACAAAATGCAGCCAAAGAGAAAGTAGGTGAAAAATAAGATGGTAGAAAAAGAGAGTATAGTTTACAGCATGATATTTACTGATTCTTCTGGTGGCATCTTCAAGTCTTTCTCAGTTTTGCCTGTGAAACTATAGAAATAAAGATCACATGATCTCACATATCAGCATGTTCTTAATCATCCTGATAGCCCTTTGATTCTGGTCTGTGGGGAGAATGCTCTAGCATCTCTTCATAATCCTACTCAGAGATGCACTGTCAGTTTTCACTCCTCAGTGGAATCTGAAATTAAGACTCAAGAACTTGGTGGAAGTGACATATTCTTCTTCATCTGCCTTTCTTTTCCATCTCCCACCTCTCTCCCTGGGAATTGCAATCAGGTTCCTGCAAAAGCACCACAGATTAATCCCCTGGTGGGACATATTCTTTGAAGCCCAGATCAAATCACATGATCTGAAAAGTGGTTCCTGTATGGGAATATGGAATCATGTATTCTTAGTAGAGATGAAAAGAGAACAATATTGAACGTTTGGTCATCATAAACTACAGGGAGAAAATGAAAGTATATTATGTTGTTAATATGAAAGAGATAAAACATACCTAATTTTCTGGATGATCAATAAACTTATTGAACTGTTGTATGACCAGTTTTCCAGCTTACTGTACTAGGTACTGTAGAGATACATTTACCCATATATATGACTTTCATCTCATCATACTATTTAATATATCACTTAATTGAAAAATTGATATTCTTTTTAAACCAGAAAAATTTTAATTCATTATGTTTTACTGATTATAAAATTAAACATGTTTTGGAGAAATCTGGATAGAACAGAAGAGTTAATAAAAATACTACTTGAGATAACTACTAGTAACATCTTGGTATAGTTTTTCTTTCAGTCTTTTATTTAAGTACTTGAAAAAAATGTTGGCTCTCCCTTTTCTTAAAAACAAATTTAATCTTTAGTGGCTTTCTGCATTATTCTTGGAGTCCCTAGAAACACGCATATAGTAAGCACTCGATGAATGATTGGATAGATGCATGAAGGAATGGAGTCATGAGTAAATGACTACATATGTGAATGATATTCATCAGGAGGAAAACCATTTATTCAAATTCAGGGCTCAATTACAGAGACGCTAGTGCACAAAGGATGAAAAGGGAATACATTATGAAGGTGGGTTATGGGTGGAGTAATATAAATTCTAAGAAATAGCGGTGCATTACTGTGCATTACTGTGAAAAATGACAGCCATCAATCCCAAGTACAGAATTCATACTTTGGGGGAAAAAAATGGAGTGATTTTCAAATGACTACTAATGGCATCTATGTCATCTTCATGCATCTCAGCCTGTGGAATTACAAACAACACATGCCAACAAATATAGCTAGAATTGGGGAGTTTCCCTATTCTGTGCAATTATTGTTCACTTTATATTATAAAATGACACCATTATACATAATATAAATGACACTTGAGTTAAGCTGGGCTTCTCATTTTTTTCCCCCAAGCTTCACTGAGAGCTAACTGACATAAAACATTGTGTACGTTTAAGATGTGCAACATAATGATTTGAAATATGTGCGTATTGGTTTTTTTAAACTTATTTATTTTTGGCTGTGTTGGGTCTTTGCTGCTGCGTGCGGGCTTTCTCTAGTTGCAGTGAGCAGGGGCTACTCTTCGTTGTGGTGCACGGGCTTCTCATTGCGGTGGCTTCTCTTGTTGTAGAGCACAAGCTCTAGGTGAGCAGGCTTCAGTAGTTGTGGCTCGCAGGCTCTAGAGCGCAGGCTCAGTAGTTGTGGCGCACGGGCTTAGTTGCTCCGCGGCATGTGGGATCTTCCTGGACCAAGGCTTGAACCCATGTCCCCTGCATTGGCAGGTGGATTCTTAACCACTGCAGCCAGTAGGGAGTCTGGGAAAAATTCTAGAGCAACCAAAGAGGCAAGAGATTTTTCTTGCTTCTTTGTTTCCTGGTGCACGAGGAGAGGGGATTAAGAACGCCACTTAAAGGAGCTCCAGAGATGGGCATGAGACGCTAAGGCTGCTGCTGCAACCACCAAGAAACCTGTGTGCAAGCACAGGTCACTATCTACACCTCCCCTTCCGGATGCCTGTGCAGCCCGCCACTGCCAGGGTCCCGTGATCCAAGGACAACTTCCCCGGGAGAACGCACGGCGCACCTCAGGCTGCTGCAACGTCACGCCGGCCTCTGCCACCGCAGGCTTACCCCACACTCCATGCCCCTCCCTCCCCCCGCCTGAGTGAGCCAGAGCACCCGAAGCAGCTGCTCCTTTAACTCTGTCCTGTCTGAGGGAAGAACTGTCACCCTCAGGCGACCTACACACAGAAGCAGTTCCAAATACAAAGTTGAACCCCAGGAGCTGTGCGAACAAAGAAGAGAAAGGGAAATTTCTCCCAACAGCCTCAGGAGCAGTGGATTAAATCTCCACAATCAACTTCATGTACCCTGCATCTGTGGAATACCTGAATAGAAAACGAATCATCCCAAATTGAGGAGGTAGACTGTGGGAGCAACAATATATATATATTTTTTCCCTTTTTCTCTTTTTGTGAGTGTGTATGTGTATGCTTCTGTGTGTGATTTTGTCTGTATAGCTTTGCTTTTACCATTTGTCCTAGGGTTCGGGCTGTCCATTGTTTTATATTTTAGTATAGTTTTTAGCACTTTTTATCATTGGTAGATTTGGTTTTTTTGGTTTGGATGCTCTCTTCTTTCTTTTTTTTTTAATTACGTAAAAAAATTTTTTAATAACTTTTTTTATTTTAATAACTTTTAAATTTGATTTAATTTAATTTTATCGTCTTCTTTCTTTCTTTTCTTTCTCCCTTTTATTCTGAACCGTGTGGATAACAGGCTTTTGGTGCTTCAGCTAGGCATCAGGGCTGTGCCAAGTTCAGGACACTGGTACACAGGAGTCCTCCAAGCTCCACACAATATCAAACAGTGAAAATTTCCCAGAGATCTCCATCTCAATGCCAAGACCCAGCTCCAGTCAATGACCAGAAAGCTACAGTGCTGAGCACCCTATGCCAAACAACTAGCAAGACAGGAAAACAACACCATCCATTAGCAGAGAGGCTACCTAAAATCATAATAAGGCCACAGACACCCCAAAACACACCACCAGATGTGGACCTGCCAACCAGAAACACAAGATCCAGCCTCATCCACCAGAACACAGACACTAGTCCCCTGCACCAGGAAGCCTACACAACCCACTGAACCAAACTTATCCACTGGGGACAGACACCAAAAACAATGGGAACTATGAACCTACAGCCTGTGAAAAGGAGACCCCAAACACAGTAAGGTAAGCAAAATGAGAAGACAGAAAAACACACATCAGTTGAAGGAGCAAGGCAAAAACCCACCAGACCTAACAAATGAAGAGGAAATAGACAGTCTACCTGAAAAAGAATTCAGAATAATGATAGTAAAGATGATCCAAAATCTTGGAAATAGAATGGACAAAATACAAGAAACATTTAACAAGGACCTAGGAGAACTAAAGAGCAAACAAACACTGATGAACAACACAATAAATGAAATTAAAAATTCTCCATAAAGGATCAATAGCAAAATAACTGAGGCAGAAGAATGGAAAAGTGACCTGGAAGATAAAATAGTGGAAATAACTGCTGCAGAGCAGAATAAAGAAAAAGAATGAAAAGAATTGAGGACATTCTCAGAGACTTCTGGGACAACATTAAACACACCAACATTCGACTTATAGGGGTCCCAAAAGAAGAAGAAAAAAAGAAAGGGACTGAGAAAATATTTGAAGAGATTATAGTTGAAAACTTCCCTAATATGGGAAAGGAAGTAGTTAATCAAGTCCAGGAAGCACAGAAAGTCCCATACAGGATAAATCCAAGGAGAAACACACCAAGACACATATTAATCAAACTATCAAAAATTAAATACGAAGAAAAAATATTAAAAGCAGCAAGGGAAGACAACAAATAACACACAAGGGAATCCCCATAAGCTTAACAGCTGATCTTTCAGCAGAAACTCTGCAAGCCAGAAGGGACTGGCAGGACATATTTAAAGTGATGAAGGAGAAAAACCTGCAACCAAGATTACTCTACCCAGCAAGGATCTCATTCAGATTTGATGGAGAAATTAAAACCTTTACAGACAAGCAAAAGCTAAGAGAATTCAGCACCACCAAACCAGCTTTACAACAAATGCTAAAAGGAACTTCTCTCGACAGGAAACACAAGAGAAGGAAAAGACCTACAATAACAAACCCAAAACAATTAAGAAAATGGGAATAGGCACATACATATCGATAATTACCTTAAATGTAAATGGATTAAGTGCTCCAATGAAAACTCATAGACTGGCTGAATGGATACAAAAACAAGACCCGTATCTATGCGGTCTACAGGAGACCCACAGCAGACCTAGGGACACATACAAACTGAAAGTGAGGGGATGGAGAAAGATATTCCATGCCAATGGAAATCAACAGAAAGCTGGAGTAGCAATTCTCATATCAGACAAAATAGACTTTAAAACAAAAACTATTATGAGAGACAAAGAAGGGCACTACATAATGATCAAGGCATCAATCGAAGAAGAAGATATAACAATTGTAAATTTTTTTTTTTTTTTTTTTTTTTGCTGTACACGGGCCTCTCACTGTCGTGGCCTCTCCCGTTGCAGTGCACAGGCTCCGGATGCACAGGCTCAGTGGCCATGGCTCACAGGCCTAGCCGCTCCACGGCATATGGGATCTTCCTGGACCGGGGCACGAACCCGTGTCCCCTGCATCGGCAGGCGGACTCTCAACCACTGCGCCACCAGGGAAGCCCCAATTGTAAATATTTATACATCCAACATAGGAGCAGCTCAATGCATAAGGCAAATACTAACAGCTATAAAAGGAGAAATCAACAGTAACACAATCATAGTAGGGGACTTTAACACCCCACTTTCACCAATGGATAGATCACCCAAAATGAAAATAAATCAGGAAACACAAGCTTTAATTGATACATTAAACAAGATGGACTTAATTGATATTTATAGGAGTTTCCATCCAAAAACAACAGAATACACATTCTTCTCAAGTGCTCATGAAACATTCTGCAGGATAGATCATATCTTGGGTCACAAATCAAGCCTTGGTAAATTTAAGAAAACTGAAATCGTATCAAGTATCTTTTCCGACCACAACGCTATGAGACTAGATATCAATTACAGGAAAAAATCTGTAAAAAATACAAACACATGGAAGCTAAAAAATACACTACTTAATAACCAAGAGATCACTGAAGAAATCAAAGAGGAAATCAAAAAATACCTAGAAAAAAATGACAATGAAAACACGAAGACCCAAAACCTTTGGGATGCAGCAAAAGCAGTTCTAAGAGGGAAGTTTATAACAATACAATCCTACCTTAAGAAACAAGAAACATCTCAAATAAACCACCTAACCTTACACCTAAAGCAATTAGAGTAAGAACAAAAAACCCCCAAAGTTAGCAGAAGGAAAGATATCATAAATATCAGATCAGAAATAAATGAAGGCAACAATAGCAAAGATCAATAAACCTAACTACTGGTTCCTGGAGAAGATAAAAAAGTTTATAAACCATTAGCCAGACTCATCAAGAAAAAAATGGAGAAGACTCAAATCAATAGAATAAGAAATGAAAAAGGAGCAGTAACAACTGACACTGCAGAAATATAAAGGATCATGAGAGATTACTACAAAGCAACTCTATGCCAATAAAATGGACAACCTGGAAGAAATGGACAAATTCTTAGAAAGATACAACCTTCCAAGACTGAACCAGAAAGAAACAGAAATTATGAACAGACCAGTCACAAACACTGAAATTGAAACTCTGATTAAAAATCTCGAACAAACAAAAGCCCAGGACCAGATGGCTTCACAGGTGAATTCTATCAAACATTTAGAGAAGAGCTAACACCTATCCTTCTTAAACTCTTCCAAAATATAGCAGAGGGAGGAACACTCCCAAACTCATCCTATGAGGCCACCATCACCCTGATACCAAAACCAGACAAAGATGTCACAAGGAAAGAAAACTGCAGGCCAATAGCACTGATGAACATAGATGCAAAAATCTTCAACAAAATACTAGCAAACAGAATCCAACAGCACATTAAAAGGATCATACACCATGATCAAGTGGGGTTTATCCCAGGAATGCAAGGATTCTTCAATATACACAAATCAATCAATCAGTGTGATACACCATATTAACAAATTGAAAGAGAAAAACCATATGATCATCTCAATAGATACAGAGAAAGTGTTTGACAAAATTCAACACCATTTATGATAAAAACCCTCCAGAAAATAGGCAGAGAGGGAACTTTCCTCAACATAATAAAGGCCATATATGACAAACCCACAGCAAACATCGTCCTCAATGGTGAAAAACTGAAACCATTTCCACTGAGAACAGGAACAAGACAAGGTTGCCCACTCATACCACTATTATTCAACATAGTCTTGGAAGTTTTAGCCACAGCAATCGGAGAAGACAAATAAATAAAAGGAATCCAAATTGGAAAGAAGAAGTAAAACTGTCACTGTTTGCAGATGACATGGTACTATACATAGAGAATCCTAAAGATACTACCAGAAAACTACTAGACGTAATCAATGAATTTGGTAAAGTAGCAGGATACAAAATTAATGCCCAGAAATCTCTTGCATTCCTATACACTAATGATGAAAAATCTGAAAGAGAAATTAAGAAAACACTCGCATTTACCATGGCAACAAAAAGAATAAAATATCTAGGAATAAACCTACCTAAGGAGACAAAAGACCTGTATGCAGAAAATTAAAAGACACTGATGAAAGAAGTTAAAGGTGATACAAATAGATGGACATATATACCATGTTCTTGGATTGGAAGAATCAACATTGTGAAAATGACTATACTACCCAAAGCAATCTACAGATTCAATGCAGTCCCTATCAAACTACCACTGGCATTTTTCACAGAACTAGAACAAAAAATTTCACAATTTGTGTGGAAACACAAAAGACCCCGAATAGCCAAAGCAATCATGAGAATGAAAAATGGAGTTGGAGGAATCAGGCTCCCTGACTTCAGACTGTACTACGAAGCTACAGAATTCAAGAGAGACTGGTACTGGCACAAAAACAGAAATATAGATCAATGGAACAGGATGAAACCTAGAGATAAACCCACGCACATATGGTCACCTTATCTTTGATAAAGGAGGCAAGAATATACTGTGGAGAAAAGACAGCCTCTTCAATAATTGGTTCTGGGAAAACTGGACAGCCACATGTAAAAGAATGAAATTAGAATACTCCCTAACACCATACACAAAAATAAACTCAAAATGTATTAAAGACCTAAATGTAAGGCCAGACACTATCAAACTCTTAGAGGAAAACATAGGCAGAACACTCTTTGACATAAATCACAGCAAGATCCTTTTTGACCCACCTATAGAAATGGAAATAACAAAAATAAACAAATGGGACCTAATGAAACTTAAAAGCTTTTGCACAGCAAAGGAAACCATAAACAATATGAAAAGACCACCTTCAGAATGGGAGAAAATATTTGCAAATGAATCAACTGACAAAGGATTAATCTTCAAAATTTACAAGCAGCCCACGCAGCTCAAATTCAAAAAAAACAACCCATTCCAAAAATGGGCAGAAGACCTAATCAGACATTTCTCCAAAAAAGGTATACAGATTGCCAACAAACACATGAAAGAATGCTTAACATCATCAATCATTAGAAAAATGCAAATCAAAACTACAATGAGATATCATCTCACACCAGTCAGATTGGCCATCATCAAAAAATCTACAAACAGTAAATGCTGGAAAGCTGGTGGAGAAAAAGGAACTCTTTTGCACTGTTGGTGGGAATGTAAATTGATACAGCCACTGTGGAGAACAGTATGAGGGTTCTGTAAAAAACTAAAAATAGAACTACCACATGACCCAGCAATCCCACTACTGGGCATATACCCTGAGAAAACCATAGTTCATAAAGAATCATGTACCAAAATGTTCATTGCAGCTGTGTTTACAATAGCCAGGACATGGAAGCAACCTAAGTGTCTATGAACAGATGAATGGATAAAGATGTGGCACATATATACAATGGAATGTTACTCAGCCATAAAAGAACCGAAATTGAGTTATTTGTAGTGAGGTGGATGGACCTAGAGTCTGTCATACAGAGTGAAGTAAGTCAGAAAGAGAAAAACAAATACTGTATGCTAACACATATATATGGAATCTAAAAAAAAAGGTCATGAAGAACCTAGGGGCAAGACGGGAATAAAGACACAGACCTACTAGAAAATGGACTTGAGGATACGGGGAGGGGGAAGGGTAAGCACGGACAAAGAGAGAGAGTGGCATGGACACATATACACTGCAAAATGTAAAGTAGACAGCTAGTGGGAAGCAGCTGCATAGCACAGGGAGATCAGCTCAGTGTTTTGTGACCACATAGAGGGGTGGGATTAGGAGGGTGGGAAGGAGTGAGACGCAAGAGGGAAGAGATATGGGGACATATGTATATGTATAACTGATTCACTTTGTTATAAAGCAGAAACTGTCACACCATTGTAAAGCAATTATACCCCAATAAAGATGTTTAAAAGAAAACCTAACCACTAGGGGAAAATATCAACAGTACAATCCAAATATGGGCTTAAATAGACTTGATAACAAATCACGTAAGACTTCTGGGTTTCACAATCCGCCTGGCCACCATAAACTAACGTTATGTTTTGACTGCTGAAAAAGCTAATATGGTCTTCGGAAAGAGAAATATTGCGTTACATTATGAAGTATATCTAAGAATTGTTTGTCTCAATCTAAAGAAAAACACCTGAATTGCTGATGATAGCCAGTCTGAAATGCAGTAATGCCTCCTGAGGCAGTGAGCTGTCACTGGTAGGGTTGAAAGCAAGCCTGCAAGTTCATCTAAGACGGATGAAATTCACTTAGAAGGAAGTTTGAATTTGGTGATCTGAAAGAATGTTTAAATTCGAAGTTTCTAAGATTTAAAAGGAAATTCCTTGAGCTTCAGTTTTTGTGGTCTGTAAAATAAGAGGGTTTTCAGAACATAATGTATATCTACATAAAATTTTGTGCATAAACAGTGGACGTGTTTAGGCAAGTTCAAAATGGTAGAGCAAGATACCTGGTTTATTACACTAAAGATTTCCTAAATTATGGTGTCATTTTAATTTTTGTTCTCATTTAATTATTTCAGTGTTTATAGAATTTTATACCAAGTGACGTAAAATTTGTTGGTAGAACATTAATGGGGCTAAAAAGTTTTAGATGATATAATGACTCAGTTGTTTTGTTTTTAAAAATGAGCTAAGTTTTTGTTTTTTTCTCTAATTTGAGAATATTTGAGTATCCTCATATCATCAGGCAACTAGGAACCCCAGTTTTCTGGTCCTCAGTTAGATCCTGAAAGGAAAGCTGAAACCAAAGACATCAGGCCCTTCTAAAGAGGCTTTTTAAAACTGGTCCCAGTAAATAGAACTGGAATTCTCTAGAACAGCAGTTCTCAAAATGTGGTCCACAGGCCCCTGGGGTACTCAAAAGACTTTCAGGAAGTCTGTGAGGTTAAAGCTATTTTTATAATAATATAAGACTATATTTGCTTTTGCATTGTGTTGACATTTGTGCTGATGGTGCTGAAGCTGTTATATGTAAAACTGCTGATGCCTAAGTACAAATCAAGGCAGTTCCACCAAACTATTAGTTAGCAGTCATTGTATCCTTCATTGCTGCACACTCACAAATGTCAGTTTTACTTAAGAATATCCAGTATGAACTAGTTAAAATTGTTAATCTTATTAAATCACCCTAGAGTACACTTTAAAATAATGGGAAGCAAACATAAAGCACTTGTGTATTTTCAGTTTAAAGCTGTTTTCATGGAAATTGGGAGTTCCGTTTTTTCTTGAAAGATCTATTGACCAACAAACTATTTAGTTATTCAGACTTGGGTGTTTGGCAAATATTTTTTCAAAAGTAAGTGAAGTGAGCTGTCACTCAAATTTTCATATGAACATCAGAATTTTAGAGAACTTCCATGTGATACTTGAACTTGACATTTTCCCAAAGTTTTTTCTGATGAAATCAGTGGTGATACAACTAGTATTATTTTCTGATATTCTGTAATAAAATGTGTTAATATTTTGGAGATCTGCATAACTCAGAGAACCAGTATTTTCCAAATGACCGTCTCATGTTACAAATGATTCATGTCTAAAAGGTCCATTCAGAGTGCAAGAAAGACCAATGGATTTTAATGTCACAGAATATGCAAAGTTCACTGAGATTTTTTCAGATTCCTTATTGCAACTTGTTCAGTTCTGACATAGCATCAAAGAAGAAAGTACACAAATATCTAAAAAGGCTATAAAAATACTTCTCTTTTTCCAGTTACGTATTTCGGTGAGGCCTGATTTTCTTCATATACTTCAATCAAAAAGCACATAGTATTTGGCTGAACGTAGAAGCTGATGTAAGTATCCAGCTGTCTTTTATTAAGCTGGACATTAAAGGGATTTGCAAAAATCTAAGATGATGCTACTCTTCTTCATCTTTTTATTTGGGAAAATATAGTTATTTTTCACAAAATATGTTATTTTTGCCATAACATAATGTAATAAATGTATTTTAAAATCGATTAATAAATATTTAAAATATTTCTCTTTTAACTTCTAATACTGTAAATATTGATGGCTGTAACTCACATAAACAAAAAATTTTGGATTTTCTCCATAATTTCAAGTGTAAAGAAGTTAAGAATATGCTGGGGCTACAAAATGGCAATTCTATCAGGACCTCCTTTACAGAATTGACTCTATTTGCCCTAACACAGCCTTTTCTTGGCTTTGCTTCTAGTCTTAAAATAAGATGCCCAAGGTGAGGTCTTTATGACTGTTAAAGCTTCACTAAGTTTTCTCCAAATCCATGAACTTCACTGCCCTGACTAAATCCCCTTTGGGAAATTAACAGCTTGTGTGATTGAAAGTCCTCTCAGCCTCCCTTGGATGTGAAATAGTTTACTTCAGTGGCTGTACTTCTGTGTGGTGGGAAAATATCCCTACATTGGGCCCCTGCTATGTGAGCGATTACCAACCTGGCAATGGAAAACGAAGCCAAAAATAGGGCATAAATGTGTGCTACCAAGAAAAAAATTACGTGAAAACTCAAACTTGAATTATTAAGGGATAGTTATCTTTAGGAAGACCCACATTTAAAATGAATGTATACAGGTTTCCTTTAATATGCAGATTTTTCTGGGCAGGTAAATGTTTGCTTACTGCTCAATCACTATGTAGAGAATCTTAAATCTAACGAATAGTAGTCATAGTTAATGAGCCCATTACAAATGGTTGCATGTTTCTAAAATTATAATGTAAGCCAAGAAGATAATATTTGATTTAAAATAATTAGACCGATAGGCAACTTTCTTTGGAAATCTCTTTACTAAGCAAAGTGATCTACATATAAGAGTAAAATACAAACTCTTCACAGTGTCTTTAGCCATTGACAATGATTTTAAAATAAGGCTACTCAGAATGGCTTTTCTGGCAATTGAAATGATTTCTCACATATTAGAAATTTCATTAAGCTACAAGTTATGGAGGAAATATAATGTCTTTTTCTTGAGAAATTATTTGAATACTCACAAATATCATTCATGCTAATGACTGGATAAAAGTCAAAGTAATAAACCAAACGTAGCACAGGTCTACACTTATGATTAACATTCTATCAAATTTATATTTAATTAATTCAGGTAATGCATACTGAGACTTCCTTATAAGTTAGAAGCCCCAACTTTCAATTAAAAATTGAAAAGTTTTTGTACAACTAAAAAATTACTAACAATAGGTAGCATTGATTGAGTGCTTGGTGTATATGCAAGGTACTGCTCTAAGCACTTTACAGATATTGATTTATTTATTTTGCACTGCCCTTCTCCACAATCTGAGTCTTTTGACAATACACATATGTTTGGACTTATTACTTCTGTTTTATGTTTTGGTTTTATTTTTCATTCTTACTTTTCTCTTATTCTACTCCATCAACAAAAGAAATCATTATATTTCAAAGTCACAATGTTGTGACTTTGTCAGCATCAAACTCTGGTAATTTATGGAATCACGGCTCAGGTCCAGCCTCCCTGAGTCCATGTTCTTTCAGCAGGACCATGCTGTCTTTTTTAAATTGAGGATAAACAGAGGTGTCTGAGCTCATTAAAATGCCTTCCCTATAACATTTCCTTCCATGGTTAATAGTAATAACCACTTTATCAGTGGCATGGTTTCTGAGTCAGTGACAAGGTATTTGCATTATCCTCTAGGTTATCCAGATTGACCTTACCGTTGTCTAGGGCCATCCTAGCCATATCAATCATGGGACCTGTATTATAGTGTTGCAATGAGGATTAAATGAAATAACATAAACATGAAGTTTAGGGCTTCCCTTGTGGTGCAGTGGTTAAGAATCCGCCTGCCAATGCAGGGGACATGGGTTCGAGCCCTGGTCCAGGAAGATCCCACATGCCGTGGAACAACTAAGCCCGTGTGCCACAATTACTGAGCCCGTGTGCCGCGACTGCCGAAGCCCGGCGTGCCTAGAGCCCGTGCTCCGCAACAAGAGAAGCCACTGCAATGACAAGCCTGCGCACCGCAAAGAAGAGTAACCTCCACGCGCCGCAACTAGAGAAAGCCCACGCACAGCAACGAAGACCTAACACAGACAAAAATAAATAAATTTAATTAATTAATTTTAAAAAATCTCCTGGTGGGGAGGATTCAGCATTAAAAAAAAAACCATGAAGCTTTAGCATGGAACCTCTCACATAAGTGCTCAATGAATTTTAGCCATAATTGTTAAATCTTGTGGTATTTTGGAGGTCATTTGAGGCTGTTGGTACTCTTTCCTTGGAAAAGGGTGAAAACTGGCTTAGTAACTCAACCAGGAGATGTGCTGACCACATAGCTTTCGACAGGGGTTGAAATTCAAGGGGCCAAATTAAGTGCTATATGCTTAATTTGCCTCTGGGAAGAGGGGTGGCGTTTGAGGTGGATCAAGTAAAAAACTTCTTTGGGATATTGGAAAAGAAAATGCTGTGGAGAACAAGCATGAAATCCTATAACAGATCAGAGGTCGTGTCAGATTTGGAACAGGGAACAATCTGGTGAACCAGAGGAGAATGGGTTTGGAATGAGAGCCGATTAGGGAAAAAGAAAGGAGAGTCATAGGAAATATGTGAGCTCAGTCTACCCTTTGCCTTTATTGGATGCTAGGCGTATGGTTTATGGATTATCCAGTTGCTGTATAAAGTCAGAGGCAATGTCGGTCGATCCTAGTTTGGAGAATCCTTGAATGGGTGATGTAAATTCTCACATTGATGGGACATTGATAAGGAATTCATATTGAACAATTGTCTTTACACATAGTAAAGTATTTCACCTTTATTACAAACTTCTGCATTATATATTTGTATTCTCAGTTTTGCAGTCAGAAAACAGATTTCAGTGAGGGGAATGTTTTAGTTATGGCTCTTGTTTGCAGATGACCAAACCCAGTTGAACTAGTGTAGGCAAAATTGGAAATTAATTGGCATAAATACCCCAAACTATGTAAAGGCCAGGGACAACGCTGAGTCCCAGAGTTTTCTGGAACAAGGGAGAGTAGTGTTGCTGGGCCCCATTCTCCTGCTGGCTCTTTACTCCCCCTGCATCTTTCTGCATATCCACTTCATTCTTTCACATTGGCGTTTGCATATGGGGGAACATGGCTCATGGCTGCTCTTTATCTCAGAGTTTTTCCTCCCAAGAGACATAGGTGATAACTCTGAGTAGCTGAGCCATGTGCCCATTCTTGGACCATGGCAGGGGATTGGGCACTAAGACTGGTTGCTTCCACCATAGCCTCAAGTTTGAGTCAGGAAAGAAAGGGTCCACCCACTTCTCCATAATGATTTCGATTTGAAGAGGAGAGAAGGGCTGGGAAAACAAAACCAATAATAGATTACTCTGAATAACTCACCCATGGTCTTACACAATCTGTAAATATTGGGAAATAGAACTAGTCTGCTCTGTCTTTGTCCTAAAGCCTTTACTGTTTCCCTGTCAGCCTCCATTGATCTAGTTAATGCCCATCAACATGTAATTTGTTTCAGGACACTGGGTGGGGAGGGAGGCAATAGAATATTTCATAACATGGTTCTCACCACCAAAAGTGATCTTTCCTTCTTCCAACTGGTATAACCCAGTTGCTGCAACTACATCACTTCTATAAAACTTGTTGCTTATTATTCCATGTTATTTATTGACACTGCATGGATTAATGGTGGGTTATTTCTCTTTTATTGACTAGAAAGCTCCTGGAGGAAGAGAAGCCCTGTCACATAGCACCTGGAATAGCCCCCGATCTTATTTAGTGCTTCATAAATATTTGAATATCAGTCTTCCCAAAATGGGTAGGTTAGTGATTTCAAGTAGCTGTCATTTGTTTGCTTTTAGTGACATGTTTATTGAAGTATGATGTGCATACAGAAAAGTGCACAAATCATAAGTATATAGCTTGATGTAGTCTCACAATTTGGAAAATACCCATGTAAGCCACCTAGATCAAAAAACAACTTAGCAGTACCCCCTGAAGCCCTTTTGTGCCTTTTGTAATCACTACTCCTTCTAGAAGTAACCATTATAAGATGCTAATCACTACTCCTTCTAGAAGCAACCATTATAAGATGTTTTAAATAATGTCTGACAAAGGTATCGTATCTTTTAATATGTGCTCTCTAATGCTATAAAATCCCTACGTCAGTGTGCTCAAAAGACCCCCATGATGTAAGCTTTTGACACTTTGCTTCACAAGCATCTAAGGCTGTGCTACAGGGCAGAATCTAGCAAGGAGTAAAAACCTGATGAGGTGTTCAGCCAAGAATGCTCTCGCGAAAGGATATTAAAGATGTATGGATCACCTAGTTCCTGGAATGGGCTTGCACACAGACTAAGTCATTTTCTGGCCTCTTATTGGGGCTAGTGGTGGCTCAATGGAAAGCAAAGCATTCTGCTATGTTTTATCTGATTGGATTAATTTTTTTAATTTTGTTTTTTGTATCTTCCTATGATATCTGATTTTCTGTGTTTTAGCAAATACTTTTTTCTATAATCTCCTTTTAAAAATGTTGTAGTATCAGAAAAACTACTTATGGTATCTCTAGTGTTTTCTGTACAAATATAGCACCTAGATATCCTACATTTAGCTTTTATCTCTTCAAGTCACCCAGGCAGCACACTTTCTCAGTAGCTGTCCATGGAAATCTTGATTCATGTTCATATATACGCATGTTTCTCTTGTCATTAAGGTTGGGATTAGAGAATTCTGCTTCATTTATAGTTCTAATGCAACCAAAAAGGCCAAATACTATCTGATTTCATTTTGTTTTGCCTTCAAGCTAGTATGACTTTCAGGTCGGTCTTAATGTTTGTCTGTTATATGGCTTTGAATTTTTTTCTGAACTTTGAATTTTAAAAAATTAGTTTTATGTTTGTGTAGCTCATGAAATTCACTAGTGAGGACTCCAAATGATGGAACTATGAACCTTAGAAAATGTGGTCCAGATTCTGATGACTTCAGAGAGAGTTCCACACATTGCCCCATTCTCGTTTTGAGAACATGGAAAACTAAAGCTATTGGATATGCTCTGTTGGCTCATCTTGCAAAGCTGTTTCTGTACAGTGGGCTTTATGCTCTGTTCTTATAAAACATCTTGAATGGAATTCTTTAATTTTGGTATTGTCCCCAGACATGTTCCAGGTTTCCATAATGAGTCTTTCATTGTAACCACTTCTCATTTTCCATTGATCCTACAGTTTTTATTGTGATTTAAAATGCCAGAGGGCCAGAAGACAAAGCAGAGTGAGGGCAAATAGAGCATCTTGTTAATATTGCTGCTGTGCCACACAGACCAGGCTTCAGGTGTAGGCCCTGCCCTTACTAATTCTGTGGCCCTGGAACACTACTTAATACCTCTACTTCGACTTTGCCTACGTCCGCCGGGAGCCAGCAATCCTTCACGCACCCCGCATCCAGTGAGACGCGCTGTGCACCGACGGAGCGGACATGGGCAGAGCGATGGTGGCCAGGCTTGGACTGGGGCTGCTGCTCCTGGCACTGCTCTTACCTACGCAGGTTTATTCAAATCAAACAACTGTTGTAACACCTTCAAGTAATTCCTCCCAGCATACCTCAGCTGCCCCCAGTCCAACAAATGCCACCACCAAGGCAAGTGACGGTGCTCTGCAGTCAACAGCCAGTCTCTTGGTGATCTCGGTCTCCCTTCTATATCTCTACTGTTAAGAGACTCAGGCCAAGAAACATCTATACTTCCCATCCTCTAAACCCAATTCAGATGGCATCCAGACATCCAGTGTGACAAGGGAAAAACAAAAAACAAAACAGGTCTTCATTGAATGAATCTGCTAGTTCCACACCTTATTTTATGGACAGAAACTGTTGAGGATCCCAAGTTTGATTGGTTTGAAGAGCATGTGAAGGGTTTGACTAGATGAATGCCAATATTAAATCTGCTGGAGTTTCCTGTACAAGATGAAGAGAGACAACATCCAAAATTAGTTAAGAGATGATTTCCTTAAATGTGGCTTAAGAAGTATGGACACATAAAACTCTACCTTGAAAGTGAGAATAGATTTTATCTTACCTAGAGATAAAGAATGGGATGTGGAACAGAGATTCAGTTTTCATTTGTTCATTAAATTTATAAGGCCATAAAACAATGAGGCAAAACAAAGCTTCTGTGATTCTATTTTATATGTACATTAGAAGGAACTTCCAGGTGTTACTGTAAATGCTCAATGTGTTGTTTCAGCAGTACTAATTTAATGCTGATGTACTCTAGAGAAAATCTTATGTTAAGCTATCGCTGTTCTCTTGGGAACTGAACTCTTTCCCTTAGGGTTTGGGTTTGACATTGCATTTGAATTTTTATATAGTCATTGATATGTACCAGGGCAATGATGGATTGGAATCTACCCCAAATCCAAGCATAATGAGTACATTTTGCTTATATACTTATCAACTATTCTTATTCAAAAAGAGCAGTAGATTCATTTAGCTAAACAGATAACAAAGAGTAGAATTACATTGATCTCAACTAATTTCAAAATGCTTTTTATTTCTGCATATGTCGAATACTTTTTACAGTTTAAAAAATGATCTGTTTTGAAGGTAAGATTGACAAATCTTGAAATTAAAAAGGCAGATATGTGAAGGAGCTAAACTATAAATCAAATATATTTGGTAAGGGAAGACTGGAAGCTTGCTTACATTAAATTCAGAAAAACTTTTATACTCTTTTCTGTAAATACTTCTTTTTAAACTGAATCAGAATAGCCACATTTGGAACACTTTATGTTATCATTCAGTATTTTTAGATAGTTAGAACCTGGTCCAAAGCCTAAAGTGGGCTTGATTTTGGAAAGTAAATCTTTTCACAACTGCCTTGATGCACAGAAACCTTTTTAAAAATAGACACTCCCTAAAGTCTTTTGTTAGCATGGTCACACACTGATGCTTAGATGTTCTGAAATCTAATATGGCCACAATAGTCTTGATAACCAAAGTCTTTTTTTTTTCCATCTTTAGAAATCTACACTGGAACAACCATATCCAGCAGATCTCAAGCTACTGTGTGTGTGAATGAACATTCTCTTTTGTTTCATACCTGGATGCTGTACATCTATTTTGGATTGTATATTGTGTATTTATGTTTTGATTCATAGTAACTTCTCTTGTTATGGAATTGATTTGCATTAAACACAAACTATAAATAAAAAGATGGCTGAAAGAGAAAAAAAAAAAAAAGCCTCTACTTCTTAGTATCCGTATCTTCTAAATGGTGATAACAGTAGCTACCAGGATCTTGCTTATACGAATCCAAATTCAAGAGACTGAGGCATCTTGCATCAATTTAGGCTTCCCAAGTCTGCAGTGATGTTTCCAGTCCCAGCTCAACTTCCTCTTTTGTCTTCCTCCCTGAGGGCAGCTGTGATCACCTTCTTCTCTCCCTCAGCCTTGATTAACTTCACTAGAAATGGAATTCAGGTGGCTCCTTGGGTCTGTGAGGATTCGCGGCTCTTGGTTACAAACAGTGGTTTGCTGGTAAATGTTTAATAGTTGACTTTTTGGAGAAAACCTTGATTTGTAGCATTTAAAAAAAATTTGGGTATAAATACTGCCACCATACCCAATCTCCAACTATCCAATTCATGACACTGATGTGGGAGTGGGAAGAAATGTGCACCATAGGTCCTCCCAGACAAGTTGTAGCCAGCTACCCTACACCACTGGTCCTAAATCACCTGGGCCTGGACTTGAACTCTGATTCTCTGGTTCTGTAAGCATGATCCACAGTCCTGGTGGAGAGCTCGCTATAGAAGTTCAGTAGGAACCACACACAAGACACCTCCCCTTGGCTGCTTGACCTGAATCTCTATTTGCTACTTTGTAGGGTACATCCTCCAGGGTGGAGAGAAAACTCGCCAATAAACTAGAAGTCCTAGTGGGTAGACCTGAGTCCATAACTAACACTGAAATTTGAATTCTGTGTACAGCCGACCCTTGAACAACACAGGTTTGAACTTGCATGGGTTCACGTACATGAGAGTTTTTTTTAAATAGTAAATGCTACAGTATTATACAGTCTGCAGTTGCTTGAATCTGTGGATGCGAAACCGTGTTTCTGGAGGATCCATGTGTACAGAGGGCAGAAGGTTGACTATAAATTATATGTGAATTTTCAACCGCATGGAGGTTCAACACCCCTCACTCCCACGTTGTTGAAGGGTCAACTGTATTGTTATCTAGTCTGTAGCACTTCTCAGCCTTTGAGGATTTACGTTCATGATAGTGGTATTAGTTATCTATTGCTGCATGACAACTTACCCCAAATTTAGCCACTTGAAACAGCATGTATTTAACTCACAGTTTCCATGGGCTGGAAACCAGGTGTAGCTTAGCTGGGTGCCTCCAGCTCAGTGACTCTTTTTAAGCTGCAGTCAAGTGTCAGCCAAGGCTGCAGTCACCTCATGGCTCAATTGAGGGAGACACTGCTTCCAGCTTTTCTCCCATGTCTCCTGGCAGGCCTTGGTCTCCCCTGGATGCTGACTGGAGCCGTCAGCTCCTCGCCATGTAGGTCTCAGCAGAGAGCAGTTCACAACGTGGCAACTGGATTCCTTCACAGCAAGTTAGAAAAAGAGAGGCTTCCCAAGACAGAGGCCATAGTCTTTTCATAACCTACCTTCGAAAATGACATCACGTGGCTCTTGTCATATTTTATTCACTAGTGAGTCACTAGGTTCAGTCCACACTCAAGGGGGGAAACTTATATAAAGGCATGAAGGAAGCAGGGATCATGGGGCTGTTATTGGCCCTACCACATCTTTTAACCATGCTTCGAAAACTTTTTCTTCAGTTTCTGAAGAAAGACAGCAGACAGGACCAGCAATTCAAAAGTCTCCTTAACTGCAATATCTGGAGTAAAAGTAAAGTCCAAACTATCAGGTCTCAGTATGCTAGGAAGGGCAAAAGACTGGATCCAGTCTCAGGATATCTGCCTTTGCCCCCTCAATTCTTCTAGGAACAAAAGACTAATTTCTGAAAACGAATTTTCAGGAGGTAACTTCATAAGCAAATTTTTAGACTCCCATAAATTTAGAAAATTCATATAATGCTGCCTACATCTGGTTTTCTACCAAGAACACACAATTTAAAATGGTATTCTTTCCCAAATTGTCTGGGTTTGCAATGATATTCCAAAAACCATCACTGTGTATGTTTGGCGTCTGTTCTTTGGCACTGTTTGACACTATTTTTCTAGGAGTTGAGTTGGTGTGGTTGGTGGGGCTTGGATTTTTGTTAGTGCTTTGTTTCAGCATAGGCCAGCTCTGCACCTACATTCATACAACCTGTCTGGTGGCCCCCAATATACAACCAGTGTAATCCTGGTCACCTGAGGATTCACGTTACATTCAAAGAATTACTGTTCATTACTAGAAACTTTAAAGGATCATGTCTATCATCACTGCAGGTTTTCAAGGGACAGCACAAACACTTTCATCCAATACAGAAAGCTTTCTATAACTATCCTTTTGATCTCTCTGTCCTTGAAGTTTTTTCCTACTATGGCAACTACTAAAAACCTTTCCCCATCTCTGTCATTCATATGATTCCATCACCACTTCCCTGTGTTCCACTGACTTTCTCCTCCCCAGTTGTACACAGTATGCAATACAGGTTCCCAGAACAGCTGTGTGTGACCCTTGAGAAGATAGTTTGTTTCCCTGTTCTGATGGCCTTTCGCATGATAACCAGGCAACAACTCTGCTTTGGAACAGTCATGAATAAAATTATCTCTATACAAAGGGCTGTCATCGAGAAACAGCCCTGGACTTTGTGTGGAGAAAACAAAACCAACCTTATTTGTTTACACCATTGTCTGATGGATATTCTTCTGCTTTTAGCAGAGTACATTCCTAACCAATATAAATATTAATGAACACTAGTTTCATATCTCATAGCTCAAATTTTAGAATTAAAAACTCTTGTTTCCTAAGTCGTGTTGTAGTCGGGTCATCCGACCCTGGATCTTGATTTCTTTCTCCTTTGGTTCCTTTCTCCCAAACTCAATTAAGAAGGAAGTGAAGAGGAACCCTTTTCATGGGCAGTCTTAGGAATAAAGAAAGGCTCTGGAAATGTAGTATTTATTCTAAGAACCAGCCTTAAATTATTCAGTTTAGAAGCTCTGAGTAGTTCTCCCAACTCCCCGCCCCTGTCCACTGAGTCAACAGAGCTCAAAAAGACCCCAACAATTTTCCATGTTCAAATTATATAAAGTTATATTTAATATCAACAGTTTTCCCCTACTACCTACTATTTTGTGTGTGTGTGGTTTTTGAGAAGTTTAAAGATGTTTTGGGCAAAAATACTGCTGTAAATAAAGTTGCAGCTGAGTTCGCTGCAAAAAGAGGAAAGGAGATAAGAATGTACCCTTTGAAATATTTTTTTCCATTCTACAAAAAGCATAGAGAAAAAAGAAGAGAAACCAACATGGAAATTACCTGGATGATTTTTTTCTCCTTTTTTCAGTTTGGGCATTTACAGTAGCTTAGAGACTGGTTCGTAACCAGGAGAACTGGCCCTCAAATTTGAAGGCTATGATTTGTATCCTATACTTAGGAATTATGCTCATTTGTTTTTAACTTAGTATGTTTTGCTTCCTCATTTGTTTTGGGCTTGTTTTCCTGCCTACATAGCAGCAGGTGTTTGGGTGATAATAACATCTAAAATAATTCTAGGAAAAAGTTCAAATTGGCTGGAGAGCAGCAGGAGCTATCACAGTATTTCTTCCCCACCAGTCTCTGGTAATTTAGTTTAACTAATCAGGTGGCAGCACCAAAGCTGTTATATGCCTGCGACATGGTGTTTTTTCATTCATAATTGTGTTGCTGTTTTAACCACGGTGAGAGGCATATAGAAAAGTTTTGTAGTTTGGGATGGGTAATGCTGCAGCCTAGAAATGCCCACTACCAAGGATGACCCGACTACAACACGACTTAGGAAACAAGAGTTTTTAATTCTAAAATTTGAGCTATGAGATATGAAACTAGTGTTCATTAATATTTATATTGGTTAGGAATGTACTCTGCTAAAAGCAGAAGAATATCCATCAGACAATGGTGTAAACAAATAAGGTTGGTTTTGTTTTCTTCACACAAAGTCCAGAAATTATTCAGTAGGACTATGATGCCATCAGGGTCTCATGTTTCTTCCATTTTCCCACTCTACAACTTTTATTGTGTGAATACCCTCCTCCTGGTCTCTGAATAGCTCTGCACCTCCAAGCAACAAATCCATATGCTAGCCCGAAAGAAATTCGCAGTACATTCCCAGTTATGTCATTGACCAGAACTGGAAATTCGCAGTACATTCCCAGTTATGTGTCATTGGCCAGAACTGTGTCATAGGATCACCCATAGTTGCAAAAATGGCTGGGAAACCAAGATTTTTAGTTGGACAAATCTGACATACTCCCTAGATCAGGCTTTTGGTTAGTAGGAAAGAAGGGGAGAATGGATATTTAGTAGGTAATTAGAGTGCCTTGCAAAATTGCTCTTCAGAGAATAATCTTTCTCTTCTGTATATTATATGTATATGTAAAATGTGTGTGTGTGTGTGTGTGTGTGTGTGTGTGTGTGTGTGTGTATTTCCTGAACATGTTTAAGAGTGTGGGCTTTGGTATCTGACAGAACTGAATTTCAATTTTCTTCTACTACTTACTAGATATGTGACCTCAGGGAAGTGATTTCAGCCTATCCATCTCATATTCCTGAGATTACAGTAGTATCTACTTCATGGAATTTTTGTGGGAATATGAAAGATAATATATGTAAAGCACTTGGCACATTCTTGGAATATAATAAACTTTTAGTAACATTTATTATTGTTTTCATTATTTTACAGCACTCTCTTACTGCTATTGTTAACCTCTGCATTTTCTGAACTGATAGGCATTTGAGAAGCTAGGCAGTAGCCAGAATAGGGATCTCCTCTCACCTCCTCTAAAGGGCAGCCAGAGATGGTGGTTCAGTTGCAGGAGCATGAAGATGTGGCAGGTCCCTGTCCAAGGAAGAGAGAAAAAACCCATGAGTGTATCTGTTCATTCCTCCTTGCTCTTGGCATCTCTAAAGTAGGTCCATTGCAAGTGATGGCAAATACGGGAGGGTGCTGAGGTGAAACTTGTGGTGAGGCAGACTGCATGGTTCAAGAGACACTACCCTCACCACAGGGAAATCCACCCAATCTACTAGTGGAAAGGAACTGGTCTAGTCTAGTTCTGCTATCCCATTGTTCCTCAACCTGGAACCATTTCTGTAGGTTTGCATGCAGGGTAGTTGTACAAACTAAGTACAGCCTGTGATAAAAGGAGGAGCATTAATTAGTATGTCTACCTGGCTGCCCACCATGTTCAAATCCTACCTCTATGAGGGCTTCCACTGCAGGTCTCCTGCTGGGTTTACTTGATAAATATATCCTCATGTGGAGCTCTGGTTTGAATATTTCTGTAGCAACTGTGGTAGAATCACCAGTGAACCCATCTGAAGAAATAACATTTGAATTCCCAGAAATGGAATATCTATGTTCAGTCCAGCCAAGAAGTCTACATGATGCCAAGAAGTGATTGGCCATGCTTGAGTGTCCTCTACTGCATGTTTGATGGACACCTGAAATCACCAGGTTGGTGTCTTGTTGTCTAGGTTGTATTATTTGGGGACAAGTGAGGCATTCTCACCCCAAGAAGGTCTCTTCAGGGATATTCAGCCCTAGTGTCCATGAGCACCAGTGCCTAAGAGTCAGAGACATACAGAGATGACCTTAGAATAGAAGATATGCATATGGAAAGGCTTCTTCCTTCACTGCTATAGCTTTGTCACCACCACCCCAAAGGGGCATGTCTGTCTGTGCAACATTAATATAACCCACAGAAACCTTTGATGCTCACACCAACATGACATCTCTAGCACTTCAATTTCATGACTCCTAGGCAGTGTAACGGACAAGTGTAACGGGCTAGAGGGAGCTCTGATCTCACTGTAGACTCCTTAATCAATTGAAACAGTAACACAATAAATTGTATTTCACAGCCATGACATCATCTGAGGGCAATGGCCCCTGACCAAGGTTCTGCACACCATCCTCTGCTTCACATTCATCACCCCTAGGAGCTACTTCTAACCTGTTTACACAAGGCATTTATCCTATTTCAATAATATAATTCTGACAGGTAGGATTTCGATTCCCAGAAAGCACAGGAGGAAGTTTTATCTCAGATTGGGTTCTAGAGTTTACCTCCCAGCCACCTCCACACCCTCTTCTGTATTGGATTGTACAGCTAGAATTCTCTGAATCCTGCGTTTTTCTCCTTTCTTTTATTTGCCTCTGAATCTTTACCCCCCTTTCATTCCTTGTACTATCCATGACAAATGAAAGTATCTCTACGTTATATGATGAATATGAAATATTGAATTCATGTAGCAGCTTGAGAAAAAAACAATAAAATAAATGAGTCTTCTACTTAATGACATGGCAGTCAATTAGGTATGTACAGAAAATAATTCTTGAAGATAACTGCATTATAACCTTTCATACATTATGTAAAGTCATGCTCTGACTGCTCAGCCCTTATTCTTGCTGCTGCATTGTCATTCTTTATCCTCATCCTTTTTGTTTTCCTAGGTCGTTTCAGCAATGACAGTCATATTGAAGGTAAACACTAAAGAAAAGAAAAGAAATGCTAAAACGATGACTATCTGTCTGAATGTCAATGATCATTTCCAACCACCAGAGACAGAGCCACTCTGACTGCATTTGAAATTCCAGACTCAGTGTGGCCTCTGGGTGATGGAATTGGGACTGCCAATCTTTCTGCACAGTAGAAGGAAAACCTTAGAACTAAGACTGCTTTTTCCAGCAGTCAATTATCTTCTAGGTCCTAGAGCTTTGGAAACCCAGTAAATGATATGATACACTTCACTTAACCATGGTGGAGGTAAGGGTTCCTATGATTTCAGGCCAATAATAAATATTTTAATATAGAGTAAATGTGATGGCAGAATACAAATTTGATGGTATAATATTCCATATAATATAGTATGTGTTAACTTAGTAGAAAGATTTATAAATTTAACCTAAATCAAAACTAGTATTTTTATAAGTATCAGTTCAATTTATTTAATCAGGAATATTTTAATGATAGAGGGCCCTAGAAATTAGTGCTATCACAGGGAATAATGGGAACTGATGATGTTGGCTGAAAACCATATTCTTCAGTAAAACTGACCTTGTATTCATTCATTTATTCACTTATTACTTTACAACCATTTCCTTGCACAACCACTAAAACCTAAGTCCTAAATACTGGAGTCTAATGTGATGAAACTGCGGAAATACAGGCATAGAAGAAAGTATCTGCATGAAAGTATCCATGCCAAAATAAAAGTAGAAAAGAAAAAAAAAGAAAATGAGTATCTTTGAGGGTTTCCATTATTATTACCTTTAATTGGCCTGAAGGCTACAGGTGAATACAGACCTTTTCCACTCTTTGGATTGGCTACTACCAATTGAATGTGTGTGTGTGTGTGTGTGTGTGTGTGTGTGTGTGTGTGTGTGCGCCTTACTGAATGCAGGGCATAACAAAATGTTAGATGAGTCGATGAAAATCATTATATAATCACCATTGATGTTGTCTTAAGCATTCCTATTGGAATTTTGAAAGTAGAAATTATACCATGTGTTTGCGGTTTTAATTTGATTTACATTGGCAGAGAACTGTTCTTCCTGACAATAATCTCCAATGAATAATGTCTAGGAAGATGCCTGAGTTAGGGAAAAACACCAGTAGGCCTCCTCTCCTAATTTCTCAAAAAAGCATAGGAGATCATTTAATCTAGAAGGAAAATGTTTTCATTGGCCTAAATAAAAATATTGAAGAATATTTAAAATAACAGAAGGGATTTCTATACACTTCATACTGAAGAAGCAGGATTAAAATCATCTGCAATAGCTAACTTGATTTAGTCCCTAACTTGGTGACAACTGACTAAACACAGTATGGGAAGGTTGCTACTGATCAAAACTGAAACCCTTACTTAACTTTGCTAATCTGATGTCCCCTTCTGTTGTGGGTTGAATTATATTCAACAAAAGGATGTTGAAATCTTAACCCCCAGTACTGTGACCTTATTTGGAAATAGTCTCTTTGCAGATGATCAAGTTAAGTTGAGGTCAATAGTGTGGACCCTAATCCAATATGACCGGTGTCCTTATAAAAAGGGGAAATTTGGACCCAGAGACAGATACACACACAGGGAGAACATGAAATGGAGACAAAGATCAGGGTCATACATCTACAAGCCAAGGGATGCCAAAGATTTCTAGCAAACCACCAGAAATTAGGGGAGAGACATGGAACAGATTGTCCCTCACAGCCCTCAGAAGGAGCGAACACTGCCATTACCTTGATCTTGGCCTTCTAGCCTTCAGAACTGTGAAAGAATGTTTCTGTTGATTAAGCCACCCAGTTGGGGGTAATTTGTCATGGTAGTCCTAGCAAACAGATACAACCCCAAACCTAACAGCGTTAGTCAGCTTTGCTTTGGTAGCAAACTGTCCCCAGACCTCATGGCTCCAGGCTGCTCTCTTCTCCAGGCAAGAGTTGATGCAAGGTCTTTCAAAACTCTGGCCCCAAACTTAAGTGTACAAAACCAGTGTGGCATGATGATATGGGATAAATCATTCCAATATCTAGTCTGTAGGTAACATCCAGAAGTGGTTAGGACTTAGGTTTGACTTTCAACACTGAGAGTGTGCCTATCTTTCAATGATATACCCACTGAACTAAATTTAATTGAATTAAATTAAGATTATGAACCCTACAATGATGTCCTTTAAAAATTTTTCCATTTTCCCTTTTCCTTTCTCATTTGTAGTGTAGAACTCACTTATGACTGAGACCAGGTAATTGACTTTTCCCCTCAAATTTCCTAAGATAATTTTCTGAATACTCAGATAATAATACTTGAAATGGATTTTGTATAGAATTTTAGAAGAAGGTAGTTATCTATTTACAATGATAGAAGAGGATATGGAACAAAAGGCAGGAATTCTCTTGTTAACCAATTCACATCATCTCTAAAAACAATACACAGCAGAAACAATGATTCAGAAAGTCAGACTAGTGGAGTATAATGTGGTGAAACATAAGAAATTAACTAAAAGATAAATATGAGAGAAAATAGGAGTTCCTTAATGAAAAGTCAGAATAAGAGAATATATTGATAATCAATAGTATACATGAGAAATACAAATGTTAAAAAAATAACTGAAGTAGGAGACAGTAGTGTCTTACTCTCTTAGGTGAAAAAAAGTAAAAATACTCTACAAGACTCATTCTGGCTGTTTCATATCTTTCAGAGTATAAAATTCTTATCCCCTTCCCATCTTAAAATTAAAGACCAAAGGAATTAAAATTTGTATAGTTTTTACTTCTCTATCATACTATCAAAGTCAGAAGGTTATAGAGTAGTATTTAAATATTCTCAGGGAAAGGATGTGATGCAAGAATGCCATGCCCGGCTGAGATGTGACTACTATGGTGAGTATAGTCCCAGTGACTGGTTGCTCTGAGATATGTGCTGGAAACAAATAGACCAAAGGTATAAAAGGGTAGCAAAAATGGCACAGTAAAATGCAAAGAAAAGATATTGTAAATGAAAGATAATCATGACAATATAAGGTATAAATGATAATGAGTGTGTAGCACTAATGCACTAACACATGCACAAATAAAACACTGATGTATGCACAAAATAACAGCAGCAAAATTATGTGAAATAAAAGGAAAAGAAGAGGATTTTAATTCATTGTAATCTACTACAGATCTAATGAGAAAAAATTAAATACATGGAAAAACAAAGCACACTCAACAAGTAAAAGATATGTTACACAGCTCATTTTGGAAGCTGGAAGCTTCCAAAAGTATTTTCTATAGAGGAAATGTAATCTTAGGTCCCTAACCTGATAAAACATCACAGTGTAAGAATTAAAGGGAAAAAAAACCCATAGAGTTAATGGAAATACTTGAGAAAGTAACTAGAAAAAATTTCTAAGAATATAATGTATGAACACACAAACACACACACACACATATACAGACACACAAATTGAATTTTACTAACAATAAAAACTAGAAAGTTTCAAAGTCATGATAGAAAATATGAATTGATTATATATCACCTTGCTCTGATAAACATTAAATTTAAAAAAATTATTGAAGTAGAGTTGATTTACAATGTTGTGTTTAACTTCTGCTGTACAGCAAAGTGACTCAGTTATACATATATTTATTCTTTTTCATATTCTTTTGCATTATGGTTTATCACAGGATATTGATATAGTTCCGTGTGCCAAACAATAGGATCTTGTTGTTTATTCAACCTGTGTATAATAGTTTGCATCTGCTAACCCCAAACTCCCGATCCTTCCCTCTCCCACTCACATTCCCCCTTGGCAACCACAAGTCTGTTCTCTATATCTGTGAGTCTGTTTTTGTTTTGTAGATATGTTCATTTGTGTTGTATTTTAGATTCCACATATAAGTGACATCACATGATATTTGTCTTTCTCTGTCCGACTTCACTTAGTATGATAATCTCTAGGTCCATCCATGTTGCTGCAAAAGGCATTATTTCATTTTTTTTAATGCCTGAGTAGTATTCCATTGTATATATATACCACATCTTCTTTTTCCATTCATCTGTCAATGGAAATTTAGGTTGCTTCCATGTCTTGGCTATTGTAAATAGTGCTACTATGAACATCGGGGTGCATGTATCTTTTCAAATTATAGTTTTGTCTGGGTATATGCTGAGAAGTGAGATTGCTGGATCATATGACAACTCTATTTTTAGTGTTTTGAGGAACCTCCATACTGTTTTCCACAGTGCCTGCCCCAATTTGCATTCCCACCAACAGTGTAGGAGGGTTCCCTTTTCTCCACACCCTCTCCAACATTCATTATTTGTAGACTTTTTGATGATGGCCATTCTGACTAGTGTGAGGTGGTACCTCATTGTTGTTTCGATTTGCATTTCCCTAATAATCGGCAATGATGAGCATCTATTCATGTGGCTATTGGCCATCTGTATCTCTTCTTTGGAGAAATGTCTATTTAGTTCTTCTGCCATTTTTCAGTTGGGTTGTTTGGATTTTTTGTTATTGAATTATAGGAGCTGTTTGTATATTTTGGAAATTAAGCCCTTGTTGGTTTCATCATTTGCAAATATTTTCTCCCAGTCTGTAGATTGTCTTTTCATGTTGTTTAGGTTTCCTTTGCTATTCAAAAGGTTATAAGTTTGATTAGGTTCCTTTTTTTTAAATGTCAACTACATATGCTGAAATTTCCTACTCTTTTTAAAAAAGTTTATTTTATTCTATTTTTTGGCCATGTCGTGCGGCATATGGGATCTTAGTTCCCTGACCAGGGATTGAACCTGCACCCCCTGCAGTGGAAGCATGGAGTCTTAACCACTGGACCACTGCAGAAGTCCCCCTATTTGTTTATTTTTGCTTTTATTTCTATCACCTTGGGAGACTGACCTAAGAATATTGGTATGATTTATGTCAGAGAATGTTTTACCTATGTTCTCTTCTAGGAGTTTTATGGTGTCTTACTTATATTTAAGTCTTCAAGCCATTTTGAGTTAATTTTTGTGTATGGTGTGAGGATATGTTCTAGCTTCATTGATTTACATGCAGCTGTCCAACTTTCCAACACCACTTGCTGAAGAGACTGTCTTTTCCTCATTGTATATTCTTGCCTCCTTTGTCGAAGATTAATTGTCCACAGGTGTGTGGGTTTGTTTCTGGGCTCTCTACTTGGTTCCATTGATCCATATGTCTGTTTTTATGCCAATACCACACGTTTTGATTACTGAAGATTTGTAGCATTGTCTGAAGTCTGGGAGGGTTATGCCTCCTGCTTTGTTCTTTTTCCTCAGGATTGCTTTGGTAATTCTGGATCTTTTATGGTTCCATATAAATTTTAGAATTATTTGTCCTAGTTCTGTGGCAAATGTCATGGGCATTTTTTTAAATTAATTTTTATTGGAATTTAGTTGCTTTACAGTGTTGTATTAGTTTCTCTAAACAGCAAAGTGAATCCGTTTTATGTATAGATATGTCCCCTCTTTTTTGGATTTCCTTCCCATTTAGGTCACCACAGAGCACTGAGTAGAGTTCCCTGTGTTATACAGTAGGTTCTCATCAGTTATCTATTTTATATATAGTAGTGTATATATGTCAATCCCAAACTCACAATTCATCCCACCCGCCCTTTCCCCTTTGGTATCCATACGTTTGTTCTCTACATCTGTGCCTCTATTTCTGCTTTGCCAATAAGATCATCTATACAATTTTTCCAGAAGTCATGGATATTTTGATAGGTATTGCATTAAATCTGTAGACTGCTTTGGGTTGTATGGCCATTTTTTTTTTTTTTTTTTTGTGGTACGCGGGCCTCTCACTGTTGTGGCCGCTCCCGTTGTGGAGCACAGGCTCCGGATGCGCAGGCTCAGCGGCCATGGCTCATGGGCCTAGCCGCTCTGTGGCATGTGGGATCTTCCCGGACTGGGGCACGAACCCGTGTCCCCTGCATCAGCAGGCGGACTCTCAACCACTGCGCCACCAGGGAAGCCCTGTATGGCCATTTTAATGATATTAATTCTTCCAAGCATTTAAAGTTTTTTAAAACAAATATGTAAAATTGTTCAAGAAAACATAAATTTCAAATAGGTGAAATGTATATTGTTTAAAAAGTTAACTATGTAGATTTTTTAAAAAGTATAAAACCTTATTGACATATTTAAAGCAGACTTGAATAAAGATAAAACTGATTCTTGGAAGAATCTCCCTTCTTGACACTTTACAACAAATATATTTTAAAACCATATGCAGTTTTAAGAATCCAGAAGAATGATGAACTTTTGTAAGCACAAAGCCACCATAATACTTGAATGAAGTATAGGCATTCTTTTAAATTCAAGGACAATATGACAGTGATGCCCACTGTCATCTTTCCTATTTACTAATGAAATTCACACTGAAAGACAGAAAAAAGGAATGAGAAACCTTCTAAATATTGGAAACAACTAATTAATTGTCCTTTAACAGGTAAGTGGATGAACACTATGGCATATCTGAACAGCGAAATAATAAATAAAAAGCAATGAGCTATCAAGCCATTGAAAGGCATGGAAGAATCTTAACTGCATAAAACAAATTAAAAGAAACCAATCTGAAATAGCTACATAATGTATAATTTCAACTATATCACATTCTGTGAAAGACAAAATTGTAGATATAGAGATAATAAAATAATCAATGGTTGTCAGGGGTTCTGGGAGAGGGAAGGAGGGAGAGGTGAATAGGTGGAACATAGGGGATTTTTAAGGCAGTGAAACTATTCTGTATGATACTGTAATGGTGCATGCATGACATTATGTCTTTGTCAACACCTGTAGAACTGTGGAAAACAAAGAGTGAATCCTAATGTTAATTATGAACTTAAGTTAATCATATTGCATCCATATTGGTTTATTAATTGTACCAAGTGTACCACAGTAATGTAAGATGTTAATAATAGGGGAAGAGGGAGCAGGGGAGTATTATGGGAACTCCCTGTACTTTTTACTCAACTTTTCTGCAAACTTAAAACTGCTCTGAAAAATAAAATCCATTAATTAAAACAAAACAAAAAAGTAATAATAAATATAGGAAAGAACAATGGAGATGTAATTATTTGCAAAGAAGTATTTATAAATTACTCCATTTATTTTTTATGTACTTCTATATGGCGCTATAATTTTCCTAAATGTTAAAACTTTTATTGATGTATAACTGAAATATAACATTATATTAGGTAGAAAGACATGCTCTCACTCCCTCTTGTGAGAACACAAGAATCACAACTAGCTGCTGGACAATCATTGACAGGAGGCACTGGAACTCACAAAAAAAGATACTCCACATCCAAAGACAAAGGAGAAGCCACAATGAGATGGTATGAGGGACGCAATCACAGTAAAATCAAATCCCATAACTGCTGTGTGGGTGACTCACAGACTGGAGAACACTTATACCACAGAAGTCCATCCACCAGAGTGAAGGTTCTGAGCGCAACGTCAGATTTCCCAACTTGGGGTCCGGCAATAGGAGGAGGAATTCCTAGAGAATCAGACTTTGAAGCCTAGTGGGATTGGATTGCAGGACTTTGACAGGACTGGGGGAAACAGAGACTCCACTCTTGGACGGCACACAAAAAGTAGTGTGTGCTTTGGGACCCAGGGGAAGGAGCAGTGACCCCAGGGGAGACTGAACCAGACCTACCTGCTAGTGTTGGAGGGTCTCCTGCAGAGGCAGGGGATGGCTATGGCTCACCGTGGGGACAGAGACGCTGGCAGCAGAGGTTCTGGGAAGTGCTCTTTGGCGTGAGCCCTCCCAGAGTCTGCCATTAGCCCCACCAAAGAGCCCAGGTAGGCTCTTTGTATTGGGTTGCCTCAGCCAAACAACCAACAGGGAGGGAACCCAGCCCCACCTATCAGCAGTCAAGCAGATTAAAGTTTTACTGAGCTCTGCCCACAGGAGCAACAGTCAGCTCTACCACCACCAGTCCCTCCCATCAGGAAACTTGCACAAGCCTCTTAGATACCCTCATCCACCAGAGGGTAGACAGCAGAAGCAAGAAGAACTATAATCCTGCAGCCTGTGGAACAAAAACCACATTCACAGAAAGATAGACAAGATGAAAAGGCACAGGGCTAAGTACCAGATGAAGGAACAAGATAAAAACCCAGAAAAACAACTAAATGAAGTGGAGATAGGCAACCTTCCAGAAAAAGAATTCAGAATGATAGTGAAGATTATCCAGAACCTCAGAAAAAGAATGGAGACAAAGATTGAGAAGATGCAAGAAATGTTTAACAAACACCTAGAAGAATTAAAGAACAAACAAACAGAGATGAACAATATGAAAACTGAAATGAAAACTACACTAGAAGGAATCAATAGCAGAATAACTGAGGCAGAAGAACGGATAAGTGACCTGGAAGACAGAATGGTGGAATTCACTGCTGCGGAACAGAATAAAGAAAAAAGAATGAAAAGAAATGAAGACAGCCTAAGAGACCTCTGGGACAACATTAAATGCAACAACATTTGCATTATAGGGGTCCCAGAAGGACAAGAGAGAGAGAAAGGGCCAGAGAAAGATTTGAAGAAATTATAGTCGAAAACTTCCCTATTGTGGGAAATGAAATAGCCACCCAAGTCCAGGAAGTGCCGACAGTCCCATACAGGATAAACCCAAGGAGAAACATGCCAAGACACATAGTAATCAAACTGGCAAAAATTAAAGAAAAAGAAAAATTATTGAAAGCAGCAAGGGAAAAACGACAAATAACATAAAAGTGAACTCCCATAAGGGTAAGAGCTGATTTCTCAGCAGAAACTCTACACGCCAGAAGGGAGTGGCATGATATACTTAAAGTGATGAAAGGGAAGAACCTACAACCAAGATTACTCTACCCAGCAAGGATCTCATTCAGATTCCATGGAGAAATCAAAAGCTTTACAGACAAGCAAAAGCTAAGAGAATTCAGCACCACCACAACAGCTTTACAACAAATGCTAAAGTAACTTCTCTAAGTGGGAAACACAAGAGAAGAAAAGGACCTACAAAAACAACCCCAAAGCAATTAAGAAAATTGTCATAGGAACATACATATTGATAATTACCTTCAATATGAATGGATTAAATGCTCCAAACAAAAGACACAGGCTTGCTTAATGGATACAAAAACAAGACCCATATATATGCTGTCTACAAGAGAGCCACTTCAGACCTAGGGACACATACAGACTGAAAGTGAGGGGATGGAAAAGATATTCCATGCAAATGGAAATCAAAGGAAAGCTGGAGTAGCAATACTCATATATGATAAAATAGACTTTAAAATAAAGAATGGTACAAGAGCCAAGGAGGAACCCTAAATAATGATCAAAGGATCTATCCAAGAAGAAGATATAGCAATTATAAATATATATGCACCCCACATAGGAGCACCTCAATACATAAGGCAACTGCTAACCACTATAAAAGAGGAAAATCAACAGTAACACAATAATAGTGGGGGACTTTAACACCTCACTTACACCAATGGACAGATCATCCAAAATGAAAATAAATAAGGAAACAGAAGCTTTAAATGACACAATAGACCAGATAGATTTAATTGATATTTATAGGACATTCCATCCAAAAACAGCAGATTACACTTTCTTCTCAAGTGCGCATGGAACATTCTCCAGGATAGATCACATACTGGGTCACAAATCAAGCCTCCGTAAATTTAAGAAAATTGAAATCATATCAAGCATCTTTTCTGACCACAATGCTATCAGATTAGAAATCAATTACAGGGAAAAAAATGTAAAAAACACAAACACATGGAGGCTAAACAATATTTTACTAAATAACCAAGAGATCACTGAAGAAATCAAAGAGGAAATAAAAAATACCTAGAGACAAATGACAATGAAAACACAAAGATCCAAAATCTATGGGATGCAGCAAAAGCAGTTCTAAGAGGGCCGTTTATAGCTCTACAAGCCTACGTCAAGAAACAAGAAAAATCTCAAATAAACAATCTAACCTTACACCTAAAGGAACTAGAGAAGGAAGAGCAAACAAAACCGAAAGTTAGCAGAAGGAAAGAAATCATAAAGATCAGAGCAGAAATAAATGAAATAGAAACAAAGAAAACAATAGCAAAGATCAATAAAACTAAAAGCTGGTTCTTTGAGAAGATAAACAAAATTGATAAACCATCAGCCAGACTCATCAAGAAATAGAGGGTGAGAACTCAAATCAATAAAATTAGAAACGAAAAAGGAGAAGTTACAACAGACACCGCAGAAATACAAAGCATCCTAAGAGACTACTACAAGCAACTGTATGCCAATAAAATGGAAAACCTGGAAGAATTGGACAAATTCTTACAAAAGTATAACCTTCCAAGACTGAACCAGGAAGAAATAGAAAATATAAACAGACCAATCACAAGCACTGAAATTGAAACTGTGATTAAAAACTTTCCAACAAACAAAAGTCCAGGACCAGATGGTTTCTAAGGTGAATTCTATCAAACATTTAGAGAAGAGCTAACACCCATCCTTCTCAAACTCTTCCAAAATATTGTGGAGGAAGGAACACTCCCAAACTCATTCTAAGAGGCCACCATCACCCTGATACCAAAACCAGACAAAGATACTACAAAAAAAGAAAATTACAGACAAATGTCACTAATGAATATAGATTCAAAAATCCTTAACAAAGTACTAGCAAACAGAAAGCAACAACATATTCAAAGTATCATACAGCATGATCAAGTGGGATTTATCCCAGGGATGCAAGGATTCTTCAATATATGTAAATCAATAAATGTGATACACCATATTAACAAAGTAAAGAATAAAAACCATATGAGCATCTCAATAGATGCAGAAAAATCTTTTGACAAAATTTAACACCCATTTATGGTAAAAACTCTCCAGAAAGTGGGCATAGAAGGAACCTACCTCAACATAGAAAAGGTCATATACAACAAACCCACGGCAAATATCATTCTCAATGGTGAAAAACTGAAAGCATTTCCTCTAAGATCAGGAAGAAGACAAGGATGTCCACTCTCACCACTATTATTCAACATAGTTTTGGAAGTCCTAGCCATGGCAATCAGAGAAGAAAAGGAAATAAAAGGAATACAAATTGGAAAAGAAGAAGTAAAACTGTCACTGTTTGCAGATGACATGATACTATACATAGAGAATCCTAAAGATGCCACCAGAAAACAGATGTAGAGAACAAACGTATGGACACCAAAGGGGGAAAGTGGCAGGGTGTGTTGGTGTGATGCATTGGGAGATTGGGATTTTCATATATACACTAATATGAATAAAATGGATAAAAATAAGAACCTGCTGTATAAAAGAAAGTGAAAAATACCCACATTATATTAGTTTCAGGTATACAACGTAGTGATTCAATATTTGTATGTATTGCAAAATTATTACCACAGAAGTCTGGTTAACATTCGTCATCACACATAATAACAAAAATTATTTTTTGTTGTGATGAGAACTTTAAGATCTACTCTCTTAGCAACTTTCAAATATTCACTACAGTATTATTAACTATAGTCACCATGCTGTAAATTATGTCCCCACAATTTATTTATTTTATAACTAGAGGTTTGTACCTGTTGACTTTCTTTATCCATTTTATCCATCCCTACCCCCACCTTTGACAACCAATCAGTTCCTTGTTTCTAGGAGACATTTTTTTTAATTTAAAAATTAATATTAGATTTCACATATAAGCGAGGTAATATGGTCCAATTGTTAAATATTTTTGGTATCTTCAATTAGATTTATTTTTACAAATTTTGTTACCCTATCTGTTCTCCTTTTTTTTTGGTTTGCAGTTGGTTAAGCATTTAAATATTTTAGTATTATTTGTATATTTTGTCCAGCCTTTCTGTATGTTTGAGGCACAACAGTCAATTTTCCATAATAATTCAATGCATCATATCAATTATAAGTTCTACAAGTGTTTAAAATTATATTTGATGGCATTTCTATCAAAATCTGAAAAGGAGTTTAAAAAATTCATTAAAATCTAAATCATTTGAAAAATGAACAGGTAAAATACAATCAAGACAAGTGTATTAAAGAGCAGCAACAGAGAGATAAATACCTATCAGATATTAAAATCTATAATAAAGTATTATAATAATATTTAAGGAATTTTGATATTATATAAAAATACAAAATAATGGGGTAGAACCAAGTATGTATACATAAACCTCAGAGAGATGAGTAAATTTATGAAAAATGGGCAGGGATGTAAATTACATTTTTGGTGACTTTGGGTGATTATGATATCTCATTGCAGGTTCATCAGTTGTAACAAATGTGACATATCACATGTCATATCACTCTGGTGAGGATGATGAAACTAGGGGAAGATATGCATGTGTGAGGGAAGTGGGCATATGGGGAATCTCTGTACTTTCCTCTCAATTTTGCTTTGAACCTAAAGCTACTCTAAAATAATGAAGTCTTTAAGTTAAAAAAATGTAAATGGGTAGTGAAAGATAAATTATTAAATGTCATGTTAAAATAATTCATTAGCTTTTTGAAATTACTTTATACTAATCACCAAAATATACTCTATTTGAATAAGGGCACTGATTGTTATGGGGCTGGGGAGCTGGGGAATCGATGGTGAGGTGTGGAATGAATAAGTGCACTTTACAGAATCATGCTTAATTCTTTGCTGGGTGTAAGAAAAAGGAGTAGCTTTACTCCTTTTGAGAGTCGGAATTTTAATTTGTCTGTTTCTGCTTTTGTGCTGAAGAAAAACAAAAGGTCTAGAGACATCAAATTAGAGAGCTAAATATAAAACATCAAATTAGAGAAGAAGTTGCAGAAAATAGAATCGTTTATTTGCCATATCTATAGAGGAATAATAACTTTTTAAACTTCTAAATAACAGTAAGAAAAATGGAGATATATTAATATATAAAAGTTTAAAGTATTGTTAAGATTTAAAAGTAGTAAAGAAATAAAATGTACCACAAAATATTTACATCAGATATGACACAATTTAATATCTATAAAATATTAAGGATGCACACAAAGTTTATGAGAAAAATATGAAGACTATGAAAGATAAGCAGGCAAGAAATATGGGCTGACAATTCAAAAGAGGAAATACAGTTGGGGAGAGTGTGGCCAAGATGGTGAAGTAGGAAGACCCTGAGTTCACTTCCTCCCATGGGCACTCCAAAATTACAACTATGTACAGAGCAACTATCAATGAGAATCATCTGAAGACTAGCAGAAAATATTTTTCCACAAGTAAGGACAAAAAGAAAGAGCCACAATGAAACAGGTAGGAGGAGTGGAAACATGGTATAGTCAAGACCGACACTCCAGGGTAGGAGACTCACAAACAGGAAGATAATCACAATTGCAGAGGTTCTCCCCAAGAAGGAATAGGTCCAAGCACCACATTGAGCTCCCCAGCCCGGGGGTCCTGCACTGGACCCCAGTGCAGTTGAGCCCTAGAACATCTGGTTTTGAAGGCCAGTGGGGATTGCATATGGGAGACCTGGGCAGAAGTAGTAATATGAAAGGAGCCTGGGTCAGACCTACTTGTTGGTCTTGGAGAAGCAGGAGGTAACTGGGACTCCACCTGGGGATGTAGATGTTCATGGCAGCCACTTTGGGGTAGCTTTTTCTATCACAAGGACATTGGTACTGGAAAATGCCATTTTGAAGTCCTCCCTCAATCAGCCACCCAGGGACCTGATCCCACCCACAAGTAAGCTGGCAGCAGCCTAGGGACCACACAGCCCCAGCAACCAGCAGCCAGCAGTCTCCACACAAGACAGAGCCTGGCAGCCAACTGGGCTGGTGGTCACCCCTGTGAACCAGTGCATCCATAGAAGTTGGTCCCCTAGAACACATACCTCTGGTGACCTGTGGTGAGTGGGTTTCTGGGCCCCATAGGCTGTCTCCTACATAAGGCCGCTTCTCCGAGATCAGAAAATGTAACTGACTTACCTAATACATAGAAATCAACACAGAGAATTAAGCAAAATGAGGAGACAGAAATATGTCCCAAACAAAGAAACAACGTGAAACCCTAAGGAGAAGAACTAAGCAAAGTGGAGATAAACAATTTACACAATAAAGAGTTCAAGGTAATGGTCACAAAGGAGCTCAATGAACATGGGAGAAGAAAGGATGTACACAGTAAGAATTTCAACAAAAACTTAGAAAATATAAAGATGAACAAAACAGAGCTAAAGAATATAGTAACTGAAATTTTAAAAATACATTTGGATGAATCAACAGTAGATTAGATAATACAGAACAACAGATCAGTGAACTGGAAGATAGTGAAAATCACTCAAGCTGAAAGAAAAAGAGAATTTTTAAAAATGCTGATAGTTTAAGAGACCTCTGGGACAACATCAAGCATATGAATATTTGCACTAGGGGTCCCAGAGGAGAAGGGGGCGCAGAGAACTTATTTGAAGAAATAATAACCGAAAAATTCACTAACCTGGGGAAAAAAACAGGCATCCATGTCCAGGAAGCACAGAGAATCCCAAACAGGATCAATCCAAAGAGGTCCACACCAGGACACATTGTAATTAAAATGGCAAAAATTGAAGATAGAGAATCTTAAAAATAGCAAGAAGAAATCAACTTGTTATGTACAAGGGGACTCCCATAATGCTGTGAGCAGACTTTTTAGCAGAAACTTTGCAGGCCAGAGGGGAGTGGCATAATATATTCAAAGTGATGATAGGAAAACCCTACAACAAAGACTACTCTACTCAGCAAGGCTTTTATTCAAATTTGAAGGAGAGATAATGAGTTTTATAGACAAGCAAAAGCTAAGACTTCAACACCACTAAACCAGCTTTACAAGAAATATTAGGGGGCTTCTCTAAGCAGTAAAAAAAAAAAACAACACTATAAATATGAAAATTACAAAAGGAAAAATCTCATAGGTACAGGCAAATATACAGTAAAGATATTAGGTCAATCACTTATAAAACTAATAGGAAGGTTAAGAGACAAAGTAGTAAAATTATCTATATCCACAATAGTAGTTAAGGGATATACAAAACAAAAATAAAACATGACTTCAAAAACATTAAACATGGGGGACATTAAACATGGGGGGATAGTGATAAAATTGTAAGATGGCTACAGTGATTTTGAACTTCAGAAATCAAGAATTTAAAATAATTACGTATATATACATTGTTATATATGAACCTCATGGTAACCACAAACAAAAAACCTATAATAGATTCACAAAAAAGAGAAAGGAATCCAAACAACACTAAAGATAGTCATCAAATCACAAGGAATGAGAGCAAAAGAAGAAGAAAGAAAGAAAAAAGAACTACAAAAACAACCACAAAACACTTAACAAAATGGCAATAAGTACATACTTATCAATAATTTCTTTAAATGTCCATGGACTAAATGCTCCAATCAAAAGAAGTAGAGTGGCTGAATGGATAAAAAAACAAGACCCATCTATTTTCTGCCTACAAGAGACTCACTGCAGCTCTAGACATAAACAAACTGAAAGTGAACAGATAGAAAAAGGTATTCCATGCAAGTGGAAACAAAAGAGAGCTGAGGTAGCAATACTTATATCAGGCAAAATAGACTTTAAAGCAAAGACTGTAACAAGAGATAAAGAAGGACATTACATAATGATAAAGAAATTGATCCAACAAGAAGATATAACAGTAATAAATAAATATACACCCAACACAGGAACATCTAAATACACAAAGAAAATATTAACAGATGTAAAGGAAGAAACTGACGGTAACACAATAATAGTTGAGAACTTTAACACCCCACTTACATCAATCAACAGATCATCCAGATAGAAAATCAACAAGGAAATACTGGCTTTGAATGACACATTATAGCAGGTGAACTTAGTAGTTATATATGGAACACTGCATACCAAAGAAGCAGAATACATATTCTTTTCAAGTGCACTTCAAACATTCTCCAGGATAGATCACATGCTAGGTCACAAAACAAGTCTCAATAAATTTAAGAAAATTGAAACCATATCAATCATCTTTTCTGACCACAATGGCATGAGAATAGAAATCAATTATAAGAAAAAACTTGCAAAACCCACAAACATGAAGGCTAAGCAATATGTTACTAAAAAACCAGTGGGTCATTGAAGAAATCAAACAGGAAAGCAAGAAATACCTGGAGACAAATCAAAATGGAAACATAATGATCTAAAATCTATGCAACACAACAAAGGCAGTTTTAAGAGGGAAGTTCCTACTTCAAGAGACAAACAAACAAACAAAAACTCAAATAACCTAACCTTACACCAAGAGGAACTAGAAAAAGAAGAACAAACAAAATCCAAAGTCAGCAGAAGGCAAGAAAGAATAAAGATCTCAGTGGAAATAAATGAAATAGAGACTAAAAAAATAGAAAAGAAGGTGACTTCCCTGGCAGTCCAGTGGTTAAGACTGTGCTTCCACTGCAGGGGACATGGGTTTGATCTCTAGTCAGGAAACTAAGATCCCACATGCCATGTGATGAGGCCAAAAAAGAAAAGAAAAAAAGAAAAGAGCAATGAAAATAACACCTGGTTCTTTGAAAAGATAAAGGAAATTGATAAACCTTTAGCCAGACTAATCAAGAAAAAAGAGAGAGAGGACCCAAATAAATTTTAAAAATTAAAGAGGAGAAGTTACAACCAACACCACAGAAATATAGAAGATGATAAGAGATTATTATGAATAATTATATGCCAATAACATGGAAAACCTAGAAGAAATGGACAAATTTCTAGAAATGTACAATCTCTCAAGGCTGAACCACGAAGAAATAGAAAATATAAACAGACAAGTTACAGGTAATGAATTTGAATCAGTAATTGAAAAACTCCCAACAAACAAAAGTCCAGGACCAGATGGCTGTACGGTTGAATTCTACCAAACATTTAGAGAAATTAACACCTATATTTCTCAAATTCTTCCAAAAAATTAAAGAGGAAGGAACGCTTCTAAAATCATTTTATGAGGCCAGCATTACCCTGATACCAAAACCAGAGAACAACACCACAAAAAAAGAAAATTACAGGCCAACATCACTGGTAAGCATAGATGCAAAAATCCTCCACAAAATATACCAAACCAAATTCAACTTTACATTAAAAGAATCATACACTATGATCAAGTGGGATTTACCCAGGGATGGAAGGTGGTTCAATATCCACAAATTAACCAGCATCACATTACCACATTAACAAGTTGAAGAATAATAGTCATATAATCATCTCAATAGAACCAGAAAAAGCTTTTGACAGAAGTCAACATCCATTTATGATAAAAAAAAACACTCAATAATTGGGTATAAAGAGTACACACTTCAATATAAAAAAGGCCATGTATGACAAGCTCACAGCTAACATACTCAGTGGTGAAAAGCTAAAACCTTTTCTCTAAGATCAGGAATAAAACAAGGATGCCCACTCTTGCTACTTTTATTCAACATAGTACTGGAAGTCCTAGCCACAGAAATCAGGTAAGAAAAATAAATTAAAATGATCCCAATTGAAAAGGAAGAAGTAAAACTGTCACTGTTTGCAGATGCCATGGTATTATTTATAGAAAATTCTAAGATGCTACCCCAAAACTATTAGAACTAGTAAGTCAATTCAGTAAAGTTGAAGGATACAAAATTAATATACAGAAATCTGCTTCAAGAGAGGGGGAGAGGGATAAATTGGGAAATTGGGATTGACACATACACACTACTATATATAAAATAAATAACTAATAAGGACCTACTGTATAGCACAGGGAACTCTACTTAATACTCTGTAATGGTCTATATAGGAAAAGAATCTAAAAAAGAGTGGATATATGTATATGTATAACAGATTCACTTTGCTGTATACCGGAAACTAACACAACATTGTAAATCAACTATACCCCAATTAAAAAAAAAGAAAAGAAATCTGCTTCATTTTTATACTAAAAACAAAATATCAGAAAGAGAAATTAAGAAAACAATCTCATTTATAATTGCATCAAAAAGAATAAAATACCTAGGAATAAATCAACCTAAGGAAGCAGAAGACCAGTACTCCAAAAACTATAAGATGCTGATGAAAGAAATTGAAGATGACACAAGCAGATGGAAAGATACACCATGATCATGTACTGAATGATTTAATATTGTTAAAATAATTATACTCTCCAAGGCAATCTACAGATTTTGTGCAATCCTTATGAAAATAAATACCAGTATCATTTTCACACTACTAGAAGAAATAATTTGAAAATATGTATAGAAACACAAAAGACCCTAAATAGTCAAAACAATCTTGAGAAAGAGTAACAAAGCTGGAGGGGAGGTATTATGCTCCCTGATTCAAACTATACTACAAAGCTACAGTAATCAAAATAGTATGTACTGGCAAGAAAACAAACAAGCCAACAAACAAAAACAGATACAAAGATAAATAGAACAGACTAGAGATCCCATAAATAAACCCCCACAGATGTAGTCAATTAGTCTATGACAAAGGAGACAAGAATATGCAATGGGGAAAATACAATGTCTTTAATAAATGGTTTTGGGAAAACTGGGCAGCAACATGCAAAAGAATCAAATTGGACTGTGTTCTCACACCATGTACAAAAATAAGCTCAAAATGGAGTAAAGACTTAAATGTAAGGCCTGAAACCAAAAATCTTCCATAAGAATCATGGTCACTGTATTCTTTGACATTGGTATTAGCAATATTTTTTTAGATATGTCTCCTCAGGCAAGGGAAACTACAGCAAAAAAAAAAAAAAAGACTACATCAAACTAAAAAGCTTTTGTACATTGAAGAAAACTACCAACAATATGAAAAGGCTGCCTACTGAACAGGAAAAGATATTTGCTAATGATATATTCGATAAGGGGTTAATATCCAAAATAAACAAAGAACTAAAAGAATTCAACATAAAAAAACCAAATAACCCAAATGAAAATGGGCAGAAGACCTGAATAGACATTTTTTCAAAGATGACATAGAGTCAACAGACACATGAAAAGATGCTTAAAATTACTAATCATCAGGAAAATGCAAATCAGAACCACAATGAGATACCACCTCACACCTGTCAGAATGACTATCATCAAAAAGACACCAAATAACAAGTGTTGGTGAAGATGTGGAGAAAATGGGACTCTTGTGCACTGTTGGTGAGAATGTAAATTGGTGTAGCCCCTATGGAAAACAATGTGGAAGCTCCTCAAAAAATTTAAAATAAAGCTGCCATATGATCCAGCGATTTCACTTCTGGATATTTACTCGGAGAAAAAAACCCTGCTACTTTGAATGGATATATGAACTCTAATGTTCATAGCAGCATTATTTAAAATAGCCAAGATATAAAAGCAACCTAAGTGTCCATCCATAGATGAATGGATAAAGAAGATGTGGATATACAATGGAACATTGTAATATATAATATACAATATCATGTAATATACATGATATTAAATAATATCACATCATCTTACTATAATATGTAAGATGTAATATATAATAGAATATTACTAAGCCATTAAAAAAAGAAATATTGCCGTTGACAACATAGATGGATCTAGAGGGTATTATGCTAAGTGAAATGAGTCAGAGAAGGACAAATACTGCATATTTCACTTCTATGTGGAATCTACAAAACAAAATAAACAAACAAAACAAAATGAAAACAGATTTACAGATACAGAGAACAAATGGATAGTTGCCAGAGGGTGAGGGGTGAGGGGAGTGAGCAAATAGGTGTAGGAGATTAAGAAGTATAAAACTCCAGTAATGTAATAAGTCATGAGGGTTTATTATACAGCTTAAGAAGTATGGCCAATAATATTGTGATAACTTTGTGTGGGGACAGATGGTTACTAGACTTATCATGGTAAACATTTCATAATGTATGCAAATGTCAAATCTCTATGTAGTACACCTGAAGCAAATATAATATTTTACATCAACTATATTTCAATTAAGAAAGAAATACAATTGGAAAACAAAATATGAGAAATTGGTCATACTCTCTACTGTTAAAAATGTAAAATATAGCAAAATTGAATAGAAAATTTTTAAAAAGTTGATAACAATTTGGGGTAGAATTGGTATGTATTTTAAGTTGCTACAGCTTGATTTACAATAAAAGTAACTGGGTTGACAATAGGTATTTTCTACATCTCAAAAATACAACTTCTCTGAGAGTTTAATTATTTAAAAATATATTTGTAAATGACCAATAAGTATATCAAATATTTTGGTCCAGTTGAGAGACTGGGTTATAGCTTCATGTGAAATCTACATTAGCATGTATAAAGTTGCTGCAGAGCAAAGGGTATGATTAAACAGAAACTATATCGAAAGAAAGTGGTCATAGTGGCACATTAAAATGGTGTTTTATATTTAGCATTTTTGCATCTTTAAAGCTCTGTATGTTTGGGCAAATTGATTTCTCTGAAAAGAGGGACGAGGGTTGGCTCTGTTGTTACAGGAACCAGGGTAATGACCAGAGATAGATCAGCAGCAAATCCGAGAAACTGATGCCTCTTTATATTTATGGAATTGTCCCTGCAGTCACCCGAGATTAACTCTTAAAGTTGTGTCTTCACCGTGAGGATAGATGGTTATGTTGAAATAACCTCTTCTTGACTCTTCTATGGGACTGGATTAGAATTCCTAGGGAATAAATCTTTCCATTTATTGACAAGGGGTTCATGTGCTTGCTGCTGAATTTTAAAGCCCTCGGTGGTTATTTTAACAAGATATCCAGCTAGAGAGTTGGTAGAACAAAAGCGTTCATCCCTGAGTTACCAAAGGTTTAGACCATAAGTGAAAGCTAACAAAGATTTTTCTTTTCTCATGTAGCTTTTCATAGGTGACTCTGTATGCTTAGAAAAAATTCAGCAATCTGCTCTAGTTCTTGTCTGGAATGTATCATATAGTTTTAATTCTGAAAATTTATAAAAACTATATTTTGTACAATTGGGAGTGGCATTTCTTTTTAGTGTTATGAAATGTTCCCTGTGTTATTTGCTTTCATCTCCGGTTTAGACTACTCTTGTTACCTCCTTTGTTGTTAATAACTTGGAAGATAAGGTGTTCTGTTGTGAGTGACTGAAACATCATTTGAGGAAGAACTTTCACCCAAAAACTGATGCTACATGACTTTTTCTCACTTGTTTGATAGTGGAGTGAGAGATATTCTTTAAATGATTCATTGGAAACCTTAGGAAATGAGGATGACCATCTTTAATGGGTTTCAGCATAAGTGTAGTACTAGAAGATATCTATACTCCAAGTATCATGTATTTTTTGAAATTCTATTGCCCTTCTCTTTGACATAAAATAATACGAGATAATTTTGTAACCATACATTGCTTCTCCCTCTCCCTAACATACCCTTGGTGCCTTTTCTCCAATAAAAATCTTTTCAACATATGATAATAATAACAAAAATCTTTTCATAAATTGATACCTCTTTCCATAGAGTGGTGGTGATACTTACCTATTATAAAATAGTTGAGACTCTCATCTTAATGGGCAAATTTGATTAAACAATTTTATATGCCATTAGGATATCAAAATGCTGCCACCTATAAAACATATTCTTATACATAAATATTTGTGGACAGTTGGTTGAGAATATTGTAGAATAATTTTCTAGAAGTGTAAACCTCCATCAAATTGTATGTGCACTTTAAAAATTGACAGATGTTGCCAAATTGCCCTTTGAGAAGGTGATACCAGTTTAAGCTACCATCTATAGATGTTTTATTAACCATGAAAACCATTTATCCATGACCTTTATCAATTTTCCCATGGGATAACTGATCTTTTATTTTAATTAATATTTATAGTTTTTTTCATATATCAATACTAAGAAAATTATGATTTTGTTGTTGGTTGCATATATTTTCTCCAGGCTGTTGACGTTGTTCATAGTATTTTTTTCTGGTACAAAAGTTTTTATTTTTATGTAATCAGATTTATCAGTCTTTTTTATTTATGTTTTCAATCATTTTGTCTTTATGGCACTAGGTTTTGTGTCCTGATTGGAAAGGAATTCTGTACGCAAAGATTTTCATGTATGTGTGTGTGTTTGTACATTTGTTCTTCTGGCACTTTTATTATTTCATTTTTTTCAGTACCTAAATCTTTGATCTTCTGGACTTTATGTTTTAGTGCAAGAGGTGAATTAGAATCCAGCTAATGTTTTTAATGCTAGTTGTTTTCATATCGTTTATTGCCTGTTGATTTGAAATACCAATTTTATCATATATTAGACTTCTTCCATATTTGTGTATAATTCTGATTTCTCTATTTTTTTTTAATCATTGAGCTCAATAATCCATCTCCAGCAGCAAGCTTCTTTCATTACTGTAACGTGCTTTCTTACTTGGTAGGACTCATTTCTATTCATTATTGATAATATGCGTGTATACGGAAGGAGAGTGTAGGGACTTGGTGAAAAGTGAGGAGAATTTTATAGCTTACCAAGCTATAAATCCTGGAACCTAGTTTTTATTTTTGAAAAATGCTGCTGTTGGTCACTAGTCCCTAAACATCTTTTGTGACAGCACACTTCAGGCATTGTTGTGTTTCTTCATTTGTTCTTAAAACACTGTGTGTGGATTACACCTTTTGGACAAATGAGATATTGGGACTGCTATAGAACAACTATAAAACCTGAGACTTCTGCTCATAGACATAGATTTAAAAGGCTAGTGCCAAAAGAAGCTATATTTTTAACATTCATCTGAGCATTAGAACTTTTCCTACAGAGGAGAACATACTGGTTATGGCTAATGTCAAGATATAAGGATAACATCAATTTTATACGTTTTCTATTTTGAGTGAGAGTGGCAGTATGATTTCACAGGACATTAGGTGAACTACAAGATAGCTGATATCAAGAGTCCCAAGGAAGATTAATAATGAATGAACTTGTGCAGGTGATTCTCAAATGCACTCAGGTTCCCTGTCAACTTTTGCTGAAATCTTATTAATTTTCAAGGCCAAATTTGAAGGTGGCTTTTCCCAGAATCATACTATAATCCTTGGGTCAGATATCATTCCTTCCTCTGTTTTCCCATCACCCATGAAGCCTCTGTGACAGTTCTTCTATCTTCTACCCTGTGTTCTAGCATCTGTTTCCTGCCTTTGATTATGAGTGACTTGAGCTCAGTTATCCCTGAGGTCTTGTTTATAATATTCACTAATTAAAATCCTTTTCTGATTGAATGGAATTTTAAAACTTCTAAATATTGAGGATTCTATAAAAATGATTATATTAGTTTTCCTGTGGCTGCTGTAATAAATTACCACATATTTGGTGGCTTAAAAAAATAGAAATTCATTCTCTCATAGTTCTGGAACCAGAAGTCCAAAATCAGTGTCACTGGAACAAAATCAAGTTGGGCCATGTTCTTTTTGGAGGCTTTAGGGGAGAATCCTTTTCTTGTCTCTTCCAGCTTCTGGCGGCTGCTGGCATTCCTTGGCATATGGTTCTATCACTCCAATCTCTGTCTCTGTCTTTACATTGCCTTCTCTGTATGTGAAATCTCCCTTTGCCTCTCTCTTTTCAGAGCTCTTATGGTAGCATTTTAGATCCTACCTGAATAGTCCAGAACAAGACCCTTAACTTAATCACATCCACAAAGACTCTTGTTTCATTTACAGGTTCCCAGGGTTAGGACTTGGTATCTTTGGGGGATATTACCCAGTGTACTACAGATATATAGCATCTAATTCAAGAAAACACAACAATTTAAAAATGTTGAATCTGTTTCTCTATTTGAAAGTGAATGTCAAGGTAAAAGACAGTGTTTGTGTTGACAAGGGTTTAGTAGTAAGAAATGAAGAATATATGTGTCATATTTATTGAATATAATTTACATTCAATAAAATGCTACCATTTAAAAAGTTTTCTAATGAGTTTTGATAAATTTATACTCCCACATAATCACACCTACTATCAATATACAGAACATTTTTATCGTCCCACAAATGTTCCTTGTGTTCTTTTCATTGGAATCTGCTTTTTGTCATTATAAATTCAATTTCTCTTTTCTAGTGTTTCATATAAATATAATCATACAGTATGCTTCTTCTATTTAGAGTAATGCTTTTGAGATTCATCCATGTTGTTGCATGCATTAGCTCATTCCTTTTAATTTATTTTTTTATTGAAGTGTAGTTGATTTTCAATGTTGTGTTTCAGATATAGAGCAAAGTGATTCATATATATATACACATATATATATTCTTTTTCAGATTCTTTTCCATTGTAGGTTATTACTAGATATTGAATATACTTCCCTGTGCTATACAGCAGGTCCTTGTTGTTTATCTATTTTATATATAGTAGTGTATATATGTTAATCCCAAACTCCCAATTTTATCCCTCTCACCTCTTTCCCTTTTGGTAACCCTAAGTCTGTTCTCTATGTCTATGAGTCTATTTCTGTTTTGTAAATAAGTTCATTTCTATCATTTTTATACATTCCACATGTAAGTGATATCATATGATATTTATCTTTCTTTGTCTGACTTCACTTTGTATGATAATCTCTAGGTCCATCCATGTTGTTGCAAATGGCATTATTTCATCTTTTTTTCTGGCTGAGTAATATTCCATTGTATATACATCTAACAGATCATTCCTTTTTACTGCTGAGTAGCATTTTGTCCATTCCTTGTTGATGGACATTTGGGTTGTTTCCAATTTGAAACTATTATGAATTAAGCTGCTGTGAATTTTTTTGTGTATGTCTTTGTGTAGACATAAGCTTGTCTGTTTATGTCTTCCTTTTGCACACTCTATCTCTCTATTTGATTTTCTACAGCTCCAGAAAGCCATGCCTTGAAATGGACAAACTTAGCAATAAATGTGACAGTGTTTGTAGAACTTCCTGCCTTTTCTGCTTCTATTTTGGAGACACAGGGAATAGTCACTTCAAGGAAAGAATCCTACTACTTTTTCAGTTAGGATTTAATCTTTTTACCTGATCAACAAGACAGTAGTTCCATTGAGGAAACAAAAGAAATTGGAATGGATGTGAGAGCTTGGAAGTATAAGCAACCTTAATGGGTTATTGCTTGTTAAACTAAACTGCAGGGAATCAAACATATAAATCTAACTTGAGAGGTAAGCAACTTTCTAAGCCACAGAAAGTTCAGGCTCAATTAGCATTCTTTGTTATCTCTTGCCATAAAACTCTTAGAAGAGGCCCTAGACAGATGGTATTACTCTGGAACCATCAAGCAATCGTATGGTTGATTCTTTTTCATACTGCTAGTGGTTTGATGATGATTTGGAATATCAACAGTCAATGAATTCTCGCATGATGCTTTATCTCAGTGATTGAGAAAATATCTAAGGCTAATCCTAGCCTAGCTTCTAACTTACGTTCTAACCCCAAGAAAAGTACTGAATGCATTAAGGTCTCTTTGAGAGGAGGAAAGTGGAACTGAACATTTTAGCTGCTATGGCAACAGGGACCATTTACATCTTATGGCTTTTTCTTGGAGGAAATCTACTCAGAAGAAGAAATGGGAACAGAAACAGAGGGGGAAGTGGAACATGTGGTTCCAAGACCTTCTGGACCAACCTCGGTGCAGAAGATTTAATAGGAATAAAGCCAGAATTCCCAGTGCAGGGAATTTCCATTCCCACCACTAATTAGACCTGCATACCAAGCTACAGCTGAGAAATTTTGAGGCATTCTAAACCACAGTGTCCTTATTCATATTTCCCCTGATAGATAAAAGATAGAAACTTATATTACATATAAACACCAGGTATCTTACCATGCTCCCAATAACAACATATTGAAGTGTTAAGAGGAAATACCACCGCCATAACAATCATCAATTTTAAACACCTTGGCTTTGAGAAATGTGCTATAATTCTTTGTTAATTATAAATGATATAACTAGTTACATAAGAATTATTATTTTTATTTCCAATGGTTGTGTTAAAAAAAAATCAATGCTCTTTTCTGTTTTCTTTCTGTTTTCACATCCCACCTTTTCCCCCTCCTTCACTGCTTTCCCCTGTATTCAAGTATGGATGAATTCTAGGTCCAAGATTTCTTCCAGGTTTTGGGGACACTCTGACCCAATGCATATAACTTCATGCTTTTTGGATAAGAAGTTTAGAAGTTCTGGATGTTGATAGTGGTCTCTTAGTCAGTACCTGGAGAGTCTGAGGAAGCTAGAGATTGGGTGTGCTTGGACCTAGCAGAGCAGCTACACTGTTAGGGATTTCAAGGGGACTCAGATAATTCAAAGTTAGCCCTAAGTTCTTCTTCTGGAAGATCCACTACCTTATGAAGTGGTAAACATGACACACATAGAGGACACAAGTTAGGGATTGGCTGGGTGTCAACAAGATTTCTTAAGGACACAATTTATCACACAAAAATCTGATTCCAGGTCCTTTTCATTTATGCATTCATTCCTTCATTTATTCACTCATTAAACACACGTGTATTAATTTCTATGTTCTATGCTCTCATACTGATGAGCAAAATAGACAAGGTGCCCACTCTCAAAGAGTTTACGGTCTGAGTAGAAGACAGTAATTAAATAAATAGCACACATTTTAAATTTAAATTCTGTAGAAAATCTCATAAAGATTTAGAAGAGGAAAAAAAAAGTCGGTTATCTTTAATTCTTTTTTTTCACTATGCCAAGCTAGCTCTTCATGCCTAAAACACATTACAGTGGACTGGAAAATTAAAAAAGATGTCGACTTTTAAGTTTCTTACTATCTTATTCATGGAAATAAAGTAGCCATGAGCATTAAGCACATTTGCTAGGATGGTTTACAGTAATTCATATGTTGAGACGTTGGCATTTAAGGTATTAAACATATTATGAATTTAATTATTAAAATAGAATAAATTTTTAAAAACGAAAAGAAAACCTCATAGCACTCTAAGAGTATAAACCTAAAAAAGTGGCATTTGAGCTTGGACCTGAAGGATGAATTGTCATATGTATCTCATGTAAATTTCCAGTTTCACATTAAAATTGTAGTAGAATCTAGTCCAGCCACTGCACACAGGCTGTAAAATACAATAATGATTTAATGGGGAGGAGAATAAAGAAAGATGACAGCGCCTGCATTTTTACGCATAAATTTTGTTAAGAGGGAATCCCAGCAGTTCTTACATTCCTTAACTTGAAATCTTTACTGAATATAAGAAATAAATTTATTTCATCTGGGTAAGAAATCATTGAAAAGGGAGTTGGAGATCTTGAAGATAAAGGATTAAAGTTTGCCCTGGTCTGGGCAGTAAACCTGTCCATGAAGTGGTAAATCATCAACAGACTACTTAGGAGGTTCCTTTCCAGTTCTCAAGTGAGCCCAGTACCTGTTGTGCACCCCAGGCTAAAGGCATCAGTAAAATGGAAAGACATCCAAACTTTAATGCTCAGAATACAGTTTTGTGCAAAAACTGGAAGCCATTTTCCCCTGGTACAGAAGAAAAGCAGAAACTAATCAGCAAAATTAGTAAGCACAATCAAGGACAAATTGTTTTTTGGAAATAAACATAGGGTGATTATCACATGGGTTGAAGTGGAAAGACTGAGATCAGGGAAGGTCTGTGAAGTGCCTTTCTGATTCCATACAATGTGACATCTCAGCTGGGAGGAATGGACTCAGAAGAGGGCACACACCAAGAAACAAAGTCTGTCACAAATTATCTGATTCATGATCTGACACTGAGTGTCTCTGGACTTTGGGGATTTTGTCAGGGGTTACAACACTTCTTAAAAGCAGATGCAGTCATGGGATCATTTGCAGATTTACCTGGGGACCAACATTCACATTAACTTGGGATTTAATAACATCATCACCAACACCCCCCCCACCCCAACCTCGAAACGATGCCTGATACCTAACATACTGTGTGGTATTAGTGTTATGGTGGTGTTGAAAGAAACTTTAACACTAAGCAAGAAACAACACAACAGGAAGAATCAAACCCTGAAAGAATGCGTATGTTTTAAAATTTTTAATTATGTACTCAGTTGATGTTGGGTTTGCCAAAGTAGACAAAGAACCAGTTAGCCAAGAAAAATAGCCCACTCCTTTCCATTTATATAGGAGAGACTATGGGGGAGATAATAGAAAAGACAGGTAGGAGAGAATTGAGTTGTTGAGCACTTACAATGTGGCAGCCACTGTTCTGATGTTTTGTATCTAGCATCTCATTTAATTATTAAAACACACATGATTATTTCAATTTTTTCCCCAGAAACTGTTAGGAAACTGAGGACCAGAGATATTAATGCAAAATTCTCAAAAATCACATAGGTAGTAAATGGTAGAACCAGAATTGGAATCCAGGAAAGTAAGATTTCAAAACTCATGCCTCTTCTAAGCCTTTCAAGGAAGCAAATGAGAATATTTGGGGAAGAGTCTAAGATTCTAAGACTCTGAGGAAGAGGTGAGAATGAACTTTGGAAAGCACAAAGCTGGGGGAGGGACTGTACAACCCCGAAAGGCAAGAAGCTAGCATCAGGAACAGGAGGTTGAAATTTATATTTCCACAAAGAATCAAGAAGCCATGGTATTGAGAAGCTGGGTAATCCAAGAGACGAGCCCTTGAGACTGGATTCTATCCTTGGCTCTTCCACTTACGTGTCGTGTGACCTTTCTCAGATTCCCTGATGGTAAGCTGGAGCTAAGAATACTGTAGCTACTGGGACAAGATTGAGATGGAAGTTGGTAACAATCAGTGGTATTAGCTGGACAGTAGAACCACCTGCCTGAGACTTGGAAACCATGCAAGCTGATCAGTGTGGTCAGAGGGTCATGAATTGGTGATCAGTACAGGAGACAGAAACCTAATCAGCTGTACTGTAACTGGACGTTCTGGAGAAGGGCCATGGAGATTGAAAGGGCCAAAACTCACAAGTGCTTTCCTGTCCTATCCAAAGAAGGAGACATTGCTTTTTAATCTTTAGAATCAGAGCTATTCAACTCTGGATGAAAGAGCTTTTAAAGCTAATGAGTCCTTTTCCACCTTAGGTCATGGTATCAAGACATCAAGGAGGGTCACCAAGCAACCCCATGACGATGAAATGTTTGGGCTTTTTTGGTAGCTACTTTTATACTGGAGAAAGGATGTTAGAGCTTCCGCTCAATTTAAGGCCAGACTCCCCCATTCTTATTGTATTACTTATCTATTGCTGTATAGCGAATTATCTCCAAAATTATTGGCATAAAACAGCACACGTGTATAATATCACAGGTTGTGTGGGTCAAGAATCTGAGCATGGCTCAGCTGGGTCCTCCACCGCAAGCTCTCTTACAAGGCTGCAATCAAGGTATAGGCAGAGGCTGCAAGGTTCAACTCCAAGTTCAGCTGGGGCAGGATCACCTTCCAAGCTCACTCGGCGGTTGTTGGCAAGATTCAGTTCTCTGTGGGCTGCTGGGCTGAAGGCCTCAGCTCCTCAACGGATGTTGGCCAGAGGCTGCCCTAAGTTCCTTGCCTGGTGGAGCTTCCATCACTATAAGTAAGTGAGAAGACCTGGAAGAGAAAATATAACACCAGCAAGACAGGAGTCAGAGTCTTTTGTTAGCCAGTAATGGTAGGGATGGCACATTCCTTTGACTGTATTCCGTTTGTTAGAAGAAAATTACTAGGTCCAGCACACCCTCAAGGGGAGGAGATCACACAAGGCATGAGCACCAGGAGATAGGGACCACTGGGCCATGTCAGAGGCTGCCTTCCACACTCATCTATCCATAGCCTGATGTAGAAAAGATAGGAGTCCACATGACTACTGAAAACTAATGTGGATGTTACCTTAGGAAAAATCCGAAATCCCCTTTATTCTGTCAGATTTCCTCTCTATAAATAAAAGCTTTAGCTGTTTGTTTTCAATAAGTGAATCACAGCAAGTGAATCGTCCCTTCTGATATTATTTAGAGCAATAAAAGAGCAGCCACACCGTGGCCCCTGGCATAGCCCTCTCTTTGAGCCGTGTGCTTCTGAGCAGGCCCAAGTGAATCATGTAAGCCGAGGTCCCTTGACATATGGTTTTCAAAGTATGTTTACACTTCATGTGGGTCAATACCTTGATATTTGGCAGAGGGCTCTGAGCAGATGATGGAAATATTTTATCTCGCATTTAAGCCAACTCCCCTGTGTTGATATTTCAACTTAGTGTATGGGGATGAATTAAGGGGAGGAGGGGCACCAAGGAAGGGATGGAGGAGAGGAAGGAAAGAAGGGCAGAGACGTTTTGTGTTAAGTCTCAAGCTTTATAAATAATAAGAGCTTGGTTCTAAAAGAAAGCTTTAGCCTCCAACGTAAGAATTTGGGGGCTTCAATAAAAAAATTATGTTTAACCCAGAAGAGTTCAAGTGGGGCAAGAGTCACAGTGAACTTGTCCCTGTTTTAATGAGAGACTGAGGAGGAAGGTATCTACCCGTCTTGAATGTCTGTGTGTGGATGCCTTGCCATTTTGGTTTCCATAGAGGAATAAAACCCTTCGTGTATCTTTCTGTTCTCTTTATCACTAGCGGTGTCTGAGCTGTTGACTTCAGCAATTCAGAGACCTTAAACCTTAAGAAAATGTGCCATTACCTTTGACTTCCATTTTTTGGAAAATAAGGATAGTAGTGCTAAGTACTTCAGTTAATGACTGGCAGGGTAATTAATACCCTAAGGTATCCGAGTCCTCACAAGTTCCCTCAAAGAGGGAGGCCACAGTGTGGCTGCTCTTTTATTGGCCTAAATAATATCAGAAGGGATGTTTTACTGGCTGAGATTCATTTACTGAAAAAAAAAAAAAAAACCCAGCTAAATCTTTTATTTATAGAGAGGAAATTTGACAGAGTAAGGGAGACTTCAGATTTTTCCTAAGGAAAGAGGTTGTTGTACGGAATGTGTAGAGATCCTGCCCATCTCTGGGTTCCAGTTTGGAGCGCAGACACTGCACCATATTACATCCTGTTTATGGGAATTCCCTGGTAGTCCAGTGGTTAGGACTCAGTGCTTTCACTGCTGTGGGCCTGAGTTCAATCCCTGGTCAGGGAACTGAGATCCCACACCCTGCAGCCCCCCCAAAATATCCTGTCTACATCCTGCCTTTGCTGCATAGTTGATGGAGATCCGGAGGCAGTGGCTGATTTAAATGCCATTTCAGTTATTTACTTTGAATGCTAAGTGTGTCAGGTGAAGCCTTGAAATGACCAGTCCTTTATTAATTCCCATGTAAATCATGATCATTGTCTAGATTACGTGGTCTTTTAGTCACATTTTCACAGCAGCCATTTTGTGCCAGGCTCTGACCTGGTTGCTGTGTTGGGAATAGACATCTACTGAAAGACTTTGGCTGTCCTGGAATGCCTTACAACCTAAAGAGGCACCTAGGGAATAAGCACAAAAGTGGAATATGATGTAGTTAAGAGCAAGGATTCTGGAACCAAGATAAGTAGGTTTAAATCCTAGTTCAGCCACACACTAGAAGTGTGGCTTTGGATAGATTATTTAACTTCTTTTATCCTCGTTTTCCCCAGATATGAGATAAAGATAATAGCAGTCACTCCCTGATTGGATTATGGTAGGACAAAACGAACTGATATCTAAAACTCTGAGTAGAGTGCTTGTTACCCTGTAAATGTCCATTAAATATCAGCTATTTTCATTTCTTTCAGGTTTAGACTCCTTGTTCAACCTTACCTCAATATCCTCATCTATAAAATAAGCCTAATATCATATGCCCTGACAATATTAACAGGCTTATCAAGAGAGCACCTCCACGTTTAAGGGTGATACAATTATAGGTGCTTATTAATAAGATTTGTTTTCCAAGTTCAGGTTCATGAAAGGGTCAAGTATGCGCTTATAAATGTCCAGGGTAGAGTCTGAGAGAACTTGAGAGAAAGGACTATATTTCCTATTTGCTGCCTTCTCAGCCTCTGCTTTCTTATTTGTGATAAAGGGAGAAGGAAGCATATTTTATGCAGTTGTAGGGAAGATTAAAGGAGCACACATGTTTAAAGTACCTGGCATATAGCAGAGGGTCAATAAAGCCATCGTAGGTTGATATGAAGAGGGAAACGTAAAAATGGAAGGCAGACCTTGGAAGAAGGGCAGTGAATCCCAATGTGGAGACCCAATGACACAAACCCCAGAGCTGAGGATGCCTGGGTGCATGTGCTGGGGCACAGTCCCCATTTCTGCTACTTTTCATCTCTATTCACTTTATATCTCACTGCTGTCTCTTGCTCCAGCCTCTCTGCTGAACACTGGAGTTCAATGAATTCACTGGCCAGAAGCACTCCTAGCTTCAAAGGAAGGAGGGATGCAGTCCTCTCTGGTGGTTCTACCAAAATATTTCTCACCTTTGACTAGACTACGCACTTCCATGCCTCTATGGACTATCAATTTTAGTTTGGGTCAATATGACTAGAGTCCAAGTGACCCAAGGAATTTTTTCCTTAGCCTTACTCTTCTCTCCTTTCCCCTTGATTGGAGGATCTAAGCAGAAAATGGTTCAGCAGCCACTGGTCCAATTTAGTTCAACATTGGGCTTGACCAGTTGTCATCTAGCAACTCTTTGACCACTTGTGTTATATTTTCCTTCAAAATGCCAATTGCTCTGCCATGTGCCCAACTCTCAGAAGAGTGTGTGTGCCCATCCATGTTGTTTTTTGGTTTCTGCATCTGTGAGTTATGATGTATCCCTTTGATGGTCTTTGAAGTTTCATGAAGCAAGAAGGAGGAGGAGGAAAGAAGGATGCTGTGACCTATGAGCAGACCCTAAGACAGGTTATTTTTTCTATGTTTAAGAGTTATGAGTGACTATGAATATGGATAGTAATTGAGAGAAAACAATAAATTAATAGCCAGAAGCATATTGATGGGTCAAGAGATTAATTCATTTTGTGGAAAGGTTAATTAATTGGATGTATATATGATAAAGGCATTGCAAGGTGGTATTTTAATTGAAAGTCAGATCCTCACACTAGTGAGGAGGATAAGAAAGAAAAATGTGCTATATCAGAGGAGTTCAACTTGATCCTCTGTTGAGCTCTGACTCTGCACTAACCAGGGTGAGTGGACATGTGGTTTCCGGAGGGTGTTTGAGGGGAAGAAGCAATGACATTCCAGCTGTTCAGTGATAGCTTATTCACCTTGTACCCCAGCATATGTCTCGTTGTCACTGCTACTTATCAACATTTGCAGTAAAAGAAATAAAGATATGGTAGAGCCCTTCTCTTCTGCGGATTAAAATGGATTTATTGCACTTGTTAATTATAGAAGAAAGACTTGATCTCCATTAAAGGAATTTTAGGCAACCAAAGGAGTCAATTCACAACACTCTTACACAGATACAAATCCTGTTAAGAAGTCCATATGCTAAAGGTCTTTTAGAGAAAATAATAAATCAGTGGTGTCAATGAAAAACACCTTTTTATTGTAAGCAGTAATTCTGATGATGTTTTTGAATAAAAGCACTCATTTTAAACATACTATCAAGGAGAACTTTATTGTTTAAAAAGTAAGTTTAATACTTGTTATTCAATTTACTTCATATACAATGATCTTATGTGAGTAGTGTTATCTTTTGTAATTGCCTTTCACCTGGAAATCCCCCCTCACTGCCCTCCTTCACAGCTGTTACTGGACTGGATCTTGTATTTCCCCAATACCATTAGGGGGTGCTGGAGAGACACTGCAGGGAAAAAAGGGCTTCCCCTCCTGGTTCTGTGGGCTGCTTCTTGGGTGGTTCCTGCAGTACAAGGTGACCTGTAGTATGCTGGACACCAAGTGCCACTCACCTTCAAGCTTGCCACTTCTGGCTCCAGCCTTGGTCCACTTGCACCCAAGGAGGGGGTTTTCTGTTGGCCTTGCATGCATTTCATTGCCCTCTAGCCTCAGTCCAGCAACTGTCGACATTTCTGGTCCTGGCAACTGAGCAAACTTCTTTGCTATTCAGTGGGCTACATCTATACATTCTCCAGCCAAGTCTGGGTCCTACCTTTGGGAATGTGTCTTCCAAATTTTTTCTTTCCTTGACAACTATTCCTCGACCATAGGGTATTCCTTAGCATTCTCTTTCATCTCTTCTTAGGAGCTAATTCTCCGTAAATAATTACTAATTCTTTCTATCAAGTATTTCCTGGTCCAATCACCAGTTTCTGTCTCTTGGCTGGATGTGATACATACCCCAGGGAGCAGACGCTTCTGGTGCCCTGCCTGTATCTGCTGTCCCACACCATTCCATTCCATGCCCCAGGAGGCTTACTGCAAGCACTTTGATGCTAAGCCTTTGTTTTGGCCTTTGCACGGGGCAGGCTGAGCATGCTGTGGAGGTAGCATGTCTGGGAGCCTCCCTCAGCGATTGGCAGGTGAGAGCTGGAAGATCAAGGCACCAGCTTCTTCCTCCTCAGATGGGGAAACTTGCCGCCATGTATACAATGTCTCCAGAGCTCCTTTGGGCCATTGAGCCTCAGTTGCTCACAGTGATTATCTGCTCGATAATACATTTTTTATATGGAGAGAAAAACATGGTTTGAAAGGATACATGCACCCCAATGTTTATGGCAGTGTTGTTAACAATAACCAAGACATGGAAGCAACCTAAATGTCCACTGAAAGATGAATGGATAAAGAAGATGTGGTACATATACACAGTGGGATATTACTTAGCCATTAAAAAGAATGAAATAAAGCCATTTGCAGCAACATGGATGCAACTAGAGATTATCATACTAAGTGAAGTAAGTCAGACAGAGAAAGACAAATATTGTATCAAATATAATCTGATATCACTTATATGTGGAATCTAAAAAAAAATGATAAAAATGAACTTATTTACAAAACAGAAACAGACTCAGACTGGGGCAACGGTGGAGGGGAAGGGATAGATTGGGAGTTTGGGATTGACATGTACACACTGCTATATTTAAAATAGATAACCAACAAAAATTTGAACAATTCACAAGTGGATCAGCAATGCATGAGCACCCCCTTTTCCTGATGGTAAACGCCAACACTGTGTGGCTGAAAGGGTCTTGGTGTTCTGGCCGGGTGTCAGGCCTGAACCTCTGAGGTGGGAGAGGGGAATTCAGGACATTGGACCACCAGAGACCTCCTGGTCCCACGTAATATAAATGGGTGAGAGCTCACCCAGAGATTTCCGTCTCAACACTAAGACCCAGCTCCACTCAATGACCAGCAAACTCCAGTGCTGGACACCCCATACCAAACAACTCGCAAGACAGGACCACAGCCCCACCCACCCACCCATTAGCAGAGAGGTTGCTTAAAATCATACTAAGTTCACAGACACCCCAAAACACACCACCAGATGCAGTGCTGTCCACCAGAAACACAAGATCCAGCCTCATCCACCAGAACACAGGCACAGGTCCCCTCCACCAGGTAGCCTACACAACCCACTGAACCAAACTTACCCACTGGGGGCACACCAAAAACAACGGGAACTACAAACCTGCAGTCTGTGAAAAGGAGACCCCAAACACAATAAGTTAAGCAAAATGAGAAGACAGAGAAATATGCAGCAGATGAAGGAGCAAGGCAAAAACCCACCAGACCTAACAAATGAAGAGGAATTAGGCAGTCTACCTGACAAAGAATTCAGAGTAATGATAGTAAACATGATCTAAAATCTTGGAAATAGAATGGAGAAAATACAAGAAAAGTTTAACAAAACCTAGAAAACCTAAGGGGCAAACAAACAATGATGAACAATACAATAAATGAAATAAAAAATTCTCTAGAAGGAATCAATAGCAGAATAACTGAGGCAGCAGATGGATAAGTGACTTGGAAGATAAACTGGTGTAAATAACTACTGCAGAGCAGAATAAAGAAAGAAGAATGAAAAAATTGAGGACAGTTTCAGAGACCTCTGGAACAACACTAAACACATCAACATTCAAATTATAGGGGTCCCAGAAGAAGAGAAAAAGAAAGGGACTGAGAAAATATTTGAAGAGATTATAGTTGAAAACTTCCCTAAAATGGAAAAAGAAATAGTCAATCAAGTCCAGGAAACACAGGGTGTCCCACACAGGATATATCCAAGGAGAAAAATGCCAAGACACATATTAATCAAGCTATCAAAAATTAAATACAAAGAAAAAATATTAAAAGCAGCAAGGGAAAAACAACAAATAACATACAAGGGAATCCCCATAAGGTTAACAGCTGATCTTTCAGCAGAAACTCTGCAAGCCAGAAGGGAGTGGCAGGACATACTTAAAGGGATGAAAGGAGAAAAACTACAATGAAGATTACTCTACCTAGCAAGGATCTCATTCAGATTTGACTGAGAAATTAAAGTCTTTACAGACAAGCAAAAGCTAAGAGAATTCAGCACCACCAAATCAGCTTTATAACAAATGCTAAAGGAACTTCTCTAGGCAGGAAACACAAGGGAAGGAAAAGACCAACAATAACAAACCCAAAACAAATAAGAATATGGTATTAGGAACATACAAATTGATAATTACCTTAAATGTAAATGGATTAAATGCTCCAACCAAAAGACATAGATGGGACGAATGGATACAAAAATAAGACCCATATATATGCTGTCTACAAGAGGCCCACCTCAGACCTAGGGATACATACAGACTGAAAGTGCGAGGATGGAAAAGGATATTCCATGCAAATGGAAATCAAAAGAAAGCTCGAGTAGCGATTCTCATATCAGACAATATAGATTTTAAGATAAATACTATTACAAGAGACAAAGAGGGACACTAAATAATGATCAAGGGATCAATCCAAGAAGAAGATATAACAATTGTAAATATTTATGCACCCAACATAGGAGCACCTCAATACATAAGGCAGGTCCTAACAGCAATAAAAGGGGAAATAGAGAGTAACACAATCGTAGTATGGGACTTTAAACATTGGACAGATCAACAAAAAAGAAGATAAATAAGGAAACACAAGCTTTAAATGACACATTAAACAAGATGGACTTAATTGATTTTTATAGGACATTCCATCCAAAAACAACTGAATACATTCTCTTCTCAACTGCTCATAGAACATTTTCCTGGATAGATCATATCTTGGGTCACAAATCAAGCCTTGTAGATTTAAGAAAGTTGAAATCGTATCAAGTATCTTTTGTGACCACAACGCTATGAGACTAGATATCAATTACTGGAAAAAACCTGTAAAAAATACAAATGCATGGAGGCTAAACTATACACTACTAATTAACCAAGAGATCACTGAAGAAATCAAAGATGAAATCAAAAAATACCTAGAAACAAATGACAATGAAAACACAATGACAAAATACCTATGAGATGCAGCAAAACCAGTTTCTAAGAGGGAAGTTTATAGAAATACAATCCTACTTCAAGAAACAAGAAACAAGAAACAGGGCTTCCCTGGTGGCACAGTGGTTGAGAGTCCGCCTGCCAGTTCAGGGGACACGGGTTCGTGCCACGGTCCGGGAAGATCCCACATGCCGCGGAGCAGTTAGGCCCGTGAGCCATGGCCACTGAGCCTGCGCGTCCGGAGCCTGTGCTCCGCAATGGGAAAGGCTACAACAGCGAGAGGCCCACGTATCGCAAAAAAACAAACAAACAAAAAAGAAACAAGAAACATCTCAAATAAACAACCTAACCTTACACCTAAAGCAATTAGAGAAAAAAGAACAAAAAACCCCCCAAAGTTAGCAAAAGGAAAGAAATGATAAAGATGAGATCAGAAATAAATGAAAAAGAAATGAAGGTAACGATAGCAAAGATCAATGAAACTGAAAGCTGGTTCTTTGAGAAGATAAACAAAATTGATAAACCATTACCCAGACTCATCAAGAAAAAAAGAGAGAAGACTCATAACAGAATTAGAAAAGAAAAAGAAGAAGTAACAAGTGACACTGCAGAAATACAAAGGATTATGAGAGATTATTACAAGCAACTATATGCCAATAATATGGACAACATAGAAGAAATGGACAAATTCTTAGAAAAGCACAACCTTCCAAGACTGAACCAGGAAGAAATAGAAAATATAAATAGACCAATCACAAGCACTAAAATTGAAACTGTGATTAAAAATCTTCCAACAAACAAAAGCCCAGGACCAGATGGCTTCACAGCTGAATTCTATCAAACATTTAGAGAAGAGCTAACATCTATCCTTCTCAAACTCTTCCAAAATATAGCAGAGGGAGGAACACTCCCAAACTCATTCTATTAGGCCACCAACACCCTGACACCAAAACCAGGCAACGATGTCACAAAAAAAGAAAACTACAGGCCAATATCACTGATAAACATAGATGCAAAAATCCTCAACAAAATACTAGCAAACAGAATCCAACAGCACATGAAAAGGATCATACACCATGATCAAATGGGGTTTACCTCAGGAATGCAAGGATTCTTCAACATACGCAAATCAATCAATGTGATACACCATATTAACAAATAGAAGGATAAAAACCATATGGTAATCTCAATAGATGCAGAAAAAGCTTTTGACACAATTCAACACTCATTTATGATAAAAACTCTCCAGAAAGTAGACATAGAGGAAACTAACCTCAACATAATAAAGGTCATATAAGACAAACCCACAGCCAACATCGTTCTCAATGGTGAAAAACTGAAACCATTTCCACTAAGATCAGGAACAAGACAAGGTTGTCCACTCTCAACACTATTATTCAACATACTTTTGGAAGTTTTAGCCACAGAAATCAGGGACGAAAAAGTAATAAAAGTAATCCAAATTGGAAAAGAAGAAGTAACACTGTCACTGTTTGCAGATGACATGATACTATACATAGAGAATCCTAAAGATGTTGCCAGAAAACTGCTAGAGCTAATGAAGTTAGCTCTAGCTAAATGATAAGTAGCTTTAGCTAATGAATTTGGTAAAGTAGCAGGATACAAAATTAATGCACAGAAATCTCTTGCATTCCTCTACACTAATGATGAAAAATCTGAAAGAGAAATTAAGGAAACACTCCTATTTACAATTTCAACAAGAATAAAATGCCTAGGAATAAATCTACCTCAGGAGACAAAAGACCTGTATGCAGAAAACTGTAAGGCACTGATGAAAGAAATTAAAGATGACACAAACAGATGGAGAGATATACCATATTCCTGGATTGGAACAATCAACATTGAAAATAGCTATACTACCCAAAGCTATCTACAGAGTCAATGCTATCCCTATCAAACTCCCAATGGCATTTTTCAAAGAACTAGAAAAAAAAATTCATAATTTGTATGGAAACACAAAAGACCCTGAATAGCCAAAGCAATCATGAGAAAGAACAACAGAGCTGGAGGAATCAGGCTCCCTAACTTCAGACTATACTACAAAGCTACAGTAATCAAGACAGTATGGTACTGGCACAAAAACAGAAACAGAGATCAATGGAACAGGATAGAAAACACAGAGATAAACCCATGCACATATGGTCACTTTAGAGGCAAGAATATGCAAGTGGTGCTGGGAAAACTGGACAGCTACATGTAAAAGAATGAAATTAGAACACTCCCTAACACCATACACAAAAATAAACTCAAAATGGATTAAAGACCTAAATGTAAGGCCAGATCCTATCAAACGCTTAGAGGAAAACATAGAACACTCTATGACATAAATCACAGCAAGATCCTTTTTGACCCACCTCTTAGAGAAATGGAAATAAAAACAAAAATAAACAAATGAAACCTAATTAAACGTAAAAGCTTTTGCTCAGAAAAGGAAACCATGAACACGATGAAAAAACATCCCTCAGAATGGGAGAAAACATTTGTAAATGAAGCAACTGACAAAGGATTAAACTTCAAAATTTACAAGCAGCTCATGGAGCTCAATATCCAAAAAACAAACAACCCAATCCAAAAATGGGCAGAAGACCTAAACAGACATTTCTCCAAAGAAGATATATAGCTTACAAAAACACATGAAAGGATGCTTATCATCACTAATTATTAGAGAAATGCAAATCAAAACTACAATGAGGTATCACCTCACACTGGTCAGAATGGCCATCATCAAAAAATCTACAAACAGTAAATGCTGGAGAGGGTGTGGAGAAAAGGGAACCCTCTTGCACTGTTGGTGGGAATGTATATTGATACAGCCACTATGGAGAACAGTATGGAGGTTCCTTAAAAAACTAAAAATAGAACTACCATACAACCCAGCAATCCCACTACTGGACATATACCCTGAGAAAACCATAATTCAAAAAGAGTCATGTACCACAATGTTCATTGCAGCTCTATTTACAATAGCCAGGACACGGAAGCAACCTAAGTGTCCATAGACAGATGAATGGATAAAGAAGATGTGGCACATATATATGACAGAATATTACTCAGCCATAAAAAGAAACGAAATTGAGTTATTTGTAGTGAGGTGGATGGACCTAGAGTGTGTCATACAGAGTGAAGTAAATCAGAAAGAGAAAAACAAATATCGTATGCTAACACACACACACATATATACATATATATATATATATATATATATATGGAATCTAAAAAAAAGAAAAAAGGTTCTGATGAACCTACAGACAGGACAGGAGTAAAGACGCAGACATAGAGAATGGACTTGAGGACATGGGTAAGGGGAAGGGTTAGCTGGGATGAAGTGAGAGAGTGGCATGGGCATATATACACTACCAAATGTAAAATGGATAGCTAGTGGGAAGCAGCTGCATAGCACAGGGAGATCAGCTCGGTGCTTTGTGACCACCTAGACGGGTGGGATAGGGAGGGTGGGAGGGAGGGAGACACAAGAGGGAAGAAATATGGGGATATATGTATATGCATAATTGAATCACTTTGTTATACAGCAGCAAGTAACACAACAATGTAAAGCAATTATACTCTAATAAAGATGTTAAGAAAAAAATTAATATGGCATAAAAAATAAATAAAATAAAATAAAATAAATAACCAACAAGGACATACTGAAAACTCTGCTCAATATTCTGTAATAACCTAAGTGGGAAAAGAATTTGAAAATGAATAGATACATGTATATGTATAACTGAAATTGCTGTATACCTGAAACTAACACAACATTGTTAATAAATTATGCTCCAATATAAAATTTCCCCACTCCCCTACCAGTGTTTACTGAAGTCATCCCCCAAGTAAACTCTTTCTCTAAAATTTTTTCTTGCAGTACAGGCTCCTAGTACTCAGATGAATACATAACATCTCAGAGATGAGGGAAGGAAGAGTCTGAGGATTTAATGATCATGTCTAAAATCAAATAGTCACGTAGAGGAGTTCAAAACTCAGCTCATCTCAGCCCAAGTCTTGTTATTTACATTTACTTCAGCATATATCTCTCTAAAGGTATTAGATAAGTTCAGACTTATTAGGCCAGTCTAAATACATAAACCCTAGAATACAGGTACCCCATAAATAAAAATAAAATTGACTTGTTTAAAAGTGAAAACACACTGCTCTGGAACAGTGGTTCTCAAAAATTTGGTCCCCTGACCAGAAGTATCAGCATCACAGGATCTAATTAGAAATGCAAATTCTCAGGCCTCACCCCAGATGTACAGAGGGTAGACCCCAGTGATCAGTGATGGTTCTGATGCCAATAAAGTCTGAGATTACTGCTCTAGTCTGGAAGACAAAGGAACCAGCATAGGATGAAGTAGGTCTTAAGCAGGTGGGAGTTTGACTGTAATAATATGTTATTATATGTTAGATGTTTAATGTTAAAAGTGAATCTCTGTGGAATTTAGAAAAATGGCACACATGAACCTATTTGCAAAGCAGAAAGAGAGAAACAGACATAGAGAACAAACATATGGACATCAAGGGGGGTGGTGGGATGGATTGGGAGATTGGAATTGACGTATGTACACTACTATGCATGAAGTAGGTGGCTGGTGAGGGCCTACTCTATGGCACAGGGAAAGAAAAAAAAGAAGATACAATCTGTTTGCTGGACATATATTAAGTTAACCTTAAAGATGCATTCCAATATACATTATGTGCAAATACTTTTTGATTCCACTTAGATGAGGTACCTAGAATAGTCAAATTCATAGAGTCAGAAAGTATATTGGTTGATGCCAGGGGCCAGGAGGTAGGGGGTGGGCAGGGGGAATGGGGAGTTAGCGTTTAATGGGAACAGAGTTTCAGTTTAGGAAGGTGAAAAACTCGGGAGATAGATGATGGTGAGAGTTGCACAGCAATGCGAACGTACTTAGTGCCACTGAACTGTACAGTTAACTATGGTTAAAATAGTGTGTTTTATATTATATGACTTCTACCACAATAAAAAAAACATAAAAAAACCCGTGAATCTCTCTAAAGGTTTCCCATAGCAGCTACATAGACATCATGAGAATGAATATAGAAAGTTTCTGGTAACAGAAAACTTTGTCTTCTCATTCTTTTTTTTTTTTTTAATTTTATTTTTGGCTGCATTGGGTCTTTGTTGCTGCGCATGGGCTCTCTCTAGTTGCAGCTAGCAGGGGCTACTCTTCGTTGCGGTGCACAGGCTTCTCATTTTGGTGGCTTCTCTTGTTGTGGAGCATGGGCTGTAGGCATGAGAGCTTCAGTAGTTGTGGCACGCGGGCTCAGTAGTTTTGGCCTGTGGACTCTAGAGCGCAGGCTCAGTAGTTGTGGCACATGGGCTTAGTTGCTCCGCGGCATGGGATCTTCTCGGACCAGGGCTCGAACCCGTGTCCCCTGCATTGGCAGGCAGATTCTTAACCACTGTGCCACCAGGGAAGTCCCTTCTCTTTCTTTTGTGTATGATAGTTTCCTGTCAGTAGGTACAACCTCTCCACAGATTATAAATTATTAGTTGTTTTCTGTGAATGTGATCAAAACAACATCATGTTGCTCTTATGGCTTATATATGCAGCTGGTTCTGTATTGACATGTGAAGACTTGATATATATTTCATGTATAACAAGCTCTGTAACTAGCACTAGGAAAGACATTAGGTTGATTTTCCTTGGTACATACTGTCTTCCAGGGCATGCTTCTAGTGAACAAGCATTCTTTTCCTAAGGCAGACCTTATGAAACAGAGATGCATCAACGCTATCCTAGGAATACAATTTTTCACAAGGCTGTCATTAGGCTTAACTGTAGAAATAGAAAAGATGGGGACGGAGTGAGCCCCTTCTATTTACAAAGTGGTATGTTCGTCTTATCAGTATGGTCTTGTTTATTTTTCTTTTAAATTTTCTATCTTTAAAAAAATTTATTGAAATATAGTTGATTTATGATGTTGTGTTAGTTTCAGGTGTACAGCAAAGTGATTCAGTTATTCTTTTTAGATTCTTTTCCATTATGTTATTATAAGATATTGAATATAGTTACCTGTGCTATACAGTAGGTCCTTGTTGGTTATTTATTTTATACATAGTAGTGTGTATATTTTAATCCCAAACTCCTAACTTATCCCTCTCCCCCTTCCCCCTTACTTATGGTAACCATAAGTTTGTTTTCTATGTCTATCAGTATTGTTCTAAAAGATAGAGGAATATTTGAAATAGATAGAAAATGATGAGTCTCCTAGAAGAAGGTTGATATTGATACACATCTTATTAAACATCTAACATATAATAATATATTATTACAGTCAAACTCCCACCTACTCAAGACCTATTTCATCCTGTGCTGGTTCCTTTGTTGTCCAGACTAGAGCAGTAGTCTCAGACTTTAGTGGCATCAGAACCATCACTGATCACTGGGGTCCATCCCCTGGGTTTCTGACTCTGTAGGTCTGAGGTGGGGACTGAGAATTTGCTTTTCTAACTAGATCCTGGTGATGCTGATGCTTCTGGTCAGGGGACCATATTTTGAGAACCGCTGCTCCAGAGCAGTGTGTTTTCAACACTGGGTGCATACTGCAGTCACCTGAGGAGTTTTAAATATTACCAATACTTGGGTCCCACTCAGACAAACTCAGGCAAACCAAATTAAAATCTTTGAGGTCAGGACCAGGAATCTGCTTTTTAAAAGCTGTACAGGTGGGCTTCCCTGGTGGCGCAGTGGTTGAGAGTCCGCCTGCCGATGCAGGGGATGTGAGTTCGTGTCCCGGTCTGGGAATATCCCACATGCCGCGGAGCGGCTGGGCCCGTGAGCCATGGCCGCTGAGCCTGCACGTCCGGAGCCTGTGCTCCGCAACGGGAGAGGCCACGAGAGTGAGAGGCCCGCGTACCACAAAAAAAAAAAAAAAAAGCTGTACAGGTGATTCTCACAGGTAGCCAGAATCAAGAACCAAAGTTAATCCCAGTGTTTTCAAAAAAGTATAACTGTCCACCCAAGGATCTTGTTAAAATGCAGACACTGATTCAGTAGCTCTGGGATGGGGTCCAAAATTTGCATTTTTATTCAGCTCCCAGATGAAGCTGCTGCAGCTGCTCCATGGACCACACTTTGAGAACCAAGAGTCAGAAATGCTACCCCTTTTATCCTTGTTCTGTGGATGTGATTTTTTTTCTTAAACATCTTTATTGAAGTATAATTGCTTTTACAATGGTGTGTTAGTTTCTGCTGTATAACAAAATGAATCAGCTATACATATATGTATATCTCCGTATTCCCTCCTTCTTGCGTCTCCCTCCCATCCTCCCTATCCCACCCCTCTAGGTGGTCACAAAGCACTGAGCTGATCTCCCTGTGCTATGTGGCTGCTTCCCACTAGCTATCTATTTGATATTTGGTAGTGTATATATGTCAGTGCTACTCTTTCACTTCGTCCCAGCTTACCCTTCCCGCTCCCCATGTCCTCAAGTCCATTCTCTACGTCTGCATCTCTATTCCTGTCCTGCCCCTAGGTTCTTCAGAACCATTTTTTTTTAAGATTCCATACATATGCATTAGCATACGGTATTTGTTTTACTCTTTCTGACTTACTTCACTCTGTATGACAGACTCTAGGTCCATCCACCTCACTACAAATAACTCAATTTCGTTTCTTTTTATGGCTGAGTAATATTCCATTGTATATATGTGCCACATCTTCTTTATCCATTCATCTGTCTATGGGCATTTAGGGTGCTTCCATGACTTGGTTATTGTAAATAATACTGCAGTGAACATTGGGTTGCATGTGTGTTTTTCAGTTATGGTGTTCTTTGGGTATATGCCCAGTGGTGGGATTTCTGGGTCATAGGGTAATTCTATATTTAGTATTTTAAGGAACCTCCATACTGTTCTCCATAGTGGCTGTATCAATTCACATTCCCACCAACAGTGCAGGAGGGTTCCCTTTTCTTGTGGATGTGTTTTTTGGGTAAGTTAACCAGAGATATACTAAGAGATCCAGGTCTAGGGCTCAAATATCTTTTTGGTCCTAGAAACCAGAGATGGCAATTTGATTTCTTTTCTACAGGTTAGGACTCACTGTGGACAATGGGTTACTATGGAGATTTTCAGGAATCTGCATTTCAGCCGAAGGCTCCTGGACATCGCTGCCGGTCACAGCAAGGGACCCCAAAGACGCTCAGCATGGGGACCACATAGCTGCAGCCCCTCAGAGGGCTCGGTGTTCCCTGAGAGATGGGGCTGAGTTTGAGCCCCTTCCTCAGCAGTGGTTAACACAAGCAGTTCAGAAATAATTCTCCCTCAGGACAAGTGAACCATCGTGAAGGAGAAACTGCCCACTGGAGTTTAGGGGCTTCAGCCCTGGTAGAAAATTCACAACTGAAAGCAAGAGTACCAAAGGCATAGTGTACTCTCTAACCCAGAGGGAATTCTTAAACGAGGATGGTCCCCTCAAGGAATTATATTGACTTCTTACAAAAGTGAAAAACACAACCAAAAAGTGCAGTGATGGAACTTCAAGGATAACTCATCCAGGAATCAAAGTTATTAGCTCATTTTCTTTTTTTCTATCTCCTTCTATTACTCTCTTCTTGTCTCACTCTCTCCTGCTTTTTCATTTCTGCTGTATTCTCATGATGAACTGGCAGCTATGTTCTCTTTCATGCTGCCTTAGTTGTCTTTAAAGTTGCAGTTAAAGCTGAAAGGCTTGCCATAAATCAGGGAATATGGCCAGTTGGAATTCCAAGACCCAAGAGAAAAGAGGTATTTCCATGACACTCCTACAAAAATGTCCCAGAGGAGGATTCTAATTAGCTTGGCTTGGCTAAAGAGCCCATCTGGGGACCAATTATTATAGCCAAGGTGATGGGATATTATAGTCAGCTCAGATTAGCCTGGGTTACAGCCCACACCTATGGGGAGAATAGAGTCATATGTCTATTTCCAAATAAGTGGATGTACAGGTGGGAAAAGTTACCAAGATCCTAATTTGCTAACTCTCAAATTAGAGCCTGTGTGCTGTTACGTCCAAGTACAGTAGCAGTCTTGCTAAGCTGGGGCATTAGTAATAAAACTTTAATTTTTCACTCAATTCTGGTTACAAGCCTTTAGTGAGATGATCTTCTAGAATTCATATAGAACTCAAAATCATGAGAGAATGTGATAGTGAGGCAGGAGATAGATGGGCTCCAGGCTAGGCATTTACAACTGGCCTCCTGTTTACGTTTCCTGAGGAAGAGGCAAGTGGGCTCTAGGCTAGAAACTTACAACCAACCTCCTATTTGCACACTGAGATGGAAATAACAAGAGGAACAGGGTAAATAACTGGACTTTGTCCCCTATGGACACTTTAAGATAACAGTTATGGCAGGGACGGGGGGGGGGGGGGGGGGGGGGGGGGGGGAGAAAAACACAGATGGACACACTTTTAAGTCTCACTTCCTCCCATTTTATTTTCTGTTGTACTCAAATATATCACATGTATGTGCCAGTTTTATCAAGTCAACTGTAAAAAAAGAAAAAAACAAAAAACAACCCTCAAAATCAGAGCCTTAGATCCAGTATTAACTTCATCTCATTCCCAGCTTCTTATCTCCGTAGGGGAAAAAAACCTGAGACAGAAGGAGTCTGAGAAGGCCTGGTTTTGCCCACAGTATGTGTTTTGCCCACCCAGCTCTTTTTTTGTAGAATGTACAGCGATTTAATTCCCTGGAACTGCAGGTGCAGACATGCTGGTCCCTGCCTCACTGGGCTGTCCTCGGGTCTTTTGTGAGCTCTATATTCAGGGCTCTGTTGAATGACACACCCCAAGGAATGGCCTCTCTCAGGACACACGCTGCAGGCAGTGACATTTAGCTTATTTCCTCTGGTGGGACCTACTATCTCCATGGGAGACCAAGGGGAGTCTTTGAAGATGTCCGTATGAAGTGGCCGACATTTCATCCTCTCTACTTCCAGCCGAGGAGCTCTGGGCAAGAGAGCAAGACCACTTGCCAGAAAGTTCTGAGGCTTGTGGCTGACAGAGCCCAGGTCCTCTGTGGCCCAGGGTGGTGGACCTGGCTCATGTGTGTGTGTGATTTATGAAGCAACCACAAACTTCCATAAAGAAATTGATGGGCAAAAAGTATATGTTTAAGTAAAATATTCACATTCGTGAATAAATGTCTTGGATCTTTCTGTAATTGTGAAGAGTTTTTAAAAGGGCTTTAGCACAGGGAACTTTTCTCAATACTCTGTAATGACCTATATGGGAAAAGAATCTAAAAAAAGGATGGATATATGTATATGCATAACTGATACACTTGGCTGTATAGTTGAAACTAACACGGCATTTTAAATCAGTTATATTCTAATAAATTTTTTTAGAAAAGGCTTTAATTACTAAAATTCAGGTAAAGAAATCAGAAGCCACATGGGTTGGGGCTAAGATAGCAGGAGCAGAGAGCATTTTTTTTCCCCTGGTGCCTCCTCAGTGATATTTTTTTAAGGTAAACGTTGACATAATTGTGAACACTGTGGAGAAGTCGATTGTCGGAGACATAGTACAAAAGCTAGATTTTGATCTATGCAGAGAGAATGTCCAAGGGGGCTCAGTTTCCAGAATTTAGCCTGGGACATGTAGGGGAGGGGAAAGGAGGGAGCGGGAGGGAGGGAAGGAGGGGGAGAACGGAGGAAGAAGGAGAGCCAGGGAGAAGGCTGGGGGCGAGGTCTGGGGAAGGAAGGGTGGAGGAATTAGTGGGGGAAGGAGACGGGGAGACTGGGGGCGGGCATGGGGGGCAGGTAGAAGAGAGCCAGGGGAGAGAATTGACATTTGCTTAGCATTCATCAGATGTCAGGCAGTATGCTTTCACATAAATTACTTCATTAAATCTTTACAAAGTCTCTGCAGGTTAGATGTAGTTGAATCCTCGATTTTCAAATGGAGAAAGTGCGTCTCGGAAGTGTTAAAGAACTTGTCCGAGGTCCCAGAGCGAGGGAAAAAAATGGCTGGACGCAAACCCTCATTTGCGTTCCGCCAAAATGCTTGTTCCTTTCTCAGCATCCTGTTTACTTGTAGCATTTGTCATTGGATAAGATGAAAGCAGTGGGCAAAGGAAGTCTTTGGAACAGCCTTTAACTGAGCCTGTGCATGTGCTGAGGCTCTACTGTCAGCGATGGCGATGATCTGAGGAAGATGACGCTTGGAGAATTATAAATTGTAAAGGCAATGCTCGATAAGGATGCCCTTAGGAAGGGAACTACACACTTCACGAGAAGAAGCAGCCTCCGCAGGAACTATTTGGAACAAACTAGTTTCACTGTTCTGGATAAAATCAGAATCTTGACAGGAGCAGTCCCATTCCACCCTGGGGGCATCCACAGCAACGGTCATTCTCCAACCAAATAGTTGACTTGCATCACATCCAAATATGCTTCTCCCTATCCAGCAGAACTGACCCATTTATGAGACTTCAAACGGCATTTTCACTTTTTTCCTTCTAGAAAATCCAAATGAAACTCAGACACCCACCACAAATCAGGACGTACTGGTGCATGACACATAGTAGGCAATCATTAGAGCTGAAACCGTGAGTGAATGTTCAAAGCTCTCTTGGAGAAAAGGATCAATTACTTTCATGAAAAAATCACCGATGTGTTAGGAACTATATGGAAATAGTACTGCATGCAGTCGTCAGCTGTAATTGGTTTGGGTCTAGTTGGTCTAACTCTTCATTATTGAGATGATTACACTGCTTAGGGCCATGTTTCTAGAGTTTGTTCCCTGGAACATCTGTATCAGAATCACTTGGGACCCAGCCCATATCTTAGGCATCAAGGCCTTGAAATCTCTATTTTAATAAAAGCCCCTGGAAATATGTTATTCAAACTAAAATTTTAGAACTACTGATACAAGGGTTAACCCAACGTCTCTGTTATACAATTATAGACCTGGGGCTGTCTTTAATAAAATTTAGGTGCTAGCCCACTTAGGTATAAATTAGCTAGGACTCAGTCTTTTTGGACACGCAGGCTCAGCGGCCATGGCTCAGGGGCCCAGCTGCTCCGAGGCATGTGGAATCTTCCAGGACCGGGGCACGAACCCGCGTCCCCTGCATCGGCAGGCGAACTCTCAACCACTGCGCCACCAGGGAAGCCCAGGACTCAATCTTTTATTACTATAGATTCTAGACCAATATTTCTCAACCTTTAATGCATGTAAGTCACCCAGGGAGTTTACTAAATGGTAGATGCCCAGGCCCCATTCAAAGGGATTGGGTTAAGTTAGATTTTCTGCATTTTAAACAATTATCCTATGTGATTCTGATGCAGGGATTCTGCTAATTTCACACTGAATATAGAGCCCTCTGGAAAACAATATTCCTGTCAAGTAGTTAAGCAACCTCTGAGAGGACAATTTGTTACTGATTTTAACACATCTTAAGACAATAAACTCCATCTGTAAGTAGCTTTAATTGCCAGAAATTTCTTCTTACGTTGTTTCAATATAAAGTCTTATGTAATCTGTCTATCTGGTTCTCTTAAATAGAACTACACAGAAACATTTAGTCCCCAATATTATTTTTAAGAAAATATACTTGACCAAGAACTTAAGTGTTTCTCTTCCCTCTAGATCTCTGTTTTGCTTCTTTAGGGGACAGTGGGGAGGTGAGGAAACCGTAGGGATACAAAAATGTATCTCTGAGCAGACTGCAAGGGCCTCTGCTATTTGTATAGCAACAGTGTTTAGAAAATCAAACACCTAGAACTTGGAATTCTCATTTCCTAGGATAATATCACAACACACATAAACAGACAAAGAAAAACCCCAAACATGTCATTCTGAGCTGCTCTGCATATGGGAGAGTTGACGAGGGGAAAGGTTAATAAGGAAGAAGGTGAGGCTGATTCACATGAGGCAGGTGCCATTTTGGAAGAATCAATGGGGACCCCCAGTTCTCCCAGGTGCTTGCTCCTTCCTGTCTAGTTGCAGACCTGGCCAGGGTGGGCAGCTGGTTCTTAGAGCCACTGAAGTCAGCTCTCAGGAGTAGGTACAAAGAAAGTAACCAGCTGGAAAAATATGGACATGTTTCCAGGCATTTCACCACGACTTTCCCAAATCCTTGGAGCTTGACTACTTTATCCCATATGTATGCTTTAAAAAAATATTTTATTTTATTTTATTCATGGATTTCAAAGGAAATTAATTACTAGTACAGTGTCAAAAGGCAGCAGGAATGGATTTGGACATGAAGGGAGGGGTACCCAGAGTGGTCACGGGGGTATTGGGGCTATTACTGAAAACAGTGGGATTCGGGCAAGTTAAAGAATCTGTGTCTCAATTATTCATTTACAAAATGGGGATAAAATAATAACAAGTAACTTTTAGCATTGTTTGACTACTAGGTAAGGAAACATAACATGTGTTAATTCCTAAACGCGTGTTGGTACATAGTTAGTACTCAAAAACCAGAATGCCAGTCATCATTATTAGCATCAGTAAGGTAGTGCTAGTTTGCCAGAAAGACAATCATGAACTAACACCAATTAGTTCTATTTGAATGGTACTTAGAATGATGACTTAGGTCAGGATAAGCAAAAAGGGTGACTACAAATAAATACATTAAATCCAGCAGGTTACCTTTGCCTCTATTTTCCCATTCACTTAGGTAAGGAGAGATTGAATTTTGGATCTGGGGGAAGAGAAGACACGAGTCTTAAGTGATCTGCCTCAGACACATGCACTGTTGCCATTTTTCTTAGAGAAGGTTTATTTTCTTTCTGCTACTCTAGCCAATTTTAGGATATAAGAGTCACACACCAGAAGTCTTGCTTTGTGTACATGTTTTTAATAATAACAGTTTTCAAATTGCTTATGCTCTGTGGTGGGAAATAAGAACAGGGTGACTCTAGAATGTGAATTCAATATGTTTTCTAAGAACATCTGGGATGATGAGCCCTGAAATGTTCTTAAACATACAATAAACCTGAAGTGAAGGCGTTTATATCATTACCACGCCAGCATCTGAATTTGGGTATTGGTTGAGATGTAGAAAGCACTATAGGTTCTAGACTCTCTCTAGCTCCCTAGCTGTGTAATTGCTGGGACTTTATTAATTTAACCTCTGCAACATGAGAATGAAAACACCTGCTCTGCATAACTTACAGCAATGTTGAGCGCTTTAAAGAAAAATAATTAAAGCGCTGATCCAAAGCAAGGTGGCATCCCTCTCACAAATCGGAACTCTGAAGTCTCGGCTTCATTTTGGAATTTTCACCGGTCTGCGCAAGCGCTCCTGAAAGAACAGCACAGAGGAAGGATACACCCAAGGTTTTCTTCCTCGTTTTGAGGCCAAAAGAGCTCAATGTAGTTGCGATCTCATATTCTCCAGACCAGTTTTGGGTTCCAGAACCACGAAGTAAGATGGCTGGAGGAGAGATATTTACACAGGCACAGAGGGGGCAGCCTCAGTTCAGGTTGTTACCTGAGTCCCCAGAGACCAGGTGGACTCTCCCCCTCCCCCTACCATGCCAGACACTCAGTCCAGGTTTTTACTTCATTAATGAAATATGACCTCACTTTTCTTTTGTAATCCAGAAGTGTGAGAATACATTTGTTGCAAACTGCATGCAGATAAATGGGGGGCTTCCTTTCGAAACTACATCCTCTGAATAATAATTTTTAATCTACTATACATAACAGTAGTGCATTTCTTGTTAAAACGGCAAGCTTTTTTTTTTTTTACCAAAATGAAAACATTCATTTCTTTATAAATAATTTAAATAGTTTAAATACATATTTCATACCAAGGATATAAAAATAGCGTCTCTTTTTTTTTGATAAATAAAGACATATTCATTTACATGGCAAATAACGTGCAATAGCTGACCACTGGCCACCAGCTCTGTGTGACTGATTGTCTAGGAGATGACATGCAGTGATAAGTGTCCCTTTGCCTTCTGCATTTGAAAAATAGATCAGCAAGAGCTGTGCACTCCCAGGGCCCACAGTCCTACGGATACTGTTCAGGAGTGACACACAGGAACTCAGAAAAAAACTTTGCTGCACTTCACAAAAGCCACCTAGGACAAAATGAATCCACACATTCTCTGTCTGGGACATCTAGCTGCTCAGACCCTCAGGGTCTTTGGACTTTTACCAAAGTCTGTCAAACAGACCAGGAAGTTAATGCCTGTACAGGAAAATGTTCCTATTTTGTTTCTAGGATCCAGGAAGTGTCTGCTACAGTCTGGAGGTGGTTCTGCCTTTCCCCGGACCCTCTCTTCCACAGGTCTCCCAGCCTTGCCCAGTCTTCATGCTGCCAGAGGCAAGAAAGGCAAACCAGGGCTGTCATGCAGTGGTGGAGCTGAAACTGGCGGCTGCCTCACATGCCCTAATATCATACGTTTATGGCTTTAGTATCTTTCACTTCTGCTGGGCTTGTGACAACTTCCAGTGGAAAGTTCTCCGAGGGTTCAGTAGTGATGGATGCCCTTCCTTCCCGGTCCCAAGATCCTGGCAGGTTTTCCAGACTGAAGGAACTCATGGCTCCTTGGCCCAAGCTGCCCTCCTCCGATCTGCTTGGGAGAACCAGGTGCAAAGATGTTTCTGAGGAGGAACAGACAGAGGACGAGAGAGTGGCCGAGATGGACTGCAGAGGCATCAGCGTAGTGTCTGACTGTGGAGAGATGCACCTTAAAAACTGCAAACGACCTTCTTGGACGACCTGGTAGCGGGCAGGTGAATAATCAAGGTTCGGAGAATGATACAGTTCACCGCCTACAGGATTTTGCTCGTAAACGCCAGTTCGCTGGGGGCTGCTCCCCACAGAGGAGGGATCCACACTCCATATGTCAGGGGTGACATTCCCATGACAAAGCTGGGCTTGGGTATAAGAGGCTCCACCTGCTTGCAAGTGTAGACAGGGTTGGTGCGTGCTCCAGGTCATCCTGGTCTGTAAGCTGGAGGGACACACAGAGGTGGTGTGCAGAGAGCAAAACCGAGCGGGCTGCTGGGGGGACACGACGTGTTCTAGAAGCTGCATCACAGTCCTCATGTCTTTACCTAACTGGGACACCTCCTGAGTCAGTGTCGTTACCTGTGTGGACAAAGTAAGGCAAAAGGCAGCAGTCAGAGGAGCACGGCAGTGATTTCAGAGCAGTGAGGAAGGGAAATGAGATTTCTCAGTAAGAAGGTCTGGAAGGCTGCTTCACCTCTAACTCCAGCCAAGCCCAAAGGGTGAATGGGGTGGCTGAGCACCTGATCTAAAGCCATCCTCTCATTCTGTGGGAACCTAGAGAGACACACATAGTCTGGCCTTCTTTTTAAAAGATTTTACATACATTTTTAAATTGAAGTATTGTTGATTTATAATGCTTCAGGTGGACAGCAGTGATTCAGCTATATATATATATATATTCCTTTCCAGATTCTTTTCCCTTATAGGTTATTACAAAATATTGAATAGAGTTCCCTGTGCTATACAGTAGGTCCTTGTTGATTACCTATTTTATATACAGTAGTGTGTATATGTCAGTCCCAAACTCCTAATTTATCTCCCCTGTTTCCCCTTTGGTAACCACAAATTTGTTTCCTATGACTGTGAGTCTATTTCTGTTTTGTAAATAGGTTCATTTGTATCATTTTTTTAGATTTCACATATAAGTGATATCATATGCTATTTGTCTCAGTCTGACATTCTTAATCAGTGATTTGCAGGTTCCTGGACAAAATTAGAAGTGTGGGTCCATCATCTCTTGCATCTCTGAAATGCAGACAGTGTCTTTTGCTTCCCTTCCTCTGAGTTAGCGGGATGCTCCGTGGTGCGCACCCACCATCCAAGACACCTCAAAACAATGTGGAGACGTGCGTATTGCTGTATATAACGCACTCAGCACGCTGCCTGCCCAGGGTAGACACCCAGTAAATGACGGTTCTCACTCCTGCCATTTCTGGTCAAGATCAACACTTAGTCAGAGATATACTGGCCTTCAGGGGTAGGGAGGGTGCTAAGAAAGAACTCACAACAGACTTGCTAGGATTTGTCTATAGAAAAGGGAAAGCTGCAAAATGAGAGTTAGAAACGAAAAGGTCTTCAAGGTGGGTCCGTCCACATAAGCACTGTGGGGAACCCTGGAGGGCTGGGGTCCATCAGTGAACCGGAACCCCACGGAATTACAACCCCAACTGTGCAGTGTGTTCTTTTTTTTTTTTTTTTGTGGTACGTGGGCCCCTCACTGTTGTGGCCTCTCCCGTTGCGGAGCACAGGCTCCGGACGCGCAGGTTCAGCGGCCATGGCTCACGGGCCCAGCCGCTCCGCGACATGTGGGATCTTCCCGGACCGGGGCACGAACCCATGCCCCCTGCATCGGCAGGCGGACTCTCAACCACTGCGCCACCAGGGAAGCCCTGTGCAGTGTGTTCTTTATTCACTTTTCTAGGTGAGACATTTAGTTTGTATAAGACCTTCAAGGGAGACATGACCCTCAAACTCGCAAGAACCTCTGAAGAGTCTTCATTATCTGCTTTACACTTAAACCAATACTGTAATTCACCGGAGGATTTATTTTCCTAACAACCACATCCCATTTTTTAACCATGGAAGACCACCAGAAAATTGAACTTGACTTATATCCAGCTTTTCTGGATGGTTTCTATTCTTCAAAATGAGGAAAACCTATATTTCAGAAAGCAGGCCACACATATATTTTCTAGTCTTTGGTTAGATTCGTAACACGAACACATAGTGTAATATTTTGCCCTCATTGCTATAAGACTGTATTTTATAAAGGACTTCCCATGCCCCGATTTTACTCTCATGAACCACAAACTCCAATATAAGCAGCTGAACCCACTGGCTAAATACCATCAGAAAAAAAACAAAACAAAACAAGACAAAAGGGCAGTTCAGTTTCAATGAAGCCAAAACCAAGATTGCTGTTTGGGGCAGACTTTTTTCAATATTTAAGTATACATTCCTAATTCATCCAGTAACTTCATTCAGTCCACTTCCTATAAGTGCATTCTGAAACGAATTCCCCATGGCAGGCCCATCAGGAGGTAGTGTCATTCAAATCAGGCATTTTTAAAAGACCAGAAGGAGGTTTTTCCATGGTTCAGGCAACCAACTGGTAACACCTGCCTTGAAATTGCCAGGCCAAAACTATTTCTGCCTTGCTGCTAGCATGGAACTCGAGGGACCCTATCGAATACTTGCCCAGGCTTTTCAGCAGATCTAAAATTTTTGGCGAGAAAAAGATATCTCTGAGACTCACATTTAAGAAGTGAAACAGTGAATCTGAGAAAGAGTCTATGTGTTTTGAAATTTTCACTGCAGGTTGTCAATTTCAGAACTTGCCAAAACTCAATTCTAAAGTACACGGGTGACACAAATCATCTCTGGATCTCAGCACAGCAGACATGCACCCAGGGGTTCTATCTTGAGTTGATTAGCCCTTCTATCAAAATTTCAGAAGAGAAAGTTGATACTAAATGAGATGTTTGAAGGATATATTAACCGTCCCCTTCCTGTAGGTGGTCTAAGTTAATGCCTGTATCAAGTTCACCAGGGTTCAGCTCCCAGTAAGAATGCTTTCAGTCAGCCTTAGCATTGAATAAAGACAAAATCTTTGAAGTGCAACTTTGCATTTTAGACACAGCAACAATTATGTTATCCAATAAATGAGTACATTTATAATACAACAAGCTTTTAGGTCCGTTCTCCCTATTGGATCTACAAACAACACTAAGATCAGCAGGGACGCACCTGTAAAGTGGGGACACTAAGGCCCAGAGGTTAAATGACATTTTAAGGTCTCTTATTTCATGAATGACAGTTGTTGGTCTGGAATTCGAGCCTTCTAGTTTTGGTGCTCTATTACAGTATATTAGAGAAGACATTGCCTAAGAGTTGAGAGATTTTTGCCAATGTGGACAGAGTTTGTGAAGAGCACAGATGATACAAAAAGGAGCCTCGTGTAAAAGTTGTCTGCAATGGGTTCATTTTTTTTTTAATTTCACATATAAGCAATGTCGTATGATATTTGACTTTGTCTGACTTACTTCACTTAGTATGATAGTCTCTAGCTCCAATTTATACACAAAACAGAAACAGACTCACAGACATAGAAAACAAACTTATGGTTACCAAAGGGGAAGGATGGGGGGGGGGAGGGATAAATTAGGAGCTTGGGATTAACGTATACACACTACTGTATATAAAATCAACAACAAGGGCCTACTGTATAGCACAGGGAACTATACTCAATATCTTATAATAACCTATAAAGGAAAAGAATCTGAAAAAGACTCTCTCTCTCTCTCTCTATATATATATACATATATACACACACACACACACATATACATATATGTATATGTAAAACTGAATCACTTTGCTGTACACCTGAAACTAATACATTGTATTTAAAAATAAAATTTATAAAAAAGTTGTCTGAAATGGTAATTCAACATCAAATAAGTAAATAGTATCTCTAAAAAAATAAGAGACAGTAAAATTTCTTCACAGCAAATTATATGAATGGAACAAGACCAAAAATGTTTGTACAGGGAAGTCCCTGGCAGGCCGGTGGTTAAGAATTCGCCGGCCAATGCCAGGGACACGGGTTTGAGCCCTGGTCCGGGAAGATCCCACATGCCGCGGAGCAGCTAAGCCCGTGTGCCACAACTACTGAGCCTGCGCTCTAGAGCACGCAAGCCACTACTACTGAGGCTGTGCGCCTAGAGCCCGTGCTCCACAACAAGAGAAGCCACCGCAAGGAGAAGTCTGCAATGAAGAGTAGCCCCTGCTCGCCGCAACTAGAGAAAACCTGCGCACAGCAACGAAGACCCAACGCAGCCATAAATAAATAAATAAATAAATAAATAAATAAATAAAAGACAACATATGCTTTTAAAAAGAAAAGGGTTTGTAATAAGGGAAAATCTGGAAGTGGGAAATATGTTAATAGACATATTGCTGATGAACTATTTTTTTCTAGCTTTCAAAAGAAACAGATATTTTTCTATGGTTGAACTACCTTTCCAAGGCCACGTTCGTGGCACTGAACTTTTCCTGAGCATTTACCATAACTTTGAGGCCATGAACTTTGAATGGGACTCCAGAGTCTTGACTAGCTCCAGGAATGTAAATAGCATTAACATTTTCAGAAAAAAAAAATTACTATATTAGCTTGAACTAAGCGGAGTAAAGAACCCAAGGAAATAGAGCTTTCTTCAGCTCTAGAGGGTAATGTTCAATTTACATCAGGGAAGACTTCTGTCACTGTGGCACTGGGGACACACCCCTGCCCCTTATTAAAGCTGCATAGGGGATTAATCCTTAGTAGGTAAGGGATCTCTCCCTTTGTAAGGGCAAAGCCAGCTGCCACAGGAGAGATGGCATCTCCTGAGGGTAGAGACTCTGTTCTCACTGAAGGTGATAACATACTGCCACAGAGAGTAAAGCTTCACAGCACTTTTGTTTACTGCTTTCTGCTCGCCTTGCTGACAAATTCATTCTAAAACACAAAAGGCTTTATTCTTAATCAAATGTAGAAAGCAGAGAATGCAAAGTCTCTACTTTCTAAGGGGGGTGGGATTCAATGCTTTTTCACAGCACAGTTAAGAAGATGGGCATTTGCTAAAAAAGGTTGTTGGAACTACCTTATGAACAAGGCACTGTCTGTCCACTTAAAGAGATGTCTTCAAAATACAACATAAACCCAGAATGCTGCAGAGATAGGTCAATAAAAACAAAAAATCATTTGGATCCAATGAACCAATGTTTTCCCATTTACTTCAACAACTGTTTACACTTTTTAAATGTCTTCTGTCACTCATATTAGAAAACAGAGCAGGTACTACGAAGCCCTTCACAAGTCCCACTTGGTTTTTTTTTAATGATTAATTCAATTTTTTTAAATTGAAGTATGATTTACAATGTCGCGTTAGTTTCAGGTATACAGAAGTGATTCAATTATACAGCTATATATATGTATATATATATTTTTTCAGATTCTTTTCCCGTATAGGTTGATTACAAAACATTGAGTAGAGCTCCCTGTGCTCTACAGTAGGTCCTTGTTGGTTACCTGTTTTATAGTAGTGTATATATGTTAATACCAAACTCCTAATGTGTCCCTCCCCTCCCTTTCCCCCCTGGTAATGATAAGTTTGTTTTCTATGTCTGTGGGTCTATTTCTGTTTTGTAAATAAGTTCATTTGTATCACTTTTTTGGATTTGGCATTTAAGTGATAGCATATATTTATCTTTCTCTTTCTGACTTCACTTAGTATGATCATCTCTAGGTCCATCCATGTTGGTGCATATGGCGTTATTTCATTCTTTTTTATGGCTGAGTAGTATTCCATTGTATATATGTACCACACCTTCTTTAACCATTCATCTGTCGACGTTTGGGTTGCTTCCATGTCTTGGCTATTGTGAATAGCACTCCCACTTGGTTTTTTAATGGTCCGTTTCCTGCATTTTCCCCTTTGCATACCATCAGTCTGAATACAGTGGGGGTCACATCACACTGCCCATGTGAAGGCTGTACCTCTGACTGGGGTCTCTTCTCCTCGGCCCCTTTTCTGCCTGGTAAGTTTCTCTCCCTTCAAACATCAAATCCCTCATTTCCTCTGAAGAGCTTTTTCCTGACAGCTCATTGATACTCAAAGAGCAGTTTGAGCATCGATAGGACTGTCTGTCCCAACCAGGCTCTGAGTTCCATGCGGGTAGAAGTTATTATTTACCTCAGTGTCTCCTGGACTCTGGGCAATGCCTAGAATACAACATGCACTCAGTAAATCTTGAATGTATAAAAGAATGCAATTCCTGCCATTTTGAAGGGCTTGGTACTCATATTGCTTTCAATTTTTATTTTATGTTATCTCATGATTTTACCATAAACATCATGGGGGAAAGATTCCTACTACAAAATTATGTTGGGAAATCTGTAACTCGTGCTCTTCACCCCAAGTAAATATGTTAAAAGTAGGTATTATGACTGTTAAAGTTTTGCATATAAATTTCCTGAATCAAATCCTTGGGTGTTTCCCAGTTTGAAAGAGCAGGTGGCATTTCCGCCACTAAGAATCCCTTTTATTTTAATGTGTTTCCTTCATAACTGTAGATATAGGTCTCTTTTGGCCAAGACTTCTGCTATTTATCTTGCTGCTCTGTAACTTGTCCCAGCATAAACTTGATTTCCATGGGTAGTTTTGATTCCCTGGGGAAATTTCCCGTTTACTGACTCCCATATCTCATGAGTACATGGTGAGTGCCAAGTGACATATTCAATTAAGTTAGTCAGAGTTGTTTTATCAGCTGAAATTTGGCAAAGTGTTTTGCATCCCTAGTTGCCACCCTTCATGGCTATTTTATTTATTTATTTTAATTAATTAATTAATTAATTTTTGGCTGCATTGGGACTTCGTTGCTGCGCGTGGGCTTTCTCTAGTTGAGGCGAGCGGGGGCTACTCTTAGTTGTGGTGCGCAGGCTTCTCATTGTGGTGGCTTCTCTTGTTGTGGAGCTCAGGCTCTAGGCACACCTGCTTCAGTAGTTGTGGCACACATGCTCTAGAGCGGAGGCTCAGTAGATGTGGCGCACGAGCTTAGTTGCTCCGCGGCATGTGGAGTCTTCCCGGACCAGGGCTCGAACTCGTATCCCTCTGCATTGGCAGGTGGATTCTTAACCACTGAGCCACAAGGGAAGTCCCTTCATGGCTATTTTAGATGTGGCCTTCTGATTATTTCTACTTCCATATATAGTAGATAAAGAAAGCACAACTTAATACACATTATTCTTTTACTTGTGTATTAAGTTACACTTTCTTTACCCGTTTTTTTCCCTCTCCCTTCTCATTCTTCAGTAGATAGGAATCCATCGGTCTGGAATTTAAAACTGTTAGCCAAACCAGTTCACCATTACCATCTGTGTAGGCAATTGTTCACATCCAAGATTTCTCTAGCCCTTCCGAAGTCCCAACTGTTAGGAGGAAGATGTGATGAAAACACCATCTGTGTATCCAAGTAATTCAGTGTTCTAGCCAAAACTTTGGAGCATCTAAAGACTATTCCCTTCTCTGTTCTCCCAACACCATGCATTTAACCGACAAGTTATTAGCTGTTTAGGTTTCCAGGCAGTGTGTTCACTCTTTGGAGCAGCATCTCCCATCATGAATAGAAACACGTGTGTGACAACTGACTTGTCAACTGTCCATGATAATCCACCCACTGATCTTACCATACCGCTAAGAAGGGAATCGCAAAGTGCCACACTTTTTCTATTTCTGCCGTATCCAGGTTTCCTCTGAACTTCTGTTTGGTGCAGAAATAAATCACTGTCGCCTACATTTCCAGAGTACCTGGGCTTCTCCTTTCACGTTTAATTTGTTTCATTCCTGTGACAGTACTTCTCATTATCCTGAGTCATATTTCAACAAGGGCTTTGTTGTGACGATTAAATAATATGATGGATGTTAAAGTTTATTCCCCACAGGATTGGTATTATGTCAGAATTTCAGGTGTCTGGATTTGATAATGCAACACAGGCATTAAGCTTAGTTGAAACTTGGTGGTAGGGAATACAAACCCGGGAAACACGGAGCCCAAAGAAAATAAAAGCCAGTTATCTCTGTAACTCCTCTCCAGCCTCAGCATGGAGAGGTAAACTATTCCTGTTAACACTTTTACATAATTAATATTGGAAGAAACAGAGTCTCCACGTTTTAGCATTGCCTTGTGTGGATCTTTCCAGTAGCAAACAGTAAGAGTAATAGCCAGAGCTTTTGAAAAATTTTGATGGAGATCCTGTATCCTGTATCCTTAAGTCTAAGGTTTGAGAAATTGCAGTCAGATGGATTAAGACTTTTCTATAAAGGATGAGTGAGTCAAAATAGAATGATGTGCAGCTTGGTGTTGGTAAGAATTGAGTAAGGACCAACGTGGGGCAGGGGTGGGTGTGGGTACTGTGGTCTTTCTCGTTTTTATAGTAGCTTAAGGCCTTACACACATCCTGCCATCTATAAATGTTTGTTGATAGATGAGTAATTTAATAAATGTTAAATTTCATGGCTAATTTCTTACTATGAGTTTGTTATTTTCATTTGAACTTGAAGAACTTTCTTCAATCTCCCCTAAAGAGCACTGCAGGACACGGAAGTAAGTATCACTATGCATCTAGCAGGGAAGAATGTTTCATATGATCTCGGTGTTCATGGAAGTTCCCACCACTTCAAAATAGGAGACTTTCAAAACACTGTGTTATTATATGGTTTAAAGAATCCATCTGTGATGTTGGTGACCTGTGGTCCCAATAACACTTGCATGGCCAGCTTTTATACGTGCATTTTGGTACAAGCACAGATTTGCTTTTTTAGTGTGTCTTTGGATTGTGCCTTTTGCAAACAGGAGTGTGAGTTTCATAATGAAGCCCAGAATGTGTTCTTGACAATATCTTTCATTTCACATAGAAAATAGCTTCCTTTCATCTTCTATTATTCTCATTTTATATTTCTCAATCTTAGCTATTGGTATGGTATGATTCATGGACTCTGGGTATAACCGAAACTTCAGTTGATAGGGAAGAAATGTGATTTCCATTTCTGTGCATTCAGTTAGCAGATGGGGAATGCATCTGTTGATATAATCTTCTTAGCTTGAGGAGTTCTTGACCTGTCACTCAATTTTTGCCAAACATGTACACATTTTCCTGCCAGACACAATTTTTCTAAATTCAGGGATACTAATTACACCAATCCTCTCCCCCTGCCATGAACACATATACATTTTTACAAACTCTGATTCAGGTAATTAAATGGTCTTTCATTTAATCCTTTGTTATGTTGCATATTTATCATGAGATTCAGACAAGTTCAATCAAATTCCATCAGCAGGCAAAACAAAAAAGATGATCGGCATAATTTTATCCTTGCGTCTTTTGCTTCACAAAGCATTCAAAAACAAGTGACAGTCTTTTTATTTGTCAGCTAAAATAATAACCATACTCGGCACTTGCATAAATTTCAGACAAATGAAGATCTCAGGCCCATTACTGATGAAAGTTATAAATCTTTGCCTACAGCTGGAGAGACTAGAATGTTGGGGGATGAAGTGGCTTATCTGAGGTCACACAGGAATAGTACCAAGGGCTTTGCTTTTGCAGGTGCATCTGATGCCTCTTAAATTATAATAAGAGAAGAATACAAGTCTAGCATGACCAATACAAAATGACCAATTATGGTCTTGAGAGTAGTTACTCCAGTGTTTTCACTGAATTTCTGCAAGCTCAGGTCATTGGACACAGCTGTATCACTTTAGCTGTACTATGCTAATCCATTATTTATCAACCCTTTGCTTTCCTCGTCTTCATTCCTGCTTCCTGTGACAAAGTTTGATTAGTGTCTGAACTGCTTTCTGGCTAAGGAATCCTCACCGCTATCATGAACACCAGACAAAAGTCTGTCTCCTTTCAGAATACCAATTGCATAGGGCAGTGCTTGTCAAGATTTAACATATACAGGACTCATGGTACTCTTGGTTCCAGCTCTCAGAGTCAGATCAATAATTCCTAGTCTTATGGATATAGCTCCTATTCTTATGGATCTAGTCCCTTTGGTTAACTCTTCATATACTGATCTTTCAGTAAGAGCTTAAAATTGAGTCTAACCCACTTCTTTCAGTTCCTTTGGCAAGTTCAGAGTTGGAGTTTTTCATTTGTTTAGATCTTCTTTCAACACTGTTTTGTAGTTTTCTGTATACAAGTCTTGTAGCTCCTTGGTTAACTTCATTCCTAGGTATTCTATTCTATTTATACTATTGTAAGTGGGGCAGTTTTCTTAACTTCTCTTTCTGATAGTTCATTGTTAGTCCATAGAAATGCAAAGGATTTGGGTATGTTGACTTTGTACCCTGCAACTTTACTGAATTCGTTTATTAGTTCTAACAGATTTTTGGTGGCACATTGAGGGTTTAGGGTCTTTGTTCTTAGCGGCTCCCTGAATTTGAAACTTGGCCGTGTCTCAAAGCAGACGACGTCAGTGAGCACCTAGCTGCAGGCGGATTAGAAACGGACAACCAGGCAGCAGCTGGGAAAGTATGCAGTCCAATCCCTTTGAGGGAGAAACTGAGAGATGGACGTTTTTGCTGAGCCTGGGTATATAGCCATGGGGGTGCTTCTGCGCTCTTTAAACACTGCTTCTTTTTTTACTATAGTCCCGTGGGGCTTCTGAACACAAGCCCCATTGGCTTACAGAGCTAGGTGTTTGGGGGGCCCATCCCTCAGGTAGGAACCTTACAAGTTGCGGGCACTATATGCGTGGTCCAAACCCTTCAGTCTCAGGGAGAAGCTGCAAGTTGCGGGTTCCCTCCTGATCGCCTGATGCTATGTCTGGGATGGGGTTTATGTGTGACACAAAAGTGTGTCTCAGCGGCCCCTACCTGTTTCCCTATGGGCATTTTTTCATTCACCTGCTGGGTAGGAGTCACCCAGCTAGTTTCTGTATTCTCTCAGAGGGAAATATTCTGTGTGTAGCTGTACATACAGTCCTTCATCCACTGGAGGAGGGAAATTCAGGTGCTTTCTGTGCTGCCATCTTGGAGCATTTGTTATCTATTTTCTGTGTTTTAATCCATTGTATTTCTTACCTTTACTGAAGCTCAAATTATCCCATCTTTGGCCACTGGGAGACTCTTCCTATTGGCTCCTGAGTTCTTTCAACATCATACTAACAGGGTTTGATAGCTTTCTTGCTGTGCTCTGAACACAAAGGTGTTCCAGACTCATCATGTATATTTCATGCCCCAGAATTGGAAACAGCCATTCATACAAGAAACTCTGGTTTCCTTCAGTGCGAAATTGTATTTCAACACCATACTTGTGGCACAGAAATATTTACTGTTATTGGGCTAGCCGCTGTTTTTATTCCTTTTCTGTTAAAAGAGTTTGGAGATGTATGCATGTTTATGATAGTACATCAGTTCATACTAGTGTTCCTAATTCCATTTCAGGACTATAGGGTTCTTACTTAACATTTTTCCATATTATATTTGTATCTCCTTTATTCTACACTGTGAATTCTGGTTACTGAGGTACAGAGAATGATATAATTAGGATATGCCATAATTATAGGCATACATATTTCACTGCACTCTGCTTTATCATGCTTCATGGATATAGTGTTTTTTGTTGTTTGTTTTGTTTTACAAATTGAAGATTTGTGGCAACCCTGCATTGTCAGATAATGGTTAGCATTTTTTAGCAATAAAGTATGTTTTAAAATTAAGGCACGTACATTCTTTTTCTTAGACATAATGCTATTGCACACTTAACAGACTACAGTATAGTGCAAACAAAAGTTTTATATAGACTGGGAAATCAAAAAACTTGTGTGGGGCTTCCCTGGTGGCTCAGTGGTTGAGAGTCCGCCTGCCGATGCAGGGGACACGGGTTCGTGCCCCGGTCCGGGAGGATCCCACATGCCGCAGAGTGGCTGAGCCTATGCGTCTGGAGCCTGTGCTCCACAACAGGAGAGGTCACAACAGTGAGAGGCCCCCATACCATAAAAAAAAAAAAAATTCTGGAGAATTTTATTGGATTATCAATTTTAGTGTTTGTTAGTGTAGAAAGCCTAACCTTGGCTTTCTTCTTCAGAGACTTGTATTTTTTGTATGTTCAATCGTTTTTGTGTATCTTAAATATTTGTCACCTTCCCTAAAAAATCTTCTTCATCTAGATTAGATGCTTTACATTTTCCTTCTTTTTCACCATCTGTTTTGGCAAATTTGTTTATTTGCTCTTGTGTTGCTTCTAATTTAGTCAATTTCTACAGTGATTCTTTTCTCACTTCTAATTTCCTCTTGACTTTTTTTTCTAACCCTAGAGTTCTATCATTTCATGAAATAAGAAGGAAGACCTTTAAAGGATATAACATTTTAAATTTCTTTAAAGCACATCTGAAACATGGGAACATGTTATTATTTGCCTAATATGAATAATAGTTATTCGCATATCTGTTGTATAAATTTCTATATGTTTAGCTCATGGTTAAAAAGGAAAAACAAAATATTCAGTATGCACACTAGAGTCTTATTTTTATAACCATACCTATGTGCCTTTAATTTAAAAAAACCCAAATATTTTACATGAAAAAAAGAACTAGGGCTTCCCTGGTGGCGCAGTGGTTGAGAGTCCGCCTGCCAATGCAGGGGACACGGGTTCGTGCCCCAGTCCGGGAAGATCCCACATGCCGTGGAGCAGCTGGGCCCGTGAGCCATGGCCGCTGAGCCTGCGTGTCGGGAGCCTGTGCTCCACAAAGGGAGAGGCCACAACAGTGAGAGGCTCGCGTACCGCAAAAAAAAAAAAGAACTAAATTTCATCAATTGTTTCTTCTTTATCTTTTGTTATTGTACATTTCAATGACCCATTTTTAACCACTGCCAATCAATATCCAAAAAAGCCTGCCAAGAGGTTAGGTTCTTACTGAATTAATGCAGAGACTCTTCCTTTACTTTCGGAGCAGCTGAGCAATGAACGTCGCAGTGAGAAAGACCGACCCAGAGAGGTCTAGAAGAACACTTTCATGGAGCCATGGTACCTAAAGTGTGTGTCAGGGCTCTAGAAAGATTCTTCTTTTAATCACTGACAGACACTTTCCCCCATCAAGTTTCTGGTACTGTAGCTTTAAACAGAAACATGTATTTCCCTAAGAAACTCTTTAATAAATGTTATTTGAACACAACTCTTCATCTCCAAGGCTAAGGAGATTCAGTTTAGAAAGTGAACTTGCAGATCACCAACTGAGGCCAGCACAGGATTGTAGTAATGGTATCTTGTACCAATGATTTGATTTGATTTTAAAAATACATTGAAAAGGTCAGTAAATTACCAGTGAATTTCCCAAGCCCCTGTCTCTCCTTAACACTCTTTATCATTTTATTTGCTTTACTATGCACTCCTGTTTTTGTTTGTTTTAAGATTTGAAAATGCTAACATGTGCAATAGTCATGCATGGGAAACATATATGGGAAAACATATGGGAAATCAATAAATTCCCCTTGAATAAACATATAGTATATTTTATCAGGCTTTCTTGAAATGCTCTTTCTGAAATTATCCTGTACTAAAATTATCTATCCACTGTTTAATCAAACCTTAGATTTAAGTATCTATCTGGCCAATTTAAGGACTCAAAGGCTCACATCTTGAGGTAGGCTTCTGATATTTCAGAGAGGAAATCTTTTCAACAGAGACCAAGGATGGTCTGCTTGGAAAGCTAACCCTCCTGGGCTGGACTGAGGTCTTGTTTCCAAGTCTCTTGCTGCATGTATGATTTTCTCTGGACCTCAGTTTACTTATCTGCAATAGCAGCATATCCGTATCAGGATTTCTAAAGTCTCTTCAAACTCAAAACTGAAATCCCATTTCCCTCTTCTATTCAATGTCCTAATGCTTAATGGTTAAAATGGACATAATGCATAATCCAAGCATCTTTTATTCATTCATCAACCATAAGTATGTGTCTACCATGTGCCAATCGATAACAAAGGGAAAAGCAGATAAAGATTCTTGTCCTCCTAGAACTGACTTTCTAATGGGGGGTGGGGGTAGAGACAATGAAAATGTAGATAAATAAACCATGTGGTGTAGTAGGGGTTTGATAGGATTTTGAGGGAAAACAAATTTGGAAGTAAATTTGGGGAGAGGGGGCTGTTATTTTAAAAAGGCTGGTCAAGGAGGAACTCATCGGGAAGCTGACATTTGAGCATAGACTTGAGAGAGGGAAGACAGCTGCCCACGCAGATGTCTTGCAAAAGAGGTTTCTGAACAGAGAGAAGGAATACAAGACCTTGAGGTGTTTTATAAGCTGAAACATTATGACAGACAATAGCCTCTGTGCTGGAAGTATCATCTGTAGGACACTGGGGTCATTTGTCATTGTCCTTGAGAAACTGGGTTAAGAGGCGGGGCAAAGGCAAAAGAAGTTGATTATGATGATGAAGAGTCTGGATCTCACATCACTTGAGTAAAGTTTCAAGGAAGAGAGAACATTTATAGAAGGAGAAAATATGCTACAGAGTGGGGAGGAAGAGAGAGATTAGCTACCTTCAAAATCTAAAGTATTTCGTTTAAAAAGATCAGTTAGGTGGCTTTTTCTGTTCTAATCAAGAGCAAAAGAAGTAGGAAAAATGAATAACAGGTTTTACAGAGTTATATCAGCTAAATATAGCGAAGAGGTTTCTAATAGCTAAAGCATTTGAGAAATGAAGTCAGCCACTGTCTGCATGGTTTGCTGTCATTAGGAACATTTGGAGAATTTTTAAAAATAGAGATGCCCAGTGCCAGCTCTAGGGGTTCTGAGAGTCAGTCCACGATGGGCTACAGGAAAGGTAATTTTAAAAATATTTATTCATTATTTTACATATTAATTTATTAAACATATTTATAATCATGTAAAAAATATATTCCCAGAGAATTTGAAAGCACAACCAGGTCTGGGAAGCATTGCCATAGATTTCTCTAGAGCATGGTGAGATTCTTACTACAGAAAATATTCAGGTAAAATAATTTCTTGCCAGTAACCTCAGAAAGAAAATTCTCACATTGGGTGAAAAGTCAGAGTAGGTGTCCTCTAAGATAGCTCTCAATTCTCAGATTTCATGATTCTACCACATTATGAAACTATAACAGTATGAAGGTAAAGTTGCATAATTATTTGTTTCAGGACAATTCTTTTACCCTTTATTTTATTTTAGTTTTTTTTGCGGTATGCGGGCCTCTCACTGTTGTGGCCTCTCCCGTTGCGGAGCACAGGCTCTGGACGCGCAGGCTCAGCGGCCATGGCTCATGGGCCCAGCTGCTCCACGGCATGTGGGATCTTCCCGGACCGGGGTATGAACCCGTGTCCCCTGCCTCGGCAGGTGGACTCTCAACCACTGCGCCACCAGGGAAGCCCTGTGTTCATTTTTAATTGTGCACAAGTGAATGGAAAGTGTTGGTCCTCATGTCTCTAGGTGCCTGATTGTTCTCTAGTAAGAAGATTGGAAAAAATCCAAGCCTCCCCAAGTTCATGTTTATTTATTTTCTAGTTCTGAACATTGAGTTACCTGAGATACGGAGCATTCTCTATTGCACTTCAGTAAAGTCTGAATACTTTAAAAATAACAAGAATAATTTTGAGGCAACTCACAGAATTCTTTTGGTGATGTAATCCAAGTTTTTAGGAGTCATGTGCTCTATTTGGGGGAAGGAAGAAATGTGCACATGAAAATAATATAAAACTTTATAAAACCAAATGCTGAATGGCAAGGTTGGAAAGCAGGTGTTGAAGTGCAGAAAAGGGACTTTGGAAATGGGATTCATTGTGGAAGAGTCAAGGAGATTCACAGGAGATTGGAGGTAGAATGGATGTTAAAGGAATTGGAGCCCTTTTGAAAGATCTGTGGTGTTCTCATTTTTAAAAAGGGGAAATTCATGTTAGCAGGGAGAGGATAGGAAAGAAAAAGGCTTCGGCCAACCTTTCCAACTCTAGGATCCTAAAAAAAAGTTCCAATGTCATTCGTAGTTGTTGGATTGGATTAATTATTGAACTTAATTTTCCTAATGATGAAATGAAAAATGGCAGAGCTAAATGTTTTTGAAAGATTGCATCAACTTACAAACTTTTAGGAGGTATGGGGTTGATTACCCTTGTCCGTCTTTAAAAAATAACCAGTAATTCTGAAACTATCAGTTAGTGGGCAGTTAATAACTAGCTACCAGCAACTGGCTAATTTCTAGGAATGAATAATTAATAACCAATGGTTTAATTTCCTTTGAATTTTCCTATACTTGTTTGTATACATAGTAACTCATTTTACTAAATATTTCCATTTGTATCTCTAAAATAGATCCACTTTCCAACCAACTCTGCCCCTTGGAGGCTGGCTTGTATGATCTCCATCAATAGGCTCATTGGCTTCTGGCTGGGTTTGGCCATTGAAAAACACCATCGAATCAGAGGGAGGCAGGAGAGGGAGGTCAGGGCATGTGTTCCTCTGGCTGCTTCCCTGCAGGGTTGAGGTGGACAGGTCACAGAAAGTACCAACGAAAGATCGTGGCTCCTGTCACGTAGCTTTCTCCATCCAGCTTTCTCTGACTCAAGATTCTGTAATCATTCTCTACTCTGGCCCTGCAGACCAAGGAGTGGTAGTGAACTACTGTTGACACTGCCCCAGAGTGGGAGGGGCTGTTCCATCCTTTGTGGTTTCCCTACACTCTACTAACTCCTGTAAATACTCCTTTTATTCAACTCATCGCAAATTGCTCACTTGGAATGTGGCATTGGTCTCACTTGGACACATAACTGTCATATCCATTTAGTCCCTCTATTCAAAGATGAGAAGAGGCCCATATATAAATACTCCCAGGCAAAGAGGACAAAAATAGTTGATCTCCAAAAGTTACATGCATTTAAAGTCTACACCTCACAGGACAAGCTTTTTTTTTTTTTTTTAATTATTATTTTATTTTATTTTAGGCTGCATTGGGTCTTCGCTGCTGTGGGGGGGCTTTCTCTAGTTGCAGTGACTTGTTGCGGAGCATGGGCTCTAGGCACGTGGGCCTCATCAGTTGTGGCACACGGGCTCAGCAGTTGCGGCTGGCAGGCTCTAGAGTGCAGGCCCAGCAGTTGTGGCGCATGGGCCTAGCCGCTCCGCGGCATGTGGGATCCTCCTGGACAAGGGCCCAAACCCATGTCCCCTGCATTGGCAGGCAGACTCCCAACCACCGCGCCACCAGGGAAGCCCCAGGACAAGCTTTTGAGTGGCGTATTTTTTTTTTCTTTTGAGAGAGTCTCACTATTCTTGAGGGTTTATTTTAATTAATCTACTTATTTATTATCAGTAAAACTCTCATGAGAGCTACAAATTTGCCTAGAGGCTTGAGAACTGGAAAATAATCAAAAAGTGTCCTACAAATCATTAATTAGTTGGATATATTCCAGTTTAGAAACCTGTATCCACAAAATGCAAGACTAATATCAACAATACATATGTATTAAAATAAAAAAGCATAATGGTTTTGCCAGCAGTTTAAATGGACTTTGTTTTTCTATGTCAAAAAGTGAAGTATATAGCCTTTGCTTATGTCTTGCTTTCGAGAATTGATGGTCAAGTACTATTCATGATCATGATGAGGAAGAAAAGAGACTGTACAGTCAGATATTGGGATGGTCTGGCAATTCTATCAGTGTGTTTCAGTTGAATCAACTGTTGATGAAAAGATATAATGATAACACCAATTCAGAGGACTAAAGAATAACTTTACCATAGGGTATTACTCATGCAGGTTTCCTTGTGTGAATTTCTGATAGAACCCTGAGTTTTCATAGCCATTTAGGAAAGTAGTAAAGCAACTCTTTCTTTTAATTGAAGTATAGTTGATTTGCAATGTTGTGTTAGTCTCAGGTGTACAGCAAAGTGATTCAGTTATACATACATATATATTTATATAATCTTTTTCAGATTCTTTTCCATTATAGGTTATTACAAGATATTGAATTTAGTTCCCTGTGCTGCATAGTAGGTCCTTGTTGTTTATCTAAGCAAAGCAACTCTTAATTAAAGAACAACCTGTTATTACTATTCTATTTATTTGACTGAAAGAGCCTTCACTGATCTAGTGACACAAATTTGAAACTTATCTGGTAGCTTTCTTAAATATAACCTAGAAAACAACTGAGATTCTCTGTTTTTCAGCAGAAAACATTTCATTACCTGTATGTGTTTGCTTGGTTATTGTATGACACATTTAATTGGGGATATATTGGCATTCAATCTTAAGCAAAGGAAAGAGGAAACAAAATTTTCCTATTAATGTTTGGGTGCTGTGGTAGATATTACTAGTGCTTACTAGTATCTAGCTTTCTGTTACTTCTGGAGTACACAGAAAATTATACTTTTTTATCTCTTGAAATTAATTGTACCAATGGAATTAGTTCTAGTTAATGAAATATAAACAGAAATGATGTGTATATCTTTTGAGCCAAAACAATTGTCCGTGCTCTGCTCTTCAAATGGAACATAGCTAATCAATGACATTCCAGGTAGTGGTGCCCCCTCGAGCTAACTAATATTAGGCGTTTGGTTGAACAAGAAATAAATTTGAACCAATGCGATCTGGAGTTTGTTTTTTACCTCAGTATACTTTACCCTGTAACAATGCCTATCTGAGAATAATGGGACTCTTCAATATTTCAGAGAAAGTTACTAGACTTTTTTGAGGAAGTTGCAAATGAGAAATTTAAAAGATATTAAAACAAGTTGAAGGATGTCGATGTTACAAAACACAATTTGAAATTGGATGTATAGTCTTAGTGACTATTATAAAATGATGCTTTAAAGCCTTAGGAAAATAGTGGATCTAGGGAGATAACTGGAATAGCTATTTTTAAAGAACATGATCTATGATCCAATTATGAAATGTGATGCAAACACAATCGTGTCGGAAAAGAAGATGCTTTTCTGTCAGTCTCCATAGCAACAAGAACTTGGACTCTAACATGCTAGAGGCCAAGTTGATACGTGTAGATTTCTCAAATCTCTTAACAGTGTGCTAATGTGTCAATGAAACAAAGGGCTCCAAATCACTCAGTGAGATTCCCAGCAAAGTAGTCGTGTCAAGAATAGAGCTGGTCTTCCCCAAATTTTGGTTCTGCTCCCATATATGTATAACTTACAATATATGAAGTTATAAAAGGTAAAAGTCACTTTCTAAATTCTGGAGTTTGAGAAAATGTTTAATTTTGTCTCATGAAAAGAACCACAACATCTTGGCCATAGGGGAATATTTTTTAAAAAATTAGAAGGAAAAGGATTATGCCCACCAAAGCAGCTTGAACATTGAAACAGGTCAATGATTTAAACTGGAAATAAAGCCACTGGTCTGACAAACAGAAGGTATTTTGTGGATGTGACGGTTTTTATTTACCAACGTGACTGGGCCATGGGGTGCCCAGACATTTGGTCAAACGTTGTTCTGGGTGTGTCTGTGAAGCTGTTTCTGGATGAGATTAACATTTGAATCAGTACACTGAGTAAAGCAGATTGTCCCTAATGTATGTGGGCCTCCTTCAATCAATTGAAGACCTGAATAGAACAAAAAGTCTAAGAGGGGACTCCTCCTGCCTGACTCAAACTGAAACATAAGCTCTTCTCGGGTCTTGAGACTGCTGACTTTTGGACCAGGACTTGCAGACTTATACTACTGGTTTTCAAACCTTTGGATTGGACCTGGAACTACCTCATCAGCTCTCCTGGGTCTCCAGTTTGCCAACTGCAGAACTGTGACTCCTCAGCTTCCTAACTGCATGACCCAATTCCTTATAATAAATCTCTCTCTCTCACTCACTCTCTGTTAATATATGTGTATATCCACATATATGTTTTGGGCAACATATGAGAAGTACAAACCTTTATAGAAATCAATTGGTAAAGACTGTACTTGAAGTGAACTTTAAGCAGGTGCAAAAACAAAAATCAAGAATGTTCTGGGAACATGAAAAAGAGACCCAAAATAAGAACGTGAATACACCCTAGTATATAAAATGGGGCGAAACCAAACTCAGAATAGGATAAAGTAAAAAAGGAAGGTGAGAATTTTGGATAACATCTGAAAGAGGCTTTTTCCTTAGTTCGGTGCTTTTCGTATTATTCCAAGGTATGCTAATGCGAGACAAAATGTTCACAGTTATTTTGTCATTAAAGTGATCCATAAGCAAATGCATTTGGTCGGTGCAGGCTAAAAATAACAATTTAGTTTCTTTACTGCAAGAATTCATAGAGTCTTAGTATGCTAATGACTAATGTGCATCCCTAAGAATATGAGTTAACTTTAAGTAAAGTATACCAGATGTATTTAACCACAGAGGAATTGTTCTCTAAGTTTTATTTTAAATCATCTGAAAAAGAACAAAAATGTTCAAGTATTATATATGTTTTTGGAATTATATAAAGTAAGTGAGGAACGTCTACCCCTTGGTATATGTAATCCTGTTTTATTAAGTAACCATCATAAGTGTTTTGAACTTATCTTAAAAAAGAATATTTGATAATGTAAGAAGCCCACAATTAGTAAGTGAAAACAAGCAAACAGGAGATAAATAGAAAATAAAAAGTAAAATAGAAGATGTAAATCAAACTATATCAATAATATTAAATATGAATGAATTAAGCCATCTAATCAAAAGGCAAATATTGATAGATTGAATAAAAAAAATCAAGACATCTATAAGCTGTCAACAGAAGACACACATTAGAGTCAAATATACAAGTAGGTTAAAAGAAGAAGGATGAAAAAAGATATCATGCAAACAGCAACCATAAGAAAGCTGGAAAAGCTATACTAATATCAGAAAAAATAGACTTAAAAATTTTACTAGAGATAAAGAAGAAACATTTGGTAAAACAGGTGGTCAACTTTACAGGAAATGATAACAATTTTATATATACATATAGAACAACAGAGCCCTAAATACATGAAGCAAAAAAAGTCAAAATTGAAGGGAGAAATAGACAATCAGTAATGGTAGTTAGAGACTGCAATATCTCATTTTTAATAATAAATAGAACAACTGGGCAGATCAACAAGGAAATAGAAAACTTGAACGTCACAGACCTATAGTCATAGACATAACAGACATCTATAGAATATTCACCCAACAACAGCAGAATACACAGTCTTCTCAAGCGCACACAGAACATACTCCAGGTAGACCATATGCTATGCCATTAAGTAAACCTAAATAAACATAACAGGATTAAAATCATACAAAGTGTGTTCTTCAAATATAATGGAATGAAATTAGAAATTAGTAATAAAGAAAATTGGGAAATTCTCAAGTATGTGGACATTAAATCACACATTACTAAATAAGCAATAGGTCAAAGAAGAAATCACAGGAGAAATTAAAAAATAATTTGAGATAACTGAAAATGAAAACACAACATACTCAAGTTTATGGGATGTAGTTAAATCAGTGCTTAGGGAGAAATTTATGGTAATATCTATTGAAAAAGAAGAAAGATATAAAATCAACTTCACCTTAAGGCACTGGAAAAAGAAAAGTGAACTAAATTCAAAGGAAGCAGGAAGAAGGAAATAATGAGGATTAGAGCAGAAAACAATGAAAATAGAGAATAAAAATGAAGAAAAATGATCAAAACCAAAAGCTGTTTTTTTGAAAATATCAACAAAATTGACAAAGCTTCACCTAAATAAAAAGAGAGATGACTCAAATTACTAAAATCAGGAATGAAAGAGGAGACATTACTACCAACATTACAGAAATGAAAAGAATCATAAGGAAATACTTTGAATGCTATAGGCCAACAAGTAAGATAACAGATGAATTTGACAAACTTCTACAAAGATGTAAACTACCAAAACTGACTAAAGAAGAAATAGAATATCTAAATAGACCTATAAAAGTAAAGTGATTAAATTAGTAATCAAAAAACTTTCCACAAAGAAAAGCCCAGGACCAGATGGCTTCACCAGACCTTTAAGCGAGCATTAATAGCAATTCTTCACAAACTATTTAAAAACATAGAAGAGGAGGGAACACTTCCCAACTCATTTTATGAGACCAATATCACTCTCACACGAAAACCAAAGATATCACAAGAAAAAGAAAACTGTAGACCAGTAATTTATGAATATAGATGGCAAAAATCCTCAAAAAAATACTACCAAATTGAATCCAGCAATATTTAAAAGGGATTCTACACCATGACCAGGAGGATTTATTTTAAGAATGCAAGTTTAGTTTGCCATCCCCAAATCATTAATTAACATAATATACCATATCGGTAGAATAAAGGACAAAAAACAGACAAACACATTGTCATCTCAATAGGTGCAAGAAAAAGCATTTGACAAAATTTAACATCCCCTTGTGATAAAAACACTCAACAAATCAGGGATACAAGGGTACTCTCTCAACATGAAAAAGGGAATTTATGAAATACCCACAGTTAACATCATATTCAATGGTGAAAGACAAAGACTTCCTTCCCAAGGGGAGGCACGAGAGAGGGATATTTCTTTCCATTTCTATTCAGTGAAGTACTGGAAGTTCTAGCCAAGGCAATTAGGGAAGAAAAGGTAATAAAAGGCATTTAAATTGGAAAGGGAGAAATAAAACTATCTCTATTTCTAGATGGCATGATCTAATATAAAAAATTTCCAAAAAACCCACTCCCAAATTATTAGCACTATTTAAAATGTTTGGTAAAGTTGCAGGATACAAGATGAGCAAGCAAAAATCAGGTGTATTTCCGTACACTATAAGTGAACAATCCAAAAATAAATTAAGAAAACAATTTCATTTACAATAGCATCAAAAACATTAGAACTCCCTTAAAAAACTAAAAATAGAACTACCATAAATCTACAAACAGTAAATGCTGGAGAGGGTGTGGAGAAAAGGGAACCCTCTTGCAAGGTCGGTGGGAATGTATATTGATACAGCCACTATGGAGAACAGTATGGAGGTTCCTTAAAAAACTAAAAATAGAACTACCATACGACCCAGCAATCCCACTACTGGGCATATACCCTGAGAAAACCATAATTCAAAGAGTCATGTACCACAATGTTTATTGCAGCTGTATTTACAATAGCCAGGACATGGAAGCAGTTTAAGTGTCCATTGACAGATGAATGGATAAAGATGTGGCGGGGCTTCCCTGGTGGCGCAGTGATTGAGAGCCTGCCTGCTGATGCAGGCGACACGGGTTTGTGCCCCGGTCTGGGAAGATCCCACATGCCACGGAGTGGCTAGGCCCGTGAGCCATGGCTGCTGAGCCTGTGCGTACGGAGCCTGTGCTCTGCAACAGGAGAGGCCACAACAGTGAGAGGCCTGCGTACCTCAAAAAAAAAAAAAAAAAAAAAGAAGATATGGTACATATATACAATGGAATATTACTCAGCCATAAAAAGAAACGAAATTGAGTTGTTTGTAGTGAGGTGGATGGACCTAGAGACTGTCATCAGAGTGAAGTAAGTCAGAAAGAGAAAAACAACTGTATGCTAACACATATATATGGAATCTAAAAAAAAAGATTCTGAAGAACCTAGAGGCAGGACAAGAATAAAGACGCAGACGTAGAGAATGGACTCGAGGACACGGGGAGGGGGAACAGTAAGCTGGGACGAAGTGAGAGAGTGGCATGGACATATATACACTACCAAATGTAAAATAGATAGCTAGTGGGAAGCAGCCACATAGCACAGGGAGATCAGCTTGGTGCTTTGTGACCACCTAGAGGGGTGGGATAGGGAGGGTGGGAGGGAGATACAAGAGGAAGAAGATATGGGGATATATGTATATGTATAGCTGATTCACTTTGTTGTACAGCAGAATATAACACACCCTTGTAAAGCAATTATACTCCAATAAAGATGACAAAAAATATTAGAACTCTTAGGAATACATTTAACCAAGGAAGTGCAAGACTTGTACACTGAAAACTATAAAATATTGTTGAAAGAAATTTAGAAAGAAATGGATAGACACATAGAGCAATAGAATAGAATTGAGAGTCCAGAAATAAACCCTCATATCAATGGCAAGTTGAGTGTCACAAGAGTACAAAGACAATTCAGTGGGGAAAACTTAGTGTTTTTAATAAATGGTGATGTGATCACTAGACATCCACACAAAAAATTAAGTAAAATTGGACCCATACATCATCCATATACAAAAATTAACTCAAAATAAACCACAGACCTAAATGTAAGAGCTCACACTATAAAACCTTTAGAAGAAGACAGAGGAATAAATCTTAATGACCTTGGGATAGGCAATGGTTTCTTAGATGTGACCTCAACATCACAAAGAACAAAAGAAAAAAGAGATAAATTGGATGTCACCAAATTGTGCTTTATAGAAAAACATTAAGAAAATTAAAGGGCAACTTAAAGAATGTGAGAAGAAAACTGTACATCCATCATAACTTGTTATCTAGAATATATAAAGAACACTCGCAACTCAGTAATAAACAGACAACCTAATTTAAAAATGGATAGAAGATCTAAATTGACAGTTCTCCAAAGACATACAAATGGTCAATAACACATGAAAAGATGCTCAAATTATTAGCTATCAGGGAAATGCAAATGGAAACCACATGAGATACCACTTCATGCACACAAGAATGGTTATATAAAAAAATCAGATAATAACAAATAAAAATTGTTGGTGAGAAAGTGGAGAGGTTGGAACCTTCATATGCTGCTAAATATAAAATTCTTCTGCTGCTTTGGTAAACAGCCTGGCAGTTCCTCAAATGTTTACACATAGGGTTACTAGCCATTCTTCTTTACTCAGGAGAAATTAAAACATGTGCACACAGAATCTTGTGTGAATGTTTTATGAAAGTTCATAGTAGCATTGTTCATATTAGCCAAAAAGTGGTTACAACACAAATGCCCATCAAGTGATGAATGAATAAACAAAATGTGCTATATCTATATAATGAAATATTACTTGGCAGTAAAAAGGAATAAAGTACTGGTATGCAACAATGTGAGATGAAAACCTCGAAAATATTACACTAAGTGAAAAAAGCCAGTCACAAAGGACCATATTGTATGATTCCATTTATATAAAATGGCCTGAGTGGGCGAATCTACAGGCACATAGTGTAGCTTAGTGGTTGCCTGGGGCTGAAGACGGGGAGCCACTGGCATTAGGGGTGATGGCTGTGTGGTGCAAAGCTTCTTTGTGGGGAAACAAAATGTTCTAAAATTTATTATGGTGATGCATGCACAAGTCTAGGAATATACTAAAAGCCCTCAAGTGTATGCTTTAATTAATTAATTTGTTTATTTATTTATTTTGGCCACGCTGTCTGGCTTGCGGGATCTTAGTTCCCTGACCAGGGATCAAACCTGCACTCCCTGCCATACAAGCACAGAGTCATAACCATTGGACCGCCAGGGAAGTCCCGAGGTGTACACTTTCAAAGGATGAATTCTATGACACGTTAATTATACCTCAATAAAGTTGTTTTAAAAATGGAGTTAATAAATAGTATGAGAAGCCAGACTTCTCTCTCAGAAAAGTCAATATAAGTTGTTTCTACAAAACTCATTTATTTTTTTGTTTAGGCATGTATTATATACATGAAACATTTTCATTCTCCTTAATATAGTTAAGACTCAAGTTGGAATAAAGTGGCCTAATATTAACTGGTTCCTTTATGTACCTACAAAATAAAATGTTAACAAGTGGCAATTAGAGCACTCCAGACAAAGTGTACTCTGCTAAGGATGATTTAATAAGCCATCGTATTTTCTCAGTTTGAAATTTGCCTGTGATTACCTTTCTGTTAAGTTTGGCAGGTTGTCTTCTGCCTAGTTTTAATATCATTTTACCACTTAAACGTTTAGTGTAATGTCACATAATGGTTAAGCATTGTTAACTGGCATACTGGGTCTCCTTGCCCTTAAATCAACTTAAATGTTACAGAATAAGTGTTCTTTACAGTAAATCGGTGACACTTTTACATCAAATTATTTAGTTAAAATAAGAGGCACTGAAATGTAAAATTTTTACCCTATCATTTTTTATTGTAATTTTTAAAAATAAATTTATTTATTTATTTTTGGCTGCATTGGGTCTTCGTTGCTGCGCGTGGCTTTCTCTAGTTGTGGTGAGCGGGGCTACTCTTCCTTGCGGTGCATGGGCTTCTCATTGCAGTGGCTTCTCTTGTTGCAGAGCATGAGCTCTAGGTGCGTGGGCTTCAGTAATTGTGTCAGGCGGGCTCAGTAGTTGTGGCCCACAGGCTTAGTTGCTCAGTGGCATGTGGGATCTTCCCAGACCAGGGCTCAAACCCATGTCCCCTGCACTGGCAGGCAGATTCTTAACCACTGTGCCACCAGGGAAGTCCCTATTCTAATTTTATAGTGAGCGTCTTCATAGCAAAAGGAAGTCTCAGGTGAAAGCAGTCTCATTTTCATGATCAAATATGTTTCCCTTAAGTCCATTCATTTTCATTTTATTCCATATGCATTGACTAATTCTCTCTCCTATTACTCTGCACGGGGCACTGTTGGGTAGCAGGGGGGACTAACTTGAGAGTCACATTTGTTGACTAGAAGCATGACCTTGTATGAGGAGAGAATGAGCATTTGACCACCATGTTTGGTGCTTTACATATGGTATTAAGTCCTTAACCACACTCCTCTATGACAGATTTTATCATTACCATTTAATAGAGGAAAAACCTGAACTTAGGGAAGGTGAACATTGAAGCTACCAACACATTTTTTTTTTCCCAGACTAATTACTAACTTCTGTGTTTCAGCTAAGATATTGGTCAGTCAGTTCCTAAAACCATTAAATAAACTCAAATGTGAGGGAAAATATTGATAATTCAAGTGGTATTAATGTGTGATTTTATCTGAGAACAATATCTTAAAGAAAATTGTTTAATAAAAAGTTGCTATCCAAAAAAAAAAACCCAACAACAAAAAACCCCACAATAATAAAGCACTCTTAAACCACACACACACACACAAAAGTTGATGTCCAGGTGCCCAAAAGAGTGTTTAGTTTGTTTTCTTTTTGTTCTTCTGTGTATTTTTTTTTTTGGTGTATTTTTAATGAGATTATTTGGGTGATCTCACATATGGCCAAGTCCTCGTGATTTAAGCAGTTTCAATCCAGTTAGTTTTTCTTTTCCTATTTTGTTAGTCTGCCCTTTGGCCCTCTTACTTCTTGTTGGCAACCATCTCACTTCCAGAAAGTGTAGACTCCGAATGAGAGAGGGCAGTAAAGCACAAATCTTCACTAAGCTGATGGAACACACGTTGAACAAAAACCTATAGGCTTGAGCTTCCCTGGTGGTGCAGTGGTTAAGAATCCACCTGCCAATGCAGGGGACACGGGTTTGAGCCCTGATTCGGGAAGATCCCACATGCCGTGGAGCAGCTAAGCCCGTGCGCCACAACTACTGAGCCTGTGCTCTGGAGTCCATGAGCCACAACTACTGAAGTCCGTGCGCCTAGAGCCCGTGCTCTGCAACAAGAGAAGCCACCACGATAAGAAGCCCACGCACCTCAACGAAGAGTAGCCCCTGCTTGCAGCAAGTAGAGAAAGCCCACACGCAGCAACGGAGACCCAACACAGCCAAAAATAAAATAAATGAAATAAATAAATTTATTAACAAAAACACCCTATAGACTTTATGACAAGCTGCCCAGTTTTCCATTATTACAGGTAATTGGAAAGCAATTATGATTACGTGAATTTCATTTTTTTCAGATCTCATCAATATCATCAGATGGTTACATTTTCCATAAAGACCTCATCAGAGAATCTAAAACTTCAGCCCTATTACCCTGTCTGTGTCTGCTCACTGAACTTGGCCTAGGTCTACCTGGAAGTTCACCACAGACAGCTGGGTCTTCCTGCGTATTCCTGTCTGAAGGATCCTTCTAGTGTCTTCTGCAGCTAAGCCTGAAGGTAACCTCTCAGAAGCCACCCTCAACTCCTTTTACTTGTCTCATGGAAGAACAATTCTTAGTTGCCCTACACAGTCTCTCAGTGTCCCCCTAGCAGGATCGAGCCCCAATTGCCTACAGAGTGAATGATCTCATTAACACACACTTATTTACTTGTTTTCCTTTCTTTCCTGTCTTATTCCTTTACTCCTTCACCTTGCTTCCTGGATCACCTCCCAAAGAAACTATCTGCATCCAAATCATTGTCTCAAAATCTATTTTTTTTTAATTTAATTTTAGGGGGACACCCAAATTAAGAGACTGATTCAGAAATTACCTTCTCTATTTATATGAGACATACAGAAAAGACAAATTTATAGAAACAGAAAGTAGATAAGTGGTTGCCTAGGGCTGGATGTGGGAACAGAGATTAATCATAAATGGGTGTGAGAGATCTCTTTAGGGAGGAAAAATACTCTAAAACTCAGGTGGGGATGGTTGAACCACTCAATAAAGATAGTAAAAATCATTAAACTATACACTTGAAATAAGTGAATTTTATGATACGTACAATATACCTCAATAAAGTTTTTAAAGAAATTACCTTATTTTACACGGAGAGATGGTAAGATCTAAAGAGCTAAAGTGCTCAAAGTTACACAGCAAATACAGGCCAGAGAAAAGAATAGAGTTTCAGGCCATTTGATTACTCTGATTCATTACTTTTGATTCATCTGTGGACAAGTGATCTTGCTTTAACTCATTAAAAATTAAAGTACTTGAAAAAAGTGACAAAGCACCAATTAAACCAAGTATCAATACATTTATGACACCAATTATAATAATCATTTAGTTAGTCTTTCCTGTAGGTTAAATAATTTACCTAGCTTATTTCATTTAATTTCACAAATGGGCCATAAAGTGGGGATGACTACTATCTCTTTGCTACCCACGGGGAAATAGAGCTTGAGAGAAGGTAAGTGACTAATACTCACAGGAGGCTGAGTGGGAATTCATCCATATTTGTCACCAGACACCAGAGCGCATATTCATCATGACTATATTATACCACTTCTGCTGGTGACTAGGATTTCCTTCCCCTCTCACCACTCCAACATGACCAGAGAAAGGCAAAGCTCCATACCTCGCTGTTGAGTTTGTTTATCTGCTGCTTGGTCTCCTCTGCTTTGATGAAGAGGACAGCAGCTCCAATCTCTGGGTCTGGAAAGTGACACACACGCAGAATGAGTCCTTCAGGAATAAACCTCATATTTCAGGACTGGGGCAGTTAGAACAAGGAAGGAAGCCCAAGCTGCCTTCAACCTTTCCTGATGTCGGTGCACTGTAGCTTCTGTCTCCCTAGTTCTCCTCTGGATGGCACCTGGTGAGCTCTTTGGAACTAGGCACACAGCATGGTGGTGACTGAGACCACACTTACTGGATGTGTCCATGGCCACCCTCCCCTTCTCCTGAACACAGTCTTACCATGTGCCCAAATGGCACATGTTCTCTTCTTTGACCGTTTTCCAAAAATATATCACAGCCAGTGTCCAAGCCATAGAAAAGAGATGTTCTTTTCTCCTCTCTTCCCTTTCCAGATTTTGAGTCCTGTACCCATGAGAGCATTTTCCTCCTACCTCTATTAAATCTGCTCATCCCCACTGCAGGCTTTCTGTCTCTTCCAATGTTGCTCTAAAAGGCGATTTCTCCCATTTCCCGGGTCTCTCATCTCCACTTTTTCTCTACCTTACTTTTACAAATACATTTCATATCTGTCAGGAGCAAGAAGCACAGATGAATCATTGCTAGCTAGAGTGGAAGAGATTTGATATACAGAGATATCTATATCTATATATGTCGTGTATATATATCATGATGACTATCCTAATTCTGGTCAGTTATGTGTAGAAAATTTGCCTGTGGGAGAAAAAAGTCGCTCAAAACAATCCAAAGTGTCAGAGTAGTAAAAGCTCCTTTTGCTGAGATATTTTTCAAAGTTAATCTGTTCATTCAGTGAATGATGAGAGATCACCTACAACAGGCTAAGCCTCCTTTAGATGAGACAGAAATAAAGAAAATATATTGACCTTCATGGGGCTTTGAGTCTAGCTGGGAAAAGAGGCATTGAAAAAGCAATTATGGGGCTTCTCTGGTGGTGCAGTGGTTAAGAATCTGCCTGCCAATGCAGGGGACACAGGTTCGAGCCCTGGTTTGGGAAGATCCCACATGCCATGGAGCAACTAAGCCCGTGCGTCACAACTACTGTAGCCCCCATGCTTAGAGCCCGTGCTCTGCAGCAAGAGAAGCCACCACAATGAGAAGCCCGTGTACTGCAATGAAAAGTAGCCCCCGCTCACTGCAACTAGAGAAAGCCCACGCACAGCAATGAAGACCCAATGCAGCCAAAAATAATAAATAAATAAATTTATTTTTTAAAAAAAGCAATTATGCAATAGGTGTGGATTTCATACTAAGGGCAGTAGGAATCCATCTCAGGATTTTAAGCATAGGAATAGCGTAATAAGAATAAATTTGTATTTTTTTTAAAAGTTCTCTCTGTATGGAGAACAGTGTGAAAACAGAAGTGACTTTGGAAGCAGTGCAGGCAAGAGTGAATGTGGCAGGGAAAAGGGTGGTGGAAGGAAGGATAGAAAGTCTCAGACATAACTGAGAGATATTTAGGAGGTAAAGTCAAGAATATTTGTTGCTTGAATGGATGAGTATTGGGGTAGATGTTGGGAAAAGGGAGAAGAGGAGGCTAAGGGGGCTGGCAGGACCAGAAATACTAGGTGGATGGCATGATGACGTCCTGTGAGCCAACAAGGAAAACTTCCAATTGGGGCCCACCGTCAGCTTCCATAGCAAATGCTCACATCTGGTTGACAAGAACTATGATTTCTGTGCTTCTTGCCCAGAGCAGATATAAGTCCATTACATGGATGAATCATGATTGTTGACTAACATCTGCATTCCTCTCCTCACCTTCCCACCTCCCACCATTGTCCTACTATGGAGTCTTACTCTTCCATCTTCCCAGGTGAGTGCTGGGAAGAACTGTTGATTGATAGAAGACTGGTATTCTACCAAATGGAGACATACCCCCAGAGCTGTATATTCAGAAGTCTTTATTGGGCTTGGCTTTGCCCATGGAAGGATTCACCAATTAGCAGGAGATCCTGACACAAGGATCTGCCTTGCATCTGGTGACTGTTTGGGATCGCCTGTGTTCATTATTCTCTATCAGCTACAGGTGCGTCTTCTTTTAGAAGTTGTCATTTCTGGCCTTCATCATGCTGACAAATTCTTTTGTGGGCAATGAACTCAAGAATGAAACGGAGAGAGAGGAGCCTGGGCTAGGTTTTGGGGTACTTTACATTAATTCGCCATCCCTAGAGGGTAGTACTTCATATAATTCCCCATCATTTCCGATATTCTTACATACTTCTGAAGATATTTATCCCTGGCAAACTGCAAGTACTTAACCACTTACCCAATAAATTGGTTAAGTATAACCAATGTTCCTACAGTCTACACCCAACACAGCATTTCCTTTGGGTAATGTTGTTTCTGTGGATTAGTCTGCATTTATAATAGGAAAACATGGTTACCCTCTGATGAAGAGCAGAAATTTGAGTCTCCTCCTGACACACCATTTACCTGGGCTGGTAAGCTGCAGGATGTCGAGCCTGGATAGAGGAACCATTACAAATGCTATCTTAATAACTTGGAGGTGGCACAGACTCAAGTGAAATTACTTTGTGGCTTTGGTTAAGTTCCATCACATGGAGAATACCCCGAGAATGGGAAGGCAAAAAAGTGCCTATACCAAACATTACAAGTTGTAAAGACATATCACCCCTTGAGAGAAGACTAAATATAGAGCTTACCTCCAAGAGGAGGAGAAATTCGGGGCTCCGGTCTGACTCGTTCAGAGCCAAAGTCAAAAGACTGGCTTTCCTCACTGCAGTTTCCATCTTCAATTCCATCAACAACCCTGTTTAAAATAACAAGGATTGGCTAGTTGCGCATTTATATTCATGGGTTCCAGTATTCCTAGAAGACTTGAAAAATTGTGTGTTAAATTTCTAAATTCTAGACACTCTAGAGCTGGGCTATCCAATATGGTAGCCATTAGCCTTATACGGCCATTGAGCACCTGAAATGTGCAAAAAGAGATGTGCTGTAACTATAAAATACACACTGGATTTTGAAGATTTTAGTAAAAAATGTAAGTTATTTAATTAGTAATTTTTAATATTTGAAATGCTAGTATTTGGGGCATATTGAGTCAAATAAAATATCTTATTAAAATTATTATTAAATAATTGCATGTGTGTGTGTTTACTTTTTAAAGATGTGGCTACTGTAACATTTAAAATTACTCATGTGGCTCACAATTTTAGCTCATGCTACATTTCTATTGAACAGCAATGCTATAGATCTTAGACTCATTTATTCTCAGATTCAAAACCTTAAGCTACAGAAGTTCTCTTATCTAAATTTATATTAATTCACTACTCTATCCAGAATTAAAGAGTTTTAATGTAATGTTTACAGAATTGCAGAAAATAACTTTGAAAACATCTTTGCTCTGGACGTGGACAAAACTCTGAAGTGAGAGTTGAAGAATTATATTTAAATGACTATTAGGACTCTAGCTAATCTTCTTTCCTTGGTAAATAATATCTAACACACTCATTATTTTAAAAAAAGATGAATTTATTGTAGAAAATGTAAACACAAAGGTAACAAAAATCTGAAAAGAAAAATCAACTGTCATTCACCACTACCCTTAACATCTTGGTGTGTTCTCAAAATCTTTTTCTAGATATAAAATAAAATATGTTTTTTCATAAGTGTAGAATAAGTTGTACATGAAACTTTCTTTTACAGCTCTGATACATTTTCCCCCTTTTTATAATTTAGTATTTTTCATTTTAGAGAAATTTTAGGAAGGAGAAGAGTTAAGGGATGTTTTCAAATTACCATCTCCAACTGAATTCCTGAACATTTAATATCCACCTACTTTTCATTAACCCTGTTTTGCTTATTTTCCCCTTAATATTTTCTCTAAATGGATAAGTTGTGTTCTTCAAATGACTAACTAAATATGTAGTATATCAGAAACAACCCTTGCCTTATAAGCAGAACAACAGAATTTGAATCTATATTTCAGAACTCAAATTTCTGAGATTTTGGACAAAATATGTAACCTTCAAAATACTTAACACTTCTTACAACTTTATAGTAGAGATAATACAAGCTACTTTAGACGATTCCTGAAAAGACTAAATGTAATAGTAAATGAAAAATTACCTAGCCGAGTACATGAGACTAGGAATCACTCAATATGTTTTTTTCATGTCTATTTTTTACTGAGCTGTTACGCACCATAGCCTACTCTTTTCACATTTTCTGAGTCAGAATTTTTCACTGTTTCAATCACTTTTAGTTGATCCTAAAGTGAATTTTTTTAAAATTAAAAAATAGAACCATCCCATATTACAGGCTGAAGGGACCAGAAATAAAAATAAGTTCAATCGTCCACAATAATGAAGCAAATACTATGGGAAATGAAGACCAGCACTTCACTTCCTTCATAATTTCCACTCATTGCTTCATGAAACTTTTGGTAAGATCAGATACTGAGGGGATAGCAATACGGACTTTGTTCCATCTCTTTTGTTTTCATTAGAAATTTATAAGTTATAAAATTACAATGTAGAAATATACATCTATAAAAATAGGTAGAGCTAAATGGGTAAAGGGAGAAGAGAAAGAATTTGGAACATGTAATGGACCCTTTTGAGAATGTGACTAAAATGATTTATTCTCATCTTGCACACACCTCCACGTAGAGTCAAAAATGGCGCACAAACATTTAGGGAAGCTGAAGCATCGAGGCTAAGAACCTGCACGGCAGAAAGGCCTAGAAGGCTGACTCATTTACTAGCCAGGTACTAGTCTGACTACAAGGCAGCCAGTTTCACCTGGGAAAGAATTCTATGATGTGAACTCTCACCTTGGACTGAGGTCTGGGGGTCCAGCATTGTTCAAAGCTGAAAGTTGCAATTTCAAGTTCTTCTCTTTTCTTTTACCATGGTTAGGGGCGTCGGCTTCCTGTTTGCTTTTGGGGGAATTGGAACTGGAGACTCTGACAGGTGAGTGAAATGGCACTGTTCCCGAGGCCAGCTGCTTCAGGCTTAAGCCGAGATAGCTCTTACTGCTTCCAGGCCTCTTGCTACGGGAAGAGGAAGATCCCCTAGTGTAGATGGGGGAGAGGGATGCAGTCTCCTCCTCCTCCCGGCTCTCTTCCTCTTCCTCGTCTTCCACAATGGATGGGAGTCTCTTCTTGATGCTGCCATTTCCCTTGGGCTCTGGCTAAATCGGAGGATAACATAGATGAGTACAGATTGTGAAGACTTCTTGAGAGGCATATCATTCATGCTGCAGGGCCCATCTGAACAAAGTCAGATCCCCTAGAGCCTTTAAGCCTCACAGATTTTGCTCTTATTTATTCAGCTGTTCAAAGTCTCTCATACTGTCTGGCACAGGGAACGCTACTCAATATTCTGTAATAACCTACATGGGAAAAGAATCTGAAAAAGAATGATTCACTTTGCTGTACACCTGAAACTAACACAACACTGTAAATCAACTATACTCCAATAAAAATTTTAAACAAAACAGAAATAGACTCACAGACATAGAAAACAAACTTAAGATTACCCAAGGGGAGGGGGGTAGAGGGATAAATTAGGAGTTCGGCATTAAAATATACACACTGCTATATATAAAATAGATAACCAACAAGGACCTCCTATATAGCACAGGGAACTCGATTCAATATCTTGTAATAACTTATAATGGAAGAGAATGTTAAAAAAGGATATATACATATATATGTGTATATATATATATATACACATATATATGTATATATATATATATACATACATATATATATCTCAATCACTTTACTGTACACCTGAAACTAATACAACATTGTAAATCAACTATATTTCAATAAAAGATGTTAAAAATCTCCCCATTTCTGATCTCGGCTAGGTTTACTCTCTCTGCTTTCCTGGTGTTAGCCCACAATCCTTCTCTTGGTCTTTTAAACTCTCTTGGTGGTGAGCTATGTAAAAGGTACATTTGATCAGGTTTGCATTGAGGTTTTAATCAGCCTGTCATTTATAATAGCATATGATGGCATGTTTTTAGGAATAAGACATTTTTCAATTTTACTGCAAAGTCTTGGGCCTTGATAGTTTATTTAATTTATTTATTTCATTTTTCAGGTATCCTCATCATTTTATTTTTATTGAAGTATTGTTGATATACAATATTACATATTACAGGTGTACAATATAGTGATTCACAATTTTTACAGGTTATACTCCATTTATAGATATTATAAAATATTGGCTATATTCCCTGTGTTGTACAACATCTCCCTGTAGCTTATTTTATACCCGGTAGTTTGTACCTCTTACTCCCTTACCTGTATCTTGCCCCTCCCCCTTCCCTCTCCCCACTGATAACCACTAGTTTGTTCTCTGTGTCTGTGAGTCTGCTTCTTTTTGGTTATATTCACTAATTTGTTGTAGTTTTTAGATTCCACATATAAGTGATCTCATACAGTATTTGTCTTTCTCTGACTGATTTCACTTAGCATAATTGGGCCTTGATATTTTAAAGTTACAGGGTCCTCAGTGGAACTTTATGTGGAGATCAACCAGCAAAATTATATTATCTTTGAGAATAAAACTCTTTCCTATTTTGGATCATAGATGAACGAAGATCAGAAGTGTCCTCAGCTCTCCTTGTTCTCACAAGTCAGGTGGCAGGAAGTACAGCAAACCATTTGATCCTCTCACCTTGAAGAGCCTTAGGAAAGGAAAGGGAGAGTTTTGCAAACTCTCCTGTAGGATTCCTGCCTGGGCTCCTTCAACCTTACAGGCTTAGGAGAAGCAAAGGAGAGGATGGGAAAGGATGAAGGAGGGGATAATGAAGGGGCAGGGCAGACAAGGTAGCAAAGGCTAAGCTGATGGCCCTCAACAGAGTCAATCTAAGAGTATGTGTTTCTTGCTCTGCCCCAGACATGGCCTCCCTACTCCAAAAAGTCAGTTCATTTTTCTGTGCCTCAGTTTCTTTTGAGGATACAATCATTTATACCTGCTTATCAATAATTCATAATAAAAATAAACTGAAAAGACCTAAGAATACTATTTATATGTCATGAGCTGTCATGGTTATTACTTCATCTCAATAAATAGTTGTTTTATTGGTATATGAATTTTATTGTAACAGTTATAATGATATATATATATATATATATATATATATATATGTAACAAAAAAATGAACTTGAATCTGTAGTGACTGACAGGCCCATTCACCCATTTAGTTGAGGCCATAGCTGTAAAATAAAATGATCAGTTCACTTAGGAAGGTTTTTTTTTTTGTATTTTAATCTTTTTTAAAATTAATTAATTAATTAATTGGCTTGTTGGGTCTTCAGTTCTGTGCGAGGGCTTTCTCTAGTTGTGGTGAGTGGGGGCCACTCTTCATCGTGGTGCGCGGGCCTCTCACTGTCATGGCCTCTCTTGTTACGGAGCACAGGCTCCAGAAGTGCAGGCTCAGTAGCTGTGGCTCACGGGCCCAGTTGCTCTGCGGCATGTGGGATCTTCCCAGACCAGGGCTCGAACCCGTGTCCTCTGCATTGGCAGGCGGATTCTCAACCACTGTGCCACCAGGGAAGCCCTGTATTTTAATCTTATGGGTCAAAATTTCTTGAGGAAATGGAATTAGTAGACTCATCTTTCCAACTATGTGATTATTTTAATTAATGGTAAAGCTATTAGTTCTTTATTCAAGAGTTATGGTTTTGCTTTTATTTGTTTTTTTTTTCTTCACAGCATTTTAAATTCTGTGCTTTTAACCAAAGATGGACCCATGTGGAATTGCAGAGGAACATTTGTATACTAGTATTGTAGAACAGAAAAGTGAGCTCACCCAGCTAAAGATACAACAGGGCGAACTTATCACAGAAATTAAAATCAGTGAGTACATTCTCTAATTGGACTTCTGTTTACATTTGCATTGGCAATTTAACCATTCCTTTGTTTCAAGGAGGCTCCCTTGGCTCTAACAGAATCTTCTGACTAGTAACCTATAAGATGTTTGTACTTCTACAAGTTCATTTAATTTTCACACTTCCATGCTTGGCACCTTGGACAATTTGCTTAGGTACTGACTCTTGTGACTGGGACAGCCAATATGATTTATACCAAGAATTCATGAGCCCGTGGACCATCATTGCAGACAATACCCAAATTTATTATTATTAAATACCCAGCCCCACATGCAGCCTCTGTGCAGGAGGAGTACCTGTTACTTTCTTCAGGCCATTGGTATAGAAACACCCTCCTCCCTTGTGTCACTGGATTCACCTGTGTATACATGCCACAAAATTCAACCACAGATCTTTTCCTTGTCTCTGACCCATCTCTTCCTTTCCCTCTCATGTTTCTCATGAATGCTCCCATGAGGGCAATGAGGTTTCATCCCCACAGTCAAAGGAGTCTCTAATTTTGCTTGTGACATCTTGCTGGGATAGTCATTTCAAACTCACGAATGAGTCTTGACTAAACGTGTCTTGACTAAAAGGAAAGCAGAATAAAGTCTAGTGGTGGAATGCATGTGTTTTTGATCACACAGTGTTAAAAGTCCTGTGACTTACTAGCTATAACCTTGGTCAGGTAATGTTATTATTTAAAGCCTTGGTTTCCTCACCTGTAAATTGGCAATAACGTGAGGAAAAAATTAGGTATTAGATAATGGTAGTTACACCCTTAGTGATATGCACTGAATGTGCTTAATTAAATGCTTGCCCTTGTGATGATGGTGATGATCATGAAGAAAAAGAAAACAAAATTTACATCAGGGCAGGTCCTACAGATAATGTTGTGATATTTTACATAATCTCCCCTTCTTTCTTAGTTAACAGAACTCTTAGCAATGCACCTTGCCCAAAGATCACCTTTTTCGGACCCCTTGCCACTTGGTTTGGCCATAAGGCCAAATTCTAGGATGATAGTATGCCAGTAGACAGGTTATAGGGAAATTTTAGGAAGGCTCCTAGAAGGAGGGGAGCATCTATCTTGCTCTTTTACTTTGCTTTAGTTTCTAGTCTGGAACACTGATGAAATGAATGGATCTCCAGCAGCCATCTGAGAGAATGAGGAGAAGGAAGGCATATGTTGGGGATCATGAAGCAGAAAGAGGAAATCTCCAGGCCTACTGACACTGTTATATTGCTCACCTCTGGCCTTGTCCATGAGAGAGAAATAAATATTTATTGTATTGAAACCCCTGTTATTCTGGTAGTTTTGATACTGCAAATGAACTTCAGCCTTCATTATACAGATTTTGCTTTTGAAAGTTAACGATGGTGTATTCTTGGAAGGGATGTTCATTTTCAGAGTGCTATGGTGGGGTGAGGAATTCAGATGGGAAAATCCAAAAGGAGGCTAAATTTCTTTTCATGAGAAAGAGAACATAGGAAAGGTCTGGCGGAAAGGAGGTAATGAGGAAAGGATGCCTGTTGAGAGAGTTTAAATGTAATGAGAGTTTTGCTAGTTCCTGAAGAGGGATTTTGCAGAGATGAGAGAGAAAAGACAACTAGTGGCAGGGAGGAACTTGGTTGATAGCACTGAGATGTTTTAAGAGCTTTAAAAATGTTTCTCAATAGCAATTCTGTTTGCTTCCCACCCCCAACCATCTTCGGTCCATTAACAACGTCTTTGTAACGGGCTGTGTAATTGGATTTATTTGTGCACCTCTGTATGCATGTGTGTGTGTGTGTGTGTGTATGCATGTGTGTGAAAGTTGGGGGGTTCTGCTTCAAGAGGGTACAGATCAAGAAAAGGAGCTGTTTACAGGGTTTCTTTCATGGGATTATTGGTAATAAAGGTCTAGGTAATAAATCGGACAAGTTACTGTTTTGGGGGAAAGTTTTCTGTGAAATTGGAGGGTTCTTAAAAGTTGGGACTGATTTAAAAGCTCAATTCTTCTAAGATCAATACCCCAGGACTTCATTACTCTGGGCAGGTTTTGGTGACAAACTATGTTTTAACAATAGCTCTAAGATCCTTAAATAGATACATGAGTTTCAATCTTTCTCTATTCCCAAACTCATGAAAGTCATTGCCACGTCTCTCTCAAGTGCTTTAGGGGAAGTCAAAAATGAATACATTACATCCTCAAGGGGGAGACAGATTTGTTGGAAATCCCACAAATTTTAGATAAATATTTTGCTCTTTGGCAAAAAGCCATACCTGTGAGACCGTAGATTTGTTCGATAATCTTGATATCACCTGAAAGAACAAACAAACAAAGTTGTAACAATCATTTACACCTTCTCGGTGGTTTGGGACTGAGTGAAATGGAGGCAGGGAAAGAGATGAAAGTTCAGAGGCTGTGGCGGGGAGATGGGCCACCTGCATGGGCCAGAGAAGAGGAAATAACTCCTGAGAGATGCTGGGAGCATCTCCCACACCTCACCCTCTAGGAGCTCTACTGACCAGAGTGTGTAATAAAGAAAAGGGAGCAGCAAATTGACTGTCTAGTACAGGACACCACACCCAGGAAATAGGGGTCAAAATAGTACACTCATTGGATACATTTTCCATTTTGATACTTTATTTGCTCTCTTTTTGTTTTCCATCTCCCTTATTCCTCTTTCTTGCCCTTTTGCTAAATTATCTTATCTTCCATGATTTTTCTCTCCGGCTCTGTGAAAAAAAGAAATCGTGGAGGCGTTTCTTATTTAATCTCATTTCTTTCTATTTATCCATCTCCCCTTTTTCTTTGGATACGGGTGGGGGTGATGAACCCTCTCTGTCCCATTTGTTTTACTCACTATGATGTTCCCTGTGGACTAGGATTAAGTTCACTGCGGATACTAATTTTCAATTTAAGTGATTTTAAGATCCAATTGATTGTAAAAAAGAAAAAAAATTCTGTCAATCAAATTGTGACATGCCATCAGTTATGAGATTGACCCCAATTTCAGAGATGGTGAAATGTGAAAAACAAATGTGTAACATAGAATCACTTAAGTTCAAAACACATCTTGCCTAAAATCAAACTATGGTACCGTGGAGGAGTACCTTAAAAAACATGCACCTTCCAGGACGTACAAACAAGCTCTGGAAATTATAACATATCTGGGAAATATGCTTCAGGTCTCATCACACTGTTTTTTGCTCAAATATACTTTTCTCATTTTAAAGTGGTAATAGATGTTATAAATTAACATAATTTTATTCCCATGAAAAAAAAAACTTGCACTTGAAAGTGACCTGCCTAGTAAGTGAGACATATTTGGTAATTCTGTCAACCTCCCGCCCCGACTGTTTTTTTTTCTAGATAATTAGGGAAATAGATCTGCTATTATTTATACAAATGCCAGCATCATTACTGCTGTGCAAATATACGTTTCATCAATGTTTAATTTTATCAAAGCAGTCAACCCATTCTACATCTGTTTAGTTGCCTAAATATACATTGATCAGTAGCACTGAAGACATACGTTTTGCAATAATTCCCTAAATGGTGACAAGTAAAACAGCTGAATAATTAAAAATGTGGAAAATAAAACAAAATTACAATGTCGTTGCTACTGTGGTAGACATAAAAAATGGGTTTTTGAAAAGCTTTTCAGTTACAGCTTGGATGAAAGAAAGAATTGCCCTGGGATTCAGGAAGCCTGAACATCTCCAGGTCAGAGATGCTGTCTAAGGGATAAGAGAAAGGCACTGGCCTCAGCACTTGCTGATTTGGGTGTGACTCCCAACCCCCATGGTTTACTACTAATATGAGTTCTGTGGAGTTGCTGAACTCCAAGAATGTTTTTCTGTATCAGTGCTTCTCAAACTTGCAGGTTCTGATTCAGGAGGTCCGGGTGGAGCCTGAGACTCCGCATTCCAATGACCTCCCAGGTAATACGGACCTTGCTGGCCCATGGGGTACACTTTGAGTAGTGAGATCTTATAACCAACGTCATTGTTATTATCGTCCTATCAGCTGTCAATTCACTAAGTATTCACTGTGATCAGCCCCCTGGTAAATGCTCTCCAGCCATGACATCCAGTCATTTTCATTACAAATCCTATGAGGTGAGTGTCCATTATGTAGCCAGCACTACGGTGATAGGCTCTCTGAATAAATCATTTAATTCACATATGGTATTAATCACATGTGTTTTATTTTATTAAAAAATTTTTTTAAAATCACAGAAAACTCAGATTTAATAACACTCAGCCTACATGGAATAAGTTCACTTAGCAGACGCTGTGGCTCATTTCACTTATAAGAGGCAAATATTTTTAAAGTACTCAACAGCAACAGTGAAAGCCCTCTCTCACCCTGATAGGAATGGATTTGTTATAGTTCTGCTAAATAGAATTAACCATCCTTGGAAGGATTTCAATCCAGTACTGAATTGTTTATGAAATGCCCTGTTATCTATTGTAATGTATTGTAAGTAGTCGAATTCTGTATATACTGCTATTTTCTGTGTCTGTTCATTGTTGTGAGCTTATGTATGTTAGTGAAATAAATTTTCGGCTTTCATGTGGTTTCCTTAACATTTATAAATATATGTATTAAGATATTTTCCCCCTCTTGCAGGAGAATAACAAACTTGGTGATGTTTTCCTTTCTGATGCAACCCCAAAACCCTAGCTGTTCTGAAAAGGTTGGTGCATGCTGTTAAGGTAGAATGAAATTACTCTTTTCATCTCTGAAGCGAAACACCCCTCTGCCATTCCCCTTCAAAACCACAGGTTTTTACTTGATATTCACAACTTTTGCACCGCCATCAGTCAGTAATTTTCCAGGTGCCTTTAGTTTTAGACATTATAGAACTTAAATACTGAGTCAAGAAGATTGATAAAATATAAAACATTTTCTGCTTAGCCACATTTGTAGGCAAGCATTTTCAGTGCCTATGTTCTGAGGAAGTCCATTATATCACATGTATTTTAAAAAGAATACTCTGATAGATGCATTCTGTTGACTGATACTTCAGGCTAATCCAGATTCTGCCAAGTGTAGAGAATATTAGTTTAATGGAAACCCAGTATTTTCAAGCTAGAAGTGACCCTAAAGAGTCTCTGCTACAATGGTTTGTACACCTGGCAGACAATAGGATGCTTTGAGAAGTGTTCCTTTAAAAAATCAGGTTACAGAGTACCAGTTCCAATGAATCTCTTTCAGTTGGTGATGGGTGTGGGTCTCAGGTCTCCAAGTCAGGTTTGAAACCACTGAGTTAGTCTAACTCCCTAACTGGAGATGTGGAAACAGTGGCCCATGGAAGATGAGATGACTTGCCCAATTCATGCAACAAGTTAGTGGCAAAACTTTTTCCCCAGAAGCCGTGCCTCCTGACTCTCAGTGTACCTTCCATAGAATCATGAGTTTTCTCAGATACCTCTTCCAATGGTTAATGCTGTTTCTTGGGCTGAAAGAAAAAATGCCTGACATACTATGGCATTTAATCTGGTTTGATGGTTGTCACAAATCCGACCCCCCAAACTCATGAGGCTAAGTTACCCAAACACTTTGTAAACCTTTTCTGAGTCACAGATCTTTCAGGAAATCGGATGAATTCTAGGCATTCTTTCCCCAGAGGGGAGAAACATGGATACAGCCTTTGGATAGAAAATATTTATTGTTCCAGCCACTAGAAGACTCAACGGTTTTGAAAGTTTTGAGGAAGGCAGCTTTCCCATTTTGAATCCCTCCTACACGGAGTTTTTATACCTTTTAGATAATAAGAAGAACTGTTGGTGATCTCTAATGGGAATAATTAGGAAAAAAAGAAAGACTGAAGTCATAGAGGTTGGGAAGATAAAAGGGAAGTAAGTCAGACACAAGAGCAGGAAATGAGGTCGCTGCAATAAAGTTTTGAGAGAGATCAAGAAGGGCAAGGGTCAACCCGTTCACATCTTGGGATTGTGCCCTTCATTCCATCAGGATGGAAGAAGCCCAGTGCGGGCAGAAGGGCTGAGGACACCGCCTGGCACAAAGTTATGACCAGAAGTAAGGCGTCATAACCTTGAAGACTGGGAAAGAAACATTCTCAGCTCTGGTGCATTGGTTTTAAAAGTTTTTGTGTAGCTGTTCTTCTCCTTTTCCCCCATCCTAACCACCTACATTACTCTATCACTCTGTGAGTCCAGTGGGAACTTGAGAGAGAGGACTTTTTTTGGTTTGTTTTTTAGATTTAATGTTCTTAATTGTATTGCTTTTGGCTGAGACTTTACATCTCTCAATAACATGTTATACCCTACTATTTCTTTTTTTTTAAAAAAACTTTTAATCTTATATTGGAGTACAGGTGATTAACAATGTGATGTTAGTTTCAGGTGTACAGCAAGTGATTCAGTTATACATATACATGTATCTATTCTTTTTCAAATTCTTTTCCTATTTAGGTTGTTACATAATATTGAGCAGAGTTCCCTGTGCTATACAGTAGATCCTTGTTGGTTATCTATTTTAAATACAGCACTGTGTACATGTCAATCCCATAATCCCTAACTATCCCCCCCCCCTTCTACCCTGGTAACCATAAGTTCGTGAGACAGGACTCTTAAATTGGAAAAATACTGCTCACTGGTATCGAGGACCAGAGAAAAAATGGTCTCTTAGTCCTCATATAATTTGCTGCCAAAAAAAGCAAAACAAATCCACAATTTTTTTAACTGTGTAAAGAAGGTCCCAAGTTTTACTATTGAGCTTGAATTGCAAATGGAAATCAAATATACTAAAATTAAGTCATTTTAGATGTGACACGTGCCGTTGCGTTCTTGAATGTTGTCTCTTTTATTGAATGAAGACCCTTTTATAGGCGCTTTCATAGGCTCATACCTGATCTTGGCCATTCAACTCATTTTTCCCCTTAAGTTCTTAAATTTCCCGATAGTAAATTATCCTGATATTAGAATTTTTCTTTAATATTTTTATTGGGGTATAATTGCTTTACAATGGTTAGCTTCTGCTTTATAACACAGTGAATCAGCTATACGTATACATATATCCCCATATCTCTTCCCTCTTGCATCTCCCTCCCTCCCACTCTCCCTATCCCATCCCACTGGGTGGTCATAAAGCACCAAGCTGATCTCCCTGTGCTATGCGGCTGCTTCCCACTAGCTATCTATTTCATGTTTGGTAGTGTATATATGTCCATGCCACTCTCTCACTTCGTCCCAGCTTAATCTTCCCTGATATTAGAATTTTTATGAATTCTTTTAGTTGGGAAGGGAGCTCTTTGATTTCTTTTATCTATTCCCTCCACCCATTAAAATCCCTCTGCGTTCTGAGAGATGGCGGGGTGTGAGGCCCCGCCTTTCACGGGAGGCTAAAAGGCCACCTCTAGAAGGAACGTGAGTGGTTTCTCAGCAGCGATGAGGCATTACCAACAACTTCTCCTTACTCTCAAGCTCTTTTCAAGAGGCCGAACCACTAAGAAATTGACCACTGTGAGGCAGGAAGGAAGCAAAGGTGAGTGGAACCCACCACAAAGACCCAGGACTCCTAACAGTAACCCAGGGGGCCAGTGGCCCAAGGAAGGTAGGAAATCTATTTCCATTGTCCACTTGGCCCACAGGTAGGACTTATAAGCCCCTGTGTGGTCTGCAAATGACCTCTCAACTATGGAATCTCATAAGGCACGAAAGTGCCCTGGTGAGAATGTTATCTGCAGCTGATTGCTCAATCGGGAGATGAGATGTGAATTACAAGGCTCTTCTCTCCGACTGATTCATGACATTCTCTGCCTTGTTAATAATGCCACACTGATTAAGTCACAGAGCAGATTGAAGGAGCGTGCGTCCCCGTTCAGAAACAGGGATTATCACGGATTTTATCTTGTTCACGGGACAGCAATATTACCAGCAGTGGTGGTTGTTTGGGATAAAGAGAATATGAATGAAGGGTACTTGCAAATAACCCCATAATTCTCATAGTTAAAATGTCCACTCTTACAAAAATCATAAATAATTGTCAAATCTGCAGGTCTAATTTCCTCATCTGCTTCTTTCTCTTGCAGACTCGAGCGGAGGGGCCAACAAGCAGTGAATGACACCCATGGCAGGTGGCAGATGGGAGGACTTAGATACCTCTGGAGAAAGGATAGGCTTTGAATAGGGAGCATTCATCTTCAACTTAACATGTCTGAGAGGTCACCACCACCTAATCTAAAGAAGAGATTTTAGAGGCTGGTCTGAATCCCTAAGTGGGTAATACAGTTTCTATTATGTTTTCTTTGCTTGTTCTGTAATTTAGAAACAGAAATGAGATTTTAATGAAAAGACTAATGATTTTGACATTTCCCAATTTCACCCGGGGCCTTGAGGTCAAGACAAACTATTAAGACTTGGAGAATTCTCTTCCCCTGGGTAATTGCTATTGCTCCTGGTGTGGGAAATATGTCAAGTAAGTGAGTCTTGAATTTAGTGCTTACTGATGTCCGGAGCTAGAGAATCAGCTCCTACAGTGTAGGAAGCAGCACAAAAACTCTTCACTGATGAAAGGTCTGTGTGTGGGGAATGGGATCCATTTAGGAGGTAGTATAGCAGGGGGGTTAAGAGCTGGAATTGCCCTAGTCTTGTCACTTATTCGCTATGTAACCTTGGGAAGCATATTAATTGTAATAGAATAAGTAATGCTTAGGTTACAAATAATGTGCTAAATTTCAATGGCTTAACACAAATGAATTTTATGTCTCACTCTTTCTCTCAAAAATGATGCTAATAACTAAACTTGTAAGGATTACATGAAATACGTACCTGTAAACTGAACCAATCTTGGAGACCAGACTAGCCACATCTGATGTAGTGTCACATTAAGAGAAATGTAGTACAGCAACCAAAAGTAATTAAAAAAATAATTCTAATCTTTTGGTCCATATCTTTCAAGAACCTTAGAGGCAATACGGTGATACACCACAGGAAGACTTTTGTAAAATGCCCCCTCCTTTTCTATTCCATTCGTGATACCAATGGTGCCTCTCCAAATTCTCTCACTGAAACTCTCCCCCCCGTCCCTTCTGTTCTCTTCTGCTTCCCTCTGGCCATCGTGTCCGGCACTCCTGCCAGAGGTGGCCACTAGGTGGTGCCATGCTTTCCAGGCCTCTCGTTTCTCCAGGGAAAGAAGGCATTTGGAGCCTGCTGGGAAGTGTACATCTCTTATCACTTCAACTTAATGATCCACAAGGAATTCTCACCTAGAGTTATGGTGAAAAAAGTTCTCACATTGTTGCATTTGGAAAGCATTTGGTCCAGTGTCTGGTATAAAGCTAATTCCTGTTAATAAGTGGTAATTGTATTATTATTGATACGTTGGTTATGAAGAAAACTTTTCTTTGAATTGAGCTGGTGAGGAATAGGGCATTATTAGCTAGGTGATGCAGAGCTAAACATTCACACAGATGGGTTTGTCCAACTTAAAAACTAACATATATATATATATATATATATATATATATTATATACACACATGTACAGCACTTCTTAACAAGGAGGCCACTAAACTTCTTAAACACAAGTTTCCCCCAAATTGTATATGTTGTCAATGTCTTATTGACTATATTCATACCTGTGGAAAATTTGAAAATGCATCATTTTACTCAAGTGAAGCAGATAATTGGGTTGAGAGAGAAACGAATAGAATGTCAAGCTATTAATTTTTATAAAGTATTCCACCCACTACTGTGCAAAGAAAAGTATGTATGTTTTTGCGGCATGGGATGACAGCCCTTCTAAACACAATTTTAACTTCCTTTCTTTGAATTCAAATGTATGAATTACAAGACTTTGGAATTAAAAGAAAACCCAAAGGAGTCCCTTAATATTTATGTAAAAACTTGGAAACATGGGATGATTTTGAGGGAGAGAGTTATTTACGAATATGTAGTTCATATTATCCTAGAAAGAAAAGGGAAGGAAATACACACTATTGTGTGAAGAAAACTAACTAGAAATCTCTCAGCAATGACACACACTTTTAAAGATTTCAGGCTTAAGGAGCTATGCACCAAATCAGTGATTTGGGAGTTCAGCAGGGTAATCAGTGCTAGAAGAATTTACACAGTTTAAACTCATTATGTGGAGCCCCCCCCCCCCAATGACCAGCTTCTGATTAGGGTACAATGGCTCCTGGTTAGCCTGTAAAACCCGCTACTATGTAGTTGTAAGGAAACACAATAGCTGGTTTCATAAGATTTTCAGGATACACGCTGAGTACTCTGGTTCCAAACCAGGTTGGTGAACAAAGATGCTGAATTTGGAGTGAGAAGTTTTTGCATCACAATTCCCGACGGCACTTCTAAACTTAATGCGAAATGCCTGATTTGCTGCCTAGGAAGACCATTGTCAACTATATACTGTAACAGAAAAGTTGAACAGCCCTGTCTGTAGAAGACAGTGTTTGAACCAGCAAACTGGAATGAACTACTTTGTGTACTTGAACCATAGTGCCTTGGGCAAGCTCACTCAGCTTCAGAAAATAAGAAGAGGTCTATAGAGGACCACAATAGTGAGGCCATAGGCAGCTTCTACATGACCAAATGCATACATTTTTTTGGCATTCATTTTTTAATGAAAGAAATCTTTGAAACTTAAGCAAGATGAATATTGTTCATCACAGCGTTCACACCTTTAGCAAACACTCAACAATTTCTAGGTGAGGAAGAAAGTCTCACAGTTAGTAGATGTGAGGCCAAGATTCTAAAGTTAGGGTTTTCCTCCTGCCCTGTTGGTGGGAATGTAAATTGGTGCAGTCACTATGGAGAAGAGTTTGGATGTTCCTTAAAAAACAAAACTAGAGCTATCATATGATCCAGCAATCCCACTCCTGGGCATATATCCAGAGAAAATAATGATTCGAAAAAATACATGCACCCCAGTGTTCCTTGCAGCACTATTTACAATAGCCAGGATGTGGAAGCAACCTAAATTTCCATTGACAGATGAATGGATAAAGAAGATGTGGTACATATATACAATGGAATATTACTCAGCCATAAAAAAGAACGAAATAATGCCATTTGCAGCAACATGGATGGACCTAGAGATTGTCATACTGAGTGAAGCGAGTTAGACCGAGAAAGACAAACGTCGTATGATATCACTTATATGTGGAATCTAAAAAAAATGGTAAAAATGAATTTATTTACAAAACAGAAATAAGAGTCATAGGTGTAGAAAACAAACTTATGGTTACCAAAGGGGAAAGGTGGTGGAGGGATAAATTGGGAGATTGGGATTGACACATACACACTACTATATATAAAACAGATAACTAATAAGGACCTACTGCATAGCACAGGGAACTCTACTCAATACCCTGTAATGACCTATATGGGAAAAGAATCTAAAAAAGAGTGGATATATGTGTATGTATAACTGATTCACTTTGCTGTACACCTGAAACTAACACAACATTGTAAATCAACTATCCTCCAATAAAAATTAATTTAAAAAATAAAGTTAGGGTTTTGTTGTACAAAGGTGATGTGTGGAGCAAAATAAGGAAGGTATATTGACTAATTACACATAGACTAAAAACAAGTCTTCGTGAGAATTCACAATGGACTTCCAAGCCACTGAAATTTCGGAAAAAATGTGTCTGGTTTGGCATTTTGATCCCCCAGTGGTGCTCTAGGAAGTTCCCAGATCAAAAATTGTTATTGATTAAAAAAATGCCTGATCATATTTTAAAAATGTCGTTCCTTTCTCTGGGTCTCTTTTCTAATAAGATTCTCACCCAGAGCATGCTTCCTGTGGGGGAAATCACCCTCCAGTTATACAGTAGTGAGCATTTTCGATTTCTTTTCTTATGAAAATTTATATTTTGAGACTGAGCTTTCATCAGAGGATAGACTTTTCCTCAAGCTTTAAATATCATCAGTGAGGGGACTTCCCTGGTGGCACAGCGGTTAAGACTCCACACTCCCAATGCAGGGGGCCTGGATTCTATCCCTGGTCAGGGAACTAGATCCCACATGCATGCCACAACCAAGATCCTGCACGTGGCAACGAAGATCCCACGTGCCACAACTAAGACCCGATGCAGCCAAACAAATAAATATTTTTAAAAGTTCTATAAAAAAATAAACATTGAGGAATTTAGGGGAGAGGTTCATGGGGAAAGGGGAGGCAAGGAGCTCTTTCTTGAAATTATATTATGTGGACCAGCTTTAAGAGTTATCACATGGCAACCTAGTCACAAAGAGACCATTTCAAATTTGGGGGAAAATCACAGTGATATCCATTGAGGAACTCCTCTTCATAAAAATGTGAACACTGAGTAAGGCAGATCCATTTAGAATGGGCAGAACTTCTTATAGTGGGGTCTTTCTGAATTCACAGAACTATCTAACTGTTACTTATAGATTCGTACAAAGACATCATTCTTTTTGTTACACACAGGAAACGTATACATAGAATACTCTTCAGAACAAACTTTGTCCCCTAAGTTTTTCTTTTTCTTTTTTTTTTTTTTTTCTGGCCATGTGGCTTGCAGGATCTTAGTTCCACGACCAGGGGTTGAACCCAGGCCCACGTGTGTGAAAGCATGGAGTCCTAACCACTGGACCACCAGGGAATTCCCTCCCCCAAGTTTTAAGACAATTATTTCTATGATTGCAGAATATGCACAAGTGAGTCTATGGGAAGGATGAGGCTCTCATAGCTATTTACACAAATTTGTGCAAGCCAATTCTGCCCCTTCAGGTTTCCCATCTCCCGCGTCAAACTGTGCTTGTCAGGTTGTTTCTTTGGGGGTTGCAAGAAATTGGACATGTTGGTTCTTTGAAGGAACAATTCTGGCCTTAGTTGGACTGTGAAGGCACACCACCTTTAGGGAATAAAGATGCTTCCAAAATAAGGTCATTTGGAGTCTCACAGAGGGAGTCCTATTTTCCCCATAAATTTCCATTAGATCCTCAGGAGGTGTAACTTCTACTCGGCACTGGCCCTAAATTATTGTTGTTGAGACTCTGTTCCTCCTCTCACTCTTCCCTTTGTTAATTCACTCAGAATTTCTAAATGAACACTGACTTTTACTTGGGGATGTCCCATTAAAGTGACCTTATGGTAACTTATTTAGAAGAACCGAAGAAATATTTTAAGGTACGTCACCTATAAATTGGCACTTGTCATCCACCTCTACAAGGATCAAATCATGAGCCACTGCAGCTGCTGACCTTCAACATCCCCTGAAGGGAGACCAGGGTGGAGATCGGGAAGGAGGCACTCGGTGCTCTGGGAAAAACTGGCAGAGCAGGTCTTCCAGGTAGTTAGATATTTTCAGAAGACAATTTTATGAGCCCAATTCTTGCATCTCCTCGTATCTAGAAAAGCACTAAAATCCTTCACGGTGATGTCCACTCCTCGTGAGTAGCGGTAACCTTCATGAGACTAACAGAAATCTTCTGCAAAAAATATGTGCTTGATTGCATGTACTCCCCCTTCACCAGAATCACATCTATACTGACCTTCCCCCCTACCTCTCTGGAGCAGTTTCTCAGAGCTATCTGAAATGCTGTCTCCTGGGCTATAGGCCTCATTTTGCCCCAAATAAAACTTAACTCACAACTCTCACGTTGTGCTTTTTTTTTTTCAGTCGACAGTTATGAATACCCTCTGATTTATCGATGAATTTGGTAGATTCATACTCTTACATGCCAGGCTTCCTTAAAATGATGGCTTACTCCTATATCCAGCAAGCTGCCTTCATTTTCCACTCCTCACATTTTCCTCAAAATACTACGCGATGTCACGTGCGCCAATTCTGTCTTTTCTGAGGAACAAATTCTGATTTAAAGGCAAAATAAAAACATTGTAGTAAAATAAAACACACACGGAGCAAAAGCACAGTTTAGTTTGGTTACATACCTTTCTCAGTGTTTGAAAGCTTTCTTAAACGGGAGTTAAAAAATAATGGAAAAATAACGCTCGAAGGGCCTGTGGCTCGGACGCGTTGGTTGTTCACTAGTTGCATCCTCGTAGACGCACAGCTTGATGAGGTTTCCCAGACTGCTTGCACTTAGGTAGACCCATATAACTGGCTGTGCCAGTGGCATGTGAGCAGAGATCTAGGTCTGGCCTCTGAGTGGTGCAAACAAGCCTCTGCATCCTCTCTCTCTCAGCTGGTTGGCTGTTGAGGTACCAAGTCTCCAGTGGAGGACTCTGAGTTCCAGAGGATGCTGAGACCTCAAGGATAATGGTGCCACCAAATACAGGAAGCCTGGATCCCTGAGTTGCCCTGGGAAAAGCCACCACCTGTCCACCACCTGTACATTGTGATGTGAATGACACATGCCCTGTAGGTCTTATTCTACATACTGTATCAGATCACGGAGACTTGGGGATGTTTGTTACAGCATTCAGCCTGACCCAACTGATACAGTTTCTTCGAGATCACCCAGGCCAGAGATGAGGGACTGGAGGAAAGCACTGAAGGAAAGCCACTTTACTCCAAGCCACTCAACTTGTATGTGTACTGACTCTATTACCTACCATTCACCACTCTTTTTGACAGAAGCCTGTTTTGGTAATTCTGGTATTTTCCCATATATGATGCTAACACTCTGTACCATCAAGAAAAACGGGTGACTAATAGCCTCAAAGGAAAAATGTAAACTGTACAACCTAGAATATAAATACACTTCGTTAGCACTAGTCAGACATGGGGCTATTTATGAATGCTGGCAAAATGCGGTGACACAGATCGGTCACCATGTGCTCTGCTTAATCTTCAGGGTGGAAAATATAAGTGGGATTACCACATCACAAAAGCCTAGCAACTTGCAGATGTTCATCTCAGAATTTTCCTGAATCATTTTCCTCAGTGACATGGAAACCAAATCCTTTAAGTCCCAATTCATTTGACAGAAATGCATCTCCCTGTGTCCCTCCACCCGCATCGAGTTATTATTACTGCATGCTGGCCTTCCAGTTCATAATTTCAAGGCACTATCATCTTCCCCCTAACTTGGCATCTTGTTTACTTCATATTTCTAACTATTTGGCTACTGTTAACTCTAGTCGAAGCTGCCGCTCTTCTGGCATTGCAGATTGCTGGGTTTAAACGGTGTGTTTATGGATGCCTTGAATCTGAGGAAACCGGAGGCCTCCAGGTCTGCCTGATGTGTAAGCAGACTGTGTCCGCCATATGCTTTCCTCTCTGCGGTCTCCGTCCTGTTGGGGAACTTCACAAGAAAAGCACTGTAAAGATGTTTACCATGGGATTTTGTAATTTGCTTTTAATTTTAAGTTAATTTCCACTGACTTAGCTCACTTACAACAGCTTTAATCAGACCACCCACTGACTCCATACTGTAACAGTTGAATCTGGGTTGGGGATTACAGGGATGTATCCGTGGGGCTAGTGTGAAGAAATGTCGCACAGCCCCAAGGATGAGCTGTGAAACATGATCAGACTGGCATAGCCCAAACGGTGAAATAGTTACTGCAGTAAAATATTCAAGGTTATTCTAACAAGTTCCAGGAGATCAAATTCTTGAACAACAACAACAAAAAAAACCCAGAGTAAAGTTACGTTTTTAAAAAGTCCTAACCTGTCCACAGGAAGAGTATTTGTAGGCTGATTGAGAATTGTGAACAAAACTCTAAATTTACAATATTGCTTCTTTCACTTATACTCTCAATCCCTCTGCATAATTATATGAATGTGTGCAAGTATGTGTGTACTTTCAGGAAGTGCTGAGTACGTGTTATTTGCTGGCAAATGTGATATATTCACACACCAAAGATTTTTAAAAATTCAACTAATAAGAAGTCTTCCAACTTCTTTCAAGGATGAAACTGAGTCTGGAAAGAAACTGAAATGTCATTTTGTACCTTTGAAATGATGATGGAGTAGAGATTTTACAAGTTTACCCTTGAACATGGAGCAAGAGAAGAATAAAGCAGAATGATATGCATAGCAGACTGAAAAGCATACTTGAACGGGAAGAAATTCTCCTAGAGCTAGTCCATGAACGCAGGGTTCTTTAATAAATGGATGGATTTATGAGCAAATAAAAGCACAAACATTAGTGGAGAGCAGAAATCGAATGGCCGGACTATAGTCGTTCTTCTGTCTTACTTGTCTTCTTGTTAATGAGAAATCTTTCTTAAAATACTGAGGCACAGTGGGTTTTTGATAAGACATGACAAGTAATAGCATTAGGGTTAAGAAGATTAAAGTGAATGTTTTTCTGGAAATTCAGTATAGCTTCTGCTGTAAGTCAAAATGCCTGAAGGAGAACATCCCCTTTTAGGAGAATTATGTGCTGATTTGTGGCACAGTGCTTTAGTGGACAAATGTCCTAGGCTGGGATTCAGAATACCAGAGTTTAACTTGATTTTATACTGTTTGATTCTTTTTTTTTTTTTTTTTTTTTTTTTTGCGGTATGCGGGCCTCTCACTGTTGTGGCCTCTCCCATTGCGGAGCACAGGCTCCGGACGCGCAGGCTCAGCGGCCATGGCTCACAGGCCCAGCCGTTCTGTGGCATGTGGGATCTTCCTGGACCGGGGCACGAACCCGTGTCTCCTGCATCGGCAGGCGGACGCTCAACCACTGCGCCACCAGGGAAGCTCCTATACTGTTTGATTCTTTCATTGATTTTGTAATCTCAGGCAGCATGCTACTTGGATGCCCAGTTCCTTCATCTCCAAAGTAGAAATGAAAATCCAAACTCTCAGGGGCGATGCAAAAATGACAAATTAAATAAAATAAGGTATTGTAAACAAATTGCCTTGCTCATAATACATACGTAGTAACCATTAGTATCTTTTCCCTGTCAGTAGATGTGCTGCTAAATCTTCCGTTGACAAGAGAAATTAAAACCTGATGAGATATATTTTGATCTTTTGATGCAATCTTATTTGAAACACATGTTTTCATTTGGTTGATGGGAGATTTTATCCAAAAATGAAAGTCCTCTTTGTACAGAGGGAATATTCTAACTCATTTAGGTCTATAAGATGGGAATTTTAGTTATGTGAGTAAATTTCTTTTTCCCCCTCTCTTTAAGCCACTTGTCATCAAAAGAAAAACTGAGTTTTATCAGATGGTACACTAGGTCCCTTCCAGTTCTAACATTCTATTATTTCATGGATATGGAAATGTGTATATATACGAAGGAATGAATTAAATTCCAATAAGTATTAATCAAACATGTACTTCATGCAGGCAATTTCGCGAGGAAAAGGATTACAAAGATGAATAAAATGTAGTTCCTGCTCTCAAGGAAGTTACATGTATACAACTGAGTTCTCCACTTACAACTTGGTTGAATTCTTATGATTCATTTTTCAAAAAGTTTCTCATTAAAGTATAACCTACAGAAAAAAGGGCACAAATCAAAGCGTTACTGTCTGATGAATTATCAAAAAGTTCTGTGGTTCATGTTTTACTTATACATTTGGCATGTGAAGCTCATTTTCCCATGGAAACGTATTTCCTGTGAATGCTCCGTTAGCCTACGATACAGCTGGCATTTAGTGCTCAGAGGATTGAGGGACAGAGCGAGAATTTCTACCTTGCGGTACGCGGGCCTCTCACTGTTGTGGCCTCTCCCGTTGCGGAGCACGGGCTCCGGACGCGCAGGCTCAGCGGCCATGGCTCACAGGCCCAGCCGCTCCGCGGCATATGGGATCTTCCCGGACCGGGGCACGAACCCGCGTCCCCTGCATCGGCAGGCGGACTCTCAACCACTGCGCCACCAGGGAAGCCCTCTAACTTTGTTTTGATGGATAAACTTACACTACGTTTCAGCTGGGTTTTGGAGTCAGGTGGTTTGGGACTGAAATTGTAGCTCCTGATTTCCCTTGCTTACTTGCTGGGGGATGCTGGATCAGGTTTTTACCTATCTTATCCTTAACTAGTCTTCTTGTCTAGTACATGAATTTAACAACCTATCTCCACGATTGTTGTGGGAATAAAAATGTTAATGTCTGTAAAGTGCTTCGCATACAGTTTGGTTCCTAGGAGCCATGATAGCATCAGCAGCATCAACATCATCTTTATTTCACAGAGCCTTTGTCAGGAGGGCAGGGCTCTGTTATCCCAACCTACAGACCTTGAAGAGGGTGAGCTCTGGACCCCTAAGACGTAAACAGCCATGGAGAACGCAGTGTGGAATGGAGACCTGGGTCCCTCCAAGTGGGGCTGGGTTGAGAATTCCTGGTGGATGTAGCCTAGGTAGTTTTTCATTCTCAAGGAATGCACACAGGTTGAGGTGTGCATGTGTGTACATATGTAGATTTGATACCTTTTATTTCAGGCTATCTGCTGTTCTCTGCAGGGTAGAAGTAACCAGGGAGGTAGAGAATGAAAGACATTTTTTGTCTTGTTGATGGGATGGCAGGTGGCCTTTTTATCCTCTGACTTTCCCAACCCAGCTAACCCCCATCTCCCTCCAAGGAGCTTAAAAATCAAACTGTTCACGGTTCAACTTGCAAACACAAGCTGAAATCCCCAGATGTCATGGAAATGTGGCTGAGCTCTTTGCAGGGTATGCTTCTTGCTATTTGATTGACAGAAGGCTACACAGAAGAGAATACAGAGGAGATGAAACATGAGCCCATTTAGAGATGATTAAATCTTTGTGTGTTCTTGATTTTATCTTTAATATATATTTAAATGGAATTTGGTTTCTAAGAAAATGTTGCTGAGTTATAATTGTACAACTTACAGTGACGTGATGACCCACAATTCACACACAATCACTAGCTTTGCTTCATTTGTCCAACTACTTCTGAGTACCCCCCTCCCCTTTTCTGGATCTTGTCTCTTAACTCTTCAGCCGACTGGGTTGTCATGGAAACCACTGTGGTTTCTACCACAGTGTGATCTCTCCTCATCCTTGACCCTCTCCCCTCACCACACACACACACACACACACACACACACACACACACACAAAGTGATAAAATCTGAGTGGGCACTTAAGCTGAACCCACTCAGTCTTTCCACAGGAATGTAAAATCAACTAAGAGAGTTAAGCTTAATCTGTTGCCCCCTGGAATTGAGAAGCTGCTATCTGTCACCATTTCCTGCTATTTTGGATGAGGAAAGAAAGATGGCAAGTCTACTAAATAAGAATGGAGAGAAAAAGAAAAGGAAGAAATGGAGAGAAAATAGAATAAGAAACGAAGCTTGAGAGCCTGATTATAAGAATTCCTGAGATGCAGGTGTGCATGTGGGTCTGTGTGTGTTATGTGTGTGTGTGTGTGTATTTTATTTAATCATGTAAGATACTTGGAATCCTTATAATAAATCTCTGCTTTTAGTTCTCTATTTGAGTTGGATTTCTTTCTTTCTTTCTTTCTTTCTTTCTTTCTTTCTTTCTTTCTTTCTTTCTTTCTTTCTTTCTTTCTTTCTTTCTTTCAGTCAAAAGCAACAGAAATTTATTTCTCACAGTTCTGGAGGCTGGGAAGTCCAAGATCAAGGCACTGGAAGATTCTGTATCTGGCAAGGGCCCACTTCCTGGTTTATACATGGGTGTCCTCTCACCATGTCCTCACATGGCAGGGGACTCAGGGAGTTCTCAGGGTCTATTTCATAAGGGCACAAATCCCATTCATGGGGGCTCCATCCTCATGACTTAATCACCCCCAAGAGCCCCCACCTCCTAATACCATCACATTCAGGGTTAGGTTTCAACATATGAACTTTGCGGGGCGAACACAAACATTCAGTCCACAGCACTTGGCTTCTGTGATCCTGCTGCCTTGTTTGCATTTTAGAGTTTAGGTTGATTTTCATTCTGGTTTCAGTTTTCAGATCACTTTGTTTATTATTTTTGCCACGGATTTATAAGCTTTATTGAAATGAAAAATACAAATTGTTGTTCATTTAGTGTCTTAAATAGGTGAGTTAAACCAATAATAATTTAATTTGTTTTTAAAACTGCATTTCTGTTTTGATTTGCAATAGTTTCTGAAGATATAATTAACGTACAATAAATGCACACATCTTAAGTGAACAGCTTGATGAATTACTTCTCTAGGATCCAGCAGTTTCATTCCTAGGTATTTACTCAAGAAAAATGAAAGTATATGTCCACAAAAGTTCATAGATAAGAATGTTTAAAGCAACCTTATTCATAAGAATCCCAAACTGGAAACAACAGAATCCATCAACAGGAGAATGGATTTGAAAATCATATATCAATATAATGGAATATTTAGCAATAAAAAAGAACTTTTGATATACTCAACAACATGGATGTATCTCAAAAACATTAGGTTAAGCAAAAGAAGCCAGCTTCAAAAGGGTACATATTGAATGATTCCATTTTTATGACACCGAAATACTGGCAAAACGAATCTATGTCGATAGAAATCAGATAGTGGGGGTTGGAAGACTGACTGGGAGCAGGCACGATGGAACTTTCTGGGGGAATGGACATGTTCTATTTCTCGTTTCTGGTGGTAAGTTACACGGGCGTATACGATTGAGTTGGATTTCTGTTGCCTACAGTAGATGTCCTCCTTCTAAATTGCCCCCAAGTTTACCAGGCTTCTCAGGCTGGCCCTTTTGCCAATGCCCCACACTAACTGTCCTAAAATAAAAATTTTAAAAACAATCAGTCTGTCTTTTGAGAAGGGGTGAGGGTAACCTCTTTCTTTTGCTTTACAGCATTTGGAAGTTATAAAGCCTTCGTCTCTCTGAAGCTGGGGCCCAAGCAGGAGAAACAAAACTTCAGGGGTAGAGGGGAGTGTAAACTTAGAATCCAGTCCTCCCTAAAATCTTCCTTAAGGGGCAAAAGGTGGGGACAAGACTGATATAGTAGAGGGAATGAAGCAGTAAGCACAGCAACCACTAAGAAGAGAAGAGGAAAATGAGGGTCACTGTGCTGCAGCCAGAGCAAGTAGGACGGGTCGACATATGCAAGAAATTCAACAGCAATCTTCATTTACTCAGTGCCACAAGCAGGAACACAATACTAGGCTCTGAGAACACTGAAACACGATGTCTTCCTTCAAGGTACTATGTTTGCCACAACTTCTGAATCCACTGGAAAACACCTGTATGAGTGTTTCAGAACATAAAATATACACTGGATGCAGGTAAAGTTTCCAGGCCATTACTTACTGAGCTTTTCCCAGCATACCTGACACTGTCTTAAGCACCATAAAAGTGTAGGGTAGGTAAAACCGTTCACCACAAGATGCTTCAGGGAAGGGGGTTTGCTCCCTAAGGGAGAGTATTTTAAAATACACAACCAGCAAAACACTTGTTGAGCCTGGGATGGCAGGGAAAGCTGACATGGTAAAATGCCATGTGAGTCCTTCAATATGCAATTTTCTAAGAACAATTATCTCAGAAAGGTGCAGAATTAATTATGTTCTCTTATTACACAAGAGTGTGTTAGCAGATGCACACCTACACACAGGCTACTCTTGAAGAGCTAAGTATCTGGGCTGTCAGATATGATTTTTAAAATTATTACTATTCAGTAAATCATTTTCAAGAAAATTGCTTCCAGGCAGCCCAATCTTATTTGAGACTGAAATGGGGACTAAATTTAAACCAAGTTCCTCCTTTGGAAATCACTCTCTTTTCACTATAATCTTGAAAAAAATTGTAATATAGTCACATAGGAAGCAAGAGATATTGGAAAATCACAGACTTCACTTGAAAGACCCATTCAGGTTTGTTTTTATCTAAGGGAAGAAGCAAGGAGTCGCACCTCATGGATACAGTACAGCTTAATTATAGAAGAAATTGTCTAGTGCCAAGAGGTTCAAGTGAACATAACTCAAATAGGGCCTGGGAATCAGATGCTTTTTCCAATGACATTTGCATTTGAGATAGGGCTGCCTTCTGAAAACATAAAACTGGAGATAGGGCTGCCTTCTGAAAACATAAAACTGAAAACATAAAACTGAAAACATAAAGATTCACCTTTGCATATTAAAGACTTATGGTCCATACCCAAATAGAAATATAAATTCATATTCAGATTCCACTGAGGCTAATGCTGATTAAGAAATATGAGACATGCTTGACCATCATATATACTACAGACCTTATACCTAGTTACCTAAGTTTACCACTTAGGGCAACAGACCTGTGTATTACATTCTGATCAAATATTTTATAACCATAGATAAGCTGCTCTACCAGACCCTGGAGTTTTCCACGTGCTCGCTTCATCCAAAAAATTTGTGGCCTCATGCCCTGGGCAATAAAAGTGAGGTGAATAACAGTTCAGAATTATTTGATGTTTAAAAGTTCTCTACTTTCTGGGGGTATTAGTGTTGTAACAGTTAATCTATGTCTATAGAAAATATATGTGTTACCTTGGATTTGAAGGTAGATCTTTTTTTTTTTTTTTTCCATCTTAACACCTGCTATACCAAACCACTTGGAGAAATTATATTACCTACATAGCAAGAGGTTTTTCCCCCTATTTTTCAGCTTAAATTCCTCCTATGGCTTTTGAAACCTTCTTGTCCTGAACTTATGGGAGCTGAAAAATTGCTGTTTTGCAATTTAGCTGTTCTTTTAATTTGTTCTTTCAAATCCTACTATTGACACTCTCTTTGCTTTTGTTACTTCTAAGATATATAATTCTAAAGTCCCATAACTTTTCATTTTAGACTCCATTTACTGGCTATATAGGCTGCTCTCTTTAGGACTTAATTCATTTTCTCAAAATTTCACATAGGTTCCAGGTCCCAAAGTAAGATTTTTGACATTTATTCATTCAAGTATCAAATATATATTAAATGTTGATTCTGCACCATGCTCTGATTTAGGCACTGAGGATATATATAGAACAAGACAAAGCCTGAATAAAATAGACATTCTGGCAGGAGAAACTGACAATGAACATGAAAACATACATTTTAAAGTAACTGAGATCTTGTTAAACGCTATGAAAAAGATAAACAAGGTGATGTGACAGAGGATAACTGGGAGAGGCAAACTCCAGGGCAGGCAGTCAGGTAAGGTCAGGGGAGTAGCACTGGAGAAAGAGAAAATAGCAATGCAAAGGCCCTGAGGCATGAGAGGCAGGCAGGCACCTGGCATGTGTAAGGAAGGGAAAGCAGGCCAGTTTGCTGGAATGCAATGCTGGACACGAGTTGATATCTGATGTATCAGATAAGTTTGAACGACAGGCAGGAGTTGGAATGCAGAGAATCTTGAAAGTTATGGTGAGAAGTCTGGATTTTATTAACAGTTCATGAGGATCCATTGAAATACTTTAAGCAACAGAATGACATGTTCCAATTTATATTTTGAAAAGGTTTCTCCTGTAGACTTGAGGAAATAGGGTGGGTAAGGGTTTAAGAAAAGAGGCAAGGATGGGTGCAAGCAATCTACACAGGGGATGCTCCCACATCCCACAAGGCCACTCCTTCAAGGTACAGAAAGAAAAAAAAACATTTGACAAAATTCTACATGCACTTATGATAAAAACTCTAGAAAAAGTAGATATAGAGGGAATGCACCTCAACATCATAAAGGCCATATATGACAAACATACAGCTAACATCATACTCAATGGTGAAAAGCTGAAAGCTTTTCCTCTAAAATAAACAAGAAGATAAGAATCCCCAATCTCCTCTTTTATTCAACATAGTATCGGAAGTCCTAGCTATAGCAATTAGGCAAGAAAAAGAAAAAAGTCATCCAAATTAAAGAAGAAGAAGTAAAACTGTCACTATTTACAGATGATATGATAGTATGTATGCATATATTTACAGATATACGATACTGCATATAGAACCCTCCCAAAAAAACTATTAGAACTAATTGAAGTTGCAGGATACAAAATTAATATCCAGAAATCTATTGTGTTTCTACACATTAATAACAAACTATCAGAAAGAGAAATAAAGAAAACAATCCCATTTATAATTTCAACAAAGAGAACAAAATATTTAGGAATACATTTAACCAAGGAGGCAAAGGACCTGTATTCTGAAAACTATAAGACATTGAGGAAAGAAATTGAACATGACACAAACAAATGGAAAATTATACATGCTTATGGATTGGAAGAATCAATATCGTTAAAATATTCATACTACATAAAGCAATCTGCACATTCAATGCAATCCCTACAGAATACTAATGGCATTTTTCACAAAACTAGAACAAATAATCCCCCAAGTTTTTTGGAACCACAAAAGACCACAAATAACCAAAGTAATTTTGAGAAAGAAGAACAAATCTGAAGGTATCAGGATCCTAAATTTGAAACTATGCTACAGAGCTAGTAATCAGAGAGTATGGTACTGGCACAAAAACAGATACGAAACTCAATGGCATAGAAGAGAGAGCTGAGAGATAAACCCACACTTATATCGTCAGTTAATCTATGACAAAGGAGGCAAGATTATTCAATGCAGAAAAAGTCTCTTTGATAAATGGTGTTGGGGAAACTGGACAGCTACTTGTAAAGGAATGAAATTGAACCACTTTCTCATGCCATATACAAAAATAAACTCAAAATGGACTAAAGGTTTAAATGTAAGACCTGAAACCATAAAACTCCTGGAAGAAAACATAGGCAGGAACTTCTTTGACATTGGTCTTAGCAATATTTTTTTGGCTATGACTCCTCAGGTAGAGGAAACAAAAGCAAAAATAAACAAATGGGACTACATCATACTACGAAGCTTTTACACGGGAAGGAAACTACCAACAAAACAAAAAGGCAGCCTACTGAATGGGAGAAGGTATTTGTAAATGATATATCCAATCAGTGGTTGATACCAAAATATACAAAGAACTCATACAACTCAGTATCAAAAAACCAGATAACCCAATTAAAAAATGGGCAGAAGACCTAAATAGACATTTTTCCGAAGAAGACATACAGATGGTCAACAGGCACATGAAAAGATGCTCAATATCACTAATCATCAAGGAAATGTAAATGAGCTATCACCTCACACCTTTAAGTACGGTTATCACAAAAGGGACAATAAATAACAGGTGCTGGCAAGGATGTTGGGAAAAGAGAACCCTCGTGTGCTATTGGTGGAAATGTAAATTAATGTAGCCACTACAGAAAGCAGTGTGGAAGTTCCTCAAAAAACTTAAAATAGAAATACCATATGATCCAACAATTCCAATTCTGAGTAGTTATCTGAAGAAAATGAAAACACTAATTTGAAAAGATGTATGCACTCCCATGTTCACTGCAGCACTACTTACTATAACCAAGACATGGAAACAGTCTAGGTATCCATCGATATATGAATGGATAAAGAAGATGTGGTATACTATACAACACAATATTACTCAGCCATAAAAATAATAAAATCCTGGCACTTGCAGCAGCATGGATGAACCTGGAGAGTATTATGCTAAGAGAAATAAGTCAGACAGAGAAAATCATGTACTGTATGATTTCACTTATATGTGGAATCTAAAAGACAAAAGAACAAACAAAACAGAAACAAACTGGCGATTGTCAGAGGGGAGAGGGTTGGGGGGTGGAATGAAATAGGTGAAGGGGATTAAGAGGTAAAAAATTCTGACTAGTGAAAAAAAAAACTGGCTACAAAATAAATAAGTCACAGGGATGTAACATACACATAGGGAATACAGTCAATAATATTGTAACAACTTTGTATGGTGCTAGATGGCAACTGGATTTATTGTGGTGATCATTTTATAAGATCTAAAAATATTGAATCACTATGTTGTACATCTTAATCTAATCTAATATTGTTTGTTAATTATAACTCAATTTAAAGAAAAAGAATAGAGACAGGGAGAACCATTACATCACTTCTCTTTTGTCATGGTCAGGGAGATATGTCTCAGTACCTACCTGCCCACCCTCCCACCCCATACACACCCCACAGGCTAGTGAGAGCAAGTTGACTCTCCCATTAGCATGTAACTTTTACATTTAATTATGTTTAATATATAGGTGTTATCTGATGTATATGACCACTCTGGAAAGTTTTCCATTAATTATGTCTATAAATGTGCTTGTTTCACTCGAGAGTCAAGACTGGAGTGCGTAGTTTTGTAACTACACTATTGAAATATGGTGCTTGGTGTGTAGAGAGAGTGTGTGTTGATGGGGGGTTCGGGGTACTGTGATGAAGCTTGAGGTTCTGAGCAGCTATGGGTCAGCACTATAAATCACCCACGTACCATCTAATACATCAAAACTGGAGGAAAGCTGCTAAAAGTGGGTGCTCCTCACAGGCTCCCTTGTCTCTGTTCAGGAACCTTCTCTGAAATTTGGTGTAACCTCTTGTGCTGTAGTGGAGGTGGCATTTCAAAGACCTTCACCCAGAGGCCACTGACACTCAGGAACCTAGGGAAATATCTCTCTCGTTACTAAAGGGTGGGGAGAGTGAAGGAGGAGACTTTATTTTTTATGCTGATCAGAGTATATAAAAATAATGGAACACTAAGGGAAAAAATGAGGTAACCAACACACTTAAACTGTAATAGGTTTCCAATCAAAAAATGGGCAGAAGACCTAAATAGACATTTCTCCAAAGACATACTGATGGCCAATAGGCACATGAAAAGATACTCAACATTGCTAATTATTAGAGAAATGCACATCAAAACTACAAAGAGGTTTTACCTCACACTGGTCAGAATGGCTATCATCAAAAAGCCTACAAATAATAAATGCTGGAGAGGGTGTGGAGAAAATGGAACCCTCCTACACTGTTGGTGGGAATGTAAATTGGTGCAGCCACTGTGGAGAACAGTAGGGAGGTTCCTTTAAAAACAGAGTTGCAATACAGTTCAGCTATCCCACTCCTGGGAATATATCCGGAAAGGATGAAAACTCTAACTCAAAAAAATACATGCACCCCAATGTTTATAGCGGTACTATTTACAATAGCCAAGACATGGAAGCAACCTAAATGTCCATCAACAGAAAAATGGATAAAGAAGATGTGGTACATATACACAATGGAATATTACTCAGCCATAAAAAAGAACGAAATAATGCCATTTGCAGCAACATGGATGAACTTAGAGATTATCATACTAAATGAAGTAAATTAGATAAAGACAAATATCATATGAAATCATTTGTATGTGGAATCTAAAAAATGATACAAATGAATTTATTTACAAAATAGAAACAGACTCACAGACACAGAAAACAAACTATGGTTACCAAAGGGGAAAGGGAGGAGGGATAAATTAGGGGTTTGGGATTAACATATACACACTATTATATACAAAATAGATAAAGAAGGCCTACTGTAGAGCACAGGGAACTATACTCAATATTTTGTACATAACCTATAATGGAAAATAATCTGAAAAAGAATGCATATATAAATGTATAACTGAATCACTTTGCTATATACTTGAAACACTGTAAATCAACTATACTTCAGTAAAAAAAATGACAAAAAAAAGTTAATAGGTTTCATCGAGTAACCCCTGTTAAGGTAAAACCGGAGAATTTATCACCTTTTTCCGACAACCATTGCCATTTGCTGCTTCAAAACCTCACCACCAAGTCAGAGTCCACAATGTGCAAACCCAGAACATATCTACACATAGCCATAGCAATAGCTGATCTCCAGTGTTTTAGCACTATTAATGTTTGAAAACATATTTTAGATACTCTTCCATCACTATTTATCTCAAATTCAAAATTCTTATGTTAAGGCAAACTAAATTTCACAACCAACAACAGATGGGTCTGTGCTAAAATCAATTTTATAGGGTTTACCATGAGAAGCTGTGAAGCAAATTTCTTAGCATCTCCATAAACAGAAATAGCTAAATTAATCTATGTCATTATTGGGGTCATCCAGGAGATATAAATAAGGGCAAACACAGAGAATACACTGAGTGCATAAAACTCCTAATTAGCATGAGATCGAAACAGTACTAGCTAGCCTTTTCACAAACTTAGAAAATATTTTACACATTTTAATTAGTTTTCCTGTGGGAATTGGATGAGCTGCTATTCTAAAGTTACGTAATTTATCAGAGTTCTAGAGTCACAGCTTACTCTTACATGCACACCTTTTGACTATTTCTTAAAATGCTTCTTTGGTCTTTATTTCAAATGGGTTTTTATTTTATTTTATTTCAAAATGGGTTGATGATCAGTCTCCTCTTTATCCAGATGTTCTGGTAACGTTCTGTCACCTGATAGTTTATAAGCTACTTGGGATAGAAGGTGATATTCAGAAGGGAAAATTAGAAAGACACAAGGCAATCAAACAGAGAGAGTTAAGCTAATATGTGTCAGAAACAATGGGGAATTTGTGGATGAAGGGAGAGGATGAAGAGAGGAGAGGAGGTGAGAGCAAGAATAAAGGGCTGAACAATGGGGCAGGGAGGCCACAGGAGTTTTAAGATTAAGGATATAGAGTGAAGTCACATTTATACTGTTTGCATTTCCATCATGCAAATGTTCCTCCTTCTAGAACTCATTGACCAACCTTTCACACAGGCTTCAACCCATCAGAAACCCTGTGTGATTGGATAGTTTTGTTTGCACATGTGTGGGAATTAAGGAGGGGGCTGGGTTCCACACTGGTCTTACACCAGAGTTGCAGAGCAGAGAGTAGGAATCCATGACCATAGGTAATCGTCAGAATAGAAGCTCCCCCCAAAGTCATAGTATCCTTGGAAACAGCACAAGACTTCTCCCCCGGGGTATGAAATTATGGGTCAGGGTGGTCCAAATTTACCTTTAGAAGGTATAGCACCCCAGGATCTTGGATATACTGTAAATAGAACTTCTGAGTGATACAAGATGAGGAAACACAAAATATAAAACGATAAGGGTCTCAGAGGTAAGTGCCAGTTCCCATTAGCCCTTAAAGTGTAACTTAGAAGGAGTCCTCTGTAAAGAAGCAAGACTTTTGGTTTCAGCCACAATGAAAGAGCTTATATTGAACTAAAAAATAATTATAAATCTGGACAAAATATATAAAATAACTGTTTGAAAGCACTGGAGAGCAAGCAACGTACGTCAGACTTGAAGGGCTGTGTTGCCTGGGAAAAGGGAAGTCCATCAGGGTGAGGACCATGTTTATCCAGGTGTTTTCCTGAGAGAATCGGCTGTTTCAGCGTGAGGTGTAAGAGAAAGGAACAGTCTTCCTGGACGAGGATGTTTAGGTGTACCAAACCACCTGGGATTTGATGAATAAACCCCAGAGAGGAGGGAACTACATCAATGGGGGCCCTTGAGGCATCAGCCAGCTCCCCATTTGAGCCTACACAGGGTGGTGCTCCAAGAAACCAGATGATTTCCATAACCATGTGATGCTCAGGAGATGCAGGCTGGAATTCAAGGCCTGCCAAATTGGAGGAGCCTTGGTGAACATCCAAGGATTTTAGCTGAGATCCTGAAAAAAATCATGTCTTACTTAGGAGTGAGAGCTATAGCACCAGAGTAAGGGCAAAACTGAAACAGATCAGCCTAACAAAGATGAAGAGGAACGGTGAGCAGGATGAAAGTGATTTGCTGGTACTCTATCTGCCTGCCAAGAGAAACTATAACCCTATCTGGAGGGAAATAAGGTGAACACTTTTTCATAAACAACATCTACAATGAAGCAAAATCATGATATCTGTTAAAAAGAGGGGTGGGGGCCAAATAACCAAAAAGAAAACAAACAAAAAAAACCACACACAAGAGAAATAACAGATAACGAAAATAGTCTCATTGGCAATTCAGACATTGGAGTTTTAAAATCACTATGATTAATGTTTCAGCAAAGAGAAGAAGAAGATAAAAAATGGATTAAAGGTAAGAATCCTTAAAAGTAACCAACTAAGAAGAAACTAGGGGTTGAGATCCCATATTTTCCATTTGTCTATGCTGAGGAATGGTGGCTCTTCCTCTCTTCCCTCATTTCTTTTTCCCTTTTTGGTGGCTTCGATGCCCTAACTCACCTCCACTCTTCAAAAATAGTTGTCACATTACACTGTCGTGGAGAGCACAAAAGGCAACTTTAGTCGTAGACCTCGATTTATTGAAAGGGAAGACAAGATGAGTGTCTTCAAGAAGAAGAGACAACAGGGGACTTCCCTGGTGGCGCAGCGGTTAAGAATCCGCCTGCTAATGCAGGGGACACGGGTTTGAGCCTTGGTCCGGGAAGATCTCACATGCCGCGGAGCAACTAAGCCCATGAGCCACAACTACTGAGCCCATGTGCTGCAACCACTGAAGCTGGCGCGCCTAGAGCCCGTGCTCCACAACAAGAGAAGCCACCGCAACGAGAAGCCCGTGCACCGCAGCGAAGAGTTGCCCCCGCTCGGCACAACTAGAGAAAGCCCGTGCGCAGCAACGAAAACCCAACGCAGCCAAAAATAAATAAGTAAATAAATAAGAGACAACATAACTATGAGTTTACAGATTTTAAAATGACAGACCCTCGTGCCCATACTCTGTCCCTGCCACCTACAAGTTTGTGTGACCTCACACACGTTACTTAACCATTCTGCATCTGCCTCCTGTCCTGTAAAACCTAGTTGACACTCACCTTCAACCGTGGCTTTAAGCACTAAATGAGATGTTTTACACAGGCAGAGTATTTAGCACAAGTAAGTTTGCAATAAATATCGATACCTCCTCTGCTGCTTGTCATCACCAATGGAGAGAAGCACACATTCAAGAGTGGTAATCTTGAACGTCAGAAAGGGATACCATTTACATACTGTCTGCCATTTGATATCCTCCACCAAGATGAAGTCATACGCAATTTGGGTTCATTCTTTACCTTTCAAGTGGAGGATACTGATGACGAACAAAATGTCCCCACAAGACAAGAGCTTCGTTTCTTAAACCCTTAGGGAAAAAATCGAGTATAGCAGATATCTGGGGCAGCTCAAGGCAGCAGATCAAGGCTTCTGTTCATAGAGAATGCTCTGCGTACGTGCTCTGGTTTGCCTTTCAACAATCATCCCTATTAAATCATTGGTCTCTCTGACACATCTAATGAAGTCATGTTCATGAGCAGCTTAATCATGGGATGCAGTTTGGTACATATTTTGACAGGAAAGCTGTTTGTATAAACTGAAACATGCGGCAAATATATAATTTCAGAAAATGTTCATTATGCTTTCAGCGTGACAATCTTTGGCTTGAATCCTTCCGTGCATTTTTAGTCATTTTAAGATAGGCTGTTTTGAGTACCGGTTAACAAATAAAAAGATATTCTTAAGCAAAATGTATGTCAAGCCAGTGGAGTAGTGAATAATTACACACACAGCAAACTCTGCACCACATACTCTATCCAGAAATCTTTCAGTTCGGGAGAAGTCACACATCTCTAGCTGAATATTATATGTCCCTGAAATTGATTCTGGCTATAAGCACATGAAAATAAAAAAGAAAGAAACTGAATTAAGAGAAGTCATCCGTAAATAATACTTTCCTAAAATGTTGATAACAAGCTCCAGGTTTGACTTGTAGCTAATTATCTAACTGCTCAATTAGTAACTGAACAGTCCTACCTTATCTGCTCAGAGACTTTTTGAAGTGAGGTCAGGACATGTGCCTTTCCTGTTATAAATGATCTCCAGGCCCCGTGTGTTTGGGTCTCAGCACTAATTAGAAGCGAGACTTACATCACTCTCGTGACCTTCTCGAAGGTTGTATGTGAGGTCATGCTGAATGTCTTCCACAAATTTGTGAGCGTATTCTGGGTAAAGGTCCAGCACTTCAAAGAGTCCTTTGAGGATGATGCACTGGAGATCACAGTAGGTTAGCGCCTTCACATCCGCATTGGTCTTGATCACTTGGTCCTTAATTGATAGATTGGCTCCAATTAAATCTCCTTTCCCTTGAAACAGTGAAAAAAAGAGACATGTAGCTTTAATGAAAAGCAAGCTTGGGACTGGTAACTTTGTTTGATTTACAGGCTTCATTTCTCTGAAATTACACTGAAAGAGAAGAGGAACCTTTATCTGGGGCAGGGTTTCTCAGCCTCAGCAGGGTTGAGATTTGGGGCCTCATCATTCTCTGCTGGCAGGGGGAGCATTCCGTACGGGGTAGAATGTTTAGTAGCATCTCACATCATCCACCCCCAGAGATGACACCCAAAATATCTGCAGGCATTGCCTAATGTGCCTTGGCAATCGAAATTGTCCCCCGTTGAGAAAACTGGTCTAGAGAATAAAGCCTAGGAGCCCGAGAATTAGGAATTGTAGGTCATACATGAGCTCCAGACAGGTCCCTCACAGGATCTGGTAAATGACTTTAGACAAAGCAGTTGACATTTTTCGTCACCGTTGCTTTAACCATTCAAGGGAAATAATAATGGCTCAGTTTTTCTGACTGTAAAAATGCTCCAGGATTCTGAGGTTTAGACCATCAAGAGGTATATTAATCATTTTGATTCTAGCACTTTGGACAAGAATATAAGTATCACCATCTAATATACTTGGGTTGTTTTATTTATCTCTGAACATGTCTACAAGACAGGAGGCGGGGCATGGAGGAGGAGAGTTGAGAGGCAGAGGCAACTACTGGGCATTACAGACCATGAAATCTACTACATAGAAATGTAAAATACAAGTCATAGTTTTAATGCTCTGTGACAGTGTAAAAATCCCATTTTCTCCAGCAACAAAGAAAGTGAATAAATAAAAACTATGAGCTCTTCCACTGTGGGGAGAGATGATCTAACACTACTTTATTCACATTTTCTGTGTCCCACCCCACAGCCAGCACCGCTGATCTTTCTTAACACCTCTGTCGATCCGTCTTAGGCTACACTTCACCTGTCTGGGAACTAGCTTACTTCCTCGAGTTTGCTGATTAGATAATATTGGACAAGTTATTTGAATCTTTAAAATCTTAAAATTGATTCAAATCAGTTTAACCTGGCAGGAGGGTGAGCATAATTGTAATTACTAACAAAGAGCTGATTGCAGCTTCTGTTTTATTTTAGACAGAGCCATTCATTCACTCAGCGTCCATGTGAGAAATCTGCAAGAAAATCCATTCAATTCTCAGACAGACTCAGGTTAAAAGCTGAGGTAATATGACCAAGTTCACAAAGGATGCTGGCATTGGATTCAAGGCTCCAACTTAGGAGTTTCTACTTCGTCTTTGCTTTGTCCTCAAATATCATCATGCCTATAACTAAATAAAATAACTTTTATTTATTTATATATTTTTATGGCCGCTTTGTTTCATTTCACAGGGAACCAACAACCACTAATTGACCAACCAAAAACCACCAAGCAAATAATATCTTTGGAATGTTATAGAACAAATTGTCCCGTCCATTCTTCATTCAATTAATTTTTTTAACTTTGAAACTTTTATTTTTTTACTGTGCCCAGAATTTCTGGAAGCAAAGTCTCTGGCATGCAACAGGCTTCCATAAAAGTCTGTTTTATTGAATTTGACAGTAAAATGAGATGTGCCACATCAACCATGAATACCTGAGATATTCATAAATATTTGTGCCAGATCAAAACATTTTAAATTATTCTAGGTGTTACCTTTGAATTAAAACCTTGAAATTGAGCCCCTTTGGCAGAAGAAACAAATCTATATTTATAGACACTAAGACAAGAAACAGCCACATAGTGTTGAAGAACTCAAGTTTGATTTACTGTTGTCACCAATCCTGCTAAACTTGGAAATTGTTTTTCTTGCATGTTTTCTTAGAAATCTAAATTGCCGCTCAAAAACTCAAAGTTGGATACTGATGCAAGACGTAAATATAGCCAGGATGGACTGAATACAGCAGATTTTCAAATTTGTATATCTGAGGAGAATTTACCACGAGGCACCATGTTGCCGCGGTGAGAATTCACATATTCTGTGAAGCAACTGGTGTTTGGAAAAACGTTAGGGTCGTCATACTTTCATACCTGGTGATTTTGGCCACAATCACCCCAGCATCTTGCTAAACTTGGCATCCTAGAAAGAATTCTAGTTTATTTATTTATTCAATGGATAATTATGGACCACTGACATGTGTGCCAGACCTCAGATGGAGCCCTGATCATCACCTTCACTCATTTTACGATTTTGTGGATTACTCCCTACCTAGATTTAGAGCCTATATCTAAGTTTCTTAATTACACTGGGTTTCAGTATCTTTATTTCTAAAAGAAAAGAAGACATTCATGATCCCTTAGAGTCTCTATTATTCAAAATTCCATTACTGATACTTGCTAATCATTATTCTTCCATTGGGCAAAAAAACGTTGATGGGATGCATGTGCAAACCATCCTGGTTAGAGCTATAACTTATGTTTAATTATAATTAGGCAGACTAATGCCATCTGTGAAGAGTGCATTTATCTGTGCTTTGTCATCTTCTTTTAAACCACAATGAAGAAAGTGTTCAATTACCAGGACATGAAATGAATGTGTATAAGGCAGACAAATTCTATCCCTGGAAAAATCCCTGCCTCTGTGTCAACTGCCTCCCCGAAAAGCATCAGATTAAGAACGCCTTCAAGAATTGATAGGACGACGGGATTGTTTGAATAAATTATGGCTTGACAGCTGTTTGGTGATACTTTTCCCCTATGACATTATGTATTAATTATTTTGTTGGCAGAGTGAACATGTACTAAATATCTATATTTTAAGCCATGTGCTTAAGTTTATCAAAGTCAGTATTGATTTAAATTGGCCCATAAGATAATATTACCGTAGGGGAAGTAAAATAGTCAGTCTCCGTTGAAATGATGCTAACCACAGAGAGAAAATATTACTAATGTATTATCTTTGGGTTTAGTCCCAATATAACATAGGCGTGTTTCGAATGGTCATGTGCATTTTTGAGAGATATATGGTAGCAGCAAAGATGGGAAAACGTTAATTACGGGAAGCTCAATTTATGTAGGAAATGCGGGCCAGAAGCACAAGGCAATGAACTAAGTCTTTTAGTTGTTAGTAGAATTTTTTTAACATAAGAAATCCGGGGGCTTCCCTGGTGGCACAGTGGTTGAGAGTCGGCCTGCCGATGCAGGGGACACGGGTTCGTGCCCCAGTCCGGGAAGATCCCACATGCCACGGAGCGGCTGGGCCCGTGAGCCATGGCCGCTGAGCCTGCGCGTCCGGAGTCTGTGCTCCGCAACGGGAGAGGGCACAACAGTGAGAGGCCCGCATAACGCAAAATAAATAAATAAAATAAAATAAGAAAATCCGATGGAATTGTGTATTACAAACAATAGTATTTACATACAAGCCACCAAATTTGTACCTATCGTGACATAGTATCAGGGATGATGCCTTCGTATTCCATTCCTAGAACTGTTGCTAGTTACCAAATTTAAAAATTCACCACCATTATGGAAAAACCCACATTATATACATGTAAAAATAGTGCATTAATTTGCTTACATGTATATCAAACCATAAGCTGCTAGAAAAATAACTAAATACCCTTTAATTTAATTTATTTTATTTTAAATTAAATTTTATGGGAGTATAGTTAATTTACAATGTTGTGTTAGTTTCTGCTGTATGGAAGAGTGAATCAGTTATACATATACATATATCCACTCTTTAGATTCTATTCCCATATAGGTCATCACAGAGTATTGAGTACAGTTCCCCGTGCTATACAGTAGGTTATTAGTTATCTATTTTATATATAGTAGTGTGTATATGTCAATCCCAATCTCCCAATTTATCCCTCCACCACCTTTCCCCCTTGGTAACCATAAATTTACTTTCTACATCTGTGACTCTATTTCTGTTTTGTAAATAAGTTCATTTGTACCATTTTTTGAGTTTCCGCATATAAGTGATATCATATATTTGTCTTTGTCTGACTTACTTCAATCAGTATGACAATCTCTAGGTCCATCCATGTCGCTGTAAATGGCACTAAATGCCCTTTTAAAAGCAGACTGTGCCAATGGACAGGCTATAAAACTGATAGTGGTACTAAGGAAGCCCACAGGTAAAGAAAGGTTTTTGAAGCAAATTTAGAAATGATTGTCACTTTTAATTTTGAATAAAAAATGATAGAATGACTGATCTTTAACTTCGTAGAGTTGAGAAGTGGGCAGGAAGAGTGTTAAATTCTCCTCTTGAAAAACACACACGTACAGAGTCTCACTCTCCCACTGATAATGAGCTGGCCACACTGAGGATAAATACACTCTTTTCGTTGCTCTTCCATGCCTTTCTATTAAGGAGAAAAACATCAGGGGGTGAATCAAGAACTGAGCCCAAACTTTGGAAGCCAAGCCCTACCGTTCCTCTGGGATGTGGTAAACTGAAGTCAATTGGAAGCAATGGAAAGCATTCTTCCATTTGGTATTTTACCCCTCGCTGCCCCCATCTCTGCACCTCTAACTGGGGATAATCATAGCAACCTAATAGGGTTGCAAGATTTGAACTGGATAATGGACATACAACACCCAGCTCACATTAGGGAATCAATCAATATTAGTTCTCTTCTCTCTTCCCAAATGTAACCTATCTTGAAGCTTACTAGCTAAAATCCAGAGACTGCAGACTTAACAATGATCATATAGAATAAAAGGCATTGTTCAGAGGTGGAAAGGACACTGGATGCAGAGTCTGAAGACCTACGTTAGCTTTGACTTCGGAAAAATGAGAAAATACCTCTCTTATCTGTCTCTTTGTGTTAGGAAAATGTAACTAAGGTCCTACATGTGAAAATACTTTGTAAAGGGTTGGGTTGTCCACAGATATTAGGTTCTTAAATATGAAAATTAAAAATAAATGAAAAGTGCTGCATTAGTCACTTTTAATTAACACAAATTCTAAACATTATCATTCTACACTGGTGTTCAAAATATATCGTTTAGACCAGTACCTAATTTATTCGTAGGCCCTCAAGAAATAATAGTTGAATAAATAAATGAACAAACAGATAAAGAAACAAATGAAAGTGATTTTTAAAAGAGATACACATAAAATTGCAGATAGCAATTTTTCTACATTAACCCTGCATGTCACCTTTTCTCAGCTGACATTTACATTTCAATGAACACCAATTATGTCTTAATAGTTGGAGTCAACTTTGTGGTACAAAATATTCACAAATTGTCCTATGAATTTTTGAGGGAGTGAAAAGAGCCTATCATCACCTTGACAGAATTGAGTTAATGATTGCTATGATTGCTACGAGAGCTTATTCTCAAAACGAAATCATTTTTTGTTCAATTTCTAGCACAGATAAAACAATTTTCAATGTTCTTCTCTGAATTGATTCTCCACAAAAAGGCAGAAATGCCCTCTGAAAACTGACCAGCTGTCTCACCAAGAGGCAGACTATATCATAATTTATAATCTGGCTTTAGGAATCAGAAAGAACTGTGTTCATTCTCTTGCTATGTTATTTGGGACAAATTAAGTTAACTAAGATACTATATATTCACTTGTAAAGTAGGGATAATATTTATACCACTGGATTTTTAAAAAGAATCAAAACATGTGTTGGATATAACACTTAGCACAGTGTAAACTCAATATATGGCATAACAATTAATTAATAATAAAAACTAATAATTTGGCAAATTAAAACCATATCTGAATCCACATATTCATCCCTGATTTTCCTTCTCTCAATCACAGTTTTTCCCCCCATTTCATCTCCTTAATTTATGCTCCAGAGTAAAATTTCATGAAGCTTTTCAACTCAGACATACCAAGAATCGCCAGCACCATGCTGTCTTTAAGAACTTCCATGGAGCCCGAGCATACAAAGTAGATAGCCTGCAAAGCATCTCCCTGACGCAGCAGATACTCCCCTGGAGCACAGAAGGAGGTTTTGATGTGTAGGGACAGAGACCTGAGGCAGCCCCGGCTGGCACACTCAAAAAGGGACAACTGTAAGATTTCCTTGTTCAGGTGCATGGTGATGTCAGAACGAAGCTCATCTGGAAAGTCTTTCAAAAGCTGTCAGAGAAGATGAAAGAGGGAAGCAAGTTGGGGTCAGTCTTGCATAATCGATTGACTATAAGACCACAGGAAGTTTTTCCCACTGTTTGACCAGCCACAGTACAGAAGAGGAAATATACATATGAATAATCCTGGAGAGATTTTTCCATTACTGTGACCCTGGTTGTGTGCTCCTAAATAATCAGCTGTTAATAAGTCTAGAGAAATAGAATAAATTAATAAAAGACTCTAGAATGGAACATATAGTTCCTTGTGACTTGCTTTTCACAAAGATGCCTACTCAGGACAGAAGATATGGAATTTGGATCTTTTAGTGTTTCCTCTGCTGTCATGACCATCTGAAGAGAGGAAAAAACAAATAATTACTTAAAAATATTGATGACTAGTTTCGTTGGGGGGTTGGTGGAATGGTTGCTTGATTTGTAGGATACCTTTTCTACAGTGGTGGTCTGCGGTGTTTCTGGATGTCCAAAGATAACATGTTTGCTGAAAAGCCTTTTTTTTTTTTACTTTGTTGCTTTTAAAGGTAAACATTAACTTGATTAATCTAATATTCCATGATTCCATCATTCAACTGTCATAAGAATTGGTTCCTTCAAAGAGGGTCAATGAGAATGAAAATAAGTCTGCCCGATTGACCAAAGTAGCAAGTTACTGTAAAACACAGGCCAATCCAAAGTGACATTGTAAAAACATAAGCCAGAGCAGATGAAAGAAGGTGTATTGAGGTCATGAGAGATTAAAAATAAAGAGATAAAGAAGGTGGTAGGTGTGTATTTCCCTTTTGAGACCTGCATTAGAGCACTTTGCTTTTACCTCAGAATACGTGCTTTCTGCCTGAAAACGTCAACGTGAGAAATGCACATTACCTCATTGGAATCTATTCCATTGTTGACTGACCAGGTTGTTTGGAAATATTCAAGCATCCTCTGCTTGAGCTGCTGGGGCAGGTGATGGACACGTATGAAGTCCTTCAGATCCTTGGTTCTAGTGTGATAGAGGGACCACCTGGAATACATCCTCTGTATGATTGCCGTCACGTTTCCAAACACCAGGGCATGCATCAAGGCTAGAGAAAACAACATGGCATATAATGGGAGAAAAATAGGACGGAGGGGCTTCCTCCTTATGTATAAATGTACAGTCTATATATCCTGAATCAGCAGAGTACACGTAGCTGGCCATGTTGACACAGCTATTTTGAAACAGGCTTTTTGCTGCAGCCGCAGTGCCACAGGGTGCATCCTGATGTAGTCATTTCGATTCCATGTGACTTGATCAGAGTAAAAATACCTTTTAAAAATACTCAGTAAATGGGCTTCCCTGGTGGCGGAGTGGTTGAGAGTCCGCCTGCTGATGCAGGGGACACGGGTTCATGCCCCGGTCCGGGAAGCTCCCACATGCTGCGGAGCGGCCGGGCCCATGAGCCATGGCCGCTGAGCCTGCGCGTCCGGAGCCTGTGCTCCGCAACGGGAGAGGCCACAACAGCGAGAGGCCCGCGTGCCAAAAAAACCCCAAAAAACAAAAAAACTCAGTCATAAGAACAATAGACCACTTTGACCCACACTTAATCTGTTAGCCGCCATCCTGGCTATGACAAACTTTGATTTTTGTACTCTATTCACATCTGTATTATTTTAATCATTGGGTATAACTGTGTGGGTATGATGAAATGGTTTTAATAATTTCATAGAATAAGCTATCAAGTTAGGGTTTAATAGTTATTTTTATTATAATAACAAATACGTTTCAAAAGTAAGTCTATAATAAAAATCTGGTTAGCCTTTATGAGAATATTAGTCTCTTCCCCAAAGCCATCATTTAAAATTAGTTTTAGGATATTAAATATGACACATTTCTATTAATAAAAGTACTGAAAAAGGTGTTAGAAATGTAATTGAGGATTTCCTGGGCAATCTGAAGCCAAGATAACACCGCCCCAGCTCCCTAGTCACTTTAATTTTAAGGGACACAGATATTAGGAATTCTGAGACCATTCAAGAAACAAAGAATTCAGGTATTCTGCTCAGAGTCCTTGCCACCCTTCTGAGAAGGGCCGGGTGGTACACGAACATGTGACTCCTGTTTCAATGAGATTTCTTGGTCAGTCTTCCGCTCCCAAAAGCACCACCAGAGTGTAATGAGAGAGCAGGTTTTGTTCACCAGAATTCCAGAGCAGATGGGGATTAGGGATGGATTTTCTCCTGGAAAAACATAGAGTGAGCGAGCAGATGGACTTCACCTCCCAAGGAGTCACCTGCTGTGGGGAGTGGTCAAGTATCTCAAAGTCAGAAAAGATGTGAGGATTTCGCACTAAACAGTAGTTGTTGGTCAAACAACGGGAATGGCCTAGCAGACACCAGCAAGTAGCCCGAGAAGGCCTTGGACCCACCTGGGTTTGTGAAACTGGGAAAGAGAAAGGCCCAAGTGTGCCCACACTTATGGACAGATCAACTCTCTATGATATTCAGATTTCAGCCCTGATCCCCATGGGACTGGCAAGAAGGTAAGAAGCTCAGGGGTTGGGTTTCAGTAGTTCACTGGTTTCAGTAGTTTTTAGTTAAAAAAAAAAAAAAACTAAACATTTCTAGTTTGTCTCTTAAGACCTGTCATAAACGTCCCTGTGCCCAAATCTCAACGTCCAAGGACTATGTTAAAAGTTTCTTAGCACCAGAATTGATAATTAGTGCAAATGTGTCAACCTATTGTTACATCCATCCTCCTGAATATTCCAAGATAGCCCCAGCCCGAATTCTTTCTTTTGGTTACATTTACCAGAAATATGAACTTTTGTTATACTAATTTCAGCCTAATCTAACACTGGAGTTAAAATTCTTTATCAGGTTATACATCATCATTTCTCTATGGAAAATACGGTCACCATGCCAATGAAGTCACCCCATAATAAAGAAGGCCTCAATATTTTGGAGAAGTTACTAGAATAGGGTTAAACTTAGGGTCTATATACAGGAGGCAATATAATGTTGCAGAGGAAATATGGACTTCGGAATCAGACACCATTAGATTGAATTCTGGCTTTACCACTTCTAATTTTGTAAACCAGGCGAGATATGTAATTCCCTTGCGTGGTTCCCTTATATGTATATGGGCATAACAGTACCTTACTCATAGAGTTATTTCAGGATTTAAAGAGTTAAAATATCTTTTTTAAAGTGCTTTTAATTGCGTGTGGGTGCTCAATTTATGTTAATTTTTCCCATGAAAGTGAAAAGTGCTGTGAATTTCCAGGATGCTCAGTGGTGTAAAATACGCGGGAGGAACCCAGATTTAAGGTTTTCCAGCAACCTGTCAAATAATTGAGTGGTTCTTTGTGGAAATAACTTCTTGATCGAGGAAATTCAAGAAATATTCAAGAAATGCCTGCTACATGCAAGCACACATAGGTGCAGATTCTTCCTAAATGTTCAAAAATGAAATGTCTTCCAAAGTGTTAAAAATATACCAAGAAAAACGCATATTGCTTAACAACTAAATGTTGAACGCTTATTGGCAGGTTCTAAGTAGAGGCTCATTCTTCTGTATGGTTTTAGAAGCACAACTGTTCTGCCGCTTAAATATTTTATTTGGAAGGGGAGACCTCTATTTACAATAAACACTCAGCAAAGAAAAGAACTGATTCTGCTCCAAGTCCAAGGAATTAAACACTGATTTCAGGCTGTTAATATACTTATGGGCTCAGTGTTTGGAAGCCCCACCATCTGTAGAAAGTATGTAGTAATAATCATTTATGGCGTTTAAACTGAGTACTGAGAACAATTTTATTTCATTTATTTTAACACTGCTTTCCTTAATTAAGTGTATGATTTTAACATTGCTTAATTATAATGTGTGTAAAGCGCTTAAGGTAAGAGAAGTAATATGTTCAGATCATTTAGCATTCTAATTGTACATTATCAATAAAATGAATTACTGGATTCATTGTAGCATTCATAAGTGTTGTTGGAAAGCCCTAGTCTATGTCTGAGTCATCATAATTTCAAAGTCTCATTTCAGCATAGGAGAATACTTCTAATTTAAGTAGTTCAAAAAATACAACCCTAGCTCTCGTAGTTTTTCAGTTTTCCAAAGTTATTATTGCCTCTCTGTCACCGGTTATCATTTTCACACTGGCGAAGAGTGTTTGTGACTGTCAGGCCAAATCATTCCATCTACTATGAAACTTTGACTGAAGAACTTCTATATCCAGGTCAGTCTGGAAATTATCCTTCACTTTTCCTTTTTATTCCTAGCAAATTTGATGTATATAATTCTTAAAGTAGCACGCTAGGCCTACTGCTGAGTCTGTGGGAGGTTCTTTTTCTTTGCGGAAGAGTTTTGTATAGAACGCATTTTGTAAAAGATCATGTTAATATCAGGTTTTCAGAGGAGGCTCAACACTCAGGATCTGACATGAAAAGTAAACAGACCTCAAATGAAAATGCATTCTTATAGGTTGCCTGGCTTTCTCTTTCCCTTTTTTCTTTATCTGTCCTTTCCTTCCCCCCCTTTTTTCCCTCCTCCTTCCTTCCCCTCCTCTCTCTCTCTCTCTCCCTCCCCACCACCTCTTTCTTTGGATTTTGGGCAACCTTGCTGTCCTAAGATCATCATTTCTGGTTTCTTTAGTCAACTACTTTGCAGCGCCTTCAGCGTCTACAGAGGGACTGTGCTCTCCTGCTATAAAAGGAGACCAGAGCTCAGGCTTCGGGTAATCTTAGCTGCCCTTCTCCTCTCTCTCACCTACTTATTGCCTTGGAATTTTCCAGTCCTTGCTATAAGTACACTGGGTTGTGAGTGGCAGATGGCAGGGAGAACAGAGAGTGAGAACAATTTTCTAAATGATGAATTGAAATGGCAGTGTAAAGACACCTTAAAAACAGCGAATTTGTGGGTCGAATAACATCACGTCAGGGTAGTATATATAGGATAAGAGGACCCAAGGAAAGCCTTGGCTGTTAAGAGTTTCACTCTACCTCTTCCGTGGCAACAATGCCTCATTTAAACTGGACATATCCTGAGTGATGAGTCCTCTTCACTAGAAAGCTATATCTAACCTCTGAGGCTGAGCTGATGGTTCCACACTGGGGGCTCACTCATCAGGCAGCCATCAATAAATATGAGAGAGGAATTTTAAAAGACATGGGAAAATGTTCTCAATATATTTTGTTTGGTGACAAAAATGATATGTGTAGTTGATATAAATCTCTTAGAAAATAGGGGAATAAATGTATGAAAAGACTGAAAAGAATATCCTTTGGTGATGGGATTATATGTAATTTTATTTTTATGTAGATTTTCCAGTTCTTTCGAAATGTGCACTATAATAGGAAAAATTAAAATGGAAAAAGAAAGAACATCATCTGCCTGAGTACCTATTTCCATTACTCAACTGTGAACTCCTCGAAGGAAAGCATCATATCTTAGTCATCTTTGTTTCCCTAGCACCTAGCACAGCGCCTGGCATAATTTTAGTGTGCCATAAATATTTATGGAACCCAAATGAACCTCTGGCGGTTTGATAATTTCTTTAAAAAGTTTTATAATCATAAGCAAGTAGCTTAGAAAATTTAGGAACAGTTCAGTCCCAAGCCCTTCCCATCATCCCCATCCCACTCCCCAAAGGCAAACTTTCAAAATTATTTCTTTTAGGTCTTCTTCTGATTATCACCAATATTTTAGATCATGAGATTTCACTTCTACTGCTTGACTTATCATATTAAGACAAAACCTAAAAAGCAACTTGACATGAAAAGTGAGAACTCAGCTCACTGCTATCCACTTTCTCATCCCACACCTGATAGTTACATTATTATTTTTTGCCCATCTATTATAATTTTACAAACTAAAATTAGTATCAAAGACACACATTGAGAAGATTACACCAATAGTAAATGTATAGTTCATTTCTCAAAGTGAACAGATCCATGGAATCACCTCCAGATGAATAAACGTGATATTATCAGCACCTAGGGCTCCCTGATGTCCCACACAGTCACCAACCAGCACCCTCACCAAAGGTAAGTGCAGCTATAAGTTATACTGCAATCAATAAGTTTTGCCTACTTTTGAACCTTCTTTAAACAAAATCATACAGTGCATACTTATTTGTGTCTGTCTTCTCTGCTCAGCATTGAGTTTGTAAGATCTATCCATGTGGTAACATAACAGTTCATTCATTCTCATTACTGTATGGTACTTTATTGAATAATTATTTCATAATTTACTTATTTATTCTCCTATTAGTAAGCATTTCCACTTTGAAATTTTTGCAGTAATGTTTCCACGTTATGTCCTTTGATGTGAATATATATGATGTTTTGTTGGACATACACTCACAAATGGAATTGTTGAGGCACAGAATACAGATATGTTCAGACTAGGTAACTACTGACAAGACTCTTGTACCAACTGACACTCACATCAACAGTATGGGAGAAGTCAAGATGTTCTTTATCCTCTCAAACACTTAGGGTTATTAGTGTTTTTAAGTATACCATTCTAGTGAATGCAAATGTTATCTAATTTTGATCTTAATTTGCATATTCTACATGAATGATGTTGAGCACCATTTTTTTTATATGTTTATTGTCTATCCAGGTAAGAAAATCTATTTTTGAAGTGCTTTTTAAAAATTTTAATGCATTTTTTAGTTCTCTGCTCTTAGTGATTTGACAGAGTTCTTTATATATAATAGATAAGAGTCTTTGGTCAGATACGTTTGCAAATATCTTCTATCCTGTGGCTTGCTGCTTCACGTTCTTAATGATGTCTTTTGATAAACAGAAGTTCTGAAGTTCAATTTATCAATCTTTCCTTTATGGATAGTGCTTTTTGAGTCATGCTTAAGAAATCTTTGCCAAACCCAAGGTCATGAAAATACTTTCTTATGTTAGCTTTTAGAAGCTTTATTGTTTTCCCTGACACAATTAGATCAAAATCCATTTGGAATTTATTTCAACTTAGTTTTAAGAGGGGTCAAGGTTGTTTTTCAACATGTATATTTATATATATTTGACTCAGCAACGTTTATTAAAAGTATCATCTTCTCCCCCTTGTGTTACAGTATCACCAGTGTCATAAATAAAGTGACCATATGTTTATGGGCAGGTTTTTGCACACTCTTCAATTCCATTGGCCTATTTATTCCTGAGTCAACACCATACTTTCTTAATTACTGTGACTTTATTACACATCATGATATCTGCAGCATAAATATTCCAATTTTGTTCTTCTTTATGCTTGCTTACAATCATTTTAGTTCTGCAGTTCCTCTAATTTTTAGAAACATCTTGCCAATTTTCAAAGAGGCACATATATACAGGCAAACACACATCTACTGGGTTTTTAAAATTGAGACTGCATTGACTCTTTAGGTTAATTTGAATAAAACTGGTATGTTTACAATACTAAGTCTTAAAACCATCACCATTGTATATCCTTCCATTATTTTAAACTATTTGTAAATTTTCTAATGTTTTATACTTTTCTGTATAATAGTATTGCACGTATAAACAATTTTTTTTTTGATGTGGACCATTTTTTTTAAGTCTTTATTGAATTTGTTACAATATTGCTTCTGTTTTATGTTTTGGTTTTTTGGCTGCAAGGCATGTGGGATCTTAGCTCCCCAACCAGGGATTGAACCTGCACCCCCTGCATTGGAAGGTAAAGTCTTAGCCACTGGACTGCCAGGGAAGTCCCAGTATTGCACATTTTAAAACATTTATCCCTGTGTATTTGATGTTTTTATAATTTTAAAAGTATTATATTGTTTAATTGATTGTTACTAATATATAGAAATACAACTGATTTTTACATATTGACTTTATATCCATCAGCCTTACTAAATTCACTTATTAATTCTAATAGTTGTTTGAAGATTTTAGGATTCCTTCTTTGTTTTGCGTGTTCTCAAGGTTTATACAGATTTATCTAGGTATGGATTTTTTTTCATTACTTTTGCTTAATCTCTTTGATAGTTTTAAATATGCTTCCCATAAAGCAGTGATGTGCACACTCGTTAATTACAGATGCTCACATGGAAACTTTCCCTTCCCCCTTCTCCTCCTAACTCAGCTTGTGAGCACCTCTGCCCTGGATAATTATCTGGGGTTCTTACACTCACCTGCAACATTTAATACCACTCCTACCTGCTTTTGTAGTAAATGCTGCATCCCTGTCATTAGCAACTTCATCGGCCTTGTGTGGGGATTCCTAATAAGATAACTTAGCGTTGATTCCATGGTAATACATATTTTAAATTAAAAAAATAAATTATTTGTATATATTTATAGAAATTAAAAAATAAAATCAATCTGCAGTATATAATGAAATAGATATTTAACAAAAAGTTTTCTAGGTCTTAGTGAATCTGGGCATTTAAACTCACTAAACTTCTGCTGCCTTATATTAAATTGGGGTGTTAATAACCTCTAATTCATAGTGTTACGAGAATTAAATGAGCAAAGTGTTCAATATTGTGAGCTCTTATGATTAGTTCTCAAAATTATGCCAGTAATTTGTTAACTAGGAAATATTAAAATGAAGGCATCATTTCTCTTAGCCTAGGGTAATTGTCACAATAACAGACACAGATTTGTGAAGCTTTAATTAATAAATCTGAGTTACTCAGATGCCATTTGCCATTCAAAACCAATGGTTTCCTCAGTGCTGCTCAAGTCACCTAAATGCTTTCATGCCATTTCCAAATGAGCGCTGGTTTTGCACCAGGATAATTTGCTCAATAAATATTTACCAAGTGACAAAGTGGCATTATCTGATTATTTCCCATATCTTTTGGCTTTGTGACCAGCTTAGCTTCTACTCACAATGAATAGCAGGGAATAATAACATCCTTAACAATTTCTGATTCCGGACCACTTACACTATAGTTAGTGAATCAACAGGAAATAAGCTCAATTAGCTAACATATTCTTCCAATGTCAAATTAGTAGGTTAAGCCTTGAGCATTTGAGCATTTCCAAAAATTTCCATCAGGAGTAGAAGAAACATGGGCAAATATTAAATAAATATAGACTGTGTCTGTTTACAACATGCTTGTCATTCTGCTAGGCTGGAAGATGGGCCATCAAGGAGAGCAGCAATTATATAAGCCATAATACTGGGTATAAAATCACCACCACGGGATTGGCACACTGCAGCTCTTCAGAAAACGAGAATTCCTGTTCTCTGCTCCCTAGGCTGTTACTGCTCTACATTGGCCAAAAACCTCTTCCAAGTGCTGCAGTCCCAGCATGCTACCTCAGCAACTCTGCCTTTCCAAGAAATTCTCCCAATCCCTGGCCCCCTTTCTCACTGCTTCTCAAGTTCCTAACTGATTTGGCACTTAGCATTTACTGCCTGGTATTGTATTAAATATATATATTAAAACTTATATATATAATATATATATTTAATATATATATTAAAACTCTTTCCACGTATTTCTTCCAAGGTGATCCTAAACTCCTCGAGAGAAAGATTGCCTTTATGCTGCTCTGGTTTCATGGTAGGCTGGATGACTCATTGCTTGAAGTCCCACATAATCAGTTCACATCTGTGCGAGGAAGTTGGTAGAAACCATCTTCTATAATAAGGTTCAAACCTCAAAGTGATATCTGGGACTAAGGTCATTAAGAGAACATGATAATCTCAATTAACATACACACACTACTATATATAAAATAGATAATCAACAAGGACCTACTGTATAGCACAGGGAGCTCTACTCAATATTCTGTAATAACCTATATGGGGAAAGAATCTGAAAAAGAATGGATATATGTAGATGTATAACTGAATCAGTTAGCTGTACATCTGCAACTAACACAACATTGTAAATCACCTATACTTTAATATAGAACAAAAATTAAATTAAAAAAAAAAAGAGAACATGACAGAACAAGCTTTTGAGGGAATACGGTGGGGCAGAAAGTACTCATAGAACTCTGGCTTAAGAATATTTGCTCAATTCAGGTAGACACCCACATCTCCATAAGAGCAGATTTATAATGCACAAGTTTCCATTTATGCATTTAATGACAGAAGTTAAGTAATCACCTGGGTTCCAAACTTGCCTCTTTACTTACTGGTTGTATGGCATTGAAAACGTTACTTTATTTCTGCAAGGTTTAGATTTGTCATCTGAAAAATGTGGGTAATAAAGGCATCAATCCTGTCAGTTAGGTTCAGAAAAGAGAAATGAAAGTAAATATTTCATCTGGGGGAATTTATTATAAAGAACTGTTTTCCCTGGTGTTGGAGTGCTGAATGATCAGAAGGAGAGCCTAGATAGAGGTAACGTGAGTGTGATAGTTGCAGAACTGGATGAACAGAGAAGTGGGGTTATCAGCACCGAGGAGCCCAGAGGAGAAGCAATGGGAGCCACGAGGAGTCGGGGCTCTGACTTTGGTTGCGGGGGTACCTCCAGCAGGTGCCGGGATCTCTGAGAAAGCTCAATGAGGCTGCTTCTGAAAGTGCCTGAAGAGGCTGAAGGATGGAGCCACTTGCAGCTGTCTGAGGTGGCCTGCCACTCAACGTACACTGCACCCATCAGAACCCGGAAGTTCCTTCCCCCCTCCTCCTGCCTCCAGTCTCCCTCTGGCGCCCCCTATTGGGAGAAGTGACTGATGTCAGCTGGCAAAGAAGAATGAGATTTGCGGAGTCCAAACCACAGCGATACAAAGCAGAGTACAGACGCTGGGTTTGAAGCTCAGACGTAATAGCATAATAACTTCTCTCTTTGTTAAATGGGATAATATGGTGCAGAACCCATAGATTTGCCTTCAGAATTGCTTGAGGTATTGTACTGAAGCATTCAGCACAGAGAATGGAACATAACCGCGATTAATAAAGGTTAAATATTTATTATTATTGTATTGGTGTTTGTTGCTTTTGTTTTAACTAAGCTATCTATCAAACATCCTTAATTTACTAGAGTAGTATTAATAAAATTTGATAACCCTCACCTGTTTGGAGCTACAAAATGGCATTTCAAATGTATACCTGTGATTCATGTAACTCACAAACACTAAAGGTAAATAGCATGTTAGGAAGCAAAGTGCCTACCCTTTCAAAATCAACCATCAGATACATATACACATCACTACATATAAGATAGATAACCAACAAGGACCTACTGTATAGCACTGGGAACTATAGTCAATATTTGGTAATAAACTATAAGGGAACAAATCTGAAAAAGTATATATATAACTGAATCACTGAGCTGTACACCTGAAACTAACACAAAATTGTAAATCAACAGTACTTCTGTTAAAAACATATATATATATATATATATATAAAATCAACTTCTTCATCTGTCAGAACATGGAATTCTTGACATCACAGACTTTCATTGCTAATCTACATGTATATATAACTGTTGGTCACTGATTTCCTAATTAGTGCTTTTAGACTCTTACAATGTAAACCAATCTACCCTGTATTGGGTTTTAGGACAGAGGGAACATAACAGCAACCGTTTGGCAGACACTTGTTCCTTCTCTTGGTCTAAAGGAAGAATATTCCTTACCACCAATCAGCATGGTGCAGATGGAAAAGATCTTTTCTGCATCTGTATTAGCAGAGACATTCCCAAACCCAACGCTGGTGAGGCTGCTGAGTGTGAAGTACAGAGCGGCAATATAGGCACTTCGGATCGACGGCCCCCCCAAAGTATTGTTACCGTAGTATGGAGATTCCAGTCTCTTTCCCAGCTCAGGAAGCCAACCTGCAATGGAAAAAAAATGAGCCTTTAAGCCCCCAAAATAAGGTCTCGGCATTAGCACCTGGGCGTAATGATGAATGAACATTTAAGGATACACGAAGTTGCTCAGGAGAAAGAAGAAAGTTAAAAGGAAGTTCAAGTCAAGGAATTAGATTCCATGGCTCTAAAAGCAAAAGCATCACTTTCATGCAACTGTTTTATAACACACACAGCAGAGAAATATGCATTCAAGAGTGGATTGGTGGTCAAAGCTGAACAGGTTACTCTAATGCAAGAACTACCTGCAGTGACAGAACCTGGGATTTCTACTCTCGGTAGCAGTGGTGTACATTTCACTAGCTGTTAAGCTTATTTCTCAATTGGAATTTTAAGAAACAAAGGGGTTGAGTAGGTATTTTTCAACCCTACATGATAGTAAACAGCAACCAACACAAGAATCTAGACTTCATATAGGCAAGATGGGCTTTATTTCTTTTCTTTCTTTTTTTTTTTTTTTGATGGGCTTTATTTCTAATCTGTACAACCTTTCCTTATTTTATTCACCTGACCTGATATCAGTTGCCTTATAGGTCTTAGCTCATGTTTTCCTCAGGAAGCCTTCTCTACAACCTCATTCTGCTGTTTGGGGGTGGTGGGGGAAAACTGCACAACTATGAGGTTCCTATAATGGAATTGGGTGCCCCTCTACAACTGTTTCACGATACTGGTGTTTATATGTGTCAAAACTTATCTAATTAAATGCTTCAAATATGTGCATTTTATTGTATATCAATTATACTATCATAAAGCTGTAATAAAGCTATGTTAATAAAGATGGGAAATAGCCAGTATAATATTAATAATAATACAATGAAAACACAACACAAAGACCACTTTAAAATCCTTTACTGGAAATATTTTCTCTTTATTTTCTCTTTAAAATTTTATATTTAAAAATTCTGTGTGTGTGTGTGTGTTATGAAACACTATGGCAATTCAGCTCAACCCATAAGGTCCATGAGACTTTTGTTAAGGGATGTTAGGCATTGACCACTCTTTCCTTATTAACACTTCATTTAATGGCTGCCCAAGAAGAGATGGAAAGTCATTACATTGTTTAAGTAGTAATAATGCTGTCATTATCAACTAAAGTTACAGATTATGCAACTGTGCTAGGTAATTAAAATGCAGATTTGAAACAACTGGGTTCCTTGAGATCAAACAGAAATGCTCAATGGCAAGTACTCTGTCTCATTTATCTTGTCTCTAGAGAAGTATTTCTCAACCATTAGCTTGACTCTGAAATATCTAGACAGCTTGTTAGAGACAGCCAGGTCCTATCCCTGGAGTTTCTGGTACAGCACATGGGAAGGTTGGGGAGAAGGGTTGAGAATTTCCCTTTGTAATAGGTTCCCACGTGATGCTGATGCTGCAGATCTAGGGGACTAAAGTCCCTCGACTTCGCAAAGTCACCTTCTAGAACAGTAGTTCTCAATGCTGACTACAGCTGGGAAAGCATTTTAAAAATACACTGTCCAAGTGCCACCTCCATGTACTGAATTGAAATTTCTGGTTCCGAGTTCAGGTACTGATATTTTTAAAAAGTTCCCCAGTAGAACCTGATGTGAAGATAGAACTTAGAACCATCATTCCAGAACTTAGCAAAGCCCCTAACAATAGTAGAGTTTAATAAATATTATTTCTAAAAGTGAAAGAATTAATGAACATATAAATTGTTCTTGCCCTCTGCAATAATATGACAACACAGATGCAATATAGCAACACATGAGCATTTATAAATTTGTATAGATCTCTGCACAAAGTATAATGAATGTATTTTTTGATGATAGAGAATAATAATAAAATGAAAATTACACATTATGAAAGCTGACACCATTAGTAAACTATGACCATTTATTCTGTCTGGAAAGGCTTCGTGAAGGAATAAACTCCACATTCAAACACAGATTTAAATCTGGACTCTTCCATTAAATCTGGACTTTTCCTTCCATCTTTGGGAATGACTAACTTCTCTGAGCTTCATTTTCTCATTTGTAGAAATACGGACACTATCTAACTTGTACAGTTGCAGTGGGATTAAATGAGATGCCACATGAAGAAATGCCAACCCCTGTTAGTGGCAGATATTATATTAGTATATAATATCTCTTTTCTCTTTCTCATGTTACTTAAATTGGAACAGAGAAAGTACAAAATTCAGAAAATAAGAGGAAATATGAGATCAGGAGTGAGTCATAATGGAAAAGGAAGGTGGTGACTAAGTGTACTCAGTAGAACCCAAGGGTGCCATCTGATAGAACTGAGCATTTCTTAACTAATAGAAATGACAGGGAGGAAATCTAGGTGACAGTAGTTTAAAACTGGGGGAGTTATACACCTATTTGTGAACCTGAAGAAAGACATGCTCCTTTTCTCAGGACAAAGCACACATGGAGAGACACACACAATTTTGTGTACATTTTCAGGTGGTTCATGGCCTTTTCCTACAGGCTGGGTCCAAGGGCCCAGATTAAAGAGTTCTGCTCTAGAATTTTAAGTGAAGGGAAGGAGGAAGTGATAAAGCATGATTTGGTAAAACCTGGTTTAATCCTGTATGGAAAAAGATTTAGATATAAAGACAGCTTATCCAAGGTTAATTAAAGAGATATCACAAAAGCAAAGCACATGTGCATTTAAAAAATATTACTGGTGTATTTGTATGCACTGTCGGGGGAGAGTCAAGACAAGTAAAATCAGGAAGCAGAGATGACATCTGAATAAATCATTGTACGCAGGATGCTGATTTCTGCAGAAGAGTGCTCTTACAGGCATTTGACCCAAGCCTTGTCAAGTACGGCCAACTACAAGATGTTGAATGGCTGGTGGGTTGGCTATTTCTCAAGTGCCTTCCAAGCAGTGCTCTGAAAGCGATGTCATGTTTCTGCTCAAAAATGAAGTGATTAGAGGGGCTTGCCCCTTTGTTCCATGTTGGTCATTCCCACTAATTCTGGGGAAGTCTGAGCAGCTGAAAAATGTCATTTTGCCCAGAGAGTAAATATTGCATGACTAATTTTTTTATTTGATGCACAGAGGAATGAGAAAAACACCACCACACACAGTAAAGCCACTGCTTCCTCTCAGCTGAATCAGCTATAAAATCAGGTCATGAATTAAAAAACTGGACCCATCTACTGATCTTGAATTTGCTTACAGAACCTCAAGTTTTCCCATTAGAAAAATAAAACCAAACAAACCCAGCCAAAACCTTTGATTAAATTCCTTAATTGTAACAAAGTAAAATGTTTAAAAATTCTCCAAACCAAATCAGTTTCATAGAATTTGATTTTCTTAATAAAATAGGATAAAATTTTGTGATAGGTCATAAGGATTATATTAGATTATACTCTCACTCAATTCCTGTTCATTTACATATGTGTGAAACTGTCTCAGAAGCGATTTAGGGAGCAAAACACAGACAAACAACAGACCTACTTTTGTTGATATATCTTTTCTGTCTAGCCAACTGTTCTGTCTATTTTCAGAAGCATCTTGTTTTTTAAGAAGGGTTGTTACTAAACTGTGTTGCAGCTATTGGAGCACAAGCAATAATGATGATAAAAAAAACTTGGTAACACGGAAAGGAGGTAACACCCACAAATCCGGGGATGGGCTCTGGGGGCTAAAAAAAAACTTTTTCACAGAACAGCTTGTCCGAAATGAGAGCACATGTTCCACTGTAACAAGACAGCATGTCACTGTACTGTACAGAAGAAGCAATTTAACCAATTTGGAAGCCAATCTTTTTTTAATCTAGAGAAACCCATCTCTAAAGGGATGTCCTAGAACAGTCTGTCTGCTTTTGCTTGATTTTTTTCCCCTAAATTTTGAAGGAAAAAGCATACACAAAATGAAGTAGAATCTAAATATACTGGATACACTGCCATCTGATAAAAACAAAAGATATCGTAAAATAATCCTGTCATCACCAAAATAGATTAGATGAATAAAACAGAGGAGATTTATGAAATAAATATCAATTTCAAAGATAGAGTGACTCTTAATGACCACGCCCAGAAGAGCCTATAATTAAGCATGATAATTCAATCCATATACTTTTCATTGCAGACTTAACCAGTATTTTGCTTAATTACATACTTTTAACTCTAAACAGGAGTTTCTTTTTATTTTAATCTAGGTTTCATACAGTAATATACTTACTTTTATGGTGCATATGTTTACATTCACAGTTTGTACAGGTGTGACCTGCTTTATACAATAGATGTGTTCCTGAAAAGTTTAGTTTATATTAGTATTTGGTAAATTAACAGATATTTTAGCTTTAATGAAAGGAATAGAAGCATGTTATTTAAGGAAAGCCTATGGGAGGGTGTGGCCACGATGGCAGAATAGGAAGATCCTGAGATCACTTCCTTACACGGGCACACCAAAATGACAAATACTTACAGAGCAACTTTAATGCAAAAGTGTAGAAGACTAGAAGAAAAGATCTTCTTTAACTAAAGATGTAAAGAAGGAACCACAATGAGATGGGTAGGAGGGGTGGAGATGGGGTATAGTCAAGACCCATACCCACAGATGGGTAACCCACAAACGGGAGGATAATTACAATTTCAGAGGTTCTCCCCAAGGAGTGAAGGGTCAGAGTCCCACCTCAGGCTCCCCAGCCTGGGGATCCTGCACTGGGAAAATGAGCACCCAGAACATTTGGCTTTGAAGGACAGTGGGGCTTACTTTCAGGAAAGCCAGAGGGCTGTGGGAAATAGAGACTCCACTCTTAAAGGGCACGCACAAATTCTCACACATTCCAGGACCCAGTGCAGAAGTAGTCATTTGAAAGGAGTCTGGGTCAGACACACCTGCTGATCTTGGAGCTCACCCTGGGGTCAAAGATGTTGGAGGCAGACATTCTGGGGAACTTGTTCTACCACAAGGACGCTGTTGCTGGCAAAGTACCACTTTGGAATCCTCCCTCTAGCTTATTAGTGTTGGGACCCAGCCCCAACCACCAGCCTGTCAACACCAGTACTGGGACACCTCAGGCCAAGCAACTAGGCTGGCAGGGACACAGTCTCACCTACCAGCAGGTTGGCTGCCTTAAGACCCCTTGAGCCTGCAACCACTCTGGGACCTGGCCCCATCCATCAGTAGCCAGCAACCTTCACAAAATGCAACCAACCAGACTGAGGGCCAGCCACACCTACCAGACCACCCACAGTAGTGAGCCTGCCAGAAGAAAAGGACTCACACAACCCATACAGGGGCACCCCAAGAGCATATAGCTCTGGTGACCAAAGGGGAATGTGCTGCTGGGATGCATAGGACATTTCCTGCCAAAGGCCACCTCCCCAAGGCCAGGAAAAGTAACCAACCTACCAAATACATAGAAATAAAACCAGCAAATTAGGCAAAATGAGACAAAAGAGGAATATGTTCCAAATGAAGGGACAAGATAAAACATCAGAAGAACTAAGTGAGACAAGGAGTCTACCTGATGAAGAGTTGAAGGTAATAATTATTAAGATGTTCAAAGAACGTGGGAGAAAATTGGATGAACAGAGTGAGAAGTTAGAAGTTTATAATAAAGAGTTAGAAAATATAAAGAAGAACCAAACAGATGAAGAATAACATAATTGAAAGAAAAAATACACTAGAAGGAATCAATAGTAGATTAAATGATACAAAGGAATGGATCAGAAAGCTGGAAGACAGAGTAGTGGAAATCACTGAAACAGAAGAGAAAAAAAGAAAAAAAGAAGAATGAAAAGAAAGTGGACAGTTTAAGAGACATCTGGGGCAACATCAAGAACATTAACATTTGCATTGTGGGGTTCCAGAAGGAAAAGAGAGAGAGAAAAAGGCAGAAAACATACTTGAAGTCATAATAGCTGAAAACTACCCTAACCTGGGAAAGTAAATCCAGTTCCAGGAAGAATAGAGAGTCCCAAACAGGACCAACCCAAAGAGGACCACACCATAGCACACTGCAATTAAAATGACAAAAATTAAAGATAAAGAGTGAATATTAAAAGCAGCAAATAAGAAGCAACTGTTAAATACAAGGGAACTCCCATAATGCAATCAGCTGATTTTTCAGCAGAAACTGCAGGCTAGAAAGGTGTGGCATGCTATATTTAAAGTGATGAAAGGGAAAAATCCACAACCAAAAAAACTCTACCCCACAAGCTTTCATTCAGATTTGATGGAAAGATAAAGAGTTTTATGACAAACAAAAGCTAAAAGAGTTCAGCACCACCAAACCAGCTTTATAAGAAATATTAAGAGGACTTCTCTAAGAAAAAAAGAAAAGGCCACAGCTAGACATATGAAAATTATGAGGAAAATCTCACTGGTAAAGGCAAATATAAAATAAAGGTAAAAAAATCAACCATGCATGAAGCTAGTAGGAAGGTTAAAAACAAAGGTACTAAAAGTCATCTATATTTAAAATAAGTAGCAAAGGATACACAAAACAAAAAGATACAAAATATGATGTCAAAAATTATAAACATGGAGGTGGGGAGTAAATGTAGGTTGTCAAAATGCTTTTAAATTAAGAGATCACTATTATTAAAATAATCATGTATATAAACAGGGTGTTACATATGAACTTTATGGTAACCACAAGCTAAAAGTCTATAATGGATACATTCACAAAAAAGAGAAAGTAATCCGAACATAACACAAGATGCAGTCAACAAATCACAAGGAAAGAGAGCAAAAGAAGAAACAAGGAACAAAAAAGAGCTACAAAAACAACTGCAAACAATTAAAAAAAATGACAAGAACGTAAATATCAACAATTATTTTATATGTGAATGGACTAAATCTTCCAATCACAAGACATAAAGTGGCTGAATGGATACAAAACAAGACCCATGTATATGCTGTATACAAGAGACTCATTTCAGATTTAAAGACACACACAGACTGAAAGTGAGAGGATGGAAAAAGGTATTCCTTGCAAATGGAAATGAAAAGAAACCCAGGATAGCAATATTTATATCAGACACAATAGACTTTAAAACAAAGACTGTAGCAAGAGACAAAGAAGGACACTGCATAATGATCAAGGGCTCAATGCAAGAAGAAGATATAACAATTATAAACATATATGTATCCAACATCAGAGCACCTAAATACATAACGCAAATATTAACAGACTTAAAAGGAGAAATTGACAGTAATACACTAATAGTAGGGGACTTTAACACCCAACTTACATTGAAGGAGAGATTATCCAAAAAGAAAATCAATAAGAAAACATTGGCCTTAAATGACACATTAGACCAGATGCAATTAATATGTATATACAGAATATTCTATCCTAAATTAGCAGAATACACATTCCTTTCAAGTACACATAGATCATTCTCCAGGATAGATTACATGCTAGGCCACAAAACAAGTCTCTGTAAACTTAAGAAAACTGAAATCATATCAAGCACCTTTTCTAACCAAAACGTTATGAGACTAGAAATTAACTACAAGAAAAAAAAATGTAAAAGACATAAGCACATGGAAGCTAAACAATAAGCTACTACACAATCAATGGATTACTGCAGATCAAATCAGAAAAAAAACACACCCGGAGACAAATGAAAACAAAAACACAGCTATCCAAAATCTGTAGGATGCAGCAAAAGCAGTTCTAAGAGGGAAGTTTATAGTGATACAAGCTCACCTCAGGAAGCAAGAAAAATCTCAGGTAAACACTCTAGCCTTGCAATGAAAGGAACTAAAAAACAAACAAACAAACAACAGAACCCAAAGTTAGTATTAATAGAAGGAAAGAAATCATAAAGATTAGAGCAGAAATGAATGAAACAGACATGAAGAAAACAACAGAAAAGATCAATGAAAATAAGAGCTGGTCTTTGAAAAGATAAACAAAATTGATAAATCTTTAGCCAGACTTATCAAGAAAAAAAGAGAGGGTCAAATCAATAAAATCAGAAATGAAAAAGGAGAAGTTACAACTGACACCACAGAAATATAAAAGATCATAAGAGATTACTATGAACAATTATACACTAATAAAATGGACAACTTAGAAGAAATAGACAAATTCCTAGAAATGTACACTCTCCCAAGACTGAACCAGGAAGAAATAAAAAATATGAACAGGGGCTTCCCTGGTGGTGCAGTGGTTGGGGGTCCGCCTGCTGATGTAGGGGACACGGGTTCGTGCCCCGGTCTGGGAGGGTCCCACATGCCACGGAGCGGCTGTGCCCGTAAGCCATGGCCGCTGAGCCTGTGCGTCCGGAGCCTGTGCTCCGCAATGGGAGAGGCCACAACAGTGAGAGGCCCTAGTACTGCAAAAAAAAAAAAAAAAAAAACCAACAAAAAAAAGAACAACCTACCAGTAATGAATCAGTAATTTAAAAACTCCCAACAAACTAAATTCCAGATGTCTTTACAGGTGAATTCTGCCAAACATTTAGAGAAGAGTTTACATCTATCCTTCTCAAATGATTCCACAAAACTTCAGAAGAAACACTTCTGAGCTCATTCTATAAGGCAAACATTACACTCATAACAAATTCAGACAAAGTTATCACAAAAAAAGAAAATTACTGGCCAATATCACTGATAACATAGATGCAAAATTCCTCAACAAAATATTAGCAAAAAGAATTCACCAATATATCACAGGATCATACCCCATGATCAGCTGGGATTTACCCAGGGATGCAAGGATGGTTCAATATCTGCAAATCAACCAATGTGATACATCACATTAACAAACTGAAGAATAAAAATCATATGATCATCTCAATAGATTCAGAAAAAGCTTTTGACAAAATTCAACAATGATTTATGATGAAAACACTCAACAGAGTGAGTTTAGAGGGAAAGTACCTCTACATAATTAAGTCCATATATGATATGTCCACAGCTAACCTCATACTCAGTGGTGAAAAATTGAAAGCTTTTCTTCTAAGATCAGGAACAAGACAAGATGCCCACTCTTGCCACTTTTATTCAACATAATATTGGAAGTCCTAGCCACAGCAATCAGACAAGAAAAAGAAATAAAAAGAATCCAAATTGGAAAGGAAGAAGTAAAACTCACTGCTTGCAGATGATATGATACTATATATAGAAAGCCCTTAAAGACACCACCAAAAAGCTATTAGAAATAATAAATGAATTCCGTAAAGTTGCAGGATACAAAATTAACATACAGAAATCTGTTGCATTTCTAAACATTAACAACAAGCTATCAGAAAGAGAAATTAATAAAGCAATACCATTTACAATTGAATCAAAAAGAATAAAATACCTAGGCATAAATCTAACTAAGGAGGTAAAAGACCTGTGTTCAGAAAACTATAAAACCCTGATTAAAGAAATTAAAGATGATTCAAACAGATGAAAGATATACCATGTTCATGGATTGGAAGAATTAATATTGTTAAAATGACTATATTACCCAAGGCCATCTACAGATTGAATACAATCTGTATCAAGATACCAATGGCATTTTTTACAGAACTAGAATAATTCTAAAATTTATATGGAAGCACAAAAGATCCCAAATAGCCAAAACAACTTAGAGGAAAAAAAAAAAAAGTGGGAGGTATCATGCTCCCTGAATTCAAACTATATGTCAAAGCTACAGTAATCAAAACAGTATGGTACTAGCACACAAATACACATATAGATCAATGGAACTAAATAGACAGCCCAGAAAATGAACCCACACTTATGTGGACATTTATTCTATTCCAAAGTGGGGCAAGAATATATAATGGGGAAAAAAGAGTCTCTTCAATAAATAGTGTTGGGAAAACTGGATGGCTACATTCAAAAGAACCAAACTGGACTACTCTCTCACACCATGCACAAAAATAAATTCAAAATTGATTAAATATAAGACCTGAAACCACAAATCTCCTAGAAGAAAATATAGTCAGTAAGCTCTTTGACATCAGTCTTAGTAATATATATATTTTTTGGCTACATCTCTTCACGCAAGGGAAACAAAACCAAAAATAAACAAATGGGACTACATCAAACTAAAAAGTTTTTTCACAGTGAAGGAAACTATCAACAAAATGGAAAGGCCATTTACTGAATGGGAGAAGATATTTGTAAGTGATATTTTCAAGAAGAGGTTAATATCCAAAATATACAAAGAACAAATACAACTCAACATCAAAAAAAAGATCAGATTAAAAAATGGGCAGAGGATATGAACAGCTCCAAAGAAGACATACAGATGGCCAACAGGCATAGGAAAAGATGCTCAACATCACTAATCATCAGGGAAATGTGAATCAAAACTACAATGAGACATCACCTCACATCTGTCAGAATGTCTATCATCAAAAAGAAAAGAAACAAGAAGTGTTGGTGAGGATGTGGAGAAAAGGGAAACCTCATGCACTTTTGGTGGGAATATAAATGGAAAACAGCATGGAGGTTCCTCAAAAAATTAAAAACAGAACTACTAAATGTTTCAGCAATTCCACTCCTGGGTTTTTATCCAAAGAAAACAAAAACTCTAAAACTATATATGCACCTCTGTTTATTGCAGCATTATTTACAATAGCCAAGATATGGAAGCATCTTAAGTGCCCAATAATAGGTGAGGGGATAAAGAATATGTGGCACGTGCACACACACACAATGGAATGTTAGCCATAAAAAATGAAATCTTGCCACATATGACAACATGAATGGACTTAGAGTATATTATACTAAGTGAAATAAGTCAGTCAGAGAAAAACAAATATTATATAATTTCACTTACATATGGAATCTAAAAATCAAAACAAATTAACAAACATAACAGAAACAGAATTCTATATGGAGAGAACAGGTGGTTGCCAGAGGGAAGCAGGGTGGGGGGAAGAAAGAAATATATGAGGGAGATTAAGAGGTACAAACTTCCCATTGCAAAATAAATGTCACAGGTATGAAATGTACAGTGTGGGGAATATAGTCAATAACTGTGTAACACCTTTGTACGGTGACATACCATAACTAGACTTATTGTAGAGGTCATTTTGAAATGCATAGAAATATTGAATAACTATTTTGTGTAACAGGAACTAATATAGGTCAATTATATTTCAAAAACAAACAAACAAACTCACAGGAAAAGAGATCAGATTGTGGTTACCAGGGGTGGAGGGTGGTGGGTGGAATTGGATAAAGGCAGTCAAAAGGCACAAACTTCCAGTTATAAGACAAATAAGTAGTAGGGATTTAATGCACAACATGATTAATATGATTGACACTGCTGTATGTTATATATGAAAATTGTTAAGAGAGTAAATACTAGTGTTCTCATCACAAGGAAAATTATTTTTTCTATTTCTTTAATTTCATATCTATTTGAGATGATGAATGTTCATTCATTAAAGTTACTGTGATAATCATTTCACGATGCATGAAAGTCAAATCATGCTATATACCCTAAACTTGTACAGTGCTGTATGTTAATTACATCTCAATAAAACTGGAAGAAAAAAGGAAAGCCTATAGTGAATCTCTTTAGTGTTATAAAACACTTCAGTAATATGAAAAACCATCCAGTAGAACATGAGCTTATGAAATCAGATTTATATGTGTGTGTAAAGATGAGTTTATATGGATAGAGAAAAGAGAGAAAGGATTAGCACATGTATCATAACATCTAGCATTCAAAATGGTGTTTTACTTAATTTGGTATGAATGAACCCTGTTGTAATGGGGTTTAGCTAGAAACTAGAATGGAGCCCATGTTAGGGGTTTCCTTTTATAAGCTGACACAGAGTTAATACTTTATTGAGTGCTTCTATCTTATTTATATGCACTAACCCTATAGAATAGGTACAATTATCATCCATCATTTGATTCATTATTTCATTAATCATTACAACAACTTAGAAATTATTATCCCCATTTTTAAAGATGAGAAAACTAAGGCTCAGAGAGATTAAATGCATGTTCAAGATGGCAGAGTCAGGATTTTAATCCAGATCTGTGTGCTTTGACAGCCCAGATTCTATGTCCGCTGTGCCATAATGCTTCACATGCTATATGTACAGACCCAACGGCACTGGTGTTGCAGCATGGTGAATGCCTTTACAAGCAAGGTGCCATTTATATTATGCTATATATATATATATATATATATATATATATATATATATATATATATATATATATATATATATATATACACACATGGTGGAGAAAGAAGCCGTCTTAGCTAAGCCTCTCTGGAAGCGGAGAAGCCTTTAAGTGTAAGTAATCTAAGTGTTGGGTCCAGTACTATAAATATCCTTAGGAGATAATAAGGAAGGAACACAGAGAAAGGAAGCAGCCAATGAAGCAAGCCTAATCCAGAAAGCTACCACTACCGGCAACTGGCGCTTAATCCTATTGGAAGACGCTGGGACCAGTGTAGAACAAACCCTTGTTAGAGCAGGGGAAGATTTGCACCATCTCTCAGCCGTCGTTGATTGGGGACTGCTCATAGGGAGCATTAATTCCCCACAGTGGCATGCCCGCTATCAGAGGAGCCTTCCACAGCTTGGGACAATGCCTCAGGCAAATCGATCAGACCCTAAGGATGAGACTCAGACAGATTTAGGGGACATGGTGGAGTACCAACAACATTCGCAGCAGCAGCCAACCTCAACTCAAGGCCAAGTATAATATTGGACTAGGCATTTTCTTTCATATAACATCATTTTCACCCAACTCTCAAGATAACTTGCTTCTTTTTTTTTTTAAACTGATGGAGACCCAACAGAGAATTTGAGCAATTTTCTCTTCTTTTTTTAGGAACTGTTATAACTGACAGGTAAATTCATCACTCTCTAACTTAAACATCCATGTCTTCCTGCTATATGACACTGCTTATAAAGAGGTAATCATTTAAAACTATCATTTAATTGTGCTTATTGAAACCATTACTATAAAAGTTTGCGTTTCCAGTGTCCACTTCTGCTTAGAGGGGGGAAATGTGTCCCAAAATAAATAAAAAATAAATAATCTCAGAGAAAATAGAAGATTGATCCAAACGTAATTCACAATGTAGACATGGAATAACGTGGTATTTAGACCCTGAATATTATTGGGCTGGCTAAAAAGTTCATTCGGGTTTCTCTGTACCATCTTATGGGAATACCCCAGTGACCTTTTTGGTCAACCCAATACTTTAAAAGTGATCAAGAAGTTCCTAATGTAAATTCCAAGCATAGAAAATACTATAGTTAACATTTGCTTCCCCTCACCCCATAACTCTGATAACCTACTTAATCTTCTTGGACATCATTAGGTTGAGAGGTGGAAGATCACTGTGATTCTTGTGAGTGATAAGGCAAGTGGCTGGCTGGGAGAGGCAAAGCAGAGGGAGACAATGATGGCTAAGGGCCACAACATGAGAACTTCTTTGACCTTTTCAGTCTTCTTGGCAAGGGGCTGAAATGTGGGACTGCTCAGTTGCACAGGTGACTGACGACTATCAGGAGAAATGTCAGAAGTTTGAGTGTGTCTGTGTGTTTATGTGTGTGTATGGGGAGTGTGCGGCAATTGAGACCCAACACAATTGTGAGATACTGTATTTGCTGCTATAGATACTCAAAAAGAGTTGTTCACCCCAAACAAAATATCAAAGAAAAGCTTGAGATTTCAACTCCATTGTCTCAAAATATCTACACCTACAGCATTGATAACATCATTGATAAGAAACATACTTGTCTCCATTCTTCAAGGTTCATCCAGTGCCTGCCACCATAATTTTTTGTTTTGTTTTTTGGTTTAAAGAACATTTTTTACTTTGGGATAATTTTAGCTTAACACAAAAGTTGCAAAGAATACAGAGAACCCCTGTACACTCTTCACCCAGTTTCACCTATTGTTAATATCTTACATAACAGTGGTACACAATTTGTCAAAATTATGAAATTAACATTGTACATTACTACTAACTAGACTATGGACTGTCTACATTTTAACTGAAGAAACAGAGTCAAGGAGAAGTTCAGAGACTTAGCTTCCAAAACTCACTCTCGACCTTCCACCTTGTCCCCATTTTAGAGGATATGACTGAGGACAAGACTAGAGGAGCACAGGCTGTAGTGGTATTTGATACTGATTCATTGATTCCACTAAGGAGGAGGTCCCAATTTGAAGAGGAACTTCATTCCTTGGAATTCCCACGAATCCCACACTTTGGTTCTCACAAACTAAGAGGAGACTTACATTTCTGAAGTGGTACAATCTACCTTTGAGGCAAAAGTCTGAAACAAAAAGGATTAATCACAGAATAGTAGAGACTGGACTTTGAGTCAGGAAATGAGAGTCCTAATCTTGGTCTTGCCTCTAATTAACTACATGTATGATCCTTTATGCATCAGTTAGCCTTTCTGGTCTTCCACTTTTCAACTTGTGTATGAAGTGACTGGATTGAGTAATCTCTAGGTTCTTTTTCAGGTCTAAGATTTTATGAAATAAGATCCTGTAATGTTTTTTCACAAATGGGTGAATTTTTTAAAGAAAAATGCTTCTGTAATAACCCATGATTTTGTGACTTTCTCTTTTATTTGTTTTTAATTATTTGAATGATGACCCACTGGCAAATATTGATGGGATAAGGATGCAAGTTTTTCACATTTTGATGCATGTATCATTTCTGCTCTATTTCCACTGCTGAACAATTCTTCAGAGCAAGAAATGTTAGATGCGATTAGTACTGTCAAGAAAAAAATGTACCATTTGTGTTAAAATCAGCCCAGAGTTGGCCAATTCTCTGAAGTCTACTTACATTTGAAGTTCCTATTATAGAAACTTCCTAAATATTGATAACCAAGATATAGCATTTCACTTAAGCAATGATTAATTGAAATATTATACACTATTGCAAACTGCAAAAATAAGCTGTCATCACATACATCAAAAAACCAAAACCAAACAAAAACACCTTAGAAAGAATGCAAAATGTGAAACAATCCAAAACTACAGTTGAGCAGCTACTGTAGAGTTTTCTAATCAATCCTAAGAAGAGGCAGAACAAACCACCTGATTCCAGCCAACTGGGGCACTTCCAAATGTCTCTCAAATTTAGTGCTAAAAATAAAGGAAAATCGAACATAGATTGGGCTCATAGCTAAGTAAGCAGAACATAAACGATAAACTATTTGCACTTAACCTTCCTAACTAAAATGCTCATACAACTCACAATGCTTTCAGATCTGTGCCTCCGTGTGGGCATTTTTTCCTGAGTAATTGCCCTGGTGTTTCTCATGGATTAATGAGTTTGTGGGACATATATTCATGGCTGAGCTCGGTGTATCATGTACAAGTTGTCACTAAGAAAGTTCTAATCCAAAACACTCGTCACTTGCACCTACATCAGGACAAAAACCTGTTTCAGGAAGATAATTTAGGATAAAGGTAATTGAATCCAGCCAAATTATTTTATTTTATTTTTATTATCTTCCCCCAATTTCCTTTCTGTTCTCTCTTTTGTCTCAAAGGTTCAGAGTTGGTGCAAATCTAGGGAAGAAAAATGAATTGACACATCCACGTCCACAGACCATTTCTCAGTTGTTTTTAGTACTTGCCTGACAGTCATTTAAGTTAGAAACATAGGGTTTTGGCATCTACTGAAGAGGAATCTCAAATTTCTCTGGTTTAAAGAACTTCAAACTAAAATCCTGATTACATTTCTTCCAAATACATTAGAGGGAGATACATTTTCTAACATCTCAATGATAAAAGTAACTCTAAGATAAATTAGACCACATAATATGTTGGAATGTTTTACTCAAATAGCCCATTAAAGAGTCCTCTGGATTTTATTTATCTTTACTTGGTATTGAAACCGTTCTGAAGGCATGTTCCTCAAGTTTCTAGGAAATGTCCGAGTCTCAAAATGAAACACCAACTTTGAGGTGTCAGCCTTTGTTCTCCTTTAAAAGAGCTGATTCTGCAGCTCGGTGCTTTGTGACCACCTAGAGGGGTGGGATAGGGAGGGTGGGAGGAAGGGAGACGCAAGAGGAAAGAGATATGGGAACATATGTATATGTATAGCTGATTCACTTTGTTATAAAGCAGAAATTAACACACCACTGTAAAGCAATTATACTCCAATAAAGATGTAAAATTAAAAAAATAAAAATAAAAGAGAAAAAAAAATTTTTTCTAAAATCAAAAAAAAAGAGTTGATTCTGAGTCATATCTAGCAATGCATTTAAAAACATGTAACTAACTTTGTTTGATGGCTTGTTGGGTTGTGAAGCACAATAAGTAGTGGGAGTTTGTGTGACCATTCCAAAATAAGTTTTTAGTCAGTGGGTGGCGGAGTGACTGGACTTGAAATAAACAGGGCAATGGGGTTATGTCAGAGATCGAAAGGGTGGCATGGGAATTTTTAAAAATGAGAAGTAGACAGAGTACAGAGAGGCAACACATAAAGGGGCCAGAAGCACAGACAGAACACAGAAAAGAAACATGACTACAGAGAAGAGTGTCAGCCCAGGCAGCGCAGGAAAGCTTGAAAACCCAGAAGGCAAGCAACGCGGCATCCAGAAATGCATAGGAAACTTGTCTTGGAATTATATTGCCTGACCTTGTTGTATCTTAGTTCTGCCACTTAATCATTATGTAAAGTTGGGTAAGAGTCTTATCCTCTTTGTGCCTTAGTTTGTTCCTTTCTAAAATGGAGAACGTGGCAGTAACTTACCTCACAAGCTGTTGTAAGGTTAACTCACCCAATTCACATCCAGTGCCTAGCAGAGAGCGGCATAACACAGAGCAAGCTTAGATTAAAAAGCTATTTTTTCAAAGGAATGAAGGTTTTCAGTCTTACGGAAAATAACGGAGACCTTTAAAATCCTTCATTATTGAAAACATGTGTAAAATATGAATCCAGAATCCTATTTCCATAAGTGGAAAATAATGAATACAATAGTAGATATAAAGGACACAATCATATCCTTCTTGGATATCAAGGCTCTTGCATCATTCATAATTACAAATGCTACTTTCCATGATGAGATATGATACTGAAGACATGAAATGGGTAGGATATGGGCTCGTATTTCAGAATACTTCCTGGCTTCCAATTGCTTTGCTGTTACCTCACTGATTATGGTAAAAATAGTGGTAGTAAGTTGTAATATTTTTATTTGTGCACTTGTGGTTGGAGACCACACATTGATCAACCAATGTGAATATATTCAGTGTGCTGAATACATATATTTAATATATAATGTTTATATATTAAAACATAAATATGCTTTAATATTTATATATCCTTTAATTTAATCCTGTATTGTATAATTTAATTTCTTACAACTCTAACAGCTAAGTATTACTATATGAAATGTTGATATTAAAATATTGGTACTAAAAAAGGTTAAAGTAAAACATGACCAAGAGCGGACATCTGTTAAGGAGAAAGACTAGGTTTTTTTGTTTGTTTGTTTTGGTTTTTTTTGCGGCACAGGGGCCTCTCACTGTTGTGGCCTCTCCCGTTGCGGAGCACAGGCTCCAGACGCGCAGGCTCAGCGGCCATGGCTCACGGGCCCAGCCGCTCCGCGGCATGTGGGATCTTCCCGGACCGGGACACGAACCCGTGTCCCCTGCATCGGCAGATGGACTCTCAACCACTGCGCCACCAGGGAAGCCCAACACTTCCTGATTTCTGAATGCTCTGTTCCCAGCCAGGTCGACATTTAGATCAATTCCCTTTGCTTTAACCTCCACCACTGCTGAAGAGAGGCTTTTCTTGAACCAGGAGACTAAAATGTTACCTTCATTGCTTCTACCTGTCCCATAGTCTCTAAATAGCTTCTAATTAGTTAATTAACTAATTCACTCAATTAGCAAATAGTTAGTGACAACATATAATGCTTGAGATGCTGTGTATTATATAAAGATAAGGGAGATGAGGTCTTCATTATGGGGCAGTCTATTGGGGGAAACCCTAATACAAGTATAAGGTGGACCAAACTAAGTGCTCCTTGCTAGAGCAATCAGAAAGGGTTTAAAGGAGGGTAGGAGTATTTAAGTTGTACTGTAAGAATGAGTAAGATTTGGAATAACAGAGATGGAGTAACGTACATCTTGGGAAGCTGAACGCACATGAATAAAGGCACTAGGCCAGTATAATACAATGCATGTATGGGGAAAGGGAAATCATGCAATTTGGCTAAAGTGAAAGGTGTGGGATGGAAAGTCACGTAAAGTATGTCTAACCTACACGTTTCCAAACTTAAATATTTTCCTTTTCTTTCAAGGTATCAAAGATCAACCACCACAAGAAAAGTTGGGTTTAAACTGTGATATCAAGGCTCATATTCGATGAGCCTTGATACTTCCTGGCAAGAATGTTAAACCTTTGGATAAATTAACAGGAAAAATTGTCAAATCATTCTCCATGTGTGTGTATATGCGCACGTGTGTGTGTGTATGCGTACGTGTGTGTGTGTAACAGAGAAATCACAAATAACTGTGGGGTGGATTTAGTTTAATTCTTCATAGAGTCAAGGGGAATTTGTTCAACTTTGCTTTGAGAATCTGATAATGCAAAAAGATAATGCCCATTTTTAATTTTAGAAGTAATTTGTAAAGAAATGATAAAACAAATCGTACTGAGGCTTTGAGAAACTCCTGGAGAAACCTTTTGGGATTCATCTGAGGGTCATTCAGTCTGGCTACAAAGTCCAATAAACGTAGAAGCATGACAGACACTTTTCAGTCTTCTGAGAGGCTCATACTGAAGATTTCAGTTTGATGACATTGAACTCTTATGCTGGTATCTAGATACTTATTTGTAATCATTATGAATCATCATCACTATGATGCAACTTATAAACATCTTAAAGGATCTTTCAGGATATTCCAAATTGTCTCACCTGCAGTGAGACAATTTAGGGGTATTTTTATCTTGTCTCACTTTTCAGTAATCCAAGTAATCAATTTTTCATTTCCATTGCTGAAACAGATCAATTCATTAGCTCTCTGCTCCTTTATCCCCCCCACTGGCTTACCGCACTTTAACCACATTGATTACCTGCTGTAGCTCCTGCTAGACTGGCATCTTGGTGAGAGTAGAGATTATGGTCTCTCTAACACACCTGATTCCTAAGCCTAACTTGGAATTCAAGGTGTGGCACCTAATATGTACTCAGTACCTGTTTGTTAAGTGAAAAAGCGTATCATTCTAAATCATAGAGGCCACAGAATAGATACTCTTGCCATGTATATAAAACAGGCTTTGGGTTTGCAGAACGGCTTGGACTGCAGCCCCATCATTGCTTAATAATGTGATTTCAGGTGAGCTAGCCTTCTAAGTTCCAGCTTCTTCAACTAAAAAATGGAAATAAAAATGTCTCCTTGTCTGTTGTGATGACTGAAGAAGATAATTTTGCAAAACATCTGGCATGGTTCCTGGAGTGTGATTACCTGCTTAAAATGTTGGTTCCTTTTTACTTCTTCTATCACTTTTTCACAAATAACTATATTACTCAAAAATAAGTTAGCTTTCTAAATTCGAAGTTGAGTTGACAACTAATTTTCGTCATCTATCATGGATATAACTAAAAATGGACATATGCCAGTGGGGAAATTTGAGCATTCAAATAAAGTGATCCATAAATGTAGACAGAGAATAAAATATATTGAATATCTCAAAGGCTTCATTATCACTTAGCTAAACCATTTGTTTCCTGATTCCACTGCAGTGTCGACTAATTTGAAGGAGGATATATTTTGACCCAGTGTTTTGATTGTTATGACCTTTGACCCCCATCCCCATCTAGATACCATGATTTGGTTTATCTCATGCTCTTTGCTCCTTGTTCAAAGAAATAAAAACAAATTTTAATTATTTTATCCAATAAATAAATATGATTAGTAGAAATGAGACAAATACAGTTGACAATGTTTAAAACAGAGCAAGTTGAAATTGGTTAGTTTCCAAAACAAACAAAACAAAACAAAAATGACCTGATTGAAAATAAACATTCCTTAGGAAAACTGAATATAGCAAACATTGATTGGGGGAAAATTAGACATAGTAGAAACAATGAATCAATAACAAAATTTGCAATAGCTAAAACTGTACAGAGTCAAATTTGTTATTCATCAAAAAATGACTGAAGAATAAAATCTTCTTGAAAAAAATTAGTTCTCAATTTAAAACTTAAATTGAGAAGATTTGTCACAAAAGAAAACTCATCCTATCTGATGTGGAATTTTAAAAAAATGATTGATGAATTAAATCTTTGGTGTAAAGTTTATGTATAAAATAACTGGATAAAAATAATTCCAATACAATAAAAAGAAAATGGAAGAAAACTGTTTAACCCTGCTGTATAGGTATTTGATTAAAAAATTAAATTAGTATGATGAAGTTCTAGCAAATTCATCTAGCCCTCTAGATGAGAAATCAGAAACGATGCTATCATTCTAACGGTAACGTCTGTATCCACTATACAATGGAAATGTCCTTAGGGGTCAAGAGAGTGAGCACAGAACATTCACAGGATTAACATAGGATGTTCAAAATGTTAGGATCAATATAGCTTGTATTCATCAAAATCAATTCAGTATTTGGTCGGATAAAGATTTTTAAATTGTCTGATATCTTTGAATGTAATTGTTGACAAAGAAAATAGAGTACTTTATTAAAATAATTCCATTAAACTTGCCATCCAAAGAAGGAAACTTTCCCTTCTAAAGAATGAAAAATATTTAATTCACTAATTTAAAATAATGTCAAATCTATTTTTAAACTTGGCAGTGGCAATGAATTTCTGTCCTCTCTCTCTCTACCTCTTTCTCTCTCCCCCTCACTCACCACACTCAGTACAGCCATGATATCTGTAAAGAATGACCGCCATAACATGACTTGCTTACACCGTTTGCCTAGCATGTTCTCAACAGAGAAATCACAGAGAGTCACATACCCTCACTTGTCAACAAAAAAATACTGGATTATTCATTTAAGAATATCTAACACTTCAGAATCCTATTACACATAGTATTATTTCTTGGATTTTTGCAGATACATTTGCATTGCTATGAATAAACGTTTTTGTATGAAACACATAAAGCACTGTATTTGAAGACCAGAATCATGTATGTTCACTTATGACAGACTCTTAATGCAACTCAGGTGCTGACTGACTCTTTGGAATTGTTTTGTTGGTGACTCTCAAGTGGATCAGAAAGAGTCACTACATATCTCAAAATATACCATTTAGCCACAGAATACCTTTGCAACCTGTGAACCTAAACCAGTATATTTTAAAAATTAATGGAATTAGCTAGCACTACAGCATGATTTTATGGGCAGATGATAAAATTAGAAACACCGCCCTCCTTCTCTGCATCACATTCAAAAAACTCAATCTTGACAAAATTCCATTTCAGGCTAGAAAGATGGCTAAAAATAAGCCCGTCATCCCTGACCATCGGCAGCAGCTTTTCAGTAAAGACCGCAGGCAATTTCTCAGAAACTCAGATCCAAGAACCATTCAAGATAGAGATGATTTATGAAGACCCTCTTTTTAAAAACGGTGGATTTGTATCTTGCTGTATTTGTTCTGTAAATAAAGTTACATATAATTTCTTGGGAACAAAATCAGCTGCTGTAGTCATGATTTTAGTAAAACACCACATATTGGCAATAGCAATGATGATGGTTACATCAATAGCAACTGTAGTAGTGGTAGCAGTAAAATTAACATGTACTGAAGATTTAGTAACCACTTTACATTATTTAATCCTTATAACACCTGATGAAGCAGCTAATTCTGTCTCTAGTTTATAGATGAGGAGACTGTGCCTTAGACAGGTAAGTAACACAAACAAAACTGACACAGGTGGACTTCCCTGGCAGTCCAGTGGTTAACACTCCGTGCTTCCCCTGCACGGGGCACGGGTTCCATCCCTGGTCAGGAGAGCTCTGGATGTCATGTAGTGCAGTCAAAGAAAACAAAACAAACAAAAAACTGACTCAGGTAATAAGCGGAGGAGCCAGGCTTTGAAATGAATCTAGAACTCACATTCGTAAAAACTGTCATATGAGATCAGTATATATATATACTGATATATATATATATACTGATATCTATCTATCTATCTATCTATCTATCTATCTATCTATCTATCTATATAGGTTCACAGGGGGATGTCAAGCCAAAGGTTCATTTTCAATACCCTCAGAAGAGAAAATGGGTATAGAGTTTGAAAGCTACATAAAGTTAGGTGACATTAGCTTTTATTTGTCTTTAATATTTCAATTGACTGAGTCTTCCGATATCCAATTTCTGTCAGTCTATTTAATGTTGGTGTAGAGGATGGTGGCGTGAACAAATACACCAAGATACAAATCCACCGTTTTTAAAAAGAGGGTCTTCATAAATCATCTCTATCTTGAATGGGGTTCCTGGATCTGAGTTTCTGAGAAACTAAAATTGGGTTTTTGTCTCTGTCTTTCCTGATGAATCTCAATGGAAAAAAAAAAAATCAAGACTCTGATGTCCAAGTAAAGGACATGTTACCAAGGAGATTTTGGCAATAGTCTCCAATAGACTACGAAACATTTTAATTATTTCTTCTGTTTGTAGCGAGTTGGAGAAACTCTAAATAAAAAACACATGCCCACACATACACATATGACAAGAAAGGAGAGAAAAGAGGTCTTGAAGTTTTCAACACCAGATATCTAATTAGTTTAGATAAACTGTGTAATTATCTTCTATTTCTTATCATGTATCCACTAGTTATGTCCATGCTTGTTAAAATCTCAAATGGGGAAAATGTTCCAGTGGAAATTCTTTATAAATTCAATCCCCTTTATAAAAATATTCACACAATTAGGGTAACAGAGGAAAACTTTTCATTAGTTCAAGTCTGTAGATTGTAAGACCAATTTTAACATATACTCACTACTATATATAAAATAGATAACCAGCAAGGACCTACTGTACAGCACAGGGAACTGTACTCAATATCTTGTAATTACCTATAATGGAAGAGAATGTATTGATAATAAAAGAATATATATATATATATATATATATATATATATAACTGAATCACTTTGCTGTACACCTGAAATTAACACATTTAAATCAACTATATTTCAATAAATTTTTTTTTTAATTAAAAAAGAGCATGCATATCCCTTTTCACGAGAATGTTCAGCTGGACTAAATAGTTTGGCAAATATCATGCAGAAAAGTATTTTCTGCGTTTTTCCCTCTTGAGTTTGTAGTAAAAACTATATTAATCAGGTCACGCCTTCTCTGGCTTCTCGGGGATTGTATCTGCACATCATCAGTCCAGACTCCAACCTATTATTTTGGTCACATCCTTCTTTTTACTCACTTTGAGTCTGAGATGGCAAATTGGTGACCTATGGGCTTGATCAGGCCCCCAGAAACATATTTTGGCAGTGACACTATGCTTTTCAAGTTCTAAGTTATTTGCCAATACTTTACCCCCAAAAGCCAAGATTTACCCCCAAATCCCAAGTTCCAAATTCTCTGGAAAAATCAGATGTGGTCAAACCTCATCTACACCGGTGCTGGGCTGAGGTCATAATTGGTTCCCTCAGATGGGGCTTGCCTTCTCCACTTCAGCCGTGAATGATAGGCCCCTTTCTCCTCTAGGCCTTTTATTTTGTGACACCAGCTGTTCAAGAATTTTCTAGACTAAACAAATTCATCTCATCCACTCACTGTTCCTCAAACACATTGTGAGATTTCCTACTTCTATGGCTTTATTCACACCGTGTCCCCACCTAAATGTTCTCTGATGCATCCTCTCCAAAGCCGTACTCACCTTTTGAAGCCCAGCTCAAATGCCATCTTCAGACAGATTCAGTTAGAATCACTTCTACTTCTTTCTAAACGACTGAGGAAGTTGTTGCCTATACAAACTTACGCCAAGCCAATATTATAAAAAAAAATTTTGCCAATTTTTATGTCCACCTCTTGAATTTCTAACAACAAAGTACACTTCTAGAAGTCAAGCTCTAAGATTCCTTGTCTTGCTCACAGCTAATAACACTTCTTAGCGCCTCAAGGAATATTTATTTTATAGTAAATACTGAGAACTTTGTAGCATTTAAATGCACCAACCTCAAAGAGTTCTTTTTCTGCTCTATTTTTCTCTATATCTATAGTCTTCTAGGAAAATAATCTGCAGTACATTAAACTGTCACTTATTCCGAAAGAATTATTTTGATTAATATAGTAACTGGAAAGAAATAATTGTATATTAAGCACATTTGATGATGTCTTCTTAAGACGGCTGCATAATTTATTTTCCTGGTAACAGAACAATTCCATCTGAAGAATTGAAGATTTGAGGTCTTAAGTTTAAATGATTTTCCCCCATAAAGGCATTCCAAGTGGGAATAAGGTCTTGAGTAATTAACCCTTATTCAATTTGCTTTTTACGGATTAGATTACAACCATTTTTATATTTCAAAGGTAACACAGAAAATTACACTGGAATTTAGGTTATGTTATTTTTGGCAGAAATGAAGACTGTGGTTCTGGCAAGATTATGAACTTAGCTTATGTGCAAGCCTTTCTGATAGAAACACTGGAAATATATAGATGCTTCCGAAAGAGGAAGTGAAATGCACGTATGCAAAAATGAGGAGCCGCAAGCCTGTGAGCTGACACCATGGTGGTGATGCTGATGGGGAGACAGGGATGGGCAGCTGGTCAGAAGTAATAGTGACCGTGGGCTTGGGTTTCATGGCCATCTGTGCACAGGAGAGAACACTTAAATGCTATAAACGCTGGAACTGACATCTTGTATACAACTGGGATACTAAGTGTGATACATGCAGGGAGAAGGATAGAAATAATTTATTCAACAGCTTACGGGGATGACAAGGAAAATTAGAGTTTGAAAAAAGTGGTCTTCTGAGAGAACTTTAAAAATTTAGGCTTGTGCCTTGCATGCACTGGTGTCTGAATGTGTACCATCTGTGAATCACAGACACCTTGGCGCTAAGAAATTTAAAAAAATTTGATCCCAGGGCAGGGGAAAATCCTAGTATCCTTGACAAAAGCAAGCAAGCAAACAACAACCAAAATTCTGGGTATTCTCATACCTCAATCTGCACAAGATTTTGACAAGGAAGAAGCCCTACTGAAGATGAGCTCACAATAAAATTTTTTTAAAAGTACAAAAGAGGAAATTGTTCACCTTTTGCAAGAGTTGGATGAACAGAAAATTAGCACACAACGAACTTGAATTAATAAAATAAAAATGAAGAAATACAATAAGATAGTATGTTTTTTACAATATTTAAATTCAATTCAGAAGCTTGATATAATGGACAAAAAACAAGGAACTGGAACTATAAAAAGGAAACCAAAAAACTATGGAAAGTGAACAGAGGTCTGAAAAAGCACCAAATGAAACTTCCATATGTAGTTTGCCAGAAAATAGTTAATAAGGATCTATAATATAGGTATAATTAAATTCAGAAGCTTGATCTAATGGACATATATAACCCTTGAACTAAAAATTATATCCAAAAAATTGTATGCGCATAATATCCTCAAACATAAAGAATATATACAATTGAGCTTCAACAAACAGTGAAGAATCAGTATCACGGAGACCAAATTCTGTAAACAAGCAATGAATGTAATTAGAAATCAATAACAAAGTGTTAATTTCAAGTTCCATATAATTTGAAATACGTTTAAAGACTTCAACACTTAACAATATATAGCATTCAATGGATTATTTAGGAAAGAAGAGAAACTGAAAATTAATGAGATAGAGGTTCTAATTTACCAAAGAGGAAATTAGAGTGACTCTCTACATCAAAAAAAATATGTTCTACCTTGTTCTACCGTACTTACACAGGCAAATGAAAATTTAAACAACAATTAGACATTACTTTACACCCTCCACTCCCCAACACCCTCCAAGATTTTCACAAGTTTAAAAACATTGGTAACAATTGTTGGTGAAGCTCTGGGGAAAGAACACATATAATATGACCAACTAAATAATTAATGAATACAAGTGCTTCAGAGAAGAATCTGGCAATATGTATTAATTCTGCAGATGCACAAGCTCTTTGACCCAGAGAAACTCTTGCATATGCACACAGAGAATCTTGTATTTGATTGTTCATTGCCCAGTACTTGCCATAGTGAGAGGTGCAGTCAACTCAGTAGGGGAGTGGATAAATAAACCAAAATGATGAGTAAACTGGCTTATTGCACAACAGAATTCTATTAAACAGTTAAAAATAAATATATAAGGTTTATATCTAAGATGGATTGATCTTAAAAAAAAAAGTTCAATGAGAATGTAAAAAAGATACAAAGAAGAGAGAAATCCCAGCTCCTGTGTATTTTATCTGTGTATCTAGGTCAAGTCATACAACCTATGTGCCTCAGCTTTCTCATCGGTGAATAGAAATGATAACAGTATTGGGCTCATAAAATTATAGCAAGATGCCTTGAACAGTGCCTGGCACTGAGAAAGCCCCATGTATGCCTGTTATTATTATTATTATTACTTCTTACATTTGTGAAGATTTATATGGAAGATAATGAGGGAAAATAATATCATATATTGTTTTACTAATACATTTGTATAGTAACAACAGCATCTAAGAAAATTTTATGCACCAACTTTAGAATAGTAAGGAGGAAAGATGGAGGGAGTAAGGCAGAATTGAAGGGTCGTGGGGCTCTGGCTTCATCTGTGATATTGCATTGATTTAAAAAAAAAGAAATAAAGCAAATATATTAAAACAAAATGTTAAAAAAGATATAATTTTTAGAAGGCGACCATTATACTGATTCTAAACATTTCTGTGTTAAAAATATTTCATAATTCAGGGCTCCCCTGGTGGCGCAGTGGTTGGGAGTCCGCCTGCCGATGCAGGGGACATGGGTTCGTGCCCCGGGCCGGGAGGATCCCACGTGCCGCGGAGCGGCTGGGCCCGTGAGCCATGGCCGCTGAGCCTGCGCGTCCGGAGCCTGTGCTCCGCAACGGGAGAGGCCGCAGCAGTGAGAGGCCCGCATACCGCAAAAAAAAAAAAAAAAAAAAAAAATTTCATAATTTAAAGAGTAAATTTCCAGGAAATTTCAAGCTTTAGTTTCTTTTTTCTAAGATGAAGTTGAAAACATCTGTCTCATGGGATTTCAATAAAAATCAGATGAGAAAATGCATACAAATATATTAAGCACTGCACCATGCATGTAGGTGGTGCTTAATAAATGTAAGCTAAATATTAATCTGATATAAATCAACTGTTTTCAAAAAATGTGAAGAAAAAAAAATTTGTAAGTTATTTTTTTACTCATTAAATTTATTCCTAGTTCACTTGTGAACTAGTTCACAGATGTGATGGGGATTGGAAAAGCATAGGAAAGTGAAAATAGGAAGAACTCAATTGTTGCTGGTTTAGGACTTTATAACCACGAGCATTAAATTCACACAATGTCCCAAGGCTTTTTAAAACTTTGCTACTCAAAGTGTGGTGTGGGGTCCAGTAGCCCTGATTTCACTGGGGAGGTGGTTAAAAATGCTGGATCTCAGGCTCCACCTCAGATTTACTGAATTAGAATCTGTTTTTTAATGCAATCCTCACATAATTTCAGTGCACATTAAAGTTCAAGACCCTGCTTCAAAAAAAAAAAAAAATTAAGTCCAGGAGTCCGTCACTAGGGTCCATTTTAATGGTTAGAAATCTTCATTTTAGGCTTTTTCTCCCCTTTCTTTATTTCATGTATTTGCAAGAATGAAAATCTACAGATCAGGGTTATCTAAAAATGTTTATATAATCCTTTACACAGAACCTGAAAATGTAGAGTGCTGGACAATTCTACCTTCTCTTGAGGAAAATTTGATAGTGATTGAAATAATCAGCTTACAATATCATAAGCCTGGTCATTTTTTTCCCCATTACATGTGGCTTGTAAGTGCTAAGCAGTTAATAACTAGAGAGCCATTCAAATCAATCAGGTTTTATGATGTTTTATCCAATGAGGATCAGGAGATTTAAGACTAAAATTGTCAATGAAAATTTGAAAATGATATTCTTGGGCTTTTTTTGTTTCCGTGATGCAGATACACGTTTAGACATCTGCAATGGATAAATGTACTCCAGCCAAAGGATTGAAAGATAAAAAAAAGCTTCCCTCTATTACAGTATACTCTCAGCTCTAACTTTTGAAGCAGATCATTTAAAGTTCAGTGTGTCATAGCCTTAGAAACAGAGATAGCTTCGAGAAAGAATATTAATGTTTTAGCTACAAAAGAGAGCTACCGACCACGGTGCAGTCTGCTTGTGGAAGCACAGCTTGGTAAGTACCACTGTTAGGCTGACACAGCAGCACCGACTGCATTACAGGGAGCGAGATGCACCAGGAATTACAGCATCCCCATCTTTCAGCTAATTCCATCTGACATTTGATGTCTGAGAGAGGTATGATGATTTACAGAAGCATTTTAATAAGTGTTTTTATAAATGTTATTGTTTTTTTTGAGTATTAGGGTAAGGTTGTTATTGTAGAAGACTTTTGTCTTTTTTTGAGGGGTGGGCTGTCTAAAATCCTATGTGAAGGGGGTATTCTCCTTTGTGTATAGTAATGGAGAGACACAGGGTCCCACTTCTAACCATGAAAGTGTAAGGTGGGGGGATCCCTCCTTGCCCAGAAGTCCGTGTCTGAATGTATGATGTAAGCGTGACCAATCGGATTCTCCTTTCAGGGACTGTGAATCAGAGATGAACAGAAGGTTAGGACTCACCCATGGCATCTACAAAGGCAGAAACACTTCCAGGCCATCTTTGCAAAATGTCAGCAACTGTGCTTCTTGCACTGGGGTATCTGGATCTGCCTTGGCTCACATTTTTTTCCCCAAGTCTTGTTCTCCATCCTTCTATTTCTGAGTCTGCATGTCCTGCTAATGCATTCCTTTTCTGTTTTTGCTTGCAATCAAGAATTGTCCCTGATACAGAAATATCACCTCTTCACTAGATTTGGTTTTTTTAAATTAATTTTTTGTTATAGTTGATTTACAATGTTGTGTTAGTTTCTGCTGTACAGCAAAGTGAATCAGTTATACATATACATATATCCACTCTTTTTTAGATTCTTTTCCCATATAGGTCATTACAGAGTATTGAGTAGAGTTCCCTGTGCTATACAGTAGGTTCTCATTAGTTATCTATTTTATATACAGTAGTGTGTATATGTCAATCCCAATCTCCCAATTTATCCCTCCCCTGTCCCTTTCCACCTTGGTAACCATAAGTTTGTTTTTTACATCTGTGACTCTATTTCTGTGTTGGTCACTACATTTGAACAGCACTGCTACTTCAGCTCTATATAGCTCATTGATGTAAGTTTAAGTAGGTGGCTGCAATTTGAAAATGGCCTCAATTAGTGATTAAGAGTGGAGGTGGTGGTCATGGTGGTAGTTATCAGGTGCAAGAACATAATATGTACCAGAAACTATGTGAGGCACGTCAACTTGAGTACCTGTAATTCCTCAGAAAACGCTGTGAGGATCAGTACTGCCACACCCATTTTACAGATGAGAAAACTAAGATTGTTGTATAAAAAGTCACACATTGAAGTCACCTTGACCAAAATCACAAGCCTAGTAAATCCCCGAAGCAAGATTCAAATCCAAACCTTCCTAGCTTAAATCAGAAGCATTATATTCTCTCAAGGATGCTAATGGAGCTCTTTAAGCACTAATTCAATGTCATTAATTGAACTTTATAAATGTCATAACTGAACTTAATAAATGATAACTAAAATAATATATCCCTACATTAACTGGGATGTAAGGAAACATGTAAGGTCTTCTTTTTTATTATTATTATTTTAAATTGAAGTGTAGTTGACTTACAGCATTGTGTTAGTTTCAGTTGTACAGCAAAGTGATTCAGTTATATATATATATATATATATATTCAGTAATATATATATATATATTCTTTTTCAGATTCTTTTCCCTTATAAGTTATTACAAAATATTGAGTATAGTTTCCTGTGCTCATGCAAAGCCTTCTAACACATTTTTACCTAGGTATTTATTGAAGTCTTCTTATAGAAATGTTCTGAAACATTTCTTCACAGTGAAAACAAAATTTTAAATTTAAAAGCCACACTTAGACTTGAAGCACTATGTCTAAATTCCATAAAAGTTTGTTATATCCCAACAAGCATGTAGGGTAGATGTTGAACCTCTCCCCTATATTAGTTTTGAAGGGAAAATATCCTATTTGTATGCAATTACGAGGCTATGTGAAAATTACTTATTTTCAGAGCCTGACTCGAATAGAAAGTTTGGGCAGATATATTATTTTGAAGATACGTGTAAAAAAGTATATAATAACTTATGGAGCACTGTGACTAAACTTGAAGGCAACACTTTTAAAGCCATTACTTAATACTCTTCCCATATAAGATGATAAGTGTCACTAGTCCCAGGTCATAGTACTTTCTTTATTAGAAGTAACTGTCTTAATAAAATAGTAATGATGGTAACAAGAGCTCCTATTTATTGAGCAGTTACTAGGTGGCGGGCACAGTGCTAAATGCTTCACCGAGATTGCCTACTTTAATACTGGTGACCCCAGTGAGGTACGCACTATTATTAGGGCCACTTTACAGATGTTGAAAAAGAAACAGAGCAAAACATCGCCCCCTGCCTCCTGGGGTTCTATATTCAAAGGATCGCTGCTCGAGAGAGAATTTTAAGCCTTGCTGTAGCCTTAGATGAAGCCCAAACTCTAAAGCTTAGCCTGAATTGTCTTTAAAGATCTGGACCCTGACTACCTACCTCTTCAGCCTCATCACCTCACTACCATCCCCCGCTTCACCCTTTATGCTGGTTCTAGTGAAAGGCTTCATACAGTCCTGTCCCTGCTGTGACACACACCCGTTCCTCAGCATCCTTAGAGACAAGACCATTCATTCTTCTTTAAAACTCAGCTCAACTTGGAAATGCCTCTGCTGATAACCTGTTAGATTTAGTTGCCTGCCCTCTATGCAGGTTCTTGCTACAGAACATACCGCACTGCCATATATCCATTGAATTATTTGTCTGTTTTTCTTACTGGACTTTAAGTGCCATGACATTAAGTATATTATTTTTTTCTTCTTTATTTTATTGGAGTATAGTTGATTTACAATGTTGTGTTAGTTTCAGGTGTACAGCAAAGTGATTCAGTTAAATATACGTTAAATAAATATTATATTAAATATTAAATATATATATATTCAGTTAAATATATATATTTAATCATTTTCAGATTCTTTTCCCTTATAGATTATTATAAGATATTGAGTAGAGTTCCCTGTGCTATAAGTAGGTCCTTGTTGCTTATCTATTTTATATATAGGAGTGTGTCTATGTTAATCCCAAACTCCTAATTTAAGTATATAATTTGTTTTGGTATCTCCAGTGCCTAACACAGGACCAAGCATGCAGTGGGCACTCAAAAAATATTTTTTGAATAAATGGCCATATCTTAAGCTACCACCCTATTTGTTCTTTCTATCTTCCTGCTGGAAAGAATTTGCTAAATAACCATTCCCTATTATATCATAATGCTCAAAATTATGAGAAGGACTTCTACACAAGGAGTTAGGGAATCTAGATTCTTGTCCCATGATTGTCATTTAGTAATGAAAAGACCTTGAAGACTGATTCATTCAACAATTTTCTTTTTACGCATTTGCCATGCACCAGGAACTGTACACCACAGTGAGGAAGCAGTAGTGGACACAAGTGACAAAAGCCCCTTCCACCAGAAAGCTTGTATAACCTAGAGTTGGATTTCTCACCATAAAATCAAAGAGCTGGACTAAGGTCCTTCCAGGCTTAAAATTCCATGAAACAATAAGCCAAATCTCAAATTCCTTAAAATATAATATAGGAACACATAAGAATATGAAATAAAATAGAACACCAGGCAAATCAGTTCATAACTTGCCTCTGATACAATTAATCTAGGAGTATTAATTCTTCCTTACAAAAATAGATATATTATAGAGAAGTGACATTATGAAACATTTTTTAAAGGTTAACTTTGGTTTGGTCTCATGCAAAATATTTGAACCCTCTCTAGTTGTAAGTACAATAGCATGCCTGTCAAGGGCAAAAAGGGAAAAAAATCATTTCAAGGAAATTAACAACGATGGGAAAGGAAGATCCATTTTATTCCTTGGGAAGATGAATCTGTTCTGTACATCTAATGTTAGTCAGAGCATAAAGAACAATATGTTCTCTAATCAAGTTTTATGTGTGTGATGAATTTTTTGATTCATGGTAATTGGACCAGAAAAGGTAAAGCATATTATTAGTGGACAAATTACATAGTAAAAACTAAATTAGTCCAGACTCTCAGCTGCTTCATTACAAAATTAGGTAGGGAAGGTCATAATTATTTAATTTGTGTCCAAATCTCAGCTGGAGAATGTTCCAAACGAACAAATGATCCAAGTAATTTTAGGGGAAGGGAAAGTCCTTGTAGCCAAGCTTAAAAACCCAATATTGACAAACATAATTAGCATGCTACCTTCCTGACCATATCCCTGGAGGTGTTTGGACAGGAAATCTAATCCTCTAAAGATAAATGTTCTGTTATTTTTTATCACAACTGAGTAAACCATATCAATTCCTTGACATGCTATGATCATAGGATGTCCTTCCTGTCACGTTCCTCAAATTTGTTAAATTTGTTGACATTGGATGATTGATTGCTTCTGCTGGTTAACATGGGCACTGAGCTATAATAGAAAATTGATACACAATATTAAACTCACAAAACTGGGTTTGTTCTTCCATTAAAGTCATAAATCATGGATTCTGAAAGAGCCTTTCAAGTTACATAGTGAGTTTTCTCATGTTGCAGATGAGGAAACTGAGGCCCAGACAGGTGAACAAAATGACTGCAAATCTCACAGTTGGCAGGTGTTGGAGCCATGATGCAAGGAGAGATCCACCACTCCCCAGCCCAATGTTCTTCCCATCATTTTATTTAGCCAATAGTTAGCTCTCTTTGTGAGCTAACTTCCAGCTTACAAGCTCCCATACATGACACTGGCTTATATCACCAGGACAAAGAGTAGGCGTGATAGGGGGCAATGCCGATGAAGTTCAGGGGGTTGGCTTCTTTTTTCTTGGAAAACAAATACCTCTGCCTATTTGTGGGAAGAAAAACATCAGCTAGTTTGCAGCAGGACTGGTATGTTGGAAATGAAACACAAAGCTTTCCTCCTCTAACTAAATTTGACAGCGTGCATAAGCTGAATCTCCCCATCTGGAGACTCTCAGACTAGACAAGCCTTACAAATTAATATGTGTGTATAGGTCTGGGGCCTGAAGGAAATGAGGTCAGGTCCGAAAAGGAATCAGGTGGCTGATGGCCACAAATCAGAACTTTAACATGGATTCACAACAAAGGGAGGAGACTTCATGCTGTAATTCACTGAAAAGCATTAGGACCATGCTAGGGTCTGTGATGAGGAAGCCAGAGGACAAAGTTATAAAGAGGGAAACGATACTGAAGGACAGAAAATGTTTTCATCCAAGTATAATCCAGACTTTGATCCTCCTTTTAATCAAATCTTCTCTTTCCCCATCTCCTTCTCTCTCTCTCTCTCTCTCTCTCTCTCTCTCTCTCTCTCTCACACACACACACACACACACACACACACACACACACACACCTCATGTTCTCTTTAGGCAGAATATTTGTGCTCTCATTCTACAGTCTTATTTCTCTCTTTACTTTGTTCCTGAGAATGGAGGTCTACAGCAATGCATAGAAAAAGTGCTTTGATAAGGAAGATAAAACAATTCAGGATGCATTAGTTTCTTTGTGTACCTCAAGGACAAAATTGAGATGTGTAGGAGCATTTTTAAAAACGTAGAGAGGAGACTCACTCCCTTGAACCCACTTTCTTAAGGTCCCCAGCTCATTCTCCAAAGATGTCCTTTAAGGCTTTGTACATGCCCTATGGTGAGAGAGTGGCATTTAGTAAGAGTCCACCCAGGGATGTTCCAAAAGCACTCTGCCATTAAAGTGCTGATATAAGAAGTTAGAGCATTTTTTCTCTTGAGAATCTCTATGGCTTTATCCTTGGGCAAAGGTCTGAGCTTCTTTCAAAAGTCCAAGATTGATTTTCGGAGGAGAAGATAAGTGAAGGATTTTCTAACTAACCAGGAAACATATTCTCTGATTAAATGTCAGATTAAGAAGAAAAAATACCCTACATAAGGTACTATGACAATTCTCTAAAAAGAAAGACTGTGAGAACGCAGATATTTTAGGATAGAGGGTTATAGCCTTCAGAATTTTCATTTTTTTAGAAAGTTCTTGTGGTTGATATAAGTTTAAAAATGTGTTCATGTGCAGAACATTTCAGATTCATTTATGCAGAATTATGTAACACTTGAAACAACTCCCTTAAATTCCCATGGATTATGTGGACACGAAACTTTACAAATTATATTTGTAAATATCCTTTCTTCTGTATCATCACAAGTTCTCAAAGTATACTAAATGTGGAAGTCAGTATGATAGTGCTGTCTCTCTTTTTTTAGGAGAAAATAGTAGAGATATCCTTTTTATTATTCACTTGCCACCTCAAATACAAGTGATCATTTTCTTATGATTTAAAAATATTGCAATGACTGGCCAGTTCCCCATGATTTATTGTTACTAGCCCTCCATTGGATATGCTAAGATAAGATCACACATTACTTATCTAAACACTTCTACAGACGTGCTGGGCACTTTTAAAAGTTCACCCATTGAGAACTTAACCCAATTCTCTTTGAAAAAAATGCAAGGTTGTTCCAGAAAACTTTCTTAAAAGAAATCATTTGTACCATGGACCCTCTCCACACACCCCCAAAAACGATGAGACAAATCAACAGTCAGAAGACATATATTTATAGCCTCATCTTTCACCTCCTCCAAATTCTAGACAATCCTCTTTTTCACTTAAAAATGGAAAATGCGACAAATGTAAGCCCTTACCAACTTCCCACTTCAGAAGGCTGTTGTCTTCCATCTCCATTTTTCCAATGACATACCAGATACATGCCATCCAGTGTGCAAGAAGGGCAAACATGGACATGAGCAGAGTCAGGACGATTGTGCTGTGTTGGGAATAACGGTCCAACTTCTGCAGGAGACGCAGAAGACGCAGTAGCCGGACGGTCTTCAGGAGATGCACGAGAGACACCTGCGTGGGAAAAAACGCACAGCTTGGCTCACGGAGTCATTACATCCACAACAGTCACTTCATCTACAGCCACTCTGGGAAGTTCTTGAAATTAAGCGTAATCGGGATTCCAACACTGTGACCATTTTATGACCATTTCTATGTCGTTTCCTGATATGTTATATCAGAAATTGATAAGATAAAAGATGATAAGGCAATTTAATTTCTTTGAGTGAATAATTATCTTCCTTAATTAAGATGTATCTTTTTTTCTCTACCTATATGACTGAAGATAATTTTATATATTCTGATATACAACTGAAACACATTATGGGATCGGGATTGAATAGATGTCTCCACCCCTTTCTTTTAATTTCTTTCAATTCCACTTCCCCTTCTCCATGTAAGGGAGCTGCGTTATAACAAAACTTTGTATAGACTGAAGTAAAACCCTGTAAAGTGGTAGCAAAAGTAACTTAGGTTTCTTATTTTTAAATAGTGAGACCTAGAAACTTGAGTAGGATCTGCTCACAAATACCAGTAGCACCTCCTGCTTCATGTGCTTTGCTATCGTCCTTCTAACATTATCAATAGATAAAGAAAACATTTGCCTGGAGCACATACATTCTGCGCTTTCTGTTAAACAAACATGCTTAGGGAACCAAAATCAAATGGAACAAAATTTTGGAAAAACCTTTTAGATGCTGCCTCTGTATGAACTAGAACAACAGACTTGTAGTGAAGGAGTTAGTTTCTTGACTTTAGGGCTCAACTGAAAAATGTGCACCATTGGTGTCCACCAGAAAGGTCAATGTCACTATTACAACACATGTGGTGCACTAATATACACTCTTCTTAATACCTTCCAAGAGAAAAGAAAAGTTAAATAAAACATTAACTCATATGCAAATAGAATCTGACAAGTTCCTTGACCTATTCTAATTTGGGGGGTGAACCATAAATAGAGGGTAAGGAAGTGGTTTGTATGACTATACCTAAGCATAATTTTTCCTTTACAGGCAGAATCATAAACAAGGTCAGCATCTTTTGAGAGTCTGCCTTTATAATTATCGGGAGTCAACTGACTTCTAATTTCTCCCTCCTCCAGCCATCTTCCCTTATCTCCAAGAAAAATGTACCTAGAGCAGTGCCTGACACATAGGAAGTGCTCAGTAAATTTGTGTTAAATGAGTGAATGGATAAGCTATTATGTGAAAATGCAAAACACTCCAGGCTCACTATAACAATAGATATTCAATAAAAGTGTCTTCCACTGTAATCTTGTGAATTATTCTATACTGAAATATAAAAACATCATAAGGATGGGAATTCCCTGGCGGCCCAGTGGTTAGAACTCCACGCTTCCACGGCAGCGGGCCTGGGTTCGATCCCTGGTCAGGCAACTAAGATCCTGCAAGGTGTGGTGTGGCAAAAAAAAAAAAAATCATAAGGTCAGTTGAGGAAGTTGCCGGGTAGCTGTGGTCTTTTATTCCTTTTTGTGGGTCTTCTGGGTAGAGTTTTACTTTCTTCTCCTTCATACTCATGTTCTCATCTATCATTTCTCCAGCTGATTGTAAGTCAGATGCAGTTTCTACTTTGTGGTTTAGAGGAATTACTAGGGGTGAAATTTATTTTATAGGTAGGTGAATTTGATAGATAACAATTTTGTAAGTAAAGTGAATCCTGGAGCAGAACTCTCAAATGGAGGATACCATCTGCTATGGACTGAATTGTGTTCCTGCAAATTTCATATGTTGAAGCCCTAACCCCCAGTGTGACGGTATTTGAGATGGGGTCTTTGGGAAGTAATTTGGTTTAGATGGGGTCATGAGGGTGGGGTCCTCAAGATGGGATTAATGCCTCTATAAGAATAGACCACAGCACCCTCTCTCTTGTTTGCCACCCACCCCAATCTCTCGCTCCCTCCCCTCACTGTATGAGGGCCACGTGAGGACGTGGAAAGAAGACAGCCGTCTACAAGCCAGGAAGAGAGCCTTCACCAAGAATCAAATTGGCTGAAAGCTTGATCTTGGACTTCCCAGCCATCAGGAGAGTGAGAAATAAATTCCCGTTGTTGAAGCCATCCAGTTTATGATATTTTCTTATAGCTGCCTGAGTAGACTAACACACCATCTGAATATAGAGTACTGATGCAGGCAAGCTCCCCATTTTCTCTGGCCAGAAAGGGGATGTTTGAGGGAAGAATGTGAGGCTGCCCTTACATGAGAACAATAGTCATTTACAAAAATAAGGGACATGAGCCTGGGAGTCCAGGATGAGGCAGCCCTGGTGATTTCGCTGTCACTTAAAAAAATTTGTATTTATTCCTATCTGAGTCCAAAAGCTCCAGCTATAAAATGTGAATTTTGGCTCTTGATGAATGATAGAAGAAAGAGGCATATTTGATTTCGATGGAAATATATCATCTGAAAAAGAGAAAGGAACTTCTTACTCTTGGGATGCTGCTCTGAATTTGTCATTGATAAGAATTATAAGCACCTTGTAGACAGGTGCAAGACAGTGAATGATGCATTCATCAAAAACCTCTATCAAACTGCAGTTTCCCGTATTACCAAGTGGACATAACCACCTCCTGGCTATCCACTAGGGAAGAAAAAGGAGAAAGAAAAAAGTTAATTACTGTACTGAGGTCCTTCTAGGTATTAGACACTTGGCAAGGTATTTTATAGAAAAGTTTCCTTTGTAGGCTACTCAGAAACCCTGCAGGAATTTTTACGATTTTAGGCCTATTCTGATATTAACTTTCCCAAGAAGCCACTCAGATGGTAAGTGGTAAAACTTGGATTCATACTTTTGCCTTTTTACTCTCATTCTTTGTCTCATTCACAATTTTACTTTCTTTGTCTCATTCACAATTTTACCTCTTGTCATGCCTTTCATCGTGACTTATACACAGTAAGTTTTAATAAGTAAATGTGTGAGCTGCATGTAAAACATTTGCCATCAGCAATTGTGGGCAGAGCCAAAGCTAAAGCATGCAGTACATTTTGATGGTTGCCATGCATTTTAGAATGTCATCTATGGAGATGCACTAACTGGACCCACTTTAGACCTGGAAAATCAGCCCCTTTGTTATTTTATTTGTTTGTTCCTGCTCTTCTTTTTGTAAGTCTGTGTAGTATAACAGTAGCATAACTTATGAACTTTTCCTTATAACTTATGCTTTCCTGGGAAGTAAATGTAATATTTTGAACAAGCTTTTCTATTCAAATCGAATATTTCATACTGACTAATATATTGGGAGGAATAACAAATTTATATGCCAATTGTTTTTTTTTTATTAATTTATTTATTTTTGGCTGTGTTGGGTCTTCGTTTCTGTGCGAGGGCTTTCTCTAGTTGCGGCGAGCGGGGGCCACACTTCATCACGGTGCGCGGGCCTCTCACTATCGCGGCCTCTCGTTGAGGAACACAAGCTCCAGATGCGCAGGCTCAGTTGTTGTGGCTCACGGGCCCAGTTGCTCCGCGGCATGTGGGATCTTCCCAGACCAGGGCTCGAACCCGTGTCCCCTGCATTGGCAGGCAGATTATCAACCACTGCGCCACAAGGGAAGCCCATGCCAATTGTTAAATGATCATAAGCTCACCCTTGTGAAAAGCAGAAAAATTATCACTGACAATAGAGAGAGATTCCTTACTTCCTTCCTCTTTTTCTTTCTTTCTGATATAGATGTTGATCTATAACTTCAAATCTTTATAAAGGATTTGTGCTGTATTTCACAAGTGAGAACGAAGAAGGGTAGCAGAAGCACAGTGAAAATGTACAAGTATTTAAAATTCATCAAATTATGAGAATTAGACTTTTTCAAAATTATTTACTTGTGTTAATTTTAGGCAATGGAAATTTTAATCATATCTAAACATTTTACTTATTTTTTATTTTATAGACTTTATAGTACATGATATATATATGTTTAAAATTATCCTATTTGTTCAGTGCCCAAAGAGAAATGGAATATAAAAAATGATTATTAGTATTTAGTAGCAGAGCAAGTTAATTTACAGCAGTCTATGAAACACCATTTATTTAACAATTCTCCAGGATAATTTGGAAAATTTTTCTTATCATTTTATGAATTATCTACTTCTTCAGGATATTTTTTGGCAGTCTTGCAAAAGCCTTGTTTTAAGTCATTACACTTTCATTATAGTATACTTATCTAGTCAAATTCAATCTTAAAAAGCACTTTAAAAAGCTTGGATAACAATCCACTTTAGCACTGATTGATATTATATACTAGATTTTCCCCAGAGCTTTCCCTTCAGCTGAGTTATAAACCTCTTAACAATGTTGACACTCTCAACTTCCCAACTTAAAAAAAATTGAAAGAAAAAGAAAAATACTATTATACAGGCAATTAACAAATGCAACAGATGCACAAATCTGTACTACGTAGTCAGGAGTTTAGTTCAGTCTCCGTTCTGAAGTCAGTAATGATTGAATTTGAAACATTGATCACTTTGTTTAATATTGAAAACTATGCTATTAAATTCTTGATAGAGAATATAATTTCTATGGGGAGAGGTTTGTCAACTGAGTAGGAAATATGTTTAATTTGAACTAACGTCTAGTAAATTTTTGCCTACTAAAATTGGTTACTCTGGCAGCAAATTGTATTACTCGTCCAAAAATTCTCTTATACCTTCCTAAAAGTCTCTCTATTTATAAGGGAACACTTAATGCTTTTAAGAGTGTCAATCATTAAATAGTAAAAATAGCTATGACTACAAGAGGGCATACTTTCTTTCCTGTAAGAAATCTGAGAATAAAAGCTTTAGATGAAGAAAGAGGAGAAGTTACAAATACCAATAAAAATTCAAGAGGATGCTTGGTTTATGTTGGTCATTTTATCATTTAGATTTTTTCTCAATCCAACATTTTTACAGGGACTTCTAAGAAGTAGTTGAATTCTATTTTAATTTCAACCTATCTTTCTATCTTGATAGGTCTTCTGTTTGTTTTGCCATTGAATAATGAAATATTCAAAAGGTAGCGAGTAAAAGTCATAAAAGTAGAAGAAATCTTCAAACTCTCCACCAAATTCTTGAGGGAAATATCTGGCTCAGTAACATAAAGTAATGCTTCTATTCCTGCAGATGGTTTCCTTATCAAAGGATTTGTTTAGTGAGTCAATTTGATGATAAATTCAAGCTTTTAATATCCTGGTTCTAGGTATTTAAATGATTAGAAATGGGTAATACAAATTTCAAAAAGGAAGTAACTCCTTTAATTGGAGAATCTGGCCTGCATATCATTGGTGACATTGGCCTCTTTATTAAAAAGGGCACAAAATCCTGGACATACAAATTGCGACAAACATTTAAAACCTGAACATGTGAAAAATAAGCACAGGGGTAAAAGCAACCTTCAAGGTCATGTGGAAGGGAGCTCTTTACTCACCACTGTGACGTTGAAAGCATACAGGAGGTCAAAAGGCAGGGCAGCAATTAAATCAATGATGAACCAGGTTGTGACATAGTGGATGCAAATTGATCTTGCTTCAAAGATAACTTGGCCAGACTTGCTGACATAGGTTGTTCGAAAATTTAAAATAATATCTGCTTGAGAAAAAAAGGATAGAGTAAGAGCATTTAGGAGAAAGAGAGAGAGAAGGAAAGAAGGAAAGATGAGGTAAGAAGAGAAGATGGGAGGAAGACAGGCAGGTGGGCGGGGGGGAAGGAAGCGAGGAAGAAAACTATATTAAATTAGACTAACGGTAACCTCTTAACGTACTTTAGATTGACAATACCCAAAATACTCTTCTTGACAGATCCAGCTCAACTCAACAAACAGGTATTGGAGAAAGGTGAAGAAAGTAGTATTTTTTGAGCAGTAATACATTCCAGACTTTGGGCCACATGTTAACATAATTAAAATAAATAATAATAACAACAATAGGCAACACTTACTGAATGCTCACTGTGTACCAGACATTGTCCTAAGAACTTAGCTTAGATTGTTTCACTTACTCAGAATGTCTTCTACCGTACACGACGATGGTAACATAGCAGACAGTACATAGTAGGCAGTATTAGCAGAGGCAGAAACTAAATCTCAGTGGGAAAAGTAACTCATCCACGATCATCTTGCCAACAGTGGCAGAGATGACTCTGAACACAAGTATAATTTGCAGTCCATGTTCTTTTAATTTATTTTTTATCCAGTAGTACTCTATTCCGTGTACAAAAGTTTTACTAATCTCCGTATGTTTATGAAACTGATCCTTGCCGTGAAGATGTTTGTATTCACAAAATACCAGAAGTTTCTTCTTTGGATTTCTAGGTTAAACTCCCCATTCCATTTAAATGGAAGATATACTCATTTTCAACCATTCCTTACATCATCCTTTTAATATATTTTTATTTTATGTTTATTTTATATTTGTATTTATTTTATATTTATATTATATTTTACTATCTATTTATCAAACTTTTTACAATATATGACATCCTTGTGAGGGCTGGTCAAAGGACAAAGCCATAGACATGTGGACCATCTAGAGTTCAATCCTGCTGCCTATGAATAAACTTCTCAGAGTCTGTCACATAGTTCTTGGGTTAAATATCATTAAAGCACTGGAAAGGGTTATATTTTCTTTAATTTGTTTTAGAGTTGAGTATGACCAATTTATGGGGAATTTTGGGATTGGTGCATACACGTAAGTGTGATGAAGGCTGCTCATTTTCTGCACTGGCAACCCCAACAGAAACATATTTGTTGGTGGGACTTTGGTCTTCGGGAGTGTCGTGATTCAGTGACAAAGATCAAAGGAAGGAATTTGGGAAGTAAGTACCCCAAAGAGAATAGGAATTCAAGGAGATAGGAAACGAATGGTAAGCTCTGAGTTACATAATTTTTAAATGAATTGGAGTACTCTTTACAGCTAATGTAAACCATTGCAAGTACGTGGAATCGTGTCATGTGAGGTTAAGAACTTGTTGGTATCATGATCGTAATGATAATAATAATAAAGATTACAATAATGTGCACTTTACACATTTGTAGATCATGTTTACTTTTCACTTCACATCACATTTGAAGGAGAATTCTAAGATGCCCCCCACCCCCAATCCCCTGCCACCACCCTCACTCTCCTCTGATCTCTTCCCCTTGGGTAAGGGTGGATCCCCTGAGCATGAGATATGAAGGTGTGATCACATTACATCACAGGTAAAGAGAGATGATCTGCGTGGCCTGCCCTCATCAGGTGAGCCCTTTAACGCCGACCTTTCTTCATCTGGTGTTAAGGGATTGGAAAGCAGTGAGGCATGCTCTTCCTGGCCTGGAAGGAAGCAACTGCGTATTATGGGGAGGGCCACACGGCCGGGAACGGCGGGCAGCCTCTAATTGCTGAGAATGACCCCTCACTGACATCTCGTGAGAAACGGAGACCTTAGTCCCACAACCATAAAGAAATTTGCTCAACAGCCACATGAGATAGGAAGAGAATCCTGGGCTCCAGAATGGACCACAAGCTGACACCTTGATTTCAACTTTCTGAGGCCCTGAGGAGAGACTTCAGCTAAGGTAGATCTGGACTTCTGACCTATAGAAACTATGAGATAATAAACGGGTATTGTTTTAAGCTGATGTGTTTGCGGTAATTGGCTATGCAGCAATAAAAAAACGAATACAACATTTAGTAAGTCATCTGGTTCTCATTATAGCCTGTGAGATGAGATAATACAGGAATTCTGACAAAACAGATTACTATTACGTTATTATAGATAACACATATGTTCTTAATATGAACACAGTGCTGTTCTACGACCTTTATAATCATAATCTCATTGACTCCTTACAACAATGCTAAGCGGTAAGTATTTTTATTAGTCCCTTTTACAGATGAGAAAACTGAGGCAGAAAAGACGTCAAGTGATCTGCCCAGGGTCACACATGATGAACTAAACCCCTCAGCTAGTTAGTGAAAAGAGCAAGACATGGATTCAAGTCTCTTAAATTCCAATTCTGTGCTTTGGGTTTTGGTGCCTCAACAGAGACCAGTCATATCTCATATCTGGAAGCAAGTTCTAGGTGACTCAAAAAGAAAACATTAATTGTTCTAGACTATTGTGAATGATCTAACTTATTAAGATGGCATTATTAGAAGTCATTTTTGTCAAAAAATAAAAATATTAAAATACTTCCATTGTGGGCTTCCCTGGTGGCGCAGTGGTTGAGAGTCCACCTGCCGATGCAGGGGACACGGGTTCATGCCCTGGTCCGGGAAGATCCCACATGCCGTGGAGCGGCTGGGCGCGTGAGCCATGGCCGCTGAGCCTGCGCGTCCGGAACCTGTGCTCCGCAACGGGAGAGGCCACGACAGTGAGAGGCCCGCGTACCGCAAAACAAAACAAAACAAAACAAAAACAAAAACAACAACAACAAACTTCCATTGTTAATACTGAGAATATGAAAGGATGAAGCTAGTTGATAAGCCACTCACAAAGGATGAACACAATCCCAAGGTGATTTCCACTGCAGAGTAAAAGTGCTATCATGGCAAAAAGTACCAATGCATCCCTGAAGTATGGCCACCAAAGGGGGCTGGGAGCTCAGGGGAATGTTGTGAAGTTGTTGGGGTAGCAGGTGACCTTTTCATTCTTTCTCTTTAACTTTCTAGACTCATGTATTTGTGCATTAGCCGAGCAATTTAACAGCTTAGACCAGCACCTGTTGAAATAAAGCAGTTGATAAGTAGTTCATTATCAAATTGAAGGAATAAATGCCTTTGTGTATTTACTAACTGATCACCAGGTTCTACCACAGATTTTACAGAAAACCCACTGCCACCATCCACATACCTGGGGTGCTCTCCTGAACGGAGGAATGGAAGAAGTGATCGATTGGTCTTTGGTTGACTGATACAGTAAACATTTTTAAAGCTATGTGGTTGACTAAAGAATAAAATAGAGGTGCAGACTTCTGAACAGAAAAGATATTTTCTTGGATGAGTCATTACAAAATATTAGTTTAGAAAGCTTTTTAAAAAATAATCTGTTACTCAATTGAGTTAATTGGATGAAAAGAAGATGTGTTTATTTTTACGTTTAAAAAGAAGTAATGGTAAGACTTTTAAACACAAAGAATGTTAACAGCAAAAGAATAAAATCTATCTTTTAAATTTATGGATACAAATATATTTTTGAAGTATTTGAGTACTTTCAGGTTTATTTTCAGGGAGAAAACCTAGATATGTATTATATTCTAAGATTTCTAGGACTATGGTATCATATAAGGACTGTAGGTTTGAGTGAGTGATGAGTATTATTTTTATTTATTTTTTAACTCTTTTAAAAATTTTATTGAAGTATAGTCGATTTACAATGTATTATTTTTATTTATTTATTTATTTTAAAAAACCTTTTATTCTATATTGGAGTATAGTTGATTAACAATGTTGTGTTAGTTTCAGGGATAGGGCAAAGTGATTCAGTTATACATATGCATGTAGCTATTCTTTTTCAAGTTCTTTTCCCATTTGGGTTACTACATAATTATTTTTAGATAGCTGATTTTTTTTTAAAAACCTACTTTTGTCATACACATAATAATAGACATAGTTCTGTTGTACTGTGATTTACAAAACATATTTTCATGTTTATTAGCTTGTGTTGTTCCCATGCCAACTCTCTCAGGTGTACTATCACTGACATTTTACTAATGACTCGGGAGATTTAAGGAAATTGTTTAAAGCCATGAAGATAGTAAGCAAGAGAGAAACAGGACATCTTTTGCAGGCAATTCCATTTTCTTTCCATTATCTTAAAGATTTACTGCACGTTCAAATATATTTTAGGGGCAATACCAATAGGTCAGTGCAGAGAGATGTATTTCCGATTTTAGCCCTTAGATTCATTTCAGCATTGGCAGCGCCCAGGTAAAATCTGGGTCACAGAATTGAATGTGGGGGAATGAACTGTCTTTGATTCTGGGAATATGAGGATTAAGCATCTGTCCAGGAAGAACTGAGAAATCACTCTGTGTTCTCTCCACTGATAAAGATGTGGTGGCACTGTAAATGTTCCCTTAACGGAAGGGCAGAAATGGGGAGCACACGTTCTTTCAGAGTGAGGGAAACACAGAATAAAATTAGATTGTGATGAGGGAAAAAAGAGCCTCCCAGATCTGGTGTTCCTCATAAAAGAACCATGGGGGTGAAGAGGAGATTCACCAACTATACTGGGTCCAGCTGCTCTTTCCCCTGTAGTTGTCTCACTTCCCATAAAGTTTTACACCTTCAGTGAATTAACTCAGTGACTCATTCAAATGTTGCAGTAAGAATGTGGTCTCCTCCAGACCCTAACCCTAACCTTCCTAAAAGGCAGCAGTATGGTTTTCATTCCGAGATATCTAGAAAGTATAATGTTTTTCAACTTTATGTTGAAAGATACATGAAAATTCATTAATATAGAAATTTTTATATTTAACTTTTCTTGTTAATTCCATTTACTATCAACGTGCACAACTGTCTATAAGCACACATACACACAGTTTGAATCAGGAAAAATATTTCCAAAACTATAATGAATTGAGTCATACGAATTTAGCACTTAGAAATGTTAATGCCTCACGTATGTGTGTATGCACAAGCAGTCTCTTGTGGCACACGGTGCTGGTATCATGTGAAATGAATAAACAAACAGGGTAATAGAGAATTACCATATATACATACATACATGTGATTTACAGAATTTCAAAAAATTGATCATAATATACCCCACCAAAATGAGGCAGACTATAATTGAATTCTTTTATGATTCAGATCACGCTGAGTTATTTTGCAGGATAATCAGTTTACCTTGCTGTATTTAGGTTTTACACAAGCATGATGAAAATAAAGACAAATAATAGAGAGAGAACTGTACGTGTTTTGTTCTCACATGGTTAAGATCTCCAAAAACAAGTGTTTCATTTCTGTCTCTCACTAAATGGTTATGTATGAGAACTAAAAGGCAAGAAGATTAAAACCAGTTTTTCCAGTTTGATTTCCTTGAGAACTCTGTGATTAGAAAGTACAAAAAAAAAAAAAGGTTAAATTTGATATGGCACAAATTAGTAGATTTCTTTATTAGCATGCACGCCAGATGGGAAATAATTTTAAAATAATATTGACTTACGTGTTAAAAAGTAAATTAAAATAGAATGGTGTGCATGAGAGCATATGCACCAAATACAAATAATATCTTCATTTAGCCATTTCTTTACAATTTAATCAATATAGTACAGCGAGGGTGGAGAGAGATTTAACTAAACCAGCTGCCGACTAATATTCTAAAGATACCCAGTCTTTTTCCATTGCTTGTGAGACACTCCTCTGAACACAGTATGATGCCACAGCAAATGTGAGTTGCACGTGTGGGCAGAATGAATAACTGGGGGTTGATTAATGAAGGGGCTTGAGGGACTCAAAATCCTAAGAATGGCTGTAATTGATTGCTAGGATTAGTGGATGAGATTTTCATACCACCTGATCCTTGCTCATCTTGTCAGCATTTGTCCCTCCTGCTTACCTTAAATGAGAAGTTTATGGAAATGAAAGGGCAGCAGACAGAGGGAGAAGCAGCAGTTAAGAGCAATTGCCTGCGGAAGAAAAGGTAAGGCTGAAAGAATGCAACCAGGTGGGTTGGGCGTGGTCGATACCATCACTGATTTCTGTTTTGTACCAGGGTCATGGTGGACTCGTACATCAGTTTTGACCCTCAACGTCAACATCAGATGGAACAGCCCAGAAAAAAAGTCCTTCCATCCCAACTTCTCTTTGAATGGAAGAACCCCATCCATGTCATGCTTCATAAGGATGCGGTCAACAAGGCCTTGAATGCTTCTGGCAATGGTGAGCCCTCTGCCTTTTGCCAGCGCTGTCTTAGTTTGACGCATCCTTCCTACTTTCCTCAAATAGGCATCTTCCTCCTTCTAACTCCCTCTCCTTGTTTCTAGTTTTGTCATTAGCAGCAAACAGAATATGTTGTACCTTTACATAGTGAGTTGCCCCATCAATTTTTATTTTGAAAAGAAATTTTCAGGTTTTTAACACAATAAAGAAAAGAAAACCATTCACGTAGTTGACTACTATCCTTTTGGAAGTAAGGTAATGAAACGGTAGCAGACTATGCCATCCTCAGATATGCCACTTTGGAATAAGAATTATTTTGAGCTGAAGGCAACTGAGAAGGAACAGAAGCCAGAAAAGCTCCCTGCCCTCTTCCTAGTTGCCTCAAAGCAGGACATACATTTTCAAAAGTGTCCCCTGCTCTCTTCTCTACCAGGAAAGACAAAAGTTAATCCCCAGATGTAGCCTGTCCAGTGGGAAGACAGTAGCAAATACTCAGCAGTGTTTGCAGAGTTCTCATTATTCCACAGTCTCACCAACACTCGACGTTGTCACACTTAAAAATTTTTGCCAATTGGGTGGTAGTATAATGTTTCTAGTATATATTTACAATTGTTTTTTCTTTTAGTAATGCAGCCTTAGTAAACTGCTGCGGAATCTTAAAAAAAAACCACACACACAAAGTCTTGCATTACTATTAGTTAAAGTAAACTTTTGCCAAGTTAAATTCCCAAATGTTGTTTTTTTTGTACAGATTGCTCCCAGTTGACCGTTTCTAATTTTTACTGGAAGATCTAAAGCACAGCTATACCTTTCAGCTTTGCAACATTCTTAAGTACTATGAAAATGTGTCAGTTGAGGACCTGTTGTGCTCTTTGCCCTGTGCAGGCCTCTTGGCACTCAAAGATGGACAAGGCATCCAAAAGGAGCATGCCTCTGATGGGGACCATGGACTCCCGTTTTTATTATCTGAAGTCCCATCTGTGAAAATGCTGGCAGGTCAAAGGACACAGCACACATTCCCAGCAGATCTCTAAGAAAACTCCCATTTATTGTCTATAACTATTTTATTATACTGACTTTGTACATTGCTTTCATTTCATTGTATAACATTACCTTCTGAAAAAACTTCCACATAACATGTACACTGGCATGTGTAAAAATGAACAATTTTGGCTCCATATAAGTTATCCACTTTCAGGTGCTGTGTAACTCTAAATTAGATATTGAATTTTGGAATTACTTGATCATTTTTAGTAAAAATAATTTAATGATTCAAAATAAACTACTAAAAAACCATGATTTATGCATACACTACTTAATTATAGAAAGTCTTTTGGCATACTTATCCTGTTTATAGTTGTAGTTTTTGAGTGGTAAAATTTCCAAATTTAACTCCAATAGAAAACATAAGGACTATAGCATCTATAATATTCAGTCATGAAATTTAAAACAATAATAAAGTCTATTAATTTCATATGAGGTAAATATTAGTTATCCAAGTAACAAAATTTAGAATTCATGAAGACTAAGATAGACAACAAAAGATGTGCTAACGAGAGACCTTCAAGATGGTGGAGGAGTAAGACGTGGAGATCACCCTCCTCCTCTCAAATACATCAGAAATACAACTACATGTGGAACAACTCCTACAGAACATCTATTGAATGCTGGCAGAAGACCTCAGACTTCCCAAAAGGCAAGAAACTCCCACATACCTGGTGATGGGGCTGATAGGGTCTTGGTCCTCCAGCTGGTGTCAGGTCTGTGCCTCTGAGGTGGGAGATCTGAGTTCAGGACACTGGTCCACCAGAGACCTCCTGGCTCCACATAATGTCAAATAGAGAAAACTCTCCCAGAGATCTCCATCTCAACGCTAAGACCCAGCTCCACTCAATGACCAGCAAGCTACAGTGCTAGACATCCTATGCCAACCAACTAGCAAGACAGGAACAAAGCCCATCCATTAGCAGAGAGGCTGCCTAAAATCATAATAAGGTCACAGACACCCCAAAACACACCACCAGATGCAGTCCTGCCCACCAGAAAAACAAGATCCAGCCTCATGCACCAGAACACAGGCACTAGTCCCCTCCAAAAGGAAGCCTACACAACCTGCTGAACCAACCTTAGCCTCTGGGGGCAGACACCAAAAAGAACGGGAACTACAAACCTGCAGCCTGCCAAAAGGAAACCCCAAACACAGTAAGTTAAGCAAAATGAGAAGACAGAGAAACACACAGCTGATGAAGGAGAAAGGTAAAAACTTACCAGACCAAACAAATGAAGAGGAAATAGGCAGTCTAACTGAAAAAGAATTCAGAGTAATGACACTAAAGATGATCCAAAATCTTGGAAATAGAATGGAGAAAATAAAAGAAACACTTAACAAGGAACTAGAAGAACTAAAGAGCAAATAAACAATGATGAACAGCAAAATAAATGAAATTAAAAATTCTTTAGAAGGAATCAATAGCAGAATAACTGAGGCAGAAGAATGGAGAAGTGATTTGGAAGATAAAATAGTGGAATTACTGCAGAGCAGAATAAAGAAAAAAGAATGAAAAGAATTGAGGACAGTCTCAGAGAGCTCTCGGACAACATTAAACACACCAACATTCTAATTATAGGGGGCCCAGAAGAAGAAGAGAAAAAGAAAGGGACTAAGAAAATATTTGAAGAGATTATAGTTGAAAACTTCCCTAATATGGGAAAGGAAAGAGTCAATCAAGTCCAGGAAGTGCAGAGAGTTCCATACAGGATAAATCCAAGGAGAAACACACCAAGACACATATTAATCAAACTATCAAAAATTAAATACAAAGAAAAAATATTAAAAGCATCAAGGGAAAAACAACAAATAACATACAAGGGAATCCCCCTAAGGTTAACAGCTGATCTTTCAGCAGAAACTCTGCAAGCCAGAAGGGAGTGGCAGGCCATATTTAAAGGGATGAAAGGGAAAAACCTACAATGAAGATTACTCTACCCAGCAAGGATCTCATTCAGATTCAACGGAGAAATTAAAACTTTTACACAAAAGCAAAAGATAAGAGAATTCAGCACCACCAAACCAGCTTTACAACAAATGCTAAAGGAACTTCTCTAGGCAGGAAACACAAGAGAAGGAAAAGACCTATAATAACAACCCCTCCAAAATTACAAAAATGGTAATAGGAACATACATATCGATAATTACCTTAAATGCAAATGGAGTAAATGCTCCAACCAAAACACATAGACTGGCTGAATGGATCCAAAAACATGAGCCATATATATATGTCTACAAGACACCCACTTCAAACCTAGGGACACATACAGACTGAAAGTGAGGGGATGGAAAAAGATATTCTATGAAAGTGGAAATCAAAGGAAAGCTGCAGTAGCAATTCTCATATCAGACAAGATAGACTTTAAAATAAAGACTATTACAAGAGACAAAGAAGGACACTACCTAATGATCAAGGGATCAATCTAAGAAGATATAGCAATTGTAAATATCTATGCATCCAACATCAGAGCACCTCAATACATAAGGCAAATGCTAACAGACATAAAAAGGGAAAGTGACAGTAACACAATCATTGTAAGGGACTTTAGCACTCCAATTTCAGCAATGGACAGATTGTCCAATGTGAAAATAAGTAAGGAAACACAAGCTTTAAATGACACATTAAACAAGATGGACTTAAATGATATTTATAGGACATTCCATCCAAAAACAACAGAATACAATTTCTTCTCAAGTGCTCATGGAACATTCTGCAGGATAGATCATATCCTGGGTCACAAATCAAGCCTTGGTAAATTTAAGAAAATTGAAATCATATCAAGTATCTTTTCCAACCACAACGCTATGAGGCTAGATATAAATTACAGGGAAAAATCTGTAAAAAATAAAAACACATGGAGGCTAAACAGTACACTACTTAATAACCAGAGATCACTGAAGAAATCAAAGGGAAATAAAAAAATACCTAGAGACAAATGACAATGAAAACACGACAACACAAAACCTATGGGATGCAGCAAAAGCAGTTCTAAGAGGGAAGTTTATAGCAATACAATCCTACCTCAGGAAACAAGAAACATCTCAAATAAACAACCTAACCTTACAGCTAAACTAATTAGAGAAAGATGAACAAAAAACCCCCAAAGTTAGCAGAGGGAAAGAAATCATAAAGATCAGATCAGAAATAAATAAAAAAGAAATGAAGGAAACAATAGCAAAGAGCCATAAAACTAAAAGCTGGTTCTTTGAGAAGATAAACAAAATTGATAAACCATTAGCCAGACTCATCAAGAAAAAAAGGGAGAACACACAAATCAATAGAATTAGAAATGAAAAAGGAGAAGTAACAACTGTCACTGCAGAAATACAAAGGATCATGAGAGATTACTGAAAGCAACTATATACCAATAAACTGGACAACCTGGAAGAAATGGACAAATTCTTAGAAAAGCACAACGTTCTGAGACGGAACCAGGAAGAAATAGAACATATAAACAGATCAATCACAAGCACTGAAATTGAGACTGTGATTAAAAATTTTCCAACAAAAAAAAGCTCAGGACCAGATGGCTTCACAGGTGAATTCTATTGAACATTTAGAGAAGAGCTAACATCTATACTTCTCAAACTCATACAAAATACAACAGAGGGAGGAACACTCCCAAACTCATTCTAGGAGGCTACCATAACCCTGATACCAAAACCAGACAAAGATGTCACAAAGAAAGAAAAGTACAGGCCAATATCACTAATCAACATAGATGCAAAAATCCTCAACAAAATACTAGCAAACAGAATCCAACAGCACGTTAAAAGGATCATACACCATGATCAAGTGGGGTTTACCCCAGGAATGCAAGGATTCTTCAATATATGCAAATCAATCAATGTGATACACCATATTAAGAAATTGAAGGAGAAAACCCATATGATCATCTCAATAGATGCAGAGAAAGCTTTCAACAAAATTCAACACCCATTTATGATTAAAAACGTCCAGAAAGCAGGCATAGAGGGAACTTACCTCAACATAATACAGGCCATATATGACAAACCCACAGCCAACATCGTTCTCAGTGGTAAAAAACCGAAACCATTTTCACTAAGATCAGGAACAAAACAAGGCTGTCCACTCGCACCACTATTATTCAACATTGTTTTGGAAGTTTTAGCCACAGCAATCAGAGAAGAAAAAGAAATACAAGAAATCCAAATTGGAAAAGAAGTAAAGCTGTCACTGTTTGCAGATGACATGATATGATACAGAGAGAATCCTAAAGATACCATCAGAAATCTACTAGAGCTAAGCAATGAATTTGGTAAAGTAGCAGGATACAAAATTAATGCACAGAAATCTCTGGCATTCCTATACACTAATGATGAAAAATCTGAAAGAGAATTTAAGGAAACACTCCCATTTACCATTGCAACGAAAAGAATAAAATACCTAGGAAAAAAAATACCTAAGGAGACAAAAGACCTGTATGCAGAAAACTATAAGACACTGATGAAAGAAATTAAAGATGATAGAAACAGATGGAGAGATACACCATGTTCTTGGATTGGAAGGATCAACAGTGTGAAAATGACTATACTACCCAAAGCAATCTACAGATTCAATGCAATCCCTATCAAATTACCAATGGCATTTTTCATAGAACTAGAACAAAAAATTTCACAATTTGTATGGAAGCACAAAAGACCCTGAATAGCTGAAGCAATCTTGAGAAAGAAAAATGGAGCTGGAGGAATCAGGCTCCTGGACTTCAGACTACACTACAAAGCTACAGTAATCAAGACAATATGGTACTGGCACAAAAACAGAAATAGAGATCAATGGAACATGATTGAAAGCCCAGCGATAAACCCACGCACATATGGTCACCTTATTTTTGATAAAGGAGGCAGGAATGTGCAGTGGAGAAAGGACAGCCTCTTCAATAAGTGGTGCTGGGAAAACTGGACAGCTACATATAAAAGAATGAAATTAGAACACCCTCTAACACCATACACAAAAATAAACTCAAAATGGATTAAAGACCTAAATGTAAGGCCAGACACTGTCAAACTCTTAGAGGAAAACATAGGCAGAGCACTCTAGGATATATATCACAGCTAGATCCTTTTTACCCACCTCCTAAAGAAATGGAAATAAAAACAAAAATACACAAATGGGACCTAATGAAACTTAAAAGCTTTTGCACAGCAAAGGAAACCATAAACAAGACCAAGAGACAACCCTCAGAATGGGAGAAAATATTAGCAAATGAAGGAACTGACAAAGATTTAGCCTCCAAAATTTACAAGCAGCTCAATATCAAAAAAACAAACAACCCTATCCAAAAATGGGCAGAAAACCTAAATAGACATTTCTCCAAAGAAGATATACAGATTGCCAGCAAACACATGAAAGAATGTTCAATATCACTAATCATTAGAGAAATGCAAATCAAAACTACAATGAGGTATCACCTCACATCAGTCAGAATGGCCATCATCAAAAAATCTACAAACAGTAAATGCTGGAGAGGTTGTGGAGAAAAGGGAACCCTCTTGCACTGTTGGTGGGAATGTAAACTGATATAACCACTATGTAGAACAGTATGGAGGTTCCTTAAAAAACTAAAAATAGAACTACCATACGACCCAGTAATCCTACTACTGGGCATATATGCTGAGAAAACCATAATTCAAAAAGAATCATATACCACAATGTTCATTTCAGCTCTATTTACAATAACCAGGACGTGGAAGCAACCTAAGTGTCCATCGACAGATGAATGGATAAAGAAGATGTGGCACATGTATACAATGAAATATTACTCAGCCATAAAAAGAAATGAAATTGAGTTATTTGTAGTGAGGTGGATGGACCTAGAGTGTGTCATATAGAGTGAAGTAAGACAGAAAGAGAAAAACAAATATCGTATGCCAACACATATATATATGGCATCTAAAAAAAAAAGAAAAGTTTCTGATGAACCTAGGGGCAGGACAGGAATAAAGATGCAGACATAGAGAATGGGCTTGAGGACACGGGGAGGGGGAAGGGTAAGCTGGGATGAAGTGAGAGTGGCATGGACTTATATACAGTACCAAATGTAAAATAGATACCTAGTGGGAAGCATCCGCATAGCACAGGAAGATCAGCTCCGTGTTTTGTGACCACCTAGAGGGGTGGAATAGGGAGGGTGGGAGGGAGACGCAAGAGGGAAGAGATATGGGAACATATGTATATGTATAACTGATTCACTTTGTTATACAGCAGAAACTAACACACCATTGTAAAGCACTTATACTCCAATAAAGACGTTAAAAAAAAGTGTTCATATAATTAGTGTTTGCCCCAGTGTGAAATCCAACACATATATCCTCATTAGACAGAAAAATTTTAGATCAAATAATGAGAGCTTTTATAGTTGCATAACATTTTACATTTTAATTAGGACTTTCATATTCATTTTCATATTTGAGGAAAAGAATATCCTTTATATTTGTGATAGTCTTTAGTGCTATTTGCCAAATCCTTCTGGCTTTCGACCTCCTGGTATGATTATATTTCCCACCACCTGAAGAGATTAAGCATGTCTCTGTGACTTGCTTTGGCTAAAATTGTGAGAGCAGGAGTATCCTGAAACATTTCTGGGCAAAGTTTTGAGAGCTTGTATGCAGTTCCTCACATTTTCTTCTCCCTGCCTTGATGATCACAGAAGCACGTGACAAGATGGGGCCTCTATCAGCCTGGGATTCCGAGTGACTACAGGGCTCAGAGCTCACAGCTGATTCACAAGCACTTAGTATGAGGGAGGCACAAACCTTCGAGAATTTGAGCTTGCTTGTTACCACAGAAAACTCTTGCCCATCCTGACAGCCATTCTTCAAAGGCTATAGAGAAGAGTGGCTCACAGTGAGAATTTGGAGTCAGGGTCCCGGGTGGTAGACCACTGAGCAGGTATTAGTTGTCTTTGCTGTTATTCCTACCAGTAGTGCTACTGCCGTTCTATAGGCTTCAAAAACTGAGAAACAGGGACCATGAATGACTTATCTAAGGTTGCCTGATGTATTCATTCATACTATTATTTTCATTGTTACTTTATAGACAGATAATTATGGCACAAATACTATAATGGTGTTAAAGTGACAATAAAATAATAATAAAAATAATAACAGGTAAATTTATTAAATTCTTGCTATGTGACAGGGCTTAAGTACATATATTAACTATTTTGAAATTCAGGTAATTTTTAGAGTCCTAAAAACTGTAGCATTTTGACTATAGGTTGCCATATGTTCAATTGTTCAACATATTTTAAAATGTCTTATTTCAAGAATTACATATATACTGTAAAGTACACTGGTGTTAAATGGATGGCTTGATGAATTTTCACAAAGTTGACCATCTTTGCCATCAACATGGATAGAGATATAACTAGGACCAGAACCCTAGAAGACTTCCATGATCCCATCCAGTCATTAACCCCTCCCAAAATCACTGTTGTCCCAATTATTATAGAATAGTTTTGCTTAATTAGTTGGGAACTCTGTATAAAAGGAATCCTATAGTAGGTACTCTTGTATATAAATTCTTTCACTAGACATTGCATATGCAATTTTCATCAGTTTGGTACCATGTTTACTTGTTTACTTTTTTATTGCTCTATAGAATTTCATTGTATAACTATAAAGAAATTCATTTCTTAATTTTATTGTTGCTGAAAATTTGATTTGGGTTGTTTCTAATTTGGGCTATTACAGTTAATGCTCTTAGAAACAAATACATGCATACATACATAAATACATAAATATGTGTGTATGCATGCACACAATACCTGTACCTTTCCTTGTACAAGTATAGGTGTGTCTGTCGATTCTATGAGTCAAATTTCTGGGTCATAAAGTAATTATATATTTTACTTTAGTACAGTGGCAAAAAGTTTAACAGAGAGACTGTACTAATTTACATTTTTACATACAGTATATGAAATTTCAGGTTGCTCTGTATCTTCCCACTACCTTGGTAATAATTTGTCTTTTTTTTTGGCCATTCTAGTGGTGGTGAAATTATTTTCATTTTCCTCATGATATTGAGCACATACTGCACATTTGGGTATCCTCTTTCATGAAGTTTTGGTACAGGACTTTTATCTACTGAAATATGTTTCCCTCCCTTTTCTTTTACTGATCTGTAGGAATTGTTATCATATGTCCTGATTATGAATTGTGTTCTGTTTAAGTAATCGATGCCTTTGCCAAGGTAATTAAGATATTCTACTTGATGTCTTCTAGGAGTGTAATTTTTTAATTTTCACATTTTGTCTACAATCCATCTGCAATTGATTTTGTATATGGTGTGATACAGGAGTCAAGATTTATATTTGCCTGGTGGAAAATATATTCAACTGACCCAGCACCATTTTAGAAAACATTATCATTTCCAAAGCATTTCAGTGACATTTTTGTCATAAATCAGGAGATTTTATATATACATGCTGATATGTTTCTGGTCTGTATATTTTGCTCCAATGACCTGCCTATCTGTTAGATCCTAGCTTTTCCAGTAGAGTCAGAAACAGATGTGTTCAAGCTATAGTTTAAGGACTCTCAATAGCATTCGAAATATGACTAATATATTTGACTTTTAAAGCATAAGTTGAGTCGTCACAAATCTGAAGTTACACTAAAAGAGACTAAATGGATTTTTATTTGAAATATTTGAATTTTAAATATTAAATTGGAAGTATTTGAAATAATGGAACCATGCCTGATGATGAGAAAAATAGATTCTCACTTAAGCACGTGATGATTTCATAGTTATTTTTAGGAATGCCATCAACAGAAATTACATTTGTGTTATGCCAGAATTGCTTTTCCACTTGTGGTTTCTATAATTCAGTCTATTTTTAGTCATTGTAAAGAGGAAAATCACAAAAAGATCAATACTATCAAGCCACACCCATCTGCTTTCAGTAACATATGAGTAGGCCCAGGGAAAAATGCCAAAGTTGTGGCACTGAGTAATTCTTTGCTCTTGTCGTGTTATATTCCAGGTCACTGAAATCAAAGGGAAAGCTGGAAAGTAAAATGGTGTCTGTTTTATTAATTCTCCCTCAGGGCTGTTTGCGTACAGAGTGTAGCCCAACTGAAAGCAGCTCTTTTGCCCCTTTCCTGTTTGCCCATTTCCCTTCCCCTCTAACCTTAAAAGAACCTAATTACAGAAAAAAAGATCACTAGGCAATTTAACCTAACTCCTGACCTATGCTCTCCTGAATGCACACCATGCCTTGCCTAACCTGTTGATTCTTTTCCTAGGTGAAAAGAACGAAGAATTAAGCAGTTAAAGAATGACTAGCTCTCTATCCTCAACAGCCCGCTTAGCAATCCTGCAGGTGGATCACATAGGCAAGATCACATCTGAAGAGTCATCTAGTTTGCACCCAATGGAGAATGATACAGAACCCAACATCCTGACTTGATGATTCACTGAGATCATTCTCCCTTTAAAAAATGTCCTGGCTGAGCAGAATGCTCAGAGTCGGTCTCAGGACACGAGTCCACCTTTGCCCCAGGTAGCCGGCTATTCTGATTAAAGCACCTTTCCTTTCTATTGCTACTCGCCTCTCAAATTATTGGCTTTTGAGCGGTGAGAAGCAGAAGCTGAGTTCGGTAATATAATGACATCAAGTCACTATCACGAGGCCTTTAACATGCAAGAATTCATCATGGTAGCTGGATCACCAAAGCCAAGAAAGGAAATCACAAGGCAAGCAGAACTAAAACTCTAAATAATCATACTGGAACTCAACAAGACAGGGCAGTACTGGAATGGGGCAGGAGGAATTCCAGAGCCAGTTAATTCCAGGATGCAGCTGGTTATAGTGAGTCAGGACAGAAGATGTGCTTCAGGGGTTTAACTATGGTTTGGAAATATACAGTGTCAACAGGGCTACCAAATAGAGCTGGAGCCTTAAAAGAAATGAGTCTCCAGTTATTTTATTTGTTCGTATTTCACACCGAAAGCTTTTTTACGTTCTTACAAAGTTTATCCTTTAAATTTATTGTATGGTATTTCTGGAGGGAAGGGAAGAAACTGTTCTTGTTTCTGTTTATATAATGAAAATATAGTCTCCAGAGTTTCTTAGTGATATTCCAGAGAGAACAAAACGTAACTCTCAAAACCCATGAACCCTATGTTTTTCTACTTATTATATTTTCTACTTATTTTAATTACTTATTTCTACTTGTTTTCTACTTATAGGGTAGTGGGCTTTGGTCTAAAAATGAATAAAATGTTACAAAAACAAATCTATTTGTTAAAAGTGATCTCATGTACTCAGGAAAGGTCTTGCCCTCAAATTAACCTTTTATTATACTGAGATTGTTTTACTGCTATTTTTCTAGCAATATTGGCTAACCACGTGTCTTTATTGGGGCTAGCGTAAGAAGGTCCTACAAAATTCAGGTTACTCAGGACTGAACACTGCCACAAACTGTAAACCTAAGGTTTTATTCTGAGAAGTTGTTTTTTGAGGCATCACTCAAACAACTGAGTAATGCAAATGGGGTATTTGGCTGTCACTACCATGTTACTAGACTTTGAGTGGTTTTGATGATTTCTATTACCCAAGCTAATGCTATTTGCTGTTTTAGCATCTCAATGTCCAGCAGTACTGATGCTCTTCTGAACATATTTAAACAGAAGCAGGCATGCACCCTTTGCTATTAGGGAGATTCAAACACAGCTGTCCCTCAACTTGCTTCTAGATTGCTATTGGCCATGCTTTCTGTATATATTTCAATTGTTATCAGACTTTTCACTTTTTTGGCAAGTTCAGATTTTCAACCTGTCATGAAAATACATCTCTTGATGATAAGAATTCATTTGTAATATCTTAATAAAGATGTCCAAGACATGGGTTGATCTGATCAAATATCACCCTCCATAGATGTTCACTATGCTTCCCCCTACTTTTCTTTTATGGGGTACCTTTAATGAGCATGTAAATTATTACCTTTGCTTATTAGTAGACCTCACCACTTGGGAAGAACTGGCTTGGTGTCTTGTAATACATGCCATTTGAAATGCATTCAAAACATGCAACAGCAAAGCTCTTAATAAATGGCTGTGGAGAAATAGCATATATATTTATTTTTCAGGTAGAAAATTTGCATATTATGTTGATATTAGGATCTGAGCTCGGCGAGTAAAGGGTCATTTGCATTGAGTCAAAATGACACCCAAAGGAATGTGAGACACCCTTAAAGTAGTATGTCATTGCCTCTAATATTTAACATAACCCCTTGCTTTTCTTTGCTCTTGTTGCCTCAATCTAAAAGCCCTGTAATGCACCTATAGGGTATAATGCAAAATACAGCTGTTCACCAAAATTCATATTCCCCTTTCTCCAGAGTAATAGAATTGTAGCTGGATGACATCCTGAGGTCCCTTTGCAACTAGTGCGGTCACGTAGCTAAGCTCCTGCAAACAGAATAGTTGTGTGCAAATTTTATGCTCTGTCCAATAAAACTGTGTATATTAGCTTTTTCATGCTCTTTGCTTTTCTGTTTTTCTGGCTGGAATAAAGAATGAAGTGACCTTAGAAGCCATCTACTAAATAAGGTAGAGCCACTGTCAGTCTCAGTTGTTAAATAACTGTGTAAGAGAACCACTCGCCTCTGCTCCTCTCTACTAGCCTTCAATACACTCAGAAAAGCATTAGGTGAGAGAGAATAAATTTCTACATCCCATAAGCCACTGAGTTATTGTTGCAGTTCTTGTTATAACATCCTGTTAAATCAAACTAATACGCAAAGCAAAGCCCACAACTCTCTCCTTCCATTAACTTAGTAATTTAACAGTTCCCAGTCCCAAGAAGCAGTGTTTTAGTGGCTGGTCTTAACTGTCCAATCAAAACGTGACTTTTTATCATTATAGACAAAGACTCACCCAGTTCTCCAGCCTCTACTAAGGATGGCAGTACTCCTTAGCAGTAGTTTTTCTTTTGCAATCCTTAGTCAAATACAGGTCAGCATCATTTCAATACAAACCCTTCCTGCACGTGCTCCTGGGCATTCAACCTCCTGCTGGGCTTGCTAAAGCCAAGGCATTAATATGATCCATTGAGGTCCCCCCTGTGTTAACTTGCCAGCTTTAACAAATTAGATACAGGACAGCCAGTTACCTTTGAAATTCAGATAAAGGATAAATAATTCTTTAGCATAAGTATGCCCTATAAATAGAAAAAGTTCTTTTATTGCTACAACTGTCCTTAGACTATTATGCTCTCATGAAACATCCAGAGGGCTTGGAAAGAGATCTAGTCAGAAAAAGACCAACAAGCACCATTTGACAAACAAGAGGCTACAGGTGACTGGAAAACACTTCTGAGGACTTGTTACAAACATTAAATAAAATAAACATAAAAATACTTTTATTAAATCTACTATTCAAAGTATGTTTACTCCTCATTTCCTTTGTATTTCCTTTTTTGTTTTATTCCGTTTCTGCTTGGTCGTTCACTAGCTGTGTGATCTTTTTTTTTTTCTTAACATTTTCATTGGAGTATAATTGCTTTACAATGGTGTTAGTTTCTGCTGTATAACAAAGTGAATCAGCTATACATATACGTATATCCCCATATCCCCTCCCTCTTGAGTCTCCCTCCCACCCTTCTAGGTGGTCACAAAGCACCAAGCTGATCTTCCTGTGATGCAGCTGCTTCCCACTAGCTATCTATTTTACATGTATATGTCATATATAATGTATATATGTCAATGTTATTCTCTCACTTGGTCCCAGCTTACCCTTCCCCCTCCCTGTATCCTCAAGTCCATTCTCTACCTCTGTGTTTTTATTCCTGTCCTGCCCCTAGGTTCATCAGAACCTTTTTTTTTTTTTAGATTCCATATATATGTGTTAGCATACAGTATTTTTTTTTTCTCTTTCTGACTTACTTCACTCTGTGTGACAGACTCCTAAATCCATCCACCTCACTACAAATAACAATTTCGTTTCTTTTTATGCCTGAGTAATATTCCATTGTATATATGTGCCACATCTTCTTTAACCATTCATCTGTCGATGGACACTTAGGTTGCTTCCATGTCCTGGCTATTGTAAATAGTGCTGCAAAGTGACTTTTAAAGTGACTTAACCTCTTTGAGCTTCAGTTTCTTTATCTATAAACTGGAATAAGTATTACTATCGAATTTTATTCTTAATTATACTGTCACACATAAGACCAGCTTTAAAAATATTGTGAGACAGGAAAAACAGGAAGTAGCTCTTTGCAACTTCATCTTCTTAAAGGGTTGTTCTAAGTTTTAAATGAGATAATGTCAATAAATATGTTTTAAATCTTCTAATATCTTCTATAGAAATGAAGCACCAGTCATTTTAAGAATCAGACTTAACATCTTTCATCTGTCTTAGTGAGACCACCTGTTTTATCCAGGCCAATATCTGACTCAGCACAAGTGATTCATAGTCTTTACTTTACTTCTTTCCTATCGCAGTCAATTTCCAGTCATGCTCACTTTCAAACATTCAACATAAATTTACAGAACACTTACTGTATACCAGACACCAGTAATCCAGTGTCTTTATGCTGAATTCCACTTCTACGATTATGATCTTTATCCAATGACCTTACTCGTGTTAGGTTTCTTCAAACATTGCACTCTAGCAATAAATTTCATTTTGCTTGGAAAGCTAGGCTTAGACAGAATTATGAATGGGTGATATCAGGAAGGCTGAAATTTTCCTTTTCCCTTCTTGGTTCCTTTAACTGGTTGAATAGTTAAAATGACACAAGAAAGATCAGCAGGAGAAAATCAAATGTAATTATATATATACATACAGGGACTCTGTATAAACATGGGAGAGTCCAAAGACAGGCAAGATGATGTATAGATTTCATTCTGGACTAAAGAAAGGAGGGCAGGGGTCTGGGACTTCAAAGAGAAGGAATGTAATTCACAGGAAGATGAAAAAAGAGCAGATGTTTGGTAAACAAATGTTTGCTGGGCCATGTAGAAACAATGGGACACAGAGAAATTTTAACAAGCAGACTTTGTTAGGTTCCTCCCTGTCTACACACCTAGTTCACATTATACTATAGATCTCTCTGGTATAGTTCTCCTTCCTGGAATATACTCTCTATCTAAATTCTTTTAGGCAGTTAAGGGAGAGGTGAAAAAAATAACTTCCTGAGTCTTCTGTTTCTTCTGCATGCCAAAGGAACACATTTAGGGGTGGCCAACTTTGCTTCCCTCCAGTGAATAACCACAAGCATAGCTTATTTCTTGTTGCCACCTTGGTAAGTCCATCCTCATTCCAGACGCTCAGACCTCATAGTCTCTCCCACTTTCCTATCAACTTTTCTTCTCTGATCACACCTTCACATTCCATAACTAATATGGACCAGTTCTACATCTGTTTCAAAATACAGCACAGATGTCTTTCCCACAGTCCTGGTGTCATACTACACAGCTTGGAGCAGGGCTTCCACTGCTCTTATTACTGTCTGCTAAGAGTTTTTCACACGTAGGCAAATCTCCCCAATTACTGTATAAGCTTCTCAAATAGAGGGAGAATGCCTTCAAGTTTTTCAGTACCCTTTTCATCACCCAGACCATGGTATCAGGTTTATATCAGGCCTGCCTTTAAATAGTTCTTATTAGTTGATTGACAGAAAAGAGTTTAAATTTTCTGGTGGTCAGTATGTCCGGCCGAGTCAAGGCTATTGCATCTCCTTGCTTCTCTGCATGCCCATAGATCTCCCTCCTAGGGATTCATCCAGAGAGAAATGGCATCCTAACACCTAGCTTTTAGAATTGCTGGCCTCATCCCACTCTCACTCAAGTGCACCACTTGAAGGGTCTTAACAAGTTCTTGGTCTATTTTCAAGGGGCTGGGCAGGGTGCCAAAGCTTGTGTAATTTCCCAAGCTACCTGCTGTTTGCTTAATGGTACTGACTTGCCAAGGATTAGTAATTCCAAAGTGATTTATAGCGTTTAAAAATAAAAACAGTTTGCTGTGAAGCCATTCAAAGAAAGCCATGCAGGCTTGCCCTTGGAAACACGGCTATTCAACTCAATGAGCTGCATTTCATATTTTGTTTTTCTGAACTATGGAAGTAGGTAAACAATAGTTTACTGCCTACTATGGGTCAGATACTGTAATAGTTGGAGGAACTAGAGAAACATATATACTATCCAGTTCATATCCTCCCAGAGCTCATAGTGTATTTATAGTATGTGCATGGGAGGAGAGAAATAGAGAATTATGACATAGGGTTAAAGAATGGGCAAGGAACACCTCTTAAGTAGTGCAGGAGGGAAATCTAACCCAGAATCATGGTGACAGGTATAAGAAGAGATAAGAAGACTTTGTAGAAGAGGTCAAAGATGATACTTCACGAATAAGGAGAATCTGCTTGGGTAAAGAGGAGCTAAGCAGATGTCTTGCCACTTTTTTCTGAGAGTAGAAAATACAGAGAATGTGAAAATACAAAGAATGTGAGGAATGACACAGCTGAGGGACTGCAAGTGGTCTGATGTGGCTGGAGCCACAAAAAGGAGGAGCATGTGGTGATAGATCAAAGGATAGAGATGCAGGGTCTAGACGATGAAGGGCCTTCTATGCTCTGATGAGGAACTGCCATGTGCAATCACTTGGATGACATTATATTGATCCCCAACGAATATTTAATCAATTTAATAATACATAGTGAATTACATCTTAGGCCCAGGTGGCCATAATGTTTTCAGGTATTTAGAATCTTTAAACAACTTCTCAATATATTCAATGTGTATTTGGTTTTCTAAATTATTTATGTAATTATCTTAAAACAATGGGGGTAATGGGAGTAAAGATTATTCCAATGGCAAATGTTCAATGCATGAATTGAAATGGGAAATATAAGCCACATAAATAAGGCCATTTTTACTTAGAGAACATCATTTTTTTTTATATACTGCAAGAAAACATACTTGAAAAAGTTGGCTGAGAATGACATAGCAGAGTTCACGTTTGTGTAAGAGGTAAGTGGAAAAAAAACCCTCATTTCTCTGCAATAAGTTTCTAAATCAAGAACTCACCATTTTCTTTTGGGTTTCTAACTTTAGTAATATTCCATTCTTAATTTCCTTACCTCGTTCAAAACAAGCACTATTGTTTCATATTTTATCATCTCGTGCTCATTCTCATAGTCTAGGTAATCTGGAAGTCACAGGCAGCTTCCTTCTCGGATGTGTGCTAAGACAATTTTCCTCCACATTTGCCATCTCACAAATGTTTCAGATTTAAAAATAATTCAGGTATATTGTGAAATAAGTTTTATATTTGTCAGGCAAATACAGCTCTATTTTTCATGTATATCTAATCTCCTAAGAAAAAAAGGAATAAAGAACAATAATATAATATTGATAAATTATTTTGTCTGAATTACTCTATTAAATGACTATAAAGTATTTAAAAAATTCAGAAAGAAATATGTACCTAGAACTTCTCACAAGGGCTACTACTCTACAAAACTATGAGCATGAAAAAATTGCATTCCAACTAGAGTTTTACTACCAAAAAATGCTCTATGGAAAATGTAATTAAAAAATGTGTTATAAACTGCATATATTAATATTTTTGGCCCAACAATTCTAATCCTTAAAATAATTCTAACCACAGCAGTAGGGTCTTTTGCATTTGATACTCTCTTTGCTTGGAATGGTCATCAAGACGTACATTTGTTCCTCGCTTCTCTTCTGTCTTTATCTAAATGTCATTTCTGAAGTCACTTTCTTCCTGACCACTTCACTTAAAATCGCAGCCCATTCCTTCCCCCTTCTCTGATTTATTTTTCTCCATGCCACTCACCACTTTCTGACATGCTATATATTGTACTTATTTGTTTTCTTTCCTGTTTGTCTCCTATTAGAATATAAATTCAAGGATCTCCATTCGTTTCACTGCTCTATCAACATCTAAAGCAGTGCACGGCAAACAATGGGCATTCAATATAGATTTGTTAGTGAATGAGTACATTTTTCACACAGATGTTCATTACAATTTTTTATTTGAGAGGCAAAAAATAAAAATCTTTCTAAATGTGTAACAACTAAGACACAGTTAAGTACACAGAATAGTTCACTTACATGATGGAATATCATGCAACTATTCAATGTTTATAAATATTTATAAAGCACAGAGAAACATTTATATTAAAATTTTATGTGAAAAAAGGGGCACCAAAATTTGTGTAGACTATGATTACAACCACATGAAAAGAAACAGAGAAGTGCTTCCCTGGTGGCGCAGCGGTTGAGAGTCCGCCTGCCGACGATGCAGGGGACACGGTTCGTGCCCCGGTCTGGGAAGATCCCACATGCCGCGGAGCGGCTGGGCCAGTGAGCCATGGCCGCTGAGGCTGCGTGTCCGGAGCCTGTGCTCCGCAACGGGAGAGGCCACAACAGTGAGAGGCCCGCGTACCGCAAAAAAAAAAAAAAAAAGAACAAGAAACAGAGAAAACAGCAACCAGAAAGCTTTAATGTTGAAGTGGTTGTATTGGAATGGGTGTGTCTGAAGACCATTTGTTTCACTCCACTGTTTCTATTTTAAAGTTTATATACTTAGCATAATATATCCACAGAGGAGAAATTAAACTAATCAAAAGAAAATGTCTTGAAAGTCTAATTTTTTGGTAGAACAAAATATTGTTATTGTTAGAACACTGTCATTGCAGATGATTTTGTTTATAGCAAAGAATGGTGAGAATATTTCCATAAATCTACGTGTCTAATAGGAAATGATGGTAAATAAAGTACTTTTAATAATGAAACATAAACTTATTATTCTAGCCTAAGGAAAATATGAATTGCTATTTTTGAACCAATCAAATGAAAAAGCACTCTGCTTTGCAGTTTCACATGGTTAAGGAAAATACAATGGTCACATATCAATAGTTGATTTATCAAAGCACTTCATGTGAAAAGCTTGAAGAAGCAATAATTGAAATATAGTTTATTTGCAAAATAAATGCAATTTTAGTTTTTAAGTAGATACTTTTAAGCCAGCTTATTTTGGAACTCCTAATAACAGTGATGAAATTGAAAAAGTAGTACCTTACTTTTCAGTGTGCTTTTTCCCCCCAAGGCATTCTGACATATAAAATCTCTCCAGTTGTGAGGTAAGACATTGGATATGGTGTACTTCTCTGGGAATCTGAAGGGGTAGGGTAATTTTCTTTTTTTGGTTTAATTATTGCTATATCCTCAGGCTTAGATTTATTCAGCAGAAAATAGTAGTCGAATGGGCACTGATTCATTTCTAGCCAATGGTTAATGTTCAGTACAATACATTTCATTTATCTGATACTCCAAATATGTTAACTGTGAATGTAGGCACTGTTAATACTCTTGTAGTGGGTTCGAATAGCCGCGTGGGACAAAGGTCAAACCTGAGCCCTGGCTATGAATGTCATCTTGAGTTACTGTTAGAGACCCTATGACTCCATCCAAGATAAGCGTGAATGGCTAAATGGGATAACTCAACATACTTATGGCTTTGGGTTATGGGGCTGCAGGTATGCATATATGGGGATGTATGTCTGTGTGGACTTTCGTTGCCACCCTGTGTTTGAAAGGCAGGATGAGACTAACAGGAAGAATGGGACTGACAGAGAGAGAGGATGGGAGGGAAGGACTCAAATGCTAAGAGATAAATGGATGGTAACTAACCAAACCTTTTAAATATGTAGTACAGAAATACCAGGATGCCCAAATCATTCAGTGGTAAAATTTATTGTAATTCCATCATCACCATGAAATTTCAACTTTATTTATTCTTCAAAGTCTTTCCCTCCAGTATCAACGTCTATATCTTTACTTTTAAGGCATTTACCTAAAGGGGGAAATGACATCTTTGCACTTTTCAGGAAAATGAATGTAAGTTGGGGTTTGCTTGTACAATAAAAAAGATACTCAAGAATGCTGAAAGAATTAAAGTACTTCCTTTGAGGCTTGGGTTTCTACTGGAGAGTAATGAACTGGAGTTGAATGGGATAAGAAACTTATTCCTTGGTTCTACATTAAATGGAAAAAAGGCATATCTATAAAGATTGTGCACAACAAACAGGGGATTTGGGGTGAAGTTTTACAAAGCAAACATGTATTTAAAAATACTATTAGAAACTGAACACAGATCCAGTAAAATTATAAAGTTGTTGTATAGACAAGTCAGTTACTCTAAAGCTGGGAATTAAGGTTTTAGCTAATATCTTCCTTCTCGACGGTATAACTGGAAGCCCAGCTTTTGGTCTCAGGCCTCATCAGAGCTGGGCAGGAAAAAGGAAGAGGGGCTGAAATGCAGATCAGCTCAGTTCCTTGTTCCTAGAAGTGCTGATGAAAGACTGGATGGAAAAAGACACGGGAATAATTGCCTTTAATATTGTTTGGGAAGCATTTGATGCATGCCAGACCACAGCACTGCAGATTAAGGATGCTTGACTTAGGTAGATGTAAGGCGATAGTATTTGAGATCTTCTCTCGGTTTTTCTAAAAGGATGCTGAACCAAGTCTGTAGGAGGAGCTATAAAGATTCATATCCTTTAAGTGGTAAATGATTCCCCAGATACCTGTGTTCCTGAAAGTTAAGGATGTGGAATATTCTGGTCTACTTTATTGCCATGATTAGCTGGATTTTCAGTATGTATTAAAGAGTCTTGATTTTCTGAAAATAGTATTAAAACAATCCAAGGATACATGGGCTTGGTGATGTTATTGAGAATACTCATCACTACTGACTAAACAGTGAGTGATTTCTTGATACAATTACCTCACTAAATCCTCACAATAATGCTACTATTTTTGCCATTTTCCAAAAGGGTTTTAGTCCAGGCTTGGTCAGTAATTAGCTAGATCTTGAATAAATTCCTTATTGTTTTCCCCCCTTTCCTTCTTATGTATAAACAGATTGATCTGCCTTAATTATGTCGTAAGGTTATAATTAAAACTAAATGATATGAAGAAATAAAGAGTCTGAGATAGCAAAATCTGGTGACATGTAGGTGAATAGAAGCATTGGTTAACAAAGAACTGCAGACAAAAGGAGAAAGAAATAAAATAATCAGAAATGATGAAAATATAGATATATGCTCATAAGAAACACTGCGTTTACAGGAATTCTATTCATTAGTTGGGGTAAAATCATTTGAAAATATGTAAATGGTGATCTAAAAGCACTAAATAAATACCAAATGATGGTTGTGATGATTAATGAATTAAAGTCAAACCCGCATATTTCTAAAATGGTCGCTGCATGTGATACTGTCCCCACTGAGAACCAATGAACTGGAACTACCTAAATCAACAGAGTATAACCTTAAATATATAACATTGAGAAAAAAATGCCTTTTGAATATGCATGGGGTGTTTGGCATTGTCATAATAATTGGGGAGGCTTGCTGGTGGATAGTGGGTGAGGATGTTAGATGTTCAGACCTGGACAGGACTACACAGTGTAGGATTGCCCTTTATCTCACACAACTGTCAACTGTCCTTTTATGACTAAGGTAAATGCAGAGTAAACAGAAAGTTCAGTTGCATATCTTGTTTCTTTTGACCTTGTAGCTTTCTGAGGACTTCTTAGAGAGACCAAGTCAGTCAGAGTTATAGATTTATGGAGTAGCCTATACTTCTAAGCCTTTGTGGTTATAGCAGCAGATAAGAAGTACGTGCAAACCACCTCCTAGATAGGCTCACAGTGAAATGACAGGTCAGAAGAAAGAGCATTCTATTTCTTTGGAACAGATATATCTTAGAGTTTCTGAAATTGTCCAGTACAAGGGGTCATGGATAATAGCGTTGTAATTTATTTTTTATTTTTAAAGTGAGAGAGTTATCAGTAGCAGAATATCCAATTAACAGTGGTTCTAATAATAGGAGCTTTATTATATCACTTGGCAGAGTCTAGAGGTGCAAAATTTCAGCTTCCTGCTCTGCCATCCGTGTCTTTCCTATATCTCTCCTAATAATTAAGGATGACTGCAGTAGTCACACACAACATATTCTTCCATTCACACATCACAGGGGGAAATGAAGGAATAGGGACACGAATATTTTTCCCTCACATGTCTCTCTTCTTTCATTCAGGGGAAAAGTGATTTCCAAGAAGCCCCACAGAAACAACCTATTTCTTAAAGGACAGAATCAGTCACATACTCACCCCTGCTCCTGAAGCAGCTAAGGGGAAGGGAATTCCCCCTGGCTTAGACTCTACTCATCATTAATTCCCTGGGCCTGGGCATACTGTTGCCAGCACAAAATTGGGTTCTTTGGGTTGTTAGGAAATGGGGACGTTTTACAACCAAGATTTCAGAGATTCAAACTATTAATTTCTTCATTCATGGAAAAGAAGAGAAGGAAGTTGGTATTCTTTCTCTAATTTTATGCTTCATTGCTATTAATAAAGAAAAGCAAGTTGAGTGGAATTTTTCAGAAAATGGCATCATGATTATAAACTCTTCAGAAACCTGATCTAACGACCAGGAGACCTGAGTCTGCCATCCATTAGTTATGGGGCTTTGTGCACTAGGGCTCAGTTTCTCACCTATAAAGTAAGAAAGATTGAATTAGATACATTACCAGTAGGTCACTTCTCATTTTAAGTGTGTAAGGCTTTGAATCAGCAGCTAAGTTTTACATGATGGTTTTCAAACTAAAAGTAATCTTATAACCACTTTGTAACTTACAGCCAAGGCTTGTGCCCTATTGATCCTAAAGGACCAACGTGGCTTACAAACAATTTATCTGAAGAGGAAGAGAGTAGTTAGGAGAGATCAAGCTCACCATTCGTATTTATATTCTGACAAGCATAATTACACTCAGATGCTTTCTTTATGGTGAACCTATCAGGGAAGACTGTTTTTGAGTCAGTCTTCCCAAAAGAGGGTCACTGAGTGGTCAGAGAAGAATACGCTGAGAGGTAAAAATAACTTTAGGAGATGCTGGATTAATCACAGTTAAACAGATTTCTTTATCACTGAATTTCTCAGAGGATTTATAATGCTAAAGTACATTATAAATCTCCTAAAGAGATATAGTACCTTCCAACTTTCATTTTGACTATGTATTTATTTTTCATGGAACATTTAATTTTTCCCCACTTAGAAGATAATCTCATTTGTATAGCGTTGTACAAATAACAAAATATTTTGAAAAACATCATTTATTTTGCTATATGAAAACATAACCTTCCCAAACCTCTTGTTAACCTACTTCTTAACAATTCTGAACCATTTGACTATAAGATGCCAGCTTAGAGAATAGAATACACTATTCTATAAATAGAATATAAACAATGTTAAATATGCATATGGGTTTTATTGCACATACCAATTTAATAAATTTTAAATGGTATAAAAACACTGTCTTAGTATCATAAAAATACATTGTTAGAGGCAATACAATTTTTTATTCCTTATATTTTGATTTCTTTCTCAGTGATCATTTTTAGGCCACCTTTGTGAAATATTTCATAGAATAAAAGTTCTGGGAAACATACTTTGAGAAAGGTTAGTTTAAATTATTTTTCCAAACATATTATAATAAAATGTAGAGGAGTTGAAACTCCTCTACATTTAGAAAAAAGAGCAGTAGGAAAACAGTAGGAAAGAGCAGAGAAGTTTTTAGTGCTTATAAAAATAAGTCAGTTAACTAGGGATTCCAGGCAGGAGTTATACTTAAACCATTGGCAAACCCAAATACCAAATTATAAAGTCATCTTTGTAGAAGCTAAACTGCATGAAAACAGGAGTGGAGTTTCCATTCTTCTGTCATGAAACTAGTAAGAGATGGGTATTTTTTACCTAGAAAAACATCTTGCTGCCTGGAGCACAGTAGAAATGGCAATAAGAAAAAACAGCAGAAGATTTAGGGGCAACTCTCAGAGGGGCAAGCCAGACTCTATTAGTTTAGCAGGGGAAATCAGCCTAAAAGAAAGAAAAAAACCCACCTTATATCTTTCTCACAGGTGTGAGTTCTCCTGAGTATAAACAAGTCATCATCTGTCAATGAATAGGTAGTACCAGAAATGGCTTCTAAGCTCTAGAAATGTCCAATATCTAAGAACCAGGAAGAGCGGGAAATAAAGTTCCAAGATATAACCTTGTCTCTATGACAAAGTTGAAAAAAATAATAATGATAATAAATACTTGTTAAGCAGATACTCAGGCTTAGGTATGTTGAGTGATTGCTGAAGTTCATGAGAACTTTGACAAGGTCATGAGGAGCCTTTTTAGAGTCCTAATTTATGTTTGTCTTGGGTGGGTGGCAAAAGGCATCAAAGGTTAGCAAAGTAACATGATATAAAACTAACAGAATGTAAATTGTTACAGCCACTATGGAGAACAGCATGAAGGTTCCTTAAAAAACTAAAATAGAGCTACCATAAGATCTAGCAATCCCACTCCTGGGCATATATCTAGAGAAAAACATGGTTCAAAAAGGATACATGCACCCCAATGTTCATTGCAGCACTGTTTACAATAGCCAAGACATGGAAGCAACCTGAGTGTCCACCAACAGATGAATGGATAAAAAAGATGTGGTATAGATATACAATGGAATATTACTCAGTCATTAAAAAGATTGAAATAATGCCATTTGCAGCAAAATGGATAGACCTGGAGATGGTCATACTAAGTGAAGTAAGTCAGACAGAGAAAGACAAATATCATATGATATAGCACTTACATGTGGAATCTAAAAAAAGTGATACAAATGAACTTATTTATAAAACAGAAACAGACTCACGGACTTAAGGGAATGAACTTATGGTTACCAGGAGGCAAGGGTGGGAGGGAGGGATAGCCTGGGAGCTTGGGATTGACATGTACACACTGCTATATTTAAAACAGATAACCAAGGACCCCCTGTAAAAAAAAAAAAGAATCTTATCAAAATAAATAAATAAATAAAAAAAATGGACTGGCATATGGACACACCCCATTTGTCTACAATTTTCCCTTTCTTCTTTGTTAATTGAGGTATAATTGACATATAACATTATATTCGTTTCAGGTATACAACATAATGATTTGATATTTGTATATACTGTGAAATGATCACCACAAAAAATCTAGTTACCATCTGTCACTACCTGATTTTTCCTTGTGATAAGAACTTCTAAGATCTACTCTCTTAGCACCTTTCAAATATGCAGTACAGTGTTATTGACTGTACTCACCATGCTGTATATTAGATCCCCATGACCTTTTAATTTTATAACTGAAAGTTTGTAACTCTTGACCCCTTCACACATTGTGCCCACCTCCCAATACTCCCTTCCTCTATGGCAACTACTGATCTGTTTTCTATCTATTGGTTTGGTTTTCCATAGTGCAATACCCTCAAGATCCAGCCATGTTTTTGCAAATAGCAATATCTCATTTTTCATGGCTGAGTAGTATTCCACTGTATAAACAGTAGGGGATTGGTTCCAGGGTCCCCAAGGATACCAAAATCTGCGGGTGCTCAAGTCTCATATAAAATGGCATAGTATTTGCATATAGCCTACACACATCCTCACATATACTTTAAATCATCTCTAGATTACTTACAATACCTAATATAAGGTAAATGCTGTGTAAATATTTGTAAGTACAATGTAAATGTGATGTAAACGGTTGCTGGTGTGTGACAAATTCAAATTCTGCTTCATGGAAAGTTCTAAAAACTTTTTTTCTTGTGTGTTTTCGATCCACAGTTGGGTGAATTTGCAGATGTGGAGCCCACAGATATGGAGGGTTGACTGTATACACAAGCAACTTTTTTCATCCATTCATCCATCCATGGAAACTTAGGTTGTTTCTGTATCTTGGATATTGTAAATAACGCTGCAACGAACATAGAGGTACGCATATCTTTTTGAATTAGTCTTTTCGATTTCTTCAGATAAGTACCAAAGAAGTGGAATTGCTGGCATTTATAGTAGTTCTATTTCTAATTTTTTGAAGAAGCTCCATACTGTTTTCCATAGTGGCTGCACCAATTTACATTTCCACCAACAGTGAATGAGGTTCCCTTTTCTCCACATCCTCACTAACACTTGTTATTTCTTGTCTTTTTGATAATAACCATCCTAACAAGTGTGGTTTTGATTTGCATTTCCCTGATGATTAGTGATGGAAAATGTCTTCATATCCTCTGCTCAATTTTTAATCAGATTGCTTGTTTTTCTATTATTGAGTTGTATGGGTTCTCCATATATTTTGGATATTAACCTCCTATCGATATATGATTTGCAAATATCTTCTCCCATTCATTAGGTCACCCTTTTATTTTTTTTGATGGTTTCCTTCACTGTGCAGAAGTTTTTTGGTTTGATGTAGTCCTACTTGTTTACTCTTGCTTTTGTTGCCCTCGACTTTGGTGTCTGATCCAAAAAATCTTTATCAAGACTGATGTCAAGGAGTTCATTGCCCATGTTTTCTTCTAAGAGTTTTATGGTTTCAGGTCTTACATTCAACTCTTTAATCAATTTGAGTTAATTTTTGTACATGGTATAAGATAGTAGTCTATTTCCATTCTTTTGCATGTGGTTGTCAAGTTTTCCTAACACCATTTATTGAAGAGACTGTCCTTTGTGCATTGAATATTCTTGCCCTCTTTATTGAAAATTAATTGATCATATATGTGTGAGTTTATTTCTGGGCTCTCTATTCTGTTCCATTGATCTATGTGTCTGTCTTATTGATCTATGTGTGTTTTATAATGTTTTATACTGTTTTGATTACCATGGCTTTGTAATATAGTTTGAAATCTGGGCACATTATATCTCTAGCTTTGTTCTTTTTACTCAAGATTGCTTTAGCTATTCAGGGTTTTTGTGGTTCTGTACACATTTTAGGATTGTACATTCTTTTCTGTGAAAAATGCCATTGGAATTTTGATAGGGGTTGTATTAATTCTGTAGATTGATTGGGCAATACGGACATTTAAACAATATTAAGTCTTCTGATCCTTGAGCATAGAATATCTTTTGATTTATTTGTGTCTTCAATTTCTTACATCAACGTCTCATAGATTTCAGTGTACAGGTCTTTTACCTCCTTGGTTAAATTTATTCCATGGTATTTTATTCTTTTTTATGCAATTGTAAGTAGAATTGTTTTCTTAATTTCTCTGGTAGTTCACTGTTTGTGTATAAAAATGCAACAGATTTTTGTAAATTGATTTTGTACCCCACAACCTTCCCAAATTATTAGTTCTAATAGTTTTTTGGTGGGGTCTTTAAGATTTTTCTATATATAAAATTATGTCATGTGCAAATAATGAAAGTTTTACATCTTCATTTCCAATTTGCATGACTTTTATTGCCTTTTCTTGCCTAATTGCTCTGGCTAGGACTTCTAATGTTATGTTGAAAAATAGCGGGTTTTCTTGTTTTGTTCCTGATCTTAGAGGAAAAGCTTTAGCTAACATACTATGATGGGCTTATCATATATGGCCTTTATTAGGTTGAGGTACATTCCCTCTATACCCACTTTGTTAAGAGTTTTTATCATAATGAACATTAGCTTTTTTCCAATGCCCTCTCTGCATCTGTTGTGACCATCATATGATTTTTATCCTTCATTTTGTTAATGGGGTGTATCACGGTGATTGTTTTTCAGATGTTGAATTGTTCTTACATCCCTGAAATAAATCCCACTTGGTCATGGTGTATGATCCTTATAATGTATTGTTGAATTTGCTTTGCTGATATTTTGTTGAGGATTTTTACATCTATGTTTGTAAGGAATATTCGTCTATAATTTTCTTTGTTTTGTGTGTGTGGTGCCCTGGTCTGTTTTGGTATCAGGGTAATGCTGGCCTCATAGAATGAGTTCAGTTTTTTGGAAGAGTTTGAGAAGAACACATATTAAATCTTCTTTGAGTGCTTGGTAGAATTCACCAGTGAAGCCATTTGGTCCTGGACTTTTGTTTGTTGGATGATTTTTGATTACTGACTCAATCTCCTTACTAGTAAACTGTCTATTCAGGTTTTCTATTTCTTCATAATTCAGTCTTGGAAGATTGTATGTTTCTGGAAATTTACCCATTTCTTCTAGGTTAGCCAATTTTTTGGCATATAATTGTTCATAGTAGTCCCTTACGACCCTTTGTATTTCTTTAGTACCAGTTGTATCTTCTCCTGTTTCATTTCTGGTTTTATTTGAGTTTCTCTTCTTTTTTTCTTTTACTGAATCTAGCTAATGGTTTGTCAATTTTGCTTATCTTTTCAAAGACCCAGCTCCTAGTTTTATTGATCTTTTCCATTGTCTTTTTAGTCTCTACTTCATTTATTTCTTCTCTAATGTTTATTATTTTCCTCCTTTTTCTAACATTGGGCTTTGTCTGTTTTTTTTTAGTTTTTTGGGGGTGTAAAGTTAGGTTGTTTATTTGAGATTCTTCTGTTTCTAGAGGTAAACTCGAATCACTATGAACTTCCTTCCCTCTTGAAACTGTTTTTGTTGCATTCAATAGATTCTGGTATGTTGTATTTTCATTTTTATTTGTCTCAAGGTATTTTAAAATTTCACCTTTGATTGCCTCATTGACCCTTTTCTTGTTCAGTAGCATTTGTTTAATCTCCACATATTTGAGATTTTCCCAGTATTTTTCTTGTAATTGATTTCTAGTTTCATACCATGTGGTCAGAAGAAAAGGCTTCATATGACTTCAATCTTCTTTAATTTATTGAGACTTGTTAAGTGGCCTAACATATGATCTCTCCTGGAAAATACTGCATGTGCATTTGAGAAGAATGTGTATTCTGCTACTTTGGGATGGAATGTTCTGTATATATGTATTCATTGCCTCTGATCTAATGTGTTAAGGCCAATACTTCCTTATTGATTTTCTTCTGAATGATCTAACCATTGATGTACGTGAGATATTAAAGTTCCCTAGTATTATTGTATTGCTGTCTATTTCTCCCTTTAGGTCTGTTAATATTTGTTTTGTATATTTAGGTGCTTCTATGTTGGGTGCATAAATAATTACAAAATGTTATATTGTCTTGTTGGATTTATCCCTTTCTCATTATGTAATACCTGTCTTTGCCTCTTATTACCATCTTTGTTTTATTTTATATATACATATTTTTTAATTTATTTTTTAATTTATTATTTATTTTTGGCAGTGTTGGGTCTTTGTTGCTGTGCACAGACTTTTTCTCTAGTTGTGGCAAGTGGGGGCCACTCTTCATTGAGGTGTGCAGGCTTCTCATTGCAGTGGCTTCTCCTGTTGTGGAGCACAGGCTCCAGGCGTGCAGGTTTCAGTAGCTGTGGTGCATGGGCTTAGCTGCTCTGCAGCATGTGGGATCCTCCTGGACCAGGGCGTGAACCTGTGTCCCCTGCATTGGCAGGCACATTCTTAACCACTGTGCTACCAGGGAAGCCCACCATCTTTGTTTTAAAGTCTATTTTATCTGAGTATAGATACCCCAACTTTCTTTTGGTTTCCATTTGTGTGAAACAACTTTTCCAGTCCTTCACTTTCAGTCTGTGTGTGTTCTTACATCTAAAGTGAGTTTCTTATAGGCAGCATGTAGATGGGTCTTGTTTATCTATCCATTCAGCCACTCTATGTCTTTTGATTTAGTCCATGAACATGTAAAGTAATTATTGACAGGTATGTACTTATTGCTGTTTTGTTAATTGATTTTTGACTGTTTTGTAGTTCTTCTCTGTTTTTTTCTTCTTCTCTTGCTCTCCTCTCATGTGCTTTGGTGGTTTTCTTTGCTGTTATGGTTAGATTCCTTTCTCATTATCTATTGGGTATCTACTACAGGCTTTTGCTTTGTGATTACCACAATACTCACATATGACAGCCTATATATAAATAACAGCCTATTTTAAGTTGATAGCAAGGTAAGTTTGAGTACATTCTAAAACTCTATATTTTTACTACCCCTCCATGTTTCCTCTTTTTGATGTCATAATTTACATCTTTTTATTTTGTGTACTTCTTATTGTACATATAGCTACTTTTACTACTTTTATCTTTTAACCTTCATAACAGCTTTATAAATGCCTAAATACTACCTTTACTATAAATATTTACCTTTACTGATAAAATTTTTACTTTCATTTTTTTGGTTACTAATTAGTACCTTTAGAGGTCCCTTTAACATTTCTTATAAAGTCATTTTAGTGGTGTGAACTTTAGCTTGTGCTTGTCTGGAAAATGTTTTTCTTTCCTTTGATTCTGGATGACAATCTCACTGGGTAGATTACTCTTGGTTGTAAGTTTTCCCCTTTCAGCATTTTGAATACATTGTGCTACTCCCCTCTGGCCTGTGAAGTGTCTCCTGAAAAATCTGCTTATAATCTTATGGGGCTGTGCACCATGTGCACACGTCATTTTACTCTTGCTGCTTTTAACATTCTCTCTTTAACTTTTGACATTTTAATTATAATGTGCCTTGGTATGGATCTTTTGGGGTTCATCTTTTTGGAATTCTCTGGATCTGAATCTGGATGTCTGTTTCCTTCCCCAGTTAATAAAGTTTTTCGCCATTATTTCTTCAAATAAGTTTTTTGCCCCTTTCTCTTTTTCTTCTCCTTCTGAACCCTCTATAATGCAAATGTTATTTTGCTTGATGTTGTCCCACAGATCGTTTAAGCTATTTCCACTTATTTATTTATTTAGGTATAGTTGCTTTACAGTGTTGTGTTAATTTCTGCTGTATAATGAAGTGAATCAGCTATATGTATACCTATATCCCCTCCCTCTTGGACCTCCCTGCCCAACCCCCCCATCCCACCCATCTAGGTCATCACAGAGCACCGAGCTGAGCTCCCTGGGCTATACAGCAAGTTTCTACTAGCTATCAATTTTACACATGGTAGTGTGTATATGCCAATCCTAATCTCCCAATTCGTCCCACTCCCCTTCCCCCCATGTCCACATGTTCGTTTTCTATGTCTGCATCTCTACTCCTGCCCTGCAAATAGGTTCATCTGTACCATTTTTCTAGATTCCACATATATGTGCTAATATATGATATTTGTTTTACTTTCTGACTTACATCATTCTGTATGACAGACTCTAGGTCCATCCACATCTCTACAAATGACCCAATTTCATTCCTTTTTATGGCTGAGTAATATTCCATTGTATATATGTACCACATCTTCTTTATCTGTTCACCTGTTGATGGACATTTAGATTGCTTCCATGTCCTGCCTATTGTAAATAGTGCTAGTGCTGCAATTCTTTTTTTTTCTTTTTTGCTCTTCTCTTTGGGTGAGTTCCACTACCCTGTCTTCCAGATCACTGATTCTTTCTCCTGCTTCAATTAGTCTGCTGTTGAATCCCTCTAGTGTATTTTCCAGTTCAACTATTATATTCTTCAGTCATGTGCCTTCTTACATTTTCTATCTCTGTTAAAGTTCTCACTATGTTTATCCATTCTTTTCTGAGTTTGGTGAGGATCTTCATGACCATTCTTTTGAACTCTTGACCTAGTTGATTACTATTTCTACTTCACTAAGGTTTTTTTTTTTTTCCTCGGTTTTTATCTTGTTCTTTCGTTTGGAACATATTCCTGTTTCCTCATTTTGCCTGACTCTCTGTGTTTGTTTCTATGCATTCTCCTTTCAGTCCTGAAGGAGAGGCCTTTGTAGGAGATGAACCTTGTTGTTCAACCTTGCCCTGGCTCTTGGTTGTCTCTCGAACCTTTGTGATTGTCTAAGCAGCCTGATTGGCTCTTGATAGACCCCAGTTGTTGAGGGTGTGCCAATAGCTGTCAATGTTCCAAAGGGAGGATCTCAGTCAGTACCTAGGTTCAGGTTGATTGGAAGTCAGATCCTCAGGCAGCAGCTTTTAAAGTATGCAAATATATACAGTCCTCTGAGACTTCAGTTGTAAACCCTACTGGCCTGTAGACCAGGCAATTTGGAGGTGTCCCCCTGGTGACAATTGCAAAAATCAGGGTTCCAGGTGAGTCTATAAGCTCTTTGAGCTGTAGTATGGCCAAGGAAGAGCACAGAGAAGGCATCCCCAGCTTGTGTTCCCTGAGGGCACCTTCTTAGTCCCTAGATGTGTAGTAAACCTGAAGCCTGCCCTTCAGGCTGAAGCTCTAGGACAAGAAAATAGACCTTTCTTCACAGGAAGATCTGGAGCGTGTTCAGTGTGCTGTCTGTGCTATGCCCTAGGGGTGACGGCCTGCCGAGAACTGTCTCTCTGGTTGTTTCAGTCCCATGGGGCCCAGAAACACAAGTTTCCCTGGCCACCAGAGCCAGGCTATCAAGGAGTAGGCACCAGTAGCTTTAGTGGGGTGGGGTATGCCCATCAACACTAGCTACATAGAAGGAGCACAAAACTGGCACCCACTAGCCCCTCAGTCTCTGGAGAGAGCCCCCACCAGCTTCTGCCCCTCCAGCAGACATGTTAATATTAGCTAACACATCTCCTTCACATATGGTCTAGGCACTTTTCAAACTGCTGCTTGCACACTTGGTCCCAGGGTGAGTAAGTCTGTGAGTGAGGCCTTTAAGAGTGGAATCTCTGTTCCCTACAGCCCTTGGATACTTCTGGATGTAAGCCCCATTGGCTTTCAAAGTCAGATGTTTGAAGGGCTTGTCTCTCAGGTGCAGGTCTCAAGGGTTGGGGTCCTGATGTTGGGCATGAACCCCCTCACTCCTCAGGAAGAAGTTTCATACGTGTGAGATCCTTCCAGTCGTGGGTTGCCACACAAGTAGTGGAGTTTTTGGTGAGACCGAATCTTTGCCTCTCCTACCTTCTTCACGTGGTCCTTTTATCCTTTGTTGTGAAGGATCTGTTCAGCTAGTTTTCAGGTATTTTTCAGAGGAAACTGTTCCATATACAGCTGTGTATTTGCTGTTTCCACGGGAGGAGGTGAGTTCAGGCTTTTCCTACACTGCCATCTTGAAAGGCCTCTTGTACAGTTTTCATTTTAAATTCTTTTTCAAACTGGAATGTTGTTACTTGCCATTTAACTGTGATTTAATATCCCTTATGGTTATACTTTTCCAATAAAGAATAGTTTAAGTTAAAAAAAAGGTTAAAGATAAATTTCCTTGAGTTTGCAGCCTTACCAAGCTACCTAACTAGATAACATTGCCATCTAGTGGCCTAAACATACTACAGCCATCACCTTTGGGGTGGGAGTTGGGGTCCTAGCATAGGTCTGAGGCGTGTGTCCAGGAAGTGCAATGTTAACAGTGATGCCAAAGTCACATCAAGAACATAAAAACTCTTCCAGAGCAAACACGTGAGAATTTCAGTTGGAGAATCCAAAGTTGTACCAGCTCCACAGAGAAAAAAGTACCACTGCCATTGAAACAATCTTTTGATCTGCCTCACTTATTTATTTCCTTTTCTTTGACCTTTTAGGGTCCATTTTTTCATTCCCTTGTTCACCTACTGCTTGAAAACATTTTCCAAACATTCTCTCATCTTTACGAAAAGGATGTTACCCTACATCGCCATGACCAGGTAAAGACGCAGGAATTAGATTGCTAATGGTGGTCAGGAACTCCACATGGGGGTCAGTCTGCGCCTTCATGGAGAACTAGAATGAGCAAGCAAGAGCTCGGCTTTGATCTAAACAAGATGATGCTTTAAGAGACAGGAAAATAGAAGACTTACAAGCATGGAGCAGATGCAGCTTCAACTGAGATTCCAAATATTCTAGAGATAAATATTCTTAGCAAACATCCCTTGGGGCCTCTCCTTTCATTAAAATCAGATACTCAGGGTTTCTCCTGATTGACTAGAAGGTTTATGTAATCCGTTGCTTCTGCAACTAGGCCACCTATGGCAACCACCGTCAACCGCCGGAAAAGCACGACGGGCATGAAGAAACATGCCCAAGACGGGACCATTATCAGAACACCACTGATAGGTTCTTGCCAACCCTCATCTCTGACCCTGTACAGGTAAGATCATAATAGAAGTTGAGAGTACAAACAAAACAGCCATTGTCTTTTTCAACCCACTTTTGACGAAATAAGGATAGAAACAAAAAACATCAGTTTAGATCTGTTTGAACAAAAGAACAGTAAGAAAGCTGGAAGAGGCAATTTTCAGAAATCCAAATATGTGCTTCTCCAAAATTTGCATAAGAGGCTGAGTCATGCCCATGCAGATGGATCTTAGTTCAAATTCATGTCAGAAAAATCTGGAACACACTTACTTCCCCTATGCAAATCTCCTAGGAAAACAGCCGTGGGTTCTTACCTATAATAAAAAGAATCTCCACTGCAATGTCACTGACTGTTGTGCTCCGAGTTGTCGATAGGTCATCATTGCCAATAAAGCAAACGTTGTAAGGTACGGTCACGGCAACATAAAACGTCGCCAATAGAATAAGCCAGTCCCAGCCGGCTTTGAAAGTGCTAAAATGCAAAAGTATGAATTTGGACTTTTTTGCATCAGAAACTTTATACTCCGGAAATGCTGGTTTATCTACAAAAACATTCTGTGGATAAAGACAAAAAGGAGAGAAGGGAGAAACACAACATTAGAAATAAGGAACACACAGCCTTAAACACATGGGGAGAATTATTTATACATACAATGTCAATACATCTTTATTTTTTTTGAATTTTAGAATTTTATTTATTTTTTTATACAGCAGGTTCTTATTAGTTATCCATTTTATACTTATCAGTGTATATAACCCAATCTCCCAACAATGTCAATACATCTTACAAGTGACTTTTAGAAGTTGGTGATGCAAAAAGTAGACTTTTAAGTATGTTAAAATCGGGCAGAGATCTTTGTTATAAGTGACAGGAATATGCAGAGTGTAGTCACCAGTGTTAATAAGTGACTAATCCAGATTTTGTTCATGAAGAATAAAAAGATCGCTACCTAAAATGTCACCTAGAAACATCCAAAGTTGCAAGTATAAGCCTACATACATTATAAACACAAAGATACAATTATGTTCCTACTGTCATGGGGACATTCCATATACTTATAGTTTTGAGGTGACAGTCATTATCTAAAGAATATTTGGGGCCTGAAATACTTCTAATAGCAGCAAAGGTACCATTTTTTTTTTCTCAAAAGGTTAGCGCTATATGATCAATTCAATGGTAAATAGCTGTTAACATGTCTTTCAAACTATAAGCAGGTTGTGCTGACTACTTGCATTTTGTATTATGGTTGTTGGTGAAGTTTCCAGCTGGGAACCCAAATCTCATAACCTTGATGGACATAGATTTATTCTGGCACTGGATAGCCCTTGTTAAGAGGGCAAAGCAAGAAACAGTTACTTAACAGTTATTATTCAAGTCATGGGAGGAGAAAGGCAATGTTCACTGTGCAGCTGATTAAATGCAGAAGAATAGCTGGAGTTTTTATAACTGCAAAAGCACTTCACTTTGAAAGCAGTCCCAATTGAGGAACAATTCTCTTTATTGCTGTGAGACAAAGGGAGGCCCAACAATAGCGTGTGTGGCAATTTGACGGCCTATGACCAGATACTTGCAGACCTTGCTTTGACCTCAATTAATGAGAAATACAAGATAGGTAATGGAAACTTAAATTTGAAAGTTACGTTGAATGAACAGAACAGTTCAAAGTTCTTGAATACCTGTTACTTGCAGGTCGCAGTGTGTTTTCTTGTTTCCGGCACTGAAGGAAGGGCAAGTTAATGTGGTATGTCCAGGGATTCCTAAAGTACTTGGAATCAGGAGCACAAGCTCTTTAGTGGAGACCCTCAGTGCCCAAATATTTCTGCTCCCTTAATATGAATGCCTCTCCTATCCTGCATCTCTCCCTGGTAGGCATTTACAACACACGTTGCTACTTCCTGTTTATACTCTCACTCATCCCACAGGGCACCTCATAAAGCCAGGATTTTGTGGTGAGGGAGGGCCTGCTTCACTCCTTCCAGATGGTTCTTTGATGCCCATCTGCCACCGTGTCTATGCTCCATTCAACTCCCTGACGTGACCTGCCTCCTTTGCCTCATTCTCTGGTTTCTAGGAACAGGTTCCAAAGGTGGATTATGACATAAAACTGAGGAAGGAAGAAGAAAGTAACCCCTGTTGGGCCTCTCATCAAAGCTGAGGCTGGTGCATCGGAGAAGAGAGAGTTGGGGTCCATAAGTATAAATCTCAAGGTTGACAAGCACTTCTACTTACAATAGGACATGATGGATTCCAATACGATTTTTTTTCAAATATTTACTGCGATAACACATAAGCAAAAGCCATGGAAGAATATCTCAATTTTTATCCAAATAAGTCTTTTTCTATCATGTTACAGAAATGAAATGTTGACTTTATTTGAGGGAGAAGCCAGCTCTAGGAGTGAAGGCGGGGAAAACTCAAGAAGTAAAGTATTTTTTTATTGAATTATGTTGATTATACGAAGCATTAGTGATGCTGATGAAAAAGGTCAGCAATGTAATAGTTATCTCCACAAATCAGAAAATAAATCACACTATTTCATTTTTATAGGCTACTTAAAATATATGATTTAAGTTATTTTAAAATATACTGAGAATCCAATACATCTCAGATTAGACTTAAATTTTAAAAGGTTTTTCATTCAAATTCTGCATACATCCTGACACAATCACCTGAGTGAAGAAAAGATATGTCCTTCTCCTCCTGCTTCTCTATTTGTAAAGTTTTATCAAAACCCTTTTGAATGGAAGAAAATTTCTAACAATTGGAAAGTGTGCTTTTAGCAAGTAAGGGGGAAAAGACATATTATTTATAACCCTGAAACCTATGAAGTTTGCCTAAAGAATAATACAACCAACTATCCTTGATGTTAGTTATATATATTATTTATTCATTTTCAAGCCTATTGTTTAGTACCAATGGTGTTTGAGTAGTTTAACCTCTACCCTATGTATTACTGACACAGAGTAGTTAAGGCCAAAGCCTAATCAAGGTAACTGTTTCCTAAACTATTTTTGCAACATGTCTTTGAAATTAACATCCAAATGAACAAAGGGATGGGAAAATGTTTCTACAGTCATTACGCTGAGTAATTGCAAGGTAGCATATGCCTTCGATGACTACCAGCCCGGTACCCTGTTGGTAACATGTGGGCATCTAAAGCACTGTCCCTTCAAGCTCCCAAGGCTCCCATGTGATCTTTGGGTTGAAGACATTTGCATCATCCCAATGTCATGTAATAGAGTAACAAATCAAGGAAACCAGAAATTAAAAACCTTTTCCAAGAGGTACCATGTGGCAAAGTTAGAGCCAGGATTAAAGGGTGTTACATCCTGATTCTCAGAGCTTGCTAATGGCCTGATGAGCTAATTTGTTCTGAGTTGAATCATACATTCCTATTCCACAGAATTGTATGAGAGAAGCAGCAAGGTAGGGGCAGAAGCACCGTGGTTTTGAGTCAGAAGATTCATGGATGGGTCCCACATCTCCTGGTTCTACTTTTGAGATCTCAAATAAGTTGTTCTTTTCCATCTTTAAATTGGAACGAATAAAAATCATATCTAGTAATGGCTTGCTGTAAGGATCACATGATATGATAACAGCAAAAAGAATTTGTAAATAGCAAAGAGCTACAAAAACATTAAGAAGTCTTTTTTTGGGGCACATGAATGTTAATATATCCAGAATTCCCCAAAGACTGATTGTCTAGCCAGTAAACCATTCAGATCATTGTTTCCTCTTCCCTCTTCTTTCTGTTGTCTTTTAGTCATTCTGCCCTGTTCTCCTTGAAAAGAGATGGTGAACAAGGCCAGTCCTGATTCCACATTTCCTTTTCAGAAATAAGATGTTACCTGTATTGTCAGATTCACTGGGCTGATTTGACACCTTTCCTTACCATGTATTATTTTAATGCTCCACCCTGATATTTCTACTTAAATAAATGCAATTTAGCAAATTAGCCAAGGGGTGGGAGTTATGATTTTTTAAATAAGATTTTTAAGTACTGTCTGTACTTTGTTGAATCAAAAGGGGAAAAACAGCATATTCTGTGAATGCATTTTTAAGCTCACTAATACTTGGTACATTTAAATGACTCTGGACTAAATGCTAGAAGAGTGTCATCTTTCAGCATTACAGAATCTCAGGATAATATTTGTTTAGGTGTTTTGCTGGCTGGCTTGCATAGAATCAACCCCAGGTGTGGTTACCTTTGTTTTCTTCCTAGAACTTGTTTACTGTTACTAAGGCTGACTTGGTAACTGAAGGCAGGTATAAGGAGGAACCAGGGGAAGGATTCAGAGATCTAGTGGTGTGCATGGTTTGAAGTCTATCCCTGGACTCTCAGGAAACCAATGTGACCAGAGGGGAATCACACTGAAGCAAAACCAGGTTGGCAGCCCTTTCATGTGAGATCGTGCTCTACACCTGGGCTGGTGCATCTTTGCTCACTAAAATCAGGTAAGCGGATACTTTGTGTTTCTGATGCATGACTGCTTTAGCAAAGCATCCGAATGTCAGATTAGGTAGTCTCAAGCTCTCTGTGTACAATGAGATGCCAAAGACTCTCCTGTGTCCTTTACTCCCAGAATCTCGGGATCTGAGATCAATTCCAAAACAGCAATGGTTGTTTGATATGACTTTTTCTAAAGTCATTGGCAAGTTAGACCCTGAGTCTTGACGTCTGTTGCCCATAGTCTCACATACCCCCAAAGTTCTATGTTCTGGAGATTCCGCAAGGCAGATTAATGACACTACCATCATTTGAAAAATCATCGTTGAATATCTACAACCAAACAGACAGAGTTCTGGATCTCCGAGTGAAGTCTCTTAGTTCTCAGAACCAATGATAAAATTAGCTGTGAAATCCTGGAGGACGTGTGTCACTTAAAACTCTACAGAGTCACCTTTTACAGGCACAGTTGACAGATAACCACCAGGTTTCAGAGAGGAGCCCTACCATAATTTACTAAGAGTGCGACTTTAAAAAAACCCATATAATATATGGCATGTCACTTCAAACCCAGTTCCAAGGTGTGAAATTTCCAACTCTGTGTTGCATAAAATGTAAATTTTCCAAATAAAGTAATGACTTTGATTTGTTCATGGCCCCCCTGGATGAAATCATTCAGTGAAATTAGATAAAGCGCAAAACAGATGGAGCTAAAATTAAATTTGAGAAATTTTAACCAACAAACTATGGATGTGTAATATAACTTGTTCATAAAATGTAACCAGTCCCATTTGCAGTGTCCCTAGTGCCATATTGTACTGAAATAATATTCTATGCTGTGATAACACTATGATTAATCATTTTTATTACAGAAATGCCTCGTGACTGCTGACCCTTTCCAGTTTGTTTTTCATAGGAAAGCACAAGCCAAAGTGGAAAAAAATCTAGCAAAGGCAATAAATGCATAATTGGAGGCTTTCTTTTGTGAATCAAACACTGCCACCAAGGGAGAGTCTAGCATTCACTGTGTACACACACACCACCTACATTATTTATTTTCAATTTGTTCTTTTCTCTTCTTTGCAGGTGGCCAGAGATGTGATAAAGGACCGCTCGGCTCCGTCTCCGGGCTGAATCAAAGTGGGTCCCTGTTCTTGATCTCCCTTTGGCTTTGTCTGGGGGAAAATAAAACTCATTAAGCATCAATGAATGTATCATTTGACCCCAAGAATGTCATTTTGGCAGTTCCTTCTTAAGAGCACACAGTACATGTTTTTCAACACCTAAAATTATTTGCTGGCTCCTAAAGACATTTAATGGAATTTTAGTTCCTTACAATTTATTTATTTTTATCATCATATTCACATCATTATTTTTAAAAATTAAAGTAAAACATACAAGAGCACAGAGAGACTTTCAAACAGTTCAGGAAAGCATTAAGCAAAAAACTCTTACTCCTTCCTTCCTGCCGTTCCACATTCATATCCCTAATTCTACTTTCAACCTTTTTTTCTCATTTTTTTCCAGAAAAATATCTAATACATATGCTATATCCACATTTATATTTATTTCTTTGCATAAATGGAAGTTTGCAATAAAAACTATTTATATTTTACTTTTTCCACATCAAAGTAATGTAAATCATTTCTAATTTGCCCATTATAGTTCTCTGCCATTCTTTTTTACAGCTAAGAGTGTACCACATTAAGGATATAACTAGTCTTATTTCCTTTACTATTTCCCTATCATGAACATTTAGTTTGTCCAGGAGTTTTAAAAAATCTGTGTAGATAATCCTGCAATGAAAATTCTTAAATGCATAGAGCTGTGCATTGGTATGCCAAGATATTCAGTAAATAAATTACTAGGAGTGGATATGTACATTACAAATTTTGGTATACATATTCCGAATTTAATTCCAGCAACTTACACTCCCAGCAACATTGAGTGGATGTGTCTGCTTTACCACAGACATCAAAATTATGAAATATAAAATAAGAGTAGCCTAACATTTTAATAGCTGAAAGATGCCATAACATTGTTTGAAGTTGCATTTTTAAAATGATGAGTGTGGATAAACATTCACTTAAATATTATTGTCCAATTGCATTTATTCTTATAAAGTCTATTCATATTATTTTTGTCAATTTTGAAATTAAGTTGGTACTTTCTATTTATTTGCATGAGCTCTTTGTATATTAGTTACCATTTTCTTATCACACATGCTGTTGACAATGATCCCCTTTTGTTACTTGACCTTGGATTTTTATTTATGCTGTATAAAAATTTTACATTTTTTATGTTGTCAGACTTACCATCTATAAATTTTTGGTGTCTAGACTTTATGTCCTGCATAACCAAACTGTCTTCACTCAAAAATTGTTTTTAAAAAATCTGTGTCTGCTTTCTTCCAACATGTTTATGTCTTCATTTTTTAATTTTAAACATTTAAACTTTTAATCCAATTGGACTCTATTTTAGTAAAATTAGGTAAGAATTCGGCTATTTTATTTTCTTTCCAAAGGCCTACTGCCAAAGAGAAATATATAAATTGACTCTATGAAATGAAGAAACACTTAGTGTTTATTTGGTCAGTTGGTGAACATATAATTTTATGCTTAATAAATTCTATATATATGACAATAATTGCAAAATATAAAAATTAAAAACTTTTTATCTAAGCTTCATCATCAAGCCTCTGTAGTACTTTGAAGGCTGTTTGATTCCTCTTCATAAAAATGATTTGGTTTGGTTGCTACACTGGGGAAGCCATGTAACTATTATTGATGGCCAGTGTGTGCCAGGCCCTGTTCTAGATCCTCAGTATTAACCGATTTCAATTAATCTTCATAAATACTCAGTGAGATAAGCATTATTATCCTCCATTTATAGAGGAGAAAACTGAAAGGTCTAATATCGTGTCACATGACCACATGGCTAGTTAGGAGTAGAGCCAGTCTGTGAAGCCAGATTGGTCTAAATTCTCTACTTCCACATGTAGCCCAAGTCCTTTAATGACTTAAATCAATGTTCAAATGCTGCTTGGTGTTAAGTGTCACATAGATGAATGTGTCATAATCAGTGCCCCTCTCAGCCTGATCTCCAGGTGTTTCAAGGCCTTTAATTCCCGCTCCCCATTCTCAGTCCACACTGGGATGTTTTTAATGACCAGAAAATAGGATGCTTTTATTCATGGCAAAAGTCTAATCTGATGTTACATGTTTTTTCATTGCTCACCTTTTGCTTCAAACTTTGAAAGAATGTTTAAAATAGAATATATTACTATAGACCTGAATCAATAAAAACAGATTAACAAAAAAACACAACGTAGAAGATCAAAAGGGGTACTTTTTTTTGAAACTCGATTGAACAAAGCACATTTTATTGTATTACTAAACGTTAAGGTTACGTCTTCATGTGTTAAGTTTTTTTGGTCTGCATAGAAGTCTTATAAGTAGCATCTGAAAATGTAATAATTAATCGATCAGGGTGTAATTTTTACATATATTTAAATAGGGAAATTGCCAGAGTTTTAAGATAGTGTCTACAGGAATGTGGTAGGAAAGGCCAGCAGGCTGCTTATGCAGTGTCCGTCGGTATGAAAATGATGGATGGAATTACAATGCTAACTACAAAATGGACCAGATTAGAGATTTATGACAGTCAATAAGCCAAATCCTTTCTCTGTGGAGAAATGTACTTATGGGTGAGATATTCCAAATCAAACAACAGGACTTTTATAATCTTAAAAAATAATCCCTCAAAGGGAAATATCAGAGAAATGTATGTGTCTTGGTCTTGGCTCTAAGTGGAAGGGAGAAAGAAAAGGTTTCCTTGAAAAGTTTTCATCATGATTTAACCCTCATGCAAGATTGGGATTGAAAATCATTCCACTTAGGTGATCGAAAATCTCCCAGGCAAAGGAATGAATTTAAAATGGTCCTGGGTTGGTAGCTCCCAAATGAAAAAAAAAAAAAAATCAAAAATAGCATTGGGAACAACTCACTTAAGTAAAAAAATAGTCTTGACAGTAAAACTCATAATTTTCATATAAATACAGACACATAAAATACACATATGAAATACATTTGAAACACAAGTGTGTTTGTGTGTATAACTAGAAACAAGCCAAATGTCCATAAACAAAAAAGAAATGCATAAATGGTTGTATAGTTATGACATAGGATGTTAAAATTCCATTAAACTAGACTTAGTGAGAATAACTGGAAAATGAATGAAATGGTGCCCCTACCTGTTGGCACAGAAAGATGTCAAAAACACAATGCTAAGTACAAAAGCAATAAAGATGAGCGCTGACAACATGGCAACATTTTTATAATATTCACACACATGCAAAACTAAGTAATATACAAAACTAAGTAATATACCATCTAGGGAAATGTATGTGCTACAAAACTACCCATAATCATATGACTACAGCAAATTGCAGAGACTGGAAAATGTAGTCTCTAGCTGGGTTACCATGTGCCTTACTAAATGGAATTAGTAAAATTATGTTTTGTTAAACTGGATTTGGGGTGTATGGGGATTTTTAAAAATATTTTCATATTATATGTATTACAGATATTATATTTTTGAATGTAAAAAATATTTCACAACAAATAACGGACAAGACTAAAGTGGAATTGGACCATGTAGCAGTGGGACCTGACCAGATTCCTTAGAGACGGGGTGGTTAGGGTGAGGCATCAATTGCTTAAGATGAATGACTCAGGGTTAAAACCTGAAGGAGGAAGAGTTATTAATAAAATGAGGGGTGGCAGAGGGAAGAACATTCCTGAGAGCAAATAAAAGGTGTGAGAACCTTGGTCAGAAGGGAGCTCAGTGTCTTGGAAGAACTCAAAGAAGTCCTGGAGGGTTGGGATATAGAGAATGGGAAGAAGAGAAGAAAAAGGGAAAGTAGAAGGTAGGCAGAAGCTCACTTCACTTTTCCTCAGACTATGTCAGCCACACTGAACTGTAGACAAAGCTGGGGAATACAGTCTCTAGCTGGGCAGCCATGTGCCCTGTTAAATCATAGTCCTGTATGAAAGGGTCTCTCAGACACAGGATAAACCTGTATGGTCACCTCCATAACTATGGCTTGCTCTAAGAGAAAACCAAATAAGAGTCAACCAGAGGAATATACAAGTGAAAGAAATAAATGAAAAGGAAAAGAAAGTTTAGAAAATATATGATCAATAAAACCAAAGGAAGATAAAAGTGTTAAAATTCTGGCAATTGTATTCAAGGAAAAATAGAGACAACATCAACAATGTTAAGATTTTTAAAAGGACCATAAATTGAGAAGACTTTTTAAATGATGCGATTACTTTGTGCAAGAATATATCAGCATAGTTTTCTAGAGTAAATGAATACTTTGGGGAGGGTAGTTAATTCCCAAAATAGGTCCCCAAAGTGGTAAAAACCTTGAGTACCAATAACCATGGAAGGAAGTAGAGAAAGAGACCATTTCATTCATACTGTTTATCACCCTCACTAAAGGCTATTTCAGATGGTTTTAAAGGTCAGGGTTATCAAGCCTGAAAGGAACAAGTAATTTTTTTTTATTGAAGTATAATCGATTTACAATGTTTCAGTTGTGCAGCAAAGTGATTCATATATATATATATATATATATAAAAATATATATATATATAATATCTTTTTTAGATTCTTTTCCATGATAGGTTATTACAAGATATTAAATGTAGTTTCCTGTGCTATACAGTAGGTCCTTATTGTTTGTCTATTCTTTATATAGTAGTGTGTATCTGTTAATCCTGAATTCCCAATTTATCCCTCCCCCCACTTCCCCTTTGGTCATCTTAAGTTTGTTTCCTACGTTTGTGAGTCTATTTTTGTTTTGTAAGTAAGTTTATTTGTATCCTTTTTAAAATTCCACATATAAATGATATCATATGATATTTGTCTTTCTCTGTCTTACTTCACTTAGCATGATCATCTCTAGGTCCATCCATGTTGCTGCAAATGGCATTATTTCATTCTTTTTTATGGCTGAGTAATATTCCATAATATATTACACCACATCTTCTTTATTCATTCATCTGTTGATGGACATTTAGGTTGCTTTGTGTCTTGACTATTATAAATAGTGCTGTTATGAACATTGGGGTGCACATATCTTTTCAAATTAGAATTTTCGTCTTTTCCAGATATATACCCAAGAGTGAGATTGCTGGATCATACAGTAACTCTATTTTTAGTTTTTTAAGAACCTCCATACTGTTCTCCATAGTGGTCGCACCAATTTACATTCCCACCAACAGTGTAGGAGAAGGAACAAATAATTCTTTTAAAGCTTTGGAGAACAAAAAAGCCTGAAAAATTCTGAATTCAATCTACAAGTCCAGAAAAGTCTGATACCAAAACTAGGTGAGTATAATACAAAAAGATAACCATATACCACTTTGAATATACATGCTAAAATCCTAAACAATACATTAGTAAACTGAATATAGAAGTGTATTAAAAGAAAAGGTACCATGCTTATTGGGATTTATTCCAAGGATGGTTCCATTTTAGGAAATCATTATATAATTCATCGGATTTATAAAGAAGAAAACCCATGTCATTATCTCAGTAAACATTGATTTTTTAAACATAACTCCATAAATATTCTTTTTTAAAAAATAACTTTGTAATAAGCAAGCTATAGAAGGAAGGAATTTTCTTTAACTTGATAGAAAATATCTATGAGTAACCAAGGGAAAACTCATATTTAATGAGGTGACATTAGAAGCTTCATAGTTTCTGCAACTTATAAAATGACAAAAATTTCCCCCCAAAATGGAAAATGAAGTCAATGTAAACCCATTATGGAAGTTTTTGAAAATAAAGAAAAATAAAGAACTAAAGAATGCCTGGTTGTTTTCAATAACGATTTCACGCATTTCCTTCTAAATTTTTACCGCATTTATTGTTTTACTAACTCATTTGCAACTACATAACATATACACAATTATTCCTTGAATATTAAAAAATAATACATGTACATTTTACAAAATTTAGAAGTGTAAGCAATATAAAGCAGAAAATGAATCTGTTTCATAATACCACCTCCCAGAAATAATTTAACATTTTGGTGAATTTATTTTGTTCTAGGATTTCTTTCTTTTCTTTTTTCACATCACTGAACTCGTATCATGTAACTAATCTTAAATATAATTAACACAGAATAATCACAGATGTTTAGATATGGAAAAATATCTGCCAAAAGACATGGGACTGGATGGTAGCTTTACTTGATTAAGAAAAATGTCTGTAACTCAGTTCATTCAATATGGATTATATATATGTAGTATATATATATATTATATATATAAAATCATTTTCAAAATGTACAGAATATTCTTTTAAAGGTTGCAATGCAAATGGTCATTTGTTCATGCACTAAGCCTTGCTTCCGTGATGGTAAATGAAAACGTTGAATGATTCTGCTGGCAGAACTGTAGTGATGCTGTGCTACACAACCAGATGCCCCCTCAGAATTAAAAGGGTTAAGTCTCGGGCTTCTCTGGTGGTGCAGTGGTTGGGAGTCCGTCTACCAGTGCAGGGGACACGGGTTTGAGTCCTGGTCTGGGAGGATCCCACATGCAGTGGAGCGTCTAGGCCCTTGTGCTGCAATTACTGAGCCTGCGCTCTAGAGCCTGCAAGCCACAACTACTGAGCCTGCGTGCCACAACCACTGAAGTCTGTGAACCTAGAGCCCATGCTCCGCATCAAGGGGGGCCACCGCAATGAGAAGTCCGCGCATCAAAGAGAAGAGTGGTCTCCGCTCGCCGCAACTAGAGAGAGCCCGCGTGCAGCAGCGAAGACCCAATGCAGTCAAAAATAAATAAATTTTTTTTTAAAAAAGGGTTAAGTCTGCGGTGGCTGGGAGTATGCCGGCCCAGAGCCCTCACCTCTTAGCCCTCAGTCCTTTCTGGCATTGCTTTTACCTGAAGGAAGTGACCTTGATCAAGATCATGCCCCTTTCCTATTGCAGCCTGCATTCAATGATGGGTCAATATGGGTGTGTAACAGGAGGTCCCCCTGTCCAACCCTGAAGGACACACAGCTTTAGCTGGTGGTGTACCTGAAGTGGGCAAAGTATCTTGTTGCAACTTCATTGCAGCCCAATTTCTTCCTCTGCTCCTTCCTTCCTTCTCTCCCGTTATACAAGTGTTGAGCGTAAGAGGATTGCCTAAAAACTTCCCACAATCTCCATCTCAGACCTGCTTCCCAGAGATCCTGACCCGCATCAACAGTGTTGCAGCTTTACCCTTGTTCACATGGTCTGAATAAACACAGCTGGTTGGTGTTTAAGTGGTGATTACCCTCTGAACTGTGGGGTAAAGGAGGTGCCCCAGAAAAAAATATTTACTATTTGTTATGTGAACTAAGACTGCCACCTGCCATATAAGTAAACAAAGGATGTTGCAGCCACCAAGACATCACATTACAGCCTCCCCAATGGTGAGCCCTGAGGGAACTCAGGATGGAAACAGGATGCCAATCATCTAGCAGTCAACTGCTGCAGCCACCCTGAGGAGACTCTGGATGAGAAAGCACAGGATGCTGGCCCCAGGTAGCTGAGATGCATATCAAAGCAATGATTTCAGTGAGCCCAGACTCTTGCATCTTCCCATACATAGAAAAGGACTAAGTTCCTTAACTTGAGATATCTGGTTTTCTTTAATTAACAGTAAACTTTTGATGTTCCAACTACCTGGTCTTTTGTTAAAAAAAAATCCTATATATCCTGGCTCCACCCCCCCACCCCCCTTGCTTCTTCAGAACAGTTTCTCAGAGTTCAGAGGCTTAAGCCCTCAGAACGTCCACCATATAAAACATAACTCTCAACTTCTAGGTTGTGCGTTTTTTTCCAGTTGACAGTTATGATACATAGAAATGACTAGAAGGGAAAGAAGAGTAATGTAGTGAATTGTTACAGGACTTGGTTTATTCCATGAATTGAAGAATCCCTCTGGATTTAATATATAATGGGTCCAAACTGGTTTAGGAAAGACATAAATTTATAACTTCTACATCCTTAGATTTATAATTCTGAATCATTTCTATTGGCTGGAATACATCTTTAAGTAGTTTCCTTTAGGAGACATTTTTGGGTTATGTATTTTATGGTTTTCCATATACTGAATTCTGCAATCGTCTACTGTGACTTTGCTAGCCTGAGAATGTCACAAAAACCTGCCAATATCTGGATCTATCAGATGGGTCGTGTGCTGGGGCAGGGCAGTGGGAGCGTCCAAACCAGGTGTAGGCAAAAAGAAGTGTTGACTGTAGAAAATTTAAAAACAATACTCCAACCACGTTTGGTCAGCTTTTTATTACTGCCACGTGCTGGTAATTTAAAATAATTCCAGTGACAAAAGATTCTTCCTCAACCCAAAATCTTTTGTTAATCTTGATTCAAAACAATTCCTGTGGTTATTGTTCAATTTTAATAATACATGTAAGTTTCAAAATTGGCACAGTTATAGTACAATTACACACTGGGAGAAAATATTTCCAAATCACTTATCTCTAGAATACATAAAGAACTCCCCAAACTCAAAATTAAGAAAACCTAACAATCCAGTTAGAAAATGAACAAAGCACAAGAAGAGATATTTCACTTAAGAGGATACAAGAATGGCGAATATTCACATGGAAAGGTGTTCAATATCACTAGTCATTAGGGAAGTGCAAATTGAGACTATAATGAGATATCACTGCACACCAACCGGAAGAGCTAAGATTAGTGACAATACCAAATGCTGGTGAGGAAGTGGGGGTACCGGGTATTTCACACATTGCTGATAGAAATGTAAAGCGATACAGTCACTCTGGAAAATAGTTTGGCAGTTTTTTGAAAAACAACAACTAAATATATACTTAACCCTGCAAACCAGCAATTATATTCCTGGGCAATTATCCCAGAGAAATGAAAACTTATGTCCACACAAAAACCTGTGCACAGCTGTTCATAGCAGCTTCATCTGTAATAGCCAAGAACAGGAAACAACCCAAATGTCATTCAATCAGTGAATGGTTAAATAAATTATGGTATACCCATACTATGGAATACCATTCAGGAATAAAAAGGAACAAAATATTAATGTATTCATAACTTGGATACGTCTACAGGGCATTATATTCAGTTAAAAAAAGCTAATCACAAACAGTTACATACTACATGATTCCACTTAGGTAACATTCTCCAAATATTGGAGGTGGGGAACAGACCAGCAGTAGTCAGAGGGTAGGGGGGTGTATGACTCCACAAGGGTAGCAAGAGGAAGATATTTATAGAGATGAAATAGTTACGTATCTTGATTATGGTGGCGGTCACACAAATCTACCCTTGTGACAAAATCATAGAACTATACACACATAATGTCCCAAGGCCAATTTCCTAGTTTGGGTATTATACTATAATTATGTAAGATGTAACGATTGGAAACGACTGAGACCTTTCTCTCTCTCTACTATCATTGAAAATTCCCATGAATCTATAACTTTTTCAGAATAGAAAGTGAAAGGGATATTTTCAGGTTACATCTGGATATTGCTTTGTTTTTACTGATTTTTGAGTGCAGCATATTGAGGCCTTTTAATTGCTTTCAACATGTGAGCATCTAAGCTGCATGGAAGCCTGGAGCTGGTGCCTCATCTCAGTGATGCTGGTGGCCCAAGAGTCTGTGTCAATTTGGGGAAAGAATCCTTCCTCAAATATATTACTTCCATCTGAGACAGGATGGGACCTGGGACACTTTGCTGCAATGCTTGCACCTGGACAAACGTCTCCTTGAGTAAGAAAATACAAAGAAACTATAAGGGACTAAAAATAACTGCGTGCATATGCAGCTGGGGCAAATTATGGACAACAAGATACAAAAAGACCAAAAAACCCAACTGCAACTTCTGAAGAGCCGGGAGCAAAAGCAGGGCACTGCACATGCCCCCTGCACTCAACACCACCAAAGGGGCGGGCAGACCACCTAGGCCACACCTCTGGCCCGACCCCAGGGACACACCCCTACCCTCACCTCCATGTAAGGAACCAGCTCGCCCCTCGCCCCCGGGAAGCAAGCAAGAGAAACTGTTGCTTGTTCTCGCTCCCCCTTGCTGTAGCAGGGGCCCCAATAAAGCCTTGCCTGAACTTGTCTGGCCTCTAGTCAACTTCTATTGATTGCAGAAGGCCAAGAACCCTGGTTGGTACCATATCTATTATAAATTTGTTACACTGAACTGATCTTGTCAGAATATGACACTTGACTGTCATATGCCAGAAAATTTATTATAAAATATAAAAATTTATACATTTACAAATCACATCATTGATTTCACCTCTTGTCGTTTTTAGTCTATTTTTCAGAGACATCCTTAAAGACCACTGTGCATAAGACTAGAGACGATATTTTACAGTTATGTATATTTTATACCACTTCTGATGTAATTATTTTTAGTTTATTTACATTATGAAGTAAACATTTAATTGAGTATAACATATATACCAAAAAAAGACACATTAGAGTGTGCAGCTTGTTTTCTGGTTGGTACTGATCTTGAATATCTAAATCAGAGAAAGATTTTATATAATATATATATATATATATATATATATATATATATATATATATATATATATATATATATATATATATATATATTACATTACCCCACTGGTTCTGTTTCTCTGTAGAACTCTGTCTCTGGTATAACCATCACCCAGCTTCAAGTATGAATACAAGTACTGACTTGTTTATTTCCATCCATTTTACTCACTCAGATTTTGGGGGGGCAAATTCAAGGCATCATATCTTTCTATGTGACCTATTGATCTATCTATCTACTTACATACATATACATATTCATACACATGATTAAAACAGAATCACAATATCTATCACATTAATATATAACCATAATATTTTAACTATCAAGTATCAAGCCATTGAGGAACTGTGTTTTTTAATTGGGATCCTTAGATTCACAGGGATTAGGGGAGGTGTTGTAGGGATGGAAATGTGCTGAGTGTGGAACAGGAAAAAATCAACAGGTAATACACAAGGCCAAGTCCCATTTCTGTGTGTCTATTTTATAAATGGGTTTCTGAATGACATTTTATTGAATGAAAGAACTCTGTCATTTAAAAAAATGGAGGGCTTCCCTGGTGCCTCAGTGGTTGAGAGTCCACCTGCCGATGCAGGGGACACAGGTTCGTGCCCCTGTCCGGGAAGATCCCACATGCCGCGGAGTGGCTGGGCCCGTGAACCATGGCCACTGAGGCTGTGCGTCCGGAGCCTGTGCTCCACAACGGGAGAGGCCACAACAGTGAGAGGACAAAAATAAAAAAAAAAAAAAGGAAATTACTGAATAAGTAATCTTGAATCAAAATTAAAAAGTAGTATACTAAAGGGGATAGCAGGAGACAGCAGGGGAGGGATTAATTAAGAGTTTGGGATTAACATATACACACTACTATATATAAAACATAACCAACAAGGACCTACTGTATAGCACAGGGAACTCTACTCATTGTCTTGTGGTAACCCCTAATGGAAAAGAATCTGAAAAGAATAGGCGTGTGTGTGTGTGTGTGTGTGTGTGTGTGTGTGTGTGTAACTGACTCACTTTGTTGTACACCTGAAACTAACACAACATTGTAAATTAACTATACTTCAAATAAAAAGAAAAGGTTAATAAAAAAGTAGTATTCTTCTTTTTTTAAAACTAGGAAAAAATATACACTTAGTAGAAACGTATACTGGATAATCCTTTACATAATTTCTGGTCTAGAAAACACATTATTAAATTGTTTAAAAATCTTGTTACTCATAACTTAGTACAGAGATAGGGGTAGGTCAATTACTAACTGTAGCTAGTGTTAATTAGTTGATTTCTTTATTCATGTAGTTGATATATTCACTTCAGTTCTTCTGGTTAAGGAATTTAAGTAACTGGGGAAAGTTTGGGAGGAGCCTTTATGCAAGAATTGGATAAAGTGACAAAAGGAGAATTGTTTTAGAATTCAATGGCAGGACTTCAATTTCCTTTGAATAGACCCCTTATTGAGTTAAAAGAAATCAGAATAATGCCAGAGGATTTTTACATGAGCAGGTAGTTTTCCCCTGGGAGTGAGAAGAAGAACTATCTAAAATAATTTAAAAGTCCGAAATGTCCAAGCAGCAAAACAGCAGGAAATAAAGTGAGGGACTGAGTAAACTAATATTAATAATTTAAAAAGTATTAAAAATTATAATAGATTCTAGGTATGAAGATCAAGATTAAATTTCCATAAAAAAGCAATAAAATTCCTTTGCAAAACTTAATAAATCAAATTACAAAATGACAAGAATTTTTCACTTTGATATTTGTTAGAGCAAATTTATATTTATCTACTTTTATTTATTTTATTTTATTTAACATCTTTATTGGAGTATAATTGCTTTACAATGGTGTGTTAGTTTCTGCTTTATAACAAAGTGAATCAGCTATACATATACATATATCCCCATATCTCCTCCCTCTTGCATCTCCCTCCCACCCTCCCTATCCCACCCCTCTAGGTGGTCACAAAGGACAGAGCTGATCTCCCTGTGCTATGCGGCTGCTTCTCACTAGCTATCTATTTTACATTTGGTAGTATATAAAAGTCCATGCCACTCTCTCACTTTGTCACAGCTTACTCTTTCCCCTCCCTGTGTCTTCAAGTCCATTCTCTATGTCTGAGTCTTTATTCCTGTCCTGCCCCTAGGTTCTTCAGAACCATTTTTTGTTGTTGTTGTTAGATTCCATGTATATGTGTTAGCATATGGTATTTATTTTTCTCTTTCTGACTTACTTCACTCTGTATGACAGTCTCTAGGTCCATCCACCTCACTACAAATAACTCAATTTCATTTCTTTTTATGACGAGTAATATTCCATTGTATATATGTGCTACATCTTCTTTATCCATTCATCTGTTGAAGGACGTTTAGGTTGCTTCCCTGTCCTGGCTATTGTAAATAGTGCTGCAATGAACATTGGGGTACATGTGTCTTTTTGAATTATGGTTTTCTCGGGGTATATGCCCAGTAGTGGGATTGCTGGGTCATATGGTAGTTCTATTTTTAGTTTTTTAGGGAACCTCCATACTGTTCTCCATACTGGCTGTATCAGTTTACATTCCCACCAACAGTGCAAGAGGGATCCTTTTTCTCCACACCATCTCCCGCATTTATTGTTTGTATATTTTTTGATGATTATCTATCTACTTTTAAAAGTTGATAATTGTTACAGCTAGATAATGAATGCATGGGATTTTATTGTAATAATATATTTTCTACTTTTTTTTCTGGATTAAAATTTTTCATAACAAAAATGTTTTAAAACATATTAAAAAGACATCAAAATTTGTGGTTATAATCTAAGCAGGTACCAAACCACTAGCCATTTTGATTCTTAAAAGTGAACAATCCCTATATTTGAAAATTAAAATATATAAATATTAAAATCAGAAAAAATATTCACCAAACAGTTAACAGAGAAGGAGGAGAGGCAAATGGAAGAGTAAATATTTCTATTTTTTTTAAAATCTATGCTTCTTAACGATACAGGTAGAAACACATTTTCAGAAAATATCATAGAAACAAAAATGCTTTGATGAGTGATTCTTTGAATCCTTTGAATTCATGAAAGTGTCTTTCAGATATAAATTCAAATAACTGAACCAAGGCTGGGGTAATTATTTTTTAGTGAGCACAAGCGATTTCACAGAGAGAGCTGTGTGTACACAAATCAGAAATAACACAGCAATCTGCCAGAGGACACTGCATTTCTGCTTTTTACTCCATTTCTTTCAGTTGAGTGTTGCTAGTTAAGTAGAAAACAGAGAAACTGGGAGAAAACTTTTGGCCCAGGTTCCTGGGATCATGCTAAATAATTTAATTTTAACTGTTATAAAAATATTACGATGATCTACACGGGGAAGATGTGAACTGACTTTTGCTTTTGGATTTAGAGGATTTTAGATGCAGCAAGACCAAACAAATCGCGTTTAGCCATAAAACCTCTAATGGATTGGTAAGAACTGGCCTCTAATTACTTACTCTTTTAGGACATAGTTCTGACCATATTTATCAAGGACATAAATAAATCTAGCAACACACACTAATGAAAAAAATGTCCTGCATATTCTAAATATAACAAATATTATGATAGACACAGAATTCTCTTATCCACAATTTATTTTTCTAAATGCTTTGTCACATACTGGTTAGGAGTTTCTTTTATGGAAATTCTAATCACACAAAATAATGCATGAATCAAGCAAGATAATGTGCTTTCTTCACCCTGTCCTCTCAAAAATGGCAATCAGTCAATTGTCCCTAATCATTGCTATTAGTTTCTGCTTATTCTTCCCCCCTACAGGATTTATCAAGACATCGAGTAATGCAGTTTCTGGAATCTCACACGGATGGTGTGGCCCTTGACACAAGTTTTTAATGCTTCTTTGGGTGTTCTGTAGAATAATTCAAGTCAACGTGTTTGTACTGAAAAGTGCCAATAGTTTAGTTGTAATTATAGTGTGTGAAATCTGGAGTGAGTAGTTGGGAGGAAGATGGTTTAAAAGACCCCAAAAATTATTATGCAGAATAAAACTGATGGAAAAAGAGATAGATTAAAACACAAAGTTGTAAATATTAGGCACCAGAAACACAATCTTTTAGAAGAAAAAGAATTTTATGTGGACCTAGGAACACACAAGATGGATTACTTAGGCAAGAGGAAACATGAGCCAAGGCTTAGGGGTAGCAATAGCGGGATAATTTCAGGAAAGAATAAGGCAATCAGCATAAGAGAATAGTAATTTTCAAAATGCTCTATAAAGCTTGAAGCATTTTTTTTTGGAAACTGTCAGAGGGCTTAGGACAAATGCATGTGATTATTATAAGTGGTTTTTAGAAAGTTTCAAAAATTTTTCTCTTCCAGAAAAAGGTAATGAATAGAAAAACTGGGAGAGAGAGGTAGAAACAGGGAAAAATAGAGGAATTTTTAGCATTTATTGAGCATCTATCATGTTTCAGTTAATCACTGTGGATAAACTATATTAATATAGACCTCATGTTAACCCTATCAGGTAATTTTTATCCTCTCTACTTAGTGCATGAGGTAGGAGAGCTGATGTACCTTGTTCAGTGTCATACAACCAGGAATAAGTGCCTCTGGCATACATTTGGAGGTCTATATGTCTCTAAGACCCATGTATTTTCCACTAAACATACTGCATTAAAGAGGATGATGACAACCATTCACCCCTTATAAACTGAGAAACCGTTGATTCCACTGACCCTGACAGAAAAAAATATGAAAAGGGAGTCAGGAGGAGAAGGTGGAAGATGTGGTGAGATGGAATGGTTTCCCAGAGGGTGGCAGACTGCAGATATGGCCACCAAACAAGCCTCACATTCTTATCCATACATACCTCTCTCCTAATCAAAACACAGAATTTATTTCCTCTCCCCTTGAATTTGGGCTACTCCTGTGACTTTCTTTGGCCAACAGAATATGGCAGAAGAGATAGTGTGTGACTTCTGGACTTATGAAGCTTTTGTATTTGCCCTCTTTGGGATGCAGCCTTCATGTAAATTAGCAAGGACTCAAATACTGAATAACAGAGAATGATAGATAAAGATGGAGCTAGATAGAGAGGGAGGGAGGGAGAGAAACCTAGACAACTCCCAGTCATGACATCTTCCTTCATTAAGGCACCAGATGTGTGAAATCTTTAGAATGTTCCGGTCCCAGGTGAGGTCCAAGCTAATAGCAGCTATATAAGTGACTCCAGCCAACACTATTTGGAGCAGAAGAACCGTATAGCCTACCCCAAGAATCACAAGAAATAATAAAACTGTTGCTGATTCCAAGTTTGGGGGAAATTTGTTATGTAGCAAAGGCTAACTGATACACCTAGTTTTGGGATCCTGGAGTGGAGAAAACAAATCATCAGGAAAAGATGAAAGACAGAGCAATGGAGTAGTGTTACCTTAGTTTCTAACTTTATTCAGATCCCTGAGCCTATATCTGACCTTAAAGAATACCTCTATTAAAACACAAATACTCTCTGGAAGGGAGACTGGGCTTCTTAGCAAGGATTAGTTGACAACCAAAAAGCACCAACATATGGCATAGGACAGAGAAAAAGGTTCTATTTAAGCCTGACCCAGAAAGAAGAGTAAGAAAGAACCAGAGAGAATTCAATCCTTGCAGAGCCTTGGCCTTGCCATACCTAGTTAATATCAGTACCATCACCTCCACAATCACCACTAATCATAATCATTTACTGTGATTATGATTGACTTACAACCACCTACTTTATGCAAATATTACCCTAGATAACATCTAATTTATTTTTTCTCTAATTCTCATAGTGACTTTCTAAGGTAGGCACTGGCCCATTTTAAAGATAATGAAACTAAAGCTCAGTAAGTTTAAACAACTTGTCCAAATCCTTGTAGTTTACAAGAGGTAGCATGACAATTAGTATGTAGTTCTGCCCAATTCCAAAGCCTTTGCCCTTTGCCTTTGTCATTTAATTTCTCATAATTTATGGGTCTTTTTCTCTTTAGGGCTATCAAGCCCCCCAAATTTTTTTTAAAATGTTGGTAATTGATTTCGAAAAATAAGTCCTATAGGAAATTGGTCCATATTTTAGAGTTATAGAATACATTAAACATTACTTAACATGAGAAACAAGTTTATAGGCATTCTAATGTAGAAATTCATTAAAGATGAAAAAATAATTTTAAAAAGTTTGCCTTGATAATTTGTAGCAGTAACAATTTTATCACAATCATGATGGATCCTGAAATAATCCAATATTTTTCTCACTGTCCTCAATGTCCTGCATTAAAATTTCTTAGTGCCTTTTTGTTCTGGGCTCTTCTCGGATAGAAGGCAAAGCATAGAAGGCAAAGCAACAAAGTCTTGGCCATCCATTGAGTCAGTGAAGGGACAGAATAGGATATCTGTGAGTAATTCAGGCCAGGAAGAAATGTTCAGGAATCAAAGTGTAGGGGTAAAGGAGAAAAAAGGAAGAACAGACAATAAAAACATATGCCAACTCCTTGCTTACAAGATCAACAAATAGATTCAACTTATTCATCCAATTTTAAAGCATCTATTTATCCTGTGCCAGAGCTGCAGAGACAAAGATAAATAACTCACATTTCTTGACCTTAAGGAAAAGTAAGCAGTCTGATTTATCTAGACAAAAGGTGTGCTGAGAGATTTGAAGGTGATCCAACTAATTCATGGAGGTCCCAAGATAAGGTGCAATTCACTTTCTCTTCTGAGATGTAACTCCATCATTGCTTCTCTGCATGCAATCTCTGGTTGAAGAGCAGAGTCAATAATACAATACTCTTATTGCAACCATAGCATGATATAAAAAACATGTACACAAGAGCTGTAGGAACAGAGAGAGGAGTCATTTATGGAAGACTGTTTTATATCTAAATGATGGGCTTCCTTAGAAAGCCTGGCATAATAATGCACGACTCAAAAATACACCAATTAATTTACTTCAAAATTCAACTATTAAAGAAATGGTTTTATTATTAATAGGATCCCTCTTCTATTCCTTAATGCTAAACATATATTATAGAGTGATGGCTTGGTGGCTGTCTACTAATGCCTCTCAACGGGGGAGTTTTTGACAACACCTGGAGACAGTTTGGGTTCTCAAAACTGGGGTGTGGGTGTTACCAGCATCTAGTGGGGAGAGACCAGGGATGCTGCTAAAAATTCTACAATACATAAGACAACCTTCTACAATAAAGAATTAATCTGAACCAAAAATGTCAATGGTTTCAAGGTTGAAGAAAACCAACTGTATGTCATTTTTACATGAACTTTAAAGACTTTTATATAATCCAATCACAAAATGATGCAACCAAGCATATACAAAAGATGAATTAGTCTTAAGGAAATTTTTAGCTTTATTTTTTCAAAATAAGGAGAGTTGCACAGAAGTCAAATAACTTGAAATAAATAAATTACTTACTTTCTTTTAAATCTTTAGATCATGCATTAATAATCAGGGTGACATTAAATATTCAATTCAGGGACAGTCATGTCTCAACTGGTCCATGTTTCTCTAGTTATACCCATCAATTCACCAAATAATGATCTAAGCCTCTGACAAATTTAGAGATTGTCTTTTGAAGCAATTCTTACAGACATGGGGGCAAACTGTAAGATATTCTCTTGATTTTTTTCCTTAAAACAAAAATGATAGCCTCTCACTCACTTGAATCCAAATTTTGAATCTACAACAATCTCAGTAAAATCTAAGATAAATGGTCCTAGATCGCTAGCCTTGATTCTATGATTCACTAAATTAGTATTATAAAGATAATTCTTTCAGGTCAGGGTACACATTTTAAGTGTGCAAAAACTATTTTTGAAGTATACTAGAACATTCCAGATAGGTCAACCTCGTGGCAAACTTCCAATTATTAACACATATTATTTTTTATTCATGCAAAATAGATCCCCAAATGATCTCTGTATGTCAACATTTTATGGTTCTTCCTCTATTTACCATGTGGTAGGTGCCAGGAAGTGCCGGGCAGTAAGCTTTATGAGACAAGAGCTGGGAGATATACCCTCAGTTCATTAAAAGAAACTCTTGGATAAGGAAGAAGCTGAGCAGGGTTTGTAGAGCTCTCACGGACAGTGAAGGCAAGATTTCCCTTTCTTTCTCATTATCTTGGCTCTACCACCAGTGCCCTGAGCTCCTAATACTCTGTCCGCTTGACTTTAGGGTCTCTTGAACCTCCTTGCATAAATCTGACTCTCCTTATCCTCCTTCTTGAATCAGAAATTGAGCCATCATTTTCTTTACCATTTCTGGTACAGACCCTTCACTTCCTAGTTTTAATACCACACAGTTCTGTGCCAGGTCTGTTATGATTCTAAACATGACCAGTTCCAGGACCATATGGGAGAGTTTTATCTTTCCTCCCTCTCCCCCACACCAGACACATGGGCCTAATGATCTGAGTCCAGACCTATAATTCTTTTTTAAAAATATTATTTTATTCAAGTATAGTTGATTTACAATGTTGTGTTAATTTCTGCTGTACAGCAAAGTGATTCAGTTATACATATATATATATATATATATATATATATATATATATATATATATACACATTCTTTTTCCTATTCTTTTCCATTATGGTTTATCACATGATATTGAATATAGTCCCCTGTGTTATACAGTAGGACCTTGTTGTTTATCCATCCTATATATAATAGTTTGCATCTGATAATCCCAAATCCCCAATCCATCGCTCCTCCAGCACCCTTCCCTTTGGCAACCACAAGTCTGTTCCCTAAGTCTGTGATTCTGTTTCATAGATAGGTTCATTTCTGTCATATTTTAGATTGTACATGTAAGTGACATCTTATGGTATTTGTCTTTCTCTTTCTGACTTAGTATGATAATTTCTAGGTCCATCCATGTTGCTGCAAATGGCATTATTTCATTCTTTTTTATGGCTGAGTAGTATTCATTTTGTGTATGTGTGTGTGTGTGTGTGTGTGTGTGTGTGTGTGTGTATCTATCTATCTATCTATATATATCTTCTTTATCCATTCATCTGTTGATGGACATTTAGGTTGCTTCCATGTCTTGGCTATTGTAAATAGTGCTACAATGAACACTGGGGTGCATGTATCTTTTCAAATCATAGTTTTCTTTGGATATATGCCCAGGAGTGGTATTGCAGGATCATATGGCAACTCTACTTTTAGTTTTTGGAGGAACCTCCATACTGTTTTCTACAGTGGCTGTACCAATTTACATTCCCACCAACAGTTCCCTTTTCTCCACACCCTCTCCAGCACTTGTTATTTGTAGACTTTTTAATGATGGCCATTCTGAACGGTGTGAGGTGGTACCTCATTGTAGTTTTGATTTGCATTTCTCTAATAATTAGCGATGTTGAGCATCTTTTAATGTGCCTTTGGCCATCTGTACTGGAGTATTCTTCTTAAGGCTACAAAAGTTCCTGTGATAGTTAAAGTATTACCCAAGATATAAAGCACAACAACAGCAAGCTTATTAGCTCAGCTAACACATGTTAAGTACCGAATATAATGACTGAAATAAGACCCATGTCAATAAGACTTTCCAGAGTATCACGTCTAGTAATTAGAAGGGCCATAATTGGGAGCCAGATATATAGATCCTCTATTCCAACGCTATTTCCAGTATAAAAGGATCTAGTGTTGGGAAAGGTTGAGGGAGGAATCATTTGTTAATTAATTATCTAGATCAGGAATCTGTAAACTTTGGCCCACCAACAAGTCATCTGCTCCTGTAAATAAAGTTTTATTGGAACACAGCCACAGCCATTTATTTACATATTGTCTATGGCTGCCTTTTTGCTATAGTGAAAGAATAAAGTAGTTTTGATAGAGACTACATGGTCCACAAAGCCTAAAATTTTACTATCAGACCTTTACAGAAAAAGTTTGCTGATCCCTGATCTAGATCAAATGAGAAAGAGCAAATGAGAATGAAAATCTGAACTAACACTTTCCCCAAATATATTCCTATCTGAGAACTAACTTGCTAGAGATGGAGAAAGTATAATGACCCAGCTTTATCAAAACTTTTAAAAATTAAACGTTGCATGATTGATCCTAGGTTTATGTATGTAGGTGGTTTAAAGAGGAAAAAAAAGCATAACGGCAAGTACAATTGAAGTTCAAATATTTCCCAATTCTATTCATTTCACCATTATGTAACATCAAACAGTCCATAAAATGTAGGGTTTATGAGAATCCAACCATTTAAGAATTGGCATTGAAATGCAAATTCCCACTAAATTCAGCAAGGATACTAAAGTCTATTTTTGTCTTTCTTCTCCCTGAATAGGACCATAAGTTAACCAGGGACCCTAGGAAACGTCATAGGACCATCTATGATCTATTGTATGACACTCCTCAGGAAGTGCTTCTTCACTTAGGCACAGAGCTATTTACTGGGTTTTCCAATTGAATCTGTGGAAGAATCAGAAAAAAGAGTGTACACTTCAATTTCAAAGACTTAGGCTGGAACAGGAGGGTTTTGTTTGTTTGTTTTTGCTAGTAAAAATGCATGTAGCAAACATGCTGATTGTTCCTTTCCTCTGGTGAGTTCAGATTGAAGATGCAGAAAATAGGATCATCAGTTCAAAATCTGTAAAGATGCTCTGTGACCCAGTACACTACAAGCCTTCCCATCAAGTAGTATGATTATTACAGATCCTTGTAATAAAAGAAGCTTAAGAAATTATCTAGACTAATTATATTATACTGTAGCTGGAGAAACAGCAATTAGGAGAGGGAAAATGCCTGGCCTAAGGTGACACTGCTAGCTTGAGGCACAGATGGGACTCGAATCTGTAACTCCTGGGATCTTTTTACTGTCTCACACAGTTAGCAAGCTTACCTGCCTCAGATAAAATTATGAAATAGAGAAAAGCCAGCCTCAGACAACCATATATAGTCCCAAACTCCCTTCTGATTGCAGGCCTTGACAGGACGCACCAACCACTGAATGAAAAATAAAGACCAAACTCCTAGTGTGACCTACAGTTGGAGGTGTGAACTACCTCTGTGTTCTGTATGCAAGGCGAACACTCATATCCCCAGAAGAGGAATTCTCTAGAACATCTCATAGACCAGCACATCCTTAGGAAGCCCAAGTATCTAAGGGCAAGTCTAAAGAAAAAGTGTCAGGAAAACCTGGGCACCAGAACTCATTCAATTCCAAAAGAACAGGTATCTCGAATAAAAGGAAGAGGCCCTATCTTGACTGTGCAAGGTACCTAGGGCTTATTCCAGGCAACGGCCTTGTGTCTTTTCATAGGAAGCTGGGCCTGAGGGGCCTTGTGGAACATCTTCCCAGTTACTCCATGGTTTCAAATTTATGGCCCATAAAAGCAGTGAAGAAGCAAACTCCTTAAGCTAATTTTAATAGTGCATAAAACCTAGGAGAAATAATTGTTATCCATCATAATATCCATAAGAGCCACATTTCTATCATACTCTCCTGACCTAGACTTTATCTAGAATAATATTTACAAATGTCACATGATGACATCAGAAGGCTTTCTATGAAGTGATCGATGGGGCAGAAACATGTCAGATCACCTTAGTTCTCACTCTTTTTAATACGGTGAATGGCAAGAGGAAGTGATAAAAATCTGGTATATTCAGATTATGTTTGAGGAAACTCAAGCCCAAGTCTGAGAGAGTATTAAAAGCCTCTCTGAGCTTCTGGAGCTTGCCAAGTTTCCCATTTTTAAGTCAGTGTTCCTTCCACTAGAGTATGTTATTTCATAGTATGGAATCTGCTATAGCAAAACAGTCACATAGCCCTGTTTCCCTCATGTTCTGAAAAGAGAAAAGAAATAATAAGGAAAAGTAGAGGGAATAGAGACAGAAGTAATTTATCTCTTTGCTATGCCCTAGATTTATCTATAGCCGCTTGCATTTTTGGAATGTATGATTTCAAATAAAGAAGTAAAAGTTTAACTCATGGTAAAGTTAATCTAAGTCTATGTGTAATTTACAGTACACTTAGCGTGAATTTTGGTTTAGCACAGATTCAGCTGATTTCCAAAATGAGTCCATTTACACTATATAATATCTAAGTGTAAAACAGTGCAGAAGAAAGAGTTTGAAAAAGTCAGTCCTTACGTTTAAAAATTCACCATTTCATTTAGAAGAGTATGTCAACCCTATACAATTCGGATGCTTTCTGCAGAAATTGACAGAAACATCCCACCCAAATTGGCCAAAGAGGGGAAAAAAGAAATTTTGGTCCAGGCTCTGAGTTAACTCAATTCTCCAAAAGGTTCTAAGAATTTGCACCATCTCAGTTTCAAATCTAGCCAGAAAATACACATGCCTGCATCTCACGATGTCTCGTTGGCTCTGGTGGGGTCATGTGTCTAACCCTGGACCAATTTCGGCATCAGAGGAGTATATAGCTCTGGTTGGCCAAGAGTGAGTCAGACACCAGTCCTGGAGTCTGAGAGTGAAGAAATAGTGGCCACTCTCTTCTCAACTGTTACAGGGAGGAGGGCAAGTGGCCAAGAGACAAAAATCTCCATGAAAGACATACAATAAAAATGATTAAAAATATATCTACCTTGAAAAATAGTACAAATGAAAGGCAAAATCACAGAGTAGTTAATAGTTTGGGCTCTGGAACCAGATTGTATAGGTTCAAAACCTCACTCCACCATTTGTTAACTGTGTGAGCTTAGGTAAGTTACTTAACCTTGTTGGGCTTTAATGTATTCATGTCTAAAAACAGAGATGGTAATAATCCCTACTTAAAGGTATTTGGGGATAATTAAATGAGATAAAACCTATAAAGTGCTTAGAAGAGTTGCTGACACATGGTAACCACTCAATCAATTGTTAACTGTCACGATTATTAATATTATTGTATCTGTGAGGCAAAGGTGATAAGTATTACAAAATATAAGAGGAGGGAGAGACACTTACAGAGGGATAAAGGATGTGATGAATTGTGGACCTCACGGCACAGTGAAGGGTGGCTGGTTGTGAGAGGTAGAAGGGGGAGGAGGTGGCACAAAGCCAACGTGAGGTGGTATGAAAAAGAACAAGTCAAGATAGACCAACCCATCTGAATACGTGCAGAGGGAAATTGTAACACGGTCTTAACTGCCAAGAGGTTTTCAAAAATGCTGGACATAGATAAATCTGCTGGGTGGTATTCCTCCTAAAATATAACTGAAAAAATACTATTGTTTTCAGCTTGGATTTACATTTCTTTTATTGTTTTATTTAAACCATTCCCTAAGAACAATTTTATATTGTTCTATATAAGACATCATCGTATGATTTTTGTGACATCGTCATAAAATTACTCTCTTAGGAAACAGACTGTAACTTAAGATTGAACTCAATCTAGCTTGCCAATATGGATGTGTTGATCGAAGTGTTAAATTCTCATTTCAAAAGGCTGATGGCTCTCACCCGCTCCAGACCTGCTAACCCATTTCTCATGGTCTATCCTCCGAGACTTCATAAAAGCAATACTTTTATAATCCCTAAGTTATGAAGATCCATAAATAACAGAAAAAGAAAATCATATTATTTACATTGCCATTTGTTAGCATTTGATGTCCATCCCTGGATAGAATTTGGCAACATCTTCTAGAAGGTGAGAATTGTGTATGATGTTGGATAACTATTTTTGTGAGTAGCTTTATGCTAACGAAGGCATTACTCTTTAACAAGGAGTCAAAATCTTCTAACAAATCAAATAAGTACGATTAGTTTTATAATAGTCATTTACACAGAGTACCCCTGGAATTTTACTTGGGTAAGACACAAATAAAAGGAAAAACTTTTCACCCCATTTGCCTTTGGTAATCAGTATGCTGATTGTTTACACATCCACGCATTCCAAAGTGTGTGTTTGTCTTTCAAGTGTGTGTCTGCTACGTAGCAGCCACTGTGCTAGGAGCTAGAAAACAAAGAGATATATAGTCCTGTCTCCCACATATTATACTATTTCCGGGGTAGAGAATCCCCATTCTTTCTTCCTAGGAGGTTCTTACAAGTGAAAGATCCAAAAAGCTACTTAGAGCAATAAGCAAGCCCCAAGAGAACACAGAGATGATGGGTGAGGGGAGACACAACTGAATCCACCAGCAATTTGAGCCCCATACCAACGCAAACTGTCGTGTTCCATCTCTGTCTATTGTGTCTGCTGATGTCAGATTTTCACGCAGTTACTGGTTCAGCTCTTACGTTCAGTGGTTCCAATAAGATCATGGCTGTTTGTTACAAGAATAGGATTTTTGGTTTATGTTCTACCATCGCTCTATCCAAACAGTTTTCTTCTGAAACTGGCATCTCCTTTGAGAAGTCTTCCCTTCCCTTCCCTATCCTCTTCCATTCCTACTCAGGAATAATCACATCACTCTCTCAAAACACTTTTCCACAGCTCTGCTTTACTAGATAGATAGAATAACATATCGTAGTTATTTGACCCTGCGACTCCCTGAAAGTCAGTGGAATTTGCCCTTTTCACCCTTCTGTCTCTAGATGTTAGCTGGCTCTTTGCTGATTATATAAGTGCAACAATGAATCTAGGGGTAGCCCCTGGGCTAAATGTTCAGTGTTTCAAAGTACACATATGACATTGTGCTTTCTGACTTTATGAAACAACATGAAACCTCCAAATAATTTTTCCAGTGACAGTCAAGTGTGACACCAAAGCAGTTCTTCCCTGCCTCCCAGTAATTTACATAAAAATGGACGCTCACTAGCACTTTGGGTGAGTATCCCTCTCTTAGCTACAGGGAAACTCAGTGTCTCTTACACAACGGCAGCAAGCAGAATTGAGTCCTCTGAGAAAGAAAACAGAACGACACTAGCATATGGAAAAGTTTGGAAACCACTGAGTTCAGGTTATGGAAGAATCAAAAGACAATCAAGCACGCCAGATTTACAAGAGATACTAGAAAACAAGCACTTGGCTACTATCAAGTTTTAATCTTTTTCTTTTCTTTTATTTTGGCTGTGCTATGAAGCTTGTGGGATCTTTAGTTCCCTAACCAGGGATTGAACCCAGGCCCTCGACAGTGAAAGCTCGGAGCCAGAATCACTGGACCGCCAGGGTCCAGTGGTTAATCTTCTGATTCCACTCAAATCCTAGAGAGTTGTGATTTGGTGTTATTTCCGGTTTTGACACTGTTGTTTACATTACTAATTTGTGCTTGTTAGTGTCACTGAAATTTACATTAAGGTAGTCTGACTTGTGCCCTTGAAAACTATGGAGAACAGTGTGAAGGTTTCTTAAAAAATGAAAAATAGAGTGCCATATGATCCAGCAATGCCACTCCTGGGCATATATCCAGAGGAAACTCTAATTCGAAAAGACACATGCACCCCAGTGTTCATTGCAGCGCTATTTACAATAGCCAGGACATGGAAGCAACCTAAGTGTCCATCTACGGATGAATGGACAAAGAAGATGTGGTACACATATACAGTGGAATACTACTCAGCTATAAAAAAGGAATGAAATAAAACTGATTTAATTTAATCCTTGGTTTTCATTACAATGAAAGGCAATTTTGCCCTCTGTGTGTGAGAGAGACACACAGAGGGGGACAAAGAGATACAGAAAGAGAAATAGAGAAAGCGGGATTGAGTTGAGTTCCGCAAGAAGTGGACTAAAGCAGAGAACTGCATGCAAGGCAGATCCCTGGGGATGTCCTCAGGGTCTACATCTGTTGGGGAAGGAACAAAGCAGGATTTTGCATCAGGACTGGGCAGAGTGGAACGTAGGGCTGTGCTATAGTTCCAACAAGGCCTTTGGCCCATTTCTGGGGAGTTCTGGAGCTAAAAGTATTCTTCAGAATTGTCTCAAGTTAGAGGCGAGGACCTGGCCTTCATGCCCACTCTTCCCTGACCATTGACCAGGCATTGGATGAAGGTTGCCTGGGATGGGATGCAACCTTGGACAGGCCCTCTTTTCAGCCCAGATAATCCATGTAAAGAGCTTACAGCTCAGGGCTGTCAGCCAGCAACACTTCCGGAAGCTGGAGGCCCTTCAGTTCTGAAGGGGTAATCTGGTGTCACACATCCGTTCAATTAAATAATGTAAAAAATATATGCATCATTTACAATTATTATTTTCTCTCCAATCCTGTGTTTGGGAGATGGCAGTAGGAAAGGTCACTGAGAACCAGTAAATCAGTAACTTGAATCTTCCATTTTTTCTCATCTGTAAAACAGATTCGAAAGTGCTGTTACTCTATATAAAGTTATTTTTTCTTTTTTTTGTTTGATTTGGTTTTGTTTTCATCAACTATAACTAGTTCTTTGAAGAAAAAGATGTCATTCACTGCCTATTTATGAAATTGAAGACTCTCGTATTTTTCCTATGAAGAAGTGGTGCAAATTTGTTAGGTATATAGTACCATTTCTTCTGAAACTAATTTTCTGTCTCAGCTATCGAAGAATTCAAACTAAAAGGGATCTTTTTATGTGTTTCCCAACAAAATCCTTAGAAGTAAACCCCCTTCTTTGGAAGTAGTGTGAATAATTTCTACCCAAAGTTGGAAGAGCTTTGAACAGGAAGGAGGATATGTGATTTTAGCAGTTAGCCTCGTGCTTTCGGGTTTGCAAGATTTTCAGGTTTGCAAGACTCCTCTGAGATGTGACACCTGATCACCCGAAGGCTGGTACAGGATCACAACTACCTGTTCAAATGTAAAAAGCTTCAGGACTCACTGTCATGCAGATAAATTGTATGGCAAGTGAGATTCAAAATCCAAAGAGCTTGAAATCTTGAGCTTCTTGGACAAACAAACACTCACAGGGGTCTCTTTATGTGTGGGCTTGTTATGGGCTGTAGGGTTGTGTCTCCCCAAATTCATATGTTGAAGGCCCAGCTCCCAGTGTGATGGCACTTGGAAGTGGGGCCTTAGACAGGTGGTAATTAGGTTTAGATGAAGTCATGAGGGTGAAGCCCCCATGATTCAATTAGTGCCCTTATAAGAAGAGGAAAGGGACCAAAGATCTCCCATCACCCCACTCCCATTTGCAGTCAGTGAGAGGCAGCTCAGTGCAAGCCAGGAGGAGGGCTCTCACCAGAACCCCACCAGGCTGGCACCTTGATCTCAGACTTCCCCAGCCTCCAGAACCACAAGAAATATGCATGTCTGTTGCTTAAGCCTCCCAGGCTATGGTATTTTGTTATAGCAGCCCAAGCCAACTAAAACAAGACTCATCGGGATTTTTAAAAAAATATTTGGATTCCTTGGGCATTTGACTACTTCTGCTGCAGTGGAGCTGAATTTTGTGTGACATTCTAGATTTCACCCAGGTATAAACATTGTGATGATCTCAGCAAAAGTTTTATTTTGTTGAATTGACAGACCTTGTAATACCCTTCTTTCCAAAGGTAGCTGATTAGACTCCAATCAGGCAATGGCAGTACTCAGGGCTTAGGTCAGGTAGGGGAGAAATCCACCTAAGGCTGTTATGCACAGATTAGCTTGAGATCTGCTGGTATAAGGCCATATAAGTTCTAATTATTGTCAACTACAAATCGGCACTTGCCGTATGCCTCTACAAGGATTAAATCAGGTGCTGCAGTAGCTGTTGACCTTCAACACCCCCTGAAAGGAATTCAGGGTGGAGATCAGGAAGGAGGCATTTGGTGCTCTAAGAAAATCTGGCAGAACACGTCTTCAGATAGTTAGATATTTTCAGGAGCTGATTTTATGAGCACAATTCTTGCATCTCCTCATATCTCGAAAAACACTAAATTCCTTTATAGTGACGTCTGCTCCTCATGACTAGCAGTAACCCTCATGATACCTTCTGTAAAAACATGTGCTTGACTGCATGTACTCCCCCTTCACCAAAATCACATTCATACTGACCTACCCCCCTACATCTTTGGAGCAGTTCCTCAGAGTTATCTGCAATGCTGTCTCTCCTCTTTTTGCCCCAAATAAAACTTAACTCGCAACTCTCACGTTATGCAATTTTTTTTAAGTCAACATTATCACTGGGAAAAAAACTGTGGGAAAATTTCCTGTTTTATGTCATAAGAAGTCTATAAGCTTTACAGGATAGTCCTTCTAACATGGTGGAAGCAGTTCTTTTTGTTTGTTTTGGTGGGTCAGGGAACACTTGGAAAATGGACCTTTGGCTGATGGTTGAAGGACATAGATGACCTATAATATTTAATCCTCAAAATGATATCACATCTCCTGATGGCAAACGGAATCAACTGAGCCACTTAGTCACACCTCGTTTATTGCTTCACTTTTATAGTTAGGAACAATAGGCAGCAATCCCAGCTCAGTCCTGCTCCAGGACTCTCATCACTAACCAATCTGCCTCCACACTGGCCCTGATTTTGCTCATTCTTGAGAAAGAAGTGTTTCCTTTTGGCTTTGAAGTCAGACCGGGGATGGACCCTTAAACACTCACTAGCTGCAGGGCCTTAGAACAGGCTTCAGTGGAAGCTTGTTGGTAAAATCACCCACTGTTATGCTTCCTGGCACACAGTTAAGACTTCAACACCCACTCTTCCTGGCAGAGAACTCCTGGTTCCACTAAGACAACCCAAGCATCCCCCTCTTAGTCTTCTTCATAAAAGGCCACTTTTAAATGCTACCCTTCCCTTTTGAGTAATATGTTGTTTTTCCTAATATGAGGAGCCATCTAATCAACTTACGTAACTGACAGAGAGAAAAGGGAAGTGTTATTTGTTTTATTTTGTTTTATGTATTTTCCTAAGACTTTAGGAAATTTCTTATCACTCATTAAAAAAATTAGGGCAGATTTGGATGAGTGCTGACTGAACTGAAGGTGGATTAATAATTTCTCAATGTATCTGAGACAGTTAATCAGACACATATTCTTCTTTAAAAAAATTAAGTTATACATGCACATGGCTGTAAATAGTCCAAAAGTTCTTAGAAAACCAGAAGTTCCCAGATCATCTCATCCCATTTTTTTTCTGCACCAGAAACAAAACTTTTAAAGTCTTTTGGCCATTTTGTTTTTAGTAATCACTTCCTTAAAAATAATGTATCTATATTGTCATTTTCTTGATTTTCCAGTTCTTGGCACTATTGACTTGTTTTTCACTCTAACAGATGAGAATTTTGTTCAGTATTATATTGCATGCCCCAGGCACCCACATCCCATGGTTATATGGTTTCTTTGGTTAGATCAGTATTCAGTGCTCTTTAAATTACATTTAAAGATTTACTGTACACAAAAATTGAGCAGTTTTGTGTACAGTAAATCTTTAAATTTACTACACAAGTTTTTGTTTTCTTTGGAGTTAATAATTACCTGAGTTTTTTTCTATATTCACAGACAAATTATGCAAATTTTTCCTCAGTAGGTTTTGTTGCCTCAATTGGAATATCAGCTAATCTTGAGAACTTCTCCCAGAGCCTTCTCCCTGCTCTCATCTGGGCAGGATGGCTTGCTATCCCTAGCACACAGCTTTCATCCTGAGCTGTCCCTTGACTGTCATCCTGAAAATACCACATACTCTCTCAAATTACATCTTAATTTCCCAAATCTCATGACTTCATTTTCCTTGGCTTCCTGCCTCAATTTTGTGCACTACAGTCTCAAGTAGATTCCTTTTTTTTTTTTTTTTTAATTTTATTTATCGTGTTTTTGGCTGTGTTGGGTCTTCGTTGCTGTGTGCGGGCTTTCTCTAGTTGCGGCGAGCGGGGGTTACTCTTCACTGCAGTGCAAGGGCTTCTCACTGCAGTATCTTCTCTTGTTGTGGAGCACAGGCTCTAGGCGTGCGGGCTTCAGTAGTTGTGGCATGCAGGCTCAGTAGTTGTGGCTTGCGGGCTCTAGAGCGCAGGCTTAGTAGTTGTGGCGCATGGGCTTAGTTGCTGCTCAGCATGTGGGATTTTCCCGGACCAGGGCTTGAACCTGTGTACCCTGCATTGGCAGACGGATTCTTAACCACTGCGTCACCAGGGAAGCCCTCAAGTAGATTCTTGAGAAAAGGTATACAGAAGGGAAGTAAATTTTTAGGCACCTTTCAAGTCTGAAAAAAAAAAAATATTTTTTTACCCTTGACTTTATTGGCAGTTGGCTAGGTATAGAGTCTGGGTTTGAAGTCATTCATCCAGAATTTTTTAAGAACAATTCTACCGGGACTTCCCTGGTGGCACAGTGGTTAAGGGTCCGTGATCCCAATGCAGGAGGCCCAGGTTCAATCCCTGGACAGGGAACTAGATCCCATATGCATGCCACAACTAAGAGTTCACATGCCCCAACTAAGGAGCCAGTGAGCCACAAATAAGGAGTCTGTGAGCCGCAACTGAAAGAAAAAAAGGAGCACGCCTGCCGCAACTAAGACCCAGTGCAACCAAATAAATAAATTTTAAAAAAGAAATATTATTTTAAAAAAATTTTATGGTAAGAGCACTTAAAATGAGATTTTCCTTCTTAACAGATTTTAAAGTGTACAATTCAGTAGTGTAATCTACAATGTTGTACAGCACATCTCTAAAACTTAGTCATCTTGTGTAACTGAAATTTTATACCTGTTGATTAGCAACTCCCAGTTTCCCCCTCCCCTTGTCCCTGGCGACCACAGTTCTACTCTTTGCTTCCAGGAGCATGGAATAGATACCTTAGATACCTCATATAAGTGGCACCATGTGGTATTTGTCCTTTTGTGACTATCTTACTTCACTTAGTGTAATACTTCAAGTTTCATCCATGTTGTCACACCTTGCAGGACTTCCTTCTATTTTAAGACTTAATAACATTCTATTGTATGTATATACCACATTTTTTTATACATTCATCTGTTAATGGACATTTAAGCTGTTTCTACATCTTGGCTATTATGAATAGTGTGCAGTGAACATGGGAGTGCTAATATCTCTTGGAGAGGCTGATTTCAATTCTTTTCGATAAATACCCAGAAATGGAAATGCTGGATCATATGGCAGTTGTATTTTTAATTTTTTGAGGACCCTCCATACTGTTTCCATAGAGTTTGCACCATTTTGCATCCCACCAACTGTGTACAAGGGTTCCAGTTTGTAAGGTATTGCTCTATTGTTTTCTAGCTTCCAGTGTTCCTCGTGAGAAGTCTAAAGTCATTCTGGTTTCCAATCTCGTATATATTACCCTTTTTTTCCTTTCTGGAAAGCAAAAAAAAAAAAAAAAGTTTCACAGTCTGGAAATTCATGTCCTTCAGTTCTAGGAACTTGTATTAGTTGATTGATGGATTCCTCCCCTTCCAACTAGTTTCATTTTCTCCCCCTTTTTTTGTGGGGGTACTCTTTTTAATCTAGTTGCTTAACCTCCTGGATCTATGCTGTTCAATACAGCAGCTATTAGACACATGTGCCTTCTCACATCTGCACTTAAATTAATTGAAATTAAATAGGTTTAAAAAATTCAGTTCCTCAGTCCTACTAGCCACCTTTCAAGTGTTCAGTAGCCACATACAGTTAGTGGATACTGTATTAGACAGTGAAAACATAGAATATTTCCATCATCACAGAAAATACTAAGACAGTGCAGTCCTAGATGGTCCTTTAATTTTCTTTTTTTTTTCTATTTTACTACATCTTTGTCAGTTTGCTTAACTTTATGGAAGATCCCTCCACTTAATCTTCCAGATTCTCTACTGACATTTAAAAAAAAACTGCATCATTATTTTTTATTTTCCAAAGTGATTTTTTTGGTAGTTTGATTGTTTCTTTTCTTTTTCCCACAGTATCCTATATTAATTTCACAGATTTAATGTCTATTCTCATCTCTCTAGAGATATTAAATTTTAACAGTAGTTATTCCTGAAGAGTTTCTTCTTACTCAAGGTCGCTTTTTCTCTTTGTTTATATTGGTTTATAAACTTCTATATTAGAAGCTTTTAGTAGATTTTAATCTGGGAAGATTTTAATGTCAGCTCATATTTAAGAGTGAAACATGATAAATCTGCATAGAAGGCCTAAGTACATGAGTAGGGTATGCCAAATGTGCTCTGTATTTTAGGGTGATATGAATTTCCATGAGCAAGTCCTAACAGCAGTGTATTCAGAACTTTCCTCCTGCTGTCCAGATTATTTTGAAAAGACCTTCCCAAGCCTTATCAAGAGGGTATAGACTTGGATGCCAGCATTCCAGGAGCCAAGTTGAGGAAGAGGGAGGAGGTTGCAGTATTTGGGTTGTAAACATTTGTTTCTTCCTTTTTCAGTACTACACCTGTATCTGGAAATGTATCTGGTTTCCTTCAATCTAGAGACCCTCTATTTCACCTTGCACATCTCAAGTTTCCTGTAAGGGAAGGGAGGTGTGCTGTGCCCTTCATATTCCCCTTCACAACCACAGGATATATTTCCCCAGCTGTTGGGCGTGCCCTGGGTTGAAGAGGGTCACCTTGCCCATGACCATGGATCTGTGGAGACAGCTTGCCTACAATGATTGGTCAGTGTGAGTGTCCATGCCCCTCACCCAACTCAGGACAATTCAGAAGAGTCAACCCAGCTGGAAGGCCTTTTGGTGACTATTAAGGACCGAAAGCTTTCTGCTCGATCTTTCTTGCTTTCTTTCTTACACAGGTGTTGATCTCACTGACACTTGCTTCTGGGAGAGCAGTTGTCTGGTTGCATATATTCAGAGAAGAAATCTGGATCTAGCTGCTTCTTAAAAATATTTTCAAATTATCTTTCTGTGTTTAGCTTTACCATCATTGCCACTTTCAGGGGTACCTATTCTTAAGCTTTTGGAAGGTTTTACAGTGGCAATTGCTTTGCTTCTCAGCTTTTTCCACTGCTGGTTAGGATTTACGTTTCTCAGATCCATTAAGTCAGCTCACACATCAATTTCGTTACTGTTATCTTTTTTTTTGTTTGTTTGTTTGTTTTTTGCGGTACGCGGGCCTCTCACTGTTGTGGCCTCTCCCGTTGCGGAGCACAGGCTCCGGACGCGCAGGCTCAGTGGCCATGGCTCACAGGCCCAACCTCTCCATGGCATGTGGGATCTTCCCGGACCGGGGCACGAACCCGTGTCCCCTGCATCGGCAGGTGTACTCTCAACCACTGTGCCACCAGGGAAGCCCTTTCCTGTTATCTTTGACCTATGGGCTTATGTCTTAAAAAAAAAAAAAAATCTCTTCCCAGTCCTTTTAGTGATGTTTTGGAAATGTATGCATTTAATCTGCCAGTTTCTTGATGCGGACTTCACTCTGCATCTATAACTTCTGACATTTTTATTTGCAAGCAACATTGTATAGTAAATAGAAATATTCATAATTAAAGTTTTCTGGTTGTCCTAATCCAGGAAAGGAGAGTGAGTAAAGTAGAGATTGTATGTCTTGAAATTTGATATATTCTTAGGGAAGTAAGTGATGGTAAACTATCACACTGAGGTTCAGTATGGAAGGAGTTATTACGGGTTTTGCAATTACAAGATGATATAAATGACTGAGTATAGATTGAAAAATAGACATTAGCTCGAGGATCATGGTGGTTTACGACTTGAATAACATAATTATTTTTAACAGCCATACTGATGGGGTAGGATACATAAAAGGTAGGCACTTAAAAGCTATCTTTTCATTAAACTCAGTATTATGAGATATAATATGCAATAGTATGTACCGTTCTAGATGCGAAAGGAGTAGGATGAACTTCAAGAAGGCTTAGAGGAAAATGGCAAGTATGATTAAAGGGCTGGGAATAGGGAGAATCAGAAGAATACACAGTTTATTCAGAAGAGAAGAATTAGATGGTTTTCTAATGGCCCTAAAGCATATAAAGCAATACTAATTCATTTTCACATTTTAAGTGCTTTTTTCTGGGAAAATTTAAAGGGATAATTGGTGGGTAAAGTACTTTATTGTTAGTAGGACTTTCAATGTTAATTTTCTTCCCTCTTACAGGATCCAAGCATGATAAAATGGTCTTTAACTTCAACAAGGAGTTAAGTTTTAAATAAGAATTCTCTAGAAGTGAGGATTATTATAGGATAAATTTATTGATTTAAAAACTGATATTTACAGAGAAAAAGGGATGGATGGAACTAGATCAATGAATGTGTGAAGGTGGTTTTCCTTGCATAATGAACCTAGGAAAGATGTATTTCCTTATTCCCTATTTCCTATATTTTCCTAATTTTTCACATATTTTTTCATAAATGACCAGGTAATATTTTTTTCCAATGGATACAAACCGACACTATTTGTATTTTTAATTAAATATGATATTGTGGATATATTCCTTTTTTACTGTGATGTAGAGGAAATGTAAAGATTATAGGTTAAACTCAAGCGAAACAAAGCTTGTGTTTGAGTCCTGACCTTGCCACTAAGTAGTTTTGTGAACTTGGGCGTGTTACTTAACTTTTGAAAGCATTGATGATAATATTGCTTTTACCAGAGGGTTGTTGAAATGATTAAATTAATGAATATACAGCAAGCATTTAGAAAAACACCTGACTGATGATAAGCACTCAGTAAGTATTAGATATCATTTTTATTCCAAAAAACATTTAAGGTCACATATATTTTTTAAAATTTACTTCCAAACAACTCATTTACTTTTATTTAGATCACTTAAATAACACCCATGTATTGATTATATGTTTTTTTAATGTACATGTTAAAATAGTAATAGTTTTCTTCAAAAAGTTTATGTATCATCTAAAATCACCTTGTGTACTTCCAGCAACATTCATGACTTTTTTACTACTTTGGGAGAAACATTAGAAAACTATACTTTGACATACATGTTCACATTAAAGCTTATTTTTAAATGTGAAGCTAATAATCTCTAATTTTAAAATGAAAATTATATTTCCTTGCTAAATGAAAAAACAGAAAGGGAAATTTTGAGGAGCACATCAGCTGCTAAAATCAAGCCATAACCATCCAGCTGGAATGACTAAACGCCCTTCTTGCTTTACTAGGATAATGTCAAATTTTACCTACAAATTTCAGCCACTGGTAACATGCTAGACTTATCTAAGGTAATAATCTGAATGAATTCTCCCTACCTTAAAAACGTTTGTTTACTTAACATCATTATAGTGGTCTTTTGTGGGTCTTAATAAGTGCAACAGCCAGGTATGTCCTATGCTCATTTTTTCCAATATGATGGGTATGAAATTCTACCTCTTTGTTTTTAATTTGAACTTTCCTGATTACTAATTAGGTTGAGTCTCTTGATATGTTCATGGCCAATTCAGGTTTCATTTCCTTAGGCTTATTTTGTCTATTGTAATTTTTTTATATTGAGTTGTTTGTATTTTGTTATTTATTTGGAGGAATTCCTTACGTATTCTTGATACAAATTGACAGTCAATTTTTTTGTGTTGCAAATATCTTTTCCAGACTTTTTGTAGGCTGGGCCCAGAGCTGGCCTATGACTATGAGTTTGCATTGTTCACCAGTTGTCCATCTCTGCCTTCCAGAGACGTCTGAGGAACTGGCCCTTGTTTTTGTCTGGCCATTCTAAATTCAGCGAAGTATTATACTTTGACTAGGGCTGTGTTAGCCTAGGGGAGCAAAGAACAGTAACAGAGAATTGCGTGCAGCCTGAGTGTGATCTACCCCACAGCCGTCTGAGTCACACTGTATATTGTATTACATGAGGGAGGAGACTTGTATTTCCTTAGATGAGGTAGTCCTCACGCATCCAGACCGGTTGACACGTGGAAGCGCTCGTCTCATGTATGTAGGACTGGCTTGGAGAGGCACAGCTGAGCTTCCAGAACATCTGATGTATCCATCATTAGCTCTGCAATTTTAATCCGCAATTGTGTCCACTGGTAGAGACCCTTTTGCAGCATTTCTGGAGCCTTCCACTCTCTTCTGTCACTGGATAATAATGCGAGTTCTCTGCTGAGTATCTTGAGTGATATAATGTCCTTGTCTATCTCCTATTTATTTGGCCAGGCAGCAGGCAGGATCTTAGTTCCCCAACCAGGATCGAACCTGCGTCTGCTGCAGTTGAAACGGGGAGTCTTAACCACTGGACCATCAGGGAAGTCCCCCTTCTCTATCTTTTAGATGAATGACCCTTGTTTTGCTTACTCAGGTGGTTTCTGTATCCGGTAGGTCCACCATATGATGCTCCCATTGACGTCTGTCAATTCTGTGGTCATTCATCTTTTTGCTCTTATTGGACTGTCTTTTAATGAATGAGTTCTGAGTTTAATGAAGTCGAATATAAATCACATTTTTGGTATCATGTTTAAGAAAACCTTCACTATACCAAAGTCAGTAAGATATTTACCTATATTTCTTTTTTTAAAAAATAAAGCGTTGAATTCTCTTTGAATTGATTTGTGACTATGATGTGAGGTGGGGGTCCAAATACATTTTTATTTAAATATAGAGGTTCAATATTTCCAGCATCATTTGATAAAATAGTCCATCCTTTCTGCATTGGTGTACAATGCAAGCTCTGTCAGATATCAGGTTTTCACAGGTGTATATACATGATTCCTGGCCCTCCATTCTGTTCCACTGGTGCATTTTTAAAAACTGATTTCTCTACAACATTTCATCTATTGCTATAAGTTCAGTATAAAAACTGATACGAGGTACCACAACTTTTCCTATTTGGTTTATCTTTGTCAGGATTGTCAGCTATTTTTGCAGTTTTTAAAATTTCACACAAATTTAAAATCTCAATGTCGTGGCAGCCTGGATGAGAGGAGAGTCTGGGGGAGAATGGATACATGTATATGTATGGCTGAGTCGCTTTGCTGTGCACCTGAAACTATCACAACACTGTTAATTGGCTATACTCCAATATAAAATAAAAAGTTAAAAAACATCACCTTGGCGGACTCCACAAAAGAACAAATAAACAAAATCAAAATGAAAAAAGAAAGCAAAAAAAAAAATGTTGAGATTCAGGATTTTCATTGGAATTCATATATCATTGGAATTATATATCAATTATGGCTTAACTCACATTGCTGTGATATTAAAACTTTCTATCCATTCATCCATGATTATTTTCTGGCACCCCACTTATTTAGATATTCTTTAATGGCTTTCAATAACGGCAACATTTTCTTCCTAAAGTTCATGCACCTTTCTGCTAGGTACTTTTTGTTTGCTATTACACATCAAAATTTTTGAAAGTTGCATTTATTTATAATTTGTTGCTCATGTATAGAAATGCAGTTGGCTTTGGATATTTGTCATGTAATTGTCAATTTTGCAAAGTCAAATATCAGTTATTTCTCTGTATATTCATGTGGGCTTTCTATGTAGGCAATTATATAATTTGAAAATAATGATAATTTTATTCTTATTCCAATCTTTACAACTTTTACTTCTTTTTCTCTTCTTAGGGCACTGGCTAGCACTGCTAGTGTATTAAACAAAATTGGCAACAATTTTTTAGAAGAAATACTTTGAGTGTTTCAATTGTCTATTATATTGGCCATGTTTTTTTTGGTGTGGGGTAGGGAGCATAAAGATCATAGCCTTAATCAAAAGGTAGAAGATTCCCTTATTTGTATTTTTACCTTGTGCTCTATCAAAACATGTTTAATGTGTACTGCTGTGGAATTCCTGAGCCTACTGAGATGGTCATATTTTCTCCTTGAACCAGCGAATATGGCAGATTTTACTAATAGGCATTCTAATGTTGAACATTTCTTTGCTGTGATAAATTCAATTTGCTCAGGAAACATTGTTGCTTTTTTCATTGCTGGATTCAGTTTGCTTATAATTTTTGTTTAGAATTTTTGATTCTATATTTATGGTGATATTAGGTTTCATTTTTTTCACACACTTCTCAAGCTGTCCTTGCCTGGTTTTAACGTCAAGATTATATTACTTTTCTATTCTCTGAAAGAATTTGTTTAAGATTAGGTTTATTAAATGTGTGGGAATACTCATGCATAAAATCATTGGGGCTTAATATTTTGGGGAAAAATTTTAAAACTGATTCAGTATGTTTAATGATTCCAGATAATTCAAGTTTTATTTCTCTTCCTGAGTCAATTAAAAAAAATTTAACAAACTTTCCATTTTACGTAATTTTTCAAAATCACTGGCCTAAGGTTTTTATTATATTGTCTCCTTAATCACTCCTGCAATTGTTGTCATATCCCCTTTTTCATTTTTCATATTGAAGTTTCTAATAGTAAAGTTTTGGTTAGTGAATGATCTACATTTTTGAATGAAGTTTCTGTATCTTATCTCTATTTTTTTCAAGAGTTCCAGTGGATAAAACATTCTAGTTGTCACCAACTCTTAACAACATTTTGAAGATAGTATTCCACTGTCTTCCAGCTTTTATTGTTGCCTTTGAGAGCGGAGCTGTCAGTCAAACTGGCTTTCACTTGCAGATAAAGTCATTTCCCTAAGCCTGATTTTAAGACATTCTCTTTGTATGTAGTGTTCTTTAGTTTCACATTTCCGAGACTTGGTTTGCATACATTTATACCGACCTTTCAGATGTGTTGGGCTTTCTGAGTATTGAGTTTTATAAATTCTGAAAAATCCTCAACAGTTTATCCTCTACAGTTCTATTCTCTTCTTCTAAAATTCCATATATTTTGGATTGCTTTTCTTTAACCACTATTTCTCTTGAACATTTTTTTGTATGTGTCTGTAATACACTGCATGTATGGATTTACTTTTCTAACTCACTAATTCTTTCTAATTCTATGAACAGTCTGCTGTTTATCCTGTTCATTGAGTCTTTATTTGTAATTATCCTCTTTCTCATTTACAGAAGTTCTCTTTGGTTCTGCCAACAAAAAAAGTGGCACTTGTCATCTGCCTCTACAAGGATGAGGTCACTAGCCACTGCAGCCATGGACCTTCAACACACCCTGAAAGGCGTTCAGGGTGGAGATCAGGAAGGAAGCCTTCTGTGTTCTGAGAAAAACTGGTAGAACAAGTCTTCAGATAGATAATTGCAGGAGAAGATTTTATGAGCCCAATTCTTGCATCTCCTCATATCTAGAAAAGCACTAAAATCATTAACAGTGACACCTGCTCTCGTGACTAGCAGCCAGCCTCTGCCAACATGTGTGCTCCACTGCACGTCCCCCCTACACTAAAATCATATATAACACTGCCCTTCCCCCTACCACTTAGGAGCAGTTTCTCAGAACTATCTGAGACACTGTCTCCCAGGCTAGAGTCCTCATTTTGCCCCAGATAAAACTTAAATCACAACTCTCACGTGCTTTGTTTTTCAGTCGACAGTTTTCTTTTCAAATCTACCTGGTTAATTTTAATTGTCTTTGTCCCTCCATCATTTTTTTTAAACTTGTTTTAAATTTTCTCTAAATAAATTAAGTAGACTTATATTTTTAATAGTTCCAATATCTTCTTGTCCTCGAAGATTCAATTTTGTAATTTCCTTTTTTTCTGATGATTCTTGCTTGTGGTACCTTACCTCACAGCATTCATGATTTTTATCACATACTCATGTTCCTTGGAACGTTATATCTCTGAGGATTCTTGTAGAACTTCAATTAAAAATGCCCAATAAGAAAAGTTTTGCATCTTATTTTCCAATGCGTCTGGGGAATCAGATGCTGATCAGAATCAGCGTCACTGATCAGAATCACTTTAAATAAAATTTTCAGCTAGAATTACTCTATATCCAACAGATATTGTGAATTCAGACACCAAACCTAAATGAAGGTCAGGTTCAGATTAGGAATGCTTACGAAAACCAGTCTTTTTCTTTTTTCATGTTCTTGCCGGAACCAAGGTTAAATAAGCAAGTCTTCCTCTTTGGGACCTCTCAGCCCCTGTTCCAGGTGACACTGTCAATGTCTTTCATTGTCCCAGACTCGTGCTGATGACTTCAATCTGATCTCCTGCTCTGTTGAAGACCTAGGCTTTGTCTTTCTTCCCTCAGCTACTCCAACATACTCCTCTTATTCATACTTCCTTTTTGTTCCTCAAATCTAATGTTCTCCCTTACTTCACCACTAGCACAGCCATATTATAAAATTTTTTATTTTATGCAGCAATTTTAGATATTCTGTATTAGGATTTCTCCTCTGCACCTCTAGCTCATTATATGCTTCTTAATCTTATAATTGATTTCTTTATAACAACAGATTGTTGAGAACTCAACAACAAACCACAACGGATGAATTATTTTCATTTCAAAAATATATGAAAGACTATTTCATATCAGTGATTTAACCCTACAAGAGAGGGTTGAGGTCTCCAATTTTCTACTTGTTATAAAAATGCTAATGCCTTCCTCAACAGCATGTATGGCAAATACCTGGCTTGCTTGTGACTATTACCTTCTAGTCTATTCACTGTGACCTTGGAAGAGGTCGATAATTGATTACAGTTGCCCGTTTGAGGTGACAAGATGCCACTTCAAAAAGCTTTTCAACATAAAATTCTGGGTAGCTATTACCAATCACATGACATCTGGTCATATAGTAACTCGTATTTGCCATGCTTGTCTAGATTATCAGATTCACTCAAGTTCTTTTTCACCACTATTATTTATTTTCCTCACAAATTAATAGTGTATCTTTTGACTCTAATGATGATGCGTGATTGCACAAGTGTGACAGTCACTATGGAAAGACACCACCAGACACCAGCAAAAGACATGCAATCCTTTAATGTAGGTAATGGATAAAGCTGTCATCTATAAATCTAGACATGGCTACACAGCGTGAAATGGCCAGCCAGCAGCATGCATGCAGTTTGATAAGTACTCTTGGCTTTCAAGTTCTCATATCGTCCCACTGCTGCCAATGAGACCATCTGTCTAAAGAGAGGGTATCATCAGGCCTTTGGGAACCTGCCTTCACCATTTTCCTGTTTTTTGGTTATGTATGAATTTTTAGATACCCTCTAGTACCTTCCTATTCACTGGTAACCACCATATTCCTAAGATCTTTGCAGTTAGACTAGAGAATTAAAAGCCAACTTTCCAGGGCACCCTACCCTCAATAGATCAAGGTTTTGGGCTTACCTGAAGTTCTATTCAGATAATAGAACTGATAATAGAACATGAAGTTCTATTCAGATAATTTTTACTGTAACTTTAATTTAGCTAATCAATCCCTCTTTTCAACACAAAGCTAGACTATCAACTCAAGAAGTCATCAGTTAATGGTATGGCTTGATTTTCTGCAGTTCTGTTGCAATGTACGTAAATAAGTTATTAAATAATTTGTTCATTTGAATCTCATCAATCTATCCTTTAGGTTTTGCTGAAATTCTATTGCAAGATGAAATATATCTGGAGTCGCATTTTGGGTGCATCACTTAATTACTTCTTTCAGCTCATACCTAAGGCACCCTAAACAGGTCAGAGATCATGTACTTGAAAAATCAAACAAAATTATGACTCTTAGCCATTCTGATGGCTACTTCTTAATACTATCCTCCAATGTGACTCAGGGTTCTGCCCTATCCTTCCCTTCTATCCTGGGTATCTCAGCTTCTTTTCGACACTCATGAGTACACTTCTTAGTGATCACGTTATTGTAAACCACTTTCTTGAGAGATCAACCCTCTCAGTGTCTATATCATCCTGTACTATACCATGCTTGCTTTCATATTTCCTCAAATAGGCTTATTTACCCATTTTTGCACTAAGGTTGTATTAATGAATAATATATTTTGTGTCTATATACTTGGTATATCCCATTTCTAATTTTTATAAAAGAATCACTAATTTTCTTTATTTACAGTTAGTAGAAGTTGCTATTTTCAATACTTTTACCATCTCTATGCTTTTGGCCACTTTATTTCATCCCATCCCTTATGATCTCTCATACCCTAACAGTCACGACACACTCCTAAATCTCAGGTTATCACTGGCGTTCCTCAGCTCAAAAACCCTTTCTGTGTTCTCCTCAAGTTTTGAAAAAAAAAAATCATTCTAGACAGATTCCAAGTAGCCACAAGACTGCACCTCTCAATGCCAATCAGTTCCGTTTTCCATGTGTTACACCCTAGCTTTCATTCTGGGGCTCAAAAGTGAATCAGACACGGCCTCTGCCTTCACAGAGATCATAGTTGAGAAGGGGAAAGGAACATATGGAAAAAAAGGGCACAATCCAATGTTCTCCTAAGCACCATTTATACCCTCCAGAACTTCTCCTCAATATGATGTCATTTTAGCAGCTTTCTAGTTAATAGATGTTCATCTCATCTTGCATAAACACTGTTAATATGAATGTCTGCTATGAAATGCCAATACACGGGCAAAAATTTCATTCTCCACGTTGAGGAGCAGTTGCCAAATTATGTGTGTACACATTTTCCTCAGGAACTGAAAGATGTATTTTTAAAGTAGATCGAATGAAACTGGTTACCATATAATTTTAAGAGACTGAGCAATTATCCAAACATTTCAGGAGACATTTATCCAGTGAAACTTCTGTGCTGTCTAGGAGTCAAATCATTCCCCATATAACGTGTCAAACAAATACTTGAAAAGCCTCATGGAATTTGGGGGAGACCCACTGTAAAGATAAACAGGATTGCTTGATGGTGGTTCCTAAAAAGTCTTCCTGTATAAAAACAAGCTAGATGGGATGGAAAGCTCATTTTCACTGATGTGAGGGGCGGAAACTAAACTCAAACTCCCTTGAAACTGGGCACGCAATCTCTCCTCTTCAGGGCACCCAGTGTTTCTCAGCACTTCTCTAAGTAGCTGGCACCTAAGCTCTCAGCACCAAATAGTCTTTCTCACACGGGCAAAGCCATTAACACACTAATCAATATAAAAAGAAAAGCAAAGAGGGAAAGCACTCCCCCACCACCCCCTGAAGCATAAATCCACAGTCCCAAGTATGTCTCTCCACAAGATGCTGAAGCCTGAGACTCAGGTACCTGCAAACCTTTTTGTCCACGGTTTCCAGCCTCTCCCAAGTGATGCTACCATCATTCCTAACAGCAGCATGATAGCTATAATCCTGGAATTGGGAACATTCCCTAATACCAATGTCTAGTGAATTCTGCCAGACATGGAGACCTCACTAAGAATGTATATCCAACCAGGAAGTCAACTTATACAGCTTTTTAAACTCTCAACCTGAACTTACTAATCCTCTTAATACATATTTGTCTGGTGTTTCAATTAATTGACTTTTCAACTGCAAAACGTTTTTAAATGTTAAATTCACCAAAAATGGGTTAAAAAATATGTCTCCATCCCCAAAGTTATAAAACTAGAAATACCTTTTATAAAAATATGACTGATAAGAAATTCGTTTGATAATATCATCCAAGGGGCATAAACTAGTGACCCATAGAACAAATTCAGCCCACAAGGTATATTTCGATTGGCTGCAGAATATTTAAAATTTTTCTTTAAAATAGAATGACGTAGCGAAGCATACCATGTGTGTTATGCCTAGGTTCCCACCACGGTCTATCACAGCATTTCATTCATCACGTTATCCCATGGTGTCCAAAGGCAAATTAGTTTATGAACTCTGGCTTATACTATTTGCCTTTAGAAGATTCTAGGAAAGAACAGTATTGGTGAATATGTAAAAAACAACCCACAGCTTTAAAAAATATAGGTAATATGTTATGCATGTGATTAAAACTCTTCAATCACTTTGAGGATCTACCTGAGCTCTTCATTCCCAGTTTCATCACATATTTGACAAAAAGTTGGTCTAGATCTCCTGAAGGCAGAAATCTATCTCCTCAGAAAAAGTATCAACTTTTACAACAGTTCTTTCATCAGACAACTGCTCTTTATTAACATTGGGGCCTGTGTTTCTTCATTATGCAAAGAAAAAAAAAATCAGGCAGGATATTTCAGCAGGGGAAAGGAACATTATTACTATGCTCCCCATTGAAAATTAAAATATTCAAAATATGTCAAAATCATCTGAGACTTAATATCTGATCAGTGGCTTAATGTCTGTTTTTACAGAGAACATTTTTATATGTATTTTTAAGAAGTGACTTCCACTATCTTCAAAAATGTGACCAAACTGAGATTCTCAGAAACTGGAGGACAAACAGAAGAGTCAACAAGAACACAAAATTCACCAGCGGCAGAGATTCTATTTGAAGTGAATAGAATCACACTAGGAGTAAGAACCCGTTTCGAGAGGCTTGGAGCAGGCTTTGATAAATACACATCCTGCGGTCTTTGACTTAAACTAAATATATTCATCAGAATGGGCAGCTTTGATAATTATGATACGATTATTTTGGAAATGCAAGAATGCTATGTTTTCCTCTATCTGTGAATAGTCTCCTAAATTGGACTTCATTTATGCATTCATTTATTCATCCACCCATCAATCAAACATTTATTGAGTATTTACTAAGTGTTAGACACTCTGGGTTGGGGATACGATCTTGAACAAGAGAAGAAAAGCCTGTTTCCAGATGAAGCTTACATTTTAATGGAGTGGAGAGCAATTACGATATAAACTAACTTTTGAAAAATGTGTTTCATATAGCCATACAGGCTATGCCTACAGTGAACAAGGTGATGGGATAGAGTGGCTGGAGATGGGCCCTTCCGACTGGATGGTCAGGAGAACCTTTCTAAGGAATGTGTACAGCATGAAGCTTCTCAAACTTGGATGTGCCTGTGAATGGCACAGGATCTTGTCAGAATTCAGATTCTGATTCAGAGGTCTGATGTGGGGCCTGAGATTCTGCATTTTTAATGAGCTCCCTGGTGATGCTAATGTGTCAGGTCCTCATACACTTGGGATAGTAAGGACTTTGAATAAGAAACGAGAATGGTAAAACCCTTGGGCATATATCTGGAAAAGATTAAAACTCTAATTTGACAAGATACATGCGCCCCAATGTTCACAGCAGCACTATTCACAATAGCCAAGACATGGAAGCAACCTAAATGTCCATCGACAGACGAATGGATAAAGATGTGGTACATAGATACAATGAAATACTACTAGCCATAAAAAAGAATGAAATAATGCCATTTGCAGCAAGATGGATGGACCTAGAGATTATCATACTAAGTGAAGTAACTCAGACAGAGAAAGACAAATATCACAGAATATCATTTATACGTGGAATCTAAAAAATGATACAAGTGAATGCATTTGCAAAACAGAAATATATTCATAGACATAGAAAACAAACTTATGGTTACCTAAGGGGAAAGCGGGGAGGGATAAATTAGGAGTTTGGGATTAACATACATGCACTACTATACATAAAAGAGATAAACATCAAAGACCTACTATATAGCACAGGGAACTATATTCAATATCTTTTAATAAACTATAATGGAAAAGAATGTGAAAAAGAATAGATATACACATATATATGTATATATGTGTATATACATATAACTGATTCACTTAGCTGTACACTTGAAACTAACACAACATTGTAAATAAACTATACTTCAGTTAAAATAATTTCTTTTAATAAAAAAAAAAAATGAGCATGGTAAAAAGAACTGACAATCATGTGTGGGACTTTGGGGAGGAACTGAGACAAGCCCAACCTTGTGTCCACCTCATTTCTAATCTTCTCTCATCTGTCTCACAGGATGCCCCAGGGCATAAAGGGAGGATCGGAGATCTGAGACCAGAGAGGCCTGGGCTTCCATCCTGTCTCCAGCTTTTCACAGCACTGAGGTTTTGGGCAGCTCCCGTACTCTCTCTAAGTCTCATTGCTCCACATCATGGGATCCTTGTGTAATCTGTCTGACTTAGAGCAAAGAATCAGTAAATGAAAGGCACTCTGCAGCAGGCATCATATTACCACGAGGTGACAAGTATGAGGACGGCAAACAGCACAATAGGACAGCACAGCAGAAGACAAAGAGAGCCCCAGGGCCCCCAGTCTTGCTGCTTCGCTGTTCCAAATATGGGCTTCTCAGCTCCAGACTCTTTGAGATACGAGAAAAATAAGCCCTTATTTAGTTAAGCTCACATTAGTTAGGTTTTCTGGCTCTTGTACCTAAATGCAATTCATATCTAATTGTTGAGTGCAGCTATTCATTATTATTATTTCTTCTGAAGCCACTTAGCAATAGGAAAAGACAGGAGCACTCTAAAGCTTTTGCCAGTGTCCTTAATCGTGACAACCAGCTCTGCCCGCCAAAAGCTAGACTACCAAGAAACGCCACTGCATTTGACTCCTGGTCTGTATTATCACTGAAGATAATGTGGAGACCGTCACACATCAACCCCTAAATTCTCAAGGCAAATTTGAAGTGTCCACTTTTTAGAAATGGTCATCAAAATCCCCCAGTTTTGAGGCAACTGATAATGTTGTTGGCACATCATGCATAACCCAGTGTCAACCGTCATTTCAAGCCAAATCTGGGGCACCCTACAAGCAATAAACAAGGCACGTATTCTACTCAACTGAGCAGAAAACCAAATTAGCATGTGAAAAAAGTTTAGGAAATTGAGACACATGCAACTGAGGAAAAGAAACTTTTAAAAGAAGCTGTGCCCTCACACAGGTAAAGGTCCTCTCGTAACATTAATTAATCAGCGGGTTTGTACTCAGTGTCTGTTATGTGTAAAGTCCTGGAGGAAAGTGAAAGGCAGCTGGAGCAGGATGCCAAGTTTAAGGCCCTCACCGTTGTGGGAAAAACAAGTCAGAAGCGTTAGGCCAGCAGCGAGGCACAGATCAGTCTAAGGGAAGGACCCTCACTATGACCTAAGGGGGTTCAGGTAAGATGACTATAAAGAAAAGATGTGGGATTTTCATGGTAAACAGGGGTGACAAAGATGTTCCAGGTGAGGGGAAGTTTGAGGACCAGGGTATGGAGAGAGAGAGTGTGAGTTTTACTCGCTGAGCGTGAACAGACCAGCTTGGCTTGTCCAGAGACTTCAAGAAGGTTTAGAAGGTGGTATGTATGTAGTTAGAAAGTGAATTTTGAGGAGCATCATAAGCTGATTCTTAAGTAATTGGAACTTAAAACCTGCTTACCTGAGCTAAGAGCAGATCTGTTTAATTAAAAGAGGAAGTTCTGCTCTCTTGCTTCTCTTCATGTGGGCTTTCCTCTGTGCACGAGCGCCCTGGTATTGGTCTCTCTGTGACCAAACCTCTTTCTAAGGACACCAGTTGGATTGGATTAAGTTCTACCCTAATGGTCTCATTTTACCTTAATTACCTCTTCAAAGGCTCTATATCAAAATGCAGTCACATTCTGAGGTCCTGGGTGTTAGGGCTTCAGTGAGTCCAGAACAGTCCCCAAACCAGAAACTTGGAATTCATCAACTCTTTCTTTTCCCTCATCTCTACTGTCAAGGTCTACCGGTCATAACTCTGAACTCTATCCTCACACCATCTAAGCTCCTTAGAAAGACATAATAAAATCTTTAAGTTTTAAGTCATGCCTGCCTATCTAGAGTTGAAACTCAAAACCCTGACTTTTAGAAACTACTTCTGAACAAAGGTCAGCTATTTGTTATTTCATCTCCTGAAATTAACTTCCCTTCCTTTCAGTTTATCAAACTCCTCACATCCTTCAAGTTTTGTTTCAATATTATTTTCCCTGTGAAGTTCTCCTTGACTCTGCTCCAATTCTTGCTGGCCCCACGCTACCATTTTACCTTGTCTGGGAAGAATTTACCATTTCTGCCACTCTACTGTCACTGAACATAGTATACTGCAAATACTGGATCCATTTCCTTCATAAGATCATGAGCTCTTTGGAGAAAAAAAAAAAACACCAATAGAAGGAATGTACACTCTGGAATCTGTACGAGTGTCAACCCTAGTCCTACCATTTTTCACTATGTTGACTTTGTCAAATTACTTAAAATTCATTGGTAAATAGGAATAGGAATAATTCCTATTTCATAGGGTTATAACGAGAAGCAAATGAAGTAATCATCAGTATGAAGCAGAGACTCAATAACAGCTAGCTATTTTTATAAAACATGTAGAATATAACAATGACCACAACTCTTTTCTTCTTGGGCGTATTCAGTGCTACGTGATTTGCAGATATTATCTCGTATATACCTAAAGTAAGTGTAGACGTGTATGATTACCCCTTTTTATAGGTGAAGAAACTTAGTCTCCGAAAGGCTAAGCAGCTTGTCTAAGGGCTAACAGCCAACACATGTGGAACCAGGGTTTAAGCTAAAATTTAGATGATTCAAACAAAGCATACTGTACCCAAACAATCATTCAATATGGAAGGCAGAATGGGTGCTCAATGAATATTGATTGAGTTGCTTAATTCATTATTAATCCGCAATTAAATTAATATATTTCTTACTGATATTTCTATAGGGAAAGAGGTAAACAGGGTCTCATGTTAAATTAACTAAGTAATGCTAGACACACATATAGAAGTTATTGGTTTACACACTTTTTTTAGAATGGAAATGAAATATGTGTCAAAAAATGGAAGGAATATAAAAGGTAATTAAAATCACCAGATTTCTGCTGAAGTCTCTCTCTGTCTCAATCACACACACACACACATCCCAGATCAGCAGCTGAAAACTGAGTGTCCAAATAGTACTTTGCATTTTATGCCAATCTTCCATCAATGCTGTTCATTGTATCCCATACCTTGCTAGTTTTTTCTACAAAATATGATTTTCCTCCTTTCAAATAAACCCCAGAACAATGTAGACGTTACTGATTAAAGCATTTTTTCTTAAACAAGTACAATTTATATCTCTTAAGCAAAGTCCATCATATGAGCCTTGGTAGGGAATTAATTTAATTAACACAAACCATATTCCTACAACTCAGATGATCTTCAGAGATACATTCGTATGACATCTGGTATCGGGTCACATCAGGCTACATGCTCACCTCGAGTTTTCTAGTGCTGAGATACAATACTGCTCCAATTATACAGAGACATTTTAAGAGTTTTCAAACACATCTTGAAGTTCTAAAAATACCATACGCTAAGGTGTGCCTTTCCTGCAAGACATGCCATCAATTGGTGAATTTTAAGGTATTTTTGCCCTATTAAGAGCAGATTAAAAAAAGAGAGAAATATATATATGTATTTTATGATCATTTTATAACTATGCTGGCTTACAATAGTTACTTTGCCTCTATTAAAATACTACATAGTTTTGTGGGACATTTATAACTTAGCAACGGAAAAGAAAATATTCTTTTTTTTTTTTTTTTTTTTTTTGCGGTACGCAGGCCTCTCACTGTCGTGGCCTCTTCCGTTGCAGAGCACAGGCTCTGGACACGCAGGCTCAGCGGCCATGGCTCATGGGCCTAGCCGTTCCGCGGCATGTGGGATCTTCCCGGACCGGGGCATGAACCCGTGTTCCCTGCATCGGCAGGCAGACTCTCAACCACTGCGCCACCAGGGACGCCCAAGAAAATATTCTTGAGTGTTCAATATATATTAGAAATAACACTTAATTTCATATGAAATAATAATCATTTGAGGGACAAAGTCATAAAGCTATTAAAAGATTTAGAGACTTACTATCAAATATTTCAAAATTTCTACAACATATTCTGCCTTATACAATTAATGTTAAAAGTGCTTTTTGTTTTTCTTTCTTTAAACCTTGCAGGAGATAGTCTTCATATTTTACATGTTCTCTAAACAAAATGGGACTATTATTAAGCATAGTTTAATATATTTATTTAAATAGAAATGTAAAACTCTTTTTTGTGATGGAACCTTGGATTAGAATAATTGCTACTCGTTCCATAGGGTATTCAAATGCGTGCGCTTCACCCCCAAAAGGCAGGTGCAAGCTTTCCTGGGGAAGCAGCTCTGCTAGTGTAACACACCTGGCCTCTGTACTGCTCCTTTATTCAGTTCTTCCCAGGGGAAGAGGAGGAATTTAATATGATTGAGTTTGGCATATATGGCGTGGCCCTTACTCTTTCCTCTCTTTAGGGAGCAGCTGCCTTTGGGAAGCACCTGTTCTGCTCTGGTCCTCCAAGCTGGAGGTAACTTTGCCTAAATCTGGGCTCACTGAGAGGAAGCCCATTTGCTGTTGATAATATGCCACATTCTCTGTTATCGGTTTCTTCAGGAATAAAGGTGATGTGTTGTTCTCCCATCTGCCTTACTCTTATTTCTTTCTCAGTTGGCTCAGAACTTGGGTGGGGAAAAGGAGTGTTTGTACTGAGCTCTTTCAAACCCCAAATGAATAAGTATATTTTTACTCCTTTTATCCATTGCAGTCCTCCAAAAGGGGGATTTCACCTCTATCTACAGACACCAGAAACACAAGACAAAGATGATGACCTAAATTATATAAAACCATTAGTTATAATCTTCATGTTCAAAGCAAGTCAGTTGATTAAACTGCCCACTTTGAAGCAAAAAAAAAAGAAAAAAAAAAGCCATATTTCTTTCTAAGGATAGTTTTATGTATCTATCTATGCATATGAGTATACATAATATATACACATATATATTTAATACACAAATATAATGTTATTCAAATAATCCTTATGGTGGCATAAGAAAAAATGTACTTGGTCTTTGTGCCTATTGCTGGCACACAACCCTATAACCCTTGGAATCTCTGGAGGGATGAGTGTCTTTTATGTGCTAATAAATATTTGGTGGTGGGGAAGGGGAGGGTGCCCTAGATTACTTCGGCAGGGCAACACATTGCCTGAAAGACCAGGGCAAGATTAGAGGGCCAGAACTTTTAGCCCCACTCCCTGACCTTCTGGGGAGGGGAGAGGGACTAAAGAATGAGTTGATCACTGATGGCCAGTGATGTAATCAATCTTGCCTACGTAACGAAGCCTCCATGAAAACTCCTACTAAACACCCGAGCAGGAGAGCTGATGAACACATCCAGGTGCTGGGAGGGTGGCACACCCAGGAAAACCACAGCAGCCCCAGGCCCTCTTCCCTATACCTACCCTAGGCATCTCTTCCCTATGGCTGTTCCAGAGTTAGAGCCCTTACAATAACAGAAGTGTCACTCTGCATTCAGTAAGCTGTTCTAGCACATTATCAAATCTGAAAAGGATGGGGAGGGCTGTGAAATTCCCGACATTGTAGCCAAGCTGGACAGAAGTGTGTGGGCCCCGGGCACCCTGTACTTGTGACCGGCCATCTGCAGTTAGTGTGGGCCCTTATACCTGTGCACTCTGACACTAAATCCAGGTAGTTAGTGTGACCTGAATTAAATGATAGGACACCCAGCTGGAGTCCAGAGAGTTGAAGAACTGGTTGTTGGTATGGAAAAAACCTACATTTGGTATAAGAAGTGTTCTGAGTAAATACAGTTCATACTTACCTTTTCTTTTCCTATAACAGCAAAGAAAACAGTAAAAACAAAACCAAAACCACGCACACCGATTTCCACACTTTTCTCTCATTGGACAGGTATTACACGTGCTCTAATATCCAAGTAACTTTAAGTATAAGACTGCTCACCCCTCCTGTATGTAAAATATGCCACAGTGTTTAGTTATGCAAATACACAAGAAAACAGTCCTGCATTTGCAAACATTCCAAATGATAGAAGTTGGCCAGGGTCACCAAATAGTTCTCAATTTGTGTTGTCATTTCAAAAGACATAATGTATTTAAAACGCTCACACACATTTTTAAAAAGACATAGTTGTTGAAACATCAAAGAGCTGGTTCTCATAAAGAACTTAATATACAGGAAGTCCCTACAATGACAATTGCCTTTTCTCTGGTCACCAAAATATCTAATCCTACTTTTGTTTAAATGAAATAATATGGGCATATTTTTCAATGTTACTTTTGTCTGCTTACATGAATACAGGGTATTTCCTCATAAACTACAGACACAAGCTATAAAGTAAGCAATAGAAAGTCTCAGAATACTTTAAAGATCATTGAAGAGCTTGTCTGTGTCTTAAAACAAATTATTATTGCAAAATACAGGTATGCATTTGCAACGTTCCACTCTAACAAGCACTAAACTTGAGTTCTGGATTTTGGATATAAAATGAAATCTTGCACTTCTAAGTTCTGAACTACTGCACGTTAGATGAAACTGAGAGCAGTAGTTTCAATCGCATCATTTTAACTTCACTCATTGCTATCAATGTATATTCTTCCCTGATAAAACAAGGTGGTGTGAATCTGTGTATTCTGATAAGTTGTTTTCCCATCCTCATGCTCCTCAAACAGGAGTATAAACTTCTGGTTCCTATCAAGTGAGTTTTTATTACAAAGAGGAAAATGCAAATTCATATGAGTCTCTGTGATTTGGGGATAGGCACCAAATACTGACTGCTAAGAGTTATGAGTATTTATCTGTTGCTGTTATTAAAAACACATTTATTTTTCCTACCAGAGTATTTGAATAAACAATTTCAAAATGTTACTCCATCTGTCAATGTTTTCTGAAAACAGTACAAACCTTCTTTTTTATCTTCTGGAGTAATCTTCACTTTTGTATCTGTTATATCTTTGAATGAGGCCAGAAAAAGGACCACATCTCCTTTCTCATTCTTTATAGGGACAATATCCAATAGGCACCAAAATGGAGACCCTGCAACGGTAATAAAAATACAAATCAACCACTGCCTTGTTTTTTTTCTATGAAAATCACATCATTTGTGGTATAGTTAATAAAGTCCTTACTGTTTTCTTCTATCCCATGAGTCTCCCCCCAAATCTTAAAAAGGTCAGTTTTCAGACTCCATAAACGTCTAGCCTCTAATGCATATCTCTTCATTCCCAAATGAAGTGCTTTCTCTGAAAATAAGGGAGTATTTTAAACAAAACCACTAGTCTGTGCTGAGACCTTTCTGCTTATGTCATTCAAATTCGTATTTCTTCTTTGAATGTATTGATGTTGAAGCATTCCACTTGATGAAACTCTGCCCCTTCCCGCCCGAAGCACACACTGGTTGCTAAATAAAGACTTCTGTTTGATATGAGTTTGCTAGAGGTTTATTTAGTCCATTTAAAAATCAATGCTTGTGCACCAGAATGGCTAAAAGAAAAAAAGATGGAAAATACCAAGTTTTGGGAAGGATGATGAAAAGTAATTTGAACCCTCCTACATTACTGACTCGTTGCCAGTTAGTACATATACATTAAAAACTGTTTGGCAGTATCAAGATATATTATCACAATACATTATATGGTAATGTGAATGAGTGATACATAATAATCGACAGGGGAATGGATGAATATCACTAACATAATGTTAAGCAAAAATAACCAGACCCAGAGGAGTAGAATCCATTTAAATGAAGTACAAACATAGGCAAAACAAATCTAGGGTTTAAGAGGTCAGGTTAGTGGTTACCTTTGGGAGATTGTGATTAGGAGGGGACACGGGTCAGGGTGTTCTGCAATGCTGGTCCATATCTTTCATGACCTTTATGTTGATTGCATAGGAGTATTCAGGTTTTGAAAGTCATCAAACTCTGTACTCGTGTGTATTTTTCAGGGTATATGTTTTATTTCAAGAACATATTCTTTTTTTTTTGCGGTACGCGGGCCTCTCACTGTTGTGGCCTCTCCCGTTGAGGAGCACAGGCTCCGGACGCGCAGGCTCAGCGGCCATGGCTCACGGGCCCAGCCGCTCCGCAGCATGTGGGATCTTCCCGACCGGGGCACGAACCCGTGTCCCCTGCATCGGCAGGCGGACTCTCAACCACTGCGCCACCAGGGAAGCCCAAGAACATATTCTTAAAAGTGATACTCAGACTCGTAAAAAAGAATGAAATAATGCCATCTGCAGTGACATGGATGGACCTAGAGATTGTCATACTGAGTGAAGTAAGCCAGAGAAAGACAAATATCATATGATATCACTGATATGGCGAATCTAAAAAAAAATGGTACAAATGAACTTATTTACCCAACAGAAGGAGCCACAGATGTAGAAAACAAACTTATGGTTACCAAGGGGTAAAGGGGGGGGAGAGATAAATTGGGAGATTGAGATTGACGTATACACACTACTATACATAAAATAAATAACTAATAAGGACCTACTGTATAGCACAGGGAACTCTACTCAATAATCTGTAATGAGCTATATGAGAAAAAAATCTAAAAAAAGTGGATATATGTACCTGTAAAACTGAATCACTTTGCTGTACAGCAGAAACTAACACAACATTGTAAATCAACTATACTCCAATAAAAATTAATTTTAAAAGTGATATTCAAGTTCAATTCTATTCTTTGAGCAAAAGAACCATGAGAAATATCATTAACAGACTCAAGTTCAAACCTAAGGCTTATATTTTGAAAAGTTTTTGTATATTTCAAAATACATATTAAAAAATATATTAAAATTCCAGTACTAGATTTTCTACTGAAAAGCATTCTTGGGCAGAAATATTTGAAGTTGATGAAAAAGTTATTGCTTAAAAACTAAACTGTTGATCTATTCACACATAATTTTCCTACACTTTTACTTTGATGGGAAAAAAATCTGAATTTCCATCTTATTTGGGAATTGATTTCAAAGCTGGGTATACGACAAAAATCACAGAGTCAGAAATATCTTTGATGTTTTAACTTGCTTTGTATATACTGTGTTAGATCTCACACTTTCCAACACAGCGATATATCCATCCAGCCTTGGAATCTCTCATTTTTCTTCAATTGAGCACCAGACGAGCAGCTGATTTGTATTTAGCGTCCATCTGACATAAAAATCGTGTTTTACTATAGCTGCTGGGGTATTTTTGTTGAAAATGTGTGGTTAAGTACACATGTAATAAATGTATGTGTAATGTGCTGCTACGTATAAAGTATGCCTTGAATATGTACCTGTTCCCCCACATCCTCCTAATCGTTTAGTGGCATGATTTCCTTCTTGTTCTTTTGACTCAGACACATGGTTTCCTTTCATTCATCTTCCCAAATATCTATGCCACAGCAATCCCATCTCAATACCCCATCACCAGACTCCAGAAAACCTAGAATCTATGGCTTATCACCAGGGCTCCACCATCAATCAGCCACGTGACCATGGGAAGTCAGTTAACATTTCTGCAATGAGATTCCCTCGACTGTAATGTTCTCACATCCTCCTGTCCAGGGTAGATATAGTAACCCCAAGAAACATGAAATGATAACTCAACGTTATTGTCTATGATTAATGAAGAAACCTCATAAATGAGCCCTATTCCTGGCCAGACACCGCTCTCTCCCTCATCCCAGAATGGCTCTTACTTCCAATTTTTGTCTATGATTACCATTTCAACTTGGGAGCCTTTTCCCCTAATGTTGTAGCTACGGTAGGAACAAAAAGAACCATCAGGCCAAGCTATCAATCACACCCTAGAGACAGGAATCGTGGGGACTTGGAGAATGGCATGAATCTAATACTTTGGTGCACACTTTAAAACATCTGTCAATTTCCTTGCAGGAATGTCACCCAAATCAGAACAGAGACTATTAATTTCCCTGAAAATCATTCGATCTATGCACTCAGACAAGCATCACTATTGTCTCCACAGAGTCTCCTCACAGAAGTGCCAGTGTATTTTAAAGAAACGCCAAAGCACAAAATGAGGTGAAAGCCAAGGAAAGAGCTGCCAACGTGACAATATTCTCTAATCAGCCATGATGCACGGGCGTCGCGTCACAGCATGCTCTGGAAGAGTTGAAAAATCACTTTGGAATTTGTCTTTCAGGTTCTAATGAGAGGTGATCTCTGACATTTTATAAATTCATTAGAAACTTCATTAATATGGGTCCTTCTAAATTCAAATTTTGTAACGAGTTGTCATGAGCTAAGCTAATGTCAACCTCCCCATTACATACATGACAAAAAAGTGAATCAGGGAAGCAGCGTAAGAGACATATAGGCCTATCTTTTTCCTCCCTCTCTCCCGCCCTTCCTTCCTTCCTCTTTCTTTCTTCCCTTCCTTCCTCTTTCCTCCTTTTCTTCCTTCCTTCCTCCTTTCCTTCTTTCCTTCCTCCCTCCCCTCCCTTCCTTTCTTCCTTCCTTCCTTCCTCCTTTCCTTCCTTTCTTTCTCCCTCCCTCCCTTTATCCCTCTTCCTTTCTTCCTTCAACTGCTCCTTCATATTTATCCACACCAACTTCCTTACAAATATGGCTTTGGGTACCTCTAAAGTTAGAAAGCAAAGCATAAGCCACTTGCTGCTTCTTCCAGAAAAAGAGGATGGATGCTGAAACCTACCAATCAGGCTCAAAGCAACACCCTTCACACTAACTTTGCTCTCTTAGCCTTCCCTTCCCTGCTGTCCTCAACCTCTCTGCCCTGGCTCTCTGACAAAACCTTCTACCTTACACACTGTAATAACTCAAAGCAATGCCCCAGGGTCTGCTGCTTCCTCTCTTACCCATGGGTACAGTGATGATCATGCAATGTCTTTCAGTCAACAGCGCCCCAGGCCTGGTACAATAAATCTCTCTTAGCGTTAAGCAGGGAGGGAGAAAATCCCTCAGCCTCCAATCCAGAGATGGGAAGGATTCTTAAAAGTAGGGTTAGAGGGCAGAACTTGTGTGTCAATGTTAACTCCTTCTGTATATAACAGCTGTAGTTACCATGTGGGTTGGTGAACGCTAAAACAGATGAGTCTCTGCCAGGATTTAAGCTAGTGACACCTTTAATTTCCATGGATAAATACAATTTATGGGCGATAACAGGGTTTATACCCTCTATGGTAACCTGTATTTTCGGAATCGCGTAAATAATTACTCAGAGTTTAAACCTGGTGGAATGTCCCATGTCTCCATTTTTGGTACTTTCTTTTCCTTCATTGGGAAACAAGGGTGCAAGAGAATTTGTCTTGCTAATATTTACAAAGGAAAGAAGACACATGCTTTCCATATACCCCTAAAAGATTATAGTTTGCAATAAGTGAACACTAATGAAAAAGTTTCTAGTATGAGTTCATGGTTTAATAACTTAATACAAGGAGGTAGAGATATAAAGAATATTGAGTTGTGAGTCGTTCCCTTCTCTTTAGTGACTGGCTGTGTTGCCACGATGGGACACAGGTTGTGTTTCCCAATTTAACACAACAGCAGAAAGTGGGATGGGTACCCTTAGCATGTCCCTCGTATCAAGCAGGATTTTGATTGGCTCTTTAATGGTAGATATGTGTGACCTTTAGTTTTTGAAATTATGGCTACAAAAATATAATATCCTGAGTGTTAACAGCATCAGTATCGTGTGAGCTAAACATTTTCAGGCGCTCCTCATATTTCACAGTAAATCTGATCTTGTTCTCTATAACCATTGTCTCAGTGCTACGTACTCAATGGTGTGATGACAGGTTTGACAATTTTTAGAAATTAGTCCAGGGGATATAATATTGGGAAGCGTGTGGCCAAAGGGCCACAGGTGTGTAAACAAGGCACTGCTAATGGTGGCTGCATGACAGGACTCTCGTATCTGTAGCAGGAAGCGCAGGACATCGATGAGCATCTCAAGCGAGTCTGCGCAGAGCTGTAGTTGCCCCTCCCCCTTATCACAGTTGTTTCTGCCTTGTTCTGGCCCTAACCATCTCTCACCCACTCTTCAAAGGTGTTCTCCCTACCTTTAGTTTTCTTCCCATGCTGCTTCCAAGAATCTGTGTAAATAGAGTGTCCTGATTAAAAATACCCAATGGCTTTTCATAGCTTGCTTAAAAAATTAACATAGCATTCCAGAGACTCTTTATCAATATGGAAAGTCTATTTTCATGAAACTAGAAAGGTAAATAGGAAGGGGATGGGTCATGTGAAGTGGTGATCGAAAATAAGGATCAGACTAAAAAGGAGGGGGGGGGGCTTCCCTGGTGGCGCAGTGGTTGGGAGTCCGTCTGCCGATGCAGGGCACACGGGTTCGTGCCCCGGTCCGTGAAGATCCCACGTGCCGCGGAGCGGCTGGGCCCGTGAGCCATGGCCGCTGAGCCTGCGCGTCTGGAGCCTGTGCTCCGCAGCGGGAGAGGCCACAACAGTGAGAGGCCCGCGTACCGCAAAAAAAAAAAAAAAAAAAAAAGGAGGGGGAAGTCCCAGGAAGCACCCAGAGCTGCGTGGGAGATAAGCCCTACAGCAGCCTCCCCAGCACTTCCTGGTGTTTGTACTGTTCTAAGTGATGAAAGCAAGGATTCTTTGGTGAAATAGCAGGTAAAGGCTTCACTTTAACTGCAAGGAACACTTCTTCAAAGGACCATCCATCTATAGTGCAGCCTATACGTGTTTCAGATCTGTGCTCAGTTCCCAGTGAATTTGCCTTGGGTGGACACCCTCCTCCAAATGCCCCAGGATCCTAATGCACTGGGGCCCCGACGTCTTGTGCAGCAGCGGAGGGTAGAGTCGGGTTGGTGGGACGTGAAGTGAGCCAGCTGAAGACCTCCCTGAGTGGGCAGTGGTAAAGACACCTCTCATTTCAATGTCTGATGAAAAATGAGGCTCTCAGAAAACAATGTGTTTTAAATTTGTTTCTTTATAGAAAAAAAAATAGACTGGGAGAATACACACAAAATATTCATAGTGGTGGATTGTAGGATTACAGTGTCTTCTTTTTTCCTTTTCTCATATCCCTGCTTTCAGTTTTGCTAGAATAAGCATGACGGAATTTTTAGTGGGATTCTGGCAACTCTAGAGATTTGGAATAAGAAATGAAAGGAGTCCAGGACGGGGTGATGAGAGTGATGAGGTCATATTTCTAGGGAGATCACTTTGTATGTATTCTCCATGATTTAAATTCTCACAGATATTCCATTTCAAAGTCTAAGAAAAGTTCCATGTTAAGGTAGGGTAACTAAAAAAAGAAGAGGGAAAGAAGGAAAAGGAAAAATGAAAGGAAGAAAGGAGGCATAGATACAAATCAACTGATGCTTAGCTGAATTGAATGTGCCCAGTTTGTTTTTTCTTCCTCTTTCCATTTTGTTCCAAGTTTCCTTTCTCCTTAAATGAAAGTACTTTATTCCTCTCCCAGGAGTATATATTGGCATCTCTCAGAAATCTCTAATAATTTGGAACGAGAGGAGCTTGGGAACTTGAGATCCAAAAAATATCTCCAAGATGTGCTTTAGTCAATAATTCCAACATGCTTGCTCAACAAATCATTTACTATAGTTTTGATCAATAGAGTTATTACTTGCTTTAAGAAAACCAAACAGCTTCTGATGATTAAACATGGAAAATTCTTACCTATAACTGAAAGAATTTTTCACATATGGGTAGCCACAAATTCATCTGGGATAGGTTTAGAGGAAGAGCCCAGATAACTGCGTATGGTCCAATGAGAAACAGATAAGGGATTCCTGACAATGTAATGCACACAGCAAGGACCTAGGGATAGCTGTCATTTATTAAGCTTCCATTATATGCTAGACACTGAGTCACAAGCTTTGTATGTATTCCATCTAAACTTCTCATTGATCACCCTGACCAACATTATCAGAAACTGAAGCACATTTTACAAATGTGGAAATTGAGATGTGTAGTATTTTCTTCAGGGTCACACAGCTAATGAGGGTCAAATAGCAGGATGTAAACACAAATCTGAGTTTGATTTCCAATGTTGCCTTACTATAATCTTCTGGGAATGATCGTATTCTGTGAACAATGTTTTAGAAACTGGATTTCATTTTCATTTAATCTTTCTATCCATGCTATAGAACATCAGGATACATATTCTTCTTAAAATGTCATAACAGATAAAAGTGAAATAAAGCCTTTGGATAATCAACAAATTCCCCTCTCACCGCCGAAGAAGAGTAGAACCTCTATTTGAAACAAGATTCAGCTACATTAGTTCTAGACTGGAATATATCTCTCATTTAGGTACACATGGCTCTAATTCTTAAATTTGCTTCAAGTAGCCAATGAGACAATGGGATCTGAAAACCACCACTGGTGCCACTTTTAATCCCCTCCTTGAAACAACGAGGATGCAGTCATAAAAGCTTCATTATCACAGACTTTAGGCATAGTTACCAAGGTCATTAATGCACGTAGCACCATCTCCTGACCTTAGTCACAAAACCTTTGCTTGACTCCCTCCTCCCAGGATGTTTCTGCCTCTTTCCTAGAGTGGTGATCTCTGTGCCATAGTAGCTCTAGGTAGGATGCAGAGCAACATCTCCTGTGCTCATCTCTTCTAAGACTGGAAATAACAAAGAGAACTGAGCCCAAGTCAACGCTGAGCCATGGCTCTCTCTTCAGTGACGCTCTAGGGGAAAGAAGGACAGATGTGCTGAACCATTGTTAGTGAGCAGATAAATGTCTGATCCGACAGGCTTGGCTCCATGATTGCTACTTGTAAGCCACTTCTTTCTGAGAACAAGGCGCTGAAACAAACTCACTCCCTTGATACTTGACTTCAAGCAAAGCAATTTAAAATTTCTTCAAACTTGGCCGTTGTTCAGTGAAAAAGAACTTGGTTTAAATGAGACTTGGAAGATCAAGTTAACCCTCTCTAATTGTACAAGGCTTTAGTGGGAGAAATCTATGGTCTCTGTAGGGCAACGGGAATAATTGTTGGCACCAAAAAAGTGTAATGCCGACATAAACACAGCATGTTTAAGGGGGTCTGGGACTGTGGAACTACTTAGTTTAGGACCCAAAAGAAAATATTTGGAGATTACATTGCAAGCAAATGGACATAAAGTTATTCATTCATTCAACAAATTTTTACTTAGTGCCTTCTACGGCTGGGAAATGTTTTAAGTGTTTGGATACACATCAGTGAACAAAACAGAACAGATCTCTGTCCTATGCCCTGAGAGAACTTACATTCTACTTTGGAGAGAAAAACAATAAATTATAAATAACTATATAGTTTATTAGAGGGTGTTAAATGATACAGCAGAAAGAAAAAGTAGAACAGGGTCAAGGCATATAGAATGTAGGAAACGGCAGTGTAGGGCTGCAGCATGACATTCTTAAGTGCTACTTAATATTGCTTTTGGATATTAATAAATGATTTGTGTGTTATTGCTGGTCCTCTTAGAAGCAAATGATGAGTAGATTATGATGCAGATCTGAGGTCAAGCAAAGGAGAAAGAAAGGAAGAAAAATTGGATGACAGTGTCTTAGACCTCAGTGCAATTCTAAGGAAAGTTCGCCAAGGCCATCAAGGAGTCATCTAGCCAAGCCAATCATCAGAGCTTCGCCGCATCTCCTAGGACCAGACCTGTCTTAGCAGCCTTGCTTCACTCCGTCACTGGCTGGTAGCAGCCCCCGGAAAGTCTGGCCTGTGCCAACACAATGATGTGTTTCAGAGGACAGTAGCTGGGGTCATCAGCCATACTCTCCTGTAATCAGAGGTACGAGACGCACATTCTCATGTTTGCTACAATTAGTATAGTAGATATCTCACATGTTTGGCAGACTAACATCCTTGCCCCTTCCTCGTGTCACTGCACCTCCATGTTCCACTGGAGATGAGAACTCCTCTCTGTGCGCAGCCTTGGTAGAACTACCCAACCTGGTGCTCAGACAAGCCCTCACTGGAAGGATAGGCAAATCATCCATGCTGACCAATCATTCTTTCTCTTCTGGTAATTTAAATCTTGACCAGAGGGATCCAAGATCAAAAATGAAGGAAGCAGATTCATTCAACAATGAAGGCCAGAAAAAACTTGCCAGTTTTTCCTGCTACCTAGGCCTCATGAACACAACTGCTTCTTGCCTTTTTCAAAGACTGGTTGCTCATCCCTTTCTTTGGTTCCATAAGTTACAACATGTGTTTTCAATAAATTAATATTTTTGCTTCAGATAACCAGAATCCATTTATATTGCTTACAAAGAACCCTAATTACAAAAATGATATATTTAGGAAAGGACAGTCAAAATCCAGGGATTAGATGACATTGCATATGGTTGAGTCCTGAATTCTTCATTTATTTGCTGGGTATCCTGAGATACAATTTTGACACCTGTTTATACCACATCTGCATACTGGATATATGTTTACTTCTCATGGCTAAGAGCTTTGAAGAGGTCAATACATGCAAAAGTATTTTATACTTTTTGACTAATCATATAAAGTAAGGAGTTTACCTGAATGTGTAATGCTTTAATTCTTTAACTATTAAAAAAATCAGGCATAACTATGGGTCAGTATTAATATTTGTTAAAGCTAGGTGGGTATAGGGTGGGCATTGGTTATAAAAATCTATGTATTTTGTGTATGTATGAAACATTTCGTATTTTTTTTTAAATTAAGGAAACAGGAGAATTATTCAGCAGTTCCTTAAACGTCTAATTGAGTATTAAGTTGTAACATACAAAGTCTTTTCAGATTGCTGGAGTTAGAAAAGGTCTTTAAAGATGATGACAAGGAACTCTTTATTGTAGAGATGAAGATCCTGAGTTCAGAGTGGTTCAGTAAAGAGTGCAAAACGATGAATGTTAATTGTTGAAATGGGAGGGATTAGACCTCAAGTCATATGATTCTCGGGTTTGTGGGCTTTGTGCTGAAACACAGGGCATTTCTCCAAACATTAAAAAAAAAAAAACAAACACCAAAGAAATAATTATCACATGAGTAAATAATCTAGTTTTGATATCTTAAAAGGAAAACTTGTACTTATAGATGTTATTGGTAAAATAAGCCAGGACATGTAACAAACTCCGCATTAATCAAGTTCTTTTTAAGCAGTTAGGTACAGAATTAGAAACTGTGTTTAAAAGCTTGGGCAAGTAAGGTAAAAAGGATGGAGAATATGTCCTGCGGGAGAAAGCAGAAATTCTACGATGAGAATTTGGAAACAAGGAAATGGGAATTAAAAAGAGATGGTTAAGGAGCTCCTGACAATTCTCCAGTGTATAAATATATGACTGCAGTTTTACGTGTCAATTTGGCACTTTCCAAGAACATGAAGACAACAAACATACTGAGTATTTCCTCCATTGTGCAAACTCGACTCTTAGTGAAGATTCATGAGCACTGCGCCAGATTGCCCTGAGTCACAACTTGGCAGGCATGTGAGGCAAAACATTTAGGCGCTTCCTCAACTTCCTGCTTCTTCCCTAAAATAGAGTTGATACTTCACCAGAACTGGCGGCCAAACCCCAGTGCCTAGACAAGCATCACTGGATCCACCAAGCTCAGGGGAGCTCTAAGTACTGACAAACCTGCCCCAAGAGAGACATCTAATGAAAAACAAATCTGTGCATAACATTTTCTTATTAGCTTCCATATGATTATAGGCATTTTCTTCCAATAACAAGAAAAGTACATTTTGAGCCTATAGCTGTAATTCAAACATGACAATTCAGAATTCCCCTAAACCATGAGGGCTTCAATTTGATGGTCAGACTAACAGATTTGGTACATCCCTCTTCAGAGGTCAGCAGACTAGATGGGAAATATTTTTGGCTTTGCCTTCATATAGCCTCTGTCTCAACTACTCAACTCTGCGATTGTAGTGCTAAAACAGTAATAAGCAACACATAAAAAATGAGCATGATTGTTTTCCAATAAAATGTCCTTTGTAAATCAGGCTTCCCCCCAGTTATGGCCCACAGTCCCATTTGGCAAACTCCCTATGTAGAAACCTACAGATTACTGTATATGAGTAGTTAACTCTTGATTCTTTGGAAGTTTCGAACAGACTCTATCCTGCGACAGTATTTAAGAAGTACTATTTGTTAGTGTAAGAACCAGGTAGAGTCTTTGTTTAGGTAGAACCCAGATTCTGAATGCCATAGTGGTACATGCTAAAAGAAGATTATCCAGACAACTGTCTTTTATAGAGGGTAGTTATTTCCTTCCTCTTTTGGTAATGAGAATATACTTAGTTATCCTTCACCTGAAAAATAGGCTTAACTGTCAATGAGCCGGAAGGAGCTCTGACAAGGCTTTTCTTCCAGTTCCATCAATAGAAGCTACTTTGGGGCTTTCTGAGCTGCATCGTAAAGCAAAATACATGCAGATCAGGAGGCTGAAGGAGTGAAATGGAGATTGTGGTCAAAGAGTCTATACAAAGTCAGGCCAAAGCAAGCTAAAAAATGTAAGAAAGAAGCTAAAAAATGTGAGAAATTTCTTCCCTGGCAGTCTCTTTTATGCACCGAGAAAGACAGGTCGTTTTCCAAATCATTATATATATCCTATATAATCAAACAACCTGAGGCAGAAGGGGATTTTGTTAACCTCCAAACACATTCTGAATTTAATGTTTTCCCGTTCAATAGTATCTTTCCTTAGTAGCATTGTTAACAAGATTTCTTTTGCTGTTTGACTCCTACTGTATTTCTGAAACAGAGTGCTTTTTTCTTTTTTTTTAATTGTGGAACATAACGTTTCAAAAGATAATTTAGTGGACTCAAAATTGAAGAATTCTGAGGAAGTCAAGACTTCAGGAAAAATAGCTCTCCTTATCATAGATGAAATCAGCTCTCCAGTTACAGCTTGTTTTACTGCCCATCAGTAGAGATGTTCCAGACATAAGATCTTTCTTTTTCACTTGATGTCATTTTAATAATGGTGCTTCTTGAACCCTTCTCACCAGTGCTCTGTGGATTAGTAAATATTAAAAAAAAAAAAAAACAAAGACAGAAAACCCCAAATTCACACCCCAGACTTTCCTCCCCTCTCATCTTAAATACACACCCAACAAAGCACAAAAGAGCAGGTAAGGTGACTTCTACAGCAAATGCACATTTTAGAGACATTCCTGACACTTCCTTCTTTCTCATCCCCCAAACCAAAGAGATCACCCAATCCTTCTAGTAGCTAAACCGGTGAAATTGGTTCTAAATCCATTCACTCTCACTTTATTGGCCACATCCTAGACTAAGCCAGGGTTTCTCAAACTTTAACGTGCAGCAGAATGCCCTGGAGGGCTCCTGAAAGCACAGACTGCTGGGCCCACCTCCAGATCTGATTCAGTAGGTCCGGGCGGGGCCTGATAATTTGCATTTCTCACAGTTCCAGGTGATGCCAATACTACTGGGCTTCACATCACACTCCGAGCAGCACTTGGCTAACGGACCATCACCACGTACGTGCGTTAACCTGCCTTGCACGGCAGCAAAAATAATCTTTGAAAAAATGCAATAGTCATGTGACTTCCCTTAGAACGCTTTGACCGCCGTTAGTTACCTAGCAATGGCGTGAGTCTGACAGCAATCTGACTCCTGTCTTCCTCCCCACCCCATCTGACACCCGGTTCTCCAGTGACATTGGCCTTCTCTCCTTTTCTCAGATGATGCTGTCTCTCCCAGGACCTTTGTACACACAGCTCTATTTGCCTAGAATCCTTTCATTCTATTCTCCATGCAGTCAATTTCTACTTATCCTTCAAAATTCAACTCAAACATCACTTCCTCGATGAAGACTTCCTCGCATCCCAGATTTGGTTGGATCCCTTTGTCATTCCCTCCCATAGCAGCCTGTAATTTTCCTGCAAGTTACTTAACAGGTCGTGTGATTATTTGATGCGTCTTTCTTTCTCAGTAGACTGTAAGATACAGGAAATCACAGACTATGTCTTCTTTCTCTTGCACTCTCCCACATGCAAAGCAGAGTGCCTGGCCTGAATATGGCAGGTGCTCTAAAGTTTGTGTTAAAAGAATAAAGTTCATCATTAGAAGATGCATTCCAATTTTACAATAATAACATTGCTAGCTGCAAGAGTGATCACTAACATTTACAAAGCACTCATGTGCCAGGCACTGTGCACAGCACTTTACAAGCAGTATTTCATTCAAGCCTATGAAGTAGATGTTACTTATTATTGCCATCTTACAGATGAGAAAACTGAGGCTCAGGAAGTTGAAGTTCATTGCCCCAAATCACATAGATTATAAGTGATGAGAGCTTTTTTGCCAGAGAGATACAAATCTAGACTCATTATTACAGCCAGCATTTATGTGGTTCTTTATATTTTCTATCACTTATTTCCTTTATCGGACCCCCTTGATAGCTTTAAGATATAAGTATTATCTCTGTTCGCCTCTTACAGACAAGATAAAGTATTGAAGGGTGAAATGACTTTGCCAAGGTCACATACAGAATGTCAATATCTGAGCCAGGACCCGAACTCAAGTCTTCACACAAGAAGCTCATAATTTTTCCAACCAACCATGTTGGAAATGGTAAAAAGCGCTCTCTATAATAAGACAATTTTTACTACATATCTGTTCTCAAATATACATCTGAAAATGTGAATTCACTTGAATATCCTGCCAAGTTGCTAAAGGCCAACAACTGGATTGCTTCTTAGAAAACTCTTTCAGCTTTGAGAGGTATTTCCATGCCAGAGCTTCTAGGTAGAGCAAAAATACTTCTCTTTCACATTTGGGGTGGCAGTGGGGGTGGGTCCCATTATCTCCAACACCAAGCACAAGGATTCCTGAGTTATGTGCAAGTTGCTGGCTTTGTCTGAATTCTCAGTGGCCGCCTCTCCAGCTGCTCTCCCCTTGCCTTTTCTTCCCTTTTTTAAAATTTGTATTGGAGTATAGTTGATTTACAATGGTGTGCTAGCTTCTGCTGTACAGCAAAGTGAATCAGTTATACATGTACATATATCCACTCTTTTTTAGGTTCTATTCCCATATAGGTCATTACAGAGTATTGAATAGAGTTCCCTGTGCTATACAGTAGGTCTTTATTAGTTACCTGTTTTATATATAGTAGTGTGTTATGTGTCAATCCCAATCTCCCAATTTATCCCTCCCCTCCCCTTTTCCCCCCTGGTAGCCATAAGTTTGTTTTCTACTTCTGTGACCTAGACTTTGTCATACTGAGTGAAGCAAGTCAGACAGAGAAAGGCAAATATCATATGATATCACTTATATGTAGAATCTAAAAAGATGGTACATATGAACCCATCTCTCTTGCCTTTTCTTGCCAGCGTTCTCTGGGGGGGCACTCACCACTCTTGGCTTCCTTATTTGTTTACCTCCTTTGTGCCTGCATTGGTCTAGCCTCCGAGAGGCAGCTGTGATAGAAAAGACTTAAGAGAAGAGGGATGTGGATGAATAAACCTCCAGACTCCAGTCCTGAAACCCTGAATTAAGGACAACCTGGTCACTTCCTGGGCAAACATATGTTGATTTAGTAACCTGGCAGAAAACTCCGGAATGCCACTTCCTCTATCTGTGCAAGCTATTTATGTAAAAAGAAAAAAAATATCCTGGCAATGGAATTAATTTCTGCCTAGAAACAGAAAGAAAAGGGAAGGATGGGGTCAGAGGCCTGAGGAAACTTGGAAAAAGAGGGAACTGTGAGTTAGAAACAAAAGGGCAAAATGAGCTCACGGGAGACAGACTCATACAGCGTCTCAGGGGTATTCCTATATGGGAGAAGTACAGGGTTTCATTTGAAACAGCAAGAGAAATATTTTCATTCAGTAAGCAAGTATCTATTAAGCATTTCTTAAGTATCAAGGACTGTTCTAGGCATGTAGATACCAGGATTAATATGGAATCAGAAAGAAGGGCCACTCTCAACTGTGCACAATCTCATGGGGGAGATAGATGTGTGAAGAGAAAGTTATAACACAGGGTGTGTCTCAGTCAGTTCTGGCTGCTATAACAAAGCACTGTACAAAGACAGGGTGGCTTATAAACAACAGAATTTTTTTTTTCTTAAAGCTATGGAGGCTGGGTGGGTTGGATGTCTGAGCTCAGGGTACTGGCACCATTGGGTTCTGGTGAGGACCCTCTTCCAGGTTGCAGACTGCCAAATTCTCGTTGTGTCTTCACATGGCAGAAAGAGAATGGGCGAGCTCTCTGGCCTCTTCCTATAAGGGCACTAATCTCATTCATGAGGGCTCCACCCTCATGACCTATTACCTCGCAAAGACCTCTCCAAATACCACCAAAATGGAATTAGGGTTTCAACATATGAATTTGAGAGGAAATAAAACATTCAGTTCATTGCAGGATGGGACCTACTCTAAAGAATGGAAGCATGATATGAAACAGAAGGATCAGAATGTCACAGCTGGTGAGGGTCTCACAGGTGAGACAGGCTTGAACTGAGTCTCGATGAATTTATTAGCTTAATGTGAGTGGGGGAGGTGGTGGAGTACCAATCCTGGCAGGGAGAACATCAAGTTCAAAGGCACAAGACAATTTAGAACGTGGAACATGTTTAAAAAAAAAAAGCATTAAATAATGAATCAGGCTGAAGCGGGAGTGGGGAGGTAGCGGGGTGCTGTATGGGAATGATGAGTGAGGGAGGGGGAGAGTGGAAAAGGGGAAGGATGAGTTTGAAGAGATAGACTACAGACCAGAGAAAGCTCATCAGTAGCTTTATATGCAGCCTAAAGAATTTGCTATCCTGAGACACTATGAGGAAGAATTTGTCTATCCTGAGACACTATGAGGAACCACTGAAGCCTTGGTCATAGGATAGTAGTATGATCAGGTTTGCACTGTAGGAAGATGACTTTGGAAGCGGTGAGAAGAAAGGATTTGAGAGGGCACCATTGGAGATCGGATGACTAATACCGATGAAGTGGAATTGCTGCAACCCAGGCGCAGAATCATGAGAATCTGAACAAGGGCAGTGGCAGGAGGGATGGCTGTCTATATCAGGGCAAAAGGGTCCAGGTGGGACCCCTGGAGGTCTGAATTGCTGGTAACAGTTATTGTCTACATTTGATGGGTGTCACTAAGAAATAGAGCACAGCTCTATTTTTTTATACTTGTAACCAGTCAATATTTTATAATTATTCATGTTGGAAGTATACTTTTAACATGTCCAGAATGGTGCAATTTTTGTTGTTAATTTTGTAATTCATACACAACTTGAAAGAGATAGAGCCTCTTGGCAAAGACATCATAAAATCGTCATATGCTCTCCTTTTAGGTGGTGAGATGTCCATGGCTTTCTGGAAGGGTGTGGGAGGCTGGAAACCAGCCCACAGGGCAGGGCTCAGGTTCTCCCCAGGGGCAGGCATTGGACTCAGGCGTCTAACTGGGAGGTTCTGAAGGTCTGGCATTCTGAGAGATGGGTTCTTCTTGTTGGGAGAACATGGCAGGGGAGGAAGGGGTACTCGTTAAATGGCTATAATATTCAGAACCGGCCTCACAGGCATGCAACTTGTGTAGTCCACAGTCCCTACACTCAGAAGGGCCCCCAGGCTTTGGTTTCAAGACCTGCTGTTGCCATCTTGAAATTTTTAGTAAGTTTTTTCTAACAAAGGGGTCTGCATTTTCACTTTGCAACTGCAACTGATGTAGCCTGTCCTGACAATGCACGCTGACCCATGGTTATCTCATTTGGTCCTTCATCAGACATCCCTGAGGGTGGCATTGCTGCTCTACTTCAGAGAAGATCAGCTGCTGCTCAGACAAACAAGGTCGCTGAACTACAGTACACACTTAGTGAGTGGAGAGAGCTGAGATTCCACCCCAAGTTTCTGATCTCTTTCTACTAGCTATTCAGAGCTAGTCCTTGGGCCGGGCATAGGAAATGTAGCGGGAAGACCTTTACCATGGCTTCCTGCAAGTTCAGTATCATTTCTTCCCACCCCAGAAAGAGAGATATCCTTTCAAATAATGAGCTTCTCTTATTTCAAAGGCAACGTGTTTAACTCCAAAGAGTCTCAAACGTTGCCTGTGGCTATATTTCATTTCTGGCTCCTAAATATGGGAATAATGAAGAACCACAGGTACAAAAATGAGTAACTTAATGGATTCTTTTTTTTTTTTTTTTTTACTTTTTTTGTTTCTTCTTTTGAAGTATAGTTTGTTTACAATGTTGTGTTAGTTTCAGGTGTGCAGCAAAATGATTCAGTTATATATATATCCTTTTTCAGATTGTTTTCCCTTATAGATTATTATAGGATATTTAGTAGAGTTCCCTGTGCTATATAGTACGTCCTTGTTGGTTATCTATTTTATATATAGTAATGTGTATAAATTAATCCCAAACTCCTAATTTATCCCCCCACCAACTTAATGAATTCCTGCCTTCCCAGTCTGCCAGTAATCCCTTGAGAGGTGCCTCTAGCACCTGGGAAGTCCAGCCATCCCCACTCAGGGGCCAGGGCAGGTGAGAGAGTGCCAGGCCATCCTGGGGGGGAACTGGGGTGGCCATGCCTGGCGGCCTGACTTAGTGTTGAAGAGCACAGGGGTCACTGCCAGCACCTGGATTCTGACCCTCCCCCTAACTTCTCTGTGAGTCAGTTTCTTTAACTGTGAGATGGGGGTATTACTAAGATCTGCCTCCAAGGGTCGATGGGAGAAATAATGGGAGAAACAACGCAGGCAAAGAGCAGAGCACAGAGCCTGGCCCACAGTGAACACTCAGCAAATGGGAGCAGTTACTATTTGATGACGTTGTCTGTGTTAAGTCAGGAAGGCTGACCTCCAGGAAGTGAAGGTCCGCGGGAATCTAGCTAGCTGGGGAGTATCAGTGACCGCTCAGTTGTGGAAGGACAGGCCCGGCTAAGCACTTCCTGATGAATGAAATGAGGCCCTAGTTAAGACGTCTGTCTTGCTTTGTTCTGATCATCCTGCCTGGAGAGCCGGGGTGAGCACAGGCCCCTTCAATAAACGGTCTGACATAAAACTCCTCATTGATTATACAGTGCAAACTTAACCATGGGTGTAAGAAGAAGAACAGGCTTTCTCTCAGAGTAGCTTGTCCAGATATATGCGAAGCAGACCAGGAAAGCTGCCTAGGTACAAAGCCTCAACCCAGGCGAGATAAAAGATAAATTGCAAGGCAGGCTTTTCAGTCAAGTGGCACGTGCCAGCCCCAGCCAAGTTCTTTCTGAGCCCTTCCCCTTTGGCCACTATTTCTTTGAAGTCCTTAACTGTATTTGCACTTCTGAGCTTCACCTTTGGAATGCAAAAGACACAGGAGGAAAATACAGAACACTAATCTTCCATCGAGACTGAACAGATTCACTGGAGAATCATCATAAATGCATCACAAAATGCTTTCTATTTCAGAGCAGGCAAAGTCTCAAGCAAGGTCCCAGAGGAAGCAGGCTGGAGAAAGTGGCTGAGAGTAGCAAGAACAACCCAACCCATGGTTCTCTAATAACTTAGCTGTAGGGAGCACGGTAGGGTACTTGCTGGCCCTTCAGACATTATAAAAACTGCAAATTTTGCAAGCATTTTTTAAATTCTGCATTTCAGAGTTAAATGTCCTCTTATTAGACACATACACACACCAAAAGTGTTTCTACAAATCTAGATGTGGCATTTAAAAAACATGGCTGCAATGAACATTGGGGTGCACGTATCTTTTCGAATTATGGTTTTCTCCACATATATGTGCAGGAGTGGGATTGCTGGATCCTATGGTAGTTCTATTTTTAGTTTTTTAAGGAACCTCCATACTGTTCTAACACAACATTGTCAATAAACTGTACTCCAATAAAGTTTTAAAAACAAATTTTAAAAATAAAAACATTTTGGGCACACTTCCTATCAAGAGTTGGGGTCTAGGTGCCCCCGTCATGAATCTGGGTGGACTTATGTTTGCTCCATCCACAGTACCGATGTGGGATGGAAGAGGTTTTGCTAGAAGTTTTCCTAAAATGGGTCAAGAAAAGGTCACACAGCTTCTGCCTGCTTCATGGAAGCCTAGACTACCTGGGGCCCCCGGGGTTAAGGAGGCTGTGGCAGACACCTCAGTCCACTGTCCCAACGGATCCCAGACTTTCAAGATGCCAGACCTGAGTGAAGCCATCTGAGATCCTGCAAAGCAGTGCATCTCCCATCTGAACCCCACCTCACAACCAACCTCTGCTAACTCCACGTGGAAGATGAATCACTCAGCCCAAGCCCAGCTTGGATTCCTGACCTACAATATCGTAAGGCATAAGAGTTTCTATGTTAAGCCACTAAGTTCTAAGGTAGCTCTTCCACAGCTGTAGATAGCTGGAACACCAAATGAACTTTCTACCAGCCTGTAAGTAAGAATACGGTTGCACCCATTTCCCAGAAAAAAGTTTCCAAGGTCCCATCCTCACTAGCTCTTCAGTAAACCAAGTCTCCAAAAGGGCTCTTCACAAATACTTCTAGAATCCAGTGTAAATGTCCCCACAGGCTAGTCTTCTTGGCTTCCAAGCATGCAGCACTCTGCGTTCTGCGTTGCTCTCCAGGCTCACTTGGATGCCCTCAGTTGTGCCAAAGGTACCACCCTGAGACAGGCTGGGACCTGGGACCCTTTGCTGCAGTGCTTGCACCTGGACAAACATCTCTTCCAGCAACAAAATACAAAGAAACTATAAGGGACTAAAAATAACTGTGTACATGCCCAGTTGGGGCAAGTTATGGACAACAAGATACAAAAAGACCAAAAAAACCCAATTGCTACTTCTGAAGAGCCGGGAGCAAAAGCAGGGTACCGTGCATGCCCCCTACACACGACACCACCAAAGAGGTGGGCAAACCACCTAAGCCACACCTCTGGCCCCACCCCTGGACCTGCCCCTACCCTCACCCCATATAAGGAACCAGCTCGCCCCCCCACCCCCATCCCGGGTAAGCGAGCAAGGGAACCTGTTGCTTTTTCTTGCTCCCTCCTGCTGAAGCAGGGGCCCCAATAAAGCCTTTCCTGAATTTCTTGTCTAGCCTTATCAATTACTATTGATTGAGGAGGCCAAGAACCCTGGTCACTAACAATCTCATGCTAAGCTCATGTCCGTGGGTCTACGGCTCTGACAGCCTCAACAGCCTGAGGAGATTTTTTTTGTTTTTTTTTTTTTTGCGGTACGCGGGCCTCTCACTGCCGTGGCCTCTCCCGTTGCGGAGCACAGGCTCCGGACGCGCAGGCTCAGCGGCCATGGCTCACAGGCCCAGCCGCTCCGCGGCATGTGGGATCTTCCCGGACCGGGACACGAACCCGTGTCCCCTGCATCGGCAGGCGGACTCCCAACCACTGCGCCACCAGGGAAGCCCTGAGGAGATCTTTAGGAAAATATTGCCCTTGCCCTTGCAACACCTCTCTCTGGGACTGGAGTCATCTGAGTCCAGGGCTATGTGGGGAAATGATCCTTTTTTTGCTCAGAATTATCTTCCTTCCTCCCCAGGGCTCACTCAAGCCTAAGATAAAGTTTCTTTTATTTTCTGTAATCTCAAGCCTGGTTTCCTTAGATCTGTTGAAATAGATTCTTGGCTGGCTGACTTGCTCATTGTTCTCTAGATGTGGTGAACATCTAAAGCTACTACAAATGATGCCCATGTTGGGAACCCCCATATTCACAGAAGACACTCATTTAGACACTGCACTTTCCATTACAAAGCATTTTCCTCTTATGGCTGGGCACAGCACACCTTGCTCTGAAATTTGGATCCTACATGAAACCGTTCTATATGCAATGCTACAAGCCCATTTCCTAACAGTCAAATGGTCAAGTCACATACGTTATACATTTAAAATGTCAATTTTAATCTGACGTTCTACAACCCCAAGGCTTTGCCTTTTCTCCTATACAGAGCTGCAGTCCTAGAATGCCTAAAGGGCATAATCAAATATTCTAAAAATCTTCTGCAGAGTCACACTGAATAACTGAGTGTAATGGAACTAAGAATATATGCTGCCCACTAGAGACTCACTTCAGAAATAAGGCAACATATAGATTGAAAGTGAAGGTATGGGAAAAGATATTCCATAGAAATGGAAACAAAGAGAAAGCTTGTGTAGCTATATTCATAAAAGACAAAAAGGACTAAAGCAAAGACTGTCATAAAAGACAAAGAAGGGCACTGCATAATGATAAAGAGGTGAATCCAGCATGAAGATATAGCATTTATAAATATAAATACATCCTACAGAGGAGCACCAAAATATGTAAAGCAAATATTAAGAGACCTAAAGAGAGAAATGGACAGACAGCAATAAACTAATAGTAGGGGACTTCAACAGCCCCACTTACATCACCGTATAGACCATTCAGAAGAAAATCGATAAGGAAGCATTGGCCTTAAACAACACATTAGACCAGCTGAATCCTATGTCTCTTGATAGTCTTATAGGGTTTCCTTATATGTAACAATTTGGTTTTTTCTTGCTGCTTAAGGTTTTCTCTTTATCTGTAATGTTTGATATTTTAATTATAGTGTGTTTTGGTGTGGATCTCTTTGGGTTCCTCTTTTATGGGACTTGGCTTCCTGGACCTGGATGTTAGTTTCCTTTCCTAGGTTAGGGAAGTTTTCAGCTGTTATTTCCCCCAATAGTGTTTCTTTTCTCTCTCTCTTCTCTGGGACCACCATAACGTGAATGTTATTCTACCTGATGTTGTCCCATAGGTGTCTTATCTTCTATTTTTTTTTCATGTGTTTTTTTCCTTTTGCTGCTCTGTATGGGTGAGTTCCATTATTTTGTCTTCTAGTTTGCTGATCTGTTCTTCTGCTTCATCTAGTCTGCTGTTGAACCTCTTGTGTACTTTTCAGTTCAGTTATTGTATTCTTCAGCTCTGTGACGTCTGTTGGTGCTTTCTTGTATTTTCTCTCTCTCTGCTCAGTTCATCCACTCTTCTGAGTTTGTGAGCATCTTTATGATCATTGTTTTGAATTCTTTATCAGGTAGATTACTCATCTGCATACAATTAAAGTCTTTTTCTGAGGTTTTGCCTTGTTCTTTGGTTTGAAACATACTTCTCTGTTTCTTCATTCTGCCTGACCCTCTGTTTCTGTTTCTATGCATTAGGCAGAACAGTTACATATCCCAGTCTTGAAGGAGTGGCCTTGTGCAGAAGATGAACTTATTCAAACTTGCCTTAGTTCTTGGTTGTCTTTCAAAGCTCTGTGATGGTCTAAATCACCTGACTTATTCTTGATATGTCTCCTTTGTTGAGATGATGCTGAGACATGTCAGTGTCCCAAAGGGAGGAATCTCATTTAGCACCTAGTTTTTGGCTGATTGGAAGACAGACCCTCAGGCAGCAGCTCTTACAGTAGGCAAATATATACAGACTTGTGAGGCCACAACTGTAATCCCTACTGGCCTCCAGAGCAGATCTGGAGGTGTCCCATGGGTGATGGTTACACAAATCAGGGCTACAGCTGAGTATTTAAGCTCCTTGCTGTAAAGTCTTATCAAGCTTTAGTGAGGCTGAAGAAGCGTGAAGGGATGGTGTCGCCCCACTTACTCTCCCTGGGAGCACCTCCTTAGACCCTAGATGTGGCGGAAACCTGAAGCCCGTCCCTCAGACTGAAGCTCCAGGACAAGTAAACAAGCGTTTTTCACAGAAAGATGGGTTGTGTTTCCGTTTGCTGTCTGTGCAGTTCCCTGGGGGTGGTGGCCTACCAATAACTGTCTTTCCAATTGTTACAGTCCTGTGGAACACAGTACCTTCAGCTCCTTGGCCACCAGGGCCAGGGGATCAAGGGGTGTCCCCTGTGTGGACTGTGTGCACGTGCTGGCTTTAGCAAAGCAGCTGCAGAGCATAGGGAGTAGGGCACAGTCACCAGCTTCAGAAAGGCACTGGGAAAATGTCTGGACTGCATACACCTGTGGGTTTTAGCAATGCAGCAGGAGAATGCCTTGCTTATGCGTGTGTGCTGGCTTTAGGCTGGGAGTGAGAGAATGCCCCGACCATCCATGCTCACCAGCCCCATCCAGGAAGCAGGGTGCTGCAACTACCCACATTCTCTGGCTTCAGCAAGGCGGCAGGACTGTGCCTGGAAAAGTGGCAAGAGATGTGCTCTTGGGGCAGGTGGAGAGTGTAATAACGGCACCTGCCAGCACCTCTGTCTCCAGGGAGAGTTTCAACTGCTGCCTGTCCCTTCAGCAGAGGCTTCTAGGTTAGCAAGTGAGTCCCCTTCACATATAGTCTAGATGCTTTTCAAACTGCTGTTTGTTCACTGGGTCTTGGGGTGTGTGAGATTGTATGTGAGCCCTTTAAAAAGGAAATCTCAGTTTCTTATAGCACTTTGGGTCCCTTGGACACCACCTGTTGGTTTTCTTAGCCAGGTATTTTGGGGGTTCCTCTCTCTGATGTAGCTCCCAGGGATTGGGGTGTCTGATGTGGGGTACCAACCCCTCATTTCTCCAGAAGAAGTGCTGGATTGGTGAGATCCCCCCCTATTGTGAGTCACCATGCCAAGGGTGGGGATTTTGCTAAGACCATGTCTCTGCCTTTCCTACCCATCTCGATGTGGTCCTTTTAACCTTTGTTGTGAAGAAGTAGTTCATGTAGCTTTCAGATCTTTTTTTTTTTCCTTTAACACATGTTTATTAAACATTTCTCATGAGATAGGCACTGAGGAAAATAAAAGCATGCATAGGACCAACTGCTCCAATTATCTATTTGAGGACACACACACATAAACAACTGCAAAACAATTCGACAAAGGTTTGTATGAGGTCCTGCTGGAACAGGGAGAAGGGGGTCAGGTGTTTAGCCTGGCTGTCTGGAAGAAAATTCCAGAGAAAGGACATTTAAGTTGCTTCCTGAAGGGAACAACCCCACGTGCAAATTTCCAGAGGCAAGACAATATGAGGCCTGTTTGGGGAACAGAGTGAAATTCCACATGCACGTGAAGGAAGAGTTTTTTATTTATTTAACATTATGTCCCTGACATTTACTCTTCAAAGGACTTCAAATGCATGAGCTCATGCATTTTTCAAATCTTCAAATTAGGTTTCAGATCTTTTTCAAAGGGAAATGATCCAGATGTAGCTATAGATTTGGTGTGTCCATGGAAGGAGGTGAGGTTAGGATCTTCCTATGCCACTATCTTGGACTCCCCTCTCCTTGGCATTAACATTTCTAGACTTTCTACCATGTCATGAGAAAATTAAAAGAAGAAATGTGAGGTGCATCAGTGAGTAAAGAAAATGAACAAAGGAGAACTGCTGGGGCAATTGCAAGGTGAGCACATAGGGCTGTGTTCACATCATTTCTCTGCATCACACTTTCTTCATCTGTAAATGTGAGATAATTCATATTTATTTTGAAGTGTTATTACAAAAATTAAATAAAATAACATATGTGCTGCTTGGCAGAATATAATCAATTAGATTTATTATTACTTAGATATCATGTATACTTTTTAATTAATGTTAAAAGTTTAATAATGGTGTTTTCATTGTATATTTATTTATGTTTACCTTCTGTTTGAGCTAGTGATCCCCGTTTTCTATTGAGAGTGGTGATTTAGTTTTCTTTGCTTGCAATTAGAGTAAAAATAAAAGAGTCAACTTAAAGAAAAACGTTAAGCAAGCAATAGTTCGGTAGGTACATGGACATAAATAAAAAATCTTGAAAGTGACATGGGAACGATTGAGTCTGTGAGTTAAGAGACTTTTCCACCACCCTATCAGACTCAAGATTCCCTTCTGTAACAAACTCTTGTATTTCCCTCTTTTCTATTTAGAACTGAAAAATCTAAATAATAAAACTTGCCTGCCTATAATGCACATTATTTTCAGAAAAGTTTTCAGACATTCTATATTATTAACAGTAATATAACAGAAATAAAAGTGAGGTTGTCTCTGGTAAAATAATATGGATCACAATATGAAATGCTCAGGTATGACAGACGACAACAGAAGATGTTATGAAGCAGTTGGATAATTGGACCAATATACAAAATCACTGTAAATGCAATAGCTCCAAGTGCAGAACCTGGGCAGATGTGCATATCTGTGACAAGTATTGGGAGACAGTGACAAGATTTTCTTAAATGGTGACGTTCTCAATGAGATAAAGTTCAATCTTCTCTCACTACACTATGGTTTTATTCTTGGAAATTCAGTAGGAAATTAAAGTCTTCCGAAAAAAACACTGTGTGTTAAGTTCCAAGTTCGGGTCATTAGAAACCAGTGTTTTACTTCCTGGAAAGCCTGGTGGGGCATTAGAAAGTCATGCATTGCATAATACTGTACTGTTAACTACAGGTACTATTCTGTACAGACCTCTACAACTTACCCATCTTGCATAACTGAAACTTTATATCTACTGAGCAACAATTTTACATTTTCCGCTCCTCTCAACCCCTGGCAACTGCCATTCTATTCTTTGCATGTATGAATTTGACCATTTGAGATACCTAATATAAGGGGAATCATGCAGTATTTGTCCTTCTGTAATTGGCTTATTTCACTTAGCATAATGTTAAGAGGACAGATCTCATGTTAAGTGTTCTTACCACAAAAAACAAACAAAAAAACACAAGAAATTTTTAGAGGTGATGGATATGCTTAGTACCTTGATTGTGGTGATGGTATCATGGCTGTATGCATATGTCCAAACTCATCAAAATATACACATTATATGTTTGAAACATTTTGTATATCAGTTATACCTCAATAAAGCTCAGGAAGAAAGGAGAGATAGAGAAAAGGAAGGAAGGAGGAAAGAAGGAAAGAGAAAGGGAGAGAAAGAAAAAAAGAAAGAAAGAAAGAAAGAAAGAAAGAAAGAAAGAAAGAAAGAAAGAAAAAGAAAGAAAAGGAAGGAAGGAAGGAAGGAAGAAAGGAAGGAAGGGGAAAGAAAAGAAAAGAAAGAGAAAGAAGAAAAGAAAAGAAGAGAAAAAAGAAAAGAATGGAAGAAAGAAAGTCAAGTTAAGCAGTGGACAATTCTTCAATTGCAAGACCACCCCATACATTACAGTATATCTAGCATCCCTGATTCCTGCCCATTAAATGGCAAAAGAACCCCCAATTTTGAGTCAAACACCCCCGGATACTGGCAGAATGCTCCTAGGAGGTGGTACCATTCCCACTCCCACAGACAACCAGTGGTTTAAGAGCAAGGACCTTAGAGTCAGAGGATTTTTATATATCCTGGTTTCTTTATTTATGATCTTGGGGAAGTGACTTAAATTCTAATCTGTTTAATGTAAATGTAACCAGGTGTTATGGGTTTAATTTTGTTCCCCCAAAAGAGTAAGTTAGAGTCCTAACCCACAATACCTCAGAATGTAACCTTATTTGGAGATACAGTCTTTACAGAGGTAAGCTAAGATAAGGTCATTAGGGTGGGCACTAAACCAATATGACTGGTGTCCTTATAAAATGGGGAAATTTGGACACAGACACACATGCAGGGAGAATAGTATGTGAAGATGAAAGCAGAGATCAGGGTGATGCTTCTACAAGGTAAAGAATACCGAAGAGTGCCAGAAGCTAGGGGAGAGGGATGGAACAAACTTCTCCTGTCAGCCCTCAAAAGAAACCAACCCAACTGATACCTTGATATCCAACTTCGAGACTTCAGAATAGTGATACAATAAACTTCTGTTGTTTAAGCCACTCATTTTGTGGTAATTTGTTTTGATAGCCCTGGCAAACTAATATATCAGGATAATATTTTTGCAAAATTAACTATATCATTTTAATTTTCTTCTTAAATCTTTGTTCTCTTGCAGCATTTCTCTTCTTGTTGAATCTATTTAATATAAAAATAGGCTTGAAAGATAAGCTTTCTGCAGAGAAGATATGCTAAGATAAACGTACTAAGGTTGGGGTTTGTAGATTCAACCATGATGGTCTTCCATGACACAGAGACGATACAATTTTCTACCGCTAACATTTAAGCGAAGAAGCCAGAGTTAGGAAGAAGACAAATATGACATGACATTCCAGCTTGTCCATTCTCAGCTTGAGGGATTGTGAGAAAGTAGGGGAGGCCAGAAATAATCTCCTCTCTATGAGGTTTCACAGATTTGAAGCAGGGAAAAGCTGTGTGTGTGTATTTTTCTTATCAATTATTTTTTTATTTCTTCCTTTTTAAAATTTTATGTTTTTTAATACATTTTAAAGGTTACTTTCCATTTAGAGTTATTACAAAATACTGGCTGTATTCCCCATGTTGTACAATATATCCTTGTACCCTACCTTACACCCAGTAGTGTTTTGATAGCTTTTTTTGAAATATTGAAGGCAGAAGAGACATTTTACCTTCTCTTTGGGACACTTGAGAGAACCTGCTTGTCAGACTACCTTTTTATCAGCATGAAGGTGGCTGCCCACTTTTGAGGAAACGTGATAGCATAAAGGATGCTCGAGTGTACTCAGAGTCTCCCTTTGCTTCCATGTGTGAAGGATGGGAATGCTCACCTAAGGTATCCATTATCCTCCTAAGGCTAGCAATACAGAGGATAGAGAACAATAATGAATGCCTTGATCAGTGGCATGATGAAAGACAGGCAAAAATGAAGAGAGATCTATAGTGGTTTCAAGCGCTAAGCGGAAGTGAAGTCATGTAGGGAGCATCACCAGACACAGAATGCAGCTGCAAACGCCAATAAGGGGAGCATCAGACACATGGGTCAGGCATGAAGCAGTGAACACACAAGGAGTTAGGGGGACCCTTTCTACACTATGCCATGAGTTAGTATAAGATCCTCACATCCCAACCACGCAAATGGAAATTTAGACAGAAAGAAAGGAGAAGGAGATGATAAAAAATTGTACTTATATCCCCAAAGCAATTATACCTTGCCTAAAGGGATTATTTAAAATACAGCAGTGGCCATGAAAACTTTGGTTTTGAAATATGCCCAATCCTTTCACAAAATTAAAGTAACTAAGATAGCAAAATCAGAAATCCAAAAACTACATTATCAACCAAACTATATGACAGTGTGTCCCCATAAACCTGAGAATACAGAAGGATGAGCAATACCAACTAAGAAGCTAGACCCCTGCAGGAGCAGCAGCTTTATTTAAAAAAAAAAAAAAATGTCAGAAAGAAGGTTTTTAATATCCCTAGAGCTTGGGACCTCATAATTTGTCAACAAGTGTCTACTCCCCAAAGAAGAAATCCTCTGAAAGTAGAGGATTCCACACACAGATCTGAAAATGATTAAAACTAACACAGAGCTTCCCAGTCTCCAATATGCAGGTGAGTGAGAATGGGCTACAGAAAGGTAGGATGGTGTTGGGGTTGCCTGAGCCTCCAATGTTCTCAGAAAACCCAGCAGAAATTCTTTCCTGGATGTATAGAACTCACTGAGGTATAGAACTATACCCAGGAGAAACTGCTCAAACCAGAGCCCTACTTGGTCAGAGCAGGAAAATCAGGGTAAAGAAAGAAAACATTTCTAATACTAGTGTGAAACAGGTCCTCACTAGGAGAGGAGACCTAACTCAGAAAGAAACCAAAATTGTAAGCTATATGGGGAAAACATTAGAAAAAAAAAAAAGAAAACTTTTTGGGAATGGCAAAAGGAGACATAGGTTTAGGAAAGTTTTCCTAGCACACCTCTATTTTCAATATTCTTAAAGTTGAGAAAAAAATTCAAACATGACAATAGAAAAAGATGAAAGAGAAGATAAAGAGAAAAATTATCTGAATACAGATACAGAAAGTAAAAACACATCCAAAATATTCCATAAGCACACAAACCCCAAATATTTCAAAATAAGTAAAAAGTAATTAAGAAAATTTACAAACTTTGAAATAACTACATACATAACCTACATTGATTTATAAAAGCTCAGAAACAGTATGACTAGGAGTTATGGGATGAACTGTATGCCCTCAAAATGTCATATGTTGAAGTCCCAATCCCCATTACCTCAGAATGTGACTGTATTTGGAGATGGGAGTCTTTAAAGATGTAATTACTTAAAAAGAAGTCATTTGGGTGAGCCCTAATCTAATATGACTGGTGTCATAAGAAGATGAGATTAGGACAAAGACACACAAAGGGAAGACCACATGAAGACACAGAGAAAAGACAGCCATCTATAAGACAAGGGGAGAGGCTTAAAAAGAAACCAACCATTCCAACACCTTGATTTGGGGCTTCTAGCTTTCAGAAATGTAAGAAAATTAATTTCTGTTGTTTAAGCCACCCAGTCTATAGTTTGTGATGGCAGTTTGAACTAAGATACAAGTCAAAAGAGTGATATAAATAATATGACCTAACTGAGCTCAGGAGAGGATATAAATGAAAGATAAAGAACTGAAGACTTAAAGAGAAGAAATACAAGTGTGAATAGATACCACAAAAGGAAAGGAAAGGAAATAAATTGCACATGGTGAAAAATTGAAAACAAAAAATGAAATAAATGAAAAAGAGGAAGAAAATGATAGGTACAGAGGACAGGCAAAGAAGATCCAACACACATGTAATAAGTGACTGTAAAGAGGAAAATCAAAGTGAGAAAACAGATTAATGATAATTAAAATTCAAGAAAAATTTCCCCAAGTAAAAGGGTCTTAAACATAAATACTACAGGGCACATCACATATCAGAGGAAAAATCTGATCCAAAATATTCTAAACCAGGTATCAGTAAACTGGCCTGTAGGTCAAATCTAGCCCACCTCCTGTTTTTGCAAATAAAATATTTATTGGAAGACAGTAACACCCATTCATTTACATATTTTCTTGGGTTGTTTTCACACTATGGTGACATAGATGGGTACTTGCAACATAGGCTGTAAGGCCTGCAGAACGTATAATATTTACTCTCTGGCCCTTTACAGAAAGAGTTTGCTGACCTCAGCCTATGCCAAGATATATTCCAGTAAAACTATTAGATTATAATAAAATGAAAAAATGAAATGAAATAATAAAATAAAATAAATTCATTGAACATCCAGGACAAAACACCAACTCACTTAATTAGTGGCACTTTTAGGGTAAAATAATACTCTATGCCAGTACACAAAAGAATAACATAACTGAGATAGTAAAGTGAAGAAGATGTAAACCAAAGGTTTAATTTTCACCCGAATTGATCTACAAGTACAAAGGTCACAGTCATACTGTTATTAAAATGCAGGGGCTCAGGGAAACAGTTTCCATGAGCTCTTCCTAAGATGGCTCAGAAAACAAGCTTCTGACAATGAAGAAATTATTGGAGAAGCTTTAGGACAGAATATAAGGTGATCATTATTTCACTGTAGCAACACGATTAAATAAAGGAGGATAAGAGTGACAAAATACACGCAATTGTTATTTGAGCTGACAATGTAAATATAACTATGAAAGAGGTGAGAGAGGAACATAGAGCGATAATAAGGAAAGCAGACCATGCACGCTGATTATCTTATAGATATTAACTGGTACTAAAAGGACATTACTTTAAATTAGCTTGTGGGGAGAGAAAGGAGGGAGAAGTGGTTCCTGGGTAACTATAACATTGCTTATGATAGAAAAGGAAGACAAAAATCTTTAAAAAGTGGGACTATACAGTATAAACATACCACATAAAAGATAACTTTTAGAAAAAACACAAAACTTTCTAAATAACAACAGTAGTACATAAAAGAGAGAGAGAGACAGACAGAAAGAGCAAAGAAAACAGATAACATTCTAGAGGGAACACAAATGTCCATCAGTAGGGGAGTCGTTGAACTGAATCATATGATGTAATACTATGCAAATGAGTGATCACATTTTAGAGCGAACACAAGTGTCCATCAGTAGAGGTTTATTTAACTGACTATGTAATACTATAATGGATCCACCTGATGTAATACTATGATTGATCCATATGATGTAATACTGTACAAAAGAATGAGTGATTGTCATCCAGCATAGGTTGTTCTAAAAGGTATACACAGTTGTAAAAGATATTGCTCTGCAACTATAGAATAGTGTGCAAAGTATGCTGCGTGTAAAAAAGGAGGGAACCACTCTATAAGTAAAGTATTGCTGATATTAAAAAAAAAAACAATGAGGATAAACACCAAATTTATAAAATTGTTACCCTTGGTTCAGGTACCCATACATTTGTTTGTCTAGAATAGCCGTGGTTAATGCCTTTTGTATATCAGCAGAAGTGGAGGGGACTGCTTTTTGAAAAGACATCGTAATGGTCTATTTCTGATGTATAGGTAGAATCTGGGCAATTTAAAGGGAGGACAAGAAATAAGAAATGTTAACTCCTGCACATAAAAATATAAAATATTACTCTCTGTATTTTAGCCAAAGAAAAGTTTGAGTATTACGCTTATCTGTGAAGCTAGTTGTCTTCTTATTTATTACCTAATTTTTAAAAACCTTATTCTTTCTTGGTGCCTTTAATGATTTCCATCCAAAGGGGTCCAAGGTTGTAGGCATCTTTATAAAAAACTAGGCTCGGGAAACTCTTTTAGGGGTTCACTCCCACCCTGTGCTTTATATTTCTACTTTTCTGACCTCCAAAGTCTCCACCCTTTGGCCTTGCCACCTAAATTCTCCTCCTTGGCCTTAACCTTTCTCAGAGGTGCCACATTTGGATATTGTGAGAAGGCTTAAAAAGGAAGAAACACAAATGGATTTGGAGAGACCTGTACAAGGCACCTATCTTAAGAAGGACAAGTCTGCAGTCAGCGGATATTTCAGACAAAGCCTCTCCTTTTCCCTTTGTTCACCAGATGGCGGTTTTATCACTCCCTACCAGTTTGCATTCTCAGTGACCAACTCCATTTTCTTTTATCTCAGGCCCCCTTTTCAGTGATTGTGGTAAAATTAGATAGAGCTAGAATCCTTTTATTTTATCGCATTTGCAATGTAGGCCTTATCTATTGACACTGGGGAGGACACAATGGTCTGAACTGTGTTCCTGGTGCCAAAGAACTGGAAATCCTATTCCTCCCAGAGGGGTGCTTGCCAATACTTCCTGACTACCATGCATCCAAAATTCACACAATCAAGGACTGTCCTCCAAAGACAAATAACTTTTAAAAGAGGATGAAGTTCCCATGTTCACGCTCTGATACCTCCTCCTAAAAATGACCCCAGTACTAAGTATTAAAGAGGCCAGAGATGCTGTTAATTGTCCACAATGCACAGGAAAGCCCCCACAACAAAGAATTATTGGCCCCAGATGTTAATAGTGCCAAGGTTGTGAAACCTTGAATTAGAGTACAATTTAAATGTTGTAACAAAAACACCTAGAAATAGAGTGATTCAAACAAGATAGAACTGGATGTGTCTTTGTCTAGGATGGGAAAGGTGGACCTAAAACCACACCCAGGCTCCTTACCTATTGTTGCTCTGTATTACTCTACGCTGTCGACCTTGACAAATGGTTGAAGCTGGCTTTCCAGCCTTGCCTTAACATTCTGACTCGTATGTATGAGTTTACTAGGGTTGTCATAACAAAATACCACAGACTGGGTGGCTTAAACAACAGGAATTTATTTTCCCACAGTTCTAGAGGCTGGATGTCCAAGATCAAGGTGAGGCTTCTCTCCTTGGCTCATACACAGCTACCTTCTCGCTGTGTCTTCACACGACCTTTCCTCTATGTACACATATCCCTGGTGTCTCTTCCTCTTCATATAAGGACACCAGTCGTATTGGATTAAGGCTCCATCCTTATGACCTCATTTAACCTTAAAAGGCCCTATCCCTACACACAGTTACACTGGGGGTTAGGGCTTTGATATATGAAATTTGAAGGGATGTAATTCAGTCCACAACACCACGGGAAAGGAGAAGAAGAGAAATTAGACGTCAAACAATTTCGTTTTTTAGGGATTTCACCCAGAAGTTGCATAAATCATTCACTCTTATATATCATTGGCCAGAACTTAGACACATGCCCTAGCTAACTGCAAAGAAGGCTGGGGAATATATTCTTTAGCTAGGCGGCCATGTGCCCAGCTAATAAAACTCAGGGGGCTATGTTACTCAAAGGAAAAGTGTTAAAAAAAGAGACAGAATTCTAGAAACTGGAAAATGATGGTTTGTTCTCATTTTTGATCTAGCATTTCTCCAATATAATGCCTCTTGGATTCACCCCCTCTACCACGGCTTACAGGATAATGATATCTATTCCCATGTAGGATCCAAGCACTGTGGAAACTATACCCATCCCTAGATACTTTTTCATTTAGAAGAGAGTCAAAACCATAGCCACAAGAAAATAGTATTGCCCAGTGGCAGTGTTGAGTCCAGGAAAATGTACTCCCACCCTGAGACACTGTGTGTCTCTTATTTTGTCTCTAGAATTTAAGAATAGTGAGAAAGGCTCTGTGAACAGGAAACTGGAAGAGAAAATGCCTATGCTCATGTCCTTTAAATTATCTTCTTTTTCTGCTGTCAAACACTTGGATCTCTGTCCCTAATGACTGAGGCTGAGATGTGGTTCTTAAAGATGGAAAACTATCTCTGAAGAGTTAACTATCTCTGAATCTGTTAATATATTAACAACCATCATATCTGATATATATCTTAAGCATGACCACAACATAATACACTTTATTTTAACATATATTACCTCAGTTAATATATTGACATTGAATAATTGTAATTCTAATGCTAAATTTTCAGGTAGTTTATGCTGTTAATGGCTAAAACAAGGCCATCATCCAAGTTATTTGTGGAACTTCAATAACAGACTGTATTTATGTAAAATACCATTAAGCCTTAGTGGGAGTTATGGAGCAATTACGGCAATGGGAGTTAAAAGAAGGTGGTGACCTTTCACAACTGTCCAAGGAGCACCCATCAGAAAAAGCCAACTCACCGTTCTTCTTGTAGAACATAATTTCTCCTTTGAATTCTGCTTTTTCCTCCAAGGATTTTTCTATCTGAAGCATCAGTTGCTCGTTGGTCTCAACCCCGAATAAGAATTTGCAGCTACAACTCTTCTGCATGACTTCTGTTCGGGCAAATCCAGCAAGCTCACAGAAGCCATCCGAACAGTAGACTATGGGGAAACCCTTAGCCACCTGGGCGTTGGCGAGGATGAAGTTGCTATCTGCAGACCAACAAGGAGAAGACAGCAAGTAAACAAGCATGAGAAATTCTTTGTAAATCGCACTTTCAGTAACAAATCACAAGCACATATGTTTAGCCAACATTACCTAAAATGCAAGTCCTGATGGGCTGGGGTGGAAAAGAGACACCCCAAAACACAGAACGGCATTGCCCAGCAGAAGTATGTATTAAGCTCCGACATTGGTTTGCATTTTGAAACACACCATGGAGGGAAGAGAGTATTCCTTGGCCTGCTTTGAGGCACTTACCATCTACCTAACAGTAAGGGATGGTGCTTCTGAGTGTGGCTTCTGGTTCATAGCTTGAATCTGCCACTTGATGTACAGATGACCTTGAACAAATTACTCACATATTCTGAACCTCAGTTTCCCTAGGTTTGGTTTCCCTAAAAGCAGACCGTGAGGCAAGGATTTGACTGTAAGCAGTTTATTTGGCAGGTGGCTCTAGGAAGTAAGGAAGTGGGCAGGGAGGAAAGGTAATAAAGGGTGAGACAGAAAGGGGTTTACAGATATGAGCAACTCAGGCTCAATCACACAGGGACACACAGAAGAAATGACTGGGCAGAACACAGCTCAAACTTTTCCCAAAGAGGAGAGAAAGCCAGGGTATTTATCCACCTCCATGAGTGTCTATACCTCATTGGTCAGGACACTTGGGGGTTGTCAATATGTTAGCACTTTGGCCTGCCCACTTGGGCTAAACACATTCTCCGGAGGTCACTTGGGCAGCACGATGCTGGAAGCCACCGTATATAAGGAAATGGTCTGCACAGCAACTTAAGGTTGAGTCAAGGAGATCCTGGGAGGGCACTGACAGGTGTACAGAGAGGGTGATACTGTTCCTTACTTCATAGATGTAGAGATTCGTGAGAAATGCTTAGCACGATGTCTGGCACAAATAAGTACTCAATAAAAATTATTATTAAGAGTATTATTCACATCTTATGGCTACTATATTAACAAATAAGAATGTAGGGCAATAAAAAATAGGACACAGTTGTTAAGTGCTTAGAGATAACTTCTGGAGGAGAGCCTGAAAGACAACATTCAAGGGAGGTTCAAATTTTTTGAGATTAACTTAGAGGGTGTTTACAGGCAAACCATGCATATTAGAGATGGGGTGTAAGACAAGACATGTATAAAATGCATTGGTGGGTGACTTTCAGGTTCAGAATGAATCAGAGACTATTATGAAATCACTCATTCATTTGCTCACGAAACTAAAGTTGAACAGAGTCAGTGTATCAGACAGTATTAGAGGCTGGGATTTTAAAGATAATAAAAAGAAAACGAAAAATGGAAAGAACTGTGGCATAAATTGTTAAATGAAAAAAAATCATGATTCGGTGTAGTATGTTATTAGATGAACTATTTGTCAGAAAATATATAAACCCATATAGACATGTACGTGTATCCCCAAACAGGAAGTGTTTAGGTATACCTAAAACCAAGTGGGTTAACTGGTAACTGCAGATGTCTTCAGAGAGAGCAACTATGGGCAGAGGTGATAGGAATACTTATTTTTGCCATATTCTTACTATATCCTTTGAATTTTATATCATATGTTTTATGTATTACTTATTAAAAAACTAGGATTTTAGGGCTTCTCTGGTGGCGCAGTGGTTGAGGGTCCACCTGCCGATGCAGGGGACGCGGGTTCGTGCCCCGGTCCGGGAAGATCCCACATGCCGCGGAGCGGCTGGGCCCGTGAGCCATGGCCACTGAGCCTGCGCGTCCGGAGCCTGTGCTCCGCAACGGGAGAGGCCACAACGGTGAGAGGCCCACGTACCGCAAAAAAAAAAGAAACAAGCAAAAAACTAGGATTTTAAAAGAGGTTTGCAGCAGACATCATATCTTGTATGCCATGAGAAAAGAGGAATCCCCGCTACTTCTTGGTGGCCAGCAGGACAGGCACTGATGATCTGTTCCATGGGCTTTCCCATCTCTTTTTAAACATCTGTTGCATGTTTCCATAGACCCCCATCAGCTGGCAGAACCAAACCCACTCTACTCAGGTTTGCTCCAATCACGTCTTAAGCCCAGAGTAAAAATCCAAGTGCTAACATCTGCATCCTGCCTGGGCCGGGCTTACCCATCTCCTTGCCCAGTCACCCTCTCCCTCTGCAGAACAGTCAGAGCTTAAAATCCATACTGGGAAGCCTTCAGTGGCACATTGTTTTGAGGCCATGGGAGTGAATTAAATGATCCAAGACTAATGTTTAATTCTCTCACACTTTGAAGAAGCATCTATTGATGGTGTATGATGTGATGGACTTTGTTCCAGGTGCAGAGAGAGGCAGAAAAATGTATTAGATGCAGTCCCTGCCCTTAAAGATCAGCCTTGAACCTATGGGAGTTCCCAGCTAGGTCCAGAGCGGGGCACCCTCCTATTGGTCTTGGTCTCACCAACTCTGCACAGTTCTGGGTAACTCTCTTACCATTAGTTTCTCTTCCTCCTTCCATTCTAAAATTTAGGCTGAGAGCTAGCTTAGAAAATGCAAATGTAGAACATTGGCAAAGTACTCAAATGTCCTGAAAGAGCTTTTAATGTTTTTTCAGAAGCCATTTTTCAGTCGACTGCTGACATGTTTATTGACTCTACTATATGCCATGTGACATGGTTCTACCATATGGCAGTTCCTAGAGTGAGGTGACAGGGGGGTGTAAAAAGATGAATAAAGTATAATCTCTAGCTTTAGGATGTTACAACATAATTAAAGAAATGCATGAATATCTGTAACATTAAAATACAGCATATCGTAAGTACCAAATCAGTGGTACACAGATAACTACTCCCAGAGTTGAGAAACTGAAGATCCAGGGCTTTTAAAATGACTAGCTAGGAATAAGACAAAAATGGGTGGAGATAATTATCAAAAGACCTGGAGGGTTGGAGCAGATGCCTGGATGGCCCAGGCTCAGAGTATGAATGGAGAAATAGGAATTAGAGACAGAGAAAATACATAACATTACATTTTGTCCTAAAGTCCAGTTTCCCATCATTTAAACAGCCACAATAGTTTTCTTTTGTTAGTTTGTATCTGTCTTTCTACTTTTGACCCTTGCAGGGACTTGTATTTTATAGCTGTGTCTTGCACATAGCATGCATTTAATTTTTTTTAAAGTACGACATGAAGATACATCCACCAACCTGAGACTGATATATTTACTTTTATTATGATTACCATATTACATTGTCTTTTTCTTTTTTTTAACCAACTTAATTTGTGCTTTCTCTTCACTGTGTTTTGTTATTTTGCCTTTTCCATTTTCAAAAATTAGAAAATATAACACACCTGAAAAAAGGTTTAATAACAGTATTTAAAAACAACAGTAAACACCCGTGGATGGTGAAAACCCCTGTGAGCACCACACAAATTGTATTTCCCTCCTTCCCCAAAGAAGAAAACCAAAACTTGAATTTTTGTAATAATCATTCCCATTTACATAGTTTTTACCACTTACATATGTATCCTCATGTTGCCTATTTTTTCTGATTCTTATGGCATATATTATGGTATTTCATTCTACATACTTTTTAGTGACTTGCTTCTTATATTAATTTCCTTAGCATCTTTATAATTGTTTATGGACATAAGAAAAGACCAGTCCTTCAGAGCTACAATAAGCTTCTGAAAAAAGCCGCTAAAGGATTCACCAAATTGCCTGATATGTGCATTTCAATTAAGGATTATAGTGTGTTTGGGGTACTGAATTCTTCCTGCAAATACCCTGCAAAAACAAAGCAAAACAGAAAAAAAAAAAGTCATGTATTTGAGCTTTTCTGTTTATAGGTAGCACTTGTCCTGCCCTTGATATGTAATTGCATTTCAATTCGAGAGAATTTAGTGGCAGTCGGCTTCTCATAAAGCTTAGTGTACTAGCTACGTGAATAGTCCTTCTGTTTGGAAAAGAGTAGCTCCTCTTCCCAGCTATCTACTTAGAAACATATGCTTTTCTGAATACCAGTCCTGGAATCTCCAAAGAAGAAATGTGACATTTACTTTAGAATTATGCAAAACAAAGCCACTGTCGTAATGATTATGAACCCATCAGGGGTATATCACCAACCATACATATGTCAAGGGTATTTAACCTTTTAAATTTTTTTTTTTTTTTTGCGGTACGCGGGCCTCTCACCGTTGTGGCCTCTCCCGTTGCGGAGCACAGGCTCCGGACGTGCAGGCTCAGCGGCCATGGCCCACGGGCCCAATCGCCCAGCGGCATGCGGGATCCTCCCAGACCGGGGCACGAACCCGTGTCCCCTGCGTCAGCAGGCGGACTCTCAACCACTGTGCCACCAGGGAAGCCCTAACCTTTTAAAGAATCAATTATGCATATGTGATATGCATCTAAATGCCACACAGCTTTTTCCTCCTTGTTTCTAGGTCATCCTTTTGTGTAAATTTAGTTTCGAAGTGCCGGTAAACAGTAAGATTTAAATGTGTTTACATTCTGAGTAGTTGATTATTTATCTAAATGGCTCCTTAGCCAAAAGCTTTCATGGATCATCAGAGGGAATCTCAGGGTTGGTGGAGACCCAGGTCATTTGCTCTGAGTCCTTACTGTAGGGTACCACTTTCCCATTCAAATGGAGATGTACTATTCATTGGCGACTGCCAGGTACAAAGGGAATGGGAGTTGGAAAGGAAAAATATAGAAGGAAAAAAAAGAGGAGAACGCAAACACTGATCCACTACTAGCTCCTTTCATCCTCAGCCCATTTTTCAGATGAGAAAACTAAGACCTGGAGAACTTTAGTGTCCAGTCCAAGGTTTGAAGGGAGGGATTAAAATCCAGTCTATGTGACAAACAATGTTTACTATGTCATGCATCCTTTCTGTAAAGAAGTGACTTGTTCTCTACTTCCAGCAGAAATGGGTTAATTGTAGAAAAATATTTTTACCCCTTCAGTCTACAAAGACCTCAAAGGCACAGATTTTTCTCTATAGAGATCATTCATTAGAAGTTCATTGATGACATCTCCTAAACCGGTCTGGATCTCTCAACAACCTCTAGGACACTTCCTCATTTCCTCCAGAAAGTCAATATTTCAAAAACATGACAACAACTTTCTTGGCTCCAAAATATTTTGCATAGGCCCACTCCAGAGTCCCTCAGGAGACAAAGAAATGTAGTTGCAATACAAACGATCTGGATTCTGACCTCTTCAGTATTCCTAAAATTTCCCCATTGAAATGCCCTCCTACTAGGTAGAAGTGAATTTAGTGGCCGAAGCCACTAAATGTGCTTTCCAAGGAGCCTGGAGGCCCTGATCTAAGCTCGATAGATATTGGTTTGAAACCTCAGGTTAACTTAAAAATCCAACAGAATTTTCCATTTATGCTTGTTTGAGTGTTTTATTATGTTTTAATATGGACCTGCCATATTTTTAATTCAATTGAAAATTCAGGAGGATATGCTGTTTGTTTTCTATGACTCTGCATACTGTTCAGTACACACCTACATCACCTAAGTTTGAGATTCACGACTGGTGGTAGAATGGTGTATGCTTAAGAGATTGGACAGATCCAGATCACTCTCCCCCTCAACCTCGGTCCTTTAAGACAACCAGCTCAGCACCCAGTCTAAAAATCCTCCACATGGAGACCCCGAGCCAGTGACACCAAAAGGCACACGGAGAGATACTAAGAGATACTAACTAAGCATCACTGAGAGATAGTAACTGGGCATCAAAGAGAAACCTGTACCCCTGGCTCTTTCTGCCGAAGACACAGAAACTGAGACTTTGATGGTCCAAATCTTTATTTCTGAAAAGTGCCCCTGATACAGGTTCTCTTTTAAAACCAAATCTTGTGTTGCGTTAGCGAGTACTCATATGCACAGACTCGCACACCACACAGATGGGCAAACTTGAATCTTATAGGCCTCCATTTTCTTGTAGAGGGGAAGAAACAAGCATGAAATTTTAATTTTCTTTTATGGGTTGCTCCCAAGCTGTCTGAATTACGCTTACATACAGGTCCAACAAAGACAACATCTGTACCTCTTGTGATATCGATCACCGCCATCTCTCGAGACTACTTTATCCAGGTACAGAGAATACGAATGCTTATGACTTTAAAATACTTAAACGATCTTTGCACTTTATATTAATTTTGGGGAGCTTAATTGTATCATTTCCAAGTATGATGGCATCTGTATTAGATTAATGGTACTGGCTGCAAGCTAAAGTCCTCAGTATGCTCGCTGCTAAAATTTAGAGGCTGCTTGGAACTGAGGACTTTTCTAACCTTACTTTAAAAAGCAGATGGCAAATTTGCAGAGGGATTCTCCTAGTCATTACAATGTACACATCACCTAGTAGCATGCTTCAAATGGTTATATTGCTAACGTTCATCATTTATGGTTTGATTTCTAACATACTGCATAAATGATCACTTCAGGCAAAGATTAGAAGAAAACTTTGTAACAAAGCAAAGCTCAAAGCCGGAACCCTAGGGCTGAAGTCATAGTAGAAAGCAGAAAGTTGTGTATATGTATGAGTACATCTTGCTCTCTTAAGGCCAATAAACAAGTAAACACGGAGACAAATATAAACTAATGTGCTTCACCACCTCGCCAGTGAAGCTAGCAGCCTCACTGGGAACTTCTTAGAAATGGAGAATCTCAAGCCTCAGCACACACCCCCTAAATAAGGATCTGTATTTTAACAAGATTCATATGCACATTGTAAAGTCTGAGAAGCTCCTTTAGAATATCACTGGAAAGATCTAGAAGAACCTAGTCACAGTAAACGAATGAGGGAGGGCACCTGCGTGGCTGAGAACAAAAAAGGAGAGGAGACTGATTTTCATCATATTCTCATTTTAGTGTTTGAATTTTGTAGCATATGCATGAATACCTATTCGGAAACATCTTAAAATGTATTTAACCATGCATTTGAATGGCTTAATAAAAATAACTTGATTAAAGACAAATAGTAATTTTGATGAAGTAGAAAGAATCTAGATCAACAAATTTTAAAATTTCCAATAAACAAAGATAAAAGCTCATTAAGACGAATAAATTCAAAGCAAGTTTAGTATACTCTTTATCATAATTTGGTATTAGCAAAATCACCAGTAAGTTTTGCAAATTCCATTTTTCAGCTGTGTGAACTTCAGTGGTGAGTGGTGCTATTTCTTTTCAGGTGCACTGTCTCTTAGAATTCAGTAAATGAGTTTCATTTAGAAAAAGAATGATTTTTAATTAAGACAGGAGGGCAGGATTCATCAAAAGTAAAATGAACGAGGGAGAAACCAGAAAATCTCAAAGGCAATAATAACAAAACATGTTTGGTATTTTATCCACAATTGATTCTCTACGAATACATTTGAAATAATACTAAAATATGCCCCAGTTCTCTGGGGTTCTTGTCTAATAGAATTAGTCGTTTAGACAAATGGTCTTTCACATAATCTGTTTACTTTCTTAAAAATTAGATTATCTATACTCTGTCACTGGAATGAACACTCTAAGGGACAGTGGTTTGTTTTGTTCATTAATTTAGTCACAACCTCTGGAATGGTGCCTGGTACCTAGTAGGTGCTCAATAAGTATTTGTTAAGCAAATGAGTGAAATAAACTTGGAACCTATTAGTTTTTATTAAAGCACATCAAATGAGGGCAATTGTTTGTAGCCAAATCTATTGTTTTATTATTTAGCAGGAATCATTTATAACCAGCAACTTTAAAAATAAAGTCTGAACTGCCCTGAACAGTCCATCTCATGCCCATAGTTTTCATCCTGACCTGCTACTTTTAGTAAAGTCTTCAGTAAGCATAAATAGAAAATTTTATTTTCTATTAGGAAACCACTTAAGAAAAAAAAAAAGAAACGAACAAATGAAGTTAAATAATGCCAAACAAAGCCCTTTCTCCAAAATATAAAATGAAATTATGAGGCACTTTCACTCAGTAAAGAAAACTACTATGTGTACATGAATTCAGCATTTGGGAATCCTTAGGGACTCTTCAGGGCTACTTCGTAGTTTTCTAATCCAGGATACTGTCTTTTAGCCACTACCCTAGTGAAGGTAGGCTAACCTGTTTCCAACAGTGCCTAGAGAAAAGAAATAGGCATGATGTAAATATCCCTGCCTCATAATGTCTATTAAATAATAATGGCTATTATTCCTACATTTTCATATTCATGATTCCTGTCCCTCCCTACCTCTCCTCCCTCAAATCAAATATGAACCATAAGTGAGCTGCCTGGGAAGGTCAAGCTTTTTTCCAGCTTTTGCAAACAGAGGAGGAGAAAGCGCAGTGTTCACTATACTTTCTCCCTTTTCAAATATATAAGACTGGATGATACAAAAATCCCAGCTCTCCCAGTCCAGAGGAGGGGTTAGGGAAAGAGGAAGTTAGGCAGAAACTGACAGGGAGGGCTTAACAAGCCTTGGCAATCAGGGAACCTGGATTTTCTGGCACAAGTCTCATTTTATTCTCTTAAATAAACAAATTACCAAATAGGTAGCTAATTTTGGTTTCAATTTTACACCCTTGTAAAACTTTTCTTAGGAGTTTATTTAAAGACAAAATAAGACCACGTGACAATATTTTTGTTCAGAAAGACATAGCTATTTCTTTGGGCATCTTACTGGACCTATTGAAAGACAGATTAAATGGAACGCAGCAAATGAAACCAGCCACATTCTGTGTCTATTCAGATTCCCCAAATATTTCATTTAACTTGTCCCTTGATCATCCTCCAGCACAACCTAGAGTTTGCTTGCAATGACATTTAATTCGAAGAATATTTCCTTTTAATTTCAAACAAACTAGAACAGGCTCTTTACTGCACATACGTGAAGATTTGAAAAAAGGGGATTCATTCAGCCATATTTTAGTCATTTTATTATTTTTCTTTTACACTTCAAGGGCTTTCCAATTTATTTATTTATTTTTTTTTGTGGTACACGGGCCTCTCACTGCTGTGGCCTCTCCTGTCACGGAGCACAGGCTCCGGACGCGCAGGCTCAGCAGCCATGGCTCACGGGACCAGCCGCTCCGCGGCATGTGGGATCTTCCCGGACCGGGGCACGAACCCGTGTCCCCTGCATCGGCAGGCGGACTCTCAACCACTGCGCCACCAGGGAAGCCCCACCAATTTGCATTTTTGAAGACAACAGATACAAATTAGTGTGCCCAGTGCTCCAGAGTGGACTGACTTTCCTCTCTCCCTTCAAACTTTGTTTATATTCTATGGAAGCTAATGCAATGCAAATGTTTCTCATCATTTGGTAGCTTTTTCCAGAACCTCATCTAGCCACTGCATAGTCTTCTCTGCTTCCCAGTACTCACGTTAAACAAGAAAGATGAGGGGTTCTACAAGAGAGAATTAATTTAGGTAGCAGGAAACACAAGAGTAAAAGAATTTGATAGTTACAGTTATTCCACAGCTGTAATATTAGCATTTTTATTCTAGTGTCTTTATAATGATGCAGAGAGAGTGCAAAACTTGAATTAAGCTGCAGGTCTCTGGGAATTTGTGGGCGAGGTGGAGGCAAGAGGAAGATGACAATAATGTAGAAGCAAACCAACACAGGTCAATGCTGACTCGGCGTCAGTAAACCAAGGTAACTAGGAAAGAGGCGGCTAAATAAATTAGACAGAAATAAGGCAGACAGTAGGTGCTGTTTATTAAACAGGTATGATATGCCAGGCTCTCAGGTCCGCATTTTGCATTTCTGGTCCTCACAAAAGCATCTTATGCTTTTATTACAGATGAAGGGGGTTTGGCTCATAAAGGTTGAGTAATGTGACAATGCAAGTTAAAATATCCTCAGAGCTACAATACTCCTGATCTCGGTGGATGACAACAAGAGGTGAAGGAGAGCTAGAATCTGCATAGGGACATCACCAAGTCCACTGTTTCCTAAAGTGCAGCCCTGGTCCACCTCGCCTTTTGGGATCTCCTAGGATGCTTATTAAGGTTGCAATTTCTCAGGCCTCACTTCAGATCTATTAAATTAGAATCTCCAAGGGATGGGAGCCCTGGATCTTCATTTTAAACAACACCACTAGATGATATATATTTCCAAAACGATTGAGACCATCTGCCCTAACGGAAGGTTCACATCATATACGTCAGCCTCATCTTGGGAAGGGGATATCCACTTTGTAGGTGAGTATATATTTAATATATAAGGTTTTGGAGAATTCTGTTCTAAATAATAACCCCTTTGATTTTATGATTTTTCTATCATTCCTAAAGAGACTTTAATAATTAGCTCAGTTAATAGTACTACAGGAGCTCAAAGTTTGGGGATGATTAGAAAGGTCCATATATAACCTAATGCCCAATCTATAATCCCATAGGCCCTCTCTGCAATATTCTGTATTGTGGTGGCACAAGTACCTACTGATGGGGACCTCACTCTTTCACAAACCAGTGACACCAATGCTGTGACGGTGAAGGGTGCTAACCTTCTCCACATATGGATTTAACCCCTGCTTTGGTCTTATTACCTAGAATAATTTTTGCAAAGAAAAACATCATTCTCCTGTTTTAAATTTTTTAAAGGCTTTCCATGGCAATTGGAATGAACCTCAAACATCTCTATTATGGTCCATAATACCTTATCTAGGATTTCACTTACTCCTTACCTGCTATCTAACATTTGAGAATGTCCTTCCCAGCTCTCTCCCAAGGCCTGTGCCCATGCAGTTTCTTCCCGCTGTGTTTCATCCTTCAGGTCTCAGACCAAATGTCCACTTTTCAGAGTGTCATTCCCTGACTATGTCATCTAAATAAGTCACCCCACATTATTTTCTATCATTATAGTCTGCTTTTTCTCTTAAGACTATTACAATTTTTAATGATGTTTTAACATGTTTATTTATTTATGATTTTTTAGTCATTCAAACCCAAGCCCACTATATACAAAACTACAAATAGATGCTAAACTCTATAAGGAAATGGTCTATCCTTGGATATTCCATCATCAAGCACTTACGTGGGTGTGTATTTTTTTTTAATTAAATCTTGTCTCTATCAAACACACACACACACACACACACACACACACACACACACACATTTTCCTGAGTGAATGCTATGGGTACATCTGAGTTATGTTGACCAGACACCATGGCAGCCACCTAACCTGCAACAAGAAAACTGCCTTTACATGAAAAAACTCATCTCTGTTGATGATTAGATTTTAGGTTGAACACCTTTCAGACCTAAGTCATGAGGAGGTATAAATATGAAATAAAACATATCTGTGGGGCTTCCCTGGTGGTGCAGTAGTTGAGAGTCCGCCTGCCGATGCAGGGGACAGGGGTTCGTGCCCCGGTCCGGGAAGATCCCACATGCTGCAGAGCGGCGGGGCCCGTGAGCCATGGCCGCTGAGCCTGCGCGTCTGGAGCCTATGCTCCGCAACGGGAGAGGCCACAACAGTGAGAGGCCCACGTACCGCAAAAAAAAACAATAAAAGAACAACAAAAAACATATCTGCGGACATTTTATACTTTGGATGAACACTGGTCTATATACGAGATATCTTAGAATTGGGTTCTGGCTCTCTCAATAAGCTGTGTGACTGTGTCCCAGTCACCTGCCTTCTCTGGGTGGGAGCAATGGAGGTTATGAGAAACGGTCAGATCGGAGGCATCTTTAGAAGGAGAGCTGAACGAGTTTGCCAATGAATTCAACTGCAGCAGGAGACCTAGAGTCTGTCATACGGAGTGAAGTAAGTCAGAAAGAAAAAGACAAATACCGTATGCTAACACATATATATGGAATTTAAGAAAAAAAAATGTCATGAAGAACCTAGGGGTAAGGCAGGAATAAAGACGCAGACCTCCTAGAGAACGGACTTGAGGTTATGGGGAGGGGGAAGGGTGAGCTGTGACAGGTCGAGAGAGAGTCATGGGCATATACACACTAACAAACGTAGTAAGGTAGATAGCTAGTGGGAAGTAGCCGCATGGCACAGGGATATTGGCTTGGTGCTTTGTGACAGCCTGGAGGGGTGGGATAGGGAGGGTGGGAGGGAGGGAGACGCAAGAGGCAAGACATATGGGAACATATGTTTATGTATGACTGATTCACTTCGTTATAAAGCAGAAACTAACACACCATTGTAAAGCAATTATACGCCAATAAAGATGTTAAAAAAAAAAAAAAGAATGATGCCAATCCTTTTGTGTTAGAAACTAGACAGGTAGAGGTGCATTTTATGAGATGAAAAAACAAATAACCCTGCAGATTTGAGGGATTTCAAGAGTTTGGTACTTGTACAATGTTTAAGAAGCATAAATAGCATCCAAGAAGACATGTCAAGTAGGTAGTTGAATAAATGAGTCTGAAGTTTGAATAAAATATCTGTGCTGAAGGTATAAATGTGGACTTAACGAGAATTAGATAATTTAGAGAGTATAACTAGAGCAAAGATGAGGTCTGAGTACTGAGTCAGGAGACTTTCACATTTAGAGGTTGGAAAATCAGTAGAAGCCATCAAATGAGACTAGGAGGGGCCAGTAAGGTAGAAGCAACAAGAAGGAGGTCACAAAACGAATCACATTTCCAGCTCACTACTAAGTATATTCTATGTTTTAAAGATGATTTGCAGGGCTTACCTGGTGGCACAGTGGTTAAGAATTCACCTGCCAATGCAGGGGACATGGGTTCAAGCCCTGGTCCGGGAAGATCCCACATGCCGTGGAGCAGCTAAGCCCATGTGCCACAACTACTGAGCCCGAGTGCCACAACTACTGAAGCCTGCACGCCTAGAGCCCGTGCTCCACAACAAGAGAAGCCACTGCAATGAGAAGCCCCTGCACCGCAACGAAGAGTAACCCCCGCTCGCCGCAACTAGAGAGAAGCTCGTGTGCAGCAATGAAGACCCAACACAGCCAAAAATAAAAATAAATAAAACAAATAAATTTATTTAAAAAATAAATATGATTTGCAGGATGGATTTTTAAGTAAATCAACATAATCATGTTCTGAGTCAGAAGACACTGGACAAGATGTGGGCTGTGACATTGCACGCTCTGTAGTTAAAAGAATGACCATAAAGTTCTTAGCAGGGCTTCCCCACCCTTTTCCCTGCTTTGCGAAAGTACAGATATGTGGAGTGGGAAGTAAGAGAAGGTTTTAGATAAATCAATGAGTCTTTCAGGCAAGTCTAATTACTTTGCGTTCAAATGAACTTATTTTCACTAGAAGTGCATGCTTTCATTATCAAACTAATGTAGCCATATTACAAAGCCTTAGGAAACCAGAGAAAAAATAAACATGTTCCCCATGATTCTACCTTTCTCAGCTACTGGTCATAATTTTAAACTAGTTTCTTAAACTTTTTAACTAGTCATAAGTAATCATATAATTGTGAAACTGATTTTTTTTTTCACTTGTTATTACCTGGCCAGGTTAATAAGATCTGTTCAGTTAGATATTTGGATAAGTCAGCTTGCAGGTTTTCAGGAAGATACTTTAATTTTCATTAAAAGAGAGGTATGAGAAAAGAAATGCTCTCATCATCCGAGCCATTGTGCCCTTTTACCTTCTCTTCCCACTCATTCCTGTCTTGGAATTTAATTGTGGTGTCTAGAGCTGTGGCAGTCATTCTGTGACCTTGAGGTGGCATGCCTGAGTGTGGCAGAACTAAAGGGTGGAAAAAGCTTAAAATTTTTATGACATCTTTAAATAACAGAATTAATGCCAGTATTTACCTCTATATTCCCTTCTCCCTTTCCTTCTCCCCACAGGTAACCACTAGTTTATTCTTTACATCTGTGAGTCTACTTCTTTTTTCTTATATTCACTAGTTTGTTGTATTTTTCAGATTCCATACACAGGTGATGTTATACTTTCTCTGACTTATTTCACTTAGCGTAATACCCTCCAAGTACATCCATGTTGCTGCAAATGGCAAAATTTCATTTTTTTTATGGCTGAGTAGTATTGCATTGTATAAAGTGACCACACCTTCTTTATACGTTCATCTGTTGATGGACACTTAGGTTACTTCCATATGTTTGCAATTGTAAATAATGCTGTGAATATTGGGGTGCATGTATCTATTCAAATTAATGTTTTTGTTTTTTGGGGGGTGTACACCTATGAGTGGAATTGCTGGGTCGAATGGTATCTCATTGTGGTTTTGATTTGCATTTCCCTAATGATTAGTGATATTGAGCATCTTTTCATGTGCCTGTTGGTCATCTGCTTTTCTTCTTTTGAAAAACGTCTATTCAGTACTGATGCCCATTTTTAAATCAGGTTATTTGTTTTTTGAAGTTGAGTTGTTTGAACTGTTTCTATATTTTGGATATTAATTCCTTATCGGTCATATCATCTGCAAATATTTTCTCCCATTCAATATGCTGCCCTTTTGTTTTCTTGATGGTTTCCTTTGATGTGCAAAATGCTTTTGAGTTTAATTAGGTCCCTTTTGTTTATTTTTGCTTTTGGAGACAGATCCAAAAAAACATTGCTGCGATTTATGTCAGAGTGTTCTGCCTATGTTTTCCTCTAGGAGTTTTATAGTTTCTGGTCTTACATTTAGGCCTTTAATCTATTTTGAGTTTATTTTTGTGTACAGTGTTAGAGAATGTTCTAATTTCATTCTTTTACACATGGCTGTCTAGTTTTCCCAGCACCACTTATTGAAGAGACTGTCTTTTCTCCATTGTGTATTCTTGCCTCCTTTGTTGTGGGTGGATTAACTGACCATAAGTGCATGGGATTATTTCTGGGCTCTCTATTCTGTTCCACTGATCCATGCATCTGCTTTTGTGCAAGTATCATACTGTTTTGATTACTGTGGCTTTGTAGTATAGTCTGGAGTCAGGGAGTGTGATTACTCCAGCTCTGTTCTTCTTTCTAAATTTTGTTTTGTCTATTCAGGGTCTTTTGTGTTTCCATACAAATTTTAATATTATTTGTTCTAGTTCTGTGAAAAATGCCCTTGGTATTTTGGTAGTTTGCTTTGGCTATTTGGGGTCTTATGTGGTTCCATATAAATTTTAAGATTAATTTTCTTATTTCTGTAAAAAATACTATTGGAATTTTTATATGGATGGCATTAAATTTGTCTTTCACCTCCAGGTTAAATTTATACATAGGTATTTTATTCTTTTTGATGCAACTGAAAATGGGATTGTTTTCTTAACTTCTCTTTCTGATAGTTTGTTATTAGTGTATAGAAAGTCAAAATATTTGTGAATTAAATTTGTATCCTGCAACTTTACTGAATTCATTTATTCTAACAGTTTTTTTGATGGAGTGTTTAGGGCTTTCTATATATAATATCATGTCATCCACAAATAGTGACACTTTCACTTCTTCTTTTCCAATTTGGATGTCTTTTATTTCTTTTTCTTGTCTAATTGCCCTGATGAGGACTTCCAATATTATGTTGAGTAAAAGTGGCCAGAGTGGGCATCCTTGTCTTGTTCTTGATCTTAGAGGAAAAGCTTTTAGCCATTCACTATTGAGCGTAATGTTAGCTGAGGGTTTGTCATATACGGCCTTTATTATGTTGAGGTATGTTCCCTCTATACCCACTTTGTTGAGAGTTTTTATCATAAATTGTTGTTGGATTTTGCCAAATGCGTTTTCTGCATTTATTGAGATATCACGATTTTTATTCTTCATTTTGTTAATGTAGTGTACCACATTGACTGATTTGAGGATGTTGAGCCATCCTTGCATCCCTGAAATAATACCCACTTGATGATGGTGTATGATAATTTTAATGTATTGTTGAATTTGGTTTGCTAATATTTTGTCGAGGACTTCTATATGTAAATTCATCAAGAATATTGGCCTGTAATTTCCTCTGCTTGTGGCATCCTTCTCTGGTTTTGGTATCATGGTGATGATGGCCTTATAAAATAAGTTTGGAGGAGTTCCCTCCTCTTCTGTTTTTTGAAAGACTTTGAGAAGGACTGGTATTATTCTTCTTTGAATGTTTGGTAGAATTCATCAGTGAAGGCTTCTCATCCTTGATTTTGTTTTTTTGAGAGGTTTTTGATTACTGATTAAATCTGCTTACTAATCATTCTGTTGAGACCTTCTATTTCATAATGATTCAGTCTTGGTAGACTGTATGTTTCTAGGAATTTATCAGTTTCTTCTAGGTTGTCCAATTTGTTGGCATATAATTGTTTATAGCAGTCTCTTACGCGTCTTTGTACTTCTGTGGTATCAGATGTAACATCTCCTCTTTCATTTCTGATGTTGTTTATTTAAGTCCTCTCTCTCTCTCTCTCTCTTTTTTTTTTTTTTTTGGTAAGTCTAGCTGAAGACACCAATTTAGTTTGCCTTTTCAAATATGCAGCTCTTAGTTTTAATAATCTTCTCTATTATCTTTTTAGTTTCTATTTCTTTTACTTGTGCTCTGATATTTATTATTTCCTTTGTTTTTAAGTCTATTTTGTCTAAGTATAGTTACTCCAGCTTTCTTTTGACTTCCATTTGTGTGAAACATCTTTTTCATCCCTTCACTTTCAGTCTGTGTGTGTCCTTATATCTAAAGTGAGTCTCTTGTAGACAACATGTAGATTTTTTTTTTTAATTCATTCAGGCACTCTATGTCTTTTGATTGGAGAATTTAGTCCAGCAAAAGCCTATATGAAGACCTTTTATCAGGTAAGAAAAAGTCCAATTTTTTCAAACCACTGATATTTGCATTTTCTGGTATTTGAAGCTAAAAGTATTCCTAACTGAAACATACATTATCATGAATATTTCCTCATTTATTCCTGTTTTTATAACCATAATTTGAATGGAGATATAATAATCATTGTATCAAAAGTAACTTATCTAACCCTCCATTCTGAGAGTTATATGTGTTTGGGGGGGGGAACTTTCTAGGTCTGCTTCTTAAAAAAGTTTTTGCTGTTAGTAAAAATTAAAGTTAGTATTTTGGAATACATCTTCTGGAATGAAAAAAAGACTATGATACCCTCTTCTCATCTACTGCTTAGACACTTATTGATACCAAATGACCTTAAATACTTGTACCAAATTCTATAATTTCCAACAAAAGTCCATTGAGGGAAAACCTAAGATGTTTATCTCATGATATAAATGTATGCTATGAACTAGCATCATCCTAAACACTATTTTTTCCTCTGTTTTTATATTAACTACAATTTTAGAGAGAGGGAGGTTAGGTAATTGGTTCCTCTGCCCTTATAAAGGCTCTTCTTCCTCTGTGTTATTCATCAACGGTGGGAAAGCAAGACACATTTGCTCAGCATGTGGTTATATAATCACAAAAAGAGAGTTTTTATTCTATACAAATAAGAAATTCTCCGAAAGGGGTGCAAGTGTCTGCAAAAACAAAGACTTGGATAATCTCTACTTCCTGTTTTTTCCTTCCTTTTTCAGTTTGTTTTATGATTTTCCAGTCTAGAGATGAGAAAATTATACCATTTCATACATTCGCAGCATTACCACAGAGATGAGAGACCAATCTTGTTCTAGGTTTGTCCAGGAAGCAGAAGCAAGGTCCATGGACAGACATTATAAGAAAAAAGATTTCATCTCTGCATGAATATGATTGTATCTAATAGCTAAGGCGGCCCAAAAGATCACAGGCTACCTCAAATACAGTGAGTTTCCTATTACCAAGACTACTCATACTGAGATGATTGACTGACACAAATACTATAGAAAGGGGACCACAGTGAGCAGCAAAAGCTTGGCCTAGACGACTTCTAAGACCAATAACAAAAATCTAAGAAATAATCTTGCCATGCTTTGTTGAAGGGTTTCCTCCAACCAAGCCCTGAATTCTGGAGATCTTAACTTTTAAATATAGAAATAAAGTATTCAAACACAAGTGCTAAATTTCTCATAAAATTTTATAATATATATGTATATATAAATTATTATAAATACATGTATGTACTTATCGCTTAACCAACGGTCTCAAAATGGACTCTTTAATCACATGTTTCCTAAGCAAAAGAGATATTATTTGGATTTAAATAGTTTTGAAACAAAAGATACACACACACACACACACACACACACAGGCCCTGGATGTACATTACATCTTGATCCTGTTCTGGGTTCCACACTGGCCCATGAACTTTGATCTATCAGAGCTGATGTACTCATTGCACAGATTTCTCAGTGTTACTGTTTGCATTTCCACTCAGCTCAGTCTGTAAAGGATCAGTCTGTACAGGATCTTCGTTGCCTGCATTTATATGACCCTAATTATTTACTGATATCTGCTTCTGCATAAATTCATGTAAATCATTGAAATCAAGAAATGCACTGCTATATAATAAATGTGTCTGCTATGGCTGCCCTCTAATATTTGAGTGTGGGTTCTTGTGCTGATGTAAAGGGCAGGGTTTTATAGCCCATCATGACTTTCGGAGAGAAGAATCAGGGTTGCCACATGCAATTCAAACTTGTCCTGAACAAGTTTGTCTGACTGAGGGCTGTGTGGGGACTTAAATCCTGCTTGCCCTCAGCTCACCAAGCCATGAGCCCTGATATTGGGTCATGTCCACTGGACTTATGACCTCCCATCAAATGGGATTTCCAGAAGATTTACAAATAATAATTATAGACACAAATGAAAAAAGCCTATACAGCTCTTTGTTTCATTAACATGCATTATTCAACTTGACCATGAAAGATGAATCTATAGCCTATAATCTCATACCATTCTATAGTACAGATAAAAATAATGAAATATAAATAAGTGACTTCCAAACGAATTAGTCAAAGGAGAATAATAAAGTCAAGTTCAACTGGCTTTTAATCCAACTGATTTTTTAATCAATTGTAATAAAATATTGTTAGCATGATATATGTATAGCATAAAGGATATTGAGGTTTATTATATTACAAAAAAGTATGAATAATTTCTATACTTCAAACTTACTCCTTTATATTTTTTTTCTTGTCTTGTCTTAGATATCTCTGTTTAGTCATGTTCTATGTGAACACCTATTAATAGAGACCATGCCATTATAAGTCTACAGTTTGGGTGAATAATTTTATGAATTGCCTCATCTCAACGTTATACCATATCTTCGTTTGTTGGATTCTGAGAAATGGGCCTATACAATGGTTAGAGTGTTAACAGTTTTACCTAATTCTGTATGTGATATTGCGATTTACAATAACAAATATATATTTGGTCTTCCTGGAACAGAGCTCCTAAAACTCTTGTAATTTCCGAATCAATAAGAGCAATGGGGTAATCTTTTGCTAAAATATTTGTTCTCAAATAGCTCCAAAGTGAAAGTGATAAAGGTGAGAGGAGTGCCTTGTTATTCATAACAAGCCCCTTTCAACCTCACCTGAGTTTGTTAATGAGGTGACTTTCAGAAAGCCCCTAAGGATGGGAGCTGGTTGCTGGTGAAGCCAACCATGTGATTAGAAGGTTGGGACTTTCAGCCCCTACCCCACCTCCAGGGAGGGGAAAGGAGCTGGAGGTTGAACCAATCCCCCATTGCGAATGATTTAATCAGTCGTGCCTACATTACGATGCCTCCATAAAAACCTAAAAGGACTGGATTGGAAGTGATTTGGGGTTGGTGACCTGTAGAGGTGCTGGGAGAGTGGCACACCAGGCGGGCATGGAGGCTCTGTGCCCCCTGCGTCTCTTTCATAAGGCTGTTCCTGAGTTATATCTTTTACACTAAATGGATAATCTAGGATGTCAAATATTTTCCTGAGCTATATGACCTGCTCTAGCAAATTAATTGAGCCCAGGGAGGAAGTTGTTAAGAATCTCTGATTTATGGCAAGTGAGTCAGAAGAGGAGGTGACAACCAGGACTTGGGATTGACATCTGAAGCAGGGAAGCAGGGGCAGTCTTGTGGCCTGAGTCCCCAACCTCTGGGATCTGATGTTAAATCATAGGACACCCAGCTGGTGTGGCTGATTTGCTTGATGTATAGAAAAACCCACACATTTGGTATCACAGTGAAGTGTAGTAGGAAAGTAAAGGAGAAATCTCAGGAGTGTTCTTTCCAAATCACTAGAAGAATTACAGATTAGTTTTCTCCAGTCTTAGCTTTTCTGTCTCTCTTACGTACCAGATTTTTAACCAGCTCGCTCTTACCCCACCTTCAACAGATGCAAACATGCACCACACATAACAGTGTTTTCCTGTTCTCCTGCCTCCCCAGCAAAAGGCTTTAGAAATGCACCATAAAAATATTAACAGGATGGAGAGGGAGTGAGTAAAAGGGTGACAGAAGAAAAGAGTAGATAGTATGTGATTTAACAAGTATGTCTATCCACACCTTTCTTGCTGTTGTTAGCCAAAGAGTTGCACAGACCTAACCTCACCCAAAGGAAAACTTCTCGAATGATTCAGAGAGAGAGACCAGCTATTTCTATGAAGCCCCTACAGCCTCAGTATTCCACATAGGAGAGCTATGGAAATACCTCTGGAGAATCTATGGAGCCATTATTTTACTATTAACAGATTCTCATGTTTTTATACTGGGAAGTGTGGGACTGTGTTACAACAGACTTACATAGATGATTGTGGTTATATGGTTTTTATTATTAAATATTCAAATGTAAAAATTAAAGAGAGTAATGTGAACAACACCTAGGTACATATCCTCCAGAATTAATGAATATTTAAATCTTTCCAGATTCATTTTTCATTTTACAATGTTAGAGATGCAGTTGACTTGCCTTCCTCAATGTTAGTCCCTCTCATCTTTCCCCAGAAACACACATAATTCTGGAGTGGACATGTATCCAACTCATCTTTGTTTTTACATTTCCACCATGCTTTTTGTGTGTGTATTTAAACAGCATACAGAAAAGTTTTATGTGTTTCTAAAATTTACAAAAAACTGTATCATTCCTGATGGATCATCTTGAAGTCTGTTCCCCCCCCCGAGTAAATTTTGTTTTTGAGACCTATTCACATTGATAAATGTATATCTTATTTGTTTCATTTTAACTATTATCACAGTTTATCTATTCCTCTAAGGACGGATATTTAACTAATTTTCTTCCTTCCTTCCTCCCTCCCTCCTTCCCTTCCTTCCTTCCTTCTTCCCTCCCTTCCTTTCTTTTCTTACAGTAAACAAAGAAGCAAAGCACATAAGCATGAGTGCCAGAGTTTCTAAAAGTTCAGTTATCTTACATATATGTTTCAGAACTATAATTCAACATCTACATACACTACAAACTGATCACCACCACAAGTCTAGTTACCATCCATCACCATAGAGTTGACCCCCTTCACCCATTTTTCTCAATCCCCTTATCTTCTGGTAACCACTAGTTTGATCTCTGTATCTCTGTTTGTTTAGTTTTACTTCATTTGATTGTTTTTTTGAAGTCCACATAGGAGTGAAATCATACAGTGTTTGTCTTTCTCCATATCATTTATTTCACATAGCATCATATCTTCAAAGTCCATCCATGTTGTCACAAATGGCAAGATTTCATTCTTTTTATGGCTGAATAGTGTTCCAGTGTGTATATATACCTCAACTTCTTTAACCATTCAACCACTGATGGGCCCTTAGGCTGTTTCCATATCTTGGCTATTGTAAATAACACTACAATGAACATAAGTGTGCATACATATTTGCAAATTAGTGTTTTCATGTACTTCAGATAAATACCCAGAAGTGAAATGTCTGGGTCATATGGTAGTTCTATTCTTAATTTTTTGAGGATACCCCATGTTGTTTTCCATAGTTGCAGCACCAAAATACAGCCTCACAAACAGTGTATGAGAGTTCCCTTTTCCCCACATCCAACATTTGTTATTACATGTTTTTTCAATAGCAGTCGCTCTAAAATGTGTGAGGTGATATCTCACTATGGTTTTGATTTGCATTTCCCTAATAATTAGTGACACTGAAAATTTTTTCATGTATGTTGGCCATCTGTCTGTCTTCTTTGCAAAAATACCTATTCAGATTCTCTGCCCATTTGGGTTGTGTTTTTGTTGTTGAGTTGTGTCAGGTTTTTTTTTTTTTAAATATATTTTGGATATTAGACCCTTATCAGAATATTATTTGCAACTATTTCCTTCCATTCAGTAGGTTGCCTTTTCTTTTTGTTGATGGTTTCCTTCACTGTGCAAGTGCTTTTTATTTTGATGTAATCCCATTTGTTTACTTTTGCTTTTGTTTCCCTTGCCTTTGGAGTCATATCCATGAAAACATCACTAAAACTGATGTCAAAGAGGTTACCATTTATGTTTTTTTCTAGGAATTTTATGGTTTCAGGTCTTACATTCAAGACTTTAATCCATTTTGAATTAATTTTGTTGTATGGCTTAATATAGTGTTCTAGTTTCATTCTTTTGCACATAGCTGTCCAGTTTTCCCAACACCATTTATTAAGAGACAATCCTTTCTCCACTCTTTGTTCTTTATTCCTTTGCCAAAAAATTAATTGTCCAAATATGTGTGGGTTTATTTCTGGACTCTCTATTCTATCTCATTGATCTGTGTGTCTGTTTTTGTGTCAGTTACCACACAGTTTTGATTATTATAGCTTTGTAGTATAGTTTGAAATCAGGAGTGTGATACCTCTAGCTTTGTTCTTCTTTCTCAAGATTTTTGGCTACTTGAGATCTTTGTAGGTCCATACAAATTTTAGAATTACTTGTTCTATTTCTGTGAAATACACTGTTGGAATTTTGATAGGAAATGCATTGACTCTGCAGATTGCTTCGGGTAGTATGAAAAATAAAATGAGTAAAAATATGAATGAATAAAAATATGAATTCTTCCAATCCATGAACATGGAATGTCTTTCCACTTATTTGTATCTTCTTAAATTTCTTTAATCAGCATCTTATAGTTTTCAGTATAGAGGTCTTTCACTACCTTGGTTAAATTTATTCCTAGGTGTTTTAGTCTTTTTGATGCCATTGTAAATGAGATTGTTTTCCTAATTTCTCTTTCTGATGGTTATTAGTATATAGAAACACCAAAGATTTCTATAAATTTGTATCCAATGACTTTACTGAATTTGTTTATTAGTTCTAACAGGTTTTTGGTGGAGTCTTGAGGATTTTCTATATAAGTGTCATGTCATTTGCAAATAGTGATAGTTTTACTTCTTTTCCAAGTTGGATTCCTTTTATTTTTTCTTGCCTTTATTTTTACTTGCCTAATTGCTGTGGCTAGGACTTCAAAGCTATGTTGAATAAAAGTGGCTAGAGTAAGTATCCTTGTCTTGTTCTTGATCATAGAGGAACAGCTTTCGCCTTTTCATTGTTGGTGTAGTGTTAGCTGTAGGTTTGTCATATATGGCCTTTATTATGTTGAGGTAAATTCCCTCAATATCAACTTTGTTGAACGTTTTTATTAAAAATGGATGTTAAATTTGTTAAATGCTTTTTCTGCATCAACTGAGGTGATATGATTTTTATCCTTTGTTTTATAAATGTGGTGTATCATATTGACAGATTATCACATATTGAAACATCCTTGCATCTCTGGAATAAAACCCACCTGATCTTGGTGTATGATTCTTTTAATGCATTGTTTGCTAATATTTTGTTTAAGATTTTGCATCTAAATCATCAAGATTATTGTCACATAATTTTTTTTTGAAGTGTCCTTGTCTGTTTTCTGATCCAGGGCTTCATAAAATATGTTTGGAAGATTTGCCTTCTCTTCAATTTTTTTGAAAAATTTGAGAAGAATAGGTATTAAATCTTCTTTGAATGAATTGTAGAATTCTCCAGTGAAGTCCTCTGGTAATGGACTTCTGCTCTTTGGGAAACTTTTGATTAATGATTCAATCTCCTTACTAGTAATTGGTCTATTTGGTTTTTCTATTTCTTCATGATCCAGTCTTGGATGATTGTATGTTTCTAGGAATTATCCTTTTCTTCTAAGTTGTTCAATTTGGGGGTTGATAATTGTTCATAATAATCTCATAATCCTTTGTATTTTTGTGGTATCAGTTGTAACATCTTTTTTACTTCTATGTCCTCTCTTCTTGTTTCTTGGTTAGTCTATCTAAAGGTTTGTCAATTTTGTTTATTTTTTCAAAGATCCAGCTCTTAGTTTCATTAACCTTTTCTACTGTTTTTTTTGGTCTCTATTTCATTTATTTCCACTCTGATCCTTATTATTTCCTTTCTTATAATATTGTGCTTTGGTTGTTTGTCTTTTTCTAGTCCCTGAAGGTGTAAAGTTAGGTTGTTTATTTAGGATTTCTCTTGTTTCTTAAGGTTGGCCTGTATTGGTCTGAATTTCTCTGAGATCCACTTTTACTGCTATGGATTACAAAAATCCCATAGATATTTGATACATCATATTTCTGTTGTCATTTGTCTGTAGGTATTCTTTTTTTTTTGATATCTCTTTTGATTTCTTAGATGACCCATTGGTTGTTCAGTTGTTTAATCTCCATATTTTTTTTTCTTGTGATTGATTTCTAGTTTTATTCAATTGTGGTCAGAGAAGGTGTCTGATATAACTTCAATCTTCTTGAATTTATTGAGACATGTTTTGTGACCTAACATGTGATCAATCCTGGAGAATGTTCCATGTGCACTGGAGCAGAATATGTATTCTTCTGCTTTTGGATGAAATGTTCAATACATATCTATTAAGATCATCTGGTCTAACATCATTTGAAGGCAATGTTTCCTTATTGATTTTCTGTCTGGATGATCTATCCATTGATGTAAGTGGGTTGTTAAAATCCCCTACTATTATTCTATTGTTTTCAGTTTCTCCATTAAGCCTGTTAATTTGGCCATGTATGTCTTACTGCTCCTTAGTTGGCTGCATATACATTTATAATTGTTATATCTTTTGGTTAATTTGACCTCTTTATCACTATGTAATGACCCTCTTTTTCTTTCAGTGCAGTCTTTGTTTTAAGGTCTATATTGTCTGCTGTGAGTATAGCTACTCTAGCTTTCTTTTCATTTCTTTTTGCATGGAATATCTTTTCCCATCCCTTCACTTTCAGTCTTTCTTTTTTTGAAGTAAATCTCTTTTAGGCAGTATATACATATGCCTTTAAAAAAAAAAATCCATTCAGCCCCTCTATGTCTTTCCATTAGTGAATTTAGTCCATTTACATTTAGTCCATTTGCATAATGGCATAGAGTTAATTGTTTTCTAGCTGTTTTTGTAGTTCCCCTCTGTTCCTTTCTTCTTCTCTTGTTCTCTTCCCTTGTGCTTTGGTGGTTTCCCTTAGTGTTATGGTTATGTTCCTTTCTCATTATCTTTTGTGTATCTACTACAGGCTTTCGCTTTGTGGTTACCATCATATTGACATATAACAGACTATATATTTAACAGTCTATTTTTAAGTTGACAGCAAGTTTGGGTGCATTCTAAAACTCAAAATTTTTACTACATGCCCCCTCCAAATGGTCTGTGTTTTGATGTCACATTGTACCTCTTTGTATTTTCTGTATCCCTTAACTAATTATTTTAGTTGTAGTTATTTTTACTACGTTCATCTTTTAAACTTCATACCAGCTCTATAAGTGATTAATCACTACCTTTACTATACATTTACCTTTACCAATGAGATTTTTACTTTAATGGGTTTTTTTTTGTTACTAATTAGTGCCCTTAGAAGTCCCTTTAGCATTTCTTGTAAGGCCATTTTAGTGGTAATGAACTTCTCTAGTTTTGCTTGTCTGAAAAATTCTTTATCTCTCTTCCAATTCTGAATGATAACCTTTCAGGGTAGAGAATTCTAGGTTGGAATGTTTTTGCTTTCAGCACTCTGAATATGTCATGTCACTCTCTTCTACCTTATAAAGTTTCTGCTGAAATATCTGTGGATAGCTTTGTAAGATTTTCCTTGTATATAACAAGTTATTTTTTTCTTGTTGCTTTTAGGATTCTCTCTTTAACTTCTACAGTTTTAATTATAATGTGTCTTGGTGTGTGTGTCTTTGGGTTCATTCATCTTATTTGAAACGTCTGGGCTTCCTGGACCTGGATGTCTGTTTCCTTCCTCAAATTAGGGAATTTTACAGCCATTGTTTATTTCATTTTTTTCTGGTCCTTTCTCTCTCTCCTCTTTCTGGGGCCCCTATAATGTGAATGTTATTTGGCTTGATGTTGTCCAAAAGGTCCCATATAGTACCCTTACTTTTATTTAATTCTTTTTTCACTTTTCTGCTGTCTGGGTGAGTTCCAATGTTTTGTCTTTCAGCTCACTGAATCATTCTTTACCTCATCCAGTCTGTATTTGAACACCCTGAGTGTATTTTTCAGGACAATTATAACTTCTATTTGGTACTTTCTTATATTTTCTGTCTCTTTGTTGAACTTCCCACTGTGTTCATACACTCTTCTCCCAGGCTCAGTGAACATCTTTATTACCATTATTTTGACTCTTTATAGGATAGATTGCTTATCTCTGTTTCATTTAGTTCTTTTTTCTGAAGTTTTGTCTTGTTCTTTCAATTGAAACATATTCCTCTCTCTCCTCATTTTGCCTAAGTCTCTGTGTTTTTTTCTACTTATTAGGTAAATCAGCTATCTCTACCATTCTTGAAGGATTGGCCTTATTTAAAATATAAGTGGGACTTAGAAATGCAATCCCACCTGGCCACCAGAACCAGGCACTCTAGGGGTCCCCTATGTGTGCTGTGTGTGTCTTCCTATAGTGGTGGGGCCAGGACTACTGCTGCAGCATAATGCTGGGCAGGGCTGGCCTCCAGACACACTGTGGGCCCAGTCACAGCTGCTGTGGGAACACTGTTCAACCAGCTGTGAGTCCTGGCAAAGGCACAAGGGTAAGCAGGGCTGTCAGTAGGGCATACCCACTAGCACTAACAGATTAGTGGGAGAATTCTAAAACAGTGCCCACCAGTGCTGGTGTTAGCAAGGCAGCCTGAGATAACAAAACTTGTTTCCACCAGTGTCTCAGTCCCTGGCGAGGTTCCCACCTGGTTCCTGCCTCTCCAGCAAATGCTTCAAAATTAGTAAGTGGGTTCCCTTCACTTACATCCTCTGCTTTTCAGTCTGGTGCTTTTGCACTGGTTTTTGGATCAAGTGTGTCTGTGCTCAAGATTTTTAAGACTAAGCTTTCCATCCCCTGAAGTTCTATACATTTCCTGGATTTTCAAAGCCAGTTGTTTTTGGACGCTCATCTCTCCTGTGCAAAATCTAGGAATTGGGGTGCCTGAAGTGGAGCTTGAGTTCCTCCCTCCTCAGGGCAAAGATCCATACTTTTGAGATTTCTCTCAATGTGGATCACCACAGCTGGGGTGTGGTTTTATCCTTGGTGAGACCTTGTCTCTGCCTCTCCTACCTGTCTTGATGCTGTCTTCTTAGCTTTTGTTGTGGAGGTTCTGTTTTCAGGTCCTTTCTCAAGAGAGTTATCCCATATGTAGTGGTAGATTTGTTTTATCCTTCGGAGGAGGTGCATTCAGGACCTTCCTATCCTGCCATCTTGAACCTTCCTCCCTCTCTTATCTTACATTTTTAATAGGAAATTCAATAACCTTTCTTTTTTACCTTTTTTAAAATTGAAGTATAATTTGTTTACAGTGTTGTGTTAGTTTCAGGTGTTCCACAAATTGATTCAGTTACATATACATACATACATTATACACACACACACACACACACTATATATATATATATATTCTTTTTTGGCTTCTTTTCCATTATAGATTATTACAAGATATTGAGTCTAGTTCCCTGTGCTGTATGGAATGTCCTTGTTGTTTACCTACTTTATATTTAGTGGTGTGCATCCGTTAATGCCAAACTCCTAATTTATCCTATCCCCACCTCTATCAGCTTCGGTAACCATAAGTTTGTCTCCTAGTCTGTGAGTCTATTTCCGTTTTGTAAATAAGTTCATTTGTATCGTTTTTTTTTTAGATTCCACATATAAGTGATATCATATAGTATTTGTCTGACTTCACTTAATATGATAATCTCTAGGTCCGTCCATGTTGCTACAAAAGGTATTATTTCATTCTTTTTTATGACTAATATTCCATTGTGTATATATACCACATCTTCTTTATCCATTCATCTGTTGATGGACATTTAGGTTGCTTCCATGTCTTGGCTATTGTAAATAGTGCTGCTACGAACATTGGGGTGCATATATCTTTTCGAATTAGAGTTTTCTCTGGATATATGCTCAGAAGTGTGACCCCTGGATCATATCATAACTCTATTTTTAGTTTCTTAAGGAATCTCCATGCTGTTCTCCACAGTGGCTGCACCAATTTACTTTCCCACCAACAAGTATAGGAGGGTTCCCTTTTTTTCCACACCCTCTCCAGCATTTATTATTTGTAGACTTTTTGATGATGGCCATTCTGACTGATGTGAGGTGATACCTCACTGTAGTTTTGATTTGCATTTCTCTAATAATTAGCAATATTGAGAATCTTTTCATATGCTTCTTGGCCATCTGTATGTCTTTGTAATAATTGTCCTATTAGGAGGCAAGAATTCATTTATTTCATTCAAAGAGCTAAATTATAACTGAACATGAGGACCTACAAAAACAGTACATGTATTTTGTAAAATATTTACCCAGCAATGAATCCCATAATTTTTACTAGGTATAATTAGCAAATGCTGCTGGTGACTCTTCTGCTACAAACTGTCCACCTACAAAAAGTCCTTCACTTACTATGGTCTCCTGAGATTGGCACCCACTCAGGGTGCTGATGGTAATGATAACATTAAATCAAAACTGTTTTCAGTACTATCAAGAGTTAACAGAGCCAGGCAGAGATGGCAGCCACTTATGATTCCAGCTTGGTTTTTGCATGGAGAAAGAAGATCAATGCATGAGGTGTAAGGAGATAAATAGCATTTGTAATGAGAACATCAGAAAATGGCCTGGTGTTGCTGATAGGATGAACTATCTAGGTTGAACAATAGAAAATTGCCATTTTGTAGGTGAAATACTGGCAATACATCAAAATAGGCTGTTACTCGTGCTTTCTGGATTTGGAATGAGCAGGACTGGTATTTTCTGAAATAGTCAAAAACTATTTCTAGGAGACCTGTAGGTTCCTAAACACGTATGACCCGTGCCAATTGAGACTTGGATGTGTTCCTTTCATATCGTATCTCTCAAATATTTAATACAACCCTCACACTCACCCTTTACCCAGGGCTGCCATCCAGAGTTGTGCACACTTCACAAAGGATAACAACCAAAGGGCTGGTAGGGGGCTGTTGACCAGTCTTATGCCCTAAGATGCCACTTAGCACCCCCCAGGAGGTCCCTTTTTCACACTGATCTGCCCAACAGGTGTTCCTTTTTCTAATTTTCACAAAAGCACCTTAGAGGCTATTGTAGATCATCTCTAAATTCTATGCAAGCCTGGAAATTGAAGCATAAGATGAACTGGGAAGTCAATGGTGAGGTAGGCCTTCATAGCATGTGCAGATGGCAACTCTTCTCTGTTAGATGGGACATTTGGTTTCCTTATAGCTCAAATCTTTCTATATCAAAAATCCCTCTGCTGAAATTGTTAAGAGATTTTCAGTTCTAGAGTCTGAGTGAAGAATATGGTTGGGGAAATAAAACCAAGAGTCAGATTATCTTCTTGGCAACCAAACAGAGATAACATATTCCAGTTACATTAGGACATTTGCAATCTATTGACTGAAGTTAATAAATCTGTGGGGTGTCTTTTGTTTGCTGATCACACGAGAAGCTCCCGTTTGACCATGTATTTTTCTTTAAAAAACAAAACAAAAAATTTTGTAGCACTAATTCTTCTCAACGATTCTCTTGCTAAAAACAATTTCCAACTGAGATACCACCAAACATCTCAAATGTATAATTCAAAGATTTTAAAAGCAATTCAGCATAGTGACCTCTGACTTGATCTAAGTATTGTGTATTCACTGTGGGTGTCAGGTCTCAACTCATTGCAATTAATTTGATGTATTGATTTAATATCTCGGGCCAAGTTGTATTTACCTGACAAGGGCAAGGTAGAAGATGATTGTGGGAGAAAAGGAATGTTTGCGAATGAACATGAGATCCTTTGATGAAACAAAAGCCTAGAGTAAGTAACCTTCACAGAATCAGACCCCAAACACCCATTATCTCAAGGCACAATCTCCCAAATTAGAGCTAATAATGATTCAGCATTGCATTGTTGGTTACTTTCATTCTGTAAAAGAATACCCTGGGGTAGAAAGGAAGCCAAGCAATAGATCTGCTCTTGTAGGCTGGTCCATTAAGAGACCTTTATTTAAACTAGGGCCAAATTACAGAGAACCATTTCACAATAATATCTACACTACCAGAAGTTCTGGAGAAAAGATGCCATCTTTCTTTTCTAATATATAAATTTACTATTACTTTTAAAATGATCTGTTCTGATCATACACATTAAGTACTAAATAAAATGTAATATGTAAAAAAGATAATTTATATAAGGACAACCAGATCATTTTCTATCATCTTTCTTATTCATTCAAAAGAAGTTGTAGATCGTCTACAACTTCCCAAGCATTATGTATAAGAGAAATATACTGAATAAAACACAATCCCTGCCCTCAAATTATGTATTATTTAATGGGGAACATGTATGATCAGAAAGAAAAATGCAGTACATTTTGATCAGTGTCATTATAAAAGTACATGTGCCTATTTTATATTGAAATATAATCAATTAAAAAAATAGGATCCCTCACTTTCAGTTAGTACAAGTTTTCCCTATGGTAGTAAATATATATTTTGAACATCATGTTACTGACTGCAAACTAGTTCATGCTTTGGATATGCTTTAATTTGTTAAACATTTTCTTACACTTGTGTGTTCAGATTATTTAAAAATTTTCACTCCTTAACTAACCCAGTAATGGACATCTTTCACATGTGTCCTAAGGCAAATTTCTAGAAGTTAAAAGTTTGGGTTCAAAGGTTAAGAACATTTTTAAAACTCCTGGCACATTATTGCAAAATTGCTTTCCAAAGAACAAAAGCACTGTGCCAAATTACATGTCTACAGGAGATGAGCCTTTTAAAAGATATAAACACAAGTACACACTAGTACATATTCATATTGACCTTAATTTCATCAAAGTCTGAAATTTTTCTGAATGCAAACAATCTCTTTATTCTTAGGCATAAGTGAATAGATGTTTATATTATATAAAGTCTCAGAGATGATCATTGGTTTTATCTGATTACATCTATTTCAAAATTAAAACATTTTTTTAAAGCAAAAGAAGATACAATTTTTGGTATCTGTAACCAATGACATATTATGCATTTTGCTGTCACTTTTTATAACAACCATCTAAAACCATGTAGCTGGGGGCTTCCCTGGTGGTGCAGTGGTTGAGAATCTGCCTGCCAGTGCAGGGGACATGGGTTTGAGCCCTGGTCTGGGAAGATCCCACATGCCGCGGAGCAACTGGGCCCGTGAGCCACAACTACCGAGCCTGCGCATCTGGAGTCTGTGCTCCGCAACAAGAGAGGCGGCGATAGTGAGAGGCCCGCGCACCACAATGAAGAGTGGCCCCCGCTCACCACAACTAGAGAAAGCCCTCGCACAGAAAAGAAGACCCAACACAGCTAAAAATAAATAAATTAATTAATTAATTAAAACCATGTCTGATCCATCTTCTCTCATTATCAAGTCTGGTATCTGTGCTACCTGGTTCTAAGTAACGTGAAATAGTCCACTGTTTATTTGGACTTCATTAATCTTCCGTTTTTAGCCTTTGCAAATATAAAATTGTGATAACCACCAATCACAAGAGAAAATTAGTCACATACGTGGAAATCAAGAAAATTCTCTCTCCGATTTCTATAAAAAACTGGGAATAAAATTCACTGAAACTCTCAAGTTATTAAAACACATTCTTTTGCATCAACATTTTCAACTATTTTTATGTGTGTTAAATACGAATTAATGGCAATATTATTTCCTTCAACTTCTTTCCTACTTTTGAACAACTAATAACAGACAGAAGTAACAGAATCAAACAAAGACCAACATTTAGAAAGAGAATCAATTGTCCCACTAGACGAGGTAATTCTAGACTAATTTACAACTTGAAATGATAAGTGTCATGGAATTTCTTTTCTAAGAAGACACCAAATTTGGAGTTGAAAGATCTGGTTTGGCTTTTTCACTTACTAGCTGCATGACATACAGCAGTTACCTTACCTCTAAGCCTTAGTGCCCTAAACCATGAAATGGTGTAGGACTAAAATCAGTTATTGCCCATAAAAGTGGATAACACACAGTAGGTATTTTGAATATCAGTCTTTTGCATTGGTAGGCTAATTCCTTTATCCTTTCTCATAGCCCTTATTAGCCAAAGCAGTCAGGGTGGGGCTTTATTTATAACTTTCCAGCTAATGTTCTACTTTTTATCAATTTTGGAAAATAATGTGATGAATACAAATGAATACAAATGAGCTAAATATACTGGTGATGTAGAACATGAATAAACCTCCATTTTATTTGTCAATGGGGATGAATTTTTTCTAATGAGTCACAGAGCTAGCAACGGTGTGAGGAAAACATGTATCCTATGTTCCTAAATACAATATAGAATCTATTTTATGGTTTCTTCAAGCTGCTTTAAAATTTTCACACCTGTACCACTCTCCTACAAAGGGTCCCAGATGATTATTATTTTTATTTTAAAACTCTCACGTGGTGCAAAATAATCTAGAAATTCTAATCGTACTCCATATGAGCCTAACATGATCAAGTAGAAAAAGTATAGCCTAAAGGTTAAGAATGTAGATTTTAGAGTAGGGATCAGCAAACTTTTTCTGTAAAAGACCTGAGTCTAAGTATTTTAGGCTTTGAGGGTCATCTAGTCTCACTAACACTCAACTCTGTCATAGCACGGAAGAAGTCATAGAAAATATATAAACAAGTATTGTCGTGAAATATTCTTTTCATTCTTTTGAACCATTTAAAAATGTAACCACTACTCTCTAACTCACCTGTTGTTCAAAAACAGAAGGTGAGCCAGACAGGCCTGTGGGCCAGTTTCCAGACCCCTGCACCAGAGTCACACTGTTTGAACTCAAATTCTGGCTTTTCTGACTGTATCAACCTGAGCAAATTAGTCTCCTCCCTCCACCGAGGGGTCAAAGTTGGAAGGATAACTGCATTCATGTGACTTTTAGGGGGTCTGAAAGAGGAATACATGAAAGTGCATAGCATTATGCATGGGGGGCTGCCCCACATGGCAGCTCCCCTCCAATTCAAGCATCTTTATTTTCATAGGTATCATGTACCCTGGAAACACAAGATCCTTGAATCCTGACAGACTTGCACCCAAATCCTGACGGCTGATTGTTAACTGTGTTTCAGCTCACTAAGGTGTCACAAGGAGGCTGCAAGTTACCTGCACTTCAGGATTGATGTGAGAACCTGGTTCTCAGACTACACACTGAACGTTTTACTGAGTCTCTGGCATAAACAAGACGTTTAAAAAGTTTTGGTTACTGTTATTTTATGCTAAACTCTTTTTCCTAATCTCCATAGGGTGTAGGTAGTTGATATACTTTCTATGTCTGTATCACTTATAACATGTGTCTGTCTCTGTGTGTATCTCCTGTCAAGCTCTGTACTGAGAACAAAGCACTCATATTCAAACACAACCCATGGTTATTGTTGGGAATTCTTGAGTTCTCATGTATACGTGGTTCCTAATCTGGACAACGGATCGCTTCTAGGAGCCAAAGTTCTCACTAAGGAAAAGTATCATGCATTACCATTTACTCTCCATCCCCTCCACTTCACTGTGATATCAGAAGAGAATAAAACACTGGCCCATTTGGGGGTAAAGATCACTAATACTACAGAGAATAGAAGCTTTGCCTGCGTTGGGAAGAAATGAGTAAAAGGAAGAATCAAGGACAAGAGAGGCTAAGGAAGAAACACAGAGGGAGGGAGATGTTCTGCCTGGTTTTTGAGATTAGTAGGAAAACCAGACTGAGGCACCCAGAGAGTGATGTTGGCTCCGAAGGGGGATGATGATACTTCCCATGTTATGCTTGAAAGTAAGCAACAAACTCCAGCTAGTGATTTGAAGGAGTCACTGGATCTAATCCAGGCAAAAGGAGCCCAGTGAGGAACCCAGGGGAAGACTTGGAAGCACAGCGGTGAAAACAGACCCGAAGTCTTGTGGTCTAGTGGAAGTTCAGGGATGAGAAAATGGGACACTGTGGATGTTCAGACTGTACATAAACATGCAGATCGCATGCGTGCTGGTGCTGTTTCCTGTTATTGAAAATCTTTAGGGAACATTATAAGATGAGTACTGTGTTTGCAGAGCAATGCAAAACTGCAGGGGGAGCTATTCAGACCCCTGTCTTGTAGTCTCACGTGAATGGCACCTGCTAGAGCTTTGCTGAGCACAGCCTGGAAGGCCTGAGCATTAGCAAGTTAACAGCTGCCTTTCCTGCAGAGTGAACTGGTGTGTGTGTGTGTGTGTGTGTGTGTGTGTGTGTGTGTGTGTGTGTGTGTGTGTGTGTGTGTGTGATGCTGGAGCAGAAACCTTAATGCTAAATAAAGCATGATGCCTCCCAACGTAACTCGGTTTCTTGGTGCCAAGGCCTTATCAAGACAAGGATTATACAAACTATATCTTCTTTTGAGGGTCTTGGTCTCCACAAAATACCAAGCACGCCCTTGTAACAGTTGAGGCAAAAAGTCTCTGGGTATTCCAACTACTACTGATCAAAACACACACACGCACATTTACACACACACACAAATACATAATTATACGAAATATATGCAGACGTTTTATGAAATAAATACAGTAGGTGCTGCCTTTCCCAAAGCCATCCAGCCAACACTGCTGATTGCTGAAGCACTGCTCAGTACAATCCGTATGCCCAATATGAAGGCTGTAAGAAGTTTTCAAGTTATGCCTTTACAAGATAGTATTTAGTATTTACACTATTGGAATATCTGAGACTGGAGGAAGCTTTATATGGTCAAGAAGCATTTCAAATCGAAAGGGTTATTTCAAAGTATATATTTGCCATTCCTGACAATGTGGTTTACTCAAAGTATCACTTTTCATAGGCACTGAATTCATAATAAACACCCGTGAATATACAAACAATACGCCTCACTTTAAATCACTGGCGTGTACATACACCCAACCTACGACAACAGCACGAATATTTTATGGGAGAAAATAACATAAGTATCTTAAACGTAGACATACAATTTTGTGCTAACTTTAGTTCCATGTCATGGACATAAATATTGTCTGAATCTGTCACCTATGAATGCGGGAGCCCAAGAAACAAAAGGACTTCCAGACTAGATGGAAATGCCTATTCCAGAGGATAATGATTACAAGGAACTTGCAAGTCCACATCAATAAAACACCCCACCTTCCAAAAGCCACGCAGCAAGCCAATGATTTTGGAAGCAGAATCTTACACATGAAGGGCAAGTTATTACATATAGTGAATATACACACCACATTCAGGAATCAGGGAGAAAGCTATCATTCTTAGAAGCCCTTAGGAGGCAAACAGATGTCAAAAACAATGACAACTAGGCCAATCTACTACATGCTCAAGAAGTAGTAGCTATGAAGACTTTGCCCTTGAATAGCCTACTATAGCGTGATGGGATAAAAGGACGTCTAGGCTGGGAGCCAGCAGACAAGTCTATGGCCCCACTATGTTACTGATATACTATGGGACCTCTGGTAAGTCACTTAACCTCTCTGTGCCTCAGTTTCCTTATCTGTAAAACAATGGATTGGATTTTTATGGGCCCCTGCTCTAACATTCTGTAACTCTCTTCTATCTCCTCAAATCTTCTTTCACACTAGCATTTGATTTCAAGAGTTAAGAATAAAGTCCAAACACTTAGGTTAGCATTAAATTCTCCATATTCTGACTACAGCCTTTGTCTCCAACCTTATCTTGGTCTATTCCTGAAACCACATCAATATCCCATTCGGATCCTCTTTTTCTCTCACTCTTCTGTTTTTCTTCCCTCGACTTCAGCTGAACTGTCTTTTACTCCATTCTATCATTTTCCAGAGCCACCTCTGGGTTACAGTTCTATATATCTGTCATCACTATAAGCCATAAGCCCCTCAAGGTCAGAGGCTGGGCCTTATGCAGGGTTTGTGCAGTAACCAGCAACACTTTGCCCAAAATATATCCTTGAGAGTGAGTGGTGATTCTGGTCTCGGTAAAACAACAAAAGGTCTGGTTTTACTTTAATCAATGATATATTTTGTTAAAAATCAAAACCAAGTGAGCCTTAAGAAAACTCAGTTCCTCTCACCCTTGTTGGAATGAATGCCTTTGAAAAGGAGTGAGAATTAAATGACATTTCAGATCATTATAAATGGTTTATTTATCTTTAAACACAGACTAGCCAGGATTCACAATTTTCAAACCAAGAAAGGTTCAGGTAAACAAAATAAATGTTACCAGACTAATTATCCACAGACTGCAGAGCAACTTTTAATGAATTACGTTGTCAAGTGATTAAAACACCTAATGGCTGGAATAAGGTTAAATATTTTCTAAGGTGGAACATATAAATGTACTCACTGTTGAAATGTGTCAGAATTTGCCTTTATTCAATGTCGAAGAAAAATTGGTCTCCTGTTTGAGTTAGACTACTCTATTTCCCACGTAAAAAAGCTTTACTTTGAAATTACCAAGAGAATACCCACTCCATGCCTATCAGTCTTAACAGAAATCTTGGCTGTCTTTTAAGACTGTTACACATTCTCCTACAGAGAAACACACATCAATAGAAGATGTATCACTGTAGGTCTTCCTTTTCTTTCACAGATTAGACAATAATTTTTTGAGAGCCGCCCCTCCCCCCCCCAAGTCTCTAGGTGACTTTTTCTGCTTGTAGATCTCGTGTGCTGGCCCCAGGATGGTGGCTGGGGACAGGGGCACAGCATACTGCTCCGTGAGACCCATAAGGTAGCTGTAACTGTCCTCCTTGTGCTGTGTAAACACAGCCAGCAGATTCATCTCCTCGTCTGGCGCCTTCACCCGGGCCACCTTCTCGGCCTCCAAAGTTCTCCTGCAGGATCTGGCACTGGTCCGGAGAGGCCCGTGGCAAACACTGAACCACCAGCCAGCTGCACTTGTTGTCCTGGATGTCAGTGCCGATCTTGCCCATCACACTGGGGTCCCCAAAGAGATCGAGGTTATCATCCTAAATCCGAAAGAACTCTCCCATCTCCAGCAGGATCTTCTTGGCATCGGTATGCTCCTTCTTCCCGTCAATGCCCACCACATACATGGCAGCAGCTATAGGAAGACAGAAGGAGTAGAAAGCTGTCTTGTATTTGACAATAGATCTGTACCTCTTTTCAGTGAATCTGCCAAGATCCACACTGTCCTGGGGGGCTGTGATGAGGTCCAGGGTCTGTCCGATCTCAGTCTGATAAGGACTCTGTAGGAAGAGCTCGATCAGGTTCAGGTAATAGGGCTGCTCCCAGCAGCAGAGCTTCAGCAGGCGGTAGATACATGCTTCCAAGAGGAAAGCATCGTGAATGGCAGCCAAACCTATGCCTGGCTTCTGATACCAGCAGATCTGCCCCCCTCGGGTGAAGAATGCATCCATGAGGTTGTCTGACACCAAGAGGAAGGCTTGGAGCAGTTCCACGCACCAGCCCTCAGTCATGGCCCACCGGAGACTGTCAGCATCTTGCTTCCTGGGCTCCGACAGCCCCCAGAATGCTATCAGCACCGTCAAACCCCGAAGGTACTTGCCTCGGATGGCACAGTACTCCAGGACCTCCTTGAGTCGGGCAATAGCATCTCCTGTCTCTGGGTGCCCAGTGTCCTCCTCAGTCAGCACCTCGACAATCTGGGATAAGTGCTGGATGAAATCCTGCCTTTCTGCATAAACGTCCAATTTCTGGTCTCCATCTATTCTGAGGGAGGAGTAAAATACTCTGTTCCCAGATGCCAGCTGCTGATTGTCACTGTAGGTCTTAATCTGCCTTTGTTACGCCCTCTGTACATCACCAAATATGATGTATGTGATTTCAGAGAACTTCCTTTACATTTCCCCATCCCTAACTCTGCATATCTTTTTAGCTCAGAAAGATATTAAAGATTAAAATATTTGATATGAAACTAGAAAGTGATATAGCAGTACAACCTTTAAAAAGGCAGACTTTTTTTTTTTAATTTCCCAAACAAATAGAAGAAAATGGCAAGTAAATGGTGAGCCTTCGAGGAATTGGGCTAGAAGTTTGAGGTTTCACAGTCCTAAATCGTCAAGTAAGAGTAGGAGGCACAGATGACCAGTTATAAAGTGGTTCACCGTAGCAATGTGAGTTAGTACTGAATGGCTGACACAAACATTTGCTCTTAGCAGTCAACTTTGAGACCTCAAATGAAAAATAATACAATGGCATCCAATCCCAAAGAAGCACATTTAACTTACAAAATATACAAACTCAGCATGAATGTAGAGAAAGTAAATAAATAAGCAAACAATTTAAAAGAGAGGAAGAAGGTAACTTGACCATTCAGTTGGAATGGTGTCAAGATAAGCTTTTGGAAGGGCTGGGGGGAGGGACAGATTGGGAGTTTGGCATTGACATGTACACACTGCTATATTTAAAATGGATAACTGACAAGGACCTACTATATAGCACAGGGAACTCTGCTCAATATTCTGTAATAACCTAAATGGGAAAAGAACTTGAAAAAGAATAGATACATGTATATGTAAAAAGTAAGGTAAGCTTTTAAAAAAAGTATATTGTGGCCCCAAACATAAGGCAACTATTTCATCCGAGGCTATTCAATGTCAGGGAAAATCTGACTGTATTAGTAAAAAACAGTGTGCAGTAGACTTACTTCATAGACTTACTTCAATTTAATCTTAGCACAGAATTGCTGAATAATGGATGACGGTTTTTAATGTCCTATGTTTGGAATTTCCCCTTCGTTAACTCTCACCCGAGTGTCAAGCAATTATTCAGTGGAATCTTGAGGGCTCCAGGGGTGTCTTCATCTCCCCCAACATCTATGAAACACAGAGTGCTAATAACTCTTCTTCTCCCTTATGGATCTGACCCATTTAAGATGCAGATAGAGAAAAAGACCGTGGAATATTTGTGCCAGAACCGGAAACAGAATTGGAGATGTGGCCCCAAACCTTTGTATCATAAAATGAGGAAACTGAGACCCAAAGAAGTTCAGGGATTTGGTCCAGGTCGAAACTTGCATGGGGAGTCACTTGGGAAATCTCAGGACAGCAAATACAGGTCTTTTTTCATTTCCCAGATGGGTTTCATCCTAAAAAGTGAGCTGGAACAAATTGGATGGTAGTCATCTCACTGCAGGTTTATCTGTGGTCAAGGCAGAGGTTTCAAAGGCTCTACAACTATCTTACACCTGAGCTGGAAAGTTCTTCTGATCCACTTACTGTTATCAAAGCTTAGTACATCTATTTTTCTTGGAATGCAGTTTATTTAAAGCGAGAGCTGGTATTATTTGTCACATCATAGGCGTTTTTACAAGGCATTACGGATGTTCTCTGAAACCTTCACTGCAGTTATGTTGATGATTGGAAATGCCAAAAAAATTACCCTCCATACACAAACACACATGCACTAATTCTAATTAGTCAATTCTAGTTCAAGTGGAAGTAATGAAACATTTCACCATCATCTTTTTCCCCAGGAAACTAGAATATATTTTGGCTATGTAAAACACTTTTTTTATTTAAGCATCTATTATTATAGAATAAAGGCATTCTGCAAAAATGGCATTTAGCAATTCTCTCATATCTGAAAATAATTAGAAAAAACCATTTTCTCATGTAATTTTCTATGTAGATGAACACAGCCCCATTTGGAAGGCAGATAGATAAGAACTCTGAGGAATTCATTGAAGCATTGAGGCTCTGAAGATCTACTCAAGTTGCCTGGCTACATCTGTCCTATAATAACGGGATGCTAGTGTTATTTTTTCTTATAATACTTAGAGACTTGGTAAGTACTAATTATTTAATATCTACATATTTTTTAGAAGTTGCAGTCCATGTGGACATTACTAATATTAGCTGAAAAATGAGATTAAACTTTATTTGAGAATTTTATGCATTAGACCCCAGAAGACTTTTCAAGATATAACAAAGGGAATTGAGAAGACGGAGGGAGGGATGATCCAGGTTTTGGAAGTCCTAAAGCTTTTTAAAACCAAGAGGAATTTTGTAAGAAAAAATATAAATACATGAGGAGTAAAGATGAAGATTCATTTAGGCTGAGAATAATCACAAAAATGACAAACTGTAAAAAGTTGACAAACACAAACGTCATAAAATCCAGAATAATAACAATGGCTGACATACCCTTTGTGATACTTTTCACGGACACTTGGCTGCCTCAGTCTGTTTCAATCCTCCTTTCTCCTCCCCAGAGAGAGAAACTAGAGAAAGCCCGTGCGCAGCAGCAAAGACCCAACACAGCCAAAAATAAATAAATAAAATAAATAAATGTATTTAAAAAAAAAAAAGAGGCACTACTTCCTTTCAGATGGATTCATGGGGGTGGCACCAACAGGACAGAGGTGCAGAGGAGACATTGTGCAGGAAACAAATGACAGGGTTTATCACCTGTGGACTGAGGGATCTGGTGTGTGGCCTCTGTCAATGTCAACTTCCTGATAGCGCTGCTGTTTGTGGATAATGTTGCCAGCCAGGAATGAGTGTGGCTGAAAAAAATCAATGGCCTCTGTGTAGCCAGGCCTTCCCTTTGAAGTCTCATCCATTTTGGGTACCTTGTTGAGACAGTTCACCTCCTGGGCCTCGTGATGTCAGAAACACCCTTCCATGCTTTCCTACAAACCACCAATCTTCCTCCTGGCTAAAGCACTGCTTAATGTGATACGTCAGCCTTTACTTTTGAAGGCCATTCATGAGTTCCAGGAAGAAACTAAACCAAAATGGTCCAGGCATGGTCCCTGCCCACCGTGCTAAGCCAGGAAGCTGGGTGGTGATGCAGCTCGGAGGCTGGACTTCAGCTGGGGCTTAAGAAACAGCCCTCGGGCATCCTGTATGTGCCAGTATCTATGCTGGTACCACAGTGAAAACAAACCAGCAATGTGTAAGACACCCTTGCCCTCATTAAACTCCACATTCTATGAGGACAGAGGCTCATAAAAATACACAATATTTATGAGGGCAAAGAATGAGAACAAATAGAAAATTTTAATTTAAAATGATGCATTTTAAGACCAAGAAATGCACGGGGAGTTGCCTAGCTCCGTGGTCCTGCTGGGAATCGCTCCTGACACGGGCTACCAGAGGCCCATGAGAGAGAGGTCTTGATTATCAAGAAAACTGGATGTGACATCTGTGGGCCTTTGAAACCTCATCCACTCTAGTGAAGCCAGCTCCCAGAGCACTTTGTGGTCACTTTTGGAGCTTTCTACCTTGTTATGCTAGAAGGAAAATCACAGCAAGTCAGGACGCCTGAGTTCTCAGGCTGACCATCGGTTTCTTCCATGAGCCTCAGTGATGGCTCCTCCAATAGCTAAATGACAGTGGAAACAAGTCAAATGAGACCTCTCAGTGTCTCAGCAGAAGGGATCCGGTTTCATCTTTTATGTGGAAAATGCTCTGAGCTCCAGGAAGGGAGGGACGGCAAGGTCCCTCCACCCGCGCCCTGCTGCCCCCAGGAATTGCAATCATCATAAACGTGACATCTGGCTAAAGGTCCCAGGTGCAGGGCACTACAGGAAAGTTATGTCGTGGTGTTCAAGAAAATGGTTTAAGACATGTTATGTCCTCCTCCCACCTGCCTTACTCCAATGTATGAAAGGCATGCACCTCTATGACTAAACCAACTGATAAAGAAAAAGGAGAAAGCCACACACATTTTTTCCAGCTGCTGTTATGCTCCAAGTACTGCTGTTCTAGGTGTATGGAATAAATCAGAGGAGGAAACAGACCAAGTGCCCCTCGTTGGGCTTACATTCCAGTGTCAGCGTTGGGGGAGGACAAACAACAAAACTAGTAAATAAGCAAATTACCGAGTATGTTAGAAGGTGGTGAGTACTGCGGAAAAACAATAGATCAGGGAGATTGGGGGGCAGGGTGGGGAAGAGGGGAGATGATATGATTTTAAAGGGTATGACCAGGGGAGGGAGGCATTACTGAGAAAAGTATATTTGAAGACAGCCTTGAGAAGGGGGCCGTTCGTGAGCCCTGTGGGCAGTTGGGGTGCAAGGATGTTCCAGGCAGAGGGAACAGACGATGCGAAGGCCTTAGGGCAGAGACACACCCAAGTATTCACAGGACAGCAACAAGGGCAGCGTGACGCCTCACGGGGGACAAGGGAGAGCACAGTAGTTCTGTGGCTTGAATTGTGTCTCACCAAAATGCATATGCTGAAGTCCTAACTCCCAGTACTTCACAGTGTGGCCTTTCTGGGAACCAGAGCCACTGCGGATGTAGCTAATTAAGATGAGGTCATACTGGAGTACGATGGGCCCCTCGCCCACTAGGACTGGTGTCCTTATAAAAAAGGAGAAATTTGGACAGACATGCACACAGTGAGGCTGCCAGGTGAAGACTGGCGTGATGTGGCACATGTCAAGGTCCCAACAGAGTCTAGGAGACAGGACTGGAACAGATCCTTCCCTGATGACTTCAAAGGGAACACAGTCCTGCTGACACCTTGATCTCAGACTTCTAGCCTCCAAAACTGTGACACAATACATGCCTGTGGTTTAAGCCACTCAGCTTGTGGTACTGGGCTCTGGAAGCTCTAGCAAAGTAATAGGCAATTAGGCCAAAGCGAGAGTAAAGGGGCAGATGATAAAAGGTCTTCATGCAAAGACACTGGAGGTGAGGTCATCATAGCATCTTGAGCAGAGGAGTGAAATAATCTGCCCAAAGGCTGAGTTCCAGAGCACTGCAGTTTTATGAAGTCTCAGAAAAGAGATGCTGAGAAGGAGCCACCAGTGACGTAAAAGGAAACCCAGGAGAAGGTGCAGCGGGGAAAGCCCGTGGTACTTTTCTATCTAAAAGCATAGTCAGATGGTATGGCACACGCAGCTCCCTGTGGGTACCTTGAAGAAGTCACTGAAGAAGGAGGACAAACAAGTCCCTCCACTTCCTCCAAGGCATACGCAAGCCAGTGAAGCCTAAAAAAACCTTTTAAGTCCATGGGCTTCCCCATGGTTAGTGGAATTTGACTTTTTTCCCCTAAATTTGACATTTATTGATCAGAAGAAAAAAAAGAAGATAATGGTAAAATCCTGGTTTTGGTGTGTGGGTCTTCTGTTTGTGCTGAGTAAAACTATTATGAATCCCTAAACAGGGCTCTTGAAGGTGAATCAGAAACGCCAAGGGTCTCAGAATCTAGTTTAGAGCTTCATTCAGAAAACAGCTAATTCACTCAACTCCAGTGGCTCCTAATACACATGGCACAGATTCTTAAAAGGGAGCGCTTAACCTCACTTTGCAGCAACTCTGCTTCCCTAACTCCCCATCTGTACGGCCTCACGCAACGGGGAGATTGCTGGCGAAAGCCACAGCCCTAAGCTGAATACATAAGGTGACTGAATGTCAACCCAGAAATCCCATCCTGACAGACACACAGAACAACTTCAATACTCCCAGCTCCTGTCATTCAAAAGTCCCCATAGCCCTAATAGACCAGACTGGCCCAGCCTGCTCCCTGCAAGCACTGACGCTGAAGCCAGTCAGCCTGGGTTAGAATCCTAGCTGGGCAGCTCACTACCTAAGGATCTCGAACTTGCTTGAACTTGAATGGCCTTGGGCTTCGATGTACGTAACCGTACAACAGGGATGATAACAGAACCGACTTCACAGTATTGTAATAAGGATTCACCGAGTCAATAGTTGTCCTGAACCTAGAACATGCCTGGCACTCAGTAAAAATTATATAGGAATCTGTTAAACCCATAAACAAACAAGTATGTATTTTTCCCGGAAGAAGATTTTGATGAACAAACCAAAAAATAAAAAGGGCTAGAAAAGTCTTCATATAGTGAAGAGAAACTTTTCAAGGTTTTAAAATATTTGCCTCGAGAAAACAATGTGTGCATCAATCACGACTCCTGACCATGCATGTGCGCTCACCTGCTCACAAAATCCTCACCTACTTTAAAAGTTTGGACTTGACAGGGGCTTCCCTGGTGGCTCAGTGGTTGAGAATCTGCCTGCTAATGCAGGGGACACGGTTCAAGCCCTGGTCTGGGAGGATCCCACATGCCACGGAGCAACTAGGCCCATGAGCCACAACTGCTGAGCCTGCGCGTCTGGAGCCTGTGCTCCGCAACAAGAGAGGCCGCGATAGTGAGAGGCCCGCGCACCGCGATGAAGAGTGGCCCCCGCTCGCCGTAACTAGAGAAAGCCCTCGCACAGAAATGAAGACCCAATAGAGCCAAAAATAAATAAATTTTTTTTAAAAAAGTAACAAATGTTCAAGTATAATTGGTGTCTTTAAAAAAAAAAAGTTTGGACTTGACAGATTTTTATAAACTGTAGAAACGGAAGGTGAAATTTCTCAAGCCACATTAGCTAAATAAACTGAAATAGAACACTTTTCAACAAAAGCAGATGATTTCCCCCAACATGAATTAGCAGTGATGATAAGTGTACACAAGCCAAATGATTAGCCTTTTCAGGTGATGGACAGTGCTGGGACCACAGGAATCCCTCATCCAGTCCTCACGGCAACCTCAGGAGGTGTGGCCTGCTGTCACTCTCTATTTAAACCTGAAGATACGACCTCAGAGATGTTAAGTGTCTTCTCTACCCTCACACAGCTATGCGTGGTGGAAAAGCAGAGCTGGAGCTCTGTACCACACTGCTTTGCTCACCCCAAAGCCTTCCTTCAGCCTCTGCTCAACCTGCCCTGCAACTCTGGTTCTTCCGCCCCTTCCCGGGCTCCCCACACCTGGCCTGCTGCCCGCTGCTGCCATCCCCGGGGCCCAGCGGAAAAATCAATCCTGCTGAGATAATGGTTTCCTTGAGAACAGCACTCTGACTGCTGGGGAAACTGCAGAGAACACAAAAGGGGTTCCTCTTGTATCTGGGGCTTTGTGCTTCCTGGACGGACAAGCATTTCTATTCCGCTGGGGAAAAAGAGGTTTTACAAAAGGGCACGTCCATGAAGGTGGCAGGTAAACTAACACACTTTACTGGTCTGGGGAATTATGATGATTGTTAAAAATTTTGAGGCTGTCAGTGACAATTACTCATTTTCCTGAAGTTAAAAACCCCCTGTGGTGAGAGGGGCGGGGATCATGGATCTGCAAAATTCATCAAGACTGCTGGTAAATATTGACCATCATTGGGAATTTCTATTACGAATATCTGCCCTTTCAACTCAATGCAGCACCACTTGAATTTCATCCAAAGTTACCTGCATAAAGTAAACAAGCTTCATCACCCATGTAGACGGAGGCCAGCCCGCCTCAGCTGGTGCTACAATCTCTATTTTTTTCTCCCTCATTCCCCGCCTACAATGGAGAAAACTGCCTCAAAGAGCCAGCCAGCTAAAGGAAGGGGCAAACTTTGATGGGAAAGTGATAATTCAAGTTGTTCTGTGAATGATGGGTAGATCCAGCAGGTTCATTCAACACGGACAAATTTTATTAGCAAAACTGCTCAAATTACCAGGGGAACTAGGTTTCTGAACTCAAAAATGGTTCATTCCAAGCATGCCCATTATTCTAAATTTCTATTATTTTCTCAATTCCCAGTTGGATTCTGCTGCCTTCAAAGGCGGCGTTGCTATTTGCAGTTGCTGACACTTGCTAGCGATGGCTCATAATTTCATCTAACGGTGGGACAACTAAAAATGTGACTGAATTAGCGACAGCTGTACTCCATCCAGCCACAAAGGAAAGGCGGCAAAGCTGGCGTGGAACCACCTTCTGAAGGGGGATACACAGCCTCTCTGAAGAAAGGAGAGCTACCAATAAGAACGCCCATCCCTTATTTATTAGTTTGTTTTTTGAGGCAGGGAGAGAAGAAGTTGTGTAACTGTCAAGTAATTGTCACCAAATGGAAAAACAGGAGTCACTTGGGGTCAACCAGGGAGCATTGACTAGGCTGAAAAACCCCCAACGGGTATTTGGTAGTCAAACGACAAACCACAAAACCACAATACATGGTGGGATCATGGAAAAGAGACAATTAAATCCAAGACGTGTTGAATTGTCTGCTCAAGCTTTCACTCTGCGTTAGCGTACCTGAAAACGAAATGGGCTGAAACAAGCTGCTTTCACACCGTGTGGGCCTAATTACCTTTCAAGACTGACATATACAACCTTACCTGGAAATCCAGGTCCTTCTAGTTCTCCTGGGTCCCTGTAGCCTTCCAACTGCCTTCCGCTAGCATCCCACTTCATGCCAGTGTGCAGTGCCAGGAGTTATAAATAAACCTGCTGCTACGGCCCCCAGTAATAACCATGATTTCCCTAAAAGGCATGCAAGTGTCAAGTTGTCAACTTAGTTTCTGAACCTCAGTGAATGCCAGTGCACAATTCCCAGGGCGTGGAGAACTAGCCTACCCCAAATAAACATGCCTGGAGAAGAGGAGAGCGATTTAGCTAAACAAGCAGACTCACTTCAGGGAACTGGGGTGGTAGAGCTCCAACCTGGATGCCGGCCCACACTCTTTGGGGAAGAGAAAGGAGGAAGAGATATGGCAGGAGGCGGTAAAGGCAAAGGGTCTGTGAGCCTCCATGGAACAGATCATGGGCGTGTGGGCCTCCAGTGACAGTGGGCACAGGCCTTGGATGTTGAGCCAGTAATCACAAACTTCACCCTGGACCAATGACAGGCCATTATCAAGACCAAAATGCTCAGCATAGAAGACACATTATGTTACAGAGAACATGCTGGAAGCGAGAGATTCCCTCAACCATAAGAAAGTGGTGGCGAAGAGGACAGGATTCATGGACCTTGAGATGATCATACTAAATGACGTAGGTCAGACAGAGAAAGACAAATACCATATGATATCACTTACATGTGGAATCTTTTAAAATGATACAAATGAACTTATTTACAAAACAGAAATGGACTCACACACATAGAAAACAAACTTATGGTTACCAAAAGGGAAAGGCTGGGGGAGGGATAAGTTAGGAGTTTGAGGTTAAGCAGATGCACACTACTATATATAAAATAGATAAACAACAAGGTCCTACTGTATAGCACAGGGAACTATACTCAGTATTTTGTAATAACCTACAGTGGAAAAGAATCTGAAAAAACTGAATCATTTTGCTGTACACCTTAAACTAACACAACATGGTGAATCAACTATACTTCAATTAAAAAAAAAAGACATAGGATTTGGAGTCAGATAGACCTAGTACAATCACCAGCTTCATTATCTTCTAGCTCTGTGGCCTAGGAACATATTTGAGGCCAGGTGCCTCAATGCAGAGCTTGAGACAAGGATTAGGACATATCTAATTTATTGAGGGCTGACTCTCAAGTAAAGCCTATAAGAGAATGAGAGGAAGAGGAGGACTGAGAATGGGAGAGAGAGCTAAGAAAGGACCAGGTTTCTGGTGAACCTTCACCTCAACCTGATCCACAGAAGCCTCTGCAGGGTGAACCGTACTGTAGAGTTGTCCTTGCCTGAGGTCACAGGAGCTGGCTTTCGAGGGTTAGTCACCGCCTCTGGCTCACAGGTGGAGGGGAGGATTAGGGAGGGTGCTAACCTCCTGGGCAAGGCGGCTCCCGTCGCTGAGGGCAATTATTTGAGGAGGGAGCCTCTGTCAGTTCAGCAGCCAATGCTTGGAGCAGCCGTGGGATGGGCCGACAGCAGTCTGGATCCAAGCTGGATATGGAAATCATACAGGATATAAAGTGCAATATAGATAATTACTAACTGTGATGAAAGGGTACCTGTGTAGTACCCTGGAGCTGAGGCAGATAATCTAAGGAAGATAAACTTGAAGACAGTGGGGTTCAGTTCACCAGAGAGCACAGAAGGATGCTGGTTTGGCCGCGATGGACAGGGGCTGGGCTGCCGTGCAAGCAAGTGGCCTCCACTCTCGGGAGTGTGAGGTGCAAGCGGGGCCAGATGAGCAACTGATGCTGTGGGTGCAGGTGCGGGAAATCTGGGGGCTGGCGGGAGGAGGGGAGTCACGTAGGGGCTCTGGTTTCAGGGTGAAGACAGCTGTGGAACTGTTACGGTGAGACTAAGGTTGCAGGTTTGCACAGCGACCGTGTCTGGGGCTCGATGCGTGGCGGGCAGGCTTCAGCAGCCGCCCTGGCGCTCAAACCTCCCTCCTCCAGGACCACTCTGCACGGGCAGGAGAGCATCTTCCTCCCGCAGAGCCCCCTGGCGCCCTCTACTGGAAGTCCGTTATCACGGAGCACGTGTCAAACAGCTCGCTCAGAGCCATGAGGCAGCAAATCGATGACTGACCTAGCAAAGTAAAGGGGATCTGGATGGGGCACCAACCAAAACCCACTCTGCACAGTTTTCTCCTCTAGAAAATAGGAGTAACACCTAGTATATTGCTGTGCAGATAAAAGATTTTTTTTCCAGTGCATGACACAGGATAAGTACTCAACGAAGGCTACCAATTGCCATTCATATTGTCATTACCGTGTGATGACAAACCATGGAAAGAAACGGTGGATTCCTCCTCCCCACTGCTTTTAAAAGTGCCAAGCATCCAGGCTACCTCCAGCACTGCTACGAAGAGAGCTAACTAGAGACCAGTCTGCCCAAAGCAGGAGATATGAGATTCTTCTTGGATTTCCTACCGAGTCATTTAGTCCCAGTAGGATCCCCTGGGAAGGAAAGTAAAGCTGTGCTCGCCTTTTAGCAGATGAACAGAACAGACTGGTGAAACTAAGTCATGCTCCTGGAAGGTGCCATACTAACCAGTACCTTCTTGCTGTCAAAACAAAGCTCACACGGTTTCTAGAGGGCATCCCTGGCTGTCTAAAGGTTTATCCTCACCTGTACATCCTTCACCACTTTTAATCAGTAGTTTATAGGAAGATCCCATTATCAGATTTACAGATGCACAGATGGAAGGGAGAAGTAATATAGATAGATGTGGGATAAAAAGAACATTAAGAGGACATGTGTTGCCCAATGGAAGCAAAATCATTATTCGTTAATTTTTTTTAGTCCTATTAATGATACTGCCATGATGACAACACTTAATGAGCTTTAACTCTGTGCCAGGACTGTACTAAGCATGGGACCAGAGTCATCGAATCATCGTAACAACCCTATGAAGTTGGTATTACTGTTACTCTCATTTACGGGACGACGGGGAATGTCAAGGGAGAAAAAGGACTCAGTCGACATCCCACAGCTACGTGAGTAAATGCGAACCCAGATCTGTCTGCTTCCGGAGGCCATTGCTCTTCATTACTATAGTGTATCTGAATCCGGGACATGTGGCCTTGAAGGGTGGCTCTGCTCTGCCATTCCCTGGCTGTGTGAGCAAGTCACTTAACTCTCCAGGCTTCGATTTCCTCATGAGCAAAATGAGGACAATAGTAGCATTTCCCATAGGGCCATTGTAAGGATTAAGGGAAATAATATTGTAAAACACCTGGCAGGGTGATGGCTATGCAAGTGTTCAATAAATAGTAACCGTGGCTGATATTAACAATCATCATAAATTAACTTAGGATGGCTCAAAAAGATTTTGCCAACTTTGCCCCATGGACCACACTAAAATTATGATATTTCTAGGAATAAAGGCAAATGCCTGCACAGGGATTCCAGAGTCAACACGGTACAAGTATAAGACCCGGCTCAATGACAAAGTTAAAGGAGAAATTCATTTAACAAATATTTATCGGTTGCACCTACATTTTGCAGACACCATGCTGCAGGCTGAGGACACTGCAGGAAACCACAAAAATAAAATAAAATCCCAGCTCTCATTGAGCTCATGCCTTTGTGGGATATGCAAAGGATGAAAAAACAAACAGGTAAATGCAGTGTCTGTCAGATAGTGATAAATGCTGTGAAGACAAATAAATCAGAGTATTGGGATAATATATGGGAGAGGGGGTGATCAGCAAAACATTTTCTGATAAAAGGAGTCAGAGATGTGAGTGAGTGTGGGCATGTCAGAAGGAAGTGTTTTTTTATTTTCTGTGTAAAAGTTTGGTTTAATTTTATAATTAATTGAAGACATATTATTTATTTATTTATTTAGCGGTACGCGGGCCTCTCACTGTTGTGGCCTCTCCCGTTGCGGAGCACAGGCTCCGGACGCGCAGGCTCAGCGGCCATGGCTCACGGGCCCAGCCGCTCCGCGGCATGTGGGATCTTCCCGGACCGGGGCACAAACCCGTGTCCCCTGCATCGGCAGGCGGACTCTCAACCACTGCGCCACCAGGGAAGCCCCATGGAGGGGATTTTGATTTATGTTCCAGCCACTGCGGGGAGAAGAGACTGTTGAGGAACATGTGGGGGGGGGGGTAGTCGTCTGTGCAAGAAGCATGATAGCCTGAACTACAATGGGAGCAGTGGAGTTGGTAAGAATTTGTTGGATTCTGGAAGAAATTTTTAGTTTTTAATTTTTGTTTTAAAGAAAAGTTTGATATATTTAACAGTGGTAAGAAACAAACTTCTGTTTATCAAAAGACATCATTTTTTTTTAATTGAAGTATAGTTGATTTACAATGTTGTATTAGTTTCCGGTGCACAGCAAAGTGATTCAGATATATATACATATCTGAATATGTGTGTGTGTGTGTGTGTGAGTGTGTGTGTATTCTTTTTCAGATTCTTTCCTTTTTATTTTATTTTTTAAAAAATCTTTATTTTATATTGGAGCATAGTTGATAACAATGTTGTGTTATTTTAAAATAGAGCCAATAGGGTAGCTGATGGTTTAGATAGACAATGAAAGAGAATGGGAAACACCAGGGTGACTTCAGGTTACTGGCCAAAGCAACTGAAAAAATAGAGTCTGGTTTAATGACATGAAGATTAGGGGGTGGGAGGAGATTTTTGGTGGGAAGGTACAATCAAGATTTGGGTTTTGGGTATTAAATCTGGGATACCTACTAGACATCCAAAAGAAGACATCCAGTAATTGGCTGTATATGGGTCTAGAGTTCAGAGGAGAGAGTTGGTCTAGAGGTACAAAGGTGAAAGTCCTCAGTTTATAGATTTAAAACCCTGGAACTGATAGGATCACAGGAGTGCCTGTGGATGGAAATGAGGACAGGTTTAAAAGAGAGTCCTAGAAAACTCTGCTGTTTAGAGCAATGGACAGGATTGAAAGGTTCTATTGGGTTCAACAAAGGAAAAGATGCTGTTTAATTTTAAATGGAATGGATTGCTTCCAAAGAAAATGGGGTCCTGTTCCATGCTCACAAGGAGCCCCAGTTGACAGCAGTCAGAGATACTGTAGGGGTTCCTCTACTGGATGGGAAGAAGGGGTAAGTGACCTCCAAGCTCAAAGCCAGATAATTGACTAGGAATCCAGAGAGATCTTTAGTTAAAGGCCTACACTTAACAAGCTCTGTGGCCTTAAGCGACTTGTGAAACTTGCTTAAGCCTTCAGCTTCCTCACTGACAAAAAAAAGGAGCTGGATAAGATATTCTTTAAAATTCTCCCCTGACATCTAAAAGTCTATAATTACCGGGTATCCTTTTTTGTGCTATTTAACTCAGATGTTACACAACCCAGCTATAAAAAAATCCAAAGTGATTTAAGAAATCCAAAGGGTTGCTGATTTGCTCAAAATTAATTAATTAGATTCTTGGAATCTGACAAAGCAAAGCCTTCCCAGGTAGGTCCTGAGTTATCTTTGCCAGAGCACCTGTTCACACTTACCCTGAGTTGCTACAGCTGTATTTCTGTGATAAGCCATGTCAGAGCAAGAAAATTTAGCTCAATTCAAATAATATGAGCCTTGACCATGAAAAAAGTACAGTGCTGGATGCCTTGGGACATGGGAACAGGCCTTCTGGGTCCTTGCAATCTAGTTCGTAGATGGCCAGAGAAACACTTCCAGTGAAGGGGAGAAAAAAATGACTACCCAGAAATATAGAGTGATGGATGCAGAAAATCCAAAGAGGAGGTCGACCGTGTGTTGGAAAGGTGGACTTAGACAGAAAAAGCCAGTGTTCACATTGGGGCTGGGAGATGAATAGGGTTTCTAGGCACAAGGTAGTAATAGGAGCCTTGGAATCAGATAGGTCTGGGTTCCAAACCCAACTCTCTTAACTACTAGCTGTGGGCCACTGGTAAGATTCTTCACTCCTAAACTCAGGCTAATACCTTCCTGTTAGGGTAGTTGTGATGAAAAATGTCATAATTATATGGAAGATAATACCATACTGGCATCTGAGAAGGAATTAATAAACCCTAGTTATTAACATGTGGGTAAAGAAAGTGGTCTCGGAATCCCAAGGAAGATACAACATGAATGAAGTTCATGAGTCCCGTATTCCCTGACCTTGACCTGCTTACAACCTCTCTTTCTCATCTTGTTCTGGCTACTTTCCATCAGGACTGTCCTTGTTATCACAGGGGGCTACTTACCAAACCAAGTATAACTTATATTAAAACTCATGTTCTCCTACATTCATACATATATCACCCAAACAAATTCTGCCCTATCTACCTAACACTTGTGCTATTATTTGCCTCTACTTTTCCTTATCTAAGTTCTCCCTTAAATACATTTATTTGATTAAAATATTTTATATCACGATTTTAAGTGGAAATCCAACATGACTTTCCATAAGATGAAGAGAACTAAAAAGTAGATGCAATCTGAAACCCATTTAAATTGAATTACAGGTACTGTTGTCTGCCATCGTCTTTTAAGTCTGGGGCCCTACTGGCTATGTGTTAAAGAATGGGGGGAGGGAATGGTTAACTAGCAAGTGTGGACACAGGGGTTAAAGATGTGTTCACATCAAACTGAAGCCTTCTTTTCCTAAATAAAAGTACTGAAAGACAACTGGGAAGAGAAAACTTTCTCACTGTGTGGTTCAATATTACTTAATGTTACATCTGTATAGTGTGCATCTCAGCAGGGGTACAGAGCCTTTGAGAACCACTGTCTTGGTTCCCACCAGCCTGCTTTTCTCTGCTTGTCACAATCCTTCATGACTTTCATTGCTCCCTCGAGCACCACCTCCTCCATGGAGTTTCCCCTTTCAGAGGTAAGCTCTCGGCCTTTACATCAAAGTACTTGGGGTTCAGAAAACCCATTTGGAAATACATCACACACTTCCTCATGACCTCTGTTCTATGACTGTTATACTGGCAATTTGCCCTTGCTTTTTAAATTACTGTATGTGTTTTTTTACACCCTCCCCAATATAAGTCATTACGAATGCAGAATCTGTCTTTGCCACCCACGGTATCTCGCTCCGACACACCCTGAAAATGGTAGGCGTGGGACAAAGTATGTAGAAAAGTGTGGTCAATGGAAGCACCAAGAACTATGGCCGTATTGGAGAATGGAGATAATCTAGATGAAGACTAAGAATACTGACATTAACTAGGTATTTTTGAAATAAAAATATTTGAATATTGGGTAGTAGGGAAACGTCTTCCTGAGATGATTTTGGTTGCATATGGCTGTGAAAGAGGAAGCTGTCAGCACTAACAACAAAGTCACCATGTTTTGGGGATCCAGCAAGAAGAGGGCTCCATCCAGGCGCTGCTGTCCAAGGAATCTACTGCCAGAGTCTTGCCAAGGTCCTTTATTTGCATCTCTTGTTTGACTCTCTGGGAAACGTGAATCACTCCTCTTTGGACATGTGTTTTTCTTATCACATTTTTAACAATAGTTACATGAAACTCAGCCTGCTGCAACATTAAAGCAGCCATTTCTCAATGTGTCAGAACCCACCGCAGTGCAATTTCAGGAGTAGAAAGACAAGCTTGAAGAAAGCAATATGGAAAGCACTGTATTACACAAAAGAGGGTAAAGTATTCAAATGAATCCTCTCTCCTCTTAGCCTTCACATGAAATTGGAAGGACAATTGCATTACTTTCTACTAAGCCCTGTGTAATAATCAAGACATGAATCATCACAGAGCTAGGTGTACGGTCGGCGAGGATATAATTTCATTTTATGCATTTGGGTAATGTCACTTTAGAGAAAATACGATCATGGGAAAAGAAAGCAAGTAGAAGGAGAAAGGAATCATAATTGAGAGCCTAGTGCCAAGGCCATTCCTTGCCCCTTTCTTTCCATTTTAAAAGCTGATGGCAAATCTCTTCACCCACAGAATGTAAGAGGTTTTCTGAAAAATAAAAGACAAATTCTAAAAGGGACTTTTGTTAAAACAGGAAGAGATCTCACAGATTGCCTGGTTCAAATTCCATACTGTACGGACAAAACAACAGAAGACCAGAAAGGAATGTAAAATGTCCCAGATCACTCAGTCACTTTTGGCAAAGGGAGGTCTGGAATGCAGGTCCCCTGAGCCAAATCTCTAGCTTTGGCCTAAGCAGTGCTTCCCCCCAAGGGGAAAGTGCTTCCCCCCAAAGCTCTGAGCAGAGCTCAAAGCCTGAAGCCTTCTCTCCATTTCAGCCCAGTCTGTAGTAATAGCGAGAAACAGAAGTGTAGTGACACAGGTGACAACTCATGAGATACCTGCAGCTCTTCCACTAGCGGTTCTGCGGGTCCTTAGCAAGCATGTCGTTCCACCTGTGACATCTCTCCTTGACACTTGTAGTGAACAGGCAGCACTTACTTCCCTCAGGTCTCATGCAACCACTGACAATGCATGTCCCTAAGCAAAGCTGCTTTTTGTTTGGAATCCAGCTGCTTTTGTACTGACAGCAGACATGAAGACACAATCGTTTGCTTACTTCTGCAAGGGAATTTCAACCTCTTGGAGAATTTGAGACAGTCCACATGACTGGTTTGAATGGTTTTCATTGGAATAGCCAATCTCTGGGTAAGTGTTTAATAACTTTCTAAACTGCCAAAGGTTAAATTAACTTTGCTTGCAGGAACCCACTCTGTTTTCAAATGGGTGAAGTCTTTTCTTAAATATGTCAGCTTTACTTTCTAGATGAATATACTTCCTTGACCTCAGGAAGTATAATGACATTGTGCCCAAGACATACAAATTATTCCTCCTAAATGAAAAAAGCACATTTTAGTGATTTACTTTCATTTGTAAATGAACTTCGAAACACGGAAGATATTGGTTTGCTTGTGATGGCAATCACAATGAATCTTTTAAGTAAAAAGGCATACTGCCTTAAATTCCAAAGAAAAAGCTATTGACAAAATACCTAAGGTAAGGAGTTGTAAAAGTATAAATATATGTACAAGGAACATATATTTTATTTTTAAATAAAGAAATAAATGTGTGTGTGTGTGTGTGTGTTTAAGTCCTTTCTTTAAGGAGCCATTTCCCTACTATTGCAAGTCTCAAAGGACTGAGTAAAAAAATTGCTTTGCCCAAAGCAGACCTGTGGTTCTGGTTCCTGAATAAGTATGGAAAAACACTGCTAAGGTCCAAAAAGGTTGAAGATCTGATGTTTCTTGTTCCCTTGCTTTAACCCTAAGTTCCTCCAAGTGGCAAATTCAATTCCCTTTTTCCCATCTCCCACTCATAAAGAAAGATTCTAGTACCAACTGGGAAAAACAAATTTCTCTTTGCGACTAGGATCAACACCAAGTAAAACAGTAAGAAGACCACCTTCCCTACGAAGCCTCCTTTGACTTTCCTGGAGCCTACGGATCTCTCCAACCCTTAAACACCTTCTACATATGTGTGCAGCTCTAAAGTGTCCAGCACTGAATTGTTCTCTTATTGATTTCTATGTGGTTCTTGCAAACTTCTGAAAATAAGGATTACAATTTCTACTTATTTATGGTTTGTTGTACTTAATAGTGTATCAATGCAGACAAGCATGTAAGTCAGATCAGCTTGATTGAGAATCACACATCACTTTTTTCAATCTTTCAAGTCCTTGAAAACGTATGTCCAGAGAGAGTTAGGGTGTTAATTTAACTACAAAGAGAGAGTGAATTTATTCTTCGGTAGCACCCAGCAATTTTTTTAGTTCAAAAAGTTTAAATTAAATTTTAATTTATTTAATAAAATATTCACAATATTTTATTTTATACTGAAAATGCACAATAGGAATAAAAATAATGACATCTGAAATATTAACTGTGAACTCTCTGACAGTAAATACAAAAAATAAAATATTCCCTTATGAGTAAAAATGTAATGTAGAACTTTTCAAGCTGGTCAACTTTTGCACTGTTCCTTTCTTGCTGCATTGACAAGAGGAATAAATGACTAATTTTCTTAAACTGCAATTGAATCTTGAGAAATTAATATCTGTAGCATTTCGCATTTAATTCTCTCAACCTGCAGAAAAAAACAGGCAAATGCTATACAAGCTAGAGTTTTATTAAATTCACCTGTAACTATGTTCTTATCTTAAAAAAATCTTAGTAGAATTGCCAATTGATATTAAGTACACTGAATATCCTGAGCTACCTGTAGAAAAAAATAATTTTGACACCCGTATCAATTACATTAAAATCTCATGCAAGACAACCTTCCCCCATCTTTGGTATCCAGAACACATCATGGTGGTGATGAGTATTATATATACTTTTTTTTTTTTTTTTTTTGCGGTACGCGGGCCTCTCACTGTTGCGGCCTCTCCCGTTGCAGAGCACAGGCTCCGCACGCGCAGGCTCAGCAGCCATGGCTCACGGGCCCAGCTGCTCCGCGGCATGTGGGATCTTCCCGGACCGGGGCACGAACCCGTGTCCCCTGCATCAGCAGGCGGAGTCTCAATGACTGCACCACCAGGGAAGACCCTTTTTTACATTTTTGATGAGAAAAGCCATTAGGTACATGAGACAGCTGTTCATAGCCTTGTAGACACCACTTGGCATATATCAGGGCATACAAATTGTCATTCATGAATTAAACCAGTCCATTTACACATTGGACTTATTTTGCCACTGGCATATTTCAGTTATTTGTGCATATTGGTAGGAAAAGGGACATAAAAAAATACATCCCTGCAATGCCTATTTCTGAGAGTCTCAAAATACTTCATAGACATCAACAGATTATTTTAATATATTACCATAAAGTAATTAAGGGAGAAGCATTAATAGTCTCTACTTTCTTAGATATGAGTATTTGGATATAATACTGTAGCCAAAGATCATTTAAAATGTCCAGGAATACTTCTCACTTCTTATTTGAATATGCCTTTCTGCAGCATCATTACAAAACAGCTTTCTTCTTAAAAGGCTTCTTTGGCAGATGTGATACCACATCTTCCTAGCTCACTTCTCACCCTTGACCATTCCTTGTCTTTGACTGTTTTCTCTCCTGTTGTCTACTCCTCTATTTCTTTATGTTCCCAAAGGTTCAATTGTTGGCCTCTTTGTTTACATCCCTATACACCTCCATCCTCACTTTAGCTGACACTCAAATGCTCCCTGCAAGACCAAACTTCTTCATGGAGTTTCAGGTTTGTATATTCATCTGTCTGCCAGACCCATCAGCCTGGATGTAACTCGGGCATCTTTAATCCCCATCTCAAAAACCACACCCAAGACCTCTCTCAGCACTCTCCTCCCCCCATTTCTCTTTCTTACTGTGTTTTCCATCCAAATGTCTCCCAAATTATCTGCCATTATCTGTCTGGTTTCCCACTCTAATCTCCAACTCCATAATTCAGTTCTGATTTTATCACTTGTCTTTCCCCCTGAAATTCACCTATAAGCAGTTTTTGGCAGGAAAGAGCTCTCTGCAGGAGGCCCCTTTGTCTTGTCACTAACCTTAAACAAGGCGCCCCCATGCTCTACTCATCTCTGGCCCAAGCACACCTTTCCAACCTTTTGATCACACGATACCTTGTCCAACCTGTTGGTTCTTTCCATACATCAAAATAGAAATGAAGAAAAGTAATTAACAGATGACCAGACCTCTTCCCTAGCTTCCCCTTCAGTGATCTCACAAACTGCGTGAACAAGACAGCATCTAAAGAAAGATCACAGGACATCAACAAGCCTGTACACAGTGGGGAATGACGATGACCCCAACCCCCAATCTCAGTGAGTAACTGAGATTACTTCCCTTTTTCTTTACAAAATTTTCATGGCTGAGCAGAATCCTGGGAGATGGTTTTTGGGGGATACTGAATCGACCATCTCCCCAGATTGCCAGCATTCTGATTAAAAGCAACTTTCCTTTCTACCAACATTTGCCTCTCTCGGGTACTGATTTTTGAGTGGAGAGCAACTGGACCTGAGTTTAGTGACACACCCTCTGGGTGATTCATCTAAAACTGAGGGTGATTGTAGCCCCCAGGGAACACTGGCAATATTTGAAGACATTTTTGGTTGTCACAGAGGGGTAATGTTACAGGTATCTAGAGGGTATAGACCAGAGACGTTGCTCAGCATCCTATAACACACAAGACGTCTCCCCTACCACCTAACAAATAACTCCCTGGCTCAAATGTTAATAGTGCTGAGGCTGAGAAACCTGATCTAGATTAAAAACTGACCTTGACATTATCCCCCCAACTTAAAATCATTTCAAGGATGTCTCAAGACTCAAGCTTCTTGAAAGCCCATGAAAGTCCCTACAGGGCACATCCCAGCCATCAGCTCCAGCTTTTCTCCTGCCCACGATGACTTCCTCTTCATGCTTTTGCAGCATCAGTTGGCTTTCAATTCTCCACCATACATTTTATCACCTTTGTGCCTCTGCTCGTACATTCCCCACATCCAGGAATGCCCCTCCCTCCCTTCTCTTATGTGGTTAATTTTCATTCATTCTTTTTTTTTTTTTTTTTGCGGTACGCGGGCCTCTCACTGTTGTGGCCTCTCCCGTTGCGGAGCACAGGCTCCGGACGCGCAAGCTCAGCGGCCATGGCTCACGGGCTCAGCCGCTCCGCGGCATGTGGGATCTTCCTGGACCGGGACACGAACCCGCGTCCCACGCATCGGCAGGCGGACTCTCAACCACTGCGCCACCAGGGAAGCCCTCATTCATTCTTTAAGACTTTCCCCAGAGGTCTTTCCTGACACTCTTCCGCATCTCCCCAACTCTCAGACCAGGGTCAGGTTAGATGCCCCTTCTCTGTCCTCCCAGAGCATCAGTGAGGTGGTTTTCAAATTATTATTATTATTATGCCCTCTTTGTTCATGTACAAGGTTGGTGTTTTATCAGGTTTCTCTGTACTCCTGTGCCTGGCTCATAAGTAATCGATAAAAATTTGTTTAGAGTTTGGGATTGGCACGTACACACTGCTCTATTTAAAATGGATAACCAACAAGGGCCTACTGTATAGCACAGGGAACTCTGCTCAATATTCTGTAACAACTAAAATGGGAAAAGAATTTGAAAAAGAATAGATACATGTATATGTAGAACTGAATCACTTTGCTGTACACCTGAAACTATCACAACATTGTTACTCAACTCTACTCCAATATAAAATAAAAAGTTAAAAAAATATAATTCATTAAAAAAATTTTGTTTAAATGAAGTGGAAGAGTTAAGTGGAGACTGTATTTACCCAAGGATGAGCATTTTACTAGCATAAAGTGTAACTCTTTAAGATATTTTTCTAAGTTCTCAGAAAATAACACACCTTGCCCCAAAGTAGTAGTACATAAGCAGAAATCTCCTAGCCACACTGAAATATATCTATTGATTTGAATCCCTGCATTAAGCATCTTAAGATCAGGGTCAGGTCTTTGTATTCTTTGCCAAGGAATATGTCAAAAAATATGTACTCATTAACTATTAGTTGAATATATGAATAACCGAGTGGTGTGTGGGTAGGTGGATGGGTGGATCAATGAGTGGATGGACAGTTTAGACACTGTATTCTCTTGATTTCTTTATGATCACCTACTTATTAATAGGGCTAGGAAACACTTATTGTATCTCATTACTTGGTCTACTTGTATATATATTTGTCCTCCATTTCGACAAGCCTTAGGATGACCAAGTGCAAAGACCTGGGAGTATTTGAATGAATAGTTCATTATTTTTGAAGTTCAGAACACATCTTGATTTCATTCATACTGTCTGAAGTGAAGATCTCTTCCAATTTTCCTTCCCAATACCAATCTGTTCTCTCAACCAATTTAAGATGTTTTGATTAAATACTTTTAAAATTTATTTTGCCCAAAATACTTATTTTAAAAGGAAAGAAAACCTGACAACCACTTGCATGATGATAGTGGGGTTTTTTTCAATCGCTTTTAGAACTCTGTCTTTCTTTGTGGAATAGGGTGCCTTAGTTTAAAACTATCAATTTGCAATCTCAAGTCAACTGGTAGTAGCCAGCTTTGAGGGCATCTGCCCTCTAAAACTGTCCCATTATAGAGAGGGATGAGCTCCACAGCCATGGTAGCTGGTGGAATTTCGTTTCCAAGACAAATGATTATGACAAAGAGGAGAGACACAGGCAGAGAGTAACAGCCTCAGTCCACAGTAGAATCAAGTTCCTAGAATGCCCTCTCCTACCTTCTTTTATTTGGTTAATTTTCATATATCCTTTAAACATGAGCAGGGAGACCATATAATTTACCATGCAAATCGGAGTATATTTAACAGTCAATGGGAGCAATAAAAATAACTAAATTATATAATTAAAAAAATAATTAGCTACGGACTATTTGGCTTTAATATGTTAGTGAACCAATAAAAAGTTCTATTCAATAAATATTTTCAAAATAAAATTTTCTAAAAAATAAAAATAGCACATTTCTAGTGTAGTAAACACCACCAAAATACTTCTTCATTTCCACATTCTGATAGTTGTACTGATTTTATCAGAGACTGTCTTTGATTGTAGAAAATATACACTGAAGTTGTTAGGAATTTTTTTTAAAAAGCGGCTTGTAAAGCTCTATAAAATTTTACAGAAATAAGTTTAAAACGTAAGCAGAAAAATTATTTACGCACATGTTCAGGGACTTGAAACAGGTTCTTATCCATAGCATTATTTGGAAAATGCATGTTTTTTCAATGTGGTCCTATTATTTCTTTTTTTTTTTTTTTTGGTAAAATTACCTGCAAACCTCTTCAAAGACACATTTTATGAATAATGCATAAGAAAGCATGGACATTTCAATTGGCTCTTTTTTGGGGGTACACCATAAATTTTTTTTTAATTGAAGTATAGTTGATTTACAGTGTTTTGCCAAACTCTGCCGTACAGCAACGTGACTCAGTTTTACATATATACACATTTTTTTTAAATATTCTTTTCCATTATGGTTTACCCCAGGAAATTGGATATAGTTCCCTGTGCTCTACAGTAGGTCTTTGTTATTAATCCATTCTAAATGTAATAATTTGCATCTACCAACCCCAAATTCCCAGTCCATCCCTCTCCTTTCCTCCCTCCCCCTGTGGCAACCACAAGTCTGTTCTCTGTGTCTGTGAGTCTGTTTCTGTTTCATAGATAGGTTCATTTGTGCCATATTTTAGATTCCACATATAAGTGATACCATATGATATTTGTCTTTCTCTTTATGACTTAATTCACTCAGTATGACAATCTCTAGGTCCATCCATGTTGCTGCAAATGACATTATTTCATTCTTTTTTATGGCTGAGTAGTATCCCATTGGATATATATACCACATCTTCTTTATCCATTCATCTGTTGATGAACACTTGGGTTGTTTCCATATCTTGGCTATTGTGAATAGTGCTGCTATGAACATAGGCGTGCATGTATCTTTTTGAATTATAGTTTTGTCCAGGTATATACCTAGGAGTGGGATTGCTGGATCATATGGTAATTCTATTTTTAGTTTTCTGAGGAACCTCCATACTGTTTTCCATAGTGGTCGCACCAACTTACATTCCCACCAACAGTGCAAGAAGGTTCCCTTTTCTCCACACCCTCTCCAGCATTTGTTATTTGTAGACTTTATAATCATGGCCATTCTGACCAATGTGAGGTGGTACCTAACTGTAGTTTTGATTTGCATTTCTCTAATAATTAGGCACACCATAAAATTTTTAAGTGAAAATGTATTCTCTCTATAAGTGCTAAGGTACCTGGTAAGCAAAAAGCAAATCATGCTACATGAATTATAATCTCAACTTTAATATTTTTAAATTGAAACTTGAAAATATTCTTATAGATATTGGGGGGGGGTTGTGCCTTCATTTGTATAAAATATGTCTTTGCCAGACATTTTTATGTGATACATCAAGTGACATATATACACTAATGTGTATAAAATGGATAACTAATAAGAACCTGCTGTATAAAAAAATAAAATAAAATTCAAAAATTCCAAAAAAACCAAGTCATCTCTATTATGATTCTTCTGAATGTATAGAAAAACTTAAATACTTCAAAATATATAAATATATTCAATCAAAGAGGAGTACCAAGAAAACATTTTTCCCATAACTCAAGATATTTCAAAATGCAATTACAAAGGTCCAAAATTAGGTCTTTTATACCAGTTGGGCTCTTGTTATTTAATTTGTTCAGTTTCTCCTTTTGTGAGGATCCAATTCAATATGTTCCTGTTTGCAAGCATTAACTGCAATAATTAGTTTATTGCATAACCAAAATGTAAGTATCTTTGCCACTCCATTCTTTGAATACTTTGACTCTAAATTTGTAACCAATTTTGAACCAAATGCAAACAGGATTTGAAGTGTACTCTGGTGCTTTTTCAGCAAATATGCATCTTCTGGTGGTCACATGGACAGTGACAGGTCCATAGTCTCCATAATGGATTGGAAATATCAACAAACTTTTTGTGCAAGTTACATGTTTATCATCAACTTTTTAAAAGAAGTATAAATTCGGTACCTAACATCTCATTAAATATTCATTTCATTTTTTTCTGTTATTGCTGTCAAAGGAGTTAATTCCAAAATAAAAATGTTTACTAAACCATGTATATAGTTGTACACTTAGGGCTTCCTAGGTGGCGCAGTGGTTGAGAGTCCACCTGCCGATGCAGGGGACACAGGTTCATGCCCCGGTCCGGGAAGATCCCACACACCGCGGAGCAGCTAGGCCCGTGAGCCATGGCCGCTGAGCCTGCGCGTCCGGAGCCTGTGCTCCGCAACGGAAGAGGCCGCAACAGTGAGAGGCCCGCGTACCGCAAAAAAACAAAAAAAACCCCAAAACCATGCATATAGTTGTACACTTAAACCATACAATAAATGATAAAAATACTATAAACTACTCTCTATGGAATAGGATTGCTCATCCTCTATTTTCTGTACACATTTCCCAAACCACAAACAAAATTTCCCCCATTTCCTTCTAACCCCAATCACTGGTGTCCCAGCAGCTTTGTGAGTCTGGCACAGAAGGAGGTAGCTGTGCCTAGTCCTTGAGGTCTGAAAGCTTTTTGTTTTATCAGCAAGCACAATGCAGGCGGTCTTTTAAGAGAAGTTGAAGGTGGAAAGGGTTAGGAATAGAGAGATGGGCTGGTCATTGTCTTTCAACATTTAAGCACAAGTTAAAATGAGAAATCTCTTCTTTGCACCTGGGTCTCACAAACTAATAGACCTGATTATGGCAGAAGGGGCAAGCAAAGCAAAAATCTGTCAAACTCAAGCCAGCTCATTTTCATAAAATAAATAATAAAAGCATGTTCTTAAAAAAAACCTGGATAGATGTTAAACCAGGATGAATGGCAGGACAACACGCAAAAGCAGGGACTGCCCCAGGCAAAACCAGGACACATGGTCACCCTTCTCATAAAGCCTGTTTGCACTTCCAGCCCTAACTCAGGAAAGATATTTTTGTTTTTTAACCAGTTATCCTAACTCACTAATTTGGTGCAGGAGATATGTTAATGAAATTAATATTGTCAGTTTATATCTTTAAAATTACTGATGAATCCATCCATCAAACCCAATGGGTTGACCTCCCAGTTTGTTTTATTTTGTTTTTAGAACAGAAAGGAATTTTAATTAATTGTTTTCTGGGAAACATAAATTAACATCCAATGACCTTGTGTATTTACAATCAACTTGTTATTCCCCGAATAACAATGTAAGTGAAGCATTTAAAGGGAAAACAGAATGGAGCCTAGTGAAGAGAAAACTTGTGTTTTGATGTGGGAGAGTTCAGATATCCTGTACTTATTCTGTCTTGTACTGAGGACTCAATGGATAGTATTAGTATGGATAGCTCTCTTCAAGGCCCCAAGAGACTGCTGAATCAAGGTGTGTGGCCCAGGAGTGTTGACATAAAAACTGAGATTTGAATAAGGCATCCACTAAGGACAAACCAAGGGGAAATGTACTAATTGTAGCAGCTGGTCAGGTGTTGTATTAAAAAATGTTAGAAAAGTTTATAGTCAATTACCTCCCCTCTGTCACTTACTAAATTCCTTTAACATTGCTAAACCAGTTTTCTTATCTGTAAAAAAAACATGCTAATATCCTCAGGGCAGAGAATATGAGATTAAATAACACAATGGCACATAATTGGCCCTTAAACAATATTTGTTGAATTTTAAATGTTGAAAACTAATTAGATAGAAACAAAGAATTGGAGAGGAATAAAATAAACAAACACATTGTGATAAAAATATTGTTAGCAGCAAATGCGGTATCTAATAGACATTTTAAGAGAATAATTGTTAATTATATTTTCACTTACATACTTGAAAATATCCCAGTCATTTGTTATTCCTAACCTAAGGGTACAAAGTTAATTAAATAGCACAGCTTTAGGGGTAAAATTTCACCAATGAAATTTCACTGTAGAAGTTAATGGTTTGGGGAACTTCATGCCTCAAAGTTTTTTGTTTATTTTTTGTTTTTTGTTTTTAATTTATAGGCCAAACTACTGTTACTATAGACTAACATTAGTACATACTGCAAGGGTAAATCAAACCTGTAACAAAAATTAGTTGATAAAGACGAAGCTGAACTGACATTACTTTAAACGTTTAAAAACCTCAAGTAAAATTGAAAATGATCATTAGCTAAGTATAACACCAATTATACCCTGACAGTAAATCATTCTTCCAGAAAGGAAAAGAAATGGGAATCCCAACTGTCTATAATAGAAGCTTTGCAACTTTCCTTGCGTGCCATACTGTTTAGATTTTCACTAAATTCTAAAAACATGCAATTTTTTTCAGAATATAAAATTTTAGTAAATGTTATTCATTTAATAGATTATTATTAATTATTCCTGAATCACCTTTAAAGATAAATTTCAAAAAATAAAAATCTACATGTTATTTGTGCTTACTATTTGATTGGGATATATTTTTGAACCACATTTAGCAACTTCTCAAGATCGTCTTTTATCAAGCTGATCCTTGGGGGCTTTTTCTACTTTATTTATTTCTTCACTCATTTCCTCACCCATTTTTTGTTTTGTTTTTATTTTAATGTGGAAACTGATTTTATTTTATTTTTTTTACTGAAGTATAGTTGATTTACAATGTTGTGCTAATTTCTGCTGTACAGCAAAGTGACTCAGTTATACACATATAGACATTCTTTTTTTTAATATTCTTTTTTATTATGGTTTATCCCAGGAGATTGGATATAGTTCCCTGTGCTATAGAGCAGGACCTTGTTGTTTATCTGTTCTAAACGTAATAGTTTGCATCTACTAACCCCAAACTCCCAGTCCATCCCTCTCCTTCGCCCCCTCCCCCTTGGCAACCACAAGTCTGTTCTCTATGTCTGTGAGTCTGGTAAACTGATTTTATTTTTAATCTGTTATTTGTATGCCTGAAAGAGGTCTCATACTAGTTACTGGAATGATGTAAGAAATAAATTGATTAATTAGTTTTCAAAAAAATAACAAACCCTAGTAATTCATTGAACAAGATATTATATACTTCAGTTTCACAATAAAAATATGTACTAAGATATTCATATCATATGAGTTTATAGCAAAACAGTTTTAAAGGAGATCCTACTATGAACTCCTTTATTATTGACTGTAGCTCTAGATCATGAAATTAGCTGAATAAAACCAAGTTCATCAGAATAGATAGGACTACTCACTTTTTAAATCAAAACAGTAATATTATATCACATACTACTTTGCCTTATCACCACATCTGTCATTTGTCAATAAGACTCTCAGTGATTTGCATATTTTACTGAACACAGCCTTGTTTATCAGAATGAGACAGTCCCCTATAATTAGCAACTTTCAGTATCCACTGCTGAGCAATTCAAAAATATATATATGTCTTTATTACATAGTTTTTAAATTTCATGTAAGACTATAAATACATTTTATATATATATATATATACATGAATTGTTCCCAGAAACAAATGACTTAAGCACACTTCTGCTGCATGAATTGCATGAATAACAATTTTTATCCAGCAGCTACAAGAACTTTTAATATTGCAAGCTGAGAATACATATTTACAATTTGAGGGAGGGACTTTTGTTAGATGATAGAAAATTCTGCCTCTTAGGACGTGGTGTCCTTTGTTTCTCATCATGACTTATGTAATATTAGTGAATTGCTTCTATAATGAAGGTTTGTTTCTGCGCTGACATTTGTGGAACCTACTGTTCTAAAACCACCCTGTCAGATGAATAAGAGAGGGTAGAATTTAGCTCAGCTTAACACATAACGTGATTTATCTCAACCTGATTAGCGATGAATAACTATCAGACAATACATTAGTAGGGCAACACAAAAAGACAATGAATGCAAGACCATGCAGCATGGTAGAAGTTATTTTTGAGAAGAGAGTGAAAATGGCTTTCAAAATGTTAAGGTATCCCTTCCCACAGCATTTCTTATTTTATAATTTTCTGCCATAAACATGAGGCCGATAATAGGCAGATATTGCTCAGCCAGCCACTCTTCATCACCTAATCACCTGCCACCAGCCATTGCTTTGAGGTTCTGGTGACTTTGCAATAGGGGAGAACAAATCTGACTCCACATTGGATCTATTCCTTTAACTTTAATCTCTGTATTCTATTGCTTTTGCTACAAGTTAAGAATGTTGCCTATAGCCTGATATATACATAATAACTCATTCTCAAGGCTCTGACCTTTAAAGATATAACACTTTTACATTCATATAGAGATAAAAAGTTGCATAACAAAAAATAACAATTGTCTTGTTGGAGGTTTACAAGAACACTGTGACCTGACCTATGTGGACAGCTGCAAGAACACATTCCCAAACCAAGAAGTTTGCAACAACCAGACACACCCTTTTATACCCTTTTACCATAAAAGAAGTCTAAATTCTAACTCAGGCAAGATGGTTCTTTGGGACAATAGTCCACCACCTTCTCGGTCTGCTGGCTTTCTGAACAAAGTCGCTATTCCTTGCCCCAACAACTCGTTTCTCAATTTACTGGCCTGTTGTAGGGCGAGCAGTACAAACTTGGACTTGGTAACAACTTTAGGCTCTTCCAGGCAGTGGCCTTGCTTGGGACCCTGATCATCCCATCTCTCTTCCTTCCATAATTTCTGAAATATGTCTCATTTCTGCAGACCCCTATTCTTAAAGAGACAGCTAATTCATCTCAAAATCTATGGCATAGTTAATGGGATTCTACATTCTAAGAGATGCCCTAAAAAACAAACATAGTGTATTTCCCTGTTAAGAATACAATGAAAACATCATTGAGAGAGGAGCTTCAGGATGGCGGAAGAGTAAGACGTGGAGATCACCTTCCTCCTCACAAATACAACAGAAATAAATCTACATGTGGAACAACTCCTACTGAACGCTGGCAGAAGACGTCACACCTCCCAAAAGGCAAGAAACTCCCCACGAACCTGGGTAGGGCAAAACAAAAAAGAAAAAACAGAGACAAAAGAATAGGGATGGGACCTGCTCCAGTGGAAAGGAGTGGTGAAGGAGGAAAGGTTTCCACACGCTAGGAAGCCCCTTCACTGGTGAACACAGAGGGTGGCGTAGGGGGGAAGCTTCAGAGACATGGAGGAGAGCGCAGCAAAGGGGTGCAGAGGGCAAGGCAGAGAGATTCCCACACAGAGGATCGGTGCCCACCGGCACTCACCAGCCCGAGAGGCTTGTCTGCTCACCCGCCGGGGCGGGTGGGGCTGGGAGCTGAGGCTCGGGCTTCAGAGGTCCCAGGGAGAGGACTCGGGTTGGCTGCATGAGCACAGCCTGAAGGGGTCTAGTGCACCACAGCTAGCTGGGAGGGAGTCCAGGAAAAAGTCTGGAGCTGCCAAAGAGGCAAGAGACTTTTCCTTGCCTTTCTGTCTCCTGGTGCTCGAGGAGAGGGGATTAAGAACGCTGCTTAAAGGAGCTCCAGAGATGGGCGCGAGCCGCGCCTATCAGCGAGGACCCCAGAGACGGGCATAAGATGCTAAGGCTGCTGCTGCAGCCACCAAGAAGCCTGTGTGTAAGCACAGGTCACTGCACCTCCCCTCCTAGGAGCCTGTGCAGCCCACCACTGCCAGGATTCCTTGATCCAGGGACAACTTCCGCGAGAGAACACATGGCGTGCCTCAGGCTGGTGCAACATCATGCGGGGCTCTGCAGCTGCAGGCTCACCCCGCACTCCGTACCCCTCCCTCCCCCGGCCTAAGTGAGCCAGAGCCCCCGAATCACCTGCTCCTTTAACCCCATGCTATCTGAGCGGGTAACAGATGCCCTCAGGTGACCTACATGCAGAAGCGGGTCCAAATCCAAAGCTGAGCCCCAGGAGCTGTGCGAACAAAGAAGAGAAAGGGAAATTTCTCCCAGCAGCCTCAGGAGGAGGGGATTAAATCTCCACAATCAGCTTCATGTACCTGCATCGTGGAATAGCTGAATAGACAAGGAACCACCCCAAATTGAGGAGGTGGACATTGGGAGCAACGATATATATATATATTTTCCCTTTTTGTGAGTGTGTATGCGTATGCTTCTGTGTGTAATTTTCTCTGTATAGCTTTTGCTTTTACAATTTGTCCTAGGATTTAGTCTGTCCGTTTTTCTTTTTTTTTTTTAGTATAGTTTTTAGCACTTGTTATCATTGGTGGATTTGTTTTTTGGTTTGCTTGCCCTCTTTTTTTTTTTTTTTACTTAAAAAAAACTTTTTTTATAAACTTACAAAGGGTCTAATCAGTTTTGTTTTGTTTGGTTAATTAATTTATTTATATTTGGCTGTGTTGCGTCTTCGTTTCTGTGTGAGGGCTTTCTCTAGTTGCGGCAAGCGGGGGCCACTCTTCATCGCAGTGCGCGGGCCTCTCACTATCATGGCCTCTCTTGTTGTGGAGCACAGACTCCAGATGCACAGGCTCAGTAGTTGTGGCTCACAGGCCTAGTTGCTCCGTGGCATGGGGGATCTTCCCAGACCAGGGCCCGAACCCGTCCTGCATTAGCAGTCAGATACTCAACCACTGCGCCACCAAGGAAGCACCCCCCAAAATTTTTTTAATAATTATTTTTTCTTTTATATTTTAATAACGTTATTTTATTTTACTTTATTTTATTTTATCTTCTTCTTTCTTTCTTTGTTTTTTTTCTCCCTTTTATTCTGACCCGTGTGGATGACAGGCTGTTGGTGCTCCAGCCAGGTGGCAGGGCTGTGCCTCTGAGGTGGGAGAGACAAGTTCAGGACACTGGTCCACAAGAGACCTCCTAGCTCCACGTAATATCAAACGGCAAAAATCTCGGAGATATCTCCATCTCAACCCCAAGACCCAGCTCCTCTCAACGACCAGCAAACTCCAGTGCTGGACAACCTATGCCAAACAACTACCAACAAAGGAATACACCACCAACTATTAGCAGAGAGGCTTCCTAAAATCATAATAAGGCCACAGGCACGCCAAAACACACCACCAGATGAGGACCGGCCAACCAGAAAGACAATATCCAGCCTCATCCACCAGAACAAGAGCACTAGTCCCCTCCACCAGGGAGCCTACACAACCCACTGAACCAACCTTAGCCACTGGGGACAGACACCAAAAACAACAGGAACTATGAACCTGCAGCCTGCAAAATGGAGACCCCAAACACTGTAAGTGTTAAGCAAAACACTGTAAGTTAAGCAAAATGAGAAGACAGAGAAACACACAGCAGATGAAGGAGCAAGGTAAAAACCTACCAGCCCTAACAAATGAAGGGGAAATAGGCAGTCTACCCGAAAAAGAATTCAGAATAATGATAGTAAAGATGATCCAAAATCTTGGAAATACAATAGACAAAATGCAAGAAACGTTTAACAAGGACCTAGAAGAACTCAAGAGCAAAGAGTGATGAACAACACAATAAATGAAATTAAAAATTCTATAGAAGGGATCAATAGCAGAATAACTGAGGCAGAAGAACGGATATGTGACCTGGAAGATAAAATAGTGTAAATAACTACTGCAGAGCAGAATAAAGAAAGAAGAATGAAAAGAATGGAGGACAGTCAAAGAGACCTCTGGGACAACATTAAACACACCAACATTCAAATTATAGGGGTCCCAGAAGAAGAAGAGAAAAAGAAAGCAACTGAGAAAATATTTGAAGACACTATAGTTGAAAACTTCCCTAATATGGGAAAGGAAATAGTTAATCAAGTCCAGGAAGCACAGAGAGTCCCATACAGGATAAATAAAGGAGAAACATGCCAAGACACATATTAATCAAACTATCAAAAATTAAATACAAAGAAAAAATACTAAAAGCAGCAAGGGAAAAACAACAAATAACACACAAAGGAATCACCATAAGGTTAACAGCTGATCTTTCAGCAGAAACTCTGCAAGCCAGAAGAGAGTGCAGGACATATTTAAAGTGATGAAGGAGAAAAACCTACAACCAAGATTACTCTACCCAGCAAGGATCTCATTCAGATTTGACAGAGAAATTAAAATCTTTACAGATAAGCAAAAGCTAAGAGAATACAGCACAACAAAACCAGCTTTACAACAAATGCTAAAGGAACTTCTCTAGGCAAGAAACACAAGAGAAAGAAAAGACCTACAATAAAAAACCTGAAACAATTAAGCAAATGGTAATAGGAACATACATATTGATAACTACCTTAAATGTAAATGGATTAAATGCTCCAACCAAAAGACGTAGACTGGCTGAATGGATACAAATACAAGACCTATATATATGCTGTCTCCAAGAGACCCACTTCAGACCTAGGGACACATACAGACTGAAAGTGAGGGGATGGAAAAATATATTCCATGCAAACGGAAATCAAAAGAAAGCTGGAGTAGCAATTCTCATATCAGACAAAATAGACTTTAAAATAAGGACTATCAAAAGAGACAAAGAAGGACACTACATAATGATCAAGGGATCAATCCAAGAGGAAGATATAACAATTGTAAATATTTATGCACCCAACAAAGGAGCACCTCAATACACAGGCAAATACTAACAGCCATAAAAGGGGAAATCGACAGAAACACAATCATAGTAGGGGACGTTAACACCCCACTTTCACCAATGGACAGATCATCCAAAATGAAAATAAATAAGGAAACACAAGCTTTAAATAATACCTTAAACAAGATGGACTTAATTGATATTTATAGGACAATCCATCCAAAAACCACAGAATACAATCTTCTCAAGTGCTCATGGAACATTCTCCAGGATAGATCATATCTTGGGTCACAGATCAAGCCTTGGTAAATTTAAGAAAATTGAAATAGTATCAAGTATCTTTTCTGACCACAATGCTATGAGACTAGAAATCAATTACAGGAAAAAATCTGTAAAAAGTACAAACACATGGAGGCTAAACAATACACTACTTAATAACCAAGAGATCACTGAAGAAATCAAAGTGGAAATCAAAAAATACCTAGAAACAAATGACAATGAAAACACGACGACCCAAAACCTATAGGATGCAGCAAAAGCAGTTCTAAGAGGGAAGTTTATTGCAATCCAACCCTACCTTAAGAAACAAGAAACATCTGAAATAAACAACCTAACCTTACACCTAAAGTAATTAGAGAAAGAATAACAAAAAAAATCCCCAAAGTTAGCAGAAGGAAAGAAATCATAAAGATCACATCAGAAATAAATGAAAAAGAAACAAAGGAAACGATAGCAAAGATCAATAAAACTAAAAGCTGGTTCTTTGAGAAGATAAACGAAATTGATAAACCATTAGCCACACTTATCAAGAAAAAAAGGGAGAAGACTCAAATCAATAGAATTAGAAATGAAAAAGAAGTAACAACTGACACTGCAGAAATACAAAGAATCATGAAAGAGTACTACAAGCAACTATATGCCAATAAAATGGACAACCTGGAAGAAATAGAGAAATTCTTAGAAATACTCAACCTTCCAAGACTGAACCAGGAAGAAATAGAAAATATGAACAGACCAATGACAAGCACTGATATTGAAACTCTGTTTAAAAACCTTCCAACAAACAAAAGCCTGGGACCAGATGGCTTCACAGGTGAATTCTATCAAACATTTAGAGAATAGCTAACTCCTATCCATCTCAAACTTTTCCAAAATATAGCACAGGGAGGAACACTCCCAAACTCATTCTACGAGGCCACCATCACCATGATACCAAAACAAGACAAACATGTCACAAAAAAGAAAACTACAGGCCAATATCACTGATGAACATAGATGCAAAAATCCTCAACAAAATATTAGCAAACAGAGTCCATCAGCACATTAAAAAGATCATACACCATGATCAAGTGGGTTTTATCCCAGGAATGCAAGGATTCTTCAATAAATGCAAATCAATCAATGTGATATACTATATTCACAAACTGAAGGAGAAAAACCATATGATCATCTCAACAGATGCAGAGAAAGCTTTCGACAAAATTCAACATCAATTTGTGATAAAAACCCTCCAGAAAGTAGGCATAAAGAGAACGTTCCTCAACATAATAAAGGCCATATATGACAAACCCACAGCCAACATGGTCCTCAATGGTGAAAAACTGAAAGCATTTCCACTAAGATCAGGAACAAGACAAGGTTGCCCACTCTCACCACTCTTATTCAACATAGTTTTGGAAGTTTTAGCCACAGCAATCAGAGAAGAAAAGGAAACAAAAGGAATCCAAATCGGAAAAGAAGTAAAGCTGTCACTGTTTGCAGATCACATGATACTATACATAGAGAATCTTAAAGATGCTACCAGAAAACTACTAGAGCTAATCAAGGAATTTGGTAAAGTATCTGCATGAGCTGCTTGTAAATTTTGGAGATTAATCCTTTGTCAGTTGCTTCATTTGCAAATATTTTCTCCCATTCTGAGGGCTGTCTTTTGGTCTTGTTTATGGTTTCCTTTGCTGTGCAAAAGCTTTTAAGTTTCATTAATTTTGTATCCTAAGGATACAAAATTAATGCACAGAAATCTCTGGCATTCCTATTCACCAATGATGAAAAATCTGAAAGTGAAATTAAGAAAACACTCCCATTTACCATTGCAAAGAAACAATAAAATACCTAGGAAGAAACCTACCTAAGGAGACAAAAACCTGTATGCAGAAAATTATAAGACACTGATGAAAGATGATACAAATAGATGGAGAGATATACCATGTTCTTGGATTGGAAGAATCAACATTGTGAAAATGACTCTACTACCCAAAGCAATCTACAGATTCAATGCTACCCCTATCAAACTACCACTGGAATTTTTCACAGAACTAGAACAAAAAATTTCACAATTTGTATGGAAACACAAAAGACTCCGAATAGCCAAAGCAGTCTTGAGAACGAAAAATGGAGCTGGAGGAATCAGGCTCCCCGACTTCAGACTATATTACAAAGCTACAGTAATCAAGACAGTATGTTACTGGCACAAAAACAGAAAGATAGATCTATGGAACAGGATAGAAAGCCCAGAGATAAACCCACACACATATGGTCACCTTATCTTTGATAAAGGAGGCAGGAATGTACAGTGGAGAAAGGACAGTCTCTTCAATAAGTGGTGCTGGGAAAACTGGACAGGTACATGTAAAAGTATGAGATTAGATCACTCCCTAACACCATACACAAAAATAAGCTCAAAATGGATTAAAGACCTAAATGTAAGGTCAGAAACTATCAAACTCTTCGAGGAAACATAGGCAGAACACTCTATGACATAAATCACAGCAAGATCCTTTTTGACCCACCTCCTAGAGAAATGGAAATAAAAACAAAAATAAACAAATGGGACCTAATGAAACTTAAAAGCTTTTGCACAGCAAAGGAAACCATAAACAAGACCAAAAGACAGCCCTCAGAATGGGAGAAAATATTTGCAAATGAAGCAACTGACAAAGGATTAATCTCCAAAATTTACAAGCAGCTCATGCAGCTCAATAACAAAAAAACAATCAACCCAATCCAAAAATGGGCAGAAGACCTATATAGACATTTCTCCAAAGAAGATATATAGACTGCCAACAAACACATGAAAGAATGCTCAACATCATTAATCATTAGAGAAATGCAAATCAAAACTACAATGAGATATCATCTCACACCAGTCAGAATGGCCATCATCAAAAAATCTAGAAACAGTAAATGCTGGAGAGGGTGTGGAGAAAAGGGAACACTCTTGCACTGCTGGTGGGAATGTGAATTGGTTCAGCCACTATGGAGAACAGTATGGAGGTTCCTTAAAAAACTACAAATAGAACTACCATATGACCCAGCAATCCCACTACTGGGCATATACCCTGAGAAAACCAAAATTCAAAAAGAGTCATGTACCAAAATGTTCATTGCAGCTCTATTTACAATAGCCCAGAGATGGAAACAACCTAAGTGCCCATCATCGGATGAATGGATAAACAAGATGTGGCACATATATACAATGGAATATTACTCAGCCATAAAAAGAAACGAAATTGAGTTATTTGTAGTGAGGTGGATGGACCTAGAGTCTGTCATGCAGAGTGAAGTAAGTCAGAAAGAAAAAGACAAATACTGTATGCTAACACATATATATGGAATTTAAGAAGAAAAAAAAATGTCATGAAGAACCTAGGGGTAAGACAGGAATAAAGACACAGACCTACTGGAGAACGGACTTGAGGATATGGGGAGGGGGAAGGGTGAGCTGTGACAGGGCGAGAGAGAGTCATGGACATATACACACTAACAAACGTAAGGTAGATAGCTAGTGGGAAGCAGCCACATAGCACAGGGAGATCAGCTCGGTGCTTTGTGACCGCCTGGAGGGGTGGGATAGGGAGGGTGGGAGGGAGGGAGACGCAAGAGGGAAGAGATATGGGAACATATGTATATGTATAACTGATTCACTTTGTTATGAAGTAGAAACTAACACACCATTGTAAAGCAATTATACCCCAATAAAGATGTTAAAAAAAAAAAAAAGATGTGGCACATATATACAATGAAATATTACTCAGCCATAAAAAGAAACGAAATTGAGTTATTTGTAGTTAGGTGCATGGACCTAGAGTCTGTCATACAGAATGAAGTAAGTCAGCAAGAGAAAAACGAATACCGTATGGTAACACATATATGTGGAATCTAAGAAAAAAAAAAATGGTCATGAAGAACCTAGGTGCAAGACGGGAATAAAGACACAGACCTACTAGAGAATGGACTTGAAGACATGGGGAGGGGGAAGGGTAAGCTGGGACAAAGTGAGAGAGTGGCATGGACATATATACGCTACCAAATGTAAAATAAATAGCTAGTGGGAAGCAGCCGCAAAGCACAGGGAGATTGGCTTGGTGTTTTGTGACCACCTAGAGGGGTGGGATAGGGAGGGTGGGAGGGCGACACAAGAGGGAACAGATATGGGGACATATGTATATGTATGACGGACTCACTTTGTTATGAAGCAGAAACTAACACACCATTGTAAAGCAATTATACTCCAATAAAGATGTTTAAAATAAAATAAAAAAAATCATTGAGGAGTGAAGATTGGCACTAGTTGTTACTATTGTTTGGGACACTTTGTTGCTGTGGGGTCACTATTACATTAACTGTGCTCATATGATATATCTTTATTTCTGTAATATTAAAACAAAGCATAACTTAGAATCCCAATAGTTTATAAATCTTATTGATCATTTATTATAGAAATTCAGCTCTCCAAACATTCTCTATTGGCCACAGGAAAAGGTCTACGTCTTTTTTATGGCAGGATAGAGCCCTGTTACTTCTCCAGCTTTGTTTCGTGCCATAGTCAAGACTTATCCTCCTGCAGTTCTCTATGCTGTCATGTTGGTCTGGCCTCCACAAATTTGCTCTACTTGCTAGAACACTCCCATACCTTTACCTTCCAATGCCCCCTATTTAGGCTTGACTTAAGAATCACCTCCTTGAAGAAACCGATTGTGTCACTGCCTTTGTTTCCCACTGTACCCTGTGCTTATACATACTTCTATTGAGACAAGCTGCGACCTGGGACCCTTTGCTGCAGTGCTTGCACCTGGACAAACATTTCCTAGACCAACAGAATACAAAGAAACCCTAAGGGACTAAAAATAACTGCATGCATGCACAGTAGGGGCAAGTTATGGACAGCAAGATACAAAACGACCAAAAGAACCCAACTGCCACTTCTGAAGAGCTGGGAGCAAAAGCAGAGCGTCAGGAACAAAAGCAGGGTACTGCACATGCCCCCTGCACACAATACCGCCAAAGAGGTGGGCAGACCACCTAAGTCACCCTTCTGGCCGGACTCCTGCACACACCCCTACCCTTACCCCATATAAGTAACCAGCTCGACCCTCCCTGACTTGGGTAGCAAGCAACGGAATCTGTTACTCGTTTTCGCTCCTCCTTACTGCAGCAGGGGCCCCAATAAAGCCTTGCCTGAATTTTTTGTCTGGCCTCTTAAAAATTTCTGTTGACTGGGGAAGGCCAAGAACCCCGGTCAGTAATACTATTACACAGCTCAGCAATATACTTCCCCTGATCCTGTACTTATTAATTTTCCTATACTGGATGTTAAGTGCCTTAACCATTGGAATGGATACTTGTTCACTCCGAATTTCTATGATTGATCTCTATGTCTGGCACACGGTGAATACTCAATAAATGTTTGTTAATTGGAAATGAATAAAAAACTATTGCCTGTTTGGAATTACTGAACGAGCCGCTGATTCAATAACTTTTCCAATACCTTGCTAAATAGTGTCTAAACACTGCCATTGACACATAAAACCCCTTTCAAAAACTTTCAACAGTTTTCCATATACCAAGCATCAAATTTGTGACACACACTATACAAAACTTTTTAAGAAAATTATTTCTTTTCTCAAATAACTTAAAATTCCATTGGGGAAATAAGGCAAGAATAAGTAAAACAAATAATGTCAACAATAATGGTAAAGTTTTATACAACACTTATTTTGAACCAAATACATTTACAAGCACTTGACATATACTAACTCACGTAATCTTCATAACAATCTAGATAGGAACTCTCAATATCTTCCTAGAAGTGAAGAAAACAAACTATTGAGAAAGTTATATGGCTTTTCTAAGGTTGTAGAAGGAAAAAGTGGCAAAGCTGAAATTTGGAGTTAGGCAGCCTGGCTCTAAACCCTATATTCTTACCTACTGCACCATATATAGCCTCTAAGAACATGATTCATAAATGCCTACATGCCCCCCAAACAACTGCAAGATTGACTACCAAATGGCTGAACAGACACATGCCATAACTTAAGAGAAGAGAAAAATGACTCCATGATTTGGGAAAAATTTATGGGAGAATTGAAACTTGATTGGAACAGACTTTTTAGGATTTATTGGATTTAGGGCAAATCAGAGGGGAAGGCCTCCCAATAGAGAAAGCACAGATAAGTAGATACAAGGTAGGTTGTTTGTAAGATAAATACTGGAGGATATGTGGGCAAGATGGGAGAGGACTAAATTCCAACTCCAATTATGGAGTTCAAAATATTCTAATTGACCCTAGAAGACATTGAGAGAAATGGTCCAAGAGAAAGGAATAACACATTGTTTCAGAATAATAATCTATCAGTAGCTTGGAAAGCAAAATCAAGGATAAAGATACTGGAAGCAGGAAGCTCATGAAAACACTAAATTTACAGGTTTGGGCAGAAGTGATAGGATACTTCTTTTACTTATCACTTCTTTCCTGTAAAAACATTGTTGAATTTGTAGTTGGAAAATCTGGGCTTAAATTTTACCCCTGCCATTCATTAGCTATGTTCAAGTCACTAGGGCCCCAAAGTGTAATACTTCCTAGTTGATAAACTGAGATTGTTAAAGGATCATTGTTCTAGAAAAATAAAATCTCTCATGCAAATTTACAGTGTGCAGGTGTCCAAGATTATATTTAACTTATTAATTAATGAGACAACCAGTCAGATGTTAAAACTAGCTCCAAGGAGTATACACAGAACCATAGACTTAGGCAGTAAGAAATGCTGAAATAAATTTACAAATAGACTAAACACTGGCTTCTTCCACAGTGGGCAAATGAAGCCAATTTCACCTCACCAGAAAAAAATGTATTTGTACATCTATAGACAAGAATCATTCGCATTGCTATCATTTATCTACAATGTACAGAGCTGTAGATGGCTGAAAGACAATTAAAGGTATAGAGACCTCAATATAATCAGATAAGCAGGAGGGATGAAAACACTAAAGAAGCCTTAGTTTTCCACTGAAGAAATTCAGTAATTTTTTTTTTTTCATTTCAAAGTTTTTCATTGTAACCATTTCATGACACTGGTGTGGGCATTAAATGAGAATATCAGTGATACTGGACCAGAACAGGAATTCAGAATTCCTAGAACATGGAATGAGGTGGTTCTTTCCCTCTCCTCATCCCTTGAATAATACCTAATCATTTTCTCAATATACATGTGAGGGCCTCCCTGGTGGTGCAGTGGTTGAGAATCCGCCTGCCAATGCAGGGGACACGGGTTCGATCCCTGGTCCGGGAAGATCCCACATGCCGCGGAGCAACTAAGACCATGCACCACAACTACTGAGCCTGCGCTCTAGAGCCCGCGAGCCACAACTACTGAGCCCACGTGCTGCAACTACTGAAGCCCGCGCGCCTAGAGCCCATGCTCCACAACGAGAGAAGCCACCACAATGAGAAGCCCGCACACCGCAACGAAGAGTAGCCCCCGCTCACTGCAACTAGAGAAAGCCCCATGCGCAGCAACAAAGACCCAACACAGCCAAAAATAAATAAATAAAATAAATAAATTTATTTAAAAAAAATATATATATATATATATATACATGTGAACTGGAAGATTCAGAAAAGAAATACAGCTGACTTTCATGAGGTTTAGGCATTTGCAAGCATACCACTTCTGGCAGTAGAGGAAGATGACAGCTAAACAAAGGGCAGACTTGGGGTCTCCAAGGGAGAATCTAGCACAAGAAAAGAAATGTGAGCATGGCAGTAAGCCAGACTTGCAACAGGGTCTTTTGTTTTGAGTCAGTGTGCTTCGTTGCAAAAAAAAATTAATAAACTAAGCAAGGCAAAACACTGCATCACACCAATATGATAAATGTGCCAATACAAGGAGGGTAACAGATGCTCCACTGTCAAATGACAGAGCAAATGTCCAAAGAGAGTTTCTCTGTCGGGTGTGGAGAATAGTTGGGATATAAAGCCATCTCTGATGCATCTACTTTGTCGGTATGAATGTGCTTTGAAGAAGAGCCCTATGGGAATCAAGGGGGGAAAGCCTGTAATCCCAGAGCCAAGAAGTTCTGCTGTTGGATCCCTTCTGAAAAGGCAGAATATGGCAGGGAAAGGAAGCCTTTCACAGCCAGGGAAGGACTGAACACACTGGAGTCTTGGAACTGCAGGAGGTCAGGCAGCAGCTCATAAGTGGGTCCCAGGGTAGGTGATGACAGCAGGGAAAAGGCATAGGGGGACCTCCCCAGCGGCCTCAAGCTGGCAAAAGAGGATTTAGGTGTTCCCATAGCTGGTGAGGCTCAGGGAAACGTCTGATTATAGAAGTTATTGCTATTTTCCCCTACAACGTATCATGCCTTATTACTTGATTTTACTATCACTTTCAGTTGTGATGGTTTTCCTCGTAATACTATACTACCTTGAAAGGGTCTTCTACTATTTTTTACCTAATTGTTTAAAATAATTGGACAATTCTACTTCTTCAAAAAGCATTTCCTGACCTAAACCTAAATTGTTTTCTCCATTATTTAAATTGGTAAAGCTCTTACTGGTCAGTTTAGTACTTAAAATCAAACACTGTCTGTGACCTTCTCTAACTGTTTCCAACCCATAAGATATGTCTCTTCAACCGATGTGGGAGCCCTATGAAGAAACTGGACTGTCAGACTTTGAAATTCTCTATAATAGGTGCTTCATAGATATTTCTTTCATCCAGGGTTTAACCCGGGATGGAAGGAACAGAAAACAGGAGTGGTCTGAAAAAAAAAAAAAAAAAAAAAAGAAGTGAGCTGGTCTGGGTTAAGCCTGTCACACATTGGTTATGGGGTAAATACTTCATTCAACTGCCAGTCCTTACTCCCTCGTCAATAAAAAAGGGACAAAGATGATGAAGATAAAAATACCATCACTAAAAAAAAAAAAAAAAAAAAAAATACCATCACTAAGACCTAGCTCAAAATGTTATCACGAGCTGATAAAAAATACAGCGAAATGCTTTCAAACGATGAACCCCTGCATTATAAAAATACTACTTTTGAACACAGGCTATTAACTACTATTAGCATCGAACAAGAAGAATTTCAAATGCCATAGCAGCTTGTAGATAAGAAGGTAGTTTTGGAAATGGAGTCCATTCTACTGTGCTTCCAAATACACTGTGTAGCGAGTCATAATTTTGCTTACAGTTACTCTCCTGTCTTTTTCTGTCCCGACAAGGCCACGGAAGCCTGGCTCCGCCCTTTACACAAATTCCCCTCTTCACACCAACTCTGTTCACAGTAACAGCTCCTTGTATTTATACAGCACTTGCACAGTTTATAAAACACTTTCACACCTACTGTTTCATTTGATCTTTGCACACACACACGCACAAAGTTACAAGAAAGAAGTGTTAATAATTAATAAATTCCCCCAAATGTTTGACGCTCTAAAGTTAAAGTAAAATTTCTTTAGTGAAACAGCTCTTTCTTTGAAATTTCTTTCGCAACAGCAAAATTATCTCCAATTTAATACTCAGTATTGAAGGCAACAACTGGAAAGCTTTTAGAGCTAATTTTACAACTTTAAAAATCTCTACCCCAAATTTAAGTTGAATAACTTCCGTATCCGTCTGTACTTCTACGGCACCTTATACTTATATAGCACTTTACAGTTTATAGCACTTTTCGTACCTACCATCTCACTTAAATTTGCACACACACAAAGGTGAAGGCATGAGGTCAAAATCAAGGCTTATTCATTCATCTTTGTATCTCTTGGGATACAAAGTACCTGGTCCCTATGAGATACTGAATAAACTTTTGTTCGATTAAATATGAAGGAAGGGGATGAAGAAAAACAAGGAGGAGAGGGAGAGACTGATAGGTCTCAGAAGCGAGGTAAGATTAGTGTCCATAGAGATACAGAAGAACATTTCTTATTTTTCTCTTTGCAGAAACTCCACTAAATTACAGTAATATTCAATTCTCACACATATGCTTTGTGTTGAGCACTAAATTACAGGTTTCGCAAGGAAGGGACTTATTAAATATTGGAATTGGGAGATGTTCTCTTTACTATTTTTAAAAATGGCATATGTTTGAGAATCTAAAACTCTCAGTCAAATAGGGAATGAAAATCATCCTTGCCTAGGATCAACCTCAGCTTTCATATTAATACTCCGTCTCTCATGACCAAAGCTTTAAAATGAGTTTGAGTGCCTCTATAAATGAATCTGTCTAAAAGGTGTTGTGGAAATCTTAAATCTTTTATGATAATTGGTGGCAATCCTGCACTTAAAACAGTAAAAAAAAAAAAAAAAAAGAAAGTGAAGAATAAGGCTTGTAATAATATTTGATTGGTTGAAAATGCCAGCAAGTTTGCAGACCATTTCTAAATATAACTGCTACAAGTATTTCAAACTGAAAACAAAACAAGTAGTCATCTCTTTTATGGGAATCAGGCTGAGTGAAAATAAATATAATGGTCACAAATTCAACCACACGTCCAAGTCAACTCCATAGAAAGCTGGAAAGAAAGAACTTGGAAAAATATAATCAATTACTGAAAATGAATGCATCTTTTCTCTAGAGACATTTTATGTCAATAATAAAAGAAATGCCGTCGTCACAAATTAAGATGGAAGAGAGCTGAATGAACACATCTGTTCACTCCTCAAATTCCTTTGAAAAGGACAAATGAAAAAAATAAAAGTAAATGTAAAAGAACACTGCAAATTTGGGAAGATTATGGACTTCCGGGAAGATATAAAGCGGATGGGAATACACTGATGTCAAAATCCAGCCGTGTTATGATTATCTTAACCAGAGAAGACCTTAAACAACCCTGGGACAATGGCGTTCTTTGGAGAATCAGATCATAGGCAGTCAAGAGAAAAATTACAGCGTGTCGGAACACCAATGAGAGTAGTGGACTCTTAAGGTGGGTAACTATTTGTTATTTTTATTTTTTTGCTACCTGGACAAAACCAAAAACAACCATGAGTACATTCTATCACAGAAGGAACTCTGACATGGGAGACTCCAACAGTGGGTACAGGTACTAGAAATAGGAGACCAAATCCTAAGTAAAGTACTTTCTGGGACATTCAAGGAAAACTCAATCTGGCTGCAGGTCAATGCCCTGCCCATTTTCTCCTCTGAAGAATAACCAGGGGCAAAATTCTTGCCTTTAATACATGTATTTATGGCCAAACAAACAAAAAAATCATCCAGTCTATGGAAAGCCACTGAAACTAGCAAGACTGTACAATCTGAGATGTGTAGACGAAAACGGGTAACTTGAAAAGGAGGCAATAACCTACTATCTCAAATACAGATCTGAATAAACTGCTTACACAAAAGACACAAGAAAGATTAAAAATGACCAGAGCTAACACCCTCCGAACCAAGACCCAAGAGAATAGTGAGAATAAACAAACAACTTTAAATTACACACCATATATAAATGACATGTTATACAAAAGGATAAATATCAAAATTAAAATTTAAACAAATAGCAGAGTGGACCCTGACAAAAACTGGAGACCCAGAAGACTAGGTCTGGGGACCTCCCTGCTGAATGCAGGGGACAACAGTTGGACAGTGTAAGAAAAAAGTTAAAAGACATAATGATTAGATATAGAGAGTCTAACATTATTCCAATAGGACCTTTAGAGAGAGGTAACGGAGAAGAAGAAATAGCCAAAGAAAAAAACTTACCTACACCGTAGAAAAACTCCATAAAATAAAATTAACATATAAAAATAAAGAGGCTACATGAAGGCCAAGATGGCAGAGTAGGAAGACCCTGAGCTCACCTCCTCCCATGGGCACAGCACAATTACAGCTATTTACAGAGCAACTATTGATGAGAAAAACCGGAATCCAGCAGAAAAGATCTTCTACAACTAAAGATGTTAAGAAGGAACCACAATGAGATGGGTATGACGGCAGAATCGCAGTCTAGGCAAGCCCCATACCCCTAGGTGGGCCGCCCACAAATGGGAGGATGATTACCTTTGTAGAAGTTTTCCCCAAGGAGCAAGGGGTCTGAACCCCACGTCCCCAGTTTGGGGGTCCTGCACTGGGAAGACGAGCCGCCACAATGTTTGGCTTCGAAGGCCAGCAGGGCTTACTTTCAGGAGAGCCAGAGGGCTGAGGGAAATAGACTCCAATCTTTTTTTTTTTCTTGTTAATTAGAGTATAGTTGATTTACAATGTTGTGTTAGTTCCAGGTGTATAGCAAAATGAGTCAGTTATACATATACATCTAGCCACTCTTTTTTAGATTCTTTTCCCATATAGGCCATTACAGAGTATTGAGTAGAGCTCCCTGTGCTATGCAGTAGGTCCTTATTAGTTATCTATTTTATATATAGTAGTGTGTATATGTCAGTCTCAATCTCGCAATTGATCCCTCGCCCCACCTTACTCCCCGGTAACCATAAGTTTGTTTTCTATATCTGTGACTCTATTTCTGTTTCGTAGGTAAGTTCATTCTTAAAGGGCACACATAAAATCTCACACGCTCTGGGACCCAGGGCAGAAGCAGTAAATTGAAAGGAGCCCGGGTCAGATCCCCCTGCTGATCTTAGCCTCCCAGAGAGGCAGGAGGCAACTGGAACTCCCCCTGGGCACACAGACTCTGGTGGCAGCCATTTCAGGGAGCTTGTTCTACCACGTGGACACTAGTGCTGACAAGGGTCATTCCAGAGTCCTCCCTTCAGCTTATTAGCACCTGGACCCGGCCGCAACCACCAGTCAGCCCAAGTACTGGGACGCCTCAGGCCAAGCAACTAGCCGGGTGGGGACACAGCCCGCTCCACCCCCAGGCCCTAAGGCCAGCTGCCTTAAGGTTCCCTGAGTCCACAGCTGCCCCAAGACCCAGCCCTGTCCACCAGAGGGCCCAGGACCTGTCCCCTCAGCCAGAAACACCAATTCTGGGACCTCCAGAGCCCTGCAGCCTGAGACCCTGGGCCTTGGCCCTGCCAACCAGTGGGCAGACACTAGGCCCAAGACCACCACAGCCCCGCAGCCTCTCATTCCAGGACCCAAGCCACCCACCATCAGGCTGGCACCAGCCCTGGGACTCCCCGGGCCCCAGTACCCCCAACCAGTAGTCTGGTACCAGTTCCAAGACACCTTGGATTCTTCAGCCGGCTGCCCTGGGATGCAGCCCAACTCACCAGCAGGCCAACACCAGTTTGGGGACACCCCAGACCCAGCAGCCAGCCATGTCAGGAACTGGCCTCACCCACCAGTAGGCCGATACTACATCCTGGACCCCTAATACATAACCACCCACTCCAGAAGCCAGGTCCACCCACTAGGGTCAACGCTAGACCCAGGAACCCCCAGGGTCCTGCAGCTAACAGCCTTGGACTCAGCCCCACCAACCAGTGGCTGGCAGCCTCTGCACAAGCAGGGCCTTGGCAACCAGCCCGACTGGGGACAGGCCATGCCTACCAGACCACTGACAATAGTCAGCCTGCTACAACAGAAGGACCCATGCAGCCCACATAGGGAGCAACCCCAGACCATATATCTCTGATGACCAGAGGGGAGTGCACTGCTGGGGGACACATAGGGTGTCTCCTGCATAAGGCCACTTCTCCAAGGTCGAGAAATGTAACCAAGCTACCAGATACACAGAAATAAAAACCGCCAACTGGGCAAAAGGAGGCAACAGAGGAATATGTTCCAAATTAAGGAATAAGATAAAATCCCAGAAGAAGAACTAAGTGAAGTGGAGATAAGTAATCTACCCAATAAAGAGTTCAAGGTAATGATCATACATATGTGCAAAGAATTCAGAAGAAGATTAGATGCACAGAGTGACAAGTCAGACGTTTATAACAAAGAGTTAGAAAATATAAAGAACCACCAAACAGAGGTGAAAAATACAATAACTGAAATCAAAAATACACTAGAAAGAATCAACAGTAGACGAAGTGATACAGAGGAACAGATCAGCAAGCTGGAAGAGAGAGTAGCAGAAATCACTGAAGCTGAACAGAAGAAAAGAAAAAGAAGTGGACAGTTTAAGAGACCTCTGTGACAACATTAAGTGCACTAGCATTCACATTAAAGGGGTCCCAGATGGAGAAGAAAGAAAGGGGCAGAGAACATATTTGAAGACATAATAGTTGAAAACTTCCTTCACCTGGGAAAGGAAACAGACATCCAGGTCCAGGAAGCACAGAGGGTCCCAAACAGGATCAACTCAAAGAGCTCCACACTGTGACACATTGTAATTAAAATGGGAAAATTTAAAGATGAAGAGAGAACACTAAAAGTGCAAGGGAAAAGCAACAAGGTAAGTACAAGGGAACTCCCATAAAGCTATCGGCTGACTTTTCAACAGAAATTCTGCAAGCCAGTAGGCAGTGGCACAGTATATTAAAGTGATGAAAGGGGGAACCTACAACCAAGAATAATCTACCCAACAAGGCTTTCATTCAGAGTTGATAGGGAGATCAAAAGTTTTATGGACCAGGAAAAGCTAAAAGAGTTCAGCACCACCAAACCAGCTCTAAAAGAAATGTTAAAGAGACTTCTCTAAGTAAAAAAGAAAAGGCCACAACTAGAAACATGAAAATTATGAAAGTAAAAATCTCATTGGTAAAAGCAAATACACAGTTAAATAAGTAAATCAACCAGGTATAAAGCTAGTAGGAAGGTTAAAAGATGAAAGTAGTAAAATCATCTATAACCACAATAAATAGTTAAGGGATACACAAAACAAAAAGATGTAAAATATAATGTCAAAAACAGTAAATGTGGGTGTGGGGAGTAAAAATTCAAGATTGTTAAAATGTATTTGAACTTAAGAGATCAGCAACTTAAAATAATCACACATATATAGAGAGAGATTGCTATGTGCAGCATGGGGAATACAGTAAATAACTCCACAATATCTTTGTATGGTGACATATGGTAACTTGTTGTGGTGATCATTTTTACATGAATAGAAATACTAAGCCACTATGTTGTGTAACAGGAACTAACACAGTGTTGTAGGTCAATTATACTTCAAAAACAAACAAATTCATAGAAAAAGAGACCAGATTTGTGGTTACCAGAGGTGGGGGTGGGGAGGGATTGGATGAAGGTGGTCAAAAGGTACAAATAAGTAAGTACTAGGGATGTAATATACTACATAGTAAATATAATTGACACTGCTGTATGGTATACATGCAAGTTGTTAGACAGAAAATCCTGAGTTCTCATCATGAAAAAGAAAATTTGTTTTCTATCTCTTTGATTTCGTATCTGTATGAGATGATGGACATTCACTAAACTTAATGTGGTAATCATTTCTTGAAGTATGTAAGTCAAATGATTGCTGTGCACCTTAAACTTACACAGGACTGTGTGTCAATTATAGTTCAATAAAACTGGAAGAGAAACCAAATAAATAAATAGGCTAAATTTTCCCACTAGTTAAAGCTATAAAATGATAAGAAAATTATGCTAATGAACAACTAACATGTAAAAGAGGTTCAACTTCATTACTAATCAGACACATCAAAATCATAACAATATATCACTTTTTGTTCATAACATTCAGGAGGCTGGTAAAATACAGTGGTGGTAAGCTTATGAGAAAACGGATATCCTCACACGATTTCAGTGGGAACATAGTTTAGCAGGAAAATTGTAGAGAGTATTAAAATATTAATGGTGAATATGATTTGACCCAGCAATTCCACTTTTAGGACTCTATCTTACAGAAGTGCACAAGTATAACAGAATATATAAACCCAGTTTTATTGCAGCATTTTTGAATAGTTCAAATTGGAACAACCTAAACATCCAAAAAAAAGGCAGAATTTGATGCCCTATATATCTACTCTATGAAATATATTATGATGCAGTATATATAATACTGTGGAATAAATTATGGCTACTTTCATTACATAAATTATCCATGTTATGGAATATAATACTGTGGAATAAACTATGGTTACTTTCATTATATAAATTATCCATGTTATGGAATATTTTTCAAGTATTAAAAATGAAGTAAATATATATCATTAGCATAGAAAGATCTACAAGGTAGGTGAAGTGGGGAAAAAATTGCAAAATATCAAGTATGGATCCATTTATATTATTTATATGAATGCAAATGCATAACAAAGGTGTGTAAGAATGCACACTAAAGCCTTTGCAGATGGGGAATAGGGTTACCAGGCAAGGGCGTGTGTGTGTGTGTGTGTGTGTGTGTGTGTGTGTGTGTACAGAAGTCAGGAGTCAAGGAGGACTCCACTTTTTATTCTATGTTTGTACTATTTGCAATGTATATTTGTGTTTTAATTTTGTAACTTTAAAATATTTTTCAATGGACTGTTTATTACTATTCTTCTACAAATAAAAAAGTTTCTTTGAAAGTTTTAAGATATGATCATGGCAATTCCTCAAAATAGTCCACAGGGTTAATGAAAGTAATTCTATAAAATTATGGACAATTAAAGTACTGGCAACCACTTATTAATAAATAGCAAAACACTATTTTATATATATGGTATATATTTCTTTTTTCATAAAAATAAAACTCACACAACATACTTAAAATAAAGCCATGCAAATCTGTAGAATCCACCCAATCTTCATAAGGCTGGGTTTGAGAGATTTTAAGTGGAAGCTTGAAAGAAGAGGTTGACAGTATTTCTTTTGAGTGCTCTGTCCTAAACTCTAAAGTCTATTACATATTGCCACATTGTCATTTCCACTTGTTACTTTAAGAAATTAGCTAATCTGGAGCTTCCCTGGTGGCGCAGTGGTTAAGAATCCGCCTGCCAATGCAGGGGACACGGGTTCGAGCCCTGGTCCAGGAAGATCCCACATGCCGCGGAGCAACTAAGCCTGTGCGCCACAACTACTGAGCCTGCGCTAGAGCCTGCGAGCCACACTACTGAAGCCCACGTGCCACAACTACTGAAGCCTGTGCGCCTAGCGCCCATGCTCCGCAACAAGAGAAGCCACTGCAATGAGAAGCCCACGTACCACAACAAAGAGTAGCTCATCCTAGCCACAACTAGAGAAAGCCCACATGCAGCAACAAAGACCCAATGCAGCCAAAAATAAATAAATAAAATCTATTGGAAAAAAAGTCTATAAAAAAAAGAAATTAGCTAATCTGCAACATCATCTTATTTTCTTCCACATTAAAGGCTTCGTGTCCATGCAGTTTATATTTCTTTGGCTATAAATAAATTGGACACATTTTATCCCCCACAGAGCTACTCTGGGGGAAAAAAAATCCCTTCAGAGAAGCCAGTTTTATACATTTTATTCCTTTTACCTCATCAAAGGTCAAATTAATTTCACCTGGGTTGTTTACACTTTTTCAAACACTTCTGCTGGGATTAAAAAAAAAATCCTTGCTCTACTAAAGATAAACAGCCTAGGCTAGCCAAGAGTGGGACTACATTTAGTGAAGCATCCATTCAACTTTTGCCCTTGGCAAGATGGGAGAGATGGAGAGAGAGAGAGACAGAGACAGAGACATGAATATGAATGAGAGTAAACTCATAACTGCTATAAAGGAACCATGGAACCATGGAACTTCTAACTAGGCTGAAGTGCCAGAACCTAAAAGAAATTAGAATCTAATGATGAGGACATACAAACGTAACAGGGAAGAACAAATCTGACTCCATATTGGATCTGCTTCTTTTCCTTTGATCTTTGTATTCTAATGCTTTTGCCACAAATTAAGAATGTTGCCTAAAGCCTGAAATATACAGGATAGCCCATTCTCAAAGCTCTGATCTTTAAAGCTATAACATCTTTCCATTTACATAGAGATAAAAAGTTGCAGAACAGAGAATAACATTTGTCCTGTTAGAGGTTTACCGGAGCATCATGACCTGACCTACATGGACAGCTGCAAGAACAAAGGATTCTGACACCAAGAAGTTTGCACCAACCAACCACACCCCTTCCTCTTTTAGTATAAAAGAAGCCTGAATTCTAAGTGGGGCAAGATGGTTCTTTGGGACAATAGTCTACCACCTTCTTGGTCTGCTGGCTTTCCAAATAAAGTTTCTATTACTTGCCCCAACAACTTCTCCCTTGATTTATTGGCCTGTTGTGCAGTAAGCAGAATGACCTTGGACTTAGTAACAGAAAGACCACCTGCAGAATACTCATATGACAAGAGTCCTAGGGTTTCCTCTGACAACTAGATCTGTTACCAATACAACAGCTATTCATACAGTAAGGAGGAGAGTGACTCAATTTTTTCTCAGAACTTCTATAGGTGAAAAATAGAAGAGAGCATTTACTAGTTTCTTGAATCAATGGAAAACCTGTGAACACCAGCTTTAAAATGTTCATTTCGCTTCACAGAAATATTGATTACAATGCTCTCAATTAATTTTTCACCTCAAGGCAAGCAAAGTTGTTTTTTCTCCCTTAACTAGGCCATCTCTGCTAGCTCAAGATCGATTTTGCCAAAAATCAACTAGTTATCACCAACATTTGCCAAATGTATCAACTCTTCTAAGGAATGTTAGTAGACAAAGATTATAGTCAATGACTATACATTCTTTTTTTGAAGCTGTTATGAATACATCAGCCTTAATATTTTATTTCTATCAATTAAAATTTTAAATTTCAGCACTTCACGTGATGAAATTGGTTTTGGCTTTTTTTTTTTTTTTTTAGTTCTTTCACATTCTTCGCAATTTCATTTTTTTATACTTTCAGACTTAAAGTTTATTTCACCAAATTCATATCAAGCATGATTTTGTAATTACTACCAAAATAGTTAACTGTTTTTTGTTTTTTTTTTTTGCGGTACGCGGGGCTCTTAGTGTTGTGCCCTCTCCCACTGCAGAGCACAGGCTCCGGACGCGCAGGCTCCGGATGCGCAGGCTCAGTGGCCATGGCTCACGGGCCCAGCCGCTCTGCAGCATGTGAGATCTTCCCGGACCAGGGCACGAACCCGTGTCCCCTGCATCGGCAGGCGGACTCCCAACCACTGTGCCACCAGGGAAGCCCTAGTTAACATTTTAAATCAATTTACTTGCTTTGGAACATCTTTTAGGCAAATTCATGTTTATGGTCATTGTAAATCAAATCTTACTCTAACTTTGGTTGTATTTGAATATGAATTACAAATTTCTGAATATTAAATACATTCACAAAATCATAAGAAAACTGAGTCATCTTATGACCTTTTAAAATATTACCTTTCAACCAAATAATTCTTTAAAATACTGCTATGAAGACAAAAATCCAATAACCTAAAATTCACAGAAATATTTAAAAGCTATTAATACAGTCCTATAATATGAATTGCTATAAAATTTATAAATTAATAAATGATTAAATAAGCAAAATCAATGCTACTTGAAAATTTAAAAGATCCTTTAAAAGACATAAAAGCAAAAGTGATTTTAAAAGGAATTTAAAAGAGATTACCATAAGCTAAATAATTCCCATATGAAACATTTGTTAGATTCATCAAAAATAGTAAATAAAAAACAATGTACTTGTAAAAAACAATGCATTCATAAAAATTAATCAACTCAGCAACTGAATATTTATTGGATATATTAAAAAAGAAATGATAATTTTGATAAATTCTGCAAATCAGCCATTGAGCAAATAGATTTTTGGGGAACTGATGAGCTTTTAAACTTTCTGGTCTGTCAAAGTGTGACCCACAAATTCACTTTAACTATGAAATTTCTTCATCCAAACAGCTTTGATTTGGCTGACATCTAAAAATCCTTCACTTGCAAGATGAGCATGAAAAGGTATGTCCTATAATCTAGGGATATGTTTAGCAATTTATTTGGTTATTCAAATATATATATATGGGTTATGGCTGAGTCAAAAAGAAAAACTACCCATAGTCTATGTAAAAATCTTGTGGAATGCAGGCCAGTTTTCTTCAAGAATGAGCTTTTAACTGAAAACAAACAAATTTTAAAAACCTAAAATTCTTTATTTTAACATAAAGCATTAATAATGACCTAATTTTAAACTGTACTTCTATAAAGGAAGGATCATGTTGTCAAACAAATAATAACTTCCTAAATTTATTATTCCTAATTTATAGAATAATTTTGTTAAAGTAGTATCTAATTAGATTTTTCTTAGACTTTTTAGAATCATCATATGCTATGGAATAGGAGTTAGCAAACTGAGGCCCCTGTGCTAAATTCAACCTATCACCTGGTTTTGTAAATAAAGTTTTATTAGAACACAGCCATATTCATTAATTTACATATTGTCTATAGCTGCTTTCACGCTACAAATGCCAAGTTGCACAGTTGTGATGGAGACCTTAAAACCTAAAATATTTACTCTCTGGCCCTTTACAGAAAGATTGCTGACCCCTGCTCTAGAATATATTTGTACACCCCACAACCAGGAGCCAAAGATCATAGTTGGACAGAGGCAGGAGATATAGATGGGCCCTCAGGGCAAACGGTTTGAGTTCATTCCCTGTGGACCGACACTCCAAGATGAGAATAACAGGCAATTGAGAGAGGAGACTGGGCCCTGCCCAGATAGAAGAAAAGAGAGCACGTATTCCTCATTCTCAAAGTCAGGAGACCTCCCCAACTACACATGCCCAGAAAGGCTCCTTGGACGTCCAAAGGGGAGAGATGTTAAGTGGCCAAATCTACCCATAGGCCTCTTCGGTAGAATCCATCTTAGCTAAGAGATGCACGCACACACATGGGAAGAGCCTGAGATACACCAAATGTGGACTTTAAACCAGGCAAATCAAAATGACTGGTCAAAGCAAACACAGAAGAAATGTCCCATAAAAGTGATTCAAAAGTGCCATGAGAGCACAGCTCTCTCTCTGAGCCCGCCCGTGTTATCCACACGTACTATACTTCTTTTTCCCTAATACTTTGTTTCACTACTTTCCGTCTTTGTGGGAATTCTTTTAATGCAAAGCCGTAGGGCCGGGGCCTTGTCACTGACCACTGGTCTAGTGGCTAGGATGCAGTGCTCTCACTGCCACCACTGGACCTCAATCACTGGCTGCGAACCGAAACCCTCCTTCAAGGCGCTGCAGGCCAAGGCCATCCGAGATCAGGTCCAATGTTATGGTAAACGTTACACCTTAAAACTTGGGCTAAAGCCCACTAAAAAAATAAATGTTAAGTATAGAAACAAAAACCGTATAGCAGTACTTGGACATAAAATGGGAAACCAGATAATAGAAAATATGCCTATAATTTTATTAGATCATTCATAAAAATAAAAATACCTATTTTAAAACCTATTAAGAGCTCGCGGACCCCCAAGAATATATCTGATGACCCTATTATATTCCTAGTACTTGCAAACCACAGTAATAGACAATAGAAACATAAATATATAAAAATGTAATTTTATAGCTTCTCCTGATTTATGGAATCATCAGTTGATTCAGCCAACGAGTGGATGACAACTGGTAAAAGTTTATTCACAAGGACTGTTTTGATTGTTTTACATGTGCAATTTAAAACATATTATTTAATAAAAGGAAAATACTCATGTCTACAGTTCCACTGTATGTTTGGAACTCCATGTGAGTTTGGTAAAGGAAATTCTGAAAGGGAATCACTTCAGGACTCAGGCAATTTTGAACTGACCACATGGAGTGCAGTCTTATGACCAAAGTGAGCAATAAACTGGGGTGAGAAAACTTGAGTCAACAACAAGGTCTAGTAATCTTTACTCAGCCAGTCATCTTTTTTCTGGCTGTTTCAGTGTGAGGTTTTATTGTTGTTCTCTTATTGCTATTATTTATTTATATTTATAGACACAAGAGAGATAGATAGATTTATGCTATCATGTATGGTCATTTATTACCATAAATCACATACTTTGTAAAAGCTGTGTTAATTTTACTTATGAGTTTTTCAGGTTACTCCCTGTTGATTAGAAGTTATCCAAATTTGGCTCATAATTCCAATGGGATAGGGGAAAACATGTTAAAGAAAGAATAATGTTTCATGATACGTGAAAATAATATGAAATGCAAATTTCTGTGATCATAGATAAAGTTTTATTCAAATATCATCATGCCCTTTTTTGTTTGTTTGTATTTTGGCGGTACGCGGGCCTCTCACTGTTGTGGCCTCTCCCGTTGAGGAGCACAGGCTCCGGACGCACAGGCTCAGCGGCCATGGCTCATGGGCCCAGCCGCTCCGCGGCATGTGGGATCTCCCCGGACCGGGGCACGAACCCACGTCCCCTGCATCGGCAGGCGGACTCTCAACCACTGCGCCACCAGGGAAGCCCCCCATCATGCCCTTTTGTTCACATATTGTCTATGGCTGCTTTCATGTTACAACAGCAGAGTAGAGTGAGAGACCATAGGCCTGTCAACCTAAGATATTTACTATCTGGCACATTACAGAAAAAAAATGACAACCCCTGATTAAGACTGTACAGAAATTTGGAATAAGCAGAAAAATGTACTGGATGTCTCCAGTGAAATGCCATGCATTGTCCCCCGTCTCCTCTCCACCCCACCACGGAAAAAGCCAGTTTCACCTCTTCTTGTAAATTCATTTCAACATCTCTTTGTTCCATATGTTAGAGATTCTTTGACTTCTCCTTCGAACATTGCAACATCTGCATACTGCCCTTTTTGAGAATAGGTTAAATGAAATCTTTAACACATGTTTATTTTACATCTGTATGAAAGTTATGAATTTTCCTTTTTCAAATGTATCCTTCAACAGAAGAAGAAGAACACATCAAAGAATATTATTCTCCCTGCCCCACCACTTGCATCATGTGAGGGGCAAGCACACAAAAGTGATCTGTTTATGCTCTGCCCTTTCAATATATGAATAAAAGACAAGGCCCAGGAAAGGTGCCCTTAAGCAACACAATAATTTGTGAAATGCCAGGTGTTTATACAAGGTTTTCTTTTGGAGAGACTTTTGAAAATGAAACAAAAGGCATATTCAAGTGTAAAGGACATTCATTTCAAGCCAGTAAGAGTGACTTGCAAAGCTTTTTTTTTTTTTTTCTTTTTTTAAGAGGAGCAGTCTGCAAAAAATAAAACCACCGTGAGAGAATGCACCCAACTGGGTTGTATCAATGCAGCAATGTCTCCCAGACAGGCTGCAAAGGTGATTCAGGAGGACAGTTACCTGCCCCAGCAAATTTCCATGCTGATGAATCTAGTCCCTTTAGACACATTTAACATCTAGAATTGTTATTTACTGTTGTTTTTTAAAGCATATTTAGGAGTACTTTTTATTATTGTCTCACTAAATCCCATTTTCCATGAGATGCTAATCTTGCCACTGGAGTTTGCGCAACTACTATCTGCAATTGGCAAAATATGAACTTAGAGCTTGAAGCAGAGAGAATGAGAGCGTGTGACTTTGTGTACGTACATTGCGTGCAGGGGGTTCAGCTCACTCAGAATGCAAACCATGAGAAAACCTCAAAGAATGTTTTGAATAATGGTTATATTTTTGGATAAATGTGGAGAGTAAATATAATTACTTTGACAGAATCACCGGTAATTGGAATGCATGACTTCTAATAAGTCTGAATCAATGTTTTTCATTAGATTTAAATCGCCTTTAAAAAGAAAAAGGGCAAATAAATTATAGGAGCACAAAAATTCTAACTACCTAAAGTATCAGCTACAGTGATAATGATCCTCTTTTACTGTCCAAATTATGATCATGGGAGAGATATGATACACATGAAAATAAAGCCCAACTTGAAATTAAATTCTTTCATACAGAAAAATAATTTGCAAATCTTATATCTGGTAAAGGACTTGTATCCAGACTATACCTCTTATAACTCAATAAATTATAGTAATAATCCAATATAAAATGCGGCAAAAGGCTTGAATAGACATTTCACCAAAGAAGACATCAAATAGCTAATAAGTACATGAAAAGGCATTCAATATCATTTGTCATTAGGAAAATGCACATTAAAACCACACTGAGGTACCACAACACAGCCACTTAATGGCTATAATCAAAACACAGACAGTAATAAGTTTTGGCAAGGATGTGGAGAAACAGGAACTCTCATACATTACTGGTAAAAATGTGCAGTGACGCCAACACTTTAAAAATAGTTTGACATAGTTTAAAAATAGTTTGCTTTTTAATGTCTTAACAATAAGACATTAAACATAAATGTTCAATGACCCAACAATTCCACTCTTATGAATCTACCCAAGAGAAATAAAAACACATGTCTACAAAAGACTTGTACGAGAATTTCATAGCATCGATACTCAGCCAAAATCTAGAAACACTTCAAATGACCGTCAGCTGGTGAATGGATAAACCAAACACAGTATATCCAGGCAATGGACAGTAGTCCATTCAGCAATATAAAGGAACAAATTACTGACACATACTACAACATGGATGCACCTCAAAAACATTATGTTAAGTGAAAGAAGGCAGATTTAAATGACTCCATACTGTATGGTTTCATTTGCATGAAATATCCAGAAAAGGCAAATTTATGGAGACGGAAAGCAAATCAGTTGTTGCCTGGGGGTGACAGAAATGCTCTAAAACTAGACCTTGGCGATGGTGGCAAAACTCTGTACATTAAACAAAAAATCACTTAACTGTACACTCAGAAAAAATTCATGGAATGTAAATTAGACTCAGTAAAACTGTAAACTACCTATTGAAATCTTTTAAATTCTACAGATATTTTATGGCAAAAGTTTGAATAGCTTTTCCATTAAACCCCCCAAAACTAAACCATATTTAACAAAGCCTCACCCATTTTGGTTAAATATTTTGACCACAAGGCAGATGCTTGAAGACCTAATGGACTTGCATTGAAAAAGAATGCCACAGCATTGTCCATCTCTAGATTTGCATTTCGCCTACCTGTCCTTCAATAATCTAGTGTCTCAATATATGCCTTCAAAATTCATTCCCTGGGCAAATGTGTTTGAGGAGCACTGCACACTACATTTGCCTCTTAGTACATCTTAGCTTAATAAAGGTTCTGAGAAGTCCTGCATCAGCAACAATACTGGTGGACTTTATTTAACACCATTTTTCAATGAAATATCATTACTGTCTAGAATGTTATAGAGAATGACATGTCCCTGTATCCCTGAACCAGTTTTATTAAATTTCAACATATTCCATTTTTGCTTTCAGTTATATTGGGTAAAAATATTAGATATACAGTTGGAGCACTTCTGTATCCTAATTCCACCTCTTCTTCTCCAGCTGTATTCACTACCCTAACCTGGTGTTTATCATTCCCATGCCTATTATTATACTATTGATATTACTGTATAGATATGTCTGTTAATAATATATTTTTATATATTTCTAAACTTTATATGAGCAATGACACACTTGCCTTTTTTCCCCTCAAAACTGTGTTTTTGAGATTCTTCCATGTTACAAATGGTTCCTCTTCATAGGTGTTTAGTTCATTATCTGATTACATCCAGAATTTCCGTATCAATTTATAGTAAATTTTACTATTATAAATAATGATGCATCAAGCATTCTGGACCTACCTCTTTATGCACTAGTAGTGGGTTATTTTCTAGAACATATTTTGAAAAGTGGCATAGCTCTGTTAAAAAGCAGCCTCATGTTCAAGTGTACTATAACTTGTCCAATTGCTCTTCCAGAGAGCTACTAGAACTCATAGTAATATAAGCATATTTAAAACCTGTTTCAACTCATAGTAATATAAGCATATTTAAAACTGTTTTTCCAAATTCTTGCCAATACATGTTATATACACATTTTCAAAGTTTATACTAACCATATAGATGTAAATTTTAATTTGCATTTTCTTGGTTACTAGTGAGGTTGGGCCATCTTTCCCTTTTTCTTTCTTCTGTTGACTTACCATAAGAGTTTCCTCCTCTCTGACTTGTCTTGACCCGTTTCTTTTTTAGATGAATATAGGAGTTCTTCTAAATTCTGTACGTGATCCTTTGTCAGTCACATATGTGGCAAATACCTACTTCTACTCTGTAGCCTGCATTTCAACTATGTTTATGGGAGATGTTGTTGTTGTTCAATAATTTAAATTTTTACTTTAATTGTATTTGTCAAACTTTTTTATAGTTCATGCTCTTTGTGTATTTTTTTTAAACATCTTTATTGGAGTATAATTGCTTTACAATGGTGTGTTAGTTTCTGCTGTATAACAAAGTGAATCAGCTATACATATACATACACCCCATATCTCCTCCCTCTTGCATCTCTCTCCCACCCCCCCTATCCCACCCCTTTAGGTGGTCACAAAGCACTGAGCTGATCTCCCCGTGCTATGTGGCTGCTGCCCACTAGCTATCTATTTTACACTTGGTAGTGTGTATGTGTCCATGCCACTCTCTCACTTCGTCCCAGCTTACCCTTCCCCCTCCACATGCCCTCCAGTCCATTCTCTACGTCTGTCTTTACTCCTGTGTTCATCAGAACCATTTTTTTTAATTCCACATATATGTGTTAGCACATGGTATTTGTTTTTCTCTATCTGACTTACTTCACTCTGTATGACAGACTCTAGGTCCATCCACCTCACTACAAATGACTCAATTTCATTTTTTTGTATGGCTGAGTAAATATTCCATTGTATATATGTGCCACATCTTCTTTATCCATTCATCTGTCGATGGACACTTAAGTTGCTTCCATGACCTGGCTATTGTAAATAGTGCTGCAGTGAACATTGGGGTGCATGTGTCTTTTTGAATTATGGTTTTCTCTGGGTATATGCCCAGTAGTGGGATTGCTGGGTCACATGGTAGTTCTAATTTTAGTTTTCTAAGGAACCTCCATACTGTTCTCCATAGTAGCTGTATCAATTTACATTCCCACCAACAGTGCAAGAGGGTTCCCTTTTCTCCACACCTTCTCCAGCATTTATTGTTTGTAGATTTTTTCATGATGGCCGTTCTGACTGGCGTGAGGTGATACCTCACTGTAGTTTTGATTTGCATTTCTCTAATGATTAGTGATGTTAAGCATCCTTTCATGTGTTTGTTGGCAATCTGTACATCTTCTTTGGACAAATCTCTATTTAGATCTTCTGCCCATTTTTGGATTGGGCTGTTTGTTTCTTTGATATTGAGCTGCATGGGCTGCTTGTATATTTTGGAGATTAATCCTTTGTCAGTTGTCTCTGTGTATTTTTAAATGTTTCCCTTCCTATGATCAGAAAGGTATCCTCCTATACTTCATGATTTGTGACTTATTTATCTAAGTCTTTAGTCCGCTTAGAATTTAAGGGTTAGCTCACCCTTTCCCAATTCATTTGTAATGTCAACTCTGCCCTATTTTCTTTTTAGGGCTTGATAACTTTTTATTGAACTATAGTTAGGTTCCAATGTTGTGTTAGTTTCAGGTATAGAGCAAAGTGATTCAGATATAGATATAGATGGATAGATTGTCTTTTTCAGGTTCTTTTCCCTTATAGGTATTACAGAATATTGAGTATAGTTCCCTGTGTAAGGTATTTATACATACCTAGATCTGTTTCATTGTTCTGTACTCTGTTCCACTGGTCATTTTTGTTATGCCTGCACATTGCCTGGTTATACACTTATGGTAATTTAATAAATAATGAATCTTGCCAGCTGGTAGAACTGGTCTCCAAACTTTGTTGTTATTCTTCAACATAATCTTGTGTATTCTTTGTTCTCACAGTATTTACATTCCCCAGGGCTTCCTACATAGACGATGATCCCTAACCTCTTCTAATTTGTGTATTTTGTTTCTCTTTTTATTATTATATTATGTTGGCTAGAACTTCTGGTACAGTATTTTTAAAAGAGAGGTAACAGTTGGATTCTTGACTAGCTCCAAATTATTTTTTAAATTATTTATTTATTTTTGGCTGCCTTGGGTCTTCGTTGCTGTGTGCGGGCTTTCTCTAGCTGCGGGGAGCGGGGGCTACTCTTCGTTGCGGTGCATGGGCTTTTCATTGTGGTGGCTTCTCTAGAGCGCAGGCTCAGTAGTCGTGGCACACAGGCTTAGTTGCTCCGCGGCATGTGGGATCTTCCCAGATCAGGGATGGAACCTGTGTCCTCTGTATTGGCAGGTGGATTCTTAACCACTGCGCCACCAGGGAAGTCCACTCCAAATTTTAATAGGGATATTTCTAAAGCTTCACTACTAAATATATTAAGTGCAAGTTTATTTTGTCCCTGTTACTCAAAAATGGATCATTCATATACAATATCTGATTAATATCACAGATAAGTACAACTTGCAAAACTGCAGAGAAACAAATAATAAACATTTCCCCACTCCATATAAAACCTGAACAACAACCTTTAGCAGTAAATTCTCGACAAAAAGTCAGTGTTTGGGGCAAAGAATTCTTCAGCCAAATGAACAGTATTTCCTACATTAAAAACATATTCTGGGATTCCCTGGTGGCGCAGTGGTTGAGAGTCAGCCTGCCGATGCAGGGGACACGGGTTCGTGTCCCGGTCTGGGAAGATCCCACATGCCGCGGAGTGGCTGGGCCCGTGAGCCATGGCCGCTGGGCTTGCGCATCCGGAGCCTGTGCTCCGCAACGGGAGAGGCCACAGCAGTGAGAGGCCCGCATACCGCAAAAAGAAAAAAATATATATATATATTCTTTCTCGACAATGTCGCTCACATTCATCTCCATCTTCCTAGTTCAAATCTCCTTCTCTGTTTCAGGTCTCCTGTTACCACTCACACAATTCCTAACTAGTTCCATTGCCACTAATATCTCATCTCTTCTAATCTTTCTAAATGCCATTGCTAGAGGGAATTTGAGGCTCTGAGTTTACTAGCTCAATATTTTGCAATAGCTCTGTATTGTCTATTTATTAAAGTCCTACCATATTACCTTGTTTCAAAGACCTGAACCATTACGTCCCAATCACCACTGCAGCCTTGCGAAAATTTGCCACACCACGATTTACCTTCAGGAATGCCCGGCTCCAGCAAGATCTGCTGAAGAACCACACTCTCTCTTCTTACCTAACAGATGCTACTTGGAATACCCATCCCAGTCTAAATGCTCTCTTTTCTGTTCTCCTTCAACATCAGCCTCGTTTATCAATTCATAGTCCTTGTTGCTAGTTCCTGGATAACCTTTCCACTCTACACTGTGTTCTAGTCACACCAGTCTTGCCTCTCCCTCCCTATAGAGTGTCCTGAGAGAGGGAAGATTCATCCCTCAATTTCAGCCACTCTCTCAACAATATGTAGCACAGTGATCTGCATTAGTATTTGTTGAACTGATGTTTGAGGCATTGAGTTAGAGCCTAAAGATTAGGGGATGGACAGTGCACCCATTTTTTATTCCCTATTCCCAATTAGTTTTTTAAACAGACAAAAAATTAAAATGAACAAGTATTTCTGTGATCCCAAAGTATGGCAATGAAAAATCTCTAAGTACAAAATATAATACAAACCTAGAGAATTTAGTTCCAAGAGGCCTCAATTCTAGATCTTATTAACAATCGAATGCAGAATTTCCCCGAAAAGGCCACCTGATTACTATATTTACTTTCCTGTGCTATTCAGTGTTACTAGAAGGCATAAATTAAGTTTGATAAATGAACAAAGAATTGAGTTGGTAATATACTAAGCAAACATTCCACTGACTTTTATATTAAGAAGGAGGGGAAAAAAAAGCAAAGCCAAGCACCAATTCAGTAGCTACAAGTGTGGCAAAAACTGAATTAACTATGTCTGAAAATGGATGGCTTCACATTAACTGTCTTTTAAAATAATATTAAGATTATATTAATTACGAAGCCTTTTCATTTTAATTGTCTATAAACAGAAGAGGGTAAATTAATTTTATGTACTTCAAAGAATTTTTACGCATGAATAATTAGGACATTCATTACTTTCAAAAATTACTTTCTTCTGTTATCAATATGTCAGGACTCCCTCACCGTCTCTCTCTTTCACTCTCACTCTCTCACTTGCTCTGCCTCTGTACGTATATACAAGTAATACACATGTTCTTAAATATGCTTGTGCTTAAATACTCAGGTATGTGACACACGTGTATATAGAAGATGATACATATTGCCCTTAGAGATACCTTAGAGGTACAGAATGGGCTTGGCTATCCACCAAGTACTGTAACAGGGAAGAACAAATCTGACTCCATCTTAGATCTGTTCCTTTTACTTTAACCCTTGTGCTTTGTTGCCTGTGCTTAGTCATGCTGGCTCTGCACCTTTTGTAAAAAGAATGTTGCCTATAGCCTGAAATATACAGGATAGCCTATCCTCAGGGCTCTGACCTTTAAGAGTCCATTCATACAGAGGGGAAAAGTTGAAGAACAGAGACTAACATTTGCCTTATTGGAAGTTTACGGAAACATCACGACCTGACTTACATGGACAGCTGCAAGAACAAAGGATTCCCACACCAAGAAGTCTGCAACAACTAACCACACCTCTCCTTCACCTTGCCTTTAAAAGTGATTTGCTGAAACCCTTCAGGGAGTTTGGGGTTTTGGGGGCATAAGCCACCCGTCTCCTTGCGTGTCCCTGCAATAAACCTTTCTCTGCTCCAGACTCCGATGTTTATGTTTGTTTGGCCTCACTGTGCATTGGGCACACTGGCGTTCAGTAACAGTATCATAAATTAAAAGACAGAACATAACAAGAGAGAATTCCAACCCTGTACTAACCAAAACATGTCACAGGTGCATTCTTATACAGTCCATCTTCATTACTTGTGGATTCCTGATTTGTGAATTTCTTACTCATTAAAATGTATTTGTAACCACAAAATCAATACCTGTGCTTTCACGGTCATTCACAGACCTGCACAGAGTCACCTGTCATGTTCCCACCTGAGGCAGGACAGGGCGATTCTGTCTTCTTGTTTAAGGTCTCATACTGTAAACAAGAGCCCTTTTCATGGTCTGGTTCGTGCCACGTTTTTCTCATGTGTGTGCTCTCTGTTGGTGATTTTGCTGTTTAAAATGACCCCCCTTCCCTGTGTAGTGCTGAAGTGCTGGCTAGTGTCCCTAAGCCTGAGAGGGCTGTGACATGTCTCCCAGAGGAAATACATGTATTAGATGCATTTGTTCAGCCATGAGTGAAAGTGCTGTAGGTCATGAGTTCAATGCTAATGAATCAACAATACGTATCGAATAAGGTTTTGAAAAACAAAATTATGTACTGATCACTTGACAAAAATGTGGTGACCAGAGGCTCCGTAGAACCTCACCCTGTATTTCCCCTAGGAACACTGTTCAGTATCTGCTAATTCAGTATTCGTGGCAACTTTAGAGAACGTAACTCCCGCACATGATGAGGATCAACTGTACGTCATGCACACACACACAATCACAGACTCACATACACATACATACATGGACTAGAATAGTCTGAAATAAAGTTACAAAATTAAATAATCAAAAGATAATGTTTTTAAAAATTACTTTTCTTTAGCACGATAATTCTGCCTGCTCAAAATCAGTATATTTCAGTCAAGCTAATATTTCTCTGGTAACTTTTAAGATAGAAAACAGTCCTAAAAGAATCTCAGGAAAGAAAAAAGTCATTTGGTCGCCACAGTAAATGCATGTTCAATGCTCTAATAACCACAATCTTAGCATTTTCAGATCTTTCTAGAACTTTCCATCTCTGCAATCTTCTCCCTTAATCTAGAATATCCTCATTCCCTGCTTGCAGAGCCCCATGCTCTTTAACTGGCTATTTCCAGTAGAGCAAATACTCAATATAGACAATGGCCTCCAGCCTAAACAACTCCTTGAATTTATGTTCTAAAGTTCTGTTAAGATAAATGAGATTGTTTTCATCTATAATTATGCAAAATTTTCTCTGTTAATTAGCAGGATAATGGAGAAAATGTGGTCCTTAAAATGTATCATAATTTAGATCATTTATCAAAATTAAGTCATTTAATTGTCATTAATTAGATTTATCATAATTAACTCTTCAACGTATCACAAGATAATTTTGTCATTATTAATATTATAGCTGGTACCATGCTAGAAACAATATAAAACAACTTACAGAGACAGTACTCATCCACAGAAAATGGTTAGATTTTAAAGTTATTAGCAGGCATTTTTTACTGTAGTTCCTTTACAGCTATCTATCTCTCGATACACATGTATGTGCTTTTATATACAGGACAGCTATTTATAATCAGCGGTCATCATTTCTATAGAAGTGGTATAATGTGATTAAGATCACAGAGTTTGTGGTCAGCCAAGGCAGTGTTCAAATTCCAGCCCTACTATTTAACAAGTCACTTAAATTCCTTAAACCTTAATTTCCTCCTTAGTAAAAATCTCTTGATTCTAAATTTTTTTTAAAAAACTTTGAAAATGGGAAGCTTTTTGAAAGCTTAACACAAATTCTCTTATTTGCAAACCTCACCTGAACTGATGTGAGGTTACTTATATTCTTAATGTTTCCCATATTGTGTGAATAATAACATGTTTTGCTGAAGAAATATTAATATGTTTGGGAGAGATAAATTAGAGTTCAGGATTAACATATACACACTACTATATAAAAGAGATAAAAAACAAGGACCTACTGTATAGCACAGGGAACTATACTCAATAATAACCTATAATGGAAAAGAATCTGAAAAAGAATTGTATAACTGAATCACTTTGCTGTACCTCTGAAACTAACACAACATTGTAAATTAACTATTTCTCAGTAAAAAAAAAATATATTAATATGGTTCATTACAGGGTGCCACCCTAGACTCCAATAGGGCATTAGGTAACATCTAGTACATGCATCATATTATCTTAACTAACGTCTGAAAAATTCTTAATTCCAAGACCCATCTATCCCCGAGGGTTTTGGATAAGGGGCTGTGGACGAGTAGTACTCAATTTGAAATTGCTGGGACGAACACATGACAATATTTGAAAAGTACGTATGTGTACTTTATGTATACGTGACTACATAATATTAGACCACATCACTCTAGCCCATATTACCTTTGGCCCAACAAAAGGAGGAAGAAAGAAAACATGGAAATTCATTGTGTTCATTAAACTATCTCAAGTCGGCCTTCAACCCACCCGTATCATAGTGAGTCCCTGCCTGCCCAGGTCCAGGTCTGTCCTCTTCCTTTCCCTGGCCACCTGCCTGCCCCATCATGCCTGCTTGACTTCCTTTTTCAAATACAGTCTGTCTTTTCCTTCAAGTTCTATTGCTCCCTCAGTCATCAAGATCCTTTTCGACTCAATCAGTGCCTCCCATATCTCTAATTACCCTTGCATATAGAAGAATAACCCACATCCTACTGCTCCCCAAGACACCCTCATACACATACACACACAGAAAAACCCACATGATCCAAAGGGACCCATCAAGAAGATTGCTTTCCATCCAGGTCTATAGAAGACAATAATGTCTATCCATTCATGTCTATCTACAATGTTTTCTCCCAATACAGCCAAAGTGATAATACCACTCTGTTCCCCAAAACCTTATACTGGCTTCCTGTTTCCATTTGAACACAATCCAAACTCCTTTCCTCCATGGCCCTATATGGCCCTGCATGATTCAGCTGTTGTTATCACTCACAACTTGCTTCATATCACTCTCCCCCTCATGAACTATCTGCCTTGGACATTCCTTCCCTACCCCTAATCTTTCCATTGCTGGTTTGTTCTCATTATTTAAGTATTAGCTTAAAGGTCACTTTTAAAGAGCCTTTTTATGATCATCCTATCTAAAGAAACAACCTCTTTTCCCCTTGTTTACCCTTCTTCTCCC